>NC_132842.1:62018137-63238137 GCF_048164855.1 Canis lupus baileyi | reverse complement strand
ACCCCAGAAAGGTGCTCTGTAGATGCATGTTAATGAAATGAATAGCCACAGTGTGTTGGAGGAGATGGGAGACAGAGACCCGAGTCATGCAGATTTTCCTAGGAGGGTATTCCCCTGCCGCATAGAAACACTTCTTCCTACCAAAATGGCTTGCATACAAACTAAGTATGTGAATCTGTACACACCCAGAGAGATGCATGCACACACCCTGCTGCAGGCAGTCACTTGTGCAGAGCACTTTCCCTTGCTCTGAAATGTCTCTTTGCTGTCCTGTCCCACCCCTCTTCCTCACTCCCTGTGTATAAGGAATTGCAGGAATAAAAGAATTTAAGTGGCCAAGTAAAGGTAATGCCAGGGAAAGAGATTTGATTATCATGCCTTGACCTATCATCTTTCCTCATCTCTCTCTCCCTCTCTCTTCCTCTCTCCCTTGCATTATAGATTACACCCCACTGTAAAGCAATTCTACTTATCTCTCTTGTTATAATTCAGGAAGACTAAACTTAAAAAAAAAAAAAAAAAAAAGCTGAGTACATGGTTCCCCTAGCTCTTTGGAATCCTGCCAAATAAATGTATCTTTAGGCAAATAGCTTTCAACTCTGTGCCTCAGTTTCCCTCTTATCTCTCCCCGGAGATGAGGACAAGAAGCTATCCTTCAAACACAGTATGTTTCTTGGGGAAAAAGAGCTCCTGAAGTCCCCAGAGTCACTGGTCATGATTTTGTCAAGTACGAGAGAAAGGAAGGGGTTATTTGATTCTTCAACAGGCAGGTGAATTATAAGTTGTTTTAAAAGTTGACTCAGATTTGGTCAGAGGTGGAGGTAGTGGCATGCCTTACCCAAAGAGAGAGGTCTGGACTGCCACATGACCTGGCCTTGGAGAGGAGGAGAATGTCTGAAGCAGGTGGGAGGGTTGCTGGGAGGGACCCAGCTGGCCACAGATGCAGCGTGATAAAATGACAGAAGCCTGAAAGTGTCTCGTGAGCCCTGGGAACAGCAAGCAGCCCTACATCCTACGTGTGCCAGCCAAGGCCCTTGGCCATGTGGCTTCATCTGACCTCCTCTGGCCTCTTCCCAATGCTGTCTGCTATGCAGCAGATGTAGAGGATCTGCTTCCTAGGTCAGGATGGCAAGCGGAGTGTTGAGGTGAATTCCGACGGCTAAACATTTATTTGGCCGAAACTGTCAGCCTTCACAAAATTTTTCATTTAAATCCATTGTCAAGCTGGGAGACTTCATGTCAAATCCCAATCTCCATGTCCTTGAGAAACTGGAAGATCTGGCAACCCAGGGCTCACCTTCTTGAACAGCAATAACCAGCTAGAGGTGAGTAGCTGCAGCCCTTTCCAGGGAGGACTTGCTGTCTCCAGTCCCCACTGCCACTACCCACTGCTCCTCCCGGCTGAGCAGGGTCAGCTGCCTTTATCACCTTATCCCACAGGCTGTTTATGTTACCTGATGGGCAGCCGAAGGCACTTGATGGTGTGTGACCTCTGCCTGGGTGAGGACCTTGTATCCCCTAGGCCCTTGCTGATGCATGGAACTGGCTGTCCTTCCTGGGCCCGGTTGATGCTGATATGCATGCTTTCAGGGCTGAGGGTTGGGCTTTTTCTGCCCAGAAGGGGTAAGGTGCCATTATTGTGAGGAAATACAAGGCCATGGGCTAAGGAGCAGGCCAGGACCTGTTCCTCCCTTCCCAGATAACACACTCCCACTTCAGCAGTAACCTTCTGGGAATTGTGCCTGCTTGTGACTTTTCTTGTCTCTATTCTATCAGTGACTTTCAAAAAGGACATTTCAGCCAGCTAAAGGGAGCAGATGGCACTGTATCAGGCCTCCTGCAGGCTGACTATTGGGGGGGAATCAGGGTTTTCCTGTGATTAGTTCTTGTACCTGGTAAGCTTTGATCTCTCAGGCTGTTGAGGTGTGTTCTCCCAAGGAAAGAATCAGGCCATGCTTAACCTTGATCACCGAAATCACTGTTCTCCTTGCCCTTCTTTTATAAACAAGGAAATTGGAACAGAGCTAAGAGAGGCTTTTTTCATACACTTTAGGAAAGAATGAGCAATGGAAAAAGGAAATTGAGAGCTTTGGGGAGTTTATAGGAGAGGAGCATTTGAGTTTGAAATCGGAGCTGGGAATCCATATGTTTGGAGGAAAGAAAAGAAAAGAACAGCCACACGCACCGAGCTTCAAGGGGAAGTGCGGAAACAGTTATGGGAAAGGGGGCAGGGAAGCCCACGTGGGTCTCCTTTTATCAACCCCAGATGCTCAGGCAACAGTCCTCAGGATGCCCGTGAAAGGGTCCAGAGCCTGCTGTGTTAGACTCGGTGCTTTCTTAACTGCCAAGGAGCACGTGAATTCAGTGGCAGGGAGCTTTCTCCTGCGTGCTCCACGACTCCCTGAGGCCCCATGGGGGTCTGAACGACACCCATGGTACAGAGCCCAGGCTACCTCTAGAGTTGGAAGTGGACAGCACTGGTTCACTGGGCACCCATCCCCGCCTGTCCACCCCCATCAAGCAGGGGCCGCCCAGCCTGCCTCTGTTGACCCATGCCCCCGACTAACCTGGGTCCAGCTTGCTATTCCACCTGCACAAATGACTTAGCCTCTCCAGCCTCAGTCTTACCATCTTTAAATGGGGGCGGGGGGCATCGTTGGTGAGGTGCCTAATGAGATATGTGTAAAGGGTTCTAGAAAGAGTAAAGCACAAAACGTTTTGTCGGCTATTCATTATACTTTAAGAAATTACTGTGGAAATTTCAAATATATGTGCAGGTAGACAAGATAAACCCTCCTACACCCATAACCTAGCTTCAGGAATGATTGACTCATGGCCAATCTTAATTCTTCTATATCATCCACTTTCCCTATCCCCGTGTTATGCTGAAGCAAATATAGGAGGGAACTGGGAGGTATTTTATTATTTCATCTCATTATCAGATGTGTATCGCTGACTTGATCCTTCAACAGTTGAAACTTACCCACTCCTGAGATGTCCCTTTCTGCACCTTTTCCCCCTTTCAGCGTGCCACATCTACCATCCCCACCAGGCACCAAAACCTCTCAAAGCCATTATTCCTACAAAAGTCATGACTGATCCTCATCACAGCTCAGATTGTAAACTCTGGGAGGCCTGGGATGTATTTGCATTTTCCCAGACTGTAGTATCTTCAGAAGAAAGGGTGGAACTCTAAAAGGGGGACACTGAAGCATCAGTAATCGAACACCTCCTCTTATTGGTACTTTTCTTTCCAGGAGGAAGGAGTACATGGGGCAGAGAACACCAGTGGAATTATGGTGTTCAGCCATTGGCTGCAGGAGAATCGGGGCTCTCCTCTCCCAGCAGAAGCCCTGTTGCTACTGAAGTATATGATGCAGCAGTGAGACTCATTCCTTCTCAAATCCTGATGGAGTAGATAGAGTGCAGGTTCCAGAGACCAGGAGAGCTGGTTTAAATTCAAGATTAAATTAGATAATGCTGTATCCATTAGGACTGTCTTGGTAACAAGGGACAGAAAATCCAACCCAAGGTGCCTTTGGGAAAAAAAAAAAGGAATATGGGGGCTTACCTTAAATCAAAATGTCCAGGAGATGGTACTAGGGATGTGCATCCAACTTCCAACCTGTGTGTGGTGTGTGTGTTTATGGTTGGGGGAGGGGGAGGTAGTCCCACCACCAAGGAATTCTCCAAGACACCAGCATCCTACAATTCAACTCAATTCTAACATTATCTCACATGGAGGTAGTGTCAGATGCGTCAGATTGAAGGCTCAATCTTATAAGACTGCCCCCTACCCCTACACTTCAGAGGCCACTCACAAGTCCAGGTAGTCACCTGTGCTTCTGACCGATCAGCTATAAATTGGAGGTCCCCACAACCCCCTCCTTGGGCTTGATTAATTTGTTACAGCAGCTCTCAAAACTCAGAGAAAACAAATTGTTCACTTACTAGATTACAGGTTTATTATAAAAGGTTATAACTGAGGAATAGCCAGATAGAAGTGACCCCATAGAGCAAGATACTAGAAAGGGCACAGAGCTTTCATGCTCTCTCCAAACACATCAGATTTCCATGTGTTCACCACTATGGAAGCTTTCCAAACCCAGTTATTTTGGGTTTTTATGAAGGCTTCATTACATATGCACAATTGATTAAATTGTCCGTTGTTGATTGATTCAACCTTCAGCCTCCAGCCCTGTAACTTCCCTGCAGGTCAGGGGATTGGAATTGAAAATTTTAACCTTCCAATCACAAGATTGGTTCTGTTGGCAACTAGCCTCCTTTCTTAGATGCTTTCCAAAAATCACTCATTAACAGAACAGAAGACACTAACCACCACCACCCCCATCATTACAGGAAATTCTAAAGGTTTTTAGGAGTTGTAAACCAGAAGCTATGGTGGTCAAGCACCAAATATATACTTCTTACTATAAATCATAACATCACAGGTGGACATGGCTTGGTATTTGGGATTCAACTGTCAAAATCGGGACTTGGTTTCACTCTACCTCTTGGCTCCAGATTTGTTTCAACTTTAGTTTGGGGTTAATGTGGTAACAAGACAGCAGCATTCTTCCAGGATCTCCATGGAGAATCTCCTTCCCAAAAGTTCTAGCAGAAGTCTCATTGACCTTGATTGGGTCACATGACCATCCCTGCAAGTAATCACTGTGGTCTAGGAGAGTGAGAAGCTCTCATTTGTTTAGGCAGTGTCCTGGATCTACCGGGACTGAGAGGGTGGGAGGAGGCGTGGTCCCTTGAAGGGAACTTGCAGAGGGGGCTGGGCATGGTTACCCAAGTGGAGGTCCATCAGTACTGGTGAAAAAACTGAAGATGCTCGCTCCTAATGCTTAGCGAGTCTTTGAGTACATTATGGAAGCTCTTAAAATAATAATTCCCTTCTATTTCATGGAGCCTTTTTAAAATCCCTTTTCATATAACTTCTACATATTTGATCTCATAACGATCCCATGAGACTGACAGGAGTGCAAGTAGTATCTTCCCATATTACAGATGTGGAAGTCAAAGCACAGAGCAGGTAAAGACTGCCCACAGGGTGCCTAGGGTGGCTCAGTAGCTTAAACATCTGCCTTTGGCTCAGGTCACAATCCAGGGGTCCTGAGATCTAGCTTCTGTCAGGCTCCCTGCTTGGCAGTGAGCCTGCTTTTCTCTCTCCTTCTGCTCCCCGCCCCCACTGCTTGTGTCTGTGTGTGTGTGTGTGTGTGTGTGTGTGTGTATGCACAAACATTCTCTCTCACTCTGGTCTCTCTCTGAAATGAAATCCTTTAAAAGTAGATAAATGAAAATTTAAAAAAAAATTTTAAAGACTGCCCACAGTCACAAAGCAAGGTAGTATGAACTTGCCCTAGAGTACCACGGAAACATAAAGGCCTCGGAATTGCCTGGCAGATCCACTGGAACTGGAAACTGGGATATATAGGGCCTGACATGGGGTTTATTTATATCAGCTACTAGGATTCGTTCTGAGTTAGCCAGCTAGACTGGTAGCAGTCTGGGTGGCCAAGTACCCATTGTCGATGCCCTCACAGGTGGCAAGGGAAAGAGCTGGTTCATAGGCTGAGACACTGCCACCCCAGGGAAACCCTCTTGTGACTGACTCCCTTTAACTGTGGACTTGGTTTCCCTTGTCCCAGAAAAAAACCCAAAAAACAAAAAAAAAACCACGCCAGTCCAAAAAAAAGTGTGGGGCTGGAGAGGCAGTGCTAGTTGCAGGGCTGACTCCTCCTAAGGGAAATTGGTCCTGGAGCCAAGAGTGTCCTTTGCCAAGATGTAGAGAGGGAGCAGAATCCCCTGGTCCCCTGGTCGATGGGAGTGGTTTGGCTGGAGCTCTCAGGATCCTCCTAAGTGTTGTTGGGATCTCCAAAGAGCCTTCCAAAAAACAGCACCCCTCTTCCACACCAGGTTCTGAACAGATTGAATAAAAAGACAAAGGAGTGGCAGGGAGCCAGAGTACCACCTCGATTGTCACTAGAGCTAGCATGGAGGCTGTAGCTTAGTGTAAGAACAAAATCGCCTTCCTAAGGGAGCCCAGAAGAAGGATGGAGCAGAGCAGATCATCGTAGTCAGCCTTCCAATCAGACAAGCCATCCCATTGCCGTGGGTAGTGAAAGTAAAGACCAAGAGCAAGTTTTAGGGAAAATCCCTCCTCACAGAAACCGGAAGCCAGGAAGACATGTGACCCTAGCAAGTTATTAATCTGTCTGGGCATTATTTTCTTCTTGGGTAATGTGGGCACCATAACAGAATGTCCCTCACGAGGCGGCAGGGGGGTTCCCAGGGACAAATGCGTCTGGCAGCCCTGGCATGTAGTAAGCACTCCGTGAAAGCTGGCTGCTTCTGTGTGCCGCCCAGGTTCGTGGCAGGTGGCCTCGTGGCTTTCTTCTCCAGCACGAAGCCCAAGCCCCCCCACCCATGTCCCACCGTGCTTGTGTTCTCTCTCCCCAGCTATAAAAATTCATGCTCATGTAGGTGTGCAGTGGCTTTTCGGTTCTTGGCCCCTTCCCAGGCTGTGTTCTCCCACTGGGGGGGGGGGGGGCAGGGGGGTAGGAAGAAGGCAGACATCCTTTCACGGTGGTGAGTGCTGCTGCCACCTCTCCATGCCCTGTTCCAGCAGATCCTGGCTCAAAGTTCAAAGCCAAGGTGGCTTTGTTGAGTAATTCAGTGACATGGCCTGCCCACCCGCCATCCGCGGGTAAGTCTCACTCCCACACACCCATCTGCTGAGCATCTGCTGCCCTGTGTTTTGTGGTGTGGAGGCTGGGAACAGGCACGCCGCCCCAGCTGACCGCGTGGAGGCTGAGCTTCCTTCCTCCACCCCCCCCCCCCACCCTGCTGCCCTTGGGCTCAGTCTCTCTCTCTCACACACACACACACACACACACACACAGTCCTGAACAGTGAGGTTTCAGATCCGCTCCCAGGCTGGTTGGCGCTGACTGCATCTGGATTCACACCAACCTCTTCCTCCTGGGGGTTCACAGTGTTCTTGGAAGGAAGCCTGGGAAGGGAAAGGCCTTCCCCAGCATTCCCCATGCCGCGGCTGGCTGACAGCACGGCCGGAGCTGCCAAGAGCAGTGGAGTCAGACAGACCTGAGTTCAAATCCCTGGGTGACCTTGGGCAAGCTGCTCTCTGCTTCAGTTTCCTCATCCATAAAAAATGTGATAGTAACAGGATCGGTCTCATAGGATAATGGCCAGGATTCAGCAAGAGGCTAACCGTGGAGCACTCGCTCCACATCTGGCACACGGGACAGGCTTGAGAGGTGGTAGCCCTTGACCATCAGCGGGGTACCCCCTGGCTCCCTGGGGGGGGGTACTCATGGAGACAAAGTGAGTGCCATCTCCTTGGGCGCACCCTACCTCCCACATTAGACCCCTACCCCAGTTATCCGATGGGACCAAACTGATTTGCTCTTATGTACAATGTCTCAGTTGTCCAGTAACTCCCATGCCTGGTGTGGTGCCTGGCACTTCAAAAGCACTAAATGTTTGCAGTAAATAAGTGCAAAGTAAAGGGCGAGGGAGTGGCAGGCAGCATCTGTTCCAGGACTGTTTTCTGAACTCTAGGCTGTTCTTTCTGTCCCTATCTCCTCCCTGCCCTACCCCCCCCACCCCCCCACTCCTCCGCTCCCTCCTTCTGACCTTCCTCTTCAGACCTCTCTCTCTTTTTTTCTCGGAAGGAAATAGCTTCCTTCTTTCCTTTTCTTGTAATATCCAAGCTGCTAGAGCATCCCTTGAGAGCCCTTCACCCAGCCGAGAGCTGCGATTCCTCTTTCAAATTGAGTCTGTCCCCTGACTCATTCATTAAAATGCATAGGGCATGTGACCAAACTGCATAATGAGTCTCTCATGAGGAAGGCTCAGAGGCAAGAGGCAGGGAGATGCTGCCAACTGCAAGGCAAACGCTACCCCCTCCAGCCCCCAGCTGTGGATCAGGCTCATTGGCCGTCATGCCCTGGGAAGGCTGGGGGCTGCCGTTCATCTCAAGTAAATCAGCCAAGTCCTGGAGAGCTGCAGCTTGGCAGTCTTGGAAGCTGTGTTGCTTTGGAGAGTCCAACCCGTGACCTTTGCTCAACCTTCCCCCACTCCCGCAGCTTGAGTTTTTCATTTATTCAAATGTATTTCTTTTTTTTTTCCAAATGTATTTCTTAACTACCCAGGTAACATGTGAATACATTTTTATCATAAAAAATTCAAACATAAAAGTGAGCCCCTTTAACAACTCCCAGTATCATTGTCCAGCTCCAAGACACCTCCTGGTCATAAAGCTGTTTACCTTCCGGGGTTTGGGCTGCTCCATCACAACCACCCCATGAAGGCAATATGGGGGCCCAGACAGCCTTTGGCCCTCCTGAGGTCCTAAGCCAGTTCTCTACAAAGCAGTCAACATGCATCTTGGACTCCATCTCAGCTCCCTTCCTGGCAAGTCCCCTGTCTGCCACATAGCCACCACTCGCCCCATCAAATCCCATCCCTACAGAAGACCCTGCATTCTGAACTAAGGAAGCCAAACCAGATGATTCCCTGATTAGAAATTTAGGTTGAACTGCTTTCCAGAGGCACCTGCGCTTTAGTGTTGGAGTCCTGAAAAGTGAAAGAAGTGTCAAAATCCAGTGATCATCACGGTGGCTCCTCAGGTACTAAGGCCTCCTGAGCTCTACCTTTGGATGGTGAGCCTCACTGAACCCACCAATTCATTTCACTTGGGTTAATGACCTATTCCACAGTGGCCTGGGGAAAATCACTAACTTGCCTGAATCACATTAACCCACCTGCAGAATGGGAGTAACACTCATGCCTCCTTCATTGGGTTGTGAAGTTCAATGCAATTAGCTACATAAAGGTAACAGCATTTTGCCTGGCACATGGTCAGAGATGCAATTAATGTTAGCAGTTGTCATACTCATCAGGATTTTTACTCTGATCTGTAATACTCTCATTCATTCATTCAAGAAGCATTTTTATGGAGCACCTACTATGTGCCAGGCACTGTTCTTGATTCTGAGAGGATAGCAGTGAATGAGTCAGACATGGCTGCTGCCCTCCATGGGCTCATATTCTAGCACAGATGCATCGCACCTTTTTTTTTTTTTTAAGATTTTATTTATATATTCACGTGAGACACACACACACACAGAGAGAGAGAGAGAGAGAGAAAGGCAGAGACATAGGCAGAGGGAGAAGCAGGCTCCATGCAGGGAGCCTGACGTGGGACTCGATCCCGGGTCTCCAGGACCACGCCCTGGACTGAACGCGGTGCCAAACCGGTGAGCCACCAGGGCTGCCTGCATCGCACCTTTTGATGAATGTTTGATGATGTTTGATAAGTGCTTTGTCTCCTATTGTGTCATGTGGTCCTCACTAATGTCTTTAAGTGAGGCAAAGGCAATATGAGTGTCCCCATTGTACAAATATAAAACTAAGGCTCAGAGTATTAAGCTAATAAGACTGCTAGAAACTGGCCAGTTACAACCTGATCTGGGGACTTTCTGATTCCAGTTTCTGTGCTCTCATGCCATAGGCACTGATCATTATTCTGGGGTGCAGGAGGAGGGGGGCATGAAAGCAGTTCCCAGAGTTCTGAAAGCCTGACCCCACCAGCAGGAGCACAGAAAAGAGGTAGAACTACCCTCTGTGTGCCTGTGAGAGTCCTGGTTAGTTCTGTCCCTGAAGCGAATCAATCAACAGGGACTGACCCAATATTCCTCTGCCTGGTGCCAGTCTCAGAGACCCGAAGGAGATCTTTTTCAATGAAAAAGCACTGTGGGGGCACCTGGGTGGCTCAATCAGTTAAGCATCTGACTCTTGGTTTTGGCTCGGGTCATGATCTCAGGATCGTGGGATCAAATCCCATGTCAGGCTCTGCTCAGAGCATACTTGAGATTCTCTCTCTCCCCCACTCTCTCCCTGCTCATGTGATAGAAAGAAGGAAGGAAGGAAGGAAGGAAGGAAGGAAGGAAGGAAGGAAGGAAGGAAGGAAGGAAGGAAAGAAAGAATCTTTTTAAAAAAAAAAAAAAAAGGAAAGGAAAAGCACTTGCTCCAGCCTGTAGTCTGTGGCCATGACAGCTGGCAGCTCAGAGGTCTGAGAACACTTCCCCCTGGGGTCCTCACACAACAGGAGAGAGGATGGCTGGGACTGTGGGCTCAGTGACCAAACTGCATCATCTTGGGGTGGCACCTGGAATTCAGAGCTGTAAGAGGGTTCTCTATCCATACCCAGCATCCCTCCCAGTCAAGGCTGGGCAGAGCAGAACTGGTGCCATCTGAGAACACCACACACAGGAACCATGTCTGTATTGGGGAAAGTTGCAGGGATAGGTCTGGCAAAGATCCCTGGAAGAGGGCACTGAGGGCCAGCCATTGCATAGCAAGACCCATGACCTGAATAGGGCTCAACCAGGGCATTTCCCTGACCCCATCACAGTGACAGCTCACGCCTACCCTCTGACTGCAGGTGGTAGTACTGAACCCACACAGCATTATGTGACTGACAAAGGGGTCTCCACCTCCAAGATCATCTCTGCCCAATCCTCATGGAAACACACACAGCCCTGCCCTTCTTTAGAATCTTTTACTTGCTTTCTCTCTTGACATGCCTATACCCTCCTGAGGTATCTCTGTACCTATCCCAAGGATAGATTTGTTTTCTTTCTTTTTTTTTTTTAAGATTTTATTTATTTATTCATGAGAGACACAGAGAGAGAGAGAGAGAGAGAGAGAGAGAGAGGCAGAGACACAGGCAGAGGGAGAAGCAGGCACCATGCAGGGATCCCAACGCAGGACTCGACCCCAGGACTCCAGGATCATGCCCTGGGCCAAAGGCAGGCGTTAAACTGCTGAGCCACCCAGGGATCCCCTCTGTTTTCTTTCTTATTAAATCTAAGCACACAGGATTATTCATGATCGTTGGTAAATGACATTCTTTCATCTTCACTTAGACCTTGCACAAGATTATTTATTATTTATGTTTACTTATTTGATTATAATATGGTGGACACCTGTGAACCCACTGCCCAATTCTTCCTGTGTGTTCCTGCCCTTTGCATCACTTTGTCTCCCTTACCCCATCCTGAATCTTTTTTATTAAACATTTATTTATTGATGGAGGGAGGGGAGGAGAGAGAGAATCCCAAGCAGGCTCTGTACTGAGTCCACACTCAGCTTGACTCCATCCCAGGACCCTGAGATCACGACTTGAGCCAAAACCAAGAGTCGAATGCTTAACCGACTGAGCCACCCAGGTGCACCGCGCCCCCATCCTGAATCTTGAGTTTACCGTTCCTTTGCTTTTCTAATAAATAATTTTAGTGTATTTTTCTAAAAGGTATATCGTTTAGACTTCAGTTTTCACCTTACACAAGAGAATATTCTGCTGTATGTAGTCTTCTAGAATATATTTTTTCTCATAATATTATATTGCTAATTTTCATCCATACTGTATTGTAGAGCTATGGTCCACTTGTTTTCATATTATAATCATCTCTATTATGTTCTAAATGTATTTATTTATTCGTCTGTCACTGGACATTCGAGTTGTTACCAGCTTTTCACTACTTTAAACATTCATGCACATGTCTCCTAGAGAACAATGTGAATGTAGCAATTTACAGTCCTACCACCAACAAATTTATAGAGATCCTATTGATCCATACATATTCTTTCCAACACTTGGCATTATCAGACTTTGTAATTGTTTCCAACTGAAAGGTTATTAAATGGTTTCTCACTGTGGTCTGTTCATTTTTATTGGCTATCCCAGTATGGTTACAATGATCAGTGGTGAGGTGGGGATCACCCCACAAGGAAGCCATGAGGATATAATGAAGCACAGTAGGCTTGCAAAGCCTCTCCCAATTGGGATCATGTCATTGTCTTGTTCAACTCTGGGCTCCCAATAGCCCACGCAGGGCCTGGTACCTCATCATTATCATTATCATCATCAAAACAACAATAAAAATAATAGATAACATTTACTGAGTGCTTACTAAGTGCCAGGTGCTATGCTACCAAATACCTTTCTTTACTTTTATTATCTCATTTAATTGTTCCAGAAACCCTGCAGGCAGATTCTATATTACTCCCATATGAAAGATGAGGGACTAATATTAAATATCTTCCCCAGAATCACACAAGTAGTAAATGATGGAGCCAGAATCTGAACCTTGGCATTTGATACCTGAGCCCTTACCTGTTCTATTAGAGGTATCCAATCAATACCTGAGCGGTGCCTTTACCTATCTATAACGAGAGGCAGGGTCAGATGCTGTAGCACTTTTTATCGCCTATCAAATATATTTAAAATGTACCCAAGTTTTGCTTATAAACAAAGCTTAAAGATTTTTATAATTTTACTCTAGTCAAAGATAACTCATTTAATTTCTGATTGGCTAAAATTTCTTGGCAATCATTACACAGACAGAAAACTCTCACTGTCTGAGAGATCTAATGTACAAATTGTTCTCAAATGCCATGAGATGTTATAAATTCCTCTTTTACCGACAATTCCCCTAAAATTATTGTTCTATTTTTTCCCTATCGATCACACTTATTATCTTGAACCTACCATATCCTTTACTTATCAATGTGTCGTACTATTGATGCACAGGGCCGGAATAGTTGTCTACTTAGTTCGGTCTATATCTTTCATTGGTTTAGTACGTATGTATCCCTAGTACCTAAGATTGTGCCTGGCACAAAGAAATAGCCAACAAATATTTGCTGATTGAATTGAATAAAGTATGCTTCCGGGAATGAATGAATGAATGAATGAGTGAATGAGAGAGTGAATGAGTAAGTGGGTAAATGAGTGAGTGAATAAGTGAATAAATGAATGAGCAAGTGAATGAATTAATGAATGCGTGAATGAACCAATGTCTACTAAATTGAACAGTTAATGAAGATCGACTATATTATTTTGTTTTGTGGTTTTATTTTCCATTTTGAAGCCAATTATTTCTTCAGGTGTCTGTCAGGTTTCAAACATTTCTGTCAGCTGGGAGGCCTGAGATTTGGTGCCCGTATGCCTAAAGAATAGAACAGTCCTGAAGATTCAAAACAATGTTTCAATGCCTTTTCCTTTATCTCTTAAAAACCAACATCAACAATGAGCAGCCCGCCTCAAATGAAACTGTTTGGCAATGAGGCAGGAGGCTCTTAAAAACAAGGCAAAACAAAAAATTCCTGGCAGCTTGTATCTGGCGATTTTTCTAGCAACGTACATTGGTGTCCAGGTCCAGTGCACCTCATTAGGTACGCAGGGCATCTGACAGATGTGTAACAGGCCCAAACCCCTGGCTGTTGTTCCTCTTTCCAAACTGGGGTGCACTAGATAAATGCAGGAATCAGGAACCATCCCTCCTCGTCAAGCGTCTGTGGCTCAGTTCCCAGAGCCGGGCCAAACGGGTAATTATAGCTTCCCTCTGTGGTGTGCAGGGCAGGAGGCTGATTTAGTAAAGGAAGCCTGCTGTCTGTCTCCAGCCTGGCTCTGACTCATGGAACCAGGGAGTCCCAGAAGCGCTACCCACAGAGGGTGGTGAGCAGCTGGGGGGTGGGAGGTGAGGGTGGCCAGCGAGCAAGGCTGAAAGCCCCGAGAATGAGGAAACTCCCCGCTTGGCCTGGAAGAACCTGCAGCTGGAGCCAGAGGAAGTGAGGCTCAGACAGAGCAGCTGCTGTTCTAGCAACTGCATGGCCACGGCTGCAGCCTTGAAAGGGGGCCCCTGCCATGTGGGGATGCAAAATCAAATGGGTTAGTAATTCTCATATTCAAAAGTAATTGGGGGGAAAACCCGAATTGCCTCTACGAAGGATGGCTGCCTTTGTGTGATATGCCAGTGGCTTTGGTTTCTTTCAGGGAGGCTGGGTCCATGGATTCTGGAGTGATGAGCACTCTGCTCGTTCGATTTCCCCCCTTTGGCAGGAGAGGCAGCTAATTAGGTCTTTAGGAGCCACAGAGGCAGACTGACCTGGGAGTGGCTTCAGCTACAGGCAGGGTAACAGGCCACTCTGGCAGGGATTTAGATGCCACCTTAGATAGGTCACCAGAGGTCATTTACCCTTCCTTCTGTCTCCAGCAGCTTCTTCCTCCTCCCCGGACAGGCAGCCAGACCTGACAGTCAGCCAGACAGAGACAACTTGACCTCCTCCTGCAGGCCCTGCGGGCCAGGAGATTCCGGCTCCTATCCCTCCCTTTCCCGCTGAGTCACCCACCTCCCAGTCAGGTGATCCTCCCCTGAGCCCTTCTGAGAGCACCTTGACCTATATTGCAAGCTCTCCATTACAGCAGATCCTAATTGTCCCGAGAGAAGGCCTGCCAGGCCAGCGGGCAGGATGCCCGAGTGTCGCTGGGGGCAGCCCCAGGCTCCAGACAAGACACCCTGGCCAGTGGGAGGGGGCCACTCCTACTCCCAGAACACGAACAACACCAGACAGGCCTGAAAGTGGAAAGCTGGGAGGCTGGAGGCTGTGTGTGCAGGGCGGGGGCGGATGGGGCGGTGAGAGTTAGCTGGGAAAGCTGACAGCCACTGGGAGACACGCTTCCTCCCCTCCTGCTCTGGGCTCCGTGGCTCTGGGCCAGGCCCTGAGTGAGCAGGCTGCTGGCTACCAGCGGTGAGGGGCAGATGCAATCCCCCTCTGGGGCTGGGTGACGTTGCTGCCCACGGGCAGGGGAGAGGTGAGAAACCATGCAAATCATGGGATAAGCCTCAATGACTCATCCAGATCGTCCCAGCCCAGAAAAATGGAGAAAACGTTCCCCCCAGCAGGGAACAAGTTCTTGTCCCCAAATTATCCACAAATGGCCTCTATGGATTTTGTCTATGGGTTCTTTGTGCTGTGGTTGCCTGGGCAGTCTTTGTGTCCTCTGGATGTGGGGGTAATGGGCGGAGTGGGATGGGGTGGGGGAGAGCTGTAGGAAGGGAATTAAAAGGGAAGCGTTCAGAATCAAACATTAAGCCTCATCCTTGGGCGTCAAGCCTGTACAAAGCGGTATTAACTGAAGATTCCAGTTCCTGTTGAATTAGAACGTGAAGTCATTCTTCAAAGCCTGACTTTCCCAGTTAGTAGCTCTGTGACCTTGGCAAGTCACCCTAAGGCCTCAGTTCCCAATCTGTCTTATGGGTGTTTAAATAAGACTGTGTTAGATCTGATAGCATGAGCACTGCATCAGGTGATGTGTGTAAAAATATCATACCAATTATATAGAGCTATGCACAGCTACGTAATAGTCTTTTCTCTAGATTGTGAAGCTCCTCCCCACTCTCCTCTGAGAGGTTTTTTTCTTTTTTAAGATTTTATTTATTCATGAGAGAGAGGCAGAGACAGAGGCAGAGGGAGAAGCAGGATCTATGCAGGAAACCCGATGTAGGACTCAATCCTGGGACTCTGGGACCACGCCCTGAACCAAAGGCAGACACTCAACAGCTGAGCCACCCAGGCATCCCAGAGAGGATTATTTTATTTGTTGGATGTCCCAAACGTAGAAGAGCCTACCTCTGTGTATGTTTCAAAATGTAAATAGGAAACCATAGTCCCTGGTTCTAGGAGGGTCTGCCAAGGCTAACAGCCCCACATAGCATGTTTGCACATCACCCAAAGATTAGTTGTTCATCACTTTATTCTCTTAGATCAAGAAAAGCTATGCATTTATCATAACTTAGATTAAGAAAAACCTGCAGAGTAAAGCAAAGTCCTGTGTTTTTTTAAGATTATTAATTTATTTATTTGACAGAGAGAGAACACAAGTAGGGGGAGGGGCAGAGGGAGAGGTAGGCTCCCCGCTGAGCAGGGACCCTCCTCCCAACCAAAGCAGGACTCCATCCCAGGATCCCAGGATCAAGATCTGAGTCGAAGGCAGACGCTTCACTGACTGAGCCCCCCAGGCACCCCAAAGTCCTGTTTTTAAATCAGAATGTAAACATACGAAGTTATTGCCTGGTGCACAGTGGAGGCTAGATGTCAGAATGGGTGCCCGTGAGCTGGCTGGAAGGGAAGAGGGGTTGAAGGAGGGATGGAGTAGAGGGAGGGAGAAAGTTCAGCATCTCTAGGAGCACAGTTGGATTTACCAGGAAGTTAATTATGCTTGAACTTCAGGACACTTCACTTACATGTCTCCCTTTCAAGGCCTGGTACCTCATTTTGAAATCATGGATTCCCTTCCTAAAGAGAGCCCCTGGGGTTGTATATTCTTCAGGCCCTAGCAAACCTGGATCTGTCCCTCTATAGTAGTTCTCTGAAAGACCTAACCCTTGTTCACGTTAAGGATACATAAGCACAAAAGAAATGCAAGTGGCCTAGGGGAGGTGATGCCTTCATAGCATCTCCACCGTGAACTCCACATCTGCCATTTGCAGGAAGATCCACATGTAGCGGGGCAAGAACAGCACCATAAGGAATGGGATGAAGAAAGAGGGTGGAGGTCAGGAATGTGCAGAATTATGGGACCAATTCCAACTTCCAGAATCCCCTCTGGTACTTCCAGGGCTCTCCAGTTTGCAGGCTTGAGTCTGGTTGCACAGCATGGGGTGGTAGAGAAATGATTTGCAATCTGGAATTCTCTCAGCTAGTCCTGACTAGTCTTCTGGAGTCCTCGTCACTAACTAGCTGTAGTGGCCCTGGAGTTACTTAACCTCCTTGGGCCTACCATTTCTGGTAATGGTAGGTGATTGCAGAGCACCTCGCTGAAACAGCCTTGTCCACCACTGTATTCCCATGAGCACAGTGTCTAATAATTATGGTTTTACATTCATCACACAAATTTACTTAGTGCTTCTAGATGAGAAAACTGCAGTAAGAGCTGTTACAGACCTTTACCCCAGGTCACCCAGCTATTAGGTAGTAGAGCTGTGAATCAAACTCACACAGTCTGGCCCCAGAGTCCCCATTTCCCTATCACTCTGCCCTATACACTCAGTAAGTAACAAAGTCAATGGACTTTACTTTTTAGAACAGTTTCAGATTCACAGAAGAATTGAGCAGATCTCACAGAGAGTTTGATGAATGAAGTAAATGGAGAGTCCCTTGACTGAGACCATGGTTCATTACCCAGGGCACATGGGAGGGGAGCTCATGCTTGTGAGCTCTCTGCATGCCCAGTATTTCAGATGAGTTGCTCCATTTAATTCTCATAGCTGCCTCATTAAGGAGGTAACAGTCACCCTATCTTGCAATGAAAAAACTAAGGCTCAGAGAGGCTCAGGGGCTTGCCCTAGGTCACACAGCAGATGAAGGGTTAGGACCAGAACATTCTGATATGTCTGACCCTAAAGATCACATTTGCCCCTCTGAAAACCTCATAACAATCAGCAAAAAAATATTGCCTCATGTTTATTAACCTAACACTCCTCTCTAGCCAATCATTTAAAAAATACTTTGTAAGCCTTTTTGTCTTTTGGTCCTCACTACTGCCCAGGAAAGTAGGTGAGGCAGTGGTCATGATTCCGTTTTATAAAGGAAGCTATTCAGACTTCAACAATTAAGGTCATGAAGGAAACACAAATATGTTGACTCTTAGGCCATGTTCTGCTCTTCTCACTAATCCTTCCCTCCATCATATACTTCATTGTACATCAACTCTTACTTAAGCCTACACAGAGGAAATACCTTCCTTGTCAGATAAGAGTCCTCAAGGGGCTACCCCTCTTCCCAGGGGTCTTCCAAGAGAATTCTTCCAAAATCTAAGCTTTGACTGCACATAAGTCCTTTCCTACATCTTTGGCATTTTACCTGCTCTGTTGCCAAAGATTGGAGGTGAAGGGTTGACTGTGATATTTTCTGCTTTTCCCCTATATTTAACCAACACAAGGAGGAGTTGGCCATTTTCAGCTAAAGAAGGTTGTGTCTCATTCTTATGGCACACTCAGAAATTGCATTGTGGGGCACCGGGGTGGCTCAGTGGTTGAGTGTCTGCCTTCAGCTCAAGGCATGATCCTGGGGTCCTGGGATCGAGTCCTGCATCAGGCTCCAAGCAGGGAGCCTGCTTCTCCCTCTGCTTATGTCCCTGCCTCTCTCTCTGTGTTTCTGATGAATAAATAAATAAAATCTTAAAAAAAAAAAAAAAAAAAGGAAGAAAGAAAGAAAGAAACTGCATTGCCAACAATGAAAACCCACTTCATCATGGCAGGAAAGAGAGAATTTCCATTCTGCCCTCCACGCTCAGGCCAATGTAAGTATACCTCTGAAGCAAGCAAATTATCTTTGACACTTCCACTTTCTTGACAGCCTCTAGCTGGAGTCACTCAACTTATGACCCTAGAGCAGAGGATCATGGTGGGTTTTTTTGTTTGGGGGGTGTTTTTGTTGTTTGTTGGAGGGTTTTTTTGGTAGTCATTCTTAGTTTGAAAAAATTTCAAACTTGTAGAAATGGTACAGGAATGTTACAATGAGGTCTCTTTTCTGTAACCTTTAGGTTAAGAGGAGTTTAATTAATTTTTAAAAATCTCATTAATGCAATTTTATTTCTCTTAAAATACTAATTTTATTTATTTTGAGCAGGAATTACATTTGTTCAAAATTCACAAGGATATACAGTGAGGAGTGTTCCCCCAATCCTTGTCTCCCATTGTCCAGCGCCCTTTTCTAAAAGAAATCAGTGATTTAGTGTAGTTGTAGGGTGCCTGGCTGGCTCAGACATTAGAGCATGCAAATCTTGATCTCAGGGCTGTGAGTTCAAGCCCTATATTGGGTGTGGAGCCTACTTAAATTTTTTTTTTTCATTTAAAGAAAATATAGTTGTATGTATGCATTCTTATTTTGCCCCCCTATACACACCTTGGTTTTCTCATTTGAAATAATTCTAATTCAGATCATAAAGAGTGTTTTCATTTTTAAAAAATGATGTTATTGTGTTCCATTGTATGGGCATTCCCTCAGTCTGGTTAACTAGGTCTCCAAGATAGCCAATGAGGTTGTTTTGAACTTTTATCATTGTTGCCAGTACTACAGTGAATGACCTTATGAGTCTGTTATTCTTTAGGATAGTTTGCAACTTTTAGTAAAGACCAGAGCTGAGATTCTACTATGAGGTTATGTTGGAAATGTCATCAGTTCAGGTACCTAGAAGGTAGGTCATTTCTCATCTCTAGGCCATATTCCCTTGATCTGAGGGTTGGTAACCTAATCTGACACGCTCTGGGCCTTAAAATTTTCACTGGTGATACCAAGGGTGATAATTACTTTTCTCAATAGGCTATTTTCTTGCTCTGAAATGGTCTGTTTCTCACTGTTCTTCTGAGCCCACTTCTGCTCAGCACGTTGGGCCTGTTAGTTCAGTACAGATAGCACATACACTCTGCCACCAGGAATCTTAACTGGTCTGGGATCTATCAGTCAATTTGTGTGCCAGGTTAAAACACTTGAACCAAAAGTTTGGATTTCATAATGTTTATATTTGGGAAATAAATCAAGGTCCCCCAAGTGTGCTGTTTGAGGAATTCAAAGAAGCATAGTAAAAAGGTATAAATACCAACAAAAACTCCACAATAAATAGCTCTTTCCCAAAGGACAGCTGGAAGGCAGTGCTGCAGAGTTAAGTAGCCAGGAACATCCTCTGCTTCGTTTTCAAAGTAGGTCTTAATACATGTATTTACTAGGACACATTTCAGATAAAGAACTGAACTCCATTATTATTCACTCAGAGGAAAGGAAGAAAAGTTCTAGTTAAAGATGCAACTGCCACACTACACACACACACCCCTTACCTATGTTGTGGTTATACTGTACCATTTTGAAAAACAAAACAAAACAAAAAACTCATTCAGTGTTCTGCTTCCCAGATAAGCTACCCTACATCTAGTCTAGATTTTTTTAAAAGAAGAATGTAGGGGCACTTGGGTGGTGGCTTAGTTGTTGGGCATCTGCCCTCAGCTTGGGTCATGATCCTGGGGTCCTGGGATGCAGCCCCACCACCATCAGGCTCCACGCTCCATGGGGGAGCCTACTTCTCCCTCTGCCTCTGCTGTTCCTGTCACTTGTGCTCTCTGGTTCTCTCTGTGTGTCAGATAAATAAATTAAACCTTAAAAATATATATATATATTTTTTAAGATTTTATTTATTCATTCATGAGAGACTGAGAGAGAGAGGCAGAGACACAGGCAGAGGGAGAAGCAGGCTCCTCTCAGGGAGCCCGACATGGGACTCAATCCCAAGACCCCAGGATCATGCCCTGAGCTGAAGGCAGACGCCTAACCGCTGAACCACCCAGGCATCCCGAAAAATGTATTTCATCTCTGAAAATATGTAGGAAAGGAAATGTATATGTTCATTCCAAAATATGTGTACATAAAGGAAAGACAGCACCAAAACTTTTGAGGTCCCTTCCAGCTTTTAAATATTCATCCACTCTCATCATCAAGAAGTGCTACTTTGTGTCTGTTAATTGTTGAAGTAAATGTCATCCTGGGCCTTGGGCCTGACAAGCCCATTTATTTAACAAGCCTTTAAGTGAGCATCTGCTATGGACCAGATACTGCCAGCACTGAAGATGTAAGGGACAGACAGAAATCCTTACCCCATGGAGCTTATGTTCTAGTGAAAGTAAAGGAAAAATATAAGTAAGACAGAGTGAGTGTATCATCTTTTGCTAAGTGATATGGAAAAGAATGAAGCAGAAGAGACACCAGGGAGGATGGGATGGAGGGAGGAGGGTCACAATTTTAATTTAAGGTGGTTAGGGAAAGCCTCACTGAGAAAGGGCTATTTGAACAAAGTCCTGGAGGAGGAGAAGGATACAAGGGTGGCCTTTTGGGTCAAGTAAATAAACCCCAAGGCACTAATTTGAGAATGAGGCCTTTTAAATCTCTAAATGTTCTTTCCACCTACTAATCTCCATCCCTAGAATTCTATTACTGGCCATACACATTTTTAGGTTGAAATGCTAAAGTAAAAATATATAGCTATCAACTATGGAAAGCTTTGTATGAATTCGTTTATCTGACCCTTTTGTAAATACTAAGGAGGGAGGAGAGCAAGGTGATTGGACAAGAGAAGGTGTGTGCGGAGGTAACAGATCTGGGCAAATGCAGGGAGCAAGGCAGACTCTGCTGGGAGAACCTGGCTTGCCACTGCTGGAGAACGGGGCCTGAACCACTCTTCTCCTACCATGGCCGTGTGGTCCAGTCTTGGGAATGGTCCTGGGGCCCCTCAGCTAGCTCCTTCTCACCAAGGTGTCATGGGATGCAAGGACAGGCTGATGTGTGGTCTAATAATGCACCTCCTGAGGGGCTTGGAACATTTGGAGTTGTGATGTAACTAGGGATACACAGGAAAGCGGTTCTTGGACTTGTAACTCTATTAGTGTATGGTTAATTTAACAGCCCTCAGAAAATAAATGAGTCAGGAAACTGTGAACGTTTCCTCTTTAATCAGTGCAGGAAAGCAGTATTCTTTATGATGACATCCACCTCATCTTTTGAAATTAGATCATCCCCTATATCTGTATCCTAGGTTTACCTTGTTCCTAGAAGTTCAGTTCTCAAAAATGCTTTGATAGACATAAGCTCTGGACCATGGATCACATACTCCGATACCTACAGGGAACAGACACCAGTGGCCAAAGCAGGTAGGGACCAGTGGGGATTACAACAAATGGGAGAGTGCCGGCCTCTCTCTACTCAGCTCCTGGGGATGTTACTGAGTTTGAGAGCTCAGTGTTGCTAGAATGTCTCATTCTCAATAGAAGGTGGAAATCCAAAGCTTTAGACAAGACCTTCTGATTTAAATATTGGCAACTAATTCAAGGTAGTGAGATGTACCGTGCAGACCAATTTATTGATCTCTAATGTAAACGGATAATTTTGGTACATCACGGAACATGATAGGAAAGGGGGCAAAGGAGGGACATCTCATCAACCTGACAGTTTGAGAAGGTCAATTTTTTAGAGAGTTGACCTTTGCCAAGCTGACCCCTTTATCAAGGGTTCTCCCTCATCTGTTTAACCAATGGGTTATTTTGGAAAAAACTAATAACATCTGAGTAGCCCTCATGGAGGGGGAGAAAATTCTGAGCTAAGAAGCCACAGTCCTGCTGTTGATTCTCACAAACTCACTGTGCAACATTGGGTAGGTCTCAACCTCTCAGGGTTTCATTTCTTTGTCTGCAGAATGAGGGGCTGGATTTAAGGGTTTTCAGAATGTGTCCCTCCAAACCTAGGAAGACTTCAGAGATGCCTTTGAGGGGTGGGGAAGGGTGGAAGGATCCCAGGGCTGGCAGAAAGACAGCTCAGCCTTTGTTCTATTTTCTCTTTGGGGCTTCTGCTTTTCTGTTTTACATCTGGAGCTTCTGCCAAAAAAAAAAAAAAAAAAAAAAAATTTAAACTTCTTGAAGAGCTTTCCCACTTTCAAAAAAAGTTTCAAAATCACTGAATTAGTTTATCAGCTCTAGTATAAAGAGTTACTAGTTGAGGTTTGCAAACCATGAAGCCTGCTGCTAATTTGAAGGGTAGGTCTTTCATCCATTTGCCTACCACTGCTTGTCTGGTTACATTTGCTGCTTCTGGCTCCAACCTGAGGCATAAATCAAATCAACAAGTAGCCAACAAATATTAGGGGGGAGATTCTGACACATTACCCAGTTCAGTGGCTTGTTGGGGGGGATTTTCTTTCTTTGTTTTGGTGAAGAGATGTGTTCTTTTTGTGCTATTATCTTGATCATATACAATATAGTCATATTTGCTTCTAAAATACTTTTCCAGGTTCACATGGGTTGATAAATTTATCAACATTCCACAAGTTTGAATATCACTCAACTTACTTTTAAAAATTAGTTATAATTTATTGGTAACCTAATAGGTGCTGCCTTTGTGTATACCACCACTAAGCTTCAGACTATTAACCCTGCAAAGGTGATATTTTTGTGTCTGTTTTACTGACAAACAAGGAAACTGTGGCTAGGTGAGGTTAAAGACTTTCCTGGATCACACAGGTTTTCAATCCATACCTGTCCCAGCAAATTCTCAGGCAGATAATCTCTCTAAGGTTGTTTCTAGCCTTGAGAAGTTAAGAGAGAAGAGCTCTGGGTACTTTAAGCTGTTCTAGGATCAACTGCAAAACTGGTTGTCAATTTTCAACTCCCCAGTGCCTCTCATCCACTGAAAATCTTGAGTGGAAGCTTGTTGAATGTTTCTGGACTTGGCTAAGCTGAGTTCCTCCTGCTGCAAAGGAAATGGCTTTCCCTGTTTGTTGATCTACCTACGGTTCTGGTCTAATGGATTCAGTTTTCCTAGTAGTGGGTATATGCCAAGAGTGTGGCACAAGGCAAGCATTGATTGTGGATGATTAGTTTTTTGAGTTCTTTTGTTGTTGTTAAGCACTTTGCTGGGCACATAGTGTATCCAAATCAGTGTTTTTAACTACTGTAACCACTGGAATTTATTTTTTCTTAAAGGCTCACCTGCAAGACAGAAGACAGTAATTTTCGTTTGCACGCTATAGCATTTTCAGAGAATGTTTGTGAAAAAGCAACAATGTTAGACAGCAAAGGAGTTATGATTCTCGATTCTCATTTCCCAGGCATGAAAAACTGCTGATCCTTCATTCACTTGGTAAGTGGGAGAGCCTAGACCGTAATTCAGATATTTCTGCTTCGAATCCTGTGTCCTTTCCATTTTATTATACTCATTTGGCTTTTAAAACTGGAGGGGAAACTAATTGAGTTTTCAGCATCAACCTAGTTTTTGTTAACATCTCTGACGGTGATTTTGCAAAATAAAGAAAAAAGCTAGTTAATTAATTGCATGGCTTGAGAAAAACAACAGAAACTATTGTTTTTCCATTAAAAAAAAAAAAAGTAGAGGTCCCAATTATAAGTAAGGTCTTAAAGTTTAGAGTTTGCCATTATGAAAAATACGGGCAAGTGTTTCTAAGCCTACTACTACCTGGCCTCTGTCTCCACCAGAGAAGAGAGCAGAATTTGGATACTTCCCTCTTTGGGGAGCATTGGTTGTTGTTTGCTTTGTAGCCCCAATACTTGATTGATTGATTGATTGCCTCTGACTTCTACAGCTATGTGAAGGGGTTTGTGTATGGCTTTCTTTTATGAAGTAAGTAGGAAGTGTGCTGGAACTTGCTCCCTTTGCTTTGAGGCTTTCAGAGCAGATACTAACAGATGAACCTAGGTTATTTGGATGCCTTTTCTCTTTTCTTAGAGGCTCATTTGTCAAACGGTTTGTGCCTAATTCTGCCCCTCTGTGATAACGAGGCAGGTATTTAGAAGCCACAAGAATAGTCAGAAGAACACTTTGGGTTGCCCTAGACAGAGGTGACACAAGCAGGACTCACCCAGAGGATAAGAATTTGGTATTCAGGTGATCATTCAGTTCCATGTCACTTAGAGCAGTACTTTGCTACCTTGACTACACAAGCAATTATACAAAGAGCTTTTCAAATACACTAATGCCTGAGACTCATCACCTGTCGGTCAGGAAGAGCTCTCAGCAAAGGTAATTTTTAAGTTTCCCAAGTGATTTTTTTTTTAAGATTGTATTTTTTTTATTTGAGAGAGAGAGAGAGCACAAGTGGGGGTGGGGTGCAGAGGGAGAGGGAGAAGCAGACTGCCTACTGAGCACAATGCAGGGCTCCATCCCAGGGCCTTGAGATTATGACCTGAGCTGAAATTAAGAGTCAGACACTCAACCAACTGAGCCACCCAGGCACCCCTCCCAGGTGATTCTAATGTGCAGTAAGGTTTGAGAATCTCTGAAAGAGGCTCCTAGTATTTTGTTCAAAATCAGGTGGGATAGTCCCAAGTAATAGCAGTTTATTCTGCAAGAACATTACAGGTATGTTGGATGGACAGTTCGTTCATTATAAAATACACATTTATTGAGCACCTGTGTTCTCAGTGCTTAGAATACTTCCAGGAACAAGACAGCCTGTCTCTGCCAACAGATGCTTTCTTTCTAGTGGGTGGAGACAAATAATAAACACACAAACAGTGATAAGTATTAGGAAGAAAGCAAACTGTGAGTAGGGTCAGGGAAGGACTGCCTGAGAAGCCATTTTTTGCAAGACTTAAGGGAGCCAATGATAAGGCAGAGGGAATGGAAGGTGAAAAGGTTCCAAGACAAGGAGAGTGGTGTGTTTGAAGAACAGAAAAGACTGCAGTCACTTTCGTTTATCTAGAAAGAGGAGTGGCAGATAGTGAGCAAGTGCCAGCCTGACATTTCTTATAGTTCACACAAATCACTCAGTATGTTCTTGCCAAATAGGACACACTCTGCCAAGGAAACACAAAGAGAAGTATCCTCCAGGAGCCAGGGCACTGTGTACTGGACAAAGAAGACTCCGAGGTATTAGCCAAAAACTGCTGACTATGAGAAAAAACTCAGCAGTCCTACATGACACTGAGATAAGCTATGAAAAGGAAAAAATTCAATTATACATTTGATATCCAGAGGATTTGGCCTAATTCTTTAGTCTTTTATCTTGTTGCTAACCATCACTTGAATGCAGCCTATCAGTGTGGCAGAACTGGCCTGATTTTAGGACACATTCAGTTCTCTGACACAATATTTTTGAGGTCTCTACCAAACCAAACTTTCTGGAAGGAAGAATGTTTGTCAAATATGTGTAAGGTTGGAGAAGTCAACTCTGTGCCTGTATGAGACCTACATAATTCTATGAATTTCTCGTGTGAAGAAACACAGACCCAGGGATGCCTGGGTAGCTCAGCGGTTGAGGGTCTGCCTTCGGCTCAGGGCGTGATCCCGGAGTCGCGGGATTAAGTCCCACATTGGGCTCCTTGTATGGAGCCTGCTTCTCCCTCTGCCTGTGTCTCTGCCTCTCTTTCTCTCTGTCATGAATAAATAAATGAAATCTTAAAAAAAAAAAAAAAAAAAAAAAAAAAAAACTGACCCAACTCCCTTCCGTATTTTCACACAAGATTTCTACTTAAATTGGGCAAGCTCACTAACTTCTTAACACCTAATGACAACCAGAGAAAAGAGCTACACTAATTTATTTTAAATCTTACTTTTTTTTTTTTTTTCTTAGTAATCTCTACACCCATTGTGGGGCTTAAAAGTCAGGACCCCTGAGCCAGCCAGGTGCCCCAACACTTATTTTTAGCAAAACTTTCTGAGGTCTCTCTGCTATTAAATTTAAATTGTTTTTTCAATCATATAACCTGGAATTAATTTTCCTGGTTGGCATGTTATTACTCATCCTCTATAAAACAAACCATGGGGTTAAATGCAAAGGAAAACAACTATAATTAATATATCTCCTCAACCAAAATGTCTAAGAATTCCAATAATTTCTAAATGCTTTTGCAAAAGAGCTCATAATGATGCCTTGATAAAATAGGAGTGCATTAAAAGATGATCTTAATAAGAAAGATAACCCTTCTTAAATTCATATGAGGCAAGAAAAACTTACCCATTTATATTTTTAAATGACTGTGGTAATTATTAAGGGATTTCTTTTATTTCTAACAATATGAGTTTTATAAGCTCTTCCCATGTCATAAGTAGGGAGCGTGAAACTCAGCCAATGGGATCATGAAAAGATGGTCACTGGATCATAGTCATGGCTAGTATGAATGAAGAAAAACAAGTCAGGAAAATATTCAGAGGAAACCTAGTACAGTTTTCTCTTTTTTGAAGCTTAGATGGATTTAAGACAAGACAAGATGGATCTAAATTGCATCATGAGGGCTTTCTTCTTGAAATAAGATGCCCCTAATGGGGGATCCCTGGGTGGCTCAGCAGTTTAGCGCCTGCCTTTGGCCTAGGGCACGATCCTGGAGTCCCGGGAGGAGTTCCGCTCTGCGCGTAGGGCTCCCAGCATGGAGCCTGCTTCTCCCTCTGCCTGTGTCTCTGCCTCTCTCTCTGTCTATCATGAATAAATGGGTGAAATCTTAAAAAAAAAAAGAAAAAAAAAAAGATGCCCCTAATGCCTATAAAACAAGTCAGTTGATAAGATATATTCATGTTTATGGTTTCCATCAATTCTTTGGTTATGTTGTAGAGATCACATATGGCTTTCTAAGCACAATGATTATAGTACCTGTAAATGAAGGTTAAGTATTACCAAAGTTAATAAAAAATAGTTAATTAGTGGGTATTTACATCACAAAATAATTGGCCATGAGGCCAGAGGACCCTGTCTGCCTTGTTCATTGTTTTCCCAGCACCTAGCACTGGACCTGCCACTTCACGGATACTCTTCTAATATTTGTTGAATGAACTCATTTTTCAAGTAGCAGCTGCATTGCACGCCTTGATCTCTCCAAACTTAATTTAGAAGTAACTTCTCCTAAAGGAGTGCTTGCCTTACCCAAAGAGAAGCAGATGCACAAAAAGAGGGAATGCTCAAGGATGAGCAAGGATGCCTTATCAAGGAAAACAGCAAAAACTCTTTTTTTCCTGAAGACCTTTTAAGATTAGGACAAGCAGTTGTGTGTAAAAGCAGGACGGTGGAAGATTTGAACTGTCAAGCAGGATCGTGCTTTGAAGTATATTCCTGGCTAAAGCAGGAGATAAACTAGATCAAACTTAGAGGCTCTAAGATCTGTCCCTGATTAAATAGGCCTAAGAGTAGAGTCTGAAGAATGGCTGCCTGGCACAACACAGCCTTTGAATATTGTTATTAGCAGCAGCCTCCAGATTTGAAAACAGTGCTATACACATGCTTTCAAATGATCTTTGAGGTGCTTTAAGTTACAGCTGAAAGCTTACCTAGCCTTCTTTTCTGTTTCCTTGAACAAGGACCTGAAAAAGAAGGTTAAAGAGCTTTCTAGTGATGTCCTTCACTCCTGTCCTAAAAAGAACCTCTGTTCTTCACTGAGTTAAGGAGATTTCACAACTCCCAGAGGATAATGTGAAGTTTTTGCTCACTGCTGAACCAACTAAAGTTCCTTTCAAATTATTTTCCTGGACTGGAATAGTGTCTGAGCTCTTCAAGCTATATTCATTATTGCAGAAAGATGGAAATTATGTTATATTATATAATATAATGGGGCATAAAACATTTAAATAAGAATTTAAATTTAAATTGACATAAAATGTGTAAAAGGTTAAAAAAGCATATCTTAGCGTTCACAAGTACTTATCATTGGTCTGTGAAAGAACATTTTCTTTAGTGCCTCAACCTGTAAGTGAACATCAATAAAGATGAATGTATAAAATATACACACAGTTTTTCATATATACACACAGTTTTTCATATATATTGTATGACATATTTATTATTAATAATTTATTATTTATGTGGGGATAGTAATCCCTTCCATAATTGATACTGCACCCAGCCTTGTACACATATATGGTGTAGGTATTAAAATGCATGTAAATTAAGTAAATTATACCAAAGTCACAAAACTGGCAAGTGCAACTTGAGAAGTAACAGTGCTACAATCAGCAATCTTCAGACTTAAAAACATTATTTGCTGCTTAACTAATTTGAAAAATTAATTAATATATGTCTGCGCCATTTGTCCCAACATGTGTTCATATGTGTGTGTAAATAAATATATATATACACAGAGCCCATATATATGGATTTAATGTATATAATGCTATAACAAAGTTGGAAGTTGCTGGCTGGGCATCACTTTTTAAAATAGCTTTATTGAGGTAGTATTCACTTATCATAGACTTCACACTTCAGTGGTATTTGGTATATCCATGGACTTGTACAACCATTATCACAAACTAATTTCAGAACATTTTCATCCCCCCCAAAGTACTGTTACCAACCACTCTCCATTCTTCACCCCTTCCCCCTCGACAACCACTAATCTACTTTCTGTCTCTGTAGAGCTTATTCTGGACAGTTTACATAAATGGAGTCATTCAACATGTGGTCTTTTGCATTTGGCTTTGATCACCCTACATGTTTTCAAGTTTCAGCCATGTTGTACCCTGTATCAGGACCTAATATTTCTTTACAGTTAAATAATATTCCAGTGTGTGGATAAACCATTTTTGAATATCCATCAGTTGATAGACATTTGGTGTGTTTCCATTTGGGGGCTGTGATGAATAACGCTGATATGAAGATTTCCGTGCAAGTTTTTGTGTGAACATGTTTTCATTTGGGGGGAAGGTGTTGATGGAAAACTTTTCAAGGAATTGTTTTCCAAAATGGCTGCACCATTTCACATTTCTACCAGTAATGTATGAGGGTTCCAACTTCTCCACATTCTCATCAACACTTGTTATTGCCTGCCTTTCTTTTTAGAGCCATCCTAATGGATGTAAAGTAGTATCTCATTGTGGTTTTGAGTTGCATTTCTCTAATAACTAATAATGTTATGCATCTTGTGCATATTGGCTATTTGTATATCTTCACTGGAGAAATGTCTATTCAAAGTACACTTAAAATACTTTATTTTTACATTGGGTTATTTATCTTTTTATTGTTGAGTTGCAAGAAGTCTTCATACATTCTGGATTCTGGACCCTTATCAGATGTATGATTTGCAAATATTTTCTCATTCCGTGGGTGTCTTTGCACTTTCTTAATAGTGTCTTTTGAATCCTAAAAGTTTTTCTATGTTGATGTTCAGTTTATCTATTTTTTGGTTGCTTTAATTTTAATGAAGCCCAATTTATCTATATTTCCTTTTGTTGCTTGCGCTGTGGTGTCATGTACTGTGTACAAAACCATTGCTAACCCAAGGTCCAGAAGATTTACTCCTATGTTTTCTTCCTAGAGTTTTATTTTTACCTCTAGGTCCATGATCTCTCTCTCTCTTTTTTTAAAAGATTTTCTTAAAAAAAAAAAAAAAAAAGATTTTCTTTCTCCTTTCTTTCTTTCTTTCTTTCTTTCTTTCTTTCTTTCTTTCTTTCTTTCTTTCTTTCTTTCTTTCCTTCCTTCCTTCCTTCCTTCCTTCCTTCCTTCCTTCCTTCCTTCCTTCCTTTCTTTTTCTTTCTTTCTTTCTTTCTTTCTTTCTTTCTTTCTTTCTTTCTTTCTTTCTTTCTTTCTTTCTTTCTTTCTTCTTTTTTCTTTCCTTCTTTCTTTATCCATGAGAGACAGAGAGAGAGAGAGAGAGAGAGTCAGAGACACAGGCAGACCCTGGGATCATGCCCTGAGCCGAAGGCAGATGCTCAACCACTGAGCCACCCAGGGGCCCTATTTATTTCTTTGGGAGACAGAGTGAGAGAGCACAAACAGAGGAAGGAGCAGAGGGAGAGGGAGAAGCAGACTTCTTGCTGAGCGGAGAGCTGGATGCAGGGCTCTATCCCAGGATCCTAGGATCACGAATTGAGTTGAATGCAGACACCTAGCCAACTGAGTCACCTAGGTGCCATTGATCCATGATCCTTTTTGATTTCTTTTTTTCTGTATGGTATAAGGTAGGGATCCAGCTTCATTCTCTAGCATTTGTATATTCATTTGTCTTTCTCAACTTACATGTCTTAGCACTCTTGTTGAAAATAAATTGACCATAATGTAAAAGTTTATTTCTGGACTCTCAGTTCTATTCCATTGATCTATATGTCTATCCTTATGCCAGTTCCTCAGTGTAGCATTGTACATTAGTGTAGCATTGTACGTTACTGTAGCATTGTAGTAAGTTTTGAAATCAGGAAGCATGAGTCCTTCAACTCTTTTTTTTTTTTTGATGGATTTAAAAAATTTTTTCTTTATTTTTTGTTTTTCAAGTAACCTCTGTCCCCAGTGTCAGAGACACTGAGCTCACAACCCTGAGATCAAGAGCCACATGCTCTATGGACTGAGCCAGCTAGGTGCCCCAAAGGATTTTTCTTTTAATCCAGTGCAGGTAGCATACAGTTATATTCATTTCAGTCTTTTTTTTCAAGGATGTTTTGACTATTCTGTGGGCCTTCTTTTTGCAGGTCCCACTGAGATAGTGTCTAATGCTGAGCTTTGCAGGTCTAGGCCTTTAAAAAAATTATTGAGGTAAAAAAATGAAAAAAAATTATTGAGGTATGATTGACATATAGCATATTGGTTTCAGGTAATGATAATGATTACCTGAAACATTACATAATGATTTGATATTTGTATATATTGGGAAATGATCACCATAGTAAATCTAATTAACATCCATCACCATACATAATTACAAACCTTTTTCTTCTTGGGGTGAGAACTTTTAAGATTTATTCTTTTACCAATTTTCAAATATGCAATACAGTATTATTAACTGTAGTCACCAGGCTGCACATTACATTCCTATGGCTTATTCTGTAACTGGAAGTTTGTACCTTTTTAAAAAAAAGATTTATTTATTTGAGAGAGAGAGAGCACATGAATGGGAGAGCCTGAGTCAGCCCCTGTGAGGAGTGCAGACCCTGATTTGGGGCTCAATCTCAAGACCCTGAGATCATGACCTGAGCCGAAACCAAGAGTCAACTGACTGCTCAACTGACTGCACCACCCAGACACCATGGAATTTTGTATCTTTTGAACCCCTTCACCCATTTTTCCCATCCACTACCCCCTCCTCTGGCAGCCATGAGTCTGTTTTCTATATGTATGAGTTTGGTTGGGCTTTTTTTTAATTTTAATTTCTATTTTTAAAATTTTTTTTGGCTTTTTGGTTTTTTTTTAGATTTCACACATAAGTGAGATCATGTAGTCTTTGTCTTTCTCTGTCTGACTTACTTCACTTAGCTTAATACCCTCAAGATCCATCCATGTTGTTGAAATGGTAAGATTTCATTCCTTTTTATGGTTGAATAATATCCCATTGTGTATACATACCACATTGCCTTTATCTGTTTCTCCATTAATAGACACTTAGGTAAGGGCACTTGGGTGGCTCAGTTGGAAGAGCATTGGACTCTTGATCTCGGGATCTTGAGTTCAAGTACCACATTAAGGGTAGAGATTACTTAATAAATAAACTTAAAAAAATAGATACTTGGGTTGTTTCCATGTCTTGGCTATTGTAAATAATGCTATAGTGAATAGAGGGCTGGGGGGTGCAGATATCTTTTCAAGGTAGGGGTTTTGTTTTCTTCAGATAAAAACCCAGAAGAGGAATTGCTGGCTCATTTGGTAGTTCTATTTTTAATTTTTGAGGCACCTCCATACTGTTTTCTATAGTGGCAGCACCAATTTACATTTCCATTGACAGTGCACAAGGGTTCCCTTTTCTCTGTATCCTCTCAACACTTATTTCTTGTACGTTTGGTAATAGCCATTCTAACAGGTCTGAAGTGAGTTTTAGGATATCGAGTATATCAATTGTCCCCAAATGTGAACAGGTGCCAGAGCATTGGTTCATATTCCTCCAACTTGCCAGAAAATGTCATTTGATGTATGCATTTTGGGATATTTCTTTCTTGGTGTCCCGAACCAGAATGCCTATCCCCCCCTTCTCAGATGCCAAATTAATAACCAAGAGGTTGCTTACTAAACATGGAATCAGAAACTATGGCTGAAGGGAGGGATATAGTATAATGGTTAAGAGGTATAAGCTTTAGGACCAGACAGCTCAAAGTTTGAATCCTACCTCTTCTACTCAGTAATTGTGTAATCAATGCAAGATTTTGGTTTTATTCATCCATACAGTAGGAAAAAAATCATCCCTTCCTTATAGAGTGGTTGTGAAGGTAAAGTGAAATAATAAGTGTAAACCCTTAACACTGCCTAGGACTAATTAAATTTCAGTAAATGGTACCTATTGGACTTGAGTGGTTTTCCTGCAGAGTAAGAAGAACTGCTCTTGGTCATGGTGCAAGCTTTCTGGGGACTTGAATCATTGCATCTGCAAATAGAGGACTTTTTTTGGTTTGAAAGGCACTGGGAAGAACCAGAGCCATTTTTACTCTAGAGTGGAATAGAGGGATCTGGAGAGCATTGCTACCACCGGCCTCTGGATATTCCATTGCCTGATAGAAATGGTAGGCCAGTGTTGCTAGATTTTGAGGTTGTTGATGACAATTGATTTTTGTTCATGTAAATTGCAGCGGGTAGGGTCACCTGTCTGACTCAGTCAGAAGAGAATGTGACCTATTGATCTCAGGGACATGAGTTTGAGCCCTCCATGGGGTATAGCTATTGCTTAAGCAAAACTTTAAAAAATAAATTGCAGAGGATAGTATTTACTGATCTGGCTTCTTAATTCTGGGATTTAGAGCTATTCTTTGCAATAACTTTTTCAGGATCCATATACTCAGAAACCTCAGTTACCAAGTTACCAAGAATACCACTAAGAATAAGAAATAAGTTGAACAAAATAGATGTCACAAAAACGCACTTGTTAACCCATGAGAGAATCTCACAGAAAATCTTTACTTAAAACCAGAGTCTAAACTAATAAAAGTTTATCAGTGTTTGTTTATAGTAGGATAGAAGGAGGAAGGGAGGGAGGGAGGGAGGAAGGGAGAAAAGAAGGAAGGAGGTTGCTAGATTAAAAAAATAGAGAAATTATCAGTCCAGGAGTGAGGAACGAGACATAGAAACAGGCAGAGGTAAGTTTAAAATAATAACAGCTTGTCTAGAGGCCATTTTTCATAAGGACAAACAGATCTACATATTTCTGAGGGCATTCATTGATCATAATAGAATACAATAATGCTGATACTGATAATGATGCTCTTTAATCCCCAAGTGTAAGTAATGTTCAAAGATTCCAGGAAACCTGAGTTTTCTTGGGGGAGAAAATTCTGTAAACAAAAACAAACAAACAAACAAAAAACAAGTAGCTGAAGTTTTAGACAAGATATGGAATATCCTATTCTCTTTTTTGATGCCAGATAAATGAGATGTTACTGGCCTTAAATTTGATTCAACAGGTTGGATTTGCAAATGAAAGCAGTATTCAACTAGGAAGTAATGTAGGGAGCTCAGGGGTGAACTGTGTCTGTGCCTTCTTATCTTAGTGTGTGGTTGTTATTAAGCATCCTTGAGGGGAATCAAAGCTGTAATTGTAAGGTCTCTCTCAGCAGGGTTCCCTCCCAGGCCCTTCAGCATCTGAGCTAAATAGACTTGTGTCGATCCAAGCTGGAGGGCCTGCTCCGGTACAGAGAGAGTGAAATGGCCCGGTGGGGGGGGGGGGGGGGCCTAGCACTCTGCGTCCCGTAGCCATTCCCTTCCGCTCAGGCATAAACAACCCCGGGGACACTGCTCTGTGCTCCTTTGTGGAGTCTAAATTCCAGACACTTCCGTCCCCTGTAAGGTGAGTGCTAAATATCACCCACAGTGGATCTGAACCCGTGAACAGTCTCCAACAAACACACATAAGGCAGACTCCAGTCCCAGCATCCCCTGATTTGGTCTATCTCTCATGCCAACAATGGATTTTAAAGCTTTAATTAGACACTAAAAGCCAGCCCAGGGCCTGAAAGAGACCCACAGAATTTTAGAGCTGGAAGGCTTTTTTTTTTTTTTTTTTTTTTTTTTTTAAGAAAATGTGTCCAGCCTCTTCATTTTACAGAAGGGAAAACCGAGGCCCTGGGACGTGTTACGACTTCACGGAGGTCACACAGTTAATTAGTGACAGAGCGAAAGGGGAGCCGGCTGTCCCCACAGGTGCTGTCCCCACAGGTGCGTCGGCCGGTGGTTGTCTACTAGGCCACCTACTCCTACCCCAGTGCCCCCCACCCCCGCCCCCCGCCCTTCTCGTTCCTTCCTCCTCTCCCCGCACAGCCGTGCAAGTCAGAACGCGGGCCTGAACCTCGCGGAGACTAGGTGTCCTCAGCCCCGCGCCTTCCCGCTAGCAGGTGCTCGGCACCTGGGCGGAATCGCTGCATCATCGCGGCGCCCGTCTCCTCGCTCCCGGTTCACGGCACAGGCGCGTGCGGCGGCGGGGTCAGGGCGGAAGAAGACACGGCCCCGGACCCACGCTCAGGACACCTGGCCCCGGGCGGGCGGGCGGGCGGACCCGGTGCCCAGCGCGTGAGTGACCTCGGCGCCGACCCCGCCGCCGGGCCGCTCGCGGCCGGGGCGCGCCTGCCGGGCCTGACGTGGCGGCGGGGCCGCGGGGAGGGGAGAGGCCGTCGCGAGGGCGCGGCCTGACGTGGCGGCCGCGGCGGCGCGGCGAGGGGAGCCGGGGCACTGCACTGCCCCGCGCTCCGGCCAGAGGGCGCCCGGCCCCAACACTTCCCCGCCCCGGGGCCGCCCGGGCTCCCGGAGTAACCGCACCGGCGATTGGGCCGGCGGCGCGGCGGGGCCATGTTGGAGCGCGGCGGCGACCCCGCCTCTCGCCGCCCCCCGCCCCCCGCCCCCCGCCCCGGGTCGAGCCGGGCCGCGGGGGGAAGCGGCGCGGCGAGGGGGGGAGCCTCCCTCCTGGGTCGCCCGACGCGGCGGGAGCGGCGGCGGGAGCGGCGGCGGGAGCGGCCGCGGTCACGGCCGCCCCCCCCCCCCCAGCCCCGGCCAATCAGCGGCGCGGGCACAAATATGCAAATGGCGCGCCGGAGCTGCCGGAGTGCCGCTCGCAGGGGCTGGTGGGGTCGCGCTGGGGGAGTGCACTGGGCCAATCAGGCGGGTGCGTGGCGGCGCGGGGGAGGCGGTGCCCCTTCACTCCTCCCTCCGCTCCCTCCCGGCCCCGCGCTGACAGGGGGGCCTGGCCGCGCCGCCGGTAAGTGCCGCCGCCGCCGCCGCCGCCGCCCGCCGTTGCCACCCGCCGCCCCGGGCGTGGGGAGGAAGCCCGGGGGCACCGCAGGGCAGCGGCCGCTGCTCAACTGGTGGGGAGAGGCGGGGGCGGGTTCTGTCAGCCGGGTGGTCGCCTGAGGCCGCCCCCGCCCGGCCAGCCGCGCGTGTCAGTCTCGGTCGAGGCGGGGGGCGGCGGGGGCGCCTCAGTCATGGCGAAGCCCGAGAGCCAGCGAGCGGCGGTGAGTACGTGCCGCCAACGCCGCCGCCCACGCCGCCGCCCGGCCGGGGCGGGGGTGGGGGTCGTGGTCGGGGCCGGCCGGGCCGGGGCCGCCGCCGCCGCAGCCGCCGCCGCCGCCGCCGGAGGTGAGGGGCCCGCGCCCGGAGACGGCGGGGCGCGCGGGGAGGCCGGGGAGGGGGCGCTGCCCGCACGTGCGGCCCAGCCCGCCCGCGGCCCGCCCCGCGCCTGTCATGGCTGCGGGCTGCTGCCCCCGCCCCCCGGCCCGCAGACCCCGGGGTCGGGACCCGGCCGCCGCGCCTGTTGCGTCGGGCGGAGGTGAGGGCAGGGTGGGCAGGGCCCGCTTCCCCGCCGGGCGCGAGGTCGGGGCCTCGGGTCAGCCCGCTCCCCTCCATCCTGCAGCCTCTTCCCCCGCCCGCCGGCTCTCGCCTCCGTGACTCATGACAGGGCGTCCCGCGCGGGCGCTGGTGCCCCCGAGCCCGGACGCCCCGCGCCCTCCCGGGCCTGGCCTGCCGGCCGCGGCCGCGCTCCTGCCCTGGGAGGCGGCGCCGAGGGGCGGCCCCGGGGGCCTCTCCGCGCCTGCGGCGGGGTCGGGACCCGCGGCCGCCCGGCTCTCTCGGGCGCCGGCTGTGGGACGTGGTGGGTGGTTCCAGGGCTGCCTTCGCGGACATCCATCCCAAAGCCAAGCGCGACCCGGAAAGCCTGGGTGTCTCGCTGGCCTGTCGTCGCAGTCGCCAGCTCAGAGTGGTTTCTGTCTGTTCCTTTTTTGGTTCTGTTTTCCCTTTTTTTTTTTTTTTTTTTTTTTTAAGAAATAAAACTTTTTAGAACAAAGTAGACGAAACATCTCTCCAGTCGTGATACTAACAGTGTTGTTACACAGTTACTTTCCTGGGAGTCTGGGATTGGACATTATGATGACTTTTCTCCATTATGTGAAATACTCCTAACTATACCTCAGGATTGCCCCGTATTTGAATAAAGTTTATTTTCATTAATAAAAGCACTATCACAGTTTAGTTTCTCAGTTTTGCATGCTACTTTTCACCATTTCTTTTTCTCTGATTTCAAACTCCAGTTCTACTTAACCAACTAGGATCTTGAACAGAAAAAAAAAAAAAAAGGGCTTACCTTGTGTAATGTTGCTCTGCCTGAACTGTGCACAACTGTACAGGTACTTTGTAAAAGAACGGCCAGGTCTGCAAACACTTAAATGTACAGAAGGTGAACTTACCCGGTCAGGGGCGGGGATTCCACATTGCGGAGGGAGGGTGTGTGTGTGTGCGTGTGCCCAATCACAAGTGTGTGTGGATTTTGGGTTTTGGGGGGAGGGGGTTTCAGTGCAAAAGAATGAACATAGTGTGTCTTCATTTCTGTTAGATTTACAGAACTTGAAATTAAGTAGGAGTTTTTGCTAATAGCACAGAGCCCTCCATAGGATAGAAACCGGATAAATATTTGCTCTAAGCAAGTTAAACATGTATTCTGTATCTTTCAAGATTTTGTCTCTGCTTCTATTGCTTAGACATTTCATATTAAGTAGGTATAGTGTCCTACAAGGTATTAATAGGTCTCAGTTCTGGGTGAGTTTCCTATAGACTACAGGTCATATAATATAGACATGAAATGCTCTGGGGGAAGAAAAAGTAGTTGCCTCCCATATTTGATTGAGGTATCTTTGTCATCCTGGACAGTTTCAGGGGAGTGGGTGTTGTAGAGTTAGAAAACAAAAACCTTGTGATTGATTAACTAGGAGAAGATGATGTCCTAAGGACATAGGAAATAGCAATCAGAAGAAAAAAATTGTGCTGGTGTAACTAGTAAAGCCTTCTTGACTTGAAAGGAGTTCTGATTGGAGAGAATCAGGACTTTGTCACTTTACTAGCTATATAGTAGTCAAGTCTCTTAACCTCTGTGAACCTAAGTTTTCTTGAATTTTACAATTCTCTGATTATGAACGCCCCATTGGATCTGTCCTCTGAGATACAAAAATTATGCCTGGGTTTAAGTGTAAGAAAAGGCAGAGGTTTTGAAACAAATTGTGGTATAGTTGGCCTTACCTGAAAAGAACATTTTTAAAAGAATAAGCTCAAGTAGGCAGGTATGAATAAAGAAAGCAGTGTTGTTTAAAAGGAAAAAAAAAAAAAACAAACTCATGACAAGATGAGATTAATAAAATCCTAGAATTTTCAACTTGGAAGTATCTTTACAAACTTTTAATTCCAAATCCCTTTTCTAATGTAACTGAATGCCTTCTCTAAGACATTAAGCTGGACCTTGGCATAGAACTGAAGGAGAGAATGTATAAATTTAAAAGGTACCAACTGAAAAAGCATTGCAGACTTTAAGATCTATTGAAGTTTCAATAGTAAAATAAAAACCTTGGCACATGTGAACATATTAGTTACGCTGAAGAGTTAGATGTGTTGGGGATCCCTGAGTGGCTCAGCGGTTTAGCTCCTGCCTTTGGCCCAGGGTGTGATCCTGGGGTCCCGGGATCGAATCTCACATTGGGCTTCCTGCGTGGAGCCTGCTTCTCTCTCTCTCTCTCTCTCTCTCTCTCTCTCTCTCTCATGAATAAATAAAATCTTTAAAGAAAAAAAAAAAAGAGATGTGTTAATCATTCATGTAAATGTAGTGGAAGAAAAAGTCAACTAAATACTTTGATAGAGAAGACAAAATTCTGGAGAGGTCAAAGTATAAAGGAAAAATAAATATGACTGAAATAATCTACTGGGGAAATTCCATCATATATTAGTATAGTGAGTACAGAACATTGGTAAGAATATGGAAACTTATGGCATTTGGTTAGAGTGAAATAAATTATGAAACTAATGTCATAAATGTTTGAAAAACTTTGAATGCCAAAAATTGGAATCAGAAGAGATTTATGGACACTGAAAAGATAGAACCATTTTATGGTTTTATTGTAACCTTTTAAATGTTTTGTAGCTGTTGTGGTCTTAAGATGATAATCCTCTTAACCATACAGATTTCTTACATAATAGAAGACTTAGCTTTTTTTTCACTTATTTACTTTGTGAATGTAAGTTGCCACATTCCAGTTTTATAACTGTCTTCTAACACTGTGTTTCTGTTTACTTGTTTGGCCTTCACTCCCATCCATTCTACCCCTGAATTTTACCAGTCTATGAATATTGAGGTCAAATTCCACTTTGCAAGTAAGATAGTCTCTTGTCATTGTAGCCCTTAGGGATTTCTCCTTCCCATGAGACTATAGTGTTATTATTTGTCTCACTTATTTGACATATCATGTACAACTTCCTGACCTTCCCTCTACTGTATTGCTTTTAATTTTGCAGGAACACCTTCTGCCCCTCCCTTTTAGAAACAGTTGGAAAGCTGATCACGCGATGAGGGAAACTCAAAGAAGTGGAAGCCACTTTTTTTTTTTTTTTTAAGATTTTATTTATTTATTTGACACAGAGAGAGCACAACTAGATAGAGTGGCAGGCAGAGGGAGCGGGAGAAGCAGGCTCTCTGCTGAGCAAAGAACCTGATGCAGGATTCAATCCCAGGACTCCAGGATCATGACCTGAGCTTAAGGCAGATGCCTAACCAACTGAGCCACCCAGGTGTCCCATGGAAGCCACTTTGAGCTATAATTCATTCTCTGAACTCCAGGTCACTCACATCCATTCATCCATTAAACCAATTAACTTATTGTTTCCTTTATTAGTCAATTTCTTATATAATATAAATTTATTAAGTGATTCCTACCTTTGTAGAATTTATAGTTTATTAGTAGAGACAGGTAATAGGCAAGTAAATAACAAATGTAAAATTGCAACTTGTGATGAATTCAATAAAGGAAGAGAACAGACTGTTGTGAAAGAAAAATGGGGAGGATTGTAGACTGCATGGTCAGAGAAGGCCTCAGGTGACGATATTTAAGTACAGACAAAGAATAAGAAGCTAGATAGTTTCTTGGAAGAGAGAAGGATATGTATGAAGGCAAGAAAGAGCTTAATATGTTGGAAGAAATGAAAGAAGTTCAGTGTGGCAGGAGTATAATAATAGAGGAAACTCATGCAAGTAAAAGATAGCCAGAGAGCAGATCATACAGGGCCTTGCAGGGTGTGTTGAAGATCTGGGTTTTACTAACGATGATGCAGTCAATCACTGATGATTTTGAAGTAGAGGAGTACTATGCTTTCCATTTTAAGAATGACACTGGTTGAGAATGGATGGAGGAAGGCAAGGATGAAAGCAAAGACTACTACAGTTGTTGAGGTAAGATGATGGTGGCTGGCACTAGGGTAGCAGTATAATCTCATGGGAGTGGCAGGGGCATTGACAACTTCATGACGGATTGGATGTTAAAGGAAAGATGTCAGGGTGAACTCCAGGTTCCCGGCTTGAAGACCTAGAAAAGTGATGGTAAGATTTACTGAGATGAACATGAGGGGAAGAATAGGTTTGGCAAGAAATTAAGTTTTGAATACCATTTCCAGACAAGAGCACGGCAAGGGGATGTCCTACCTTTATCTGAATGAATGAGAGATGCCTCAGTCGGAATAGGTTTAACTATATATGTGACGCCATATTACGACATACTCATAATGTATGTTTTGAGAAGAGGCAGCTTCATATTTGTGTTAGAAGGATTAGTAACTGAAATGATCTTTTTAACAATACAGTTCAGTTTTTGAAAGTTTATTTGTGAAAATTTCCTTGATATAGATAATATTAGATAAAGTTTGAGGAAAAAAATCTGTATTAGATGGGTTCCGATATTTGGGTCATGGTGCAGAATTCAAAAGTCTTATAATCTTTTGTGTTTTCAAAAAATGGCACTCTTCTAAGTTATTAGCTTGTAGGCAGCCTGATATTTATCATTTTTAATGAGGCTTCTGGTGCTTATGAGTAAAAATTATAAGTGCAGGCCATTAAGGAGCTATTTATTATTCATCAAATAACTGTAGATATTGTTTCTGTTTAATTTGTCATTATTAACTAAGCAAATAGTAACTTTTTTTTATTGTACTTTAAAACTTTTTAACCAGTAATTTTAAATGTTATTGCTACAAAGAAACACAAAGAAGTTTCAAATCTGAAGGGAAAAAAAAAGAAAAATTATTTTTCTTGTTCAGTAGTCATTTCAGTTTAGTTTACCTGACTAAGCAGCTGCAGTGTAAAGTATATTAAATTTTATTCTATTGGAAATCAATGGCTGTGCTTCTGAAAGATAACTGCTAATATATTTTATTCTTTCATAAGAAGAAGGAAAAAATAGGATAATGGTTAGGCTTCATATATTTTGTATAAAGTTTGTTTTATCTTAAGGTTTTGTGGTTTATTACACATTACTGAGTAAATTCAAAGTTATCTTTTTTAACTAGAATTCATATAAATGTATTTATATTTTTGGCAGGTATTTTACTTTTACACTGTTTATCTTTAAAACAGCAATTCATTAAAAATATTCATTAAATTTTTTTCTTCAATTAAGGAACTGAACAGCTTTACCTAGCATAAATCTAGAAATTCAAGATTATAGATTTGGTACATTTATTTAGTCTATCTTATAGATGAAGAAACAGAACTACAGAGAAATGGAGTTGCCTGAGCTTTCTAGTATTAGGGACTATTTTATTTTGGAGGTTGCTTAACTCACTGAATTCACTATATATCCAAATAACAAGAATACACTTAGTTCTGATTTGGTAAACATGTATCTAGATCAGTATACAGAGTTTTCTTAAGTCCTTTCAGAAACCATTCTATATTTGCTTACCAGTATTATTTTGAGTGGCATGTACTGTAAATGGTAACTTACAAATATTTACTTTTTTATGATTCATCTTGTTTCAATTAGGTTTTTAGTTTTTTTGATAAGTTATGACATTCAGAAAAGTATATATCATACGTTTATAACTCTGTAATTTATTACAAAGTAAACGTATCTCTGTAACCACTACCTAGGCTAAGGAATAGAAGCTCCTCCCGTACTCCCTTGCAATCATCACTCCCTTTCAGCCTCCCAGAGATAACTACTATGCTGACTTCTAAAACTATAGAGTAGTTTTGGCTGGGTTTTGAGCTTTATGTAAATTAATTCATATACTATGTGTTCTTTTGTGTAATATTATATCTGAGACTAATCTGTGTTTTTCCATATAGAAATAGTTCATTCATTCTCATTGCTGTTGATTCTAATGTAGGATGAACATGTTTTCAGTTTGGAACTGTTATGAATGATACTGATAAGAGCATTTCTGTATGTGGCTTTTGGTGAGCACAGATGTACACACATTTCTGTGGCATATATTTTTCTAGAAGTGGAAAAACTGGTCATGGATATGTGTATATTCAACTTTACCAATAATGCCAGATCATTTTCCAGATTTGTTGTTCCAGTTTATATTTAACAGTGTATGAGAATGCCGATTGCTTTATACTCAATTATGTAGTTTGATAAAACACCACTATACAGTATTTGAAAAATCTTGTGCTCTTTTTAAAAAGTCTCCAAAGATGACTTTTTGGTGATGGATAGCTATTTCTACCTAAAAGAGACATAAACGAGGACCTATGTTGTGCCTATTAGATTACAGTATATTCAAACAAAGCATAGCTTTTTGTTTTCAAAGTTATAACCAAATAAGATACTGTCTTTTCTCAATTCTTAAAAATGTTTGGTTTGAAATACAGTGACTAGTACAGCATTATAGGGGCTATGGTTTAGAAAGAACAAAAAAATAACATGTATCTGTAACTTAAAGAAATTTTGAAGGAGATAGGAAAAAACCTTCAGTCAAAGTGAATTTCATAACTATTAGGTGCACGGTACTTTAAAATAAGACCCTGGGGAAGGAGGAGGGGAAGTATTATAAGGATCTATATTATTCCTGAAATGAATAGTGTTATGTCAGAAATGACCAAAGCTCCCAGGGCTACTGTGATAGGGTTTTGCATCATTATGTATATAGATAGGGACCCAGGCTATTGCTTTCTCGGTATGCTTTTGGTCAAAGACTTCAAGGAAGGCAATGAGATGCTCTGTGGTCTCATTAAAGTATTGGGGAATTGAATTTTATATCTTTATTTTATATAGTAGTAAGAAGAAATGTTTTTAATAATTTATGGTATTCCAAGAAAAAATGGAATTGAGTTTCTAAAGGATTTGAATGTTGAAACCACATCTTAGAAGACATGTTGAGGAAGAAGTGTCAACATTTGACTGAATTTGAAATGCTAAGTAAATGGATTTGATAGAAATGAAGTTACTGCATAGAATCTTATGCCTATTAAATTACTTTAAATGAATCAGAAAGGTAAGGAAAGCTATAAAAAAGAAAATCAGGATAGTGTAGTATCCTAGAAGCAGAGAGAATCCCCAGAAAGCAGAGGGGTTACTTGAACTGAGTTCAGGAAACATGTAAACAGCTTTTGTTATAGGCCAGGCAGGGTAGTAGTTGGTACCACAGATGAATAAGTCATGGGCCTTGTTCTTGAAGCATCCAGTGCCTAAATAGTATATGATAGATGAGATGCATGGATGATTGGAAGCATCATATAGAAGATGGCATTTTTGAGTTTAGCTTCTGTCACTTTTTGTTAGTGGTGGCAAGTGTTTCTTAGTGGTCAAAGACAAGGATTGAGAGAACACTTGGATTTGTCCAAGAGCTCATTATTCACCCTTGAAAGTATAGTTGCAGTAATTTTAACAAGAGGTTAACAGGCAAGTGGGTCTTTGTGTCAGTATTTGTCATTGAATGAAAGGATAGATATAAGATGATTTTGTGTGTACATTTTTGTTAAGGTAGGAGAAACACTGCCTAAAGTTAGAAAGGAAGCAGGTTATTTTAAGGGATGATTAAAGATCCTAGACAGAGATGGAATGTATGTGGGTGTAAGCTAGATGAAATGGCATAAAGAGGTGAAAGTTTTATCTTTGGAATAAAGTTATGCTTCCTCTTCTGAGAAGAGCCAGAAGAAAACAGATAGAAGCAAAGAGAGATACCTGCTTCTGAAAAGATGACTGGTGAGTTTCAATTGGGAAACCTTGGAAGAGTAAGAGGCAGAATTTTCCTTGGGTGAAATTAGGGAGGTTAGGGTTGAAGGCTTGAGGAAATAGCCTAGAAGCATAGGGAAATGTATTTAAACACTTTCTAAGCAAAAGCAAGGACCACATTGAAGGTACAGGTTGTTATTAACCTTGTGACAATACTGTGCCAGGGTGCCAGGCATATAACAAATATTATAAATAGGCAGAAATGTTCATTGAATTGGATTGAGGTCTAGAGGTCACATTACATTGGTGGTGTTAATAGAATATGGTGGGTTGAGTGAATTGAAAATGGTCACAAGCATCCCTGAGTGGCTCAGTGGTTGAGTGTCTGCCTTCAGCTCAGGGTGTGATCCCAGGGTCCCAGGATCAAGTCCTGCATCAGGCTCCCCACAGGGAGCCTGCTTCTCCCTCTGCCTGTGTCTTTGCCTCTCTGTGTGTCTCTCATGAATAAATAAAATCTTAAAAAAAAAAAAAAAAAAGGAAATGGTCACAAGGGTATTGAAGCATTAAAGATTATTAGCAGAAGAATCTGAGGCAGTCTGGAGAAGCTTAAAAGTCATAAGAGAATTTGAATGACTTGGGAAATCAGGAGTGAGATGACAGGTATGAGAGGAAAAGCTACATTTTATTAAATGCTTTCTATATTTTAGGAACTTTGAATGTATTTCTAAACCATGTATATTTCTAAACTGTGCAACAGCCCTGTGAGTTAGGTGGTAATAGTTGATGTGTGTCTCAATTTTTAGTGTATTTTACACTTTGGAAAATTGTGCATTTAAATCAATTTCCTTTTTAAAATACTAATTGAAATTTATTTGGTTTTATAATATGTATTTATACGTAACTTGGCTAGGGGTATGATTGATGTTCAGGACTACTTCAATGAGACAACTTGCCCTGACTCATTAGCAGGTAGGAAACTTACAATCTATTTTCAGTATCAGCCCCAAATTAGTCTCAATCATCTTTTACCAAGAGTAGAGATGAGATTATGTTTCAGAAATTTCTCTGTGAGATTTACACTAAATTAAGTGTGAATGCCAGCAAACTAAGTAATTGAATTTAGTAAATCACTATCTGCAGAGGGAGATGTTAATATAAACATTAAATAACTGTATTTATTACTGATTTTCAGGTCTTTCAAAAGCAAGGAATCCTTTTTTTTTTTTTTTTTAAGTAATCTCTGCACCCAGTGTGGTGCTCAAATTTATAACCCTGAGATCAAGACTTGCATGCTCTATCAACTGAGCCAGCTAAGCACTCCAGAATCCTTTGTTTTTTGAAACTCCTACTCAAAAGCTTAATCTGTAAGATATATAAAGGCTGAATATTTAGGGTGAAATCTTTTGTTGGTGAGGAAATGGAGGAAGGTGAGATCTGAAGCCCTCTCTTCCTTTCAGTGGCTAAAGATTACCCAGTACTCCAAAGAGTATAGATTGAAGACTGCTTTCATGGTGTTTTATGTGGTTTATTTTACAGTAGTTCTATGAGATCAATACCGTTACATTCCCCTTCTCAATTTTTTGTGTGTGGTAAAAAATATATAACATAAGATACACTATTTTAACTATTTTTAAGTGGACAGTTCAATGGGAGCTTCTTAAAGTCATAAAAATGACATATTATTGCTTAAAATAATGAATCTCTGCTTTTGGAGTGATTATTAAGGATTGAGGAGTTTTGTTTTATGTTATGACACTGTTGAATTTTGAAAACATTTGAGCATTTCCTATGTGCCAGGAATTGTACTAGTAGATGCTAGGGGTACAGAGATGAGTAAGAACCAACCTCTGCACTCATCTTTAGTAGGGAAGACAGATTTAGTAAATAAGATCTACTAAGTAGACATTCTAGGTGTACTACTAGACCAAGAATGATAATATGGTGTGTAATGTGTGAGACGCAAAATATGAGTGCCTACCAGTTTGAGGAGAGTGTATGTCTACATGTACTTGTAGGCTTCCTAGAGATGGTAGGACTTGAGTTTAATCTCAAAGACATTACTTTATCAAATGGAGGAAGGTGGGAGGTGAAGGGCAGTGTTATAGGCATAGAAAACTTATACATAGTAATGGAGATGTGAGAATGTTTGAATTCAGGCAATATTTCAGCATGGTTGAGCACAGATTACCTATGGGAGAATAGAAGCAAAAAGAGGTGGATGTCTTTAGGAAGGGAATAAAATGACCAAGTATATATGTTGGGAGGGCAAAGACAAATTTAGGCATGTGATGATACCATTGATTTGTATAAACATTTTCTGAATGAGTTGGAAACTAAGTACAATTAGATATAACAGGCTTGGGTCTTTGTAATTTTTGAGCAAGTTAACATAAAATTCTGATCTACATTCCCACTTCTGTGGGCCATTGAGAGTGAAATACATATTTATCAAGCATTTACTATGTTTTGGGACTTTGGATATATTCTTCTGAACTCTGCAGTAGTTGCCAAGTAGATGATTATCTGAGGAAAGCGGACTGAGAGGTTCCAAGAACTGCTCAGGGTTACACAGTTTAGAGAGATGGTAGAAACCTGGGGTTCTTCAGTTACGCAGTTACTCATTTATATTTGCCAGGTATTTTTCTAATTGACAAGTGAATCTTTTATTATTAAACAGTTGAAGTTATATATTGTAGTGAGATTAATCCAAAACATATGATACATAGAGCAGAGTTAAGGATGGGACTTAATAGAATAGTATAGAGATTGGAATATATGACATTAAAGTCTTTTATCAATGTGGGCTTCTGTAATGATTTTGTGTATTAATAGAATGATCTAGGAACTTAATTATTAGTTTGCTGTTGGAAATAATTTAGAAGGATGTCCAACTGGACAGCTATTTCAGATTGGTTTATATTTCTCTTGGGTTCTAATTTTTGGTAGTATTCATGTTGTTATATGTTAAGGTCATATTAGCCTGAAAAATTTTAAAAATGAGGATATTCCTACAACCTAATATAATGACTACCTTTGATATACTTTTAAAAGGAATTTTAGGTATAGAACACTATGATTGGGACATCTGGGTGGCTCAGTGGTTGAGCGTCTGCCTTTGGCTCAGGTCATGATCCCAGGGTCCTAGGATCAAATCCCACATTAAGCTCCCTCCTGGCTGGGAGTCTGCTTCTCCCTCTGTCCATGTCTCTGCCTCTCTGTGTCTCTCAAGAATAAATAAATAAAATCTTTAAAAAAAACAAACAAACAACAACACTATAATCAATGTCTTCAGGAAGAGAAAAAAATCGTGGTCTTTTTTTAAATTAAAAAGTATTTTAAAAATTTAATTTTGGCTAAGTTTTTATTTTAGGTGGGACCCACTATTTTATGTCTTCCTTGCATTTATTCCTTAATGAGAATTGTAAGCTTCTTTTTCCTGATGGAGCTTATATCTCTAGTTTTGTTGAGATAGGTGTATTTTTTTTCATTCCTTTCTTGGAAGTCTATAGAGTTTTTAAACATTTATGAACATGTGAATGGAAAATAAACCATAGTATAAAATGTTGAGTTAGAAGGTAGCTTTAGGAGCATCTCATCCAAACCTATCATTGATGAGGAAACTGAAGGGCAGAGAGCTAAATATGTCACACATTCAGTTAGAGATTACAATTTTGGTCTCCGAATAAGGAAAAACAAATAATATCAATAGGTTTTAGTTGATAGTTTGGGGTAATGAATTTTCTCTTTTGGATCCTTTTAGCCTATTTTGAAAGTGTCTGCTTAGGTTTATAAGTAACTATTAAGTAAATTAAGCAGAGACACAGTTGATGTCCTTATTAAAGAATTGCTTTCAGAGTACTTTGGCTAGAAGTTTTCCAAATAAAGACTGAAAATTGGGTCACAGTTTGTGATTTGCTATCCAACATTTTTTACTCCCATTAAAAAAAAAAGAAAGAAAAAGTCTAAATATACTACTAAAGGGTAGATTCTATAGCATATCATGCTTCTTGTTCAAAAAGAACTTGAGAAATATTGAGGGAAAAACAATAAAAAACAGACCATAATATACATACAGTGGAATATTATTCAGCCCTTAAAAAATGGACAATTCTAACACATACTACAGCATGGATGGGTCTTGAGGAAATTATGCTCAGTGAAATAACCCAATCACAAACAAATACTATATGATTCTACTTATATCAGATATCTAGGAAAAAAAAAAGATATCTAGAATAGTCAAATGCATAGAAAGAGAAGATAGAATGTTGGTTGCCAGAGGTAGCAGGTGGGGAAGATTGAGTGTTTAATGGACACATGGTTTCAAATTTGCAAGATAAAAAAGAGTGGTTGCACAATGAATATACTTAGATAGAAGTATTGAATTGTACACTTACACATAGTTATGGTGTTTGTTTTATTATCTATGTTTTATCACAATTAAAAATAAAAAAATGTTTTTTACATCGGCCATAAATAAACTCAATGTCCAGATAACCAATGTTGTCATTTTATTTATTTTTTAAAAGATTGTTTATTCATGAGCAACACAGAAGCAGAGACATAGAGGGAGAAGCAGGCTTCTCGCAGGAGTCCCAATGTGATACTTGATACCCTGACCCAGGATCACGCCTGAGCCAAAGGCAGACCCTGAACCACTGAGCTACCCAGGCATCCCCCAATGTTGCCATTTTTAAAAAGTTTCATGTAAGATTTTTTTAAATGATAAAACAATTTCTGCCTTATATATATAGCATTCCCTCCTCCCAACCCAAAAAGAAAAACTTATTTGTCCATTCCATGAGTATTTATTGACTACTTACTATATTTTAGATACTGTTTGTTTAAGAAGTACCAGGGGTACATCAAATAAAAATTTTTTACTTAGAACTTATATTTTATGGGAAGCATAAGCTTTAACATGATAAATGTGTAAAATATATGGAATGTTAGCTAATATGAAGGTAGAAAAATAAAACAGGGAAGGGGAATATTCAGTGTTGGACAGGAAATGATGACATTTTAGAGAGAGTGGTCAGGAATGGCCTCACTGAGAAAGTTACTTTTGAAAAAAAAGTGAATGAAATGAGGGAAGAGTGTACATAGCAAGTACAAAGGTCTTAGGGAAGGTATGTATCTCGCTCTTTTAAAAATGAAAATTAAAAAAAATGAAAATTAAAAAAATAAAAATGAAAATTATTGTTAAATCTGATTTTTAAAAAAATGTGTTAAGTGTGCAATTTAGTGGCATTTATTCCACTCACAATATTGTGCAACCATCTATCTTCCATTTTTTTCCCACTCCCCCAACAGAAACCACTTATTAAGAAATAAGTCCTTATTTCCTTCTCCACAGCTTCTGGTAGTGTCTAATCTTTTTATCTCTATAAATTTGCCTATTCTAGTTATTTCATATAAGTGAAATCATATAATATTTTCCCTTTTGTGTCTACTTATTATATTTACCGTAATGTTTTCGAGGTTCATTCATGATGTAGCATGTATCAGAACTTTATCCCCTTTTCACAGTTGGATAACATTACATTTTAGGTATCTACCAGATTTTGCTCATTCATCTATTGATGGATGCTTGAATTGTTTTTGAACTTTTGGCTATCGTGGATAATGCTACTATGATGGACATCTGTGTATAGGTATTCAAGTCCCTGTTTTTAATTCTTTTGGGTGTATAGTATATGTCTAGGAGAACAATTGCTAGGTTATTTGGTAATTCTTTGTTTAGCTTTTTGAGGAACCACCACACTTTTCCATAGAGGCTGTGCCATTTTATATTATTAACAGCAATGTATGAGGTTTCCAATTATTCCACATCCATTCATTTTTCATTTTCATTTTTTGAAATAATATTTCTAGTAGTTGTGAAGTGATATCTCATTGTGATTTTGGTTTGCATTCTCTTAATGACTGATGTTAAGTATTTCTGTTTGTTGGCCATTTCTGTATCGTCTTTGGATAAGTGTGTATTAAAGTTCTTTGTCCATTTTTAAGTTGGGTTGTTTATCTTTATAGTGAGTTCATAGGAGTTCTTTATAAATTCTAGATATTAAACTTTTATCAGATATATGATTTGCACATATTTTGTTCCATTCTTTGGGTTGTCTTTTTATTCTCTTAATAGTATTCTTTGGTGCACAAGTTTTTAATTTTTATGAAGCCTGATTTATCTGGGTTTTTTTTTTTTTTCCCTTTTTTTAACCTATGTTTTTGGTGTTATATTTAAGAAACCATTGCCAGTCCAAAGTCATGAAGATTTGCCCTTATGTTTTCTTCTAATAGTGTTATGATTTACTCTTAAATTTAGATCTTTTGATTTATTTCAGTTGATTTTTTTTTTTTTTATGGTATCAGGTAAGAGTTCAAACTTGATTCTTTTGCAGGTGGCTATCTGATTTTTCCAACATCAGTTGTAGAAGAGACTTTTTTCCCTATTGAGCGTTCTTAGCACCCTTGTCAAAAATCAGTTGACCATGGGAGGGTTTATTTCTGGGCGTTCCCTACCAGCCCATTGGTCTTTATGTCTATACTTATGCCAATAGCACATTGTTTTGATTACTGTAGTTTTGCAGTGAGTTTTGAAAGTGGGAAGTGTGGGTCTTCCAACTTCGTTGTTTTTCAAGATTGTTTTGGTTATGCTAGGTCCCTTGGAATTCCATATGAATTTTAGGATGAGTTTTTCTACACATGCAAAAAAATCATTGGGATTTTTATAGGAATTGCATTGAACGCGTAGATTGCTTTAGGCAGTATTGTCATCTTAATAATATTAAATCTTTCCATGTATATACACACGATGTCTCTCCATTTATTTAGATCCACTTTAATTCCTTTCAGCAGTGTTTTGTCTTCAAAATAATGTACAACTTTCAGTGTACACATCTTACATGTCCTTCAATTTCTTATTTTTTTAATGCTATTGTAAATCAAATTGTTTTCTTTTTTCCTTTCTGGAATGTTAATTGTTGTCATACAGAAATACAACTGATTTTTCTGCGTAGATTTGTATCCTACAATTTTGCTAAATTTATCAGCTCTAACAGTTTGTGTGTGGTGTGTGTTACTTAGTTTTCTACATATTAAGATCATGTTATCTGTGAACAGAGATAATTGTACTGCTTCCTTTCTAATTTAGATGCCTTTTATTTTCTTTTCTTGCCTATTTTTTCTGGCTAGATCTTTCAGTACTATTGGATAGGAGTGGTAAAATTTGACATCCTTGTCTCCTCCTGATCTTGGGATGAAAGCTTTCATTCTCTTATGTTGACTTTGATGTTAACTATAAGTTGTTCATACATGGCCTTTGTCATGTTGAGGAAATTCCTTTCTGTGCCTGTTTTATTAAGTGTTTTTATTAAGTAAGGGTGTTGGAAGGGTGTTAGATTTTGTCAAATGCTTTTTTTGCATCAATTGATGTGATGTGCTTTTACCTTTAATCTATTAATGCAGTGTATTACGTCGATTGGTTTTTGTATGTTAATTACCTTTACACACCTAGAATAAGTCCCACTTGTTCATATAATATACTGTATATGAATGTCTATGTATAATATGCTGCTGGATTTGGTCTGCTAGTATTTTGTTGACAATTTCTGCATCTACATTCATAAAAGATATTAGTCTTTAGTGTCTTGTTCTGCTTTTTGGTTTTGGGTTTTTTTTCCCTTGACATTACAAGGGAAATGGCTTCATTATCAGGGTAATGTTGGCTTCACAAAATGAGTTCGAGAGTACTTCTAACTTTTCACTTTTGTGGAAGAATTTGAGAAGAATTGGTATGAATTCTTTAAATATATGATAGAATTCACCGTTTAAGCCATCTGGTCCTGGGCTTTTCTTTATTGGGAGGTTTTTGATTACAGATTCAATCTTATTTGGTTTAGGTCTATTTAGGTTTTCTACTTCTTTTCTGATCAATTTTGGTAGTTTATATGACATAAAATTTGTCCATGTCGTCTAGGTTTATCCAATTTGTTGGTGCAGTTCATATTATTCTTAAAAGGACTTATGATTCTTAGATAAAAAGGACTCATAAAGTCTATATTGTAAAGTAAAAGTCTGTATTAATATCTTCTTTTGATTCTGTTTTTAGTAATTTGGATCTTCTGTCTTTTCTTAGCCAGTCTAGCTAAAAGCTTGTCAATTTTGTTGATATTTTCAGAGAACTAATGTTAAATTTAATTGATTTTTCTCTATTGCTTTTTTCTTCTTCATTTCATTTATCTCTACTCTAAGGTTTATTATTTATTTCTGCTTCCTTTGAATTTAATTTGCTCATTTCCTTAAGGTGTATCCTTAGGTTATAATTTGAGATTTTTTTTAATGTAGTTGTTTACAAGTATGAGTTTCTCTTAGAGCATTGTTTTTGCTGCATCTCATAAGTTTTGCTATGTTGTATGTTCAGTTGTATTCATCTGAGGGAATTCTCTAGTATCTCTTTATGTTTTAGAGAAGACTTTTCTCATTTCAATAAGCTGGAAATATTTTGCCTATAACTTTGAAAAGAGAAGGTATAGGGAGACCTAAGTCTTCAAGAATTTGAAAGTTGCCATTATTAGGTTTATTTTAAATAATCTCAACATAGATGCCTAGTAAGGCAGGAGGAAAATGGAATATTTATTTATTTATTTATGAGAGACACAGAGAGTGAGGAAGAGACATAGACAGAAGGAGAGGCAGGCTCCTCGCAGGGAGCCCAATGTGGAACTCGATCCAGGCATCCCGGAAAATTGAACTTTTAAAGAACTTTTTAACAGGTATTCAAGTATAGTTTGGATACCTTTACTGGTGTTGTTCTAGAAGTTCATAGACTTTTTTTAAACAAAGAAATGGTGAATTCAAATTTGCCAGCTTTTGGTTTTGCCAAGTAAAGATATTCTTTAAAATGATAGATATCGGGATCCCTGGGTGGCTCAGCGGTTAGCACCTGCCTTCAGCCCAAGGCATGATCCTGGAGACCCGGGTTTGAGTCCCACATCAGGCTCCCTGCATGGAGCCTGCTAAAAAAAAAAATAAATAAATAAATAAAATAAAATAAAATAAAATAAAATAAAATAAAATAAAATAAAATGATAGATATCTCCTATCATTATCATTTTATTCTTTTAAAAACATTTCTGGGTACAACTTAAGTGTTTTAGTCACTGTCATTGAGAGTTGCTATTTGCTATCTAAAAATAACTTCAAATGTTAATAGCCACCAGTGATAATAATTTTACCACAGTAAAAATGTTAGTCAAGTATTACACCAGAGAAGAAATTTTAAACAGTGCAATAGCTCCCTATTGCCTCTAGGATAAAGTCCAGATTTCTAACCTGGCTAATTCAAAGCCTTGAATATCTGACCTCTGCTTGCCTGGACATCTCTGTCTGATTGGTAGTATGCTCTGGCCACACTATACTATTGAGTGGTTCCCGAAATGCTGTGTCCTTCCTTACCTCTGGCCATTTCTTGTAGTGTTCTTACTCTTGTCAGTTTTAGGAATACTGCAAGACAGTAAGGGGATTGTAAAAGACCTATTTCTTCTCCTAATAGGAGTTACTGCTTCTTTTATTTAGTACTTTATAATTCCCCTTGAGGCAGACAGGACTGTAGTTAATAGTTTATGTTGTTATTTTTTGGTTTTGTTTTTTTTTTACAGATGAAAACAAACAGTATGTGGTTTTTCCCAAAGTCCTACAGCTAGAGGCAGAAGAGCCAGGACTCAGGTCTATTTTTTGTTTTGTTTTGTTTTTATTTAAGTATTATATTCTTTCTAATCCCTAAGCAGTCATTCATTGATTTAGCAAAAATTTATTGTACATCTGCTATGCTAGGCAACATACTAAGGATACAAAGATGACAAAGGTGTTCCTTTTTTCCAAGGCTATACAGTCGAGAGAAAAAAATCTAATACATTAGTATATTGAAGTGTTATTTGTAGTATGCACAGGTTATGACACAGTTGAGTCAGAAGAGGCCTTCTATAGAAATTGAATCTGAAACTGAATTTTCTCCAAGTATAAATTTGAAATAGTTATGAGTAGCTCATAATAAAGTAAAAATTAATGTAGCACAAATTTAATACTGTACAGAAATGCTGAAGAGATGTCTAATAGAAAACTGAATAATTTGGTAGAGCTCAATGCTGTAACTCAATGTGTGGAACTTAACCGAGAAGACTAATTCATTTAGTAGAAAAATATTGAGGGATTTATTTGGAGAATATAGAGATGTCTTAGACATTCAGGATGTCAACTTACCACTGAAGAAGGTGTGTGTGTATGTATATATGTATATATATCCTGTTTGGGAACATGCTCAGTAATTTTATTTTTACTCTGAAGGCCTAGTTCAAATGTTACCGCATCTCTATGCCTTTACTCATCTTTCCCAGAAATAATTAATTACAATCTAATCTGTGCTACCATAACATAGTGCCATGTATGCATCTCTGCTAAGGCATATGCCACTATTTTTTGTGTTTTCTTCCCCTCTGGATTAGGACCTTTGGGAAGGCAGGGATTCTTCTGTCCTATTGACAGAAGGTATAGGACAGACAGTATAGTACTCATGTCATCTGCATCCAATAAATGTAGAAATGAAGATCAAGAAGTAATTTTATTTTGATTCTAAACACTCATCTCGGCCTTAGAAGAATTCTTTCCCCCAGATATTATTTTACTGTGCTCAATTGATAAAGTCCCTACAGCAGTGCTCCAGCTTACATTTTTCCCTTTATTTTCTACTTTTCTCCCTTTGTATACCCACTGCAACAGTTGTCCTGTTCCCTAAAACTTCCTCTCTTGCTGCTCCAACCTTATTCCTGAAGTCTTTGGCCTTCCCTTCTAATCCTTTTAGAAGACTCCCTCAAAGGTGAACTGTTGGAAGAAGCTTTTCCTAAGTAACTTGCCAAGTATGTTCTTTTAACTTTACAAGTTATCTTGCAGATGAACTTGTACCTCTATTAGGCCATAATTATCGTATTTTATTCAATATGTAATGTGCTTTTCTGGTACATTATTCCCTGCCTCCATTTAGATTCTTAACTTCTTGAGGGTAGAAACTTTTGTAGTTTCCACAAAGTTGCTTTGGGATGTAGTGGACAGTCCATAAGTATTTGCCTAATTAAATAGCAAGTTTAAATTAGATTGACGTGCTATTTTCGTAAAGTTAGAAAATGGTACCTTTATAGAATGAATTACAGCAATAGATCTTTAAGTGGAACTTAAGGAGCATTGTGTCAGTTGTAGAATAAACTGTTCAAATCAAAAAACAAGGTTTCATGAGATTTTATGGGCATTTTTTTCATTGTTTGCCTTTAGTCTCTATTTTTATAACTAAGTTGACTACTTACAAATACCTTGTCACAAATGGAATGTGTCTCTTCTTAACATAGTATTGGTGTCTATATTCATTTTCTTAACCATGAGGTGTTCCTTTTTTGTACTGACTTTAGCAAAGCACAAGTAGCATGTACTGATTATGTTCTAGTTACATGTCTAAATTCTCTTTCAGAGATCAATTATAACTCATCATCTAAGGGCCTGGAAGTTCTTTATCAATAAATGTTTATTGAGTGAAAAAATAGCAAAACTGTTTTTTTGTTGTTTGTTTTTAGATTGTATTTATTCATGTGAGACACAGGCAGAGAGAGAAGCAGGCTCCATGCAGGGAGCCTGATGTGGGACTTGATCCCGGGACTCCAGGATCGCGCCCTGGGCTGAAGGCAGGTGCTCAACCACTAAGCCACCCAGGCGTCCCACAAAACTGTTTTCTTAATTAAAATTTCTTTACCTCTCTCATATTTTAGGTAAGCCTCGGGTTACATAAATGTAGAAAACACTCCACTTGAGCACCATTTGCCATCATGGACAAAAATTCGAGGACAATACCACTTCTTTCCTGTATGGACTATTATTACTGCTCCGATGCATCGTATATTTCTTTCCAGGGCAATCTCCTAAAGATTCTTTAACTGTTTTTTAGGAATAAAAGGAGTGCATAGGCATGTAGCAAATCTTTATAAATTCAGAATGTTTTCTATTTGTGTTTAAGTTCACTGTTAATCACAATAAATAGAAATATATGGATTAATGTCTTATCTTTCCAATAATTTACTTTCAACATTCAGTTGGGCAGTAGATTTTTATAGTTGTGGGTTCTGAACTCTTAATACATTCTAATTATTCAAGAAATTACTTTAATCATTCTAAGATGTATATTTTTTTCCCCACTTTTAATATCTCTGTAACTGGTGGGGTGCCTGAGTGGCTCAGTCAATTAAGTGTCTGGCTTTTGATATCAGCTCAGGTTGTGATCTTCGGGTCGAGATTGAGCCCTATGTGAGTCTCTGCAGTCTGGAGTCGGCTTGAGATTCCCTCTCTCTCTCTCTCTCTCTCCATTTGCTCTCACTCTCTCCCAAATAAATAATCTTAAAAAAATCTCTGAAATTGGCATGTGTCTCAGTATCTGTCACGTGGGGATCATGGAGCAAGTTGTCTGTGCGTACACACATGTAGTCATAGTTATTTATATATATATATATACATTTTTAAAGACTTTATTTATTTATTCATAGAGACACACAGAGAGAGAGAGAGGCAGAGACACAGGCAGAGGGAGAAGCAGGCACCATGCAGAGAGCCTGACAGGGTCTCCAGGGTCATGCCCCGGGCTGCAGGCAGCGCCAAACCGCTGCGCCACCAGGGCTGCCCTATAGTTATTTATATTATCATCACTTCGGATGGGCTGTGTACATTAGTACTACACATGTTTGTTATTTAAAATATCTTTTTTCTTATTAAGTAGGCTTCATACCCAGCAAAGAACCCAACACAAGCTCAAACTCACAACTGTGAGATCACCCTGAGCCAAAATCAGGAGTTGGGCACTCAACGACCTGAGCCACCCAGGTGCCCCTAAAATATCTTTAAATAAATACACTTTTCAAGTATTTAACCAAAAAGCTGTTGATTATGCAGAGGCACAGAAACAGGGTCACAAAGCATAAATTTAATATTAGTGAAGCAAAAATTTTTGTGGAAGAAATGACAGCAATTCACATTTACTTACAGAGCAACAATCAAGTATTTTTGGATCAAGCAGAGTACCTCAAGGGGGAAGAAATTGCCAAATCCTTTGGAATAAGATTAAGTCTAAACACCTTTGAAATGGTATAATGCCAGTCTGGCAATATTTTTTTTCATGTTGTATCAACTAATGTGCCTCATATTTGATGACATACTGGACTTGGTAACTTTCATTATATTTCTTTTTTTGTGTTCCTCTTGACAATCATACAACCATATAGAAACATAAAATATTACTTTCCTGATTAATAACTTAGGTGTACATAAATATTCCCTAGTCTGGAATCTGAAGCAGAAATTAAGATACGTTCCAGAGGAGTGATTTAACCTACCTTCTGTTTTGCTAAGGGCTTTGTTCAATTCAGACTACATAGCCCTTCATCTGCTCTGTCTCACAATTATAAGATCTGGAAAAATAATCTTTTTGTATTTTACTTCTAAAGTCATGTTTGTTAAAGGATTTAGGTACATACTAATGTAATTGATAATAAGTCAGTTTCCAGTTAAAATTAATATGGACTTTGGTAGTTTTTCTCAGAATTTTTCAGAAATATTTCTACATTAAAACAGTGAGCATTTGGGTGCCTGGGTGGCTCAGTGGTTGAGTGTCTTCTTTTGGCTCAGGTTGTGATTCCAGGGTCCTGGGATCTAGTCCCACATAAGGATCCCTATAGGGAGCCTGCTTCTCCCTCTGCCTCTCTCTGTTTCTCATGAATAAATAAATAAAATCTTAAATAATTAAAAAAAAACCAGCATTTTATTAAGGAAATTTTTATTTCCTGATACCGACCTCTCAAAAAAGAAATTCTGAAAAAGTTTCTTAGGCCTTTGCTAATTTTTAAATAAACTAATATGTAGAGGAACAGGAACCTCCATTTGTGATTCTCTATGCAAGACGATAGGACAGAGCCATAAATTACCTGTTAAAAATGTTTGTAATAATACAGGCCTAGAACAAAATGAGCCAACCATTTCATATTAACAAGTAACCTATTAGATCCTTTCCACACATAAATAGCATGTATGTGTGTGTATACATATATTCACATAAATATATCTCTTTCTTTAAACACTATAAGACTAATTCATTGCTTAGCTCAAACTACTGTTTATTTTTGCCTCAGCTTGATTATCACCATACATTTATTTATTCTGTTTAGTAAATAAGCAATATATATATTCCAAATGATTTAATGAGGCTGGGGAGAGACTAGGGACAGAGTAATGTATATAACCATTAACAGGAAGGTCCTTGCTTTTGCTGCATAAATATCAAAATCAGTTGGCTTTAGGAAGGCTGATCCAAAAAAAAAAAAAAAGGAAGGCTGATCTTCCATAGAGATGAGCACCACAACCATGGTAGCAATATGTGGGAACATACCCAACATATCACCTGTCTGCATTGTCTGTCACCTGACCAGATGGCTAACTCATCTCATTTGGCCTGGTTTAATATGACTTCATACAATAATAATAATAATGTCGTCGTCGTCTTCTTCTGATTTTATGTATTTATTTATTTAAGAGAGAAAGAGTGAATGGGAGGAAGAGGGAGAGAGAATCTGAAGCAGACACCACACTGAGCGCAGAGCCCAACACAGCTTTATCCCCCAACCACGAGATTGAGACCAAACTCTTTTGGTTTGAGTTGAAACCAAAAATCGGACATCCAACTGACTGAGCTGCCCAGACACCCATACAATTGTTCTTCTTGATGTATTTCCACATGTTCTATATAAAAAATAAGATTTATCTGCTTAAGAGGTCTACAGCAAAATATCACAACACACTTCTTAATCTGAGAAGGTCTGGTAGCAGCTATCTAAACATGCCAGAGCTGCTGGGCTGTGATGGTCATTTCATGGTATAGGTGAGAGTCTGACATACCATTCTCAAGTTTGCATTCTGTCATCAAAATACATGAGCTTTGGTGGTGCCTGGGTGGCTCAGTCAGTAGAGCGTCCAACACATGATCTCAGCTCAGGTCTTTTTTTTTTTCAGCTCAGGTCTTGATCTCATGGTTGTGAGTTCAAGCCTTGCATAGGGGTCCATGCTAGGTGTAGAGCCTACTTTAAAAAAAAAAAAGAAAAAAAATATATATATGTCTAAATATATATATATGTGTAAGTATATATATATTTACATCAAAGTGAAGTAATATACCTTATTACTTTTAAATGCATACAGTCATGTCCCATGCACCAGAATTTTTTTCCTTGTAGGGAATATCAATGAGCTTTTTGCAATTTTTTAATCATTCTACCAAAAAATACTGTACACTGAGATTGTATATTTTTTAAATCATATATAAACTTTGGAGAACTTTAATAAATACTCATCATTAAACTTTAATTGTTTTTTTTATTTTCCTAGGATTCTGACACTTCATGACATGTCATTATCTAGAGCAATAATGAACATTGACCTGTTTCGGATTAGTTGATGACCTTTGGAAATGATCCAATAATATCCACTACAGAGAAGCCGAATATACTTCATTCGGAGTAAGCAGCGCAGATTGTCACTGGATTTTTCAAGATGACAGATCCAATGATGGACTTTTTTGATGATGCCAATCTTTTTGGTGAGACCTTAGAAGGTTTGTCAGATGACGCATTTGTACAGCCAGGACCTGTTTCACTAGTTGATGAATTGAACTTGGGTGCAGAATTTGAACCTTTGCACATAGATTCACTGAACCATGTTCAGGGTACTCCAACACATCAGAAGATAACTGATTATGAGCAGTTAAATCAGTTTGATTCAATGAAATTTCACCAAGTCAATCAGCCTTTCGGTAGCCCAGCTGAACATGTGTTATCTCCACACTCTCAGTTTAATTGTTCCCCGATTCACCCCCAAAACCAGCCCAATGGTTTGTTTCCAGATGTAGCAGATGGCAGTCCAATGTGGGGCCATCAGACAGCTACCAGCATTTCCAATCAAAATGGGTCTCCTTTTCACCAACAAGGACATTCTCACTCTATGCATCAAAACAAAAGCTTTGTGGTACACCATGACTTTGCCTTATTTCAGGCCAGTGAACAACAAACACAGTGCACTTCACTACGCTCACAACAAAACAGAAATAATCTTAACCCAGGGCAGAATTCTCTCAGCCAGTCTAAAAATTTTATGGATGTTAATGTTTCTGGTCCACACAGAGTCAGTGTTAACCACCCATCACAAATCACTAATGCATCTACATCACAACAGTCTCTTTCAATGCAGCAATTTTCCCAAACTTCAAATCCTTCAGTTCACTTCCTCAAGTGTAGCAACCATCAAGAAGGGAATTTTAATGGACCTTCTCCAAATATGACTTCTTGTTCTGTCAGTAATTCACAGCAGTTTTCTTCACATTATTCCTTTTCCAGTAATCATGTCTCACCAAACAATCTTCTGCAGGCCTCTGCAGTGCTTGCACCTAATCATACAAATCAGACTTTATCTGATTTTACCGGAAGTAACTCCTTTTCACCTCATAGAGGAATCAAGCAAGAATCCACTCAGCATTTGCTAAATACCAATACATCGTTGAATTCAAATAATTTCCAAATGTTGCATTCATCACATCCTCAGGGTAATTATAGCAATTCAAAATTATCTCCTGTGCACATGAACTTCCCAGATCCTGTTGACTCAGGAACTCAAATGGGCCATTTCAATGATCACGTAGAAACTAATGGCTTTTCATCTTTAGAAGAGAATTTACTTCATCAAGTGGAATCTCAAACTGAGCCATTCACAGGACTTGACCCAGAAGACCTCCTTCAGGAGGGTCTCCTTCCCCAATTTGATGAGGCAGCATTTGGACAAGATCATTCAAGTCATGTTTTAGATCATGACCTTGAACGGCAGTTGACTTCACATCTTGTAACTCGGCCTTCGGATATGGCTCAAACTCAGCTGCATGGTCAGGCTCGGAGTTGGCACTCCTCCCTTTCCAATCATCAGCATTTACATGACAGAAATCGCCTTTATTTACAGCGACAGGTATGTAGCTCTTTTATTTTGGTGATTTGGGGTAGGATGGGCTTTTACTCATTGAGTTAATTTTATGTGAGACACATCTCAGACTTCTCCAAACTCAGGCATATTTTGACATTGGTTTCTATTGCTTTAACAATTTTATATTTGAAAGTGATTTACTGATGTGCTCAAAGCAATACATTAACTTCTATATGTAGAAAATTATAAAGTTTTAAGACCTTTTTTGTAACTTTCAATTATAATTGCTTTTAACAGAATGATTTATTATCAAAAATGAAAACTTAACCACAATTAAAAGGTCAACAATAGACTGAAAACATTTTATCACAAATATAATGGACTTCATGTTAATATTCCTACAAAAAGCTCATATAAATTGATAAGCAAACTTTTAGGACTTTACTTGATAACTAGTTAAAGCATGGGATCTAGAATTCACAGAAGGGTAAATTGAGTTAATAAACAACATTCAGAATAATATGTAACTAATAATTCAGTTTGCAACATGATTTTATTTTTATGTATTAGAAAAAATTGTTAATGCTTAATGCTGGCAAATTTATGGTGAAGTGAGAATTTATATAGCTTTGTTATTTGTTTTTTTTTTTTTTTTTTTAATTTTTATTTATTTATGATAGTCACAGAGAGAGAGAGAGAGAGAGAGAGAGGCAGAGACACAAGCAGAGGGAGAAGCAGGCTCCATGCACCGGGAGCCCAATGTGGGACTCGATCCTGGGTCTCCAGGATCACGCCCTGGGCCAAAGGCAGGCACCAAACCGCTGCGCCACCCAGGGATCCCAGCTTTGTTATTTGATTCAAATATTTTAAAATATAGTTTGGTAGTGAATTTGAATGTAAAAATACTGTATTACAATACCCCAAGCATAGCAAAAGTAATATTAACCCAGAGATATTTATCTTACACTATACAGGACAACTGGAAGCAGCGAATTTTATCATAACATATTAGTTGGAATATTAACAGGCATTAAAAAGTTTGAAGACTGGGCAGCCCGGGTTCTCATCGGTTTAGCACCGCCTTTGGCCCAGGGCGTGATCCTGGAGACCCAGGATCCAGTCCTACGTCAGGCTCTCTGCATGGAGCCTGCTTTTCCCTCTGACTGTGTCTCTGCCTCTCTCTCTCTCTCTCTCTTTCTATCTGCCTCTTATGAATAAATAAAATCTTTTTAAAAAAAAATGTTTGAAGACTAACACTGACAATATGTTAGTGACGGGGGAAAAGCATAATTCAAAATTAAGATCACAGTAAAGCGCTTAAGAGTACAGGCTCAGGTACCAAACTACCTGGTTTAGAATCTTGGCTACTGTTACTTATTAGCTCTGTGACTTTTAACCAGTTAGATAATTTCATTGTGTCTCGTTTGCTTCATCTTTTAAATGTGGAATCATAACAGGATCTACTTAATAAGGTTTTGATAAGGATTAAAAGGGTTATAATATGTGAAAGTACTTAGAACTGTGCTTAGCATATAGTAAGCAATTAATGTTATTATAGTTACACTTTTTTTCATAGTAGTATGAAAATATGCATATGGAAAAAAATACTGAAAGGAGATAGGTTGTTTTAGGGTCTTGCCATTATACTTTCCTTTGTTTTCTGTAGTTATTGTCACATTACTGTGTTGTTTCTATAATAAAAATGTATTTAATGTAACATACTACCATTTGTCTGAAATCTTGTTATATTAAGGATTCCTAAAATGCTTCAGTACCTTGGTTACCTGTGAGATCTGATGGACAATGTAATATATCACAGTACTTGAAATTAAACATTTAGGGACCATTTATTCATTTCAATGCCTTGAAATGTTTGAAGAAGATAAAAATCTTTATCTTTGTCTTTAGCTTGATTTTACTTCTGTTTCAAATGGTATTTTCAGTACATTTTTTGAAATGTCTAGATAGATTTTAAGATACTTAAAAGGCACTCTTAAATCCTCCCTCCTATTTTTGTGGCCTGAGTAGAATATTATGATTTTGCTCCCTCTACTGGAAGAGGATCAAGCATCTTCTTTAGAAAGACCCTGGGAAAAACCTCTACTGCTTGAACCTGGGGTCAACTATCCGCGTAATATGTAGATTTCTGACTAATTGGACTAGTCATTTTGTCTAGCATATACTTGAAGGTATGAAGCCCAAAATTTATTTACTTTTTACTTTTCTAGGGCCTTTTCATCATTTAATTTTTTTTTAATTCCTGTTTTCCTAAACATGTTCTACAGATTTAGAATGAATAAAGGGTAATTATAAATAACTGAAGTAGTTCCAATGCTAGCATGTAGGTGGTATTATCTGAGAGAAATTTTTTCAGACCCATCCTAAGCAACCTTTCATAAATCATCTTTCTCAACTGATAAATTCATAAGGCTTTGTTTAAATGTACTTACCTTTTTGGATCCCTGGGTGGCGCAGCGGTTTGGCGCCTGCCTTTGGCCCAGGGCGTGATCCTGGAGACCCGGGATCGAATCCCACATCGGGCTCCCGGTGCATGGAGCCTGCTTCTCCCTCTGCCTGTGTCTCTGCCTCTCTCTCTCTCTGTGTGACTATCATGAATAAATAAATAAAAAAATAAAATAAAGATTTAAAAAATAAAAAAATAAAAAAAAAATAAATGTACTTACCTTTTTGTTTCAACATTTGCTTTGTATTGCTAACTTCTTGTTTATATTAGATGTTCAAAAGTAAGTAAAGGACAATTGGTTTGGGATACTTTTTTGACTTATTAAGAAGCTGTTTTTAAGTTTCCTGTTATTCTTAGTGCCAAGAATGGTATTTGAGGAGTTGTTGATTGTGAGGGTGAAGAAGAGAGATGGATTTGGTAGAGAAGGTAGAGGATTACTACAATTGAGTTTTATGAATTGTATATAGATTTTATATGTACTGAACTATAGGTCACATGTTGTAAATATGTGAAAAATCAAATGATTTAATGTATGTAATGTTTCACAAATTTTGGCAGAGCTTACAAATTCTTTAATTTTTGGCATGTTCTGAATGGTTATGGTTATTACATAGCAAAAATGTATTGATAAGGAGCTCTTCTACATTATTATGGTCCTTCCTCAGATTCTATAGAAATAGATTTTTTTCTTTTAGGTTTTTTTAAACTGTCTTAATTGAAGTAATTTCATTTCAGACTAAATTAGCATTGCTAAATATGTATAGACGTTTAGAGATTAAAAAATAAAGGGGCGCACAAATCTTGGTTTATCAAAATCAAACAATGAGACACAATTTGTTATAGCGAAAACAAGATATTCTTTAAACTAATGTGTGAAAATTCATGATGGCACTCTATTCAGAATTCTAGAAAGCTTCAGTGAGAATGTTGGATATGTAAAGGATACTTCTAAGCCTTGCTTTTTCTTATTTCCCAGCTGAGGTGGGGTGGTCATGGATATAATTTCAAATGTCTTGATGTAAGTACTCTTAAATCTGTGTCAGTCATTAAAAACAGTGAATATTGCTGATAACATTTCTTCTATAATTGACTCTAGAATTTTACCACTAAAAAAGGGAAAAGAAAAAAGGTAAACTAGCAAGTGTTCCTAAGTATAAGTGCTCACAAAACATAGTACAGAAAATACTAGACTTATTTTCATGTGTAATTTTTAGAGCAAAGGAATTTTGAGAAAATAATTCTATAAACTTTTCATTGCTACCTTATGACAAACATTTCTGCTATTTTGTAGCACAAAATCTTTCATTTTTGTCTTATTAGTGAAGTAGACATAACATAGAACATTATGTGATCTCTCAAAGTTTATACATTTAATGTAAAATTTAGTGGTAGAGAAAAATATGTGGGATAGCTAAAATAGCAATCAAAACAGAAAATAGAACTTTAAGATATACATAATTACACATAATTCCTTGTGGGCTTTGTACTCTGATGAATTTATTACTTTCTTTAGTATCTTGAATTTTTATTTCATTTTCTTCCTGAATATAGGGGATCTTAACATTACTGATAGGCTTTTAAAGAAAGAGAAAGACAGGTTTGAACAGTCTATGTAAGACAGTTTTTTTTTTTATAAAAGATTATTTTCTGATAAAAAAATACATAGTTATTAAAAAATTGGCCCACGTAGAAAACAAATGGAAAATAAGTTGTAATGTCACTACCAGTGATACCACTGTTGATGTTTTGCTGTATGAGTTTCCAGTGAGATCTGTTGTCTGTCTCATCCCTGTCCTCCAGTGACATATTTTTGCATTTTTAAGAAAATCAGAATAATAGTTCATGCTTTTTGGCAAATGGCTTTTTTAACCTTCCAATTAATGTGTTGCAGACATTTTTCATGTCATTAACTGTTTTGCTGAAAATGATTTTGAATGACTGAGTAGTTTACCATTGTAAGGTTGCTAAAGTACCATGTAAAAAATAAAGTTATTATGGAGATCTGGAAAAGTCTGAATCAAGTTTAATTAAAATGTCTTTATATTTTTCTTACATATTTTACCATAATTCAATTTAATGTAGATGCACAGCAATAGAAAAAATTATAATGACTAATACAGAGTACACTTACTTTGTACTAAGCACTATACTAAATATTTAACATATTATTAACACCTTCATCCCTCACAACATTCCTTTTATTTGGTTATAGTTATTTCCTTGAATTTCCATGGGAGGAAACTGAGGTACAGAGGAGTTAAGTAATATATCCCAAGTCACACAGCCAGAGTGAAAATAAACCAGTGGCCAGACTAGATTTAAACAAGTTTGATTCCATTATATATGGTCTTAACCACTTTCACTTTCCTTCAAAGTAAGTTAATAAATATGTTGTATTATATAGTAATAGTGTACTAAACAATTCTTCCGTACTCACTCCTACCCCTTTCAAAAAGTCTACCCTACTGGTGAGGCAAAAAACTGCTTTAGAATCTTTAGGTGGAAAAGAACATGCATCTCATGTTTTCTGGTTATGTTGGCAAATAGTTTATCCATTACCAGAGGGAAAAACAATCCCAAAGCAAAGAGAAGTAAATCAAAATAGCTATTGCTTCCAAAAGTATGGAGTCTCTTTTTTTTTTTAAATAAAATTGCATATAAGATGATAACAACAAATGCCGTAAAGGTAAACCTGATCATTATCTTCAAATGTTTGAAGAACTTCAGAGATCAGAAATAGGCCTACTAAGTGAAAGTCACAGAAAAGCAGATTATCATGTGGTATTAAGAAGTTTGAAATAAATCCCTTCCAATGAAAGCAGGTAATTAGAATGACTCAGATGGGTCACAGAAAGAATTCCTGTAATGGGTGTAAAATGGACTAAGTTGGTAGGTTGTTTTCAACTCTTAAGACTCCGTGGTTGTAATTTTGGGTTTCATTGCAAGACACATCATTCCTATTGCCTAGTTAGCTCCTCAGTGGTTATTACAAATGATAAAGAAAGGTAAAGAAATATGACAAATTCTCTGCTATCCAGCAATGTCAGGAATTTATTATAGATAAGTAAATTTTCCAGATAGTTGAAATGTAGTCTATTAAGCATGAAATTCTTTAATTTATATGGCTCTCCCTCTGGCCCCCAGAGGGCGATGGTGATAGGGGTTGAATGCTTGATTAGGAAAATATCAGGAGAAATAAAGAGTTTTATAGGGAGGTCTTGGTATGTTCAAATGTGTAATAGTTATTCTTACACCTAAGAATCAACACTTACATAAAAATCTGTCAGAACACATTAGATATATAAAAATTATCTTAAGCAGAAACATAGCTAATTCTGTGTATAAGCAGAGTTCTTTTAAAAAAAAGAGAAGGGGGGCAGCCCAGGTGGCTCAGTTGTTTAGCGCTGCCTTCGGCCCGGGTCTGATCCTGGAAACCTTGGATCAAGTCTCACGCTGGGCTCCCTGGATGGAGCCTGCTTCTCCCTCTGCCTGTGTCTCTGCCTCTCTCTCTTTCTCTCTCTCTCTCTCTCTGTGTGTGTGTCTCTCATGAATAAATAAATAAAATCTTAAAAAAAAAAAAGAAGCGGTACCTGGGCGGCTCAGTTGTTTAAGCATAGGACTCTTGATTTTGGCTCAGGTCATGATATCAGGGTTGTGGAATCAAGCCCCTCTTGGCATTCAGCATGGAATCTCCTTGAGAGTCCCTCTCCCTCAGCCCCTCCCCAACTCGGTCATGCACGGGTGTGCTCCTGTAAGTAAGTAAGTAAGTAAGTAAGTAAATAAATAATTTTAAAGAGAGAGAGGAAAATCTATGTAAAACTAAAGCAAAATAAATAAAATCTTTAAAGACAGGAAAATCTATGTAAAAAAAAAAAAAGAAAAAGATTCGCTGTATGTTGCTCATACTCCTTGAACTCAGAGGGTCCCAAGTTCATTGCTGGGCTTTTTTTTCCTCCCAGTGGCAACTTTTCCAAAGTTAAAAAAGCAACAGATATATGAACAGTTAAAAAACTTGTCATTCCACTTATGCTCTAGACAAAAAGAAGAGAAAAAGCTAAAGAATTTTTAGATTGTCTCTTTGAAAGAATTTTTAGATTGTCTCTTTGAACTAATCTTATACCATCCCTCTATCAGAGTTTACTTAAATCTTTATGCATTTGGCATGGTATTGCTTATAAGAAGTTTCAGATTCTTAGTTGTCTAAGCCAAAAACACAAAATAGAAATTCTGTACAGGAATTTCCCGTTTAGTTCGTTTTTTTTCCCCCCGCTCCGTTAAAGTGGACTAGTTTTTGGTTTTGATATTTCTGTCATGTCCTTGGGATTAAAATATTCTATTTGAATGGGGAAATTTGTGTAATATTAGCTAGTTCTAAAATACAATCTTAATTATTGAGCTATGTACTATGTATTAGAGAAGAGTTGAGCTCTGCCCCAGCCTGCCAAGAATCAGAGTAACAGAAACTCCAGTCCTTTAACAGTAGCTTTAAGGCTGTTGACCTCTACCACGCATACTTAAGGGTGAGAGGTGAACAGGAAGTGAATTCCAGGGGTGGGGAAGAAGCAGCAGTTGGTGAGAAATTTGTGGATTAGTGCAGTATGTGAAGAGCATGAGATCCAAGCCAAACTTCAAAGTAGGTCTAACAAAATTTTGTTGTATTTAATTTTATTGCTGCGATTCATTCCCAGCTACCTTAGGGACTACTCAGTCATTTACTTATTAATGTCTGAAATTGAGAACAATGTGTTAGGGCTCCTGAGCCATCAGACTTTATACCTATTATGATAACATGAATACACAGTTGTTTTGGAGTACTTCAGTATGGGTGATCAGATTTCTTCATTTGGGTATTTGGGCTGAGATTATTTTAAACTAAGGGAATATTTTAGCACAATGCGTCATGGGTAATGCATGAAAAGAGTAAGTGCATAGTTGGGAAACTTGGATTGCAGTTTCATTTAAATAAAATCTGGTAATTTGCTATGCTTGACTATGCAAATAATATGTTGCACATTTATTATGCGAGGAGTACTTTGCAAATTATGAAAGGACAATCTTTAAAGCAAGTTTTTTTTTTCTATATGAATGTATTTCTATACTTGAAAGCAGTCCAGGTTTTCATTGACCATTTCATGAAATCATAGGATTTTAGAGTTGGAGACGATTTTACCCTAGAATAGGGTAAAAAGCAAAAACAGTATTAGAGAAGTCATAACTTGCTAACTAGTTAGCAGATTCCCTTTGTAGTTTAAAGTCTACAATGTTTTAAGAGTGATCAAAAATGAGAGTGATACCACAGTATGGTCACTTACGTTAACTGTATTGTGTTATAAAGTACAATTATAAGTGGTTGTCTACAAATTGAGAAATATGTTGTTTTGAGGTTTTTTTGTTTCTTTGTTTGGTGTCTGTAGCTTTTAATGTGCCATAAGTTTTTACGTATATCTTTAGTCTTAAAAAAATGCACCCTTATTGTTATTTGCCAAATGTAGGTATAAATTGTATATCCTAAGTTTTACATAACATCTGTGTTTTGGAAGTGTTGCATTTTTTATTTTTATTTGTTCAGAATTCACTATATGTTCCTAGGTGTAAAAGATTATGCTGGCCGTGAAGTTGCAAAAATGAACAATATGACCCTTTACCTTTGAAAAGCTCACATTGAAAATTAAGTCATACTTTCCTATTGATCTATATTATAATTTCAGAGCTGTTTTCTTTTAATTTCTGATTCAGTTTCAATGAACAGGTTTCCAGCACTTTCCCTTAGCCCTCTAGCTAAGTGACTTGGAATGAGTGATTTACAAATAAAAAATTAATTTCCTTGACCTACCCTGTTTAAAGGTGTTGTAGTTTCTAGGTTAGCTCCTTGTTACATGATGTTTTAGCAATCTGTCATTATTTGATTCTTCATATACATATAATAATATATGTGCATATAATATAGAACTGTCTGAGGTCCAATTGCTTTATAAATGGCAGATCTAAGAAAGCAGACCTTTTTCTTTTGAGCTAATATATTTATTACAAACTATTGCTTAACCCTTACAAAATTGTGTGATGTATTCAACTTTGAGCACTATTTTTTTGGTCAAAAAGACATTACTAGTTATTGACAGATATACTTAGAAGATGATATTGCTAGATAATAAATTTCCTAGTACTTTTTTCCCTAAATACCTCAAATGAAAGTAAGAAGTATTTTTTTTTATTCATGAGAGACACAGAGAAAGAGGCAGAGACACAGGCAGAGGGAGAAGCAGACTTCCCTGCAGGGAGCCCGATGTGGGACCCCCAGCATCACTCAGTGAGCCAAAAGGCAGACACTCAACCACTGAGCTACCCAGGTGTCCCGTAATTTTTAAAAAATTCATATGGTTAAACATTAAGAGCATGATTAGAGAAAGAGATAGTAAAATTTTCAAGGTATTTCAAAAAGTGTCTTTGTTAACATTATTTGAGTCTTTTAGGAATAATGGGAGGTGTATACAAATCAGTATTATTACCTAGAATTTGCAGATCAAGTATTTGAAGTGTTGGGAGGGAAAACGACTTGTCTAAAATCAGACCACTACTAAATTGCTTAGCAGAAACAACACATGTTCCTTGAGCACATGCTATTTATATATCAGGTGCTATGCTAAGTTACTAAAAGTACAAACAGAAGGAGAGTTCTAAGGGTAGGCCTATACTTTTGTTATTTTACAAGAAAAAAAGAAGCTCCAAATTAGCTTCAGTGATATTAGAAATGTCAATATTATGAATTTCTCCAAACTATTTATTTTGAAAGTATCATTTATTTTTTCTAACTTTTTATTTTGTAAAGGTAATTTAAACTTACAGAAAAGTAAAAGAATAATACAATGAACATCCATATTCCTATTTACATAGATTCACTAATTGTTCATTTTTACCAAATTTGCTTTCTTGTTTTATTTTTATTTTTAATAAAAGGTACTTTTACGAAGTGGTATTATTTAGCATCACCAGTAACGGCATATTATGACACTTTACCCCCAAATACTTTAACATGGCTCTTCTCAGAACAGGCATAGTCTCCTATAAGAATGCAAGCCTTTTATCACAATCAAGAAATTAACAGGTAGTAATAGTAAATACCATGCTAATCCAATGTAGTCCTATATAAATACTACACAGTCCAAATTCAAATTTCTTAAATTATCCCATAATATTCTTTAGAGATGTATTGTTGTTTCAAAATCCAGGATCCAATTAAGAGCCAGGCAGTGCATTTAGTTTTTCTGTCTCCTTAAATCTTTAACCTAATACAGATTTTCTGGGCCTTTTTGTTCTTTCCTGAACAAAATTGACATTTTTTAAAAGTCCAAGCCAATACCCTGTATTTGTCTAATTGTTTCTTCATAATATAACATACATTTTTTTTTCCCTTTTGGTAAGAATGCTGCATAGATGATTTTGTGTACTTCTTTCTATTGAATTACGTTGGGGGCATGATGTTAGTTTGTCCCATTATTGGTGATGCTAAGTATTATCACTTAGTAAAAGTACCTTTCCCCTTTGTAATTAGTAAGTGGAAATTTTCTATCAAGGGTTGGACCCTTAGATTTAGGAAAACACTAAATATGTTATAAGCCACTGCCCTGCTTATTCTTTTTGAATATTCGGCCAGTGAGAATGCTTTCAGGCCAACTCCATGCCCTTTTAACATGTCCTCATCAGTCTCTAATTCCTTGTCTTCTTTCTGGTGCAAGATGTTTTTAATTTCCCTCAGGCCTGGAATCAGCCATTTCTTTAAAGAACTCATTTGCTTTGTTTATCCTATGTAATGCCATGACCTCTCAGAGTACTGTTGTGTAATTTCTTAGCCATGTTTTGTGTTTCGGAAGCTTGTGATCATATGAACAAATTCCGGAAATCTTTTATTCAGTTTCATAAGTACTTTGTCAACCTCTGTGATTTTTGCATGGTGCTGTGCTGTGTGAAGTAAGAAATGATCCTTGCTTGGCATTTGATTTAAGTTAAATATATATTGAAGAGAGGGATTTAAGTTTCTCAAAAAGTTGAATACAAACTTTTGAGAACATGCTGCGTGCTAAGCACTGAGGTAGTTGTAATTTTAAGACAGTTTTGTCTATAAGACATTCATTTATTGATGAATCCAACAAGTATATTTTTAATACCTGACACATACAAGACAGTATGGTAGAGGCATTCTGCTTTTTTTTTTTTTTGTAACTCACAAGGGATATAAGACCCTTATAATAAATAGGCATGAGCCTCCCAAATCATATATTGTCAATAGTATATGCCTAGATATGATATATAAATAATAAAAAATGGTGGTGGATACAAAAATACTAGTTTATATAGCTTTGTAGGATATTTTAGTGTGTTTCTTCTTTGGGAATTTGTAATAGTTCAGATCTGATAATGAATATTATTTCTGGCATTTACTGACTACCTAGTATGTGAAGAGAGAGAAACATTTGACAGCTACAAAAGTAAAACATGTTCATTGAAAGTACTTAGAAAAAATTTAGAAAGTACAAGCAATAAAAGACACCCCCCATCACACCAACTAGAAATAATCTATTTTTATATTTGAGTGATCTATACTTTCAGTCTTTTATTTTTTGAAGTTGAGATCCTGACCCACAGTATATGTTTTTAGTCTTATGTTGTATCTATTTACATATTTGTTTTCTGTATCAAATTTTTGGCTGTTAAACTGACATATAATGAACTGAACATATTTAAAGTGTACAGTTTGCTAAATTTTGACATACATATACCAGTGAAACCATCATCACAATCAAAATAATGAACATACTCATCACCCTAAAACGTTTCCTGTTGCCCTTGTCTTCCATTTTCCATCCCTTTGCCCCACCAGAGATAACCACTGATCTCATTTCTGTCACTGTAGATTAGTTTGCATTTTCTAGAATGTTATACACATGGAATAATAAAGCATGCTCTCTCTTTTATCTGGTTTCTTTTACTCAGCATAATTGCTTTGAGATTCATCCAGTAGATGCAGGTATAGTAGTTTGTTCCTTTTTATTGCTAGATAGTATTCCATTATAAGGCTATACCGCAATTTGTTTATCCATTTGCTTATTGGGAGATAATTGTTTCTAGTTTGAGATTGTTGTGAATAGAGGTGTTACGAACATTTATGTACCATTTTTATGAGGGCTACCCTTTTTTTTTTTTTTTTAGGACTAAGAGCATTTTATTTCAACTACTGCAAGATTCACATCTTTCATGTTTTAAGACCTCTGAAACTGGGATACATCTTTCAATTGATGGCATTTTATAATCTCTGTTAGGGAGGTGGCAGTTGTGAAGTGATTGGAGTCGCCTGTATGTGCACTCAAAGTGTCAGAGTGTCAGCAGCATGGAAGGAAATCCCAGAGACAGGAGCAGAGAGCACTCTTTTAGAGTGGTAGAAACCAATTGTTCCAAGTGCTGGCAATATTTCTAGAGCCAGAATCAAAGAAAATTATCTCTATATATTTACAGAACCATGTTCAGGAGACTCAGCAGAGGCTTTTCATGATATTACAGGTTATTTTAGGACTTCTCATCACTAGCACTTCTCATGGCATGGAGGATAATTTTATGTGGCAGAACTTGGATATTGATGACTCTAACTGGAAAAGTGATGAAGAATTAGGACTTTGAATTTGGAAGCAGTTTTTAGGAATACCTTCACCGATTTATTTCACTTATATTTTCCTTCGTGTGTATGCACAAAGATGTGGCTTACGAATTAAAAAAAAATCTATGTCTGATTAAACCAAAACTCTGCCTTTCATTTTGGATTTTTTGTTCTGTTTTGGGATAGTTTTTATTAGAATATATTCACCACCCTTTCTTCTGTTGTGTAATCCCCATCCAATGTATTTCTTAAATCTTGTTTTCATTCATTATAATGTCTTACGCGTCTCTACTTAACATGCTCAATCTTTCCTCTAACTTACTGAATATTTGGAGTATAATTATAACAGTTGTGCTACTATCCTTGTCTACTACATCTATCATTGTTGTCATTTCTGAGTCTACTTTTGATGATTGATTTTTCTCTTCAGTATGGTTTGTGTTTTCTGCTGCTTTGCATGCCTGATAATTTTTGAAAGGATGCCAGACATTTTGAATTTGACCTTGTTAAGTGATGGAAACTTCTACATTTCTATAAATACTCTTGAGTTTTGTTCTGGGATACAGTTACTTTGAAATTGGTTTATGTGTATAAGATTTGTTTTTAGGCTTTGTTATGTTGGACTAGAGCAATCTTTAGGGTTAATTTTACCCCACTACTGACACAATAGCCTTGTGAGTTCTCTGTCCAATGCCTTGTGAAATACATGATTTTCCACTCAGGCTGATGGGAAGATGAGCTATTCTTGGTTCCAGTGAGATGTCAGCTGCTTTCAAGTAGTTTGTTCTGGGCTTTGGGTAGTTTCTCCACAAACTAGTAGTACTGATCAGTACTTACCTAAAGCCTTTGAGAGGAGACTTCTGAAGCTCTCCAGAGGTGTTCCCATGAGGCTCTCTTGTCTCCAGAACTTACCCCTGCAAACAGGCTGGGTTGGCTTTCCTGGACTTCCAGCTCTATCTCCTCAACTGAAGGAGGCTGTAAAATTGTATGTGGCTTCCTCCTTCCCTGTCCCTCAGCTCGGAAACCCTCTCCTTGAAGTAAGCTGGGATAGGAGGCAGTCTTAGCTTATTTGTTTTCCTTCTCTCAGGGATCAGTGTCTTGGGTTAATTGATGTCCTGGGTCTAAAAACTGTTGTGTTACATATTTTGCCTGGTTTTTCAGTTGTTTCAAGTATGAAGGTAAATCCAGTTCCTGTTACTCCATCTTGGCCTTAATTGGAAGACTTACACTGCCATTTTAATGACTTCGTAATTATTTATAATGCAGAAGAAGTACCATAATTTATTTAACTAGTTTATTATTCTTGGATAATATAATAAACACCTTTGTAGACAAATTGTTGTGTATACCCGTGATTAGACAGATTCCTAGAAAATTAAGGTAAGTACACAGACTTTCCTTTTAAGGCTTGTATAATTGTGAATAATAATAATAAACATACTAATAACCAATAAACACTGAGCAGTTATACTCACATTCAGGGCTTTACATATATTTTCTCATTTAATTGAAACAATTCTGTGAGGTAGATCTTATCATTTACTCTTTTTATAGATGGGAGCTAGAAGCATGGAATGGTTAAATAGCTTGTTCAGGGACATACAGCTAGTAAATGGCAAAGCAAGGTTTCAAATAGAGCAGTAGGATTCTGGAGCCCACAGTGTCCTCTGTTGCCTTAGAGTTAGGAAATAGTAAAGCTGGAAGTGACCTGTAGTTATGTAGCAGTTTCTTATTGTTGCTGTAACAAATTATCACAAATTTGGTGTCTTCAAGCAACATTAATTTATTATATTATATTCCTGGAAATCAGAGGTCTAAAATGGATCTCACCGGGCTAAAATCAAGGTGTTGGCAGGGCTGCATTCCTTCCTAGAAACTGTACAAGAGAATCCATTTTCTTGCCTTTGCCAGTGTATGGAGGCTGCCCACATTTCTGTGGCTTATGGCCCCCTTCCAGCAACGGCTGGTCAAGCTGTTCTCTCATTGTATGACTGTCTTCTGTCTCTGTCTTCCACTTATAAGGACCCTTGTGATCATGGTGGGTCTTTGGACTATCTAGGATAATCTCCTCTGTTTCATCTGCAATCTGAATTCCCTTTTGCACTATAATAACATATTCACATATTTGGGGATTAGGAGGCTGATATCTTTAAGGGTCATTTTTCTGCCTTCCACAAGTCATGAGGCCAATTTAGAAGATATAACTTTAAAGAATGCATCGATGCAGGGTATTATGCTGAGTGAAATAAGTCAATCAGAGAAAGACAGTTATCATATGGTTTCACTCATATGTGGAATATAAAAAATAGTGAAAGGGACCATAAGGGAAGGGTGAAAAATTAGAGAGGAAGACAAACCAGGAGAGACTCCTAATTCTGGGAAACAAACAAAGGGTTGCAGAAGGGGAGTGGGTGGGATGATAGGCATTAAGGAGAGACACATTATATGTGCACTGGGTGTTATACTATATGTTGGCAAATTGAATTAAAAATGAATCAACAAGGGCCTATTTTATGACTTTATTACCTTGTCTTACAAAAAGTCTGTTTGAGTAACTTACCCTTCAGTCTTTTCTGCTTCTTGTAGCTAGGAATTATCTAGGGAATCTAGATTGCAATGATTTATAATTGACTATCCAAAACATAAAATTTCAGATTTCCTAATAATGCATACTTAACTGATTTAATAAGTTCAACAAATTTTTAAGAAAAAAATTTTTTTACTCATTCAGCAATTACTTAGTAAGCTCCTGTCCTCTCCCAGGCATTTCAGTGGGTACGTTTTATATGTCACCACATTTTATCTTCACAATGATCTTATGATATTAATAGTGGCATCTTAATTTATAAACGAGGAAACTGGACTCAAGGTAGCATAGTTCATAAATCACAGACCTAAAACTTGAACAAAGATCGACTAAAAGTAGGTATTGAGAAAAGATAAAGAAGTTATGATTTTGTAACATATAATCTGCTATTTTTACTTGTTTTAATCATTTACATTAATATTGATTACAAATGATTTTACACAATTTCAGGTTAAGTCATTAGGTAACTATAGTACTACATGAATTGGTACTATTTTTTCCCCTAGATAATCTGATTTCCAAAGTGTTGCTGGATTTTATTTCTAACAGTGCTATTGTTGATTCTGTTGCTTTATATCATGTGCTTTTAGCACTTTCTTCAAGTTATTCGTGTAGTTGTATCTTACTGAATTGAGGTATAATACTTGAAAGTTGAAATGAGCTATTTATGAAAGAGAGATATAAAATTTTATCTTTGTTCTTAGTATTAGTCACTTGTTTCTCAGTTCGGTGTAGGACACCAAATCTTTTGGAAGAGGGTTTTCAGGTGGAAGTTTTTTGATAAAGTGGAAAAGGCAGTGCATTTAGAGTCTGGAGGACTGGGTTCAAGTCCTGATCCTGTCATACTATCATAGGAGTCTTAGGCAAATTACCTTCCTTAATAGTTTTCTCATCTGTAATATGTGGATATACATTTTTGGAATTTCTGGTTAATATGACAATGAATTTGAAAATGGTTTTATAAATTTTTTTTTTTTGGTTTTATAAATTATTAAGTCAGCTTGTTTAATGATTCCTTTTTTTAAGGACTTTTTTTTTTTTAACTTGAGAACTAGAAGTAGTTTTAATCATGAATCAATTTGTTTAAAGTTTACATTTGTAGAAACTGAGGCCCAAATGTAAAGTTTACTTAGCTTTCTAGTGGTATAGTCTAAAAATGATTCCCTGATCCTATTTCCTTTTTATTGTTTTTTTCTTATATAACCATTTCTTTTGTATGTAGACTTGTCACCTAATATTTGTGGGTCTCAAAGAAAGGACAAATGGAAGCTCTTATTATTGTATGTCAGAATATTTAAAAGTTGTAAATAAAGCCAACAAACTGTTAAATATGTTCTTTCCTTCTTCCTTGACAAACAGAAGCACTGGTTTGAATTAGAATTCTTGAACTCTCTGGGGTTCCACATCCAGAATACAACAGAAGTGGACCATTCTACTTCCCTTCCAGCCCTGGTTTTATCCTGCACTTTAAAGGGCCTCGTGAACACACACATGGACTTCTCAGCCTCCACTACAAGCTCCACCTCCCTTGCCACATCTCTTTGTTCTAAGCAACACATACTGGCAATATATATTCCTTGCCCTACAAAGAATTCCTTGAGAGAATAAACCTAGGGAATAGACCCATATGGGTTCCGCAGGTAGGTATGAGACTGTATTAGGTAGAGAATTCCTGCATTCCTGGAGCATGTTTTGGAGGAGAGAAGGGATAATATATCTTTTTGGCCCTGAGGAGGGGTGTAGCAAAGAAACCAGACCTTCTAAATTGTGCAGCCCAAGGAAGAGGACCCTTCTTGCCTGATCTAAAGGGAAGTGTTTTTCTTCAAGAGTTTTCTTCAGGTGTTTTCTTCAAGTGGCATAGATTTGTTCTGTTAGTTGGTGAGAGCTGGTAAATTAGTGAGGGATGTGGATAGCTTGTCTATGACCAGGAGAATTATTTTCTCTCTGTGGAAATCATTATCTAAACATTGGGCTCTGTATCAATTCAAATATTGTCAATTTATGAAATACTTTTAAGAGTTTATGGATGACCATACAGTTTTAAAATTTTCCTAAAAACAAAACTGACTATGTTCTTGGGATTCCAGACTTTAAAGTGAAATTGTCCTGAGAAAACATGTATTTCCTCCAGTCAGTGAGTTGTTAGTATGGCAGCAAGTCAGGAAAGCTATTTTCTCTGTTTTTGTTTTTGTTTTTAATGAAAAATATTCAGTATCGAAAAAGAAAGAAGTATTCAGTATCCAGAAAAGTAAATAAGTGAAGTAAATAAATGAAAGAATAGTAAATAAATGCATTTCACTTGAATAAAATTGTTAATGCTTTGCCATGTTTGTTTTATTTTCATTTATAGATGAGAATGTAGATTTTGTTGGTTTTGGCTGTATGATTTGAAAGTAAATTGTAGTCATGAGACTTCTAAATACGTCATCACCCGTCTCCTGAGAATGAGATTCTTCTATACAACCAGTATCACAGCTATGTTAATTAATAATTTTACATGTCATCTGAATCTAATTTATATTCAAGTTTCCCCACTTGTTAGGACAAGCTACTTCATTTTTTATCATTTTCACTTAAAATATGCCAATGAAATGTTTTAATCCTCTAGTTTTGATCATGACATAAGAACTTAAAATATGCCCAGTCTTATTTTGTCATTTAAAAAAAAATTACTAAGTAAGCCTGGCAGACAGATTTTTATGTATTTTCTCATTGTTAGGATATCCTTTGAGGAGTAGTAGTCTATAAATGACTGAGTTTCTCTCTGACATTCTTGACATCTGCTCCTTACCTTTATTTTTATTTATTTATATATTTTTTAAAATTTTTTTAAAATTTATTTATGATAGTCATACAGAGAGAGAGAGAGAGAAAGGCAGAGACATAGACAGAGGGAGAAGCAGGCTCCATGCACCGGGAGCCTGACGTGGGATTCGATCCCGGGTCTCCAGGATAGCGCCCTGGGCCAAAGGCAGGCGCCAAACCTCTGCGCCACCCAGGGATCCCCCTTACCTTTATTTTAATGTACTTTCTAAATTTATTTTATCTTTCAGGGAAAATGTTGGCTAAGACTGGGATAAATTAATGGGATTTGCATAATTTGAGGAAGACAAGTGAGTTGCCAAGGATCTCTTAGATTTATTTTACCTTTAGGGGAGAGAAGAATGAGAGAGATATATATCTGAAAACTGTTAGTGATATATCAAGGAGAAATACAGATGACAGTCTTTTTAGTGGGAGAAAGCATCTAGACTTGTCAAAATCTACATAAGGGATACAATTGGTTTTCAGCACTGTGGATTTCTGAAGTGCATAGCAGCAGCATCCTAATATTTATTAATGATACGGTTATTGAAATGGATATCTTTAATGAGTATGAAAACCACAATCTCTTGAATTTCTCATATTAGAATTTTAATTTTTGGCTTATCCTATTTTTGCTTATCCTATTTTTAGGATAAATAAATTGTACTTGTAAATTTTTTTAGGAATAGTAATTACTGTCGTGTAATAACTCATACTTAAGCAAAAATTGGAATGATTATATGACAGTTATAGGAATAAGCAGAGTGATATAAAGACTAGAAAAGATTACAACTAAAAGAATATATATCTTTTGCTCAATTATTGTATAAACCAATTTTTTTTTTACATTGTTCAGATACACTTTTGAGTATTAAATTGCCGTAATGGAGGAGGCAAGATGAAATGCTTCTTTAAAAATTTTTCCTGGGGGCAGCCTAGGTGGCTCAGCGGTTTAGCGCTGCCTTCAGCCCCGGGCCTGATCCTGGAGACCTGGGATCAAGTCCCGCGTCAGGATCCCTGCATGGGGCCTGCTTCTCCCTCTGCCTGTGTCTCTGCCTCTCTCTCTCTCTCTCTCTCTCTCTCTCATTAATAAATAAATAAAATAATTATTTATTTATTTTTTTTCCTGGGGGCACCTGAGTGGCCCAGGTCATTAAGCATCAGACTGTTGATTTCTGCTCAGGTCATGATCTTAGGGTCATGAGACCAAACCCCACATTAAACTTTGCTCTCCACACAGTCTGCTTGTCCCTCTCCTTCTGCTCCTCCCCTCGCTCATGCGTGTACATTTGCTCGCTCTCTCTTTTTCTGTCTCAAATAAACAAAATCCTTTAAAAAAATAAAATTTTTCCTATATGTAAAACAAGCTTAGTGTTTCAGCATGGTATTGGATGAGTTAACATCTAAAGCACTATTTAATTCCTTTAGTTGATAGTAATAATCCTGGAAAAGTTTTTGAGAAGTGTTATCTCTAATTAAAAATGGTAAAACAAATATTTTACTAGGCATGATTAATTAACCACATACATTCTCATTATAATTTGTTACTTTAATTATATCAGGGTATTTGCTATTGTGAAACATTTGATGGATTTTTTGTTTTTAATTGTTGATTTTATTCCTAGTTGGTTAGTCTGATTTATTGTAACTTCAGAGGATAATATTTTGGAGATATTTTCATGGAAACTGATGTTGTTTTGGAAGAGTATTGATATGCTCTGTACATTTGGGTTTAATGTAATTTGTGTTGTCATTTCCATAATATATTTTAGTTAAAGTTCCTTATATTCTAGATGAGCCAGATGTTTTTTACATTTCTGATTTTTAGAAAAGCCCTTCATTAATGTCTTCAATACTTGTATGTACATAGAAATCAGTCTTTAATACTTATTGTATGTACATAAGAATTTGAGCTAGGAAGAAAAAATCTGGCCTAATTAGATGAAAAAAAAAGAGTTTATATTTTATAATTATTTATAAGGATATTTCATACATTTATGTCCTTAATTCTATGAATAAAGCATTAAGTATATAAAAAGACCTATTTTTCATTAAAATTTATTACATGGAATTGTAAATCCCCAGTAAGATTAAGCATTTTAAATTAATACAGTGTATATAGGAGAATGTGTTTATTAGCTAACTTTGTTTTATGAACACAAGTCCTTTCAACAGTTACATTCAACAACCATCCACCTACTACATAATACTTTTTTTAAAGCTATTGGGATCAGGGGCACCTGGGTGGCTTAGTGGTTGAGCAACTGCCTTTGGCTTAGGCTGTGATCATGGGGTCCTGGGATTGAGTCCCATATTAGGCTCCCCCACAGGGAGCCTGCTTCCCCCTCTGCCTGTGTCTCTGCCTCTCTCTGTGTGTCTCTCATGAATAAATAAATAAAACCTTAAAAAAAAAAAGCTACTGGGATCAAAATGATGTGCCACTTAAAAATATCCATTTCTAGACTAAGCCTTGAATCAGCATTAACCTATATTTTTGTACTTTTTAAGAAAACTTAGCTGTACAAAAAAACAAAAATATAGAAGTATTATACAGATACCCAAAAATCTACCACCTAGGTTTAACAAATATACTTGTTTGAAACCTGTTTGTTTTTTAAGAATAAAACACAATGGGTAACTATTAAAATCCCCCGTCCCATTCCTCTTTTCAGAGCAAGCCACTATTCACACTTCATGTCTTTTCAATATGTGTTTCTGTAACTTCATTACAGAGGTATATATATCCATAAACATCTGGGGAAAGAAGGGAATGGGCAAAAGAGGAATAGTTATATAACTTTATTTAAAAGACATTTAAACTAAGGCAAATATTAATATCTATTTAATTTCATTTCATGGGTGTTTGTTTTCTCTATGTTAGAAATGTTATATAATTCAACATTAACAATAAAACAAAATAGTGACTTTGGAATTAGCTTTGAGTTTAAAACTTGTTTCTTGGGATCCTGGGTGGCGCAGCAGTTTAGCGCCTGCCTTTGGCCCAGGGCGCGATCCTGGAGATCCGGGATCGAATCCCACGTCAGGCTCCCGGTGCATGGAGCCTGCTTCTCCCTCTGCCTATGTCTCTGCCTCTCTCTCTCTCTCTCTCTCTCTCTCTGTGTGTGTGTGTGTGAGAGACTATCATAAATAAATAAAAATTAAAGAAATATATAAAAAATAAAAAATAAATAAAACTTGTTTCTTCTGCTACTTACCTGCCATGTAACCTTGGGCAAGTTTGTTCATCTTGCCAGACTTCATTATCTTCATCTATAAAATGTGAATAATATTGGTACCAACCATGTAAGATTGTTCTCAATATTAAAATAAGCTAATCCATGCAGTGCTTGTTGTGATACTTAATGGTTTTTTGTGTGCCTATTTTCTAAACTCTTTACAAATTATTCTGTTTAATCTTATATTTATCAATCACTAAAACATGAACAGAACTAAAAGTGTGTGTGTGTATATAATTTGTAGTTAAAGATTATTTTTAAAGGAAGGGAAAATATATTTTAATGAATGAGTGATACTTATAGAAGTGAGAGATGATTTGGGAAGTTAGCTGGGTGCCATGTGTAAGACCTTAAATGCTGGGCTAAGTGAAGACTTAGGGTAGAGAAGAACCTACTATTAAGTAGCATTAACCTGCTATTGAAATGGAACAGAGCAAAGGCAGTAAGACTGCTTTAGGTGAAGAAGTCTACATTCCACTGAAAAATGTAACACTAGATTTCAGAAGATACTTACTTTGCAAGTATCTACTACAAAGTGATGGTTTGAAGGTATGATACATAATATGGTAACTGTATAGAGTGAGAAGACAGAGTTCTGGCCAGAATCCTGGGGAACCTGCACTTGTGGGGTAGGAGGAAAAAAGAAGAAACCAAGAAGTAAAGAAAGAATAATTAGATCTAAGACCTTGTAGTGTTTTGGAAGCAATAGAAAAAAGTGATGAGCAACAATGTCAAAAATTAAGATGCTGAAGTGGTAAGAAAAGATACCATCAGTAGACCACTCTTGAGATACCAGATATGAAAGGAAAAAGAAAAAAAGTGTTTTCTTGAAGGTTGAAAAGATGAGAAAAGTAGAAATGAGTATTTTAAATGTTAATATATACTAAACTTCTAGGGATATGATATACAGCTACTAAGTTAACATTGAAAGCTTCTGATTTCTGTTTTGCGAAACAGAAAATATATAATGCTATATTTATGCAGAATAAATTAATCTTGGTGTTTTGTGCAGTCTTGCTTCATTTTACCATATACTTGAGTAAGTTGCAACTTTTAATTTGAGATAAAGGTTATGTAGAAAGGCCCTGTATGTGAAACAGTTTCTTTTAATTACCAGGGAACTTGCTTGGTATTTAAGTGATTAAAAGAATACATTAGAAAAAAGAAACATGGTTATTTAAATGACCATAACAATACTTTATAGGAGAAACCATGTAAATTCTGTGTAACTTTGCAATCCTCAACAAAGCAGTAAGAATAAAGTTATTTTATTCCCAAAGAATTCATTGTTGTAATTAAATCTCAATTAAATTGAGATGTAATTGATGTATTGTACAATCTATCCATTTAAGGTATAGAAATCAATAATTTGAGATGTAATTCATGTATTGTACAATATATCCATTTAAGTTATAGAAATAATTAATTTTTAGTATATTCACAGAATTATGGGTCTGTTACCATCATCGGTTTTAGAACATTTTCTGTACCCCCAGAACAAACCCCATATCCATTAACAGTTACTTTCTAGTTCCCTCACTACTTCAAGCCCTAGCCAACCACAAATCTACTTTATGTCTATGGATTTGCCTATTCTGGACATTTGAAATAAATGGGATCATACGACATATGGTCCTTTGTGACAGGCTTCTTTGATTTAGCATAATGTTTTCAAAGTTCATCTGTGTTGTAGTATGCATTGGTACTTCTTTTGTTGTTGTTGCCAAATATTCAGTTGTATGGCTAGGCTGTACCACATTTTGTTTATCCTTTCCTTAGTGACGGATATTTGGGTGGTTTCCACTTTTTGGCTGTTATGAATAATGCTACTACAAACATTCATACAAGTTTCCATTTCTGTTGGGTATATGTCTAGGAATAGAATTACTGGATCATAGCATAATTCTGTGTTTAACCTTTTTGAGTAACTTTCAGACTATTTTCCAGTGCAACTAACTAACTACACCATTTTACATTCCCACCAGCAGTATATGAGGGTTCTAATTTCTCCATACTTGCCAACTCTTCTCTTTCTTGGTATAGCCACCCTAGTGGTTGTGAAGTGGTACTTCAATGTGGCTTTGATTTGCATTTCCTAGATTGTTAAAGATGACTATCTTTTCATAGGCTTATTGGTTATTTATATTTCTTCTTTTTGGAGAAATGCCTATTCAATCTTTTGCTCATTTTTGAATTGGGTTGTTTGTCATATTGTTATTAGTTGTAGGAATTCTTTATATAATGTAGATCTAAGCCTGTCAGATACGATTAGCAAATATTTACTTAGGTTTTTTTAAAATATAAAAGATCATGTCTTCCATGTATAGTGTGGCTTCTTGCTTTCCAATCTGTATGCTTTTTCTTTATTTTTATTTCCTAATTGCCCAATAATGAATACAAATGGCAAGAGTAGGCATCCTTCTCTTGTTCCTGATCTTAGGGAATGTATTCAGTCTTTTACCATTAAGTATGATACTAGCTATGAATTTTTTGTAGATGTCTGTTATTAGGTGTGTATGTTCCCTTCTACTCCTAGTGTTTTTATCATTAGGAGTTGTTGATTTTCAACATCAAATGCTTTTTCTACATTACTTAGGATGATCACGTGGTTTTTATTATTTATGCCATGGATATATTTTGTGTTACTTGATTTTCAGATACCTTGTATTCCTGGATGAATTCCATTTGCTCATGACGTATATGTTTATATATATTTGCTATTATTTTGTTGAGGATGTTTGTGTCTATATTGATAAGAGATAATGGTCTATAGTTTGAATTCATTATTCATCGGGCTCCTTGCATGGAGCCTGCTTCTCCCTCTGCCTATGTCTTTGCCTCTCTCTCTCTCTCTCTCTCTCATGAATAAATAAATAAAATATTTTTTAAAAAGAAATTATAAGACCCATCAGTAGTTTATAGAGAGAAGTCTAATTAGGCAGTTGTATGGGATTAAGGAGGTCTCGTCACATATGTCATAGGCTCTTGAAAGCAAAAGAGTGACCATCCAGAAATCTAAGAGATCTAAGAGACAGATCTATTTAGAGGCACTATTTAGAGACAGATAATAGTCATAGGGTGGGGCTTCAACGACAGCTACAGGGGTTAGGAGAAAGGGATATTAAGATACTAACCTAGGGATGCCTGGGTGGCTCAGTGGTTTAGCACCTGCCTTTGGCCCAGGGCATGATCCTGGAGTCCTGGGATCTAGTCTCACATAGGGCTCTCTGCATGGAGCCTGCTTCTCTCTCTGCCTATTCCTCTGCCTCTCTGTGTGTGTGTCTCTCATGAATAAATAAATAAAATCTTAAAAAAAAAAAAAGACAACCTAGATCTCGAGGTCTAGTGGTATTAGCTTCTTAATATGGGAATTGAAGCCTAAAGAACATAAATCATTTTTATGTGGGTTTATTGAGATATAATTTACATCCAGTAGAATTCATCTTTATTAGTGTACAGTTCTATGAGTTTTGACTACACTGCAATCAAAATAGAAAATCTCGTAATCCCCCAAAAACTTTCTCTCATGCATCTTTGTAATCAGTCTTTCCCCCAAGCCCAGACCTTGGTAACCAAAAATTAATTTTCTTTCTTTGTAGTGTTGCTCTTTTGAGAGTGTTGTATAAATGGGATGAGGTGGCATGTTGTCTCTTTAGTCTGGCTTCTTCCACTTAGCATAATATATTCTTGGTCCCATGTTACCAGTAGTGTGTTCTTCCAGGACCCTGAGTAGCATTTCATCATATTGATGTGCCAAAGATTGCAAATGCATTTACCAGTTAAAGGATGTTCAGGGTGTTTTCAAATTTTGGCAATTATCAATAAAGCCTCAAAAACATTTGTGTACAGGTTTTTGTGTTACTAAATGTTTTCATTTCTCTTGGGCAAATATATCACAGTGAGATTGCTGGGATCATATATGAAAAGATCTTCTATTTACCTTTATAAAAAGCAACCAGTTTTCCAAAATGGCAGTACTATTTTGCATTCCTTTCAGCAGTGTGTAAGAGTTTTAGTTGCTCTTTTTTTTTTAATTTATTTTTTATTGGTGTTCAATTTACTAACATACAGAATAACCCCCAGTGCCCGTCACCCATTCACTCCCACCCCCCGCCCTCCTCCCCTTCTACCACCCCTAGTTCGTTTCCCAGAGTTAGCAGTCTTTACGTTCTGTCTCCCTTTCTGATATTTCCCACACATTTCTTCTCCCTTCCCTTATATTCCCTTTCACTATTATTTATATTCCCCAAATGAATGAGAACATATAATGTTTGTCCTTCTCCGACTGACTTACTTCACTCAGCATAATACCCTCCAGTTCCATCCACGTTGAAGCAAATGGTGGGTATTTGTCATTTCTAATAGCTGAGTAATATTCCATTGTATACATAAACCACATCTTCTTTATCCACTCATCTTTCGTTGGACACCGAGGCTCCTTCCACAGTTTGGCTATCGTGGCCATTGCTGCTAGAAACATCGGGGTGCAGGTGTCCCGGCGTTTCATTGCATTTGTATCTTTGGGGTAAATCCCCAACAGTGCAATTGCTGGGTCGTAGGGCTTAGTTGCTCTTTATTGTCTTCACCACTTAGTACTGTTAGGTTGGTTTGTTTTTTTAATTGTTTAACCATTGAAACAGGTGTGTAATGCTATCTCATTTATATAAGGACCATTAATCTTGATCACAGTAATTAAGGTTAACATTTACTGACTGCTTTTTATACGTCAAATACTGTTCTAAGATTCTTTATTTGGATTGTCTCATTTAAATTCACAGCAGTTCTGTTAGGTTAGGTGCTATGGTTATCCTTATACAGATGATAGAACTGTATCAAACACTGGCCAGGTTTTAGAAATGCAAATTGGGGATCCCTGGGTGGTGCAGCGGTTTATGCCTTTGGCCCAGGGCGTGATCCTGGAGACCCGGGATCGAATCCCACGTCGGGCTCCCGGTGCATGGAGCCTGCTTCTCCCTCTGCCTGTGTCTCCGCCTCTCTCTCTCTGACTATCATAAATAATAAATAAAAATTAAAAAAAAAAGAAATGCAAATTGAATATGACCTTGATTTGTAAGTAATTACATTATAGTAAAGCAAATATAGCAGCAAAATTACATATTGTAAAAAACTGAGTTTTACATAGATGTTTGCTAGGCTACCTTTTGGAGAAAGGACACACTTGACAAGTATAACATGTCTTTTTTAAAACTCAAAGTTCAGTATTGCTGGGATATAAAGTAAAATAAGTGTTTGAAAATTGAACATATAACTGGCGAGAAAGAGATGATGCTCATGTTATTCAAAAGCATAACCTACAGTGAGTACAGGCTTCAATGTTCTCTTTTAGTTTTCTGTCCACTTTTGTGGATTTTAAAAGAGCTTCCTTTGCTCCAGCTCCACCCTCCTCATCATTAATACCATTGGTCACAGTAACTCTCAAACCTCTTTCAGCATTTTGTGGATTTCTTCTCCTATTAGAAGAAATAAGTAATATTAAATCTTAAGCTCTCATTTTTTATAAATTAAACTTTTTAAGATAATTGCACATTTGCATGCAGTTGTAAAAAAAAAAAAATACAGAGAAATCCAGTGGATCCTTTGCCCAGTTTCTTGTTACATGGATGTTTTGCTGTGTACAGATTTTTTTTAGACTATTGCATAGGAATATTTAGTGAAGCAGTTTTCTCAGTTCAGATTTCCTATAGATGAGCTTCTGGTAGAATGGAATCATTACTAATCATAGTTTTCATTCTTTCATGATTCTTACAAAAACTGTGAAAAGTTTTTTAAGTGGAGCTCACATTTGAAGATACTTTTCAGATCAAGATCTCTTTACTTTCTCATCAAACTTTTTTTCATTGAATAGTTTTACTCGAGTAATCGCACTGCAAAATTAACACAATTCCAAAAACTGTCTTCACTTCTGATACCAACTGCAAATTCTAGGGGTTCCCAAAGCCACCCTTAGTTTTAATAATATGTTAGCAATAACAGAACTCACTGAAAGCCATTATACTTGTGGCTATGGTTTATGATGGGGTAGGTTACAGGTTAAAATTAGCCACAGAAAAAGACACATGGAGAAGTCTTGGAAGCTCTGTGCTACCACACAAAACTTTCCCCATGGAGTCAGGTCCCGGCATTGATGTGTGATATTGGCATAGAGTATTTTCTACCAGAGAAGCTCACCTGAACTTAATTGTCAGTTTTTATTGGAGGTCCATCAAATAGACATGACTGATTGCACATGGTTGATCTCAGCCTTCAGTTGGACTAATAGATGATTCAAAGTCTCTCACCTTAAATCATGTGATTGGTCTTTTTGGTGTGATCAGCCCCATCATATGATCTAAGATGGGCAGCTCCTGACCTTAAAGATATTCCTATCAGGTCTGACATAAGTTATCCCCCAGAAGCTAAGGGTGGAGGCCAAACCTCTCTTTGGGTAAGACCAAATCTTTACTATGCTTACTGTTAGAAAAATAAGTTTTTTTGAACTTTATTCAACCCTTATTCATTCATTCATCAAATGTTTTTTATTGTGTAATATATAGTATGCTGGTCTCCAGGAATACATGGACACGGTCCCTGCTCTATATAGAGCTTACTTCTAGTGTAAGTTTAGGATTTTGTTTCTTTGATTCTGTTAGCCAACACTTCCAAAATACAATAGACCAAAATAGCCTGGGTTGAACTCTATGAAATGAAATTGAAACATTCATTAACCTCTCATAACAGTGTTTTTCAAACTTTTTGAACTGGGACCAAGTATAGAGGTATCTGTTTATGAAATGTTTGTGGTATGTATATTTGTAAGGGTGTGTGTCCGTTAAGATATAACCAATGTTTTACAAAGCACTGATCTACATATAAAGAATGTTGGGACACCTGGGTGGCTCAGTGGTTGAGCATCTGTCTTTGGCCTGGAGCGTGATCCCGGGGTCCCACAGGGAGCCTGCTTCTCCCTCTGCCTGTGTCTCTGCCTCTCTCTGTGTGTCTCTCATGAATGAATGAATGAATGAATAAATAAATAAATCTTTAAAAAAAACGTTAATGACTATTCACTGAATTAATGACTCAAAATAAGATTTCAACTCAGTTCAAAAATACTCTCTTAAACAATGAGACCATCAAGAATAATGATGGCATATTTTTAAAGATTTTATTTATTTATTTGAGAGAAAGTTAACAAGAGCGAGAGGGAGCATGAGCAGGGGGAGGGGTAGAGGAAGAGGAAGAAGCAGACTCCCCCCTTGAGCAAGAAGCCCAATGAGGGACTCAGTCCCAGGACCCAAGAGTCATGACTTGAGCCAAAGGCAGACACTTAACCATCTGAGCCACCCAGGTGCCCTAATGATGGCCTGTTACTAGAAGGAGTCAGCTTAAAAATGTAGGACCTGAGATCTGAGGAGAAATTAAGGGGCAAGAGTACCCATTTCCATGGGATAGGCTCTAGATGAACAAACAGCCTGGAAAGTATAGTATGGCTAGTGGAAATGTTATTCAGTAGGGAAACTTAGGAAGACAAAATCAATATATTGTTTATTTTGCTTTGTAGCTAATTTCTTATCCCTGCTTAAGATGATTTCTGATTCATCTTTCCTCTGATCTTTGCTTGGCTAGTCTTTCTTTTCATTCAGATTTCAGTATAAATGGTCTCCTCAGTTAGATCTTCCCTGAATCCACTCTAAAATGATCACCCTACCACTTCTAATCATATCATCCTATTTTCATTCTCCGCATAGCTTTTACCTTTACCTGATGTTTTTCCTATTTTCTTCACTCTCTCAACTCTTAACCTACATTACAGCAGCAACTTCATCATCTTGTTTATTCTTTTATTCCCAGCACATATAACAATGTCTGGCAGGTAGTATGCACTGAAATAATATGTCTTGTATGAGTGATCTAGCTTATATTCCTCTTAAGCCCAAAACAGAATACATTTCTCTTGGTGAAACTAGATTATACTGTTAGTTATCTTGTTCATTATACCATATTTCTGTTTGTGCAGTCTAAGATTGAATTTGCTTTTTCAGCAAGCTCATGACACGATACATTCATTTAGTTTAGAGTGAGCTAAAAGTCCCTGGTATTTTTCACATGAGCTGCTAAGGCATGTACCATTTATTTTTTACTTAAGTAGTTGTTTTGTGTATGTGTGCAAGCATGCCCATTTATAGATTCAGCCTCATAGGACTTTTTTTTTTAAATCAGCATTTTTAGGTATGCTCTGAGAGGGAGGCTAATTAAGAACTAATGATAGGGTGGGTGAAGAGAGATTAGGCTGAAATGAAAGGCCAGTAGGAACCAGGAGATTGACCAGTTGGTACCAGTTCACAAATTTAAACTGAAAATGTTCTTTTGGAGAGGTTTAAGTGCAAGCTGAGGAAGTAAAATCTATTGGATAAACTTTGGAAGGGCTCACTTGACAGGATTAGATTTGCTTCTTCCTTTTCTTAAAAGAAATGTACCCTGACTCCACCAGGTTCAGACTTAACATCAGGATAACACCCTATCTGAATTATGTTCTTGTCTTCTTTCCCCACCTTCCCTACCCTTCCTTTCCCATCCATCCCCCTTTCACACATGGTGCCCTCAATATCCCAGCTGTTCTTGTTCAAAATAGTCGGTGGAACATTTTTAATTGCCCTTAGTCATTTATCAAACCTTAAGTCATTGTGGACTTCACAACACACTTCTTACAGGTCAGTGCTTCTCATGTTGTTACTAATTCTGTCTTCTGTGCTCTGCTCCTTAAAATCTGGATGGCAGTGACCAGTACTTTTAGAGACACTTTCTCCCCTCCTTAGAATCACTTCTACTTATAGTGTTGGAATTTTGTTTCGGAGTCCTGACTTGAGATATGACATTTCCTACCTTACTGATCTATCTATCTGTCATTTTGTAGTTTCAGGTCACATGATGATACTTTTTTTTCCCCTATAACTTTAAAAGTTCTCCCTTTATAAAGTCTGTGACACACAACTGCTATGCCTAGACTGTCATAGACCCCAAAAGGGCATTTTAGCATTCCTATACCATGTTCTCCTCACTTCTGCTTCCACAAATAATTTTCTTTTTCTTGTGGTTAGAATTACACCCAAAGATACAGTTTCTCTCATTACTTACTTTGCATTCTGTAAGGTGAAATTTTAATATGGCAAAATTACATATACTTTATGATTTTAAAAATGCTTTTGACTTTTTATATATTGCTACTTTTTAGCATCTAGTAAAATTATATTTCTTTTGCCTACAAATGTAGATCAGGTTTAAATGCCTTATTTTGTCCTTATTGTAAATGTATTTATATTAACTTCCCCTTCATGTCATTTGTTTGTTAATAATCTCTTTGAGTATTCTAGTAGTTTTTTAGAAGTTATCTTAGGATTCTGAAATTAAAACTAGTTTTTTGTAATACAGGATATACAAAAACTAAATGTCTTTCAACATAACTCTCAATTTCCTCTTTAAAAGATTTGAAAGAAGTGTTTTCCTTTGTATTTAGTTTATAAATACATACAGAAACAATGCCCCCCAAATTGAGATTGTTATGGTTAGTGTTATCAAGCCACTTATGCAACTGCTCAGTTAATTTGCTTACACTGTTGCCCTTCTACTTTATTAGGACCTGTTGAGGCTGTAAGTATACTTCACCTTTGGATTTTATCAGAGTGCCACTGCCACACTCTACTCTCTCTCAGTCTGGGGAAAAAAACCAATGATGGCGACTTGATAAACTGCTTTGGAAATTGGAAAGGTTACTGATTTGTTATAGAGTATCATAAATTTAGTGCTTTATGAACTTTATTTTTTTAACTTATTTATTTATTTATGAGAGACAGAGAGAGAGGGAGAGAGAGAGAGGCAGAGACACAGGAGGAGGGAGAAGCAGGCTCCATGCCAGGAATCTGACGTGGGACTCGATCCCGGGACTCCAGGATCAGGCCCTGGGCCAAAGGCAGGCACTAAACCGCTGAGCCACCCAGGGATCCCCTGCTTTATGAACTTTAGATCAATAGTCACCTATGTGGGAATGGTAGGCAATGGCAATGCTTAGCAAAATGATTTTTAAGAATTGAGCTCTACTGTTGTTTCAGTGTCATAGACATATACTTGTCCCATCTGTGCCTGACCTCTTTCATCTGCAGTTAGAAATAAGTTTTGATTTTATTTTTAACCACATAGGAATATCATGAAATAAGAAAATATACTCAAGATTATGTAAAATTTGGGCTGTAAAATGGTTTGTGAATTAACATATTCCGAAGTCTTTTTAAGACACTTTTTTTGAGGGCTTCTGTGTGGCTCATGTTGGAAGAGCGTGTGGCTCTTGATCTCAGGGTCCTGAGTTCAAGCCCCATGTTGGTTATAGAGATTTAAATAAATAAACTTAAAAAAAAAACTTAAAAAAAAATTTTCCCCTTAAAAATCATTTTAGAAAAGGTGGTATGAGGAAATTAATATTATTTATCAAAGTAATACTTATCTATAATATTTTAATTTTTTTAATGTGATATTTTGAATTGTCTGGCAATGGCCATACATATTTAAATGGCCAAAGGTGGGATAATTTGAACAACACATAAATAATCATAGTACCAGATTATAACCATATAATTAAATAAATATCCATGAGTCTCTACTATATATAGTATATGCTATATATAAATAATTGAGTGAATGAATAGAGACAGCTTTAATTTACAGGAGAATTCCAATTGAAAATGTGGGAAGAATGATAGAAATAGAACATTTACATTAGGCAAATACCACAATAATTGTTACAGGCAAGAACCATCAATGTATGCTAAAATTACTGGGCAAATGTATATGAGAAACGTGGTATTTGCTTAGTCTCATAAAATACTAATTATAAAAGGAGAGATTTATAGTAGAGAATCATGGTAGATACCAGTTTAATCAAGCAATCAAAGTCAACTAGTAAGTAATAAGGTATACTGACATCATATACCCCTGATATGGATGATGCACTGAGATGAGCACAGTGTCACATCACAGCAACAACAATAATACCTAACATCTCTGAGTATGTGTCTGCCAGACACCACACTGCACATTATCTGTTAGGCCTCACTGTAGACCTCGTGTTACAAGGTACTGTTATATTTCCATTTTACAGATGAGGAACCTGAGGCCCAAGTAAATGATGAAAGTGGGACTAGAACCGGGTCTGACTGACTCTAGAGCTTAGTCCCTAAATCACAGCATTGTGCTGAGCATAGCTTTGTAGTAGCATGGCTAATTTGTAGACTGAAAAATGCAGTATATTTAATGTTGTCAAGTAAGTAGTAAACTTTGTGAGGTTTTGTGGTTTGATGTTTTTAAAATATACTTTCAATTTATCTGGAAGCAAAAGATGAACTTTTAAACAATATAACATTAAAATACACACTAACATAAATGGTTAAATAATACTTGTTTTCATATCATGTATGGCCTTTTTATAAATAAAAGTTTTCAAAAACAAAATAAATTTTTGTCAAATATTCAGGTATTTTTATTGAAACCACTTAGCAACCCTAAATCTAAAAATTGGATCAAGTTCTCTATATGTAATCATTTATTGATTCTCTCATTCTTTCAACATAAAGTCCAGATATTTTAGCACAACTTACAACACTTCTGATATTCTAACCCATTACCTTTCAGTCCTTATTACTTATCATTCTTCTATATGTACCTATTTTCTTGTTAACACCAACCTACTTGTTACTTCCAGAATATAACTTTTTAAATTTTATTATATAAGATTTTAAGTACACCAAAGTAGGGTATGCATCACCCAGCTATAATAGCCATCTGTTATAGGCACTGTTTCATCTGTATGATCCTCTAATTATTATTCCCACCTCCTCCATGGATTTTTAAGAATTTACTTATTTATTTATTTATTTATTTATTTGAGAGAAAGAGAGCGAGCAAGTAGAGAGAGGGGCAGAAGGAAAGGAGAGAGAGAATCAATCTCAAGCAGACCCCTGCTCAGCATGGAGCCCCGAGGTGGGGCTTGATCCCATGATCCTGAAATCATGACCTGATCTGAAATTAACAGTTGGACACAACGAACTGAGCCACCCAGGTGCCCCCTCCATGGATTATTTTGAAGCACGTCTCAATTGTATCATTTCATCTATAAATATTTCAACTTACATATCTAAAAAGACAAAAATGTTTGTCTTTAAAATACCACTGCAAGATTAATTTTTATACCTAAAATATAATTCCTTCATAATAAAATATATGGTCAAAGTTAAAATTTCTTTTTTTTTTATTTATTTTTTATTGGTGTTCAACTTACTAACATAAAGTTAAAATTTCATAGTAGTTTTTTTTTTAGTAGTTTAATAAATTTATTTTTACAATTGATTTTTTCCAGGTCTCTGAAAACAAGGACCACTCATTACATTTGGTTGATATGTATTTTAAGTGTCTCTTTTTTTTTTCTCTTTTATTGTTTAGTCTTAAATCTCTTTGTTTTGTTCCTTTGTTGAAGAGACTGAGTCATTTGTCTGTAGAGTTTTCCACATTCTGGACTTGCTGATTACAGCCCCATGATGTCCTCTAATATATTCTCCTCTCTCTGTATTTCCTGTAAGTCAAATAAAACAAATTTGTATTTAGAAAAACATGGCTTTGTGAAGATGTACTATCTGCCTGAATTGCTATGTGGGTGATTAAAATAGACAATACTTTTAGTAGTATTACCTTATCAATGTAAAATTCAAGATTTATGACACTAAAAAAAAGAAAGGAATGTCATAGTTAGCCAAAAGTAGAGACCTACGTACTATACTACAAGTCGCAAGATGAGAGTAGGCCTTTAAGTTTGTGAACATGGCACTTCACAGATGTGAAGAAAGCAAAGTAAAATAATTACTTTGCTTCCATCAAAAACTCTGAAAATAGAGCTAAAGGTAAAATTTAGAAAAAGACTTTGACAGATTATAGTTTGCTCTTGGGTCAATTTCCCCCCCTTCTTTTCTCTTTAAAAGCAGGTCTTTATTGGTAGCTTGTGGAAAAAATGCAATAAAGAGAAAACAAAAAAAAAAACAAAAACAAAAATAAAGAGAAAACAAAAGAAGTCACCACATTGTTTGACACCTATTACTAAAATTTACTATAAATTTATTGTTTTTAGAAGGTTGGTTTTATATGAATATTTAAGTAAATAATATAAATCTTAAAAAGGTTAAAAACTAGCACACCAACTTACCATAAACAATTTAAGAGAACTAAAATGCCTTTTAAGCTATATTTATAATACTAAATTACTATATTTACTTTCCTATATTTACTGCAGAATTTTTAACTCTCTCCTCTTGGCTTCCACAACACTGCTCTTTTGCTGATACTGTACCATTCTTGTAGTTTCTTTTTGTTTTCCTTCATTAGCTCCTCTTCATTTGCTAGTTCCTTGAACTTGGTGTTTTAGGGCTTCCCTCTTGGTTCTCTTCTGTTACTTCTACATTGTCTCTCTAGGCAGTAACACTCATTTTTGCTCAAGGCTTGCAGTCCCTGTTCTGTTTCATATTGTCTTCCCCTGGAGTCTCTGTCCACCTCGACACCTAGGCTCGAAGCCTGACAGTCCTCTACTGAGAAGGGTTGGAAGACTTTTAGCTATCATGCAGTTTCATCTATGTCGTTGAAAATTTCTTGTTCTGTATTTTATTCTTACTAAGGAATTGTGTCTGGTTTATTATTTGAGGCCTTCTATTCTTTCATAATACTTAAAAAATACATGAAATGGGGTGCCTGGGTAGCTCGATTAAGTATCTGCCTTCAGCTCAGATGATGATCTCAGGGTCCTGGGATAGAGCCCTGCGTTGTCAGGCTCCCTGCTCAACGGGGAGTCTGCTTCTCTCTCTCCCTCTGCCCCTCTCCCCTGCTCATGCCCACAGGCCATATTATCATTCTCCCCTTCTTTTTGGAAATTTGTAATTTCCATTCCTATCCACCACTAGTAATTCAACAATATAAGTTATTTGTATGCAGCTAAAATAGTTCAAATTGACAAATTCCCACTATGGGTTGGTGAGTACATAGCAAAATCATTCCACCAAGAGAGGAGAGATCTGACTTATCTCTCAGATTTTAACACTTCTAATTTCTTTTCTTTTCTTCTTTCTTTTTTTTTGTATTTTATTTTGCTGTTTCTGAATTTCTTTTTTTAATTTTACTTAAATTTAATTTGCCAGCATATAGTATAACACCCAGTGGACACCTTTAATTTCTTGAACAAATCTCTTCTTTCTCTCATGCTGATCTGGACCCACTAAATATATATCATGAGTTGCCATTACATCATGACCTGTGGTTTGAAAAATACTCATACCACAAATCCTTGATTTTCCCATGTATGGGTATATGACATAGTAGATCTTCCATCTATTCCTTTCAGTTGCTATCAACATAATATATCATAAAATCATCTCTATGTTTTGCTATGACTTCTTTGTCTTATAAAAATTTAGATATGATATTAACATATATGCCTTCTCTTTGTTTTGTTTTTTTTTTTTTTGTCATTTACCGTATAGGTTTTTGGAGAACAAGACCTTTGTCTTTGTATTTGATTTTTAAACAGCTTGTGTTTAAAAAAACATTTTGGAATTATGACAAACTTACAGAAAAATCACAAGTGAAGTACAAAGAAATTCTTTCACTTTGTAAAGAATTGGAAAGTAGATTGCAGACTTGATGTATCATCACCACCAAAGCCTTTAATATATATTTCCTACAGATAAGGGAGATATTTTTCTCTATCACTATAGTGTAACCATAACAAGTGGGAAGTTGATAGAACAGGAGCTGTGGGATGAGGAGGAAAATAGAACAAAATACAATTAAGTAGACTTGACAGTTTGATGAGTGCTTACGTAAAGGAGAGAGGAAAAACTGTAGCATTGAGAAAAGCATATCAACTACCCTTTTGTATGTGTGTATGTGTGAATTGGGAAATGTCCTACATTAAAAATGTTTAGTTACTTAACACCGTGATACTGATGCTCTGTGGGAATATAATTTTAAAATACTGTCTTTTAATAGCAGAAGAAATATTTGACTAGGATTTCTCCATTGTTGTCTACTCTTAAAATTTATCATTAAATAATTAGAATTTTGAGTCAAGTAATAAAATTTTGAACAGCTTTAATGGGAGAAGGTGAGATATTTTGGAAATCATCCTAGGTTCTGAGGATAGTGTCAGTGAGTTAAGGTTATAGAAAGAAAACAGCAAGAAAACTGGCGTCTTCTTTTTTTTTTTTTTAAACTGGCATCTTCTATTTCAGCCCTGACTTCTCTAAGGATCCAGTCTAAATTTTCAGTTACTGGAGCTTTTAAACTTATCACACACACATACACATCCTTTCTTGACTAGATATTCTATTTATTTTACCTTCTCCTGTGCCAGTGCTTGGTCTAGAAACCAAGCATTGACTCTTCTGCTCTTCACCTACCCATATCTAATTGATTTCTACATCTTGGAAAGGGCACAGGAGAAAACTCATTTCATACTAGCTTTATATTACTAGTGTCTCTGAAATTTTGAGAAAGTAATTTGGATTCTTTTGTATTCAGATTAATCTGTGTACATTATGATATTTGAACCACATATTAGGAGCATGGTTTTTATAACGAGGTGCTTTGCTTCATCAGTCAGTCGCTGTGTGATCTGGGGTGAGTTACTTCTTCATGCCTCTGTATCCTCAGCTATAACTACATACCTCACGGGGTTATTTTGAAGATTAAGTTGTTATATAGTATGAGGAGTAGTGCCTGGAACACAGTAAGGATTAAATACGTGTCAGCTGTATTATTGTTATCATTATGATTTTTTTGCTTGCTCTCAGGTTGTTCTAGCATTTTATAATACATTTTATAAGAGGGTATCTACCATTTGCTACTCTTCTCTCCGTTGTTGCTATTACCCTATTTCCATTCTGAATTAAATTAGCTATTATGTGAGAAATGCTTAGAGTAGTAAGCGCTCAGTAAGTGTTAGCCCTTACTATTGGTTATTGTGATTTTTATGTAGATGATGCCTCAGGGCAGTCAGATCCTTTCCTTTCCATTAGTGGTTCTCCAAATTTTAACTTTTCCTGCTGTCCACATTGGTCTTTCCTCTACACTGGGCATATAATGTTGTTCCATTTTGAGACCTTTGGTGCTTAAAAGGAAAGAAACAAAAAACAAAGAAACGTCAAATAACTTGCCAGGAGCAATTGAAAAAATGGTATTAATGAAAGAAGCAAATTTGAATTTTGTAGCTATTTAGGTATGTAAGGGCACTGCTTATTAAAATAATCTCATTTTTTATAGAAAGAAAAGTTGTATAGATGAAATTCAGGAGGACTTGTTATTTATTTTTAGCAAGCGACTGAAACTAAAATTTTATCTGAAAACTCCACAGTTCAGTTAAAATAGAATCTGAAGGGTAAAGGTCAGGAAGGTTTTATGAGTTTTTTGTTAGGAAAATAAATTAACATATTTCTCCTGGTTTAAATAAAGAAAAAATGTAAGTGTCGTTACTTATTCTCTGTGGGCATACAGGCAGCTCTCCGGTGTTCTTTTTGAAATCTTAAACTTCTCTTTAGAATTTAAATGAAAATAGTTTCATTCCTCTGTCTTAAAAACAACATTGTTAGCTTTTTGTTAGAAGAATCAGAAGGGAACTTATCTAATTTCTCAAAGAGAAGTCACTTGTTCTATGTTCATTTGCATGACCTGCTCTTTAACCCTTTCCTCCTCATCAGCTATTTTCCTACTTCCAGTATTTTGTGGTATCCTGGAGAAAAGTATTTTTCTCCAGTAAAAATTGCGTCGCATTTTGTTTGTTAATATTGATAGCTCCATAGAGCCATTTCTCTACAATTTTAGTTTTCAGATGAGCTCTTAAAATCAGGTTTTATGTGTATTTTTTAAAACGACTGCAGGAAGTGGCAGAGTGAGAGTTAATGTGTTACATGGAGGGAAGAACAGTCCATCGGGGGTTAAATTGCAGAGTCTAATGGAATAATAACTGGTAGCACCATCTGCTGGCCTACTTCCGCAGAAGGAGTCAGTATTTTTAACGACATCTCTAATATTCATGCTGATGCATTTTGATGCTTTGTGCATTCATTTCTTTCTGTGCTTTGTTGGAATCTGGCTATCTGCTTACAGCTATTGAGGAAACTCAGCTTTTTAGGAGGGGTTTACAGCCTTTTTCGTATCTAAATAGGATGAACAGTGGCTATAAACTTGCCAAGGCAGAAATGTGTTGATAAATCACAATGTGTGTTTGTGGAGGGTTGTGCATCTCTTGGTTGCAGCTTGCTAAATAGGCCATTTAGGAATCTTCTTTCAATGCTTTTTTCTTGAGCACTGCCTGGGGTGGTGAAAAAGCAGAGGGCAAGCCTTTGTCTGACGCCAAAAATGTCTTCAGTGAAGAGGCCAAGAGGAAGGGTAAGTGAAAGCCTGAATGAGTGGGAGGAGGAGGGGTTCTTTGGGCTAAAAGGCTAATGGGATTGAATAACCTTCCTTATTACTGGCTGCTGCTGCGGGAGTCGTACTGCATCGCCATCTTGAGCTTGTTGCTGTTTTCTCGAGTCTTGGTTATTTGTTATAGCCTGTAGGCCTTAAGGTGGCATTTTAGTGAGCATTCTAAACCCTCCTTCCTTTCCCAGTGCTGCAGCACTGCTATGAAACCTTTGATGAGGCAGGTATAGAAAAGATATCCAGTGAAGCACACTGGAATCAGCATGAAAATGTGTGTGGAAATTCCTGGTGGTTTTTTCCTTTGCTATAGTCAGAGGCATGTTTACGGGTAAGAACATAACAAAACTGTGATCTAAGTATATGTGGATGAATGCGTGTTTGAAGAGGATATTCTTTTTTAAATGCTGTTGATCTGCTTCCTGTGATATTGCTAAAATATTAATAATTTTAACGTAAAACTGTAAAACTTGGAGGTTTTTTTTTCAGAATTGCTTGAGCGAAATAATTATGATACAGAAAGAAAAAAAATCCACATTTAACTCTTTCACGGAAAAACTAAAACTTTCTCTAATTTTAAGTATGAGAATGTCTGTTTACTAACTAGCTATGTTGCTGCATAGATTGCACATTAAAAAATGATTTAAATGATTTCAGGTTCTAGTTCTAATTTCTTGTAAATCAGAGAAGCTTTACATTTCTAAAAATTATAATAAACTAAGGAGTAGTCATTCTATATTAAAATTGCTATTTTAGATTTATTAATAATTTTCAGAGTTCTGGAGTGAAGAGGAAAGAAAAGACTTTTATTTCAAATGTCCAGAGTATTTATAGGACAGAATTTGAATCAACTAACTAATCAAGAACGCTGTGAATCTACCTTATCCTTCTTTAACCTTCATTTTTAAAAACAGTAGTTGAGCTTCTCCTTTTACACCTACACTAATTTCTAGATCAGCAAACTGTTACAATTTTAAATTTGTTTGTAGTACTCACATATTGGCTCACGTATTTTACTTTATCTTTAAACGTAATTTTAAATGTTCGTGTATTTATGTTAATTGTTTTAGGTGTGCTTTGATACGTTGTATAAAAAGTCTTCTGATCTCTCTAGCCCCCATCTTCCAAGAAGAGTGATGGTTCTGGGACATATACTAAGTTGCAGAATACCCAGGTGAGGATCATGTCTGAAAAGAAGCAGAGGAAAAAGGTGGAATCAGAAAGCAAGCAAGAAAAGGCTAATCGGATAATATCAGAGGCCATAGCAAAAGCAAAGGAACGTGGGGAGCGCAATATTCCGAGAGTAATGAGTCCCGAAAACTTTCCTAGTGCTTCAGTTGAAGGAAAAGAGGAAAAGAAAGGTAGACGGATGAAATCCAAGCCAAAGGACAAAGAGAGCAAAAAAACAAAAACTTGTTCTAAGTTAAAAGAGAAGACAAAAATTGGGTAAGTTGGTTAAGAATTTAATTCCCTTTGAATTTTTTTGCCAAAGTACGATCTGTCTCATCTTTCACTTTTGATGTGTGTGTAATGTATTTACTCCCTCTTTGAAGTTTTGTAAGATATACTATGTGTACCTTATTTCCTTTTCTGGAATGAATTGAGGAATATTCCAAGATTTACTACATTTTACTATTCTGTGATCATAGCTTTTTGCACATTAATATTAGTAAAAGGAATTTAAGATAGAATATTTCATGGATAAAACAGAAAAAGGAAAACAAACAAAACCAAGCCCATTTCTGTACCAGTTCCAAATTCACTTTCTTTATATAAAGTGCATTAAAATCTTGTTTAAGATTTCTTTACTGTGTTTTAGTTTTACTTCATAGAGCATCTTATACTTTGGAAATGTGAACTACAATCTTTTCTCATAAACCCACAACTTTGGACTAAATGGAATGACAAGAAAACTAACCATTTAAATCAACCGTGAGCAGCTCTCGGCTCTTACTGGTCTCTCTCACTGTCTTTCTGATTTACTTTATGTAATAAAGAGGCCAGGTGAGGATTAATGCTCCAAGAGAATTATAAAGCCAAGGAATTGCTCTAGAAGGGTACATTAATCCTTGGTGTTTTTGACTACTCAACTGACACATTTTCAAAAAATAAAACATAATGTTAATATTTGTATTATATTTAAATTTTTGCATTCCAGGGTAAAAATAACCTAAGACCAACAGTTTAGAATTGTTTTTGCAGGAATATTTGGTCACTTTTGAAGGTTTTATTGAAATTTTAGATAAAGTGTTTAATCTGTCTTTTTTTTCCAAAGTACACAGTAAAGAATTTCTATATTTTGAAAATCTCCATTTGCTTAAGAAATAATTGATGCATTATACAGATATTTAGAACTAATACAAATTGGTAAAAACAAATTATCAATCAGCATTTTAAATGTAGTCACCAAACTGAAGTATAGTGTCATATCCTGACTCCTTTCAATCCAAATCATTAAATAACATGGGCTCTCTTGCCATGATAGAGCAGTGATTAATGTTTGTGATTTTGCATTTTATTTGTAGACAGCTAAAATGAAATTTGTAAGTTAAATTCTGCTCCTTTTATATTTAAAGGTTTTTTACATGAAAGTACCTTATTTTTCCAGTATTTTATCTAGTTTTAATTAGGAAAATTAATTAGGAAATCCCATATTTAATCCTTTAATGTATTAAGGTATAGTATAATTAAAGTTTTTCCAGTTTTAACTTAAACAGATACAGGCAAAGTGATGTACTATTTGGAAACGCATTAAAAAAAAATAATGCACAAACCAAGAGAAACTGGTAGAAAAACTTCAAAAGTTACAATAAGTTTAAATTTGGAAGGAAATAGATGGAGACAAAAGATACCAGAAGTGAATCTGGTTCAAGAAAAACAGTGTACGTAAGGGGAAATTAGAAATAATTGTAATAGGAAAAAGTGGATTTATGAAAATGAATATAAGGAGAAGTAGTATAATACACTAGAATGTCTGACTTATTGTGATATTTATATTAGAAAGATTATTAATAAATGATTTTAATATTGCTCAGCATTGATCAATTTAGTACTTGTTTTTAGAGTGTTCTTGAGAAAACAGGTAGGTGAGAATTGTATTGGAAAGAAATACATGGCAAGACACTGAGCAGTTGCTAGAGAAAAACTCTGAGAGGATAAGAGCATTCTTTTGATAGAGGAATTTATGAGTGGCAACCAAGTTAAAGTAAAATGAAGTAAAACAGAAGCATGCCCTGTTTATTGCTATTAAGCTGTTGGAGTAAAACAATAACTTCTTGATCATCTTTATCAAACAAAGACAAAGATTGTCATGTTGGAGGAAAAAATGTAGTTGGAAGTGAAATTCACATACAACCTAGAGTTCCTATACAAGTCAATTGAAATATTACTGTACTTTCCACTAAGCCACTACATGTAAATTTTGAATTTACCAAGTTTTTAATTTCTTTGTGAAGTCACTTAAATACTTTAGTTGCATAATTTTAATTAATAGCTTTTTATGATATATTAAACATTTTCTTATGAAAGTTTTATTTTTCTGCTAGTTTGAGAAAAATTGGGCTATTGCTACTACCAAATGTCAGAAACCAGGTAAAGTTTAAGGGAATGGATGCTAGAGCTTAACCACCAGCAGTGTGAAATAGAAATTTTAAGAGTAGCTAAATTTGTAAACAGTTATGGTTGATGTATAGTCAGAGTTGGTGCTCATTTCACTGACATGTGTGATTTGAGAGAGTCTAGAAAGAAGAAAACCAGTACTGCTTCTACTTGGTGGTGTGCTTGAAACCTTATCATTCCTGTTACTTTTGTAGATTAATTTTTTTTTTAAGTACAAGAAAAGAAGGACCCTTTCCAGAGCACTTAGGTACAGTCTCACTGCATCCTCACACCTCTGTGAATTAGGTTGGCACACAGTGTGCCAATTTGGTTAAGTTCTTTGGCTGTGGAGCCAGGAACATTTGTTCAGATCCCAGTTTTGTTACCTATAAGCAGCATGACCCTGACAAGCACTTAACATCTCCAAGCTTTAGTTTCCTCCTGTGTAAAAAGAGGATAATGATAGTACTTGCCTCGTGGTGTTACTTTGGGGGTGAAATGATTTAATAGTGCTTAAAGCATATGGAGCAGTACCTGGAGTTTCGTAAATATTAGTCATTATTTTTTGAAAACATAAGCCACGCCCCTTTCTCCAAGCCGAAACTTTCATCCATCTGCCTAGGTTCTTTTTCAATTAAGGCTCAGTTCCCAAATAAGACCAGTTAAAAAACTTAATCAGATAGTGCACATTTCGGTAGCACATCTATTTAAAAAAAAAAAAAAAAAGAAAAGAAAAGAAAAAAAAGAAACACAAGAACAGTTGCTAATTGTTAAGAGAGGTCGTAAGTTAGCTTATTAATGGCTTTTTTCATATGAGTATGCTTCTATTTATCAGGTAGCTAGGGTAGCATTTAGGAGAGGTAAATTTTGTTTGAAACATGCCTGAAGCTTGGAAGGGTTGCCCATGGTTATGTGGAAGGGGGTGAGTTGAAATGGAAATGACAAGGATAAAATAGTGAGGTAGGACAGGAAACAGCCTTTTTGTACTTTAATGTTGGTCATGATCTTAGCAGTCAGGTTCTAACAAGCTGCCTTCCAACTAGAATAGCAGATAATTCTTTAGTAATAATAGGTGCATAATAGATGCTCCATGAATGGAATGGAATCAATTTTATGGAATGAATGAGTGGAAGATAAAATATTAAATGTTACCAAATGGTTGAATTTTATTTGTTAAATCAAAAACAGAAATGGCAAGCTAATCCTGCACTGAAACCACAGGGACATAACTAATGATTTAGTAATAGAGAGTTAGATTCTAAAATAAATTCATACTAAGACTTCGAGTACAGTTTTCTTATGGTTTTATGTATGATTTGAAATTATATAATAGAATGTCACATGGTTCGATTGGAGCATTTTAAAATTTATGGTTTATAGCTTTAACACCTAAATTATGGTTCCATGTTGTCAATTAGAATTTACCTGTGTGGGACACTTGGGTGGCTCAGCAGTTGAGCGTCTGCCTTTGGCCCAGGGCATGATCCTGGAGTCCTGGGATCAAGTCCCACATCGGGCTACTTGCATGGAGCTTGCTTCTCTCTCTGCATATGTCTCTGCCTCTCTCTCTTTGTGTCTTTCATGGATAAATAAAATCTTTAAAAAAATAGAATTTACTTGTGTGTGTTACAGGCTATTCAATTGGCATTGATAGAATGATTTTGATACTTAAAAAAATTTTAAGATTTTATTTATTTATTTGAGAGAAAGAGAGAGAGAACTAGAGCAGGAGGGGTAGGGTAGAGGGAGAAGCAGACTCCCCAGTGGGTCGGGAGCCCGATACAGAACTCCATCCCAGGATTATGACCTGAGCTTAAGGCAGACGCTTAATGCAAACGCTTAACCAACTGAGCCACCCAAGCATCCTGATACTTAAAAATGTTTTGTGGCTCTATAAACTTAATCAGTAATAGTCCTTCAGAATTAAACTTACTGTTTCTTTTTTTGTATTATTCATAATTTCTCTTTATACTGGATATCAGGTGGCTAACAATAACTTCTCTCATTAAAGTAGAAATAAAGGATTTATTTCTAAATAAGGAAATATTTATCAAATTCAAGTAGAATTTAAGGATGTCATATAAACTTAATATAAAAGGATGTCATATTATAAAGGAAAACAATGAAACATAATTAAATTTTGAAATTATATTGTGCCCTTTTTCCTATAGTTTGTTTGAAACCCCAAAAAGTGGGAAGGAAAATAACATTTATTGATTGCTTCACATCATATATATATACATATATATGATGTATGTGTTTTTCAAACCAAACTAACATGTACATTTGCCCATGTGCATGTCCATAGCGATACTTTCACATCTAAATACTAAAATATATAAGGAAAGAATGAATTAACAAAATCTGAGGGAAAATATAATGAATCATTAGAAATTGAGAATTATCAATTTATACTCCATGTTATTAATAAAATGACAAATGAGGCCCTGATTGCATGTATTAAAATAGAAGAATTAAATATCTGTTTAGATAAAATATAAATATATTAATTGTTTCTTGGCATATGGCAAAAAACACTTTGAAAGATGTATAAATTTATTATGTATTTTTAAGTGTTAATCATATGCCATTAATAGTCTATAGAGGTTCTATAATTTTTAAATGCCAAACAGGTAAAATGTCTTACTGATTTCTTTTTTTTTTTTTTTTTTTTTTTTGTCTTACTGATTTCACTCCGTCGATCTAAACTTAAACTCAGTGAAAATCTTTCTGCATTCATCTGCAAAAAGAATTAATATAGCATACATTATTTTTTATGAATTTAATGAAGATGTGCAGTTCCATTTTTAAGAAGTATTCCTTTACATTAAATGTATTAGTAAGATCTGTCATTAGCAAATAATGTGTTGTATGTATTTTATTGAATCTAAGATATCATTGATTATGAGGCACACCATTATTTTATGTGTCAGTAAGAAAGGAAAAAAATATATTGCCAGTTAAAACTATGGCATATGTGTGATCATTAAGTGAATCTTGATTTCATAGATGTTAATATGTGGGGAAAAAATATATCTTAGAATCACTGAAGTAAAGTTTTTGATTTAGTGCTCCTACTCTGTCAATATTTTTCAACATAAACACTTTTTTTTAAAAAAAGTACTTTTTAGGGGATCCCTGGGTGGCTCAGCGGTTTAGCGCCTGCCTTTGGCCCAGGGCGTGATCCTGGAGTCCCGGGATCAAGTCCCACATCGGGCTCCCCGCATGGAGCCTGCCTCTCCCTCTACCTGTGTCTCTGCCTCTCTCTCTCTCTCTGTCTGTCTGTCTCTCATGAATAAATAAATAAAATCTTTAAAAAAAAAAAGTACTTTTTAAAAATATGAAACTGCTGATAAATATATTGACTACAATTAATATTTAGCTAATACTTGTATCTTTAGTAACTCTATGAAACAACTCCGTGAATTCAACTTTTTGAAAAACTCATATCTGTCCTTAAACAGGAAGTAATTTATAGTCCAAGTTACCAAGAGCATACAAGACAATGTTACTTTCACAAACTGAAGGATTAACTGAAATAAAGAACCCTTGTAAAACTTGTTTTTCTCAGAGGAGTTTAAGCTGGAGTCTTGAGTTGACCCTTAAGTTGGAGAAATTTCACCAGATTAAAAGTATTTCTTTAAAAAAAAAGTTTATATTTTCTTTTTTTTTTTTTTTAAGATTTTAATTATTTATTCATGAGAGACACAGAGAGAGAGAGAGGCAGAGACACAGGCAGAGGGAGAAGCAGGCTCTATGCATCCCAACGCGGGACTCGATCCTGGGTATCCAGGATCACACCCTGGGCCAAAGGCAGGCGCTAAACTGCTGGGCCACCCAGGGATCCCAAGTTTATATTTTCTGACTTTAAAAATAGCCACAGTGTCTTTCACTTGGCTTATGAAGAAAAACATTATAATGTGAAATAGTATTTTTGCTTGTTTCCTTCACTTATGATGAATTGGATGCATTAATTACACAAATGGACTAATTGGGGAAGATTCATTGTTTGTCCAATTATTGCAATGAGAGAATCAACAGGGGGCAATTATAGATTGACACTGTGTAGAATGCAGCTTGTTACCCAGCCTCTACTAATAAACATGTGGGCAGGATTCAGATGAGTGCATAAATTACATCTGAAAATCAAATATAGATGTCAAGTATAAACACTGATGTTTTCTAGTGCAAATGAATTAACATTTCAAATTTATACTTAGTTTGAAATTGCCCTTTGCTGTCTGAAACAAGCTGTGTTTTGATATTTAGTTCTTTTACTTGCTGAATGTATCTGTTGCTACAATTTGCTAACATTGATAACAGATCTTTAATGTTTTAAAAAAAAACTTGCAAAAAGCCTTTATTATTAATATATTCTGTATTTGGCTCTTTGGTGATATTTCTAAGAATAGCAAACTGTCAGCTTATTTGAAGAATATCTATAATGAAATTTTACTTTCATTTATAATATTTTATTTTAGAATTCATATAGTCGACTCTGTGATCCATGATGAAGGAATGGAATGCTCTTTGGTAATTGGGTATTTCACTTAACTGATTTCATTTTATTTTTCCTACTTTTGGATCACCTGATTTCCCTCAGTAATATTTATGGCAAACATTTGTCATTATACTGGCAGTAGAGATTTCTGGTTGTTCAATAATCAGATAAACTTTAACCTTAATAATTTACTAAAAAGATAATAATAGTTTCATATTTCTCTGTATCCATTAAACTGTGTATATTTATTAGGTATCTCTTGACTGGTTGAAGTATAGTTTCAAAATACTTTTTGAAAATTTTATTAAAATCAGCAAGATGTTAGAAATAGTACAGTAGGAATAAAGAGCCCTTTATTGTCTTTTACTTAACCTGTGATTCAGGCATTTTATTTATTTCACCTTTTGGAGCTAAAGCTTCCCTATTAGTATAGTGAGACCAGTACCTTATCTGTCTCAGAGGGTTTTCTCAGGATTGAAGGAGAACAAAAAAGTACTTTGGTGTTTTAAGTGCTCTGTAAATATGAAATAATTTTATTATTTTATTTATTTTATTTTATTGAAGGAGAACCAAAAAGTACTTTGGTGTTTTAAGTGCTCTATAAATATGAAATAATTTTGTTATCCTGAATATTCGTTCTTAAGAGAACTCTGAACCATAGTTCCCAAATCTGGTAGAACATCAGAATTTCTTAGGGAAATTTTTAGAAGTCTGATTGAAGTCCCACTTACTAGAGCAGAATCCTGGGGTTGGGCCCTACAAATCTGTAATTCTTTTTTTTTTTTTTTAATTTAATTTATTTATTCATGAGAGACACAGACAGAGAAGCAGAGACATAGGCAGAGAGAGAAACAGGCTCCATGCAGGGACCCCGATGTGGGACTTGATCCCGGGACTCCAGTATCATGCTTTGGGCGGAAGGCAGGCGCTTAACTGCTAAGCCACCCGGGCATCCCAAATCTGTAATTCTTTTTAACTTTTTACTTTGAACTAATCTCAGACTTGCAAAAATAGGTCAGAGTTCCTTTAGGCTCTTTACCCAGCTTCCTCAAATGTTAACATCTTATGTAACCAAAGCAGGATTATCAAATCCAGGAAAAAGCACTTATACAATTCTATCAACTTAGAGACCTCATGCAAATTTTGTTTCCATTTCATTGTGTTGTCATTTCTCCTTCCACTCCTCCAATTTGGGATGATTCCTCAGTCTTTGTCTTTTATAAATGTTTTCAGTTTTGAAGCATACTGGCCAGTGATTTTGTAGAATGTCTCTCAGTTTGGGTTTGTCTTATATTTTCTGATTAAGAATCTTTATTTTTAACAGACAGCCTTCTAATGAAGCCTATGTCTCACATATTTAGGAATTACTCATCAACACCAACCTAATCTTTGTTCCCCTTTGTAGTATCACCTATATACCATTTTAGAACTTTACAATAAACCAATATGACTTCATTGTTTCCAAGAATCAGTATTCTGTGTAAGTAACCCTAGTTTTTAAATCTTAAAACATGTCTGTATTTTACTCAGAAATATGTCAGTCAAGCATGACTTAATGTTTTGGAATCACCTTTTTCCTACCATGGAAATGTACTGTGTTTGAACAGAAAGGACATGTGTAAACATTTTGAACTTTTAAAGGTTTAGTAAGAAACTACTATATCTGAAATATCTCTTATAAAGTTAGGATTTAAAAAAGATTTTTGCATAGGTTAAGAGTGGTTAATGAGTTTGTGAAATCAGATGATATTCCAGTCCTACAGAACAACATTGGAAGAAAATGCAGAGTATATGGAAAACACAGTTTAAAAGATCTTTTTTTGTTTTGAAGAACATTTTCAAATAATTCATATAATGAAGGTTTATCCTAAGGTATTACAGGAAATGTTTTTACTAGACTTACCTCCCTCCACTAAAAAGGATAGGAAAAAAAATAAAAATAAAAAATAAAAAAAAAATAAAAAGGGTAGGTATCTAAGATTGATAGGGCAGCACTTACGAATATTTCTTTTCTAGAGATTTAGGCAATATTTATCTCTAAAAATATTTGAGCAAAAGGAGGAGTGTATCAAATATATATTTCTCCTACCTAATTTTGCTTAGTGTTATCCCTGATCTTGCTACTGACAATCAGCTGCACAATTGCCTTAGGCTGTATTGTGTAATCACAAGGAACATCATGCTTACCCTTAGGAGGAGGTTTTTATTGGAAGAGGAGACTTCTGGGAACTTATAATGCCTTGTTTCTTGATTTAGAAGAAGCTGGTTACACATTTATGTTCATTTGAGAAATTCACAAAGCTATTCTCTTTTGATGTGTAGACTTTTCTGACTTGTATAGTATTTTCATATTAATAGGCTTAAGTTTAGGGAAAGTGAGGGGTTGCATTTGGGAACAACCTAAGAGCCTCAGTTCAAGCTCTGGAGTGAGGTATTCTGAATTTTTATCTCTAGTCTTGCTATTATTGTGACTTTGAGCAAGGCATACACTTCCCTAAGCCTCCGTTTCCTCTTCCTATAAAATGCTGGTATTTGCCTCTCAGAACTATATGAACTTCAAATGAGAGAATGCCTGTGAAAGTCAGCAGAGACTGCCTCCATAAACACTGGGTAAATGGAGCTTTGAAAATGAAAAGGAGTTCCAAGAGTTGAGATAATAGTGGGTTGAGGACTGAAAATGAAGCGGTCTGGATAGACAGCTTTTTTAGGAACTGCGGATGAGGAGGAGGAAGGACAAGATCATGAGGTATCTAATAGTAGATATGACCTCAAGGGAGAGTTTTATTTTAGCAGGGGAACCAGAGTAAGGAAAAGGGACCAAAAGAAGGAATAAATGACCAATGAAAGTGGTGAGAGGGAATGAAGTATAAACATGGTTGCTTCCTTAATGTTGTTTCTGAGTATCTTTTTGTACCTTCTCTAATATCCTGGTTCCAACATAAGCTGTTCTTTTATTTGCTTTCTTCACATACTCTGAAGAGTGCAGGTGAGTATATTACCAAGTAAAAATTATCTGTCTCCTGTTTAAGGGGGTAATCGTGCCATGCAAGAATGATCTGGGAGTAGCTCTTTCTAGAAGTTTCTTGCCTCACATCTAACCATCCAGGCAGTGACCATGTCTCTTGATTCTGCCTCCATAATAAAACCTTCGCCTTTCTTCACCTCTTTATCCACACAGCCATGCCCTGTGTTGCATCCTTCATGTCTCACTTGGGTTGTCATTTGCCAGATGGCTGGTTTCCATGCCTTGCATTTCTCCTCTAGTTGCATTGCTCTCTTGTTTGAAATTCTCCCTCCCCGCAATTTTATTGAAATGTAATTGACATACAACATTGTATTCGTTTAAGGTATACAACATAATAATCTGACATATGCACCTATGGCAAAGCTACTGCCACAAAAGTATAGTTAATATCCATCACCTTACTAGTTACAAATTTTGTTAGTGATGAGAACTTTTAAGATTCATTCTCTTAGCAACTTTCAAATATACAATGCAGTATTGTTAACTGATCATCATGCTGTATATCACATCCCTAGAACTTATTTGTATAAAATTCTCATATCTTCCAATTGTTTTTTTTTTTTTCATTTATTCCGAATATCTCTGAGCCATTTGTTGTCAGTGATGAACAAGACAGATTCTGTTTCAATTCCTGCCTTGTGGAGTTTAAAAGGATCTTCTGTGATCCTCACCTTATCTAGAAGACCATCTCTCCTTCCTTCTCCTCTAGTAGTTTGTGTATCTCTGACATGCTCTTGTCACTGCACATCTCTCTCATTCTTCTATAATATCCCTCCAACCTGGAATGTACCCCACCCTATTCTTTCACTACCAGTTGAACACCTTGTATCATTCATTTCCTATCTCAGACTTTACCTTTTCTGAAAAGGTATTCCTTTACAATAGACATAAGCACTTCAGTACTCTTCAGTAGACATAAGCACTTTTGTGTTCACATTACATCCGGTACTAACTTCCACTTTTGCGTTTGAACTGTGTTTTCATATTTTAAAAATGATACTTCAATGCTAGGGACTGTGTCCACTTTATCTTCGAATCCTAGAACCAAGGAGTGCCTGGCATATAATAATTAGAAGTTAGTTCAGAAATTACCGTGTCAGGACTTTGCTAAGAACTCATTTGCATTATCCCACTTAATTCTCAACAACAGTAGAGGTAGCTATTATAGTATCCCTATTTTCCAGGTCAGGAAACTAAGGCTAAAAGAAAAGAGATCAAGTAATCTGCCAGGTGTCTTACCGATAGGCAAATGGTAGAATCAGGTTTAAAATCTTTGATGCTGTGATTTTGAAGTATGTGCTCTTAACCTCCAAGTTCTCCGATGTTAATACATAATTGTTGGGACGCCTGGGTGGCTCAGTGGTTAAGCGTCTGCCTTTGACTCAGGGTGTGATCCTGGAGTCCCGGGATTGAGTCCCACATCGGGCTCCCTGCATGGAGCCTGCTTCTCCCTCTACCTATGTCGCTGCCCCCCCCCCCCGTATCTCTCATGAATAAATAAATAAAATCTTTTTTAAAAATAAATAAAAATAAATAATGGTTGAAGAAAATTCTTCTATCTTTATGATACATCATACTTGAAAATATTTTGGGAAATTTTCTCTGTTTGGAATATAGATATCTAAAATAGAATTTCCCTGATTAGCAGTTAGCATGGTTTGTGATTAGTATGGTGCTCCAAAAAATCATGCCCTCTCATCTGTTGACTCAAAATAAGGAAATGTGGAAGCTCTGTACTTTCCACCTCTGATCAGGAAAAAATAAACAATACCACATTTTCATTTTAAACGTTTGTATTTGATGTGTGTGTATAAACATTAATTAACACACATATACACATATATATGAGAGAGACAGGCAAACTGTGGAAATATAGAAAAATACTTTTTTAACTCTTTAGGAACATATAGTACAGCCAAGATAAGCCTTAACGTAAATGAAATAATTAACAATTGTTAAAGTATTTCAAGTAAGGGAGAAATTAGGGTAAAAAGTAGTAGAGGATTCTAGGGAATAGGTGGGATATAAGGACATTAACTAGAATTTGAATTTAGTAAGAGGTAGAAAGGGAAAAATTCTCATTCCAAATCTACAAAATAATAAATGAATTATTTTAATTACTATATACAGTTATATCACCTGACATTTTTCCCATGAAAAATAATTTTGAACCTGAGAAACAAGCTATAGAACTTGACTGCCTTTCTATGCTTAAAACTATGTTAGCTGTAACATTGGTTTGTGTTTGTTCCATTAAAATGTAGTTCTTGTCTTGAAAATGTCATTATGGAGTTCATGATAATTATCCTCTTTGGTTGAACATTCACGTAATATGAAATGGAAAAAAGTTTATCATGGCCATCTTAGTATGACCACAAATGGAGAAAAGGCAGAGAGTTCATAGTGTTTACTCTTTTCCTCTTGAAACAGCAAACTCATTATTACATTGGGTAAGAAACAAAAAAGAAAGAATGAATCTTCAGATGAGATATCTGATACAGAGCAGATGCCACAGCATGCATGCAAAGAGGAAGACTCTCAAGTGAGTATCACGTTTTTTTCTGAGAAATGAAGAACTGATAGGATTATTTAGATAGCCTAAAACTGCTTTATGGTTATTCATATTGTAGTTTAGTAGTAAAATTACATTTTATTATATGGTAGGACTTGAAGACAGCATTATGACAATATGCTCCTGGTAGTATTACCATAGAATGTTGGATCTGGGAGGAAACTTACATATTCTTTCTAAACCCCTCATTTTTCATATAATGAAGCCAAATCCCAGAGAGGTTAAATAACAGTCCAAAGTCCCTGATGGCTTTTAGCATGGAGAAATATCTAGTGATATTATCCTGTACTTAAAGAGTGCTTTTGAATGAACTTAATGATGGAGATACTAATTTTTAGAATCACATACAATGATAGAGCAAATGGATTGAATCATTCCTAGAGATAATTCCTTTGGTCTGCTTCTGTCAAAGAAAAGATAACCAATTATATTAAAAATCCCGTAATGTAGACAAGAATACTATGCATTTTGCCTTTTTTTATAAGTGGATATTCAAAATAACTGTGTGAAGTTAAAAAATATATATATATACATATATAGTAAAGGTCATAATTCAGGCCACCCTCTCCTCTTTAATAATTAAAGTACAACTCTAGGCCGTATGGGTGGTGGCAGTTGTTGAATTATGGGGCCAGAAAGCCCCTGAATGGCCTTTCTTCTTCCTTATGCAGCTTATCCAATGGGAGAGTAGTGGCTCAAGGCTCCTGGGCTGCTGCAAGAGTTGAGGTAAGGGCAGTGACTGAGCTCCTAATATTATATGGCCTGGCTTTTCTTCACATGTTACTCTTCACTCAGGCAAACTTGCAGTTACCTTATTCACCATGAGAAAATTCAATTTAATTTTTACTAGCATAAGGCTGGCCATTTTTCCATTATGTAATTACCAAACAATGAAATGGTAGAATAGATTAACATGCACATTTCTTCCACACCTTTCATTGTAGTATTAGGTTGCTCTACTAGGTATGTTGCTTTAACAAAAATATACACAGAGAAGGAAAGAAGTATTTTCTAATAAGCAATTCTAAATCTATATTATTGATATATTTAAACATATCATATAAATGATGGAAAGGTCTGTATAGCTTTCAACCACGAGGGACTGTCAAGATTTGAAGGCTGAAAAATTTGTCTCAAGTTTGGAGTCAGGTGGAAATCTAAAAATCTGAATGTGATATTTATTTTTTTACCTTTAATCTTAATATAGCGTACTTCAGCAGTCTGACTGCATTTGTAGACTTAATTTTTTTTAAAACCCCTGCAGTACATTATATTAAGATTATTGTAGGAAACAAGTAACATGTTATCATAATGAAATATTAGTCACTTAAGAGCGTATTTCTGACTGCTTATGTGAAGTGTTGTGGGCTGATCCATTGAAGCCTCTAAGACAGAAGAAAAAAGCTGGAAAAAAGAAATTGAAAGAATTTGTCACTATTTTAAATCGTGCTTTGAATACATTAAGAGAAAGAAAGCCAGAAAAAAACACATTAGCCAAAATGTGTACACCAAATTAGTTTTTATATTTTTAAAGTGGTAGTGATACTACATGACAGAGAAAGATAATTTGATGAGAGTGGCACTTCATTTGGCTTTGCTTCATGTGTAACTGGGTACTTTAGTAGAATATAATTTATTCCACTGTAGTGATTCCAGCTATGATCTTATAACTCAGACTTTTTAATTAATCTTTTAGACTGATAAAGTTTTCATGAGGGTGCAGTTTACAAATTTATTGCTCATTTTATCTGTGAAGAATCAACTGAATTTACACTTTTAAGAGTTCAAAGGATTCTTTCAGGCCACTCATTTACAATTTACTAAAGACCCAAGTGAGGCATTTCAAAGAACTACTAGATGCCTAAATGACCAGAAAGTGCTGGAAACATCAGAGTCTTCTAAAAGTATATTGAATTATTCTTAAACGTCATTATTGAGATTTGTGCCCAATAAGACATAACATTGGTAATACATGTTGTTGTTAGAATACTGAATGTTACTGTTTGTGTATTAAACTATTCTTGAATATTCCGAGCCATATGATGCTCATTGTAGAAATCTAAATATTCCTTTAGCCTTATGTTAGAGGTCCATAGAGTTTTTCCCTCAAGTAATAATAAGAATTACTTTTTTTTTTTTTTTTTTCAAAACAAGATGAGGAAAATTTGGGCTTCTAAAAGTCCTTTCATTATAACTTTTATAAGCCACCTTCCTGAGTCCCATGTTAAAAGAAATGTTATTTTGAGTTTTGAAAATGTAAATATCTTCATGGCCACAGATGGTAAGACTCATCCTAAATGAGCCAGGAAGTTATCTACTGTATTTGGCTAAGCTAACTCACCATATTAGTGCCTTTCTTTCTCTCAGTATTCCACAACTCAAAAGAAAGAGGCAGAAGCAAGTTAAAGGCCACTGCACCTTTTTGGATGCAGATAACATTTTCTCTCCATCTGCTGTACTGATTGAACCATCTTTGCCATGGCTATGGAAGTAGGAAAGGCCTATGAAATTGACATTGGCAGAAACCAAAAGGAGAAGACATGGGTTATTTTGCAGGTTACATTATGGGGGAATGTCACAGGAGTTACTAAATATGTAAAACAAAATGGCACAGAAAAAGGAAGAAGGGGGTAGATTTACCGATTATTAAGCAATAGAAAAGTTGGCTGAGATGCCTCCACCCTTGAGATTTTAGGGAGGTGGAAAAAAGCAAACCTAAGTCCTTTGAAGTCTTCAAGCCAACGTGAGATTTTGATTTTATAGTAGGGAGCAGCAAATATTAGATCTTTAGGGAGGTAAGTAAAGCCATCTGTATTTGATACCTGATTTAAAAACACTTAGATTATTTTAAGATTATGATATTACATGTAATACTTTTCAAAAGGCTTACCTCTGGTTTTGATAGTGATGTTCTTTATTTTTAAGGAAAGCTAGTAAAGTTAGTAAAACACTGGTTCCTCTTTCATACACATTTAATTATTTGGTAGATTTACTTGATTGTTTTATGTATCTCTTTTAAAACATTTTATACTCTTTATTCTGTTTTAAACATAAGTTCATGGGTTTTATGGTAAATATTGTTTAATTTATTCCTCTAGTTATATGTCCCCAGTTAATTATTTAACCAGTATTCATCTGATGCACTTTTTAGGTTTGGCGCAAAAACCATGAAAGTATTAACAGTTTAAAACACCTGTTGCCCAAAGTGTGAAAAAGCTAAATAAAACATGTTTTTACTCTTCTTAATAATAGTTTCTAAAGAGAAGTAACCAAGCAATAAATGTATTACTAATAAAACAAGTTTTGCCCAAGGTGTGGAATAGTTCAAGAAAACAAATCTTTTTATTCTTAACAATTTATAAAGAAAAGTAATAAAGATATTACTAATCTTTGTTATTTGAAACTTTAGGAAGTAAAACAAGATTCTAAGCCTGTGGCAAAGGGCAAATTGTAATCTTCCTTTAGTTAAAAGGAAAAATGAGAAAAGATGAATGTTGAATACAACTTCAGAAATTTAATGTACAAAAAAAAGAAATTTAATGTACAAAATTACATGAATTACTAAAAGTAATTATTTAAATAATCTTTTCTTAAAATCTGTCATATAAACATCATCCTTATGGTTCATTACAGAAAAGAAGATCAAATCGTCAAATTAAAAGAAAAAAATACGCAGAAGATGCAGAAGGGAAACAATCTGAAGAAGAGGTTCAAGGTTCTGTGAAAATAAAAAAAAATTCAGCTCCTTTACCTGGTGAACAGCCTTTACAATTATTTGTGGTAAGACAGATTTGGGATTATGACTACAAATCATTTGAAACCAACATACATTTTTTGAAATCTGTTCCTAAAACCTACTCCAGCTTTCCCTCCTAGAATCCCTGTTGCAGTTAATAGAACCGTTAATTATTCAGATCAGAAACCTAGGAATTTATCCTCTCTGTTTTCTTCTTTTGCTTCTTCCTCCAGTTTATCCCCACATTTTTCACCCCCTAACTATATATTTCTGAAACTCCTCCACATTCCAGCCTTTCTGCAGAATATATCTAAATTACAGGTCTGGTCATAGTACTTAAAGAAAAAAAAAAGATTTTACTTATTTATTCATGAGAGACACACACAGAGAGAGAGAGAGAGAGAGAGAGAGAGGCAGAGACACAGGCAGAAGGAGAGGCAGGCTCCATGCAGGGAGCCCAACGTGGAACTCCATCCCGGGTTCCAGGATCAGGCCCTGGGCTGAAGGCAGCGCTAAACCACTGAGCCATCCGGGCTGCCCCATAGTACTTTTCTACTGCAAACTCCTCTAACAGCTTCCCAAGTCCTACAAAACATAATGATGCATTTTTAGCACATCATATATATGTATGGATTTTTTTTTTACCTTATCTCCTGCCACTTCTTTACAAGCACTGAATGCTCTGACCTTATGAACATAGGTGCACTCTGCCTTTGCATATACATTTTTCTCTTTTTGTAATTCTTTTAATCTTCCTTATCTGGATTGTGAACCAACCCCTCATCTGCCAGCTGAGCTATCTGACACCTTAGGCAAGTACTTATGTTCTCTGTGCCTGAGCTTCCTAATCTGTACAGTGGAGATAACAATGGGTACCTACCTCATAGGATTAAATTAGTTAATGTATGTAAAGTGCTGATAATAATGCTGAGCCCATTAAGAAGCATAATATGTTTACCATGATGAGGCAAATGATGACTAGGACAATAATGTCAATGATTTGTTTTTCCATTTTTGTATTTCCATTTTGTATTCCTCCCACAGTGCCTGGCACATGTGTTAAATAAATGTTTCTTGAATTTTAATGTGTTCATAAACATACAAAGTGGCAACTAAAGGAATTTTTAGAATGTGATGTCGTATTTTCTTTCCTCCCTCCCATAGGAGAATCCAAGTGAAGAAGATGCTGCAATTGTAGACAAAATACTATCTTCTAGAATTGTAAAAAAGGAAGTAAGTAATCACACATGACATTTTATGCATAATATTCCATGGCCTGATTATCAGTCATAAGTATTGATTTTATGTTCTTAGGTATCACCTGGAGTGATGATTGATACAGAAGAATTTTTTGTAAAATACAAGAATTAGTAAGTATCTGAGTTAGAAAAACAATAGAAAATGCTGATTCATATTTAAATTAATATAAATATTGATATCAATAATATTTATTAATTATAAATAATAATAAATTATTTAATAATTATTATAAATAGTTTTATTGTTATAAATTAATTAAATATGAATGTTTATGTTTATGTTTATAAAATATAACTTAATATAAATATATTAAGTTAAATTATCTTTTTAAATTTTACCTGAATGTTAAAATGTTTTATTAGTTCAAAACTTCATACGGTAAAATGTAAGCAAATATTTTTCAGAAAATGTTCATTATTAACATCAAAATACAGAAGTCTTTATAAAATATTCTTTTACAAATTATAGACAGTTATATTTATATTGTCGAACTTTCAGATGTTCTTCAACTTTTTCCTTACCTAAGTAAAAGCAAATGTTTAAAATAAAATTACATGGGTTTCAAAAGAGGTTAGCTTTCTTTCTGATCATGATGAAATGGTTACAGTGAGGAAATAAATGATAAATCGTATCTTGTTACCCTTACACCTTTGTTTACCATTCTGTTTCTCTGTGGCAAATTGCTCGTCCTTATATGATAGTCTTCTTAGGATAGAGTGATCACAGTGGCTTTAGAAAATGTACACAATCTATTGACGTAAAATGAAATGATGAGCTACCTCTTCATAAAGTTGAATATTTTGTATTGGATGCTGCGATTGAAAATAAATCTAAGGAACCCCAAAATCATGTTTTTCTGTGTTATTCTAATACACTGCTTTTATAAAAATTTTAGCTCCTATCTTCACTGTGAGTGGGCCACAGAGCAGCAGCTGTTGAAAGATAAAAGGATCCAGCAGAAAATCAAACGATTCAAATTGAGACAAGCCCAAAGAGCACATTTTTTGGCAGACGTAAGAATAAAGAAATAAATGAAACTGTGATATGTTGAACTCTGAACACATGTAGTTATTTATCAAAAATTCAAGTATTATTCATTTTAATTTTTAGGCTTCTGAGTTAGATATTTGCATACAAATGCCATCTATGTAGAATAATTTTCTCTTCCCAAGTTAGCTTGGAAACTAGCTGAAACAGGAACACAGATGATTCAGATTGGTAGATAACTCTTGTATTTTTAAATTAGCATGTATTTCAATACTTAGAGTTGAATATGAGTGGATTAATATCTCAGAGAATTTTATTTTATTTAAAGATTTTATTTATTTATTTATTTATTCATGAGAGACACAGAGAGAGAAAGAGAGGCAGCGACACACACAGGCAGAGGGAGAAGCAGGCCCCATGCGGGAAGCCTGATGCAGGACTCAATCCCGGGACTCCGGGATCACGCCCTGAGCCAAAGGCAGACGCTCAACCAGCGAGCCACCCAGGCGTCCCTCTCAGAGAATTTTATCAGCAAATTTATTCAAGTAATGGAAATGGTAATATAGCAAGTCAATGGAAACTTAAGATCTTTCACTACATAAAATACATAGCCTATTTTCTCTGCCAGGTTTATGTATGTGTGAATAAACCATCATAGGAATAATTCATTTTAAAGGCTTCACCAATTAGTTGATGTCCTTTTCTGCTCTAAATCTTTGATTTTTTTCAATAGGCTTGTTTTAGAACGGTTTGAGATTCATCTAAATTTTTTTAACTTTTTAATTTGAAGATTTTGTAGAGTTTTTATTTTGAAAAATCTAGGTTGCAAAAATAGTACAATGAATTCTTACATATATACATATGTATATATATCCACACACACACATATATAAATAATTGACACACAGTATTACATTAGTTTCAGGGATACAACATAGTGATTCCACTAGTCTGTATGTTATCCTGTGCTCACCACAAGTGTCACTCCCATCTGTCATTAGACAGCTCTATTATAATACCATTGATTATATTCCCTTTGCTCTACATTTTATTTTCCTACATGTATTTTAATAAGATGCCCTAAATGTTAATATTTAACAGTTGGCCTGATGATTCACATTTTCCCTCTGCCTGTGTCCTCCTCTCTCTCTGCCTCCCTCCAAAGCACATAGGTTTTTCTCTTTAAACCATTTGAAAGTAAGTTGCAAATACTTCAGTATTGAATTTTTTAAGTTTTTTTTTTTTAATTTTTACTTATTTATGATAGTCACAGAGAGAGAGAGAGGCAGAGACATAGGCAGAGGGAGAAGCAGGCTCCATGCACCGGGAGCCCGACGTGGGATTCGATCCCGGATCTCCAGGATCGCGCCCTGGGCCAAAAGCAGGTGCTAAACCGCTGCACCACCCAGGGATCCCAGTATTGAATTTTTTAAATTCTGCTACATACTAATAGTATAATTAATATTGATGTAGTACTAGCTCATCTATAGACCGACCTTATTCATATTTCACTAATTGTTCCACTATTTTTATAGCCAAAAAAAGGTGGTTTTGTGCTTATTGTGGTCCAGAATCCAATTTAGCATCAGATGTTGAATTTAGTCATCATGTTTCTGTTAATTGGTCTTTCTTTGGTTTTCATTACTTGGACATTTTTTTAAGAGTATAGGTTGTTTATTTTGTAGAATGTCCCTAATTTTGGGGTTGTCTCATATTGCCTGAGGATTCAAGTCATGCATTTTTTTGAGTTATGTATTTTTTAAGAGAACATTACTGTATTATACATCCAAAACTAATATAACACTGAACGTTTACACTGGAATTAAAATTTAAAAATAAAAGACCACCACAGAAATGATACTGTACCCTTCTCACTGAATCCTCAGGAGGAGTATGAACTCATTTGCCCTGTTACTGGTGGTGTTCACTTTAACCACTAGATTATGGTGGTATCTGGGAGATTTTTTTTCACCATGAAATTACTGTTACTTTTTTGTAATTATAGAATCTCCTTCAAAAATTTGATGATTTCAATGACCTACTCAGTTTATGGATGCTGGGAGGTCAAAAACTTTTCACATCCTCACTCCAATACAGAGGTTCCTAATGAGCTGAAGATTTTAGAGTACTTAACTAATAATCTTTTAATTTTTCACAAAGACTGATTTTTCTCACTTGACTCAGGTACAACATAGATTGGAGCTATGCAGATTGTCTTAAAGTACCTCATTACCATTCTGATGATGGGCAGTGTTCTTTGTTATCAAGAGATCCTGAGATGATACTCTCGTTCAGGAAGGATTTGAGACAGTAAAGAGAACTAAAAACAGAACCATGGAGCACTACAGTACTTAGAGGTTAAGCAGAGGAGGAGAGGCAGCAGAGATAGCCGAGAAGGGCTATTGAAAGTAAGGCATTCAGGAATGAATAGGAAGCAGCCAGGCAGACAAGAGAAGGAACAATAGTCTATTCAGAAGAGAGAAGAAGGAGTATAGAAACATGGAGGTGTGCCATAACACGGAGTTTGAAAAGCCTGTGTTTTTATACTTTGGAAGCATGAAATCTGGGGGACAGCTGTGCCAAGCAATAGGAGATGAGGCTGGAGGAAAAAGGTAGGATCCTGCTTATTCCACAAAAACCAATGTGGGCCTGATCCCCAAACAAGGGAGGGTCAATGAAGGAATTGAAGCAAGGGGGCAATAGGTAAGATTTATATATGAGAAACATCACTCTAGGGTCAATGTGAAAAGGGATTAAAGGGAAGCAAGAAAGATAGTTGAGTACTATCAGGAGGTTTTCAAGGTCCAAGTAAGTGATGAAGCAGTGAGAAGGATGAAGGAAGAACCAGTTGGAGTTGGAGTTGAGGGCAGAATCTGTAAGAATTGATGACTTATTAGATGTGGGAGATTAAAAAAGACACAAAAAGATAGAATCTGAGCTGACTTCTCTATTTCTGACTAGTGTAACTGGAAGTAAGGTGTGGAAGGGGTACTCTGTTATCATTAACCCAGTAGAAAAACCACAGGAAAGAAGGTAGAAGAGTGAGTGCCGTTCAAGGTAGCTCAAATAGAGTTTGAATTCATTGAAGTAACTGGGTTCTGAGCACAGGAATCAGCAAATAAAGAATGTTTGATGCAACTGAGAGATGAGCCTGCAGGTTGGGTGACTGGTCTCCAACACATAGACCTGAGTGAGAAGAGTGGCACAAGACAGGTATAGAGGCTCTTCTAGGAAAATGTTAGAAGGTATCTTCTAGAGTAAGTCACTTGTGTGAGGTACCTTATTTCTTGATGGTACTCGGAGGGTTTTATTATACGTAATGTGGTAATTCATAATACAGGCAAATATCTTAGATATCTTTTGGAAATTAAAACAGAAGAGTCCCATTTATTGAAAATTTAATTGAAATCAAACTTCAGTTTGTTCTAGAAAATAACTAGTAAATTTGCATTGATTTTGCTTTTATCTTTTTACTTCTTTGTCAGTTATCCATTAAGTTACTTTTTAATTGTAGATGGAAGAGGAACCATTTAACCCAGACTACGTTGAAGTAGACAGAGTGTTAGAAGTCTCTTTTTGTGAAGATAAAGACACTGGTGAGGTAAATATTTAGGAAAAAAAAATTTAAGTAGGAAAAACCTAAAACTTTCCAAATGTTAAAATGTACTGCTTTTTAAAAATTAATGACTTAAAAACACTGAAAAAAAAGTTTCATTAGTTTTTATTAATGAAGGTTAGGCTTATTTAAGCTGTCTCTACTCTTTTTCAAAATGGTAAAGTGAAAAAAAAATTTTTTTTTACAGCCTGTTATTTACTACTTAGTAAAGTGGTGCTCATTACCATATGAAGATAGTACATGGGAACTAAAGGAAGACGTAGATCTTGCAAAAATAGAAGAGTTTGAACACTTACAAGCTTCAAGGCCTGATACAAGACATTTGGTAAGAACTGTGTCTTAGACAACTTCATAAAATCTTAGCACTTCTTTTATTCAACAGGTTTAATGTAATCTTTACATTTTTAATTTCACTTTTGGTGTACAATGAATACTGTATTTTAAAAATTGCTACATAGTATCTTATGTATGTTAATTTAACTATTCCTCCATTAGTGAATATTCCATTTTTTTGCTGTCATAAACAATGCTGCATTGAACATTGAGCCCATGTACAAGTGTCTGTAAGACAAGTCAGAAGTGTAATGCCTTGGTCAGAGCATATGTGCATTTATAATTTTGCTGAGTATTTCCTTCAAATTTCCCTCCAGACAAGTTGCAAATGCTTCCACCTCATCTCTGAATTTAAGAGTTTCTGATGACGATTTCTCCCAGACCGTTTATAAAAATATCAAGAATATCAGTTTCAGCTTGAGGTGGAAGTTTTTTATTATTATTATTATTTTAAAGCTTTAATTTATTTATTCATGAGATACACAGAGAGAAAGAGGCAGAGACATAGACAGAGGGAGAAGCAGACTCCTCTCAGGGAGCCCGATGCAGGACTTGATTCCCAGACCAGGATCACGCCCTGAGCCGAAGGCAGATGCTCAACTGCTGAGCTACCCAGGTGTCCCTTGAAGTGGAGTTATTAATTCTCTATTTCTACAATAAGGAAAAATCCTTATTATACCCACCTTTTCCTTCTTTTCTATAAACCAGTTAATTCTCCATAACTAAATCATTCATCTCCTTCCATAGGAGCATTATTTTAAAAGAACCTTTTATATGGAATATTGTTAAAAGCCTACATAAAATAAATATGTTCTTTTTTTTTTTAATTGATTACATGCATATCTCTTCCCTGTTCAAAAAATAAGAAATCTAAGTAGGTTATTGACTTTTCTAGTACGGAAACTATAGAATTCTAGGCAGCTAAGGCAAGTTGTGATATTGCTGAAAATTATATAATTTTTACTTATATTTCCTAAAATTGTTTACTTTAAATCCTAAAACATAGAATTATTGTCACGTGAATACAATTTTGGGGGGCCAATGAAAAGAAATTCACCATGAAGAGACCTGTTATGATTTTATTTAATATTTGCCGTGTTCTCTTTCAAATGTAATTTAGTCACAGAAATTTCTTATTTCACTAAAGAGAAAATATTTATACATGAAAAGGCAGGAACAGATCACTTTTTGATTAGCATAAGGGTGAGGAAGAGCTGCCATGAAAAATGTGGAGATGTGATGGAAGAGAAGGAAATGAACTAATAATGTTCATGGAATAGATCATATTTTGATAATAATTTTTTTCTGTTCTTATTTTCTGTTCTTCTTAAGTAATGTCCCAGAAATATCCATATGTCTGTTACCAAGAGAACAGCAGCTTACCTCCATTCCTTTGACTTCTCAATGCCTTTCCTTGTTCTGGAAAACAAAAGTGTTAACTAATTAAGGGAGGAATGAGTCAAGGGAGATCGTGGAAGGGAAAGGTTTTCTTTTTGGAGTGGGGACTATGTCTCATTGATAATCTGATCTCTGGCCTCATCCTGTAAGCTATTTCTCTCCATCATTGATTCTCAGTTGGAAGTACGTATCAGAATCATCTTGAGAACTTTTCAAAAATTCAAGATGCTTGATTCCTTGTTTGTGGCTTCTGAATTAGAATATTTGAGAGCAGCCCCGGGCCTATTTGTTTTTAAAAAGATGATTTTGATGCACATGTCTGAGAAAAACCACTGCCTTAGACAGGTAGATATGGTGTAGTCCTTGGTAAAGGGAAATCATCCCATGGAATTAATCCCCTTAATTACTATAAAGTGGACTTGACAATAGTGCTAACCTATCATAGTTAAATACTGTGGGAGGTAAGTGATTTTTTGCCAGTCTATTATGATTAAATAAAATAACATATAAAACATGTATTTTTAGAGGTTCTGGAAATGAAATTTCTTTCTGACTCTAATGAAATATTAAATAATGATCAGATTGCTGAAAAGAAAATTGTGGAGAATATGACTTAATGTGGAAAATATTTTAAGCAATAATTAAATAATTATTATATGTTAATTATTTTTAAGTTCATTGCATACCACTGAAGAAATATTTTCTGTATTCACCCTAATTATATTAAGTAACAGTAAAGCTCTAATAACCAGTTGTTTTCTGTATACTGATGGCCTAATTCAGTTTTTCATTCAGAATTACCATACACTGACCCTGACCATCCTGGTAATTTTTAGAGGTGTAATTTTGTTGATTAGTACCAATATAAGATCATTTAAAAGTAAGAGATCATAAGAAACCTTGTGCTTGTTTCTCAGAAACGTATTTATCCTCCTGAGACCCAGACCCTACTAATTTGGGGCTGGAATAATGTTATCCTTCCACCTATTCAGCAATCTTAAGAAAGTTTGTGTCTTAGCTATCCAGAATAATTCATAACAGAGCTTTTTATCACTGAGAAAGAAAAAATATATTTGGATAAGTATGACTAAACTATATATGTAAATGAATTTTTTTTTTGCATACAGTGTTATGCTTCTAGATTTCTTTTGAAAGAAATACTTTGTACCATGAATATCAAAGGTGGTATAGAGATGTACGATAGATTTAAAATGTATGAGAGAAAATTCGATACACCTCATCCTTTTTAGTCGGCTGCCTCTGCACTAGCCCTGGGGTGTAGCCAGGTGAGTCCACGTGAACACTTTAAGAATAGTTTCTCAGTTCACCATATATAGCCTTGTGGGTTTCGTGGACGCAAGCCCTGCTGGGTTTCAAAGATAGATGTTTTGGGGGCTCATCTCTCAGGTTCGGATCATAAAGCTGGGGTGCCATATGTGGGGTTTAAACCATTTGCTTCTCTGTCACCATCTTGAACCAGACCCAACTGCATCATATTTTTTAAAGATAAATTTATTGAGTTTGAAGCAACATACAATAAATTATGTGTATTTGAAGTGTACAGTTGGATAAGTTTTGACATCTGAAACCATCAGTATAATCAAGATAACGAACTATCCTTCAATCCCATATTCTCATTTCCCTTTGTAATCCCCCCTCCCAAATCTTTCTTCCTCTACCCCCAAGCCCCCCTGTAGGTAACTACTAATCTTTCTTATGTCACTATCCATTATTTTAAATTCTCTGTAGTTTTATATAGACAGTATAATGTTTTTTGTATAGCTTCTTTCATGCAGTATTCAAGATTCATGTCATTCATTACATGCATCAGTAGTTCATTCCTTTCTAATGCTGAGTAGTATTCTGTTGTAATGTATATCCCACAGTTTGTTTATCCATTCACCTATTGATGAATACTTATATTGGCTATTAGAAATAAAGTTATTAGGAATATTTGTGTGCAAGTCATTATCTAGGTATGTGCTTTCATTTCTCTTCAGCAAATATCGATGAGTAAAGTGGCTGGGTCATATGTTAGGTATATGTTTAATTTTTTAAGAAACTGCCAAGTTTTTTCCCTTTGGTTGTACCATATTACATTCCCTACAGCATTGTATAAGAGTTTTAGTAGTTTCACATCCTTGTCAACACTCGGAACAGTGTTTTTAATCTTAGCAATTCTAATGTGTATATAATAGTATGACATTGTGGTTTTCATTTATATTTCCTAATGAATAATGATGTTGAGAATCTTTTCATGTGTTTATTTGCCATTAGTGTATCTTTAATAAAGTGCCTATTCAAATATTTTGCATATTTTTTATTGGCTTAATACTTTCTTATTATTGGGCTCTAAGAATTATGTATATATTCTAGATCCAAGTCCTTTATCAGATATATGATTTGCAAAAGTTTTCTCCAAGTCTCTGGCTTGTCTTTTCACTGTCTTAACAATGTCTGTAAAAGAGCAGAAGTTCCTAATTTTGATAAAGTCTAGTTTATCTGTCTTTTCCTTATGGAAAAGCTACTTTTGGTGCTTTTGGTGCTTTTGGTGCTATAGCTAGGAGATCTTTGCCAGGAGTTTTTTAGTTTTAGGTAACATTTAGGTCTATGATGAATTTTGAGTAATTTTTGTATATAGTGCATGTATGAATCAAAGTTCATTTTTTGTTTATGGGTGTCCAATTGTTGTAGCACTAGTTTTTGGATAAAAAGAAAAAACTGTCATTACTCCACTGAATTGCCTTTCCTACTTTGTGAAAAATCAATTGAGTTAATACATGTGGGTGTATTTTCGAACCCTCTATTCTGTTCCACTAGTCTGTTATCTTTACACCAATTCTACCCAGTCTTGATTCTGTAACTTTTACAAGTCTTGAAATCAGTATAAGTCCTCCAACTTTATTCTTTTTCAAGTTGTTTTGGATATTTCTGGTCTTTTGCATTTCCATATGGTTTTAGAATCAGCATATCAATTTCTACAAAAACATACTAGGATTTTGGTTATGTTGAATCTGCTGTTCAATTAGGAAGAATTAATAACAATGTTCAGTGTTTGAGTCCACGAAATTCCACTTGTTTAGGTCTTCTTTAATTTCTCTCAGCAGTGTTTTGTGGTTTTAAATACACCAGTCTTACACAACTTTTGAGAGATATATTCCTAAATAGGTCATATTTTAGATGCTATTATTGATGAAAGAGAAAATGGTATTATCTTTAAATTTGTTTCTACAATATAGAATACAGCTTTCTGTATATTGATCTTGTATCATACAACCTTGCTAAAATCATTTCTTAGTTTATCTTTGCTATAGATTCCATAGATTTTCTACATACAAAAATGAAGTCTTTTTTTTTTTAAAGATTTTATTTATTTATTCATGATAGACACACACACACACACACACATACACAGAGGGAGAGGGGGGCAGAGACACAGGCAGAGGGAGAAGCAGGCCCATGCCAAGAGCCCGATGCAGAACTCGATCCCGGGACTCCAGGATCACGCCCTGGGCCAAAGACAGGTGCTAAACCACTGAGCTACCCAGGGATCCCCCCAAAATGAAGTCTTCTGTGAATTAAGATGGTTTTACTTTTTCCGTGCCAATCTTAAAGCCTTTTATTCCTTTTTTGTTTTTGCTTTATTATACTTCTTAGAAACTGCAGTATAATGTTGAATAGAAGCAGTGACAATAAACATGCTTGCCTTTTCCCAATTTTAAGAAGAAAGCTTTTAGTTTTGAACCATTAAGTATGATGTTAAGCTTTGGCTCTTTTCATAGATGTACCTTACTTACCAGGTTGAAGAAGTTCCCTTCTATTCAAAATTTAATGAGAATTTTTATTAGGAATAGGTGTTAGAGTTTTTAAATCCCTTTTCTGCATCTATTGAGATTGTCATATTTTTGTTTTTTAGTCTGTTGATCAACATTGATTAATTTTCAAATTTAAACACCTTCCATTCCTGGAAAAAATCTACTTGGTCATGAGGATTATCCTTTCATATATTGGATTCCATTTGCTAAAATTTTGTTATAAATCTTTGCATCTGTATTCATTAGGGATATTGGTGTGTAGAAGGGTTTTTGGTAATATCTTTGATTTTAGTACCTGAGCTTTGTGGCATTAGTGGAATGTATGCTGCCTTCTTCAATTTTCTGGAAGAGTTTGTGCAGAACTAATTTGGCCTTTAGATGTTTGTAACATTTCATCATAATACTATATAATGTTAGCTCCTTTAATTATTTTAAAAGCATGCTTTTATCATGTATGAGTTTTATGAAAGATTAAAAAATCTGAAATGCATCATTCTTTGTTTTTCCACAAAGGATCGTCCTCCTGCTAATATTTGGAAAAAAATTGATCAATCCAGGGACTATAAAAATGGCAATCAACTCAGGGAATATCAACTGGAAGGACTCAACTGGCTCTTATTCAATTGGTACAATAGGTATGTAGTATATCTTAATAGAAAAAAAATTTACTGTGTTGCTTTTTTTATGTGTGTCAAAATATATTAAGTAAAATAGGTACTGATCTGCTATATTATTACTGTCATGGGGTCTTTGTTATTGAAAGTGAGGTTACCTCAGAAGGATGTGCAAAGTATAATTTAGGATTTTGACTTTAATTGCTTCCTTTAAAGATGTACGCCAATCAGAATAGAAGAAAATTGATAAGATAATTAGTAATAAACACTGAAATGTCTTTTTTAACATTGTAAAACATCTGTTATGTTACAGAATATTTTTCAACTTACCAACTTACACTATCTGCCAGTAATTGAATCTAGTTAGAGTGAGCAATAATATCAGTAAGAATTAGGTAGGTCTGTTAAGTCTTCAGAGAAGCAGATTATTAGCAGTTGATGAGGAATAGAAATCAAAATATAAGAACCTAGTAATGAATTTACCTCTTCTATTAATTATTTATTTTCCAAGTTGTTCAAAATGCTGAGTGGAACATTATCTTACTTTTTTCAGTGAAAAGATAATTGCAAAAGAAGTATAAAATGGAAGTAAAAATGATTGAGAAAGCATAGTGGCATATACAAGAGAGCAAGCCAAGATTGTTATTAGTAATAATAGAACAGTTTGATGATACTTTTTATTCACAGTCATTCTTCTATATTTTTACTTCTCACATGATTCTTCTCTGAGTTATTAGACTCGGTGATGGTGAGTCCTGAGACTCAGTCACGTGAGGGTAGGGGAACATGTTAACCCTTCCCAGCGCTCTTCCCCCTAGTTTATATTTTCTAAATGTTAACCATCATTTTTCCCAAGAGACCCTTCCAGGTAAAAAAGTTAACTGTTTTGCTTAAATCCTCTCATCATTGCCCTTCCCCATTTCCTACATGGCTTGTTTTAAACTTACAGCACTTTCCTTGGGCTCTCTATCACAGCCCTACCCTTTGACTCCACGTGACTGCTCCATAGAGAACCCTAGGGCCAATGGATGAGCTTGTTCAAGTTCTTGTCTGCCTGACAGACGTATCTCCATTCTTAGCCTTTCTTAGGAATCCTCATGTACCAGAGGTTAAAGGTGCCTCCCCATTACCAAGATTAACATGCCACCTCTGTTCTTGACACACACCTCCTCCAGGCTTCTCAGAGCCTCACTTCCATCAGCTGTCATCCTGCGCTCTTACATCTTCAAGCTCTCTCAAGACTAGTACTGTCCCTTCACTCTCTGATCAGTTTAACCTACCATAAAAACATAAGAAAGAAAAGGATAAACCTCCTCTTCTTGGCTCTGTTTTTCCTTCTAGTGACCTTGAGCCCTCTGTCATTTCTAGGAATAACAGCCTACAGGAGGAGCTCTTCCGTTTCCTCATCAACTAGCTTTAAACCTGTTGCCTGTATTTGATTCTGTATCTTTAAAATGGTTTATTTCACAATCCATGGGGTATTTTTTCAGCCCTAATTTGCTGTTTCCCTGCTGCTGTAGGTAGTCACTGACTGTAAACTTTCCCCCATTCTCACTGCCAGCAGCTTCCACAGTGGGACTGTCTCCAGACCCTGTGACTCTCGGGTCTGCTGGTTTTCCTTCCTCTACCTGCCTTTTGGTATTGCTTTTCCTTCTAACATTTCTCTGTTGCTCTCTCCTCCTAGGACAGGTTTGTTCTTCATAAGCTCTACTCCACACCCCCTCTGCCTTTATCAATAACATCCTAATAGTCTCATCTCTTAATCTCTAAGGCCTTGAAATCCAAGGCCATATTTTTCTTTGCCTCTTGCTACTTTAAAGTCTATTTCACCAATTCTTTCAACACAAAATTCAAAATTAACCTTATCATTTCCTGTTTCCTCTGTACCAAACTTGTTCTTCCTCCATATTTTGTGTTTCACCTAAGAATAACACAATACAGGGGTGCCTGGCTGGCTCATCAGTAAGAGCACGCAGCTCTTGATGTTAGGGTCATGAGTTCAAGCCCCATGTTGGGTGTGGAGCCTACTTTAAAAAAAAAAATGATTCATTTAAGTCAACCAGATTGAAATCTGACTTTCATCCAACACCCCATATATCTGGTAAGCCACTGAGTTTAAAGCATTCTAAGTCATAATTAACTTTGGAAACCATTCTCTCCTCTTAGTCCTCCTCCCTTAGTCCAAGTGCCCGCCATTGTTTTCTGCATTCTTGCAGTACTTTCCTGGTTAGTGTCCCAGCTTCTAGGCACCTCACCTTCTAATAGCCATGGTGGAGCCAAAGTAAACCTCAAAACACAAACCCAATTGCATCAGGTTTCTTTAACATTTTCAGTGATTCCTGTTGCATAACAGAATGATGTCTAACCTCTTTATTTCTGATCTCTTCGTATCTTAGTAATACTCCCTCCTTTCACCCTCATCTCCAAACTATGTTTGTAGTCTCCATGTTGAGTTCCTTATACCTCCACTCCTTTGCTGAGCTCTCTGGCAAAATTCTACCTATTATTGAACTCCTCTTTGGAAAATGATCTCATCCCCTCATCTCTTTTTGCCACAAATGGACACTTACTCCTCTGAGCTTCAGCAATAAACTTAACCCTGAGGATTTTCAACTGGCCATGTATTATAATCATCTGTGGAACTTAAAAAAAAAAACTTATAGCTGCTTTTATCCTACTCCATACACATTGAATCATAATGTGTAGGGGAGAACCCTGTGTGTCTGTGTTTCTTTCAGGCTTTTAGATTCTTCTAGAGCCCAGCCAAAGTTGATACCAGTGCTTTATTTGCACTTCTGTGATAGCACACTGCATGACTATTTATTTATTTATTTACATGTCTGCTTTTCTAATAGATACAAGCCCATGGAAGGCAGAGAATATGCCCTATTTCTTTTGTATCCCATCTTCCCATACTCTCCCTGAGATATAGAAGGTATTTAATAAGTGCTTCCTGAATAAATATGTTTAGTTTGCCTTACTTATGCTGTTTCATTCTTTAACAAAATCATGCCTCTAATGGGTGATATCTTATTTTGGAGCTACAAAAATCTATAGTTTTCCCTATGCAGGATTATAATAAAATTATAATTTCCTATTTTTACAAAATAGCATGCTTAGTGTACACTTTGGCAACTTTTTATGTTTTTATAAATGCAAGTATCTTAACTTGATATTTGGTTATTTTTGTATATTTATCTTTAAAAACATTGTAGTGTACAGAAAAATCCAATGTATACATGGATGATATATTTGTTTATTTCAGACGAAACTGCATTTTAGCAGATGAAATGGGTCTTGGCAAAACCATTCAATCAATTACATTCCTCTACGAAATCCTTCTGACTGGTATAAGAGGACCTTTCCTGATTATTGCTCCACTTTCTACCATTGCAAACTGGGAGAGAGAATTTCGTACATGGACTGATATTAATGTTGTGGTTTATCATGGGAGCCTGATTAGCAGACAAATGATACAGCAATATGAGATGTACTTCAGGGACTCACAGGTGTGTTACTGATGATTTTGTTTGTTGTTTGAAAAAGCCAATTATTATGTTTTAATTATTTTCAAATTTGAGATGGATTTTATTTTCCTATGTACATCTTGGTTCGATCTCTTTTTTCATTGTATTTATTTTACAATAAACTTTAGTAGCTGAAGAAAACAATGACAAGGAATTAGGGTGATGTTCCGGTTCACTATAAAGTATGCTGATCTATACAAAGATACTAATTTGATTGTATCCCTAATTTTTCAACTAGAATAATTTTACTCATTGCTTTTAAATATACATTAAATTTATTTTTAGAAAAATATGTCTCTTTGATCATCCTCCATTATTTTCTCTCCATTTCTAAAATTCAAATCTTCACCCCTGGTGAGTACTGTGGGTTTAAATGCTTACTGAGATGAAACCATAGGTTCTTTTCCATGTTCAAAGGACTTTGATTTTAGACATATTTTAAGTTTGGTTTATTTGTTTTGTATGCAGAGTCAGGCATACCTCTCTATCATTTTCCCTTTTGAATTGGTTATTCCAGTGCTCTGGTGATTTGGTGGTTTTCTTCTCCTCTATATCCTAAAGGCACTTTTTCCATTTTACTTTGGCCTCTTTAGGAGGAAATTTAGTTGGAGATTTATTATTTTTCATCTAAATACACACATCATAAAATTAAGAGTTAGCATTATAATAATGAATTTTCTAGCAGAAAGTTAAGAAAGCAATTAAGGACCAATTAGAGTTTTGAGTGGTACAGGACTCTTTAAGAATTTTATTAAGAAATAGTATCAGTAAAAACATAGTTCACACAAACATATATGTTTTAATTAGAATAGGTTTTTTGGCTAACATTCTACCTCAGTAGCACCTTAATAATTTATTTTTCTTTCACTAGTTCTTTTGTTTTATAAGGATCATTATAATGTATGGCTAGGTCATGTGATATGATACAGGTTGAAGTAAGGTAATGTGCCTAGCCTTCTACTGCTTTTCTTCCCAGTAGCAACTGATTGTCTATCTATTTGAAGCTGAAAATGAATTAATTAAGTTAGTTCCTTCAGCCTCATTGTCTCTCTTACTTTTATGATTGAAACAGTTACATTCTTATGAAATTAAGCATCTATATAACGCTTTAGTTATTCCTCAATTTTATTGAAACTGTCACCTTTGTATTTTCAAGCCTTTGACATCTCAGATTATAGTTTGATTCCCTTCCATAGTGTTTTATTCTTCTCAATCATACATTTGTAGATTTTAAGAGCTGTATGGTATCATAAAAATGATTATGACTGACTTAGTTTAATCTCGTTTTTATACAGACAGTATAATTAAAATATTAGGAGTTTAAGAGATGTTTAAAAGTTTTAATATATGTCCCATATGAGTTTGGTATAAACATGATAGCCAAGAAGCTAAAAGATTCTTGATGTGTTATGAACTGAATAGTATATATTAAATATTATATATTGTGGTAAATGTTATACATTCTAGAAGGATATTATCTGACAGGCTTAAAATTTAAAAAGATAAATCTCTACATAGATCTGTGCTTAGATACACATTTAACTTTTTGAGTTAATTCTTTTGGGTGTATTTTAATATAAATGAATTGAATATTTGACTTCTGCTTTTTCAAGTTATTAAATAGCCCGACATCATAATAGTAGTAAAATATGCTAAGATTTTCTGAATCACCCTGAAAAAAGTAACAGATAATAACACAAACAGTCACAATCATTTATTAGTATTTGCCATGTGCCAGGCAGTCCACCAGACATTTTAGAATTAGTATTTCCCTGAATCTTTGTAATGCCTGCCTTGTAAGTAGGTAATAATATTAGCCCCATTTGCAAATGAGGAAACTGAGGTATAAAGAAGTTATGCAGTTTCCTCCAAAATCCCAACAAAACTGGGATTAATAAACCCAGGTAATTAGAATCAAAAGCCCTTGTTCATAAACATTGTGATATCACTTTACCTGAATGCCTTCTGCCTGAGGTTGTTAGAGCTATATAAATGCCCTAGACTTATACTTTACGCCTTTCTAAATAATATCTATTGGATCTGTTTTTCAACTTAGTAGCCATGCATATAATTATTATGGATTAATCTAATTAAGTTAGTAGGTATTGGGCACCTGGGTGGCTCAGTGGTTGAGCGTCTGTCTTTGACTGAAGTCATGATCCCAGAGTCCTGGGATCAAGTCTCACATCAGGCTCCCTGCAGGGAGCCTGCTTCTCCCTCTGCCTGTGTCTCTGCCCCTCTTCTCTGTGTCTCTCATGTGTAAATAAATAAAATCCTTTTTTTAAAAAAGTAGGAATTAAACTCTAAATCAGAATACACAATCTTTCTTAACCCTTAATTTCTCCTAATCCCTGATAGTTTATAGTTTTCAGTCCCATTTAACATTTTCTTAGTTTAGATTCCAGGATTTGTACTGTCCTATTCTTTCTGAAGCCCCCTTTACTGTTTCCTTTGTACCTTCTCTATCTAAACTTGGAGGTGACCCAGGGCTCAATCTTCAGACTCTTTTATATCCATACTCTTTCTGTCAGAGGTTTCATTCAGTCACACAACTTAAGTACCATCTATACTGCTAGAAACTCCCCAGATCTTATCACCAACTCTAACTTCTTTCCTGAATTCCAAAGAGCTCTCCAAATGCCTATTCATCTATTCCACTTGGATATCTAAGTAGTTTTCTCAAACATAACGTGTCCAAAATCCTGAATTTTCTTGTTGTAAGTAGCAACACCACATTCTAATTGTTCAAGCTAAAAGATTTTACACGTAAACTTGAGTCTTCTTTTTATCCCACTCTATGCCTATCCATTAGCAAATCCTGTTGGCTCAACCTTCAAAATACATTCAGAACTGAATACTTCTCATGACTTCCAATGTTAATCTCTTGCTTGGATTACTATGACAGACCCATATTGGTCATCTCTATGATCTGTCCTTGGCCTCTTTCAGACTATTTTTCTATGGCCACCAAAGGGACTCTTAAAATACATGTCACTTCTTGTCTCAAAACCCTCCAGTAGCCTCTTGCTTAGAGAAAGAGCCAAATCCTTAGCAAACTTTCCAGTCCCAGGACAGCTTCATCTCCTCCACTCAATGAGTTTCAGCTTCTCTGGCATTCTTACTATGTGAAGACTGCCGTAGATACTCCCACCTTAGGGCCTTCACACTTGCTGCTTCTTCCAAGATTGCTTTCTACTGTAGAGCTGTAGGTATCACATGGCTTTCTCCCTCATCTTCAGAACTTTGCTCTAATGTCACTTCTCAGTAATAGCCTCCTATGCAATCCATAAAATTGCAGTGGTCACCTCCGACCCCATATACCTTTCTTATTTTATTCCACAGCCCTTATCACTTTGTAACTTTTAAAAATATTTTCTTAATGGCTATGTCCTACATTTGAATCATTGGGCTGTAAGTTCCACTTGGATAATTATTTTTGTCTGTTTTGTTTACTGCTGTATCTCCAGCATCTAGAACAGGGTCTGGCACACAGACACTCAATAAATATTTGCTGAATAATTGACTCAGGTGGCTAATTTTGATATTAACTATTTATTTGCCGTTGTATGTGTCAACTCATGGATATAAGTAATAAGCATTAAAGCTGAAATTTCACTGTCCAGATTTTATAATGGCCATTTCTTTCTTGATCTAAAATTGTTACTACAACTCTTAAAAACTATAAAATATTTTATCAATGAATACTGATTTGAATATAATTATAAATTAAATAATTGTGTTGGCATAATTTTTTGCATTATTCTTGAAAACACTGCAATTTAATCATTTTAATGCTAAACTTCCTCATTATTTAAAGGGCAGGTATGCATATATAAAAATTTCAGTGGAAAATGTTTTGTAGCAGATATCGTTAGATATATTTTTATGCTATTTGATAGGAATTAAAAATTGTGATGAAGACATTCTAGCAAATTATTGTATTTGATAATAAATTTCTAGGGACGTATCATTCGAGGAGCTTACAGATTCCAAGCCATCATCACCACTTTTGAAATGATTCTGGGTGGCTGCGGAGAGCTTAATGCAATTGAATGGCGATGTGTGATTATTGATGAAGCACATAGGTTAAAAAATAAAAATTGCAAACTTCTAGAAGGTCTGAAACTCATGAATCTGGTAAGTAACTTATTATTTGACTTAATGCAGTGTCTTAGTTACTTAGTGATAGGTCAGATAGAGACAGAACTAATGCTAACCTCACTTTTTAAATTTTAGAGTATAGATCAGATTCTTATCTGTGGCAATTGAGGGTTTTTTGTTTTTTATTTTGTTTTAATTACTAAGGAAAAAAATTCCCCATGCTCAGCATAGGTTGGTTATAATTCATGGATTTTTAAAAGTCATCTTCTTACTAGTGTGTTTGCTTATTTCAAATCAGAGTCTTTTAACATTTTCATTTAATTGAGATCACATAATTAGTATATAAACACTTGAACAAGTAACTCCAATATGCAGAGCTACATACCATAAAACTGAAGCATTCCTTTTTACTATCAATACCCACCTCAGTTCTACTCCCCACTCCAGTATTTATAGATTGTTATGCATCTTTCTAGACTAAACTTTTGCCAGTATACACATATATATGCATATATAGTGATACATGTAGAAATATTTAGCTTAGGAATTTAGAGATGTTGTTAAATTTTATTTTATTTTATTTTTTTTTTTGTTGTTGTTAAATTTTAAATGATAATTTGTACTGTCATTAAAAATATTTATTTCCTATTACTACTATGTTTAATTTGTAATGCTGTTCTAGTGTAGAAGCATATTCCAGTTAGCTCTTCATATTGTTATATTGCCTTAATGATTTGAGAATTGTTCTTGCGTGAAAAGTCAGGTGATTTTAACTGCTCTCTCTCCTGCCTCAGAGAGGCCTTGGCTCACAGCCTCTTGGGGGGCTAGGAGCAGTCCTCCCAGTCTGGAGACCCCTTGGGGTCCTGTGGGAAGTGTTTAAAATAAACACAGGTGGATTAAAGGGTAAAAAAAAAAAAAGTCAGGTGATAATTAGCCAAATTATAAAGAATGAGAACCATTTTATATACAAATTACCATACCAAAAATGGTGGAGTACAAAAGAAACAAATACCTTCTTTGTTCTTGAAAGGTCTGTTTCTTTGAGAAAAATCCAAAATAGGCTTCCTAATTATTTAGAACTTTTCTTTTAAAAGCTTGAGTAGGTAAAAATAACATACAAAGTGTAGTATTACAATAATGATAGAGTTTTTAAAAAGTAATTTGAGAAAGTAAATTAATGAAGATTCATGAGTAGAGATGTTTTTTGAGATGTCTCTTGAAAATTATAGTTAGAAAAGTACTTTTGAAACACTAAACATTTAATAACCTATGTCAGCTTTCATGTAATTCTCAGACTGTGGTGTTTGACATGAATTATTCTTGCTTTATGTAGGAACACAAGGTGCTTCTGACTGGCACACCTCTCCAAAATACAGTTGAAGAACTATTCAGTCTTCTTCATTTCCTAGAACCTTTAAGGTTTCCTTCTGAATCAACATTTATGCAAGAATTTGGGGACCTGAAAACAGAGGAACAGGTATCCTCACTGGTCTTTGTAAAGAAGTGCATCAAACCTCTTATCTCTGTGATTGTGTGTGTGTATTTGTAACTGAATGTGCATACATGTTACATATCTTTTCATTATTTTTTGTGCAGGTGCAGAAACTTCAGGCTATCTTGAAGCCGATGATGTTGAGACGATTGAAAGAAGATGTGGAAAAGAAGCTGGCACCAAAGGAAGAAACCATCATTGAAGTGGAACTTACTAACATTCAGAAGAAATACTACCGGGCTATTTTGGAGAAGAACTTTTCATTTTTGTCCAAAGGAGCAGGGCAGACTAATGTCCCTAACTTGGTCAATACTATGATGGAGCTCAGGAAGTGCTGTAATCATCCATATCTTATCAAAGGTAGCTAAAAAGGATGGCAAACAAAAACTTAACTTCTTTAAACAAGTACTCATGAACTTTAAAAAACAAAAGCAAATAAACACTACAGCTATAGTGGCTGTTACAAGAAAAGGCAGTGATGTTCCATCTCTTCACTCTGGTATTCTCGGGGGGTTATGAGTGTTTTCAGAATCAGGGTGCTCCATGATCACATGCCAAGTTCCAGAAGCAGGACTTGCATTCAGTCTAATGTGGACTGGAATTCCTCCTCCAGGTGAATCCTCCTCCTGTGCAAAGACAACAAAGCCTACTTTTGGGGCTCTGGATTTTTTTTTTTTCCTGGGCTCTTCCAGTCCAGGTCTCGGATTACTCTGTTTTTGTGCTGTGATAATGTTACTTTTTAAGGTCTTGTTAGGTTCTTGACTAGCATTGCCTCTGTGTATCTTTTCACCAATTCCTAGGAATATACTCCCATCTTTATCCAGGACATGTGGTTTCTTAGCCCTGTAAGTAACTCTCTTGCCATCCCATTATTCTTTAATGATCAGATGAATGGAGGGAAGGCAGAGAGCCTTTAATGCTGGTTAGACTCTCTGGAGGAAGTATGTATCACAAGACCTATAACTTGACTTCCCTTTTAATTGTTCTGTTTCCTTGTTTTGATGGCTGGCCGGATACCCATAGACACATCCAGATTAATTATGATCACCATTCAGTTATGATCACTGTTGTATTGGTCTTTAAATAATAAATGTTTGTTTAAAAATATGTGTTTACTCATGTAGGTTAGGACCACATTTTCATTAATTCTTTCCCTAATAGCATTCATTAAACATTTAACAAACATAAATTTATATAAGGCATTATGCCAGAGGTCTAGAGAGATAAAAAGATGCTTTAAGACATTGTCCACATCCTCAGTGGAATTATAGTCTGATGTTGATGGGTGTCTAGCCACAAACATAAATAATTCCAATAAAAACAGTATACCTGTCATCAGAAAAATTTAATGTGTTACAGAAGCGCAGAGGAGCACTAATTTTGATTTTTTTTTTTTTTTTAAAGCAGCTGGGGGTTGCCTGCATCTGTGCATTGATGCTATCTTCTTATGTTTCTTTGACAGGTGCTGAAGAGAAAATACTTGGAGAATTTAGAGATACATATAATCCAGCTGCTTCTGATTTTCATCTTCAAGCAATGATCCAGTCTGCTGGCAAATTGGTCCTTATAGATAAATTGCTTCCCAAAATGAAAGCCGGAGGTCATAAAGTGCTCATATTCTCTCAGATGGTACGCTGCCTTGACATCCTGGAGGACTATCTCATTCATAAAAGGTAAGGCTTATGATTCATCTACTGAATTATACTGTGAATTACACTAACTTTATGCTATTAAGGATTTTGCATCACTGAACTGTAACATTTGTTGACTTACATCTTTATCTAGATAAGACTCCACTTAAATCTGAGTAAAAATAGCTTAGGATTATGTGTCAGGTGTTCTTCTAACCTACATATGTTGCAAATAGTAGACAGAGCTAAGGAGACTAAGAAAAGCTTGTAAATTGGCAAGTATTTATTGACCTAGGAATTGATTTATTAGTATCCATTTTACTTGATCTGTAAATCTTGCAATAATGACAGTTTAAGTGGACTTATAGCCACCTTCAAAAAAAAAAAAAAAAAAAAAGGTTACCTTTTCAGATCTTTCATTATCATAATTAGAACCTGAGCTTGCCGCGCTTTGATTCTTACCATATACCATTTGATATTTATTCATGCTTTTAATCTTTTCATTTGTTTAATGTGGGGTTTGATTTTGTTTTGGTGCATGACAATAAATCTTCAATATTGTCTGATCAGTATTTAGATAAATAAGATATTTATCATAGGTTATTTTCTCAGAACATTAGTTGTCCAGTCAGATGCCAACATACTACTCTAAAAGGGAATCTAAAGATGTAGCTGTAGATTTTAGTTCAATGGATTTTGACTCTTATAATAGATAACTAAAGGTCTATACTAATTTAGATTTTTCAGAAATTGTGTAGTTCATTTTTATTTTTTATTTCTAGTTCTGTTTTTAGTGTCAGTATTCCACTCCTTTAGTCTAATTCCAAAATGTATATTATTCTCAACTTTATATCATAGAAGTAAAAAAGAAGATAAAACTGCAATATTCTTACATTTCCTTGATCTGATACAAAGAACTTTATAAAACAAAGACGAATTTCATGGAAAACCCCAGATTTCTTTAATGTCAGGTTATTAGAAGTCACACCCCATTTCACAGGTACTGCAGACAAGAGTGAGCTCCTGCAGAGTTTCTAATAAATTATATGTGTAAAGGAGTGTCTTGAGCCAGGAGAGGTATGGCAAATGTCATGTGTATTCCTCTTCTAATTCCTAAATTTTTATAAATTTTAATTTTATTAATGTCTATCAGTTTCTGAATTTTATGTAAATGAGGAAAGAAATTAAAAGTTAATTACTTAAGAGTAATGACTTTAAAGAATTAGGATTCTAAAGCATGTTTTGGAATGTTCTAGAAAACTTTGGATTTTTAAGTAATTATTAATGTTTCAATTTCAAATATTGTTAATATCTTGCAAATTTATTAAATGAGGTTAAAAGCCTTATTGCTATTTTCAGATCCTTTCAATAAACAGACTTGTTTAAAAAGTTGAAAAAAAAAAAGGATTAGCATTCTAGTTTTCCCTTGATAGATACATAATTTAAACTCAAGTATCTTAAAAGAAAAACATGATTGAGACAGGGACATTGTTAATCTCTTGAAGTTTTATAAAAGTCTTTGCTTTAAAAAAAAAAAAAAGGGGGATCCCTGGGTGGCGCAGTGGTTTAGCGCCTGCCTTTGGCCCAGGGCGCGATCCTGGAGACCCGGGATCGAATCCCACGTCGGGCTCCCGGTGCTTGGAGCCTGCTTCTCCCTCTGCCTATGTCTCTGCCTCTCTCTCTCCCTCTCTGTGTGTGTGACTATCATAAATAAATAAAAATTTACAAAAAGAAATTTAAAAAAACAAAACAAAACAAAAAACAACAACAAAAAAGTCATTATATACCATTATAATGAGATCAGCAAGGCAGTTTTTGTGTTTTTTTTAATTCCAACTACTGAACAATAGTCATTATGATGATACTGTATCTATACATCAAGAATTCTGTATCTTTGTACTACTTTGTATTTCCTCCCTAACCACCACCACCATGAAGAATTGTAAAACCACACAAACTAGTTGGGATGATACTGCTTCTTAATTTTATAATAAACATAATGTTGCAAGGAAACTGACTTTACATTTGATAGAATGTGTCTTTATTTTCATTATATTCATCTAACTAAATTTATGACATTTCATTTGATAGATATTTATATGAGCGAATCGATGGAAGAGTCAGAGGGAATCTTCGACAGGCTGCTATAGACCGATTTAGTAAACCTGATTCAGATCGATTTGTTTTCCTTCTATGTACCCGAGCTGGTGGGTTGGGCATCAACCTAACTGCTGCAGATACATGTATAATTTTTGATTCTGATTGGAATCCTCAGAATGACCTGCAGGTAAATACATTCCTTGGCTAAAAGAATTAAATTTCCTTTTTCACTCCTAGAATTATTTTTTATATTCCACCTCTTTTATTCTTATCTGAATAAACTAACATATATGTTTCCCTAAGAAATATCTGTGCCTAATAAAATAGTTTAAATTATCTTAATTTAATGACAATAAAATATATTTAAATTATATATCTTCTGAATAGGTTTATCTACTTGAGTACAGTATCTGTTTGAAGTATATTATGTAAATTTGAGAGAACCTAACTTTTAAGAATGACTTCTTTGTGTGGGGCACCACGGTGGCTCAGTCAGTTGAGTATCTGACTCAGTTTCAGCTCAGGCCCTGATCTCAGAGTGGTGAAATTGAGCCCCGAGTTGGGCTCCACACTCAACATGGCACCTACTTGAGTTTCTCTCTGCCTCTGCCCTTCCTCCCCCAGGTACACTCTCTTTCTCTCTCTCAAATAAATAATTTTTTTTAAAAAAAAGAATGACTTCTTTATAATAAAAATTTTAGAATCTTTCTAAAAAATAAATATTTCTCCTAATTTCATCTTTTCAATCATATAGTATGCATGGAATTAAGAACTAATAGACTATGCCTTTTTATGAAATACTGTAAAAAATTTATATATACATCTAAGTTAAGACAGCACTTGGACCTCTAGAAACAGGAATATTAATATTTGTAGAGTGATCAAATAGCATCAAAGTTTGTAGAAGATAAACATTTGGGAAAGATATAAGAACATAAAGATTAAAAGAAATTCTTTTATTGTTCATGATAGTCTATTGCAATTAATGTTATTACTATAAGTAGTTATAATACCAAATATAGAAAATTGTTACTGAGAATATACCTGACAATAAAAATTAACCTCTCATTTGTACATAAATGTATACTATATGTAAGCTATTTCAAAATCTTAAAGATCCAAAATTAATAGATTAAACCAGGGACAAACTCCTTCTGTAGAAGGCCAGTTAGTAAATATTTTAGGCTTTTGTGAATCACACAAGGTCTCTGCCACACAAGCTTTGTTGTTTGTTTTCATGGTCCCTTAAAAGAGTAAAAGCCATTCTTAGTTGGTAGGTCAGATATGGTCCACAGGATATAGTTTTCTAATCTCTAGGATAAACCCAAATTATAATTACTTGCCTTTTGGATGCATATTTATACTCACACTGTCTGCAGCATATGTGATGTTTTAAAAGTTAATCTAAAATAAAATCACATTTTAGAGCCCGAGGAGGAACCAGAAAAACTGTAAGGTATTCCCCAACTTCTCCCTCTCACTTGGTTTTTCCTACTTACTGCTAATGTAGATCTAGTCCTCATAGACTAATGAAAAATTTGGCCTCTTATACTTTCCCTAGATCTGGAGCAAGGTTGTTCACTCCCAATTCTGAGTTGTAAAGAGCACAGAGGTGATATAGAATAAAGATGTCAGCAAAGTATAGCATCAGTGCCACCTATAAATTTTAAAACCATAATTTATGATGTAGTCTTCTGAAGATAATGGGAAGGTAATTAATACTTTGGGAGAAAGACCACTGATTCTGTGGAACCTTTAGAGTCTAAATGTTTCACATAAATTTTAAGTTTTGTAGAACCCCAAAATAAAATCTGAAGCTCTTGGGGCACTTGGTGGCTCAGTTCATTAAGTGTCTGACTCTTGATTTCAGCTCAAGTCACAACCTCAGGATTGTGGGATCGATTCTCGCTAGGTGTGGGACCTATGTAATATTCTCCCTCTCCTTCTGCCCCCATCCCCCACTTTCTCTCTCTCCCCCTCTCCAAAAAAAAAAAAAAAATGAAGCTCTTATGTAATCTCTGAGGTCTCTACTTCCAACTTGTATGCATATTAATTAATTAGTTCTTTCCATGTTTAAGTACAATTATGTCTCCAGAGATACCTTTAAGTTTTTATCCCCCTTCAAATTACTCGGCTTAACTAAAATGTATTGAAAAGTTTGCTGATAATATAGCAGAATAAAACTTGAGAAATTCGTGGTTAGGTTTTAAGTTTAGAGGTTGAGTTGCCACCAGCTAAAAACAATCTGTTCATAGAGTTTATATTCCTGTCTAAAATCTTGATGGGATGCCTGGGTGGCTGAGCAGTTTAGCGCCTGCCTTTGGCTCAGGATGTGGTCCCAGGGTCCTGAGATCTGGTATCACGTTGGGCTCCCTGTGTGGAATCTGCTTCTCCCTCTGCCTGTGTCTCTGCCTCTCTCTCTCTTTGTGTCTCCCATGAATAAATAAATAAAATCTTTTAAAAAATAAATTAATAAAATCTTGATGATGCCCTCTTTAAAAAACAATAATTCTCCATGGATTTATATTCTCTGATAACATAAGCTTAAATTTTAACTTACTGCTGATTATGGAATCATTTCTCATTTTAATAAGCACTACCTCCATTTCTGGAAAAAGGTTAGAGTTAATTCAGTAGCAAGAGTTTCTAAAAATTCTTCCATACTTCTATATTCCATCGCAATACTCTTTTGTTAAATGCCTTTTGTGTAATCCCTTTTGTGCTACTTTGTAAAATAAATTGAATCTGTAACTTCATTTTTTATAGGCCCAAGCTCGTTGCCACAGAATCGGTCAGAATAAAGCAGTTAAAGTCTACCGACTAGTAACTCGTAACTCATATGAGAGAGAGATGTTTGACCGAGCCAGTCTGAAGCTGGGTCTAGATAAGGCTGTGTTACAGAGCATGAGCGGAAGAGAAAGTAATGTTGGTGGTGTATGTATATTTTCCTTTCATTTGAAATTTTTGTGTTCTTACTTGCATTTAATTTTAACTTCAGGTAATGTATCATTTAATTTTGATCCATACCACTAAATAGATACTTTTATGTAAAGAGGCATTCAGAATAGACTTATATTTAGTTAGTTAATGCTTGTGAATCCTGTTCTGTTTATATTGCTCCAGTGCTTGTGAATTCTTTTTCTGTTTTTTGGGGTTTTTTGTTTGTTTGTTTGGGTTTTTTTGCTTGTGAATTCTAAGAATGTTTTCAAGGCAGAAATTCTTGGCTCTGCTTTAAGGGTTAGTATTAATGGCACAGCAAAGCAATTTGTGAATTCTTCCGCATTATTTCTATAAACAATTTTTCAAATATTTTGTGTGTGTCAAACTACTACCTTTGGCTTTGTTTTGTTTTAAATGATATTTTTTGGCTTTTTTTTCCCCCCTCAATATTGTTGCCTTATATTTTATGCTTGTAACAAATATAGAACCCTAATACTGAAAAAAACCTTGAGAGGTTACCTGCCCCATAACCTTTGTTGTAACTTAAGCCTTTATTAGAGGCACATGGCAAATCTTATTTTAAAGATAGTAAGAAGGAAGTCAACAACTTCAATGTGTTCTTTTAGAGGATTCTGTTTTCTGTATATCTTGAACCCCAAATGCAGTTTAAACATGACTCTGTACTTTGAAATTTCTTAGGGATACTGTTTCATTTTAGGAACTTCAAAATAACTGTTACCAAATTATTTTCTCTTTAGATTCAACAGCTTTCTAAAAAGGAAATAGAAGATCTGCTTCGAAGAGGTGCTTATGGTGCCATTATGGAGGAAGAAGATGAAGGCTCTAAATTCTGTGAGGAGGATATTGATCAGATTTTACTACGTCGGACAAAAACTATTACAATTGAGTCAGAAGGACGCGGGTCAACATTTGCCAAGGTAACAGTGAGTGTGATATTTGATAAATACACCAGTAATGTTTACAACTAAAAAAAAAAAAAAAAAAAAAAAAAACCTCTTTAACTCTATTAATTATTTGCAGAGTATCTACTTAACATTTAAAGTGAACTATCTTTAAAGAGGTAGTATATTATTTTCCTTCATTTTTTTTCTGGCCTCTCATATCAAATTTCATATGTACCCTTCTGATCCTAGAAATGAAGTGTAATAACCAGAAATAGTTCTATGCATTAATCTGAGTAGAACATCTAGAATCAGATTTAGTAATTAAAGAACATATATGCCAAAGTCAGAGCAAGGTGTGAATAATAGTGTAGGAGGTTAAATCATCTTACATTAACTGACAATAATTTGAAGTAATTTAAAGAAAAGATTTCTAATTGCATCTTAAATACTTAAATCTAATTTGGGGAGGGTAAAATGAAATTTGTGTCTTGAAAGGAAGTGTTAATACCTATCTACCTTATTTTGGGGAAACATTTCAAAAGTTTAATAACTGCCTTTACATTTATGCCCCCCTCCTTTTTTTACAGAGATATGATAAACCTATATCTTGTATTCATCTGAAGAGTTTATTATTGCAATATTCTGTGTCATTTGCACTGATTCATACAGGTTTTCTCTTCTCCTCTTCACTTCCTTTCTGTATTTCCCCCCTCCATACTCACCCCAGAGGCCTTTTTTTTATCTTTATGGAGAACTCTGTGTTAGAGCAGGTAGCATAGACACTGCACCCAAAGCAGTATCAATCAGTCTTCCAATGAAAATTTTTGTTTTGCATTCATTCAGCAAACTAATGAAATCAGTGTCAGGTACTTTGCTAGATGTTGGGAATACTAAAATGAAAGGATTCTAGTTGCTGAAAAAAGCAAAGAAAGAAATAATTAATTTTACATGAAATAGAAGAGGCAGAGAATCAGGAAAGCCTTTGTGGAGAAAATCACATCTGAGCTGAGTCTTGAAGGCAGTGTGGATTTCATTGTGTTAGTCACAGAAATGAATCGTGTGTTGCTAAACTACAAGGAAGATTTTAAGGAATACGGCATAGGCATGTATAGATGCACAGGATGAACTAAATGGAGATGAAAAGGGATTAGGGAGGTCAGACCTAAATTGTGAAGGGCTCAAAAAAATTCCATTTGGAGGAATTTGAACTTGATCCTGAGGCAGTTAAAAAGCTTTTAAATCCCTTCAAGCAGAAAATGGACATAATGAATGCAGTTTAGAAATCTAACTCTAGCAGCAGTGTAGAGAATGAGTTTGAAAGGAGAAAAACTGGAGGCAGGGATACCGGATAAGAGGCTTATATAGGATATGATGATGGATGAACTACAGTAGTGGAGCACCACTTAAATCAACAGGAGATGATGACTAGTTAAAAGTGTATGGAAGGGGAGTCAGAAAGGACTTGAAGATTTCTGGCTCAAGTAGGGAGGAGGGTCATGGAATCATTAAGTAAAGTAGAGAATGCAAGAGAAGGAAGTTTGTGGAGAAAACAAAATACTGGGGCTGTGTATTTGTGGTGCTTACAGGGCATCCAACCAGGGATGTCCAAAAGAGTTGCCTAGGATACAGACAGAGATTTGAGAGTTCCCAGAGAATAAATCAGAAGAAAGTAGTATTTTGGAAACAAAAGGAATACTGCAGAAGTATAAGGCTGAGAACTACAGCTGGTCGCAATTGGGTAGATACACACTGGCTCTAACTTCTTTCCTAAGATATCTTGTTTACTTGGGATTCCTTGGCTCTACCCAAGTTGTCAATACACTGTGTACAGAGATTATAGAAATCACTTTTGTTGGTTATGCTATGCCTAGAGATACTCTCTTTAAAGTTTTGTTTTTTTTTTAATTAATGTAGACATGTATAAAGCGTTTAATGACTGCAGGTGTTTCCAAGGCCTCCTCATTTATGGTATTAATGAGAATCATTATAGAAAGCCAGACTACCAGAGTTTGAATTCTGACTAATCAACTGAATGACCTTGGACAATTAATCTTTAAGAGTCTTTCTTGTCTTTAAAGAGGAAAGTGTCATAATCTTGTGTGGCTTTTTTTCTACTTTATAATAAACTGTTATATGAGTATTATTTTATTCAAGTATACTCTTATCAGAGCCAGCTGTGCTATAGGAATATGAAATACTTAAGCATTAAAATTTCTATTTGAAACCCTCAGACCATCGAGTAACTTGTATTTGAAAAGAGGGCTGACTAAAGAGGTACTTCAGTAGATGAGGAAGTCCAGAGAGTTTGCCTATAGTCATCTTGGAAAGTGTTCATTTCCACAGTGGTATGCAAATGCCCCTATATAGTGGACATTTAGCATATTAAAATATGGCACCACTGTATGGTAGCACTGAAGGTGCAAAGTTGATAGTATTTTATACTTTTTCCTGGAATTTCCAAAGACTTCCTCTATGCTTAATTGTTTTAAGTAGTTTGGATAAATGAATTAATTCCAGTCTGTTTCTTTGCATTATCAAATAGTTTTTTTTTTAATAAAAAGCTATTTATGGAGCAGAGTGCATAATAAGATTATTTATTTAGACTTAGTACGTGTCCATCAAATAAAACTCATTAATAGTAGCTTCATTTATAAGTGGTTCTTATCACCTAAATCTTGTTTTGAAATATTTTCATAAGGGCAATCAGGTGAATCCGAGAAATAGAAAATTTTCTCATCCAATTTCTTTATTTTCTTGTAGAGAACAAGGCTTTGAATTGCTTAATTCACGAAAACAAAGCAGTCTGTATCAAGCTTTGGTGGATTGCTTATTTGTAAGGGCCCTTCTGTGGCACCCACTATCTTTCTGCCTTTTTTTGATGTAAGAAGATGGATTTCTGCATTTAAAAAGTCTTCCCTTGTAAACAATAAAGGGATTTTAATGATTGAGGGGAAACATTGAGAGAAAAATATTTTTAGAGTAATTAGGATATTAAGATTTAACCTTTGAAAGTAATCAGTAAACCCAAACCTGATGATTTCTTCTACAGTAGGCATTTTATTTCTATAGACATTCATTTGTTATCACCCTTGAGAATTTTAGAAGTAATTTTGAAAATAGGTTATATGTGTTTTAACAATAGCATGTAGAATTATTTAGAAATATGTTTTTATTTTATTTGAAAAATAAATGTATCATTTTCTTAAAATGAATATAACAAAAGCTATTTAATAGTAAAGTATAATTTCTTTAAGGTAAATTATAATTATCAGCAATTATCCGGTAGCAGAATAAAAGCAATTATCCACTGCAACATAGAATTTTTTTAAGATTAGCAACTGTAAGCTACTATGTTTCAAAGATCTAATTGTTTCCCTTTAACGGATTTTCATATTAAATGTCCATGTAAAGCAGATGTTCATTTGCCAGATGTGTTAAATCTCAAGAAGCGTGTATCAATGAAACTGTAGTACAAAATAAAACCCTATGAACTTCAGTGAATTTTCCAATGTTCAAGTTTATATTAATGAAGATTTGAAACTTTGGATGTCATATGTCTTCAGTTATGAGAATTTCTTTTCTGAATTAACCAAAGTCTCCTCATGGTTTAGGAATTACTTGAGCAAAGTTAAATGTCTGTTCCTTTACTCATTCATAACACTTTGATTGTTATCAGATACTTTTATACAGATGATAATGGATACTACTTTTCATTTTATCAAGCTAGTTAGCCTATGCTCTTTAAGTTGGATATGAGTTTTTATAATCATTGCTTTATCATTAAGAGGTGTCTCACTGTATTATTTCCTGTTGCCACTGTAACAAATCACCAGAATACAAATTTATTATCTTATTGTTCTGGATGTCAGAAGTCTAAAATGAGTCTTACAGTGCTAAAAGTCAAGGTGTATGTAAGGCTGGTTTCTTCTGCAGGGTCCAGGGGAGAATCTGTTTATTACTTCTCCCAGTTTTCAAGTGCCTTCATTTCATGGCTTGCGACCATATTCCAATCTCTGCTTCTGTTGTCACATAGCCTTTTCCTCTTATTTCCTCTTAGAAGGACAGTTGTGATTATATTTAGGGCCCACCTGTATAATATAAGCTTATCTCCCCACTTCAAAAATTATTAACTTTGTCATGTCTGCCAAGTCCTTTTTGCCATTAACATTCACAAGGATCCAGGAAATGGGACTTAAATATCTTTGGGAACTTTTATTCAACCTATCACATTAATCCTTTCAACAAGTTAAAAATTACTATTTAAAAAAATTCCTATTTTCAGTAGTTTCATAATTATAGTTTAGAACAAGCAAAAAAAATTTAAATTCATTTCATTAAAACATGTGTTTTCATCACTTGTTTCATAAAAATGCCTGTAAAATGCACATTTTAAACATTTATAATATTTCAACACTTGTTATACACAAGCATCTTAATCCAGCCTCAAAAGAATGTTTGGTGGAATGAATGTACTTATTACTTGGTAAGCAGTGTCATGAACAGAGTCTTAATGTTCAGCAAGAGGCATTTAGGATTTTAATTTTGTTTCTCCTCATTTGTTAGACACAATACCAAGATTCAAACTACAAATGTTAGACTGTGGTATAATGAAACCTGTGCATTTGTCACCCAACTTCAACAATTATCAACTCATGCCAACCTTGCTTCATCATTACCTGCTCCATCTTTCCTATTATTTTAAAGGAAATCCTAGGTATTATACATACAGACATATAGATATTGTACATATGAAACTTCCTTTAAGACAACCACAATACTTATTATTACATTTAAAAATAAAATTATCAGGGTGCCTGGGTGATGCAGTCAGTTAAGTTGTCCCACTCTTGATTTCAGCTTACATCATATTCTCAAAGTCATGAGATCCAGCCCTGTATTGGTGTGGATCCAGTCTGCTTGAGATTCTCTCTCTCCCTCTCCATTTACCCTTCCCCATAGTCACACACACGCAAGCTCTCTCTCTAAAATAGATAAATCTTTTAAAAATTAAAAAATGAAAATAAAATTACCAATAATTCCTTCATATCATCAATTTTCCAGTGTTCAAACTTTCAGGCTTCCAAACTTCTTGAATGTCATAAATGGTTTGTTTGCTTATAGCTGTTTTATTACTCCTTTAATGTGTAATTTTCTGCATTTTAAAATTCCATCAAGATGGGTTTTTTGACGAAGATTTTTATCATTTGATTATATCCCAGATAATTAGGCATTATCTTAAAGCCATTTTCCAATTATATTCTCCTTTGAAAATTATGTGACTATATTCTCCCCTTGAATTCTTGTAAGTGTTCCCATGCATTTTTCAGGCTCTTTCCTTTTTTTAAAGTACCATGTATCCTCACTGCTTATTTCATTTTTATAAAGCACTTTGATGACTTTCTTTGAAGTAGCATTTCTGTTTTCAGGAACTTAGGTTGCAAATAATGGTTATTAGTTTGTAAGTTCCAGTGTTGAGCTATAATATCTAAAGTTCCAACTAAAAGATTGTGTAATTTCTACAATATTTAAGAAAGTAAATCTGTTATATTTTCTTTTTTTCCTCTATAATCTCTTAAATTTTTACATTGACTATGTAGTATTTTTGTTGTAAGGAAAAGCATTTTTAATGTAAAGTGATTTTTTTCTCATATCCTGTACTGCATTTTTTAAGAGACATATCTATCTAAAAATGTGATAGAAATAAAGTAGCAATATACCAGAAAATTAACTATATAGGGCAAGCAGGCTTAAAATTCTTGTTCTGACCTAACCTAATTTCTTAATATGCATGTAGTGTTTCTATAAAGTATGTCACTGTCCTGTGCAGTTCTTGACCAAAGAGTTGATCCTTACTTACCAAAAGCTTGAGTTAAACAACAGTAATGGCTTCTTTAATCTTTTCCTAAAACTCCAGCCTGTGTTGGCAATGAGCCTTTTGCCTTGAGCAGATGCTGTGCTGTGTTTCAGGCTGTCACATTTAGAACGTCCTTTGAATGTATGTATGTATGCTGAATTAAAATTCCATCCCCAGTAAATATGACAAGATAATGTTGTAAATATACCATGATAGGTTTTCCACTAAGCTTCAAAACCATTTTGAAAAACTGCCATATTATGTATTTCAGGCGAGTTTTGTGGCATCTGGAAATCGGACAGATATTTCCTTAGATGATCCCAACTTCTGGCAAAAATGGGCTAAAAAGGCAGAAATAGATATAGATGCCATCAATGGCAGAGTAAGTATTTCTTTCCCTTTAAAAAAATTACCTGTTGGGATACTTTGGTAATATTATTATCATATTTTAAGGTATTCAACTGCATATTTACTGAAATAAATTCATCTGCATAAATAAATTGATGTGGGGTGTTAGAATGATCACCTATTGAGTCAGACGCTACTTCAATTTAATACCTCGGATATCTGCCATGGTAGGTGGTAATACAGCAAAAGTTTAAATTTGGATATTTATATTCTTAAGATTACAATATGTTTTTCAATTTTTAAAATGTCTTCAAATCCTTAGTTACTTTTATTTTGCTCTTTAACTTTGTTTTCTTGGAGTCTTTTCCCTTTAATGATGATCTAGTCAGATATAAAAGAAGAAAGACTGTCAAGAAAGTGACAATTTTATTTATTTATTTATTTATTTATATCATAAAATTTCCTTTTTTAATTTTTTTTTAGGTTTTATTTATTTATTCATGAGAGACACAGAGGCAGAGACACAGGCAGAAGGAGAAGCAGGCTCCATGCAGGGAGCCCAATGTGGGACTTGATCCCAGGACCCCAGGATCATGCCTGGGCCAAAGGGAGGTGCTCAACCACTGAGCTACCCAGGCATCCCAAGAAAGTGGGAATTTGTTGGGTTTTTTTTTATTATTGGAGTTCAATTTGCCATCATATAGCATAACAAACACCCAGTGCTCATCCCGCCAAGTGCCCCCCTCAGTGCCTGTCACACAGTCACCCCCACCTCCGCCCACCTCCCTTTCCACCACTCCTTGTTCATTTCCCAGAGTTAGGAGTCTCTCATGTTCTGTCTCCCTTTCTGATATTTCCCACTCATTTTTTCTCCTTTTGAAAGTGGGAATTTTAAACTTTCTTTTATAACTTCCCTTAGAGTTAAGAAAGGGTGCAGAAGCTAAAATAGAGTTTGTAGAACCAATAATAACTATTTACTTAAAAAAAACCTCTGTGATTATTTTTATTAGGAATCAATGTTTGTACAACATCCATTATCAAGATAATAGCTAAATGATAAAAGGAATTTTATATTAAGCATTGATGCATGGGACCTATTTTAACAGCCTTTTAAAATGTAAAAATTTACAGTAAGAAATAACATCACTGCCATATATAATCATTACTATTTAATATATTTCAGAAATATAAGTAATTCTGTATGAAACAACTAGTTTGAAAAGATATTTATAAAACATCATTGTATGTGGCATGTGTATATGTCTAAAAAAGCAGTGGAATCTTGAAGCCATTATTAAAATTAATAAATTAGTTTAATGAATTAACTGGCTAAAAGATAAATATGCCAGTTAGCCTTCCTAGATATCAGTACTAACAGAAGTAGAAAAATATAATGGAAGAAAACCTCTATTCACAGTAGGAAAAAAAAGATATAAAACATTTAGGGGTATACCTACTGGCAAATGTATATGATTTCAGTAAAGTAAATTATGAAATTTAATTGGAAGATTTGTCAGTTGGAAATTGAAAACTACGTATTTTAAACACTTTAAGAATTTATGAACATAGAAATGCAACCCAAATAAAAATGTTAGCAACTTTTTCATATAATCAGGCAATATCTAAAGTTCCTCTGGAAAAATGAATTATCAAGAATGTTAGGGCAGCCCGGTGGCTCAGTGGTTTAGTGCTGCCTTCAGCCCAGGGCGTGATCCTGGAGACCCGGGATTGAGTCTCACGTCAAGCTACCTGTATGGAGCCTGCTTCTCCCTCTGCCTATGTCTCTGCCGCTCCTCTCCTCTCTCTCTCTCTCTTTCTCTCTGTCTCTCTCTCATGAATAAATAAATAAAAATCTATAAAAAAATTACAAGAATGTTAAATGTAATTTTAGGAACCTGTCTTAAGCAATAATCATACATGTACAGTGATAACGTAGTACAGTGATGCTCATTGCCACGTTTTTGTTTTAGAAAAAACTTCTAAACTAATTCAATCTCTTATGATAGAGGACTAATACATCCATTTCTGTCTAATGCATTAGGTAAAAATAATCATGTGTATCTTTATGTACTACTGACCTAGAAAGAGCTCCAAAAGACTTCAACTTAAAAAGGAAGATATAAAACAATGCTTATATTAATATTTGTTTGTGATTTTTCAAAAGGATATATTGGGGATCCACAAATATGCATTTGTGTGCTAGTCCAGCTAGAGCCCATTAGGAGTTGAGCACCATTTTCACAATAAGCTAATATGCAGAAGACAGATCAACCACTGCTTTTATACAGCTTTATGAATCCTGGTGGGTGAGACAGAAGTAAACAAATATGTAAGACAATTGCAGAGAGTGAAGAAAATAGGATAGTCAGATGATAGAGAAGCCGGGAGATATGGAGACAGCATTAAATTAGGTGGTCAGAGGAGGTCACTCTGATGGGACAGCTGTGCTGAGATTGAGTGAGTAGAAAGAGCCAGCAAAGTAAAGACACGAGGAAAATCCTTCAAGGTACAGAGGATGGCAGTGAGCCATTGGTGAAATAAGCTCCATGTATTCCAGAAATAGAAGCGACATTATGGCAGAATGTGGGTAGTTAATGAGGAGGTGATAAGCAAGGTCAAAGACCGTAGGTATGGGTCATATCATAGGGCCTTGAAGATTACCCTGACAAGTTAAGCACATTATATATAAACTTACATAAGCACGCACTCATTTAATTGTACTTGTAAATTACATTTTCTTATTTATAATTCAAAAAAAAATTTAGAGGTTTTCCAAAAATGAAGTACAGAGAAAACAGACTAGTGTTAAAACATATTAAAATATTATAAAGGAACCATAATTCAAACAACATGATACTGAGAAAAACATATAAAGAGCAAAGAATAAAAGAGCAGAAATTGGGATCCCTGGGTGGCGCAGCGGTTTAGCTTTTAGCCCAGGGCGCGATCCTGGAGACCCGGGATCAAATCCCACGTCGGGCTCCCGGTGCATGGAGTCTGCTTCTCCCTCTGCCTATGTCTCTGCCTCTCTCTCTCTCTCTCTCTCTGTGACTATCATAAATAAATAAAAATTTTTAAAAAAGCAGAAATTAAGAAAGAATAGTTTTAATAAAGAAATAGTATTAGAGAAAAAGGAATTATATAATAATCATGATTAGGACTGAGAGCAGTGAGAAGACCTTATAATGATATACTCCACACCAAGTAAATTCCAGTTTGTGATGAATTTTTAAAAATTTTTTGAAAGCATGAAAAAAATTAAAAAACTAGATTTCTATTTTATCAAATACTTGGTAGGAAAATATTCTAAATAGAAAGAAATCACAAAGGAAATGATTGGCATACTTAAATATATGAGATTAAGAAGTATGTAATGGAAAATAGAAGGGCAACCAGACTGGTGACATTTATATATGAAAGTTAATACCTTTATTATATGAAAGCTAACATTAAGTGTTCAGAAACACATCAAAATCAGGGGCACCTGGGTGGCTCGGTTGAGCATCCACTTCTTGATTTCAGCTCAGGTCATGATCTTAGAGTCCTGGGATCGAGTCCTACATTAGCCTCCCCACTCAGCATATAGTCTGCTTGAGATTTTCAGTTTCCCCCACCCCTCTTCTTGTTCTCTCTCTCTCTCAAATAAATAAGTAAATCCTTTTTAAAAATTTTGGGGAAAGAAAGGAAACATCAAAATCTCAAAAGATCATGGGCAAAAAATGTTTGAAATTTTACTCAGAAAATACAGTTAAGGGTTTTTTTGTTGTTTAAAGAAACTGAGGCAGGGTAAAGGGTTAACTCTAACTGAAGAAGCCTGATTTAACAAATACAGAAGGAATAAGGGAGAAATCCCTTGATTTGAGGTATTATTGACCTACCACAGTTATAACTGTAGCAGACAAGATCCATTGATGAATTCTAAATTAGTGGATGAGATTGAAGAAGAAACAGATTTTTTTACATGTTCTCAAAGTATATCTTCCTAACTTAGAAGTTTTTCATTAAAGATAAAAAGCAGGTCAACTTAAAAGTTGTTTTGAGGAGTTGCCTGAGTGGCTCAGTCAGTTAAGCGTCTGCCTTCAGCTCAGGTCATAATCTCGGGGTGCTGGGATTAAGGACTGCTTTGGGTTCCCTGCTCAGCGGGGAGTCTGCTTCTTCTCCCTCTGCCCCTCTTGAGAGCTTGTGCTCGCTCTCTCTTTCAAATAAAATCTTTAAAAAAAAATAAAAGTTGTTTTGAATGAATTAAATTGAATGAACATCATGAGGTTCATACACCTATTACCTTGCTTTTTGTATATAAGTCTTTTAGAAAAGCCTAAAACATGTTTCTAGATCTATAAAATGCTTATATCCTTTGACCAGTATTTTCATTCCTGGATATTTTCCCTTTTTGGATTTATCTTTAGGATAAACTTCGATTACAAAGATTTATTTGAGCATTATTTATTCTTTAAAAAAAATTTAAAACAACCTAAACTATGAATTAGGTAAAGAGAAAATTAAAATGCATAAATGTAGTTTAATAATATATTTTATGGTTATTATAGAAGCATAAAACAATAACTTTCATATTAATAATAAAGCTAGATACCAAATTCTTTTCATTTTTTTTTTTTTTTTTATCTACGATAGTCACACAGAGAGAGAGAGCAGAGACACAGGCAGAGGGAGAAGCAGGCTCCATGCAGGGAGCCTGACATGGGACTTAATACCGGGACTCCAGGATCATGTCCTGGGCTGAAGGCAGGTGCCAAACTGCTGAGCCACCCAGGGATCCCCTGTAATAAGGATTTTAAAGAAATATAAAAACTTTTCAGTTGATTTGATAGGTTGATGAAATTGTAATTTCATCAGATTGTAATCTGTTTTCTGGCTTTTTATAATTATCTTTGTACCATTTGAAAGGTGAAAATGTAAAAATGCTGTTGTAAGCAAAATAGGGAAAGGGCCTTCGAGTAATCGCTGTTAAATTTTACAGAACAGCTTGGTTATTGACACTCCAAGAATTAGGAAGCAAACAAGACCCTTTAGTGCCACAAAAGATGAATTGGCTGAATTATCTGAAGCCGAAAGTGAAGGAGATGAAAAGCCCAAACTCCGGAGACCCTGTGACCGTTCCAATGGCTATGGAAGAACTGAATGCTTTAGAGTAGAGAAAAATCTTCTAGTTTATGGGTAAAATACTATTTTTAATGTTTCTTGTTAGTAGTCTGCTACATAAAGCTACAGAAAATATACACTAAATTCTACTTTATTCTTTTTATCTTGTTAGAATCAACAAAATCTGTTTTGAATGCCCTAAATTTATTATGTTTAATGTATATTTATTAGCAAAATAGTGAAGTATTCTTAAATTGTAAATTATAAACATGTCACTGAAGTCAAATTCCTTGTTCTGAGATTTGCATATTCAATAATATAAAATGGATAATCTTGTTATCCATTGCTGAATAATATACACTCGAAATCACTCTACCATAGTTCTGCATTTTACTCATGGGGCAGGCTGGGTTGGGGGGGTATCTTTATTAGGTAAATCCTATTAATGACCAGATATGTTTTTTGCAGTTTTCAAGCCTTTTGTCCACAAGTTCTGTTTTACTCTAGAACTTGACTCAATATTAATGTAAATATACCTTTTTAACCAGATGGGGCCGATGGAGAGAAATTCTGTCCCATGGCCGTTTTAAAAGACAGCTGAATGAACATGATGTAGAAATAATTTGCCGAGCCCTCTTAGCATACTGCCTTGTTCACTACCGAGGAGATGAGAAAATTAAAGGCTTCATATGGGATCTTATCACTCCAACTGAAGATGGGCAAACACGAGAGCTACAAAATCATCTAGGTAAGAAGATTCTTGCTTTTCTTAATATTTATTTTTAGTTATATAGATAGTACATACCACAGTATCTTGTTAAGTATTGAAGCATTACAGATAACATTAAAGAACCCTTAAAGTTCACTCGCAATTCAAGTTCTGACTTAGCAAATACCAACTTATTGATTCGGTTGGGTTGGGTTGTTAGATATGTATCAGTTTGCAGGTTGTTGCCTCAGAACTTCCCATCTGTGTTCATGTAGATCTGTCTCATTTTTAAAACTCCTTTTTAGTAGTTCATAGTAGGAGTAGTCCTTAGTTTATTTAGCATCTGCTTTAATGATTGGCACTTAGGACATTTCTAGTTTTTTGGGGTTTTTTGTGTTTTTTTTGTTTGTTTTTTTTCTCATTAAACTTTTGTTTTAATGGGTCTCAAAATTCTGTGACAGATTTTTGGTCGTTTCCATTAAAAAGTACTGATTTTAAAAACTAATAACTTAAAACTGCCACACACGCACAAAAAAAAAAAAAAAAACAAATGGTCCACAAAACATTCTCCTTTCCTTCTGAAGGTTTTACGATGCATTGTTATCATTAACCAGTCTTTTACTATTAAACTTAAATGGCCAATTGACACAAACAGTTCTGAGACCGTTCTTCCACCACTGATTAAGACTGGGGTGGCAGGTATTGGGGATAATATTCATTTAGCCTTCTGAGCTTTCTGGGCAGACTTGGTGACTTTGCCAGCTCCAGCTGCCTTCTTGTCCACTGCTTTGATGACACCCACAGCAACCGTCTGTCTCATGTCACGAACAGCGAAACGGCCCAGAGGAGGATAGTCAGAGAAGCTCTCAACACACATAGGTTTGCCAGGAACCATATCAACAATGGCAGCATCCCCAGATTTCAAGAACTTGGGACCATCTTCCAGCTTCTTTCCAGAACGACGATCTATCTTTTCCTTCAGCTCAGCAAACTTGCAGGCAATGTGAGCTGTGTGACAATCCAGCACAGGTGCATATCCAGCACTGATTTGGCCTGGATGGTTCAGGATAATCACCTGAGCTGTGAAGCCAGCTGCTTCCATTGGTGGGTCATTTTTGCTGTCACCAGCCACGTTGCCACGACGAACATCTTTGACAGATACGTTCTTGACATTGAAGCCCACATTGTCCCCAGGAAGAGCCTCACTCAAAGCTTCATGGTGCATTTCAACAGACTTTACTTCAGTTGTAACATTGACTGGAGCAAAGGTGACCACCATACCAGGCTTAAGAACACCAGTCTCCACTCGACCCACTGGGACAGTACCAATACCACCAATTTTGTAGACGTCTTGGAGAGGCAGACGCAAGGGCTTATCAGTTGGATGAGTTGGTGGCAGAATGCAATCCAGGGCTTCAAGCAGTGTGGTTCCGCTGGCATTCCCATCTTTACGGGTGACTTTCCATCCCTTGAACCAAGGCATGTTAGCACTTGGCTCCAGCATGTTGTCACCATTCCAACCAGAAATTGGCACAAATGCTACTGTGTCGGGGTTGTAGCCAATTTTCTTAATGTAGGTGCTGACTTCTTTAACAATTTCCTCGTATCTCTTCTGGCTGTAGGGTGGTTCAGTGGAATCCATTTTGTTAACACCAACAATTAGTTGTTTTACACCCAGTGTGTAAGAGAAGGGCATGCTCACGGGTCTGCCCATTCTTGGAGATACCTGCTTCAAATTCACCAACACCAGCAGCAACAATCAGGACAGCACAGTCAGCCTGAGATGTGCCTGTAATCATGTTTTTGATAAAGTCTCTGTGTCCTGGGGCATCAATGATGGTCACGTAATACTTGCTGGTCTCGAATTTCCACAGGGAGATATCAATGGTGATACCACGTTCACGTTCAGCTTTCAGTTTATCCAAGACCCAGGCATACTTGAAGGAGCCTTTTCCCATCTCAGCAGCCTCCTTCTCAAATTTTTCGATAGTTCTTTTGTCGATCCCACCACATTTGTAGATCAGAGGGCCAGTAGTGGTAGACTTGCCCGAATCTACGTGTCCAATGACGACGATGTTGATGTGAGTCTTCTCCTTTCCCATTTTGGTTTAGGTTTAGCGGTGGTTTTCACGACACCTGTGTTCTGGCGGCAAACCCGTTGCGAAAAAGCGACATTTCTAGTTTTTAGGCAATTGAGAAAGAAAAGTTTTAGTGACTGTCCTGCATTTTTCCTTCTACATGTGACTAAATCTTTCACTAAAATAAGTACCAAGAAATGTAATTGTTGAGGTATAGCATCTATACATCCTTAGCACCTAAAATGTAGTGTATGGATTAATAGTATAATTATCTCCTGGAAGCTTCTTAGAAATACAAAATCTTAGGTGTCAGACTTACTGAATCAGAATCAAACTTAAAATGTTTTCATAAATACTTTAATTTGCCACCAGATATGGCTATACTAATTTGCCATTCTGCCAGGGGTATATATAAGTACCTTTTTTTCCACATCCTTTCTAATAGAACATCTTTTCTGCATAAAGTAATTGTTTCATAGCATAAAGTAATTGAATTTTCTGTAAAGATAAAAAAATATTACTATGCCTTAAAACTTGCATTACAGTTTTGTTCTATTTAATCAACAAATACCTGCTACAGTACCATGTGCTTCTTGTGCAAGGTACTGAGAAGAGAAGAAGAAACAGGATCCCTGAGCTCATGAACTTTCTATTCTGGCCAGGTAGACAGACATAATAAGAAAGTAGATACTTACAGAATGTGATAAGTACTGTGAAGTAATAAAGTGCTTAGATGGAGAAGAACAGAAAGCACCTATTTTGGATTAGGGTGGTCACTGGAGGCTGTCTTAATAGAGGGGCAGTGAAATTAGTATGAAGAGTGGACCTCTGGTAAAGAAGGAAGACTAACACAAATGTAATTTCACTCTTCCTTGAAACCCCACTTACATGTCAGTAAAGAGAAAGAAAATAAGGCATTATGCTTGATAAATTCTACAGATAGAAGTCTTAGTTTCTTCAATAAACAAATAGGGGGTGGATAGACAGGCTATCTATAAACCAGAGGTTCTGAACCAGACATGATTTTGTGCCCAGTCCTGCCACCATTCAGGGTTGTCACTGCTTTGAGCATGTCACTAGCATCTAGTAGGTAAAGGTCAACAGGGCACAGACAGCCCACCACAGTGAAGAACTATGCAGCTCAAAATATCAATAGTGCTGAGATTGAAAACCCTCAATCTCAAAGATTTGTAAGTCCTCAACCAGTTGTAGTGTGGGGGCCCGATTGGGTTCCTGGCCAAAGCAAACAACCCAGGGGATTTTTTTATTATCTTTATTAGATAATAGCAAATTTGAATATCAAATATTAAGGAAGTATTATTGCATTTCTTGGAGCTGATAATGGTATTTAAGAGGAGACTTTTTCCATATCACTGAAAGATACTCAGGTATTTATTAATAAAATGACTGAGGTCTTAGACAAAATAATATGAAAGGTTGAGGAGGGAACAGGGTAGGTATCGATGAAAAAAAATTGGCCATGAGCTGATAATTATTAAAGTTGGATGATGGGACATAGTGATCCATCATATTATTCCATCTATTTTTGAATATGCTTAATTCCATAATTAAAAAATAAATAGGCATAAACCCTCAAAAGAAGAGAGAGAGTGAGAGAGGAAATAGCAACACAATTTTGGAAGAAAATAGATGAGTGCCTACTAACTCAGCCAACAAGAGAAAGCTAAATTCTCAGATCAGCAGTAGGAAGAGGCAACAACCAACCCATGTGCTTCACAGATTATCCAAAAGTTTCAATTTGTGACACATCAGGAACCTCTGAAAGGCATGAAGGACAGAGATTTTGACTAGAAGTTGTTTAAAGAGAGTTTTTTTAAAGATTTTTAAGATTTTATTTATTTTATTTATTTATTCATGAGAGACATGAGAGACACAGAGAGAGAGAGGCAGAGGGAGAAGCAGACTCCATGAGGGAGCCTGATGTTGATCCCAGGATTCCAGGATCACACCCTGGGCTGAAGGCAGATGCCCAACCACTGAGCCATCCAGGGATTCCCTTAAAGAGAGTTCAGATTGCCAAACACCCTCTTCAACCCTATGTAGCCAAAATGAAGAATGATTGAAAGTTTATTCTCTAGTGGCAGCTGGGTGGCTCAGTCCACTAAGTGTCTCACTCTTGGTTTTGGCTCAGCTCGCCATCTCAGGGTCATGAGATCGAGCCCCACATCAGGCTCCGTGCTGGGTGTGGAGCCTGCTTAAGAGTGAAGAGGATTGGACTATAGGATGATATGAGTAATAACATAGAACAGAGTACAATTTAAGGTGGAAGGCATTAATAAGTATCAAAAAGAGACTACACAATAATAAAAATGACCCATAACTAAATAAAGATATAACAAGGGGTGCTGGCCTGCCCCTCCCCTCCAAAAAAGAAAAAATAAGTATAAACTTTATACATAAACAAAACAGTCTCAAAATAATAAATGCAAAATTGTCAAAATTTTAAGAAAAAATGGGCAAGTCCACATTAAGCTTCTATTTATCATTGTGGTGAAATTCCTAGCTGGTAGAATACAGCAAGGAAAAGATATAGGAGATAAGAATTGAAAGTAATCAAAAGTATATTTTTAGTAATTGTTAAAAATTATAAGTGAAACAACTCTACATCATTGAAGATTAATAGGTAAGCAGTGGTATATATGCAATAATAGTCATACAATAGATTTTTATACCACAGTTGATATAAATTATATTCTCCTGAGTCAGCAAGTATAAATCTCAAAAAAAAAAAAAAATACCAAAGCAATCAATAAATTGCAGAATTGCATTTGTAATATAACATCTGAAAACTTAAATACTAAATATTTCTCCAACCTGTGAGTACAAACAAGCATAGAATGACAAGACAAATTCAGAGTACTGTTTATCTCTGGGAAGGAAGAAGTAAATTGGACTTCAGTATGCATACTTATTTCCTTTAATGAAAAACCGACCAAATATGGAATATGTAAAGATTAAGAGTAGGAATACCTTGTTGTATTTTTTAAATCTTTCAGGAGTGCCTGGGTGACTCAGTCAGTTAACTGTCCAACTCTTGATTTCAGCTCAGGTCATGATCTCATGGGTTGTGAGATTGATCCCCTCATTGGGCTCCATGCTCAGTTCTCTCCTTGAGGGTTCTCTCCCTGTGCCCCTCTCTCCACTTGCACTCGTTCTCTTTCTCTCTCAAATAAATAAATCTTAAGAAAGAAAAGAAAGAAACAAAGAAAGATAGATTTCAGAGGCATCTGGCTGGCTCAGTCAGTGGAGCGCATGACTGTTGATCTTGGAGTTTTTTTTTTTTTTTTTTTAATAAATTTTTATTTATTTATGATAGTCACACACAGAGAGAGAGAGAGAGAGAGAGAGAGAGGCAGAGACACAGGCAGAGGGAGGAGCAGGCTCCATGCACCGGGAGCCCGACGTGGGATTCGATCCCGGGTCTCCAGGATTGTGCCCTGGGCCAAAGGCAGGCGCTAAACCGCTGCGCCACCCAGGGATCCCGATCTTGGAGTTTTAAGTTCAGGCTCCACATTGAGTGTAGAAATTACTTAAAACCTTACAGAAAAAAAAAATATTTCACAAAAGTGTCAAATAAAACAAATTTAGCTCTCTTAAACAAGAACCCACAAAGACTATACCTAATCCAGTTTTGAAAATCAAGAAGGCAAAACTTAACTATTTTATAACTAGGGAAGCTAAAAGTAAAGCCTAGCAGGTTGGAGCTTTTGGTTTTTACATTTGGGGGAAAAAATAATGAGTTTTGGAACAAAAAGTAAGAGTGATCAATTTCAGATACAGAATTGGTGGGTACTTGGGGAATTGTTAATATGCATATACAATCATCACGTTGACTTACCTTGCCTTTGGGTCAGTATTGTTAACCATTAATATTTTAAAGATCTCAGTATAGCCTGCACAGACTTCTAAAGTCTCCAGAAATTTCTTGCATTGAAAAGGTGTTTCAAATTCCAAAACTTTACACAATTTATCCCTGATTTCATGTGTCCTTCTCTTTTAACAGGCCTATCAGCCCCTGTGCCCAGAGGTCGAAAAGGGAAGAAAGTAAAAACTCAAACAAGCTCATTTGATATACAGAAAGCAGAATGGCTTCGAAAATACAATCCTGAACAGCTACTTCAAGATGAAGGATACAAAAAACATATAAAACACCACTGTAATAAGTAGGTAGTAGGGTATTTTTAACACAACTCGTTAAAAGTTTATATTTCTGAATTTATTAAAAATCTTTAAGCATGCTGATTTTGAGTACAGAGACAGTGTGGTCTAGGACCAATCCTAATCTTAATCTTACAGGGTATCCTTCAGCAAATCATGGTACCTCTTGTGTCACTGTTTTCATCAACAGAGAGAGAAATAAAACTGGCCTCCAAATGATCTCATTATATCTTACTTGGATATTAAATTATGATGATTGTGAAGATTTTGGAGAAACCTATTTTACTATATATGGTAGTAATGAGACTTATTTAATCAGAGTAATTATTATTTAATTATAAAAATTCTGTATACAAATTCTTTTCCAATTTTAACCTCATGGATGAATTTTCTTTAATGATTAATATCTTTGTGTCTTTTGATTTCTTTTCCCTCATTTTTAGGGTTTTGCTTCGTGTGAGAATGCTGTATTATCTAAAGCAAGAAGTCATTGGAAATGAGTGTCAGAAAGTATTTGATGGAGTTGATGCAAGGTAAATTAAATAACCTGTTTATATTCTCAGTTATATAATGAGGCAAAAGTTATAGGACCAGAAAATTGTACATTAAGTGGTTCCTTATTCAGTGAAGTTCACAAAATTCCACCACATGTAGAGAATTCACCCTTGCCAATTTTTGCCTTTCCTCCATTAGTCTCAATCTTTGGCTCTGTCACTAAAAGCTATAATAATCATAACAGCAGTTAGGAGTAAGCTTCCTGCTGCCAGATCTAAAACTTAACCTTTCTATGCTCATTCTTTTCTTCCCTCTTATTCCAGTGGAAGAGGTTGTATGGCGACTGACTTTTATATCCACATATGATCCATCCGATGCCCTGGTCTCTCAGTTCCTTATTCTGCTTCTCCTTTCTTCTTGAAATGCTGTTTTTATTTTTACCTTTTTTTCTTTTCTGAGATGCTGTCTTCTGTAGGCATTCATGCAACTGTACCCACTTGTTGTCCTTTTTCCTCAGTGGTCTTTTCCTCTTCGTGTACCTTTGTGAGCTCTTATATTGGATTAGCCAGGAGCTCTGCCCTCAGCTCTCTTTCTTGTCTACACTCTCCTTAGGTAAGCTCCTGCAGTCTCAGCATACCAAGTCTCAAGAAACAGATGACTCTCAAACTTGCATGTTTCATCCCAGAGCTCTAACCTTAGAGAGCTGCCTCCCAGCATTTGCACTTGAAAGTCTAGTTGACATCTTTAAACTATCCCTGGCTCTCCAAATCTTGTTTTTTTTTTTTAAGATTTTATTTTATTTATTCATGGGAGACACACACACAGAGAGAGAGAGAGAGAGAGAGAGAGAGAGAGGCAGAGACAAAGGCAGAGGGAGAAGCAGGCTCCATGAAGGGAGCTTGATGTGGGACTCGATCCGGGATCTCCAGGATTATGCCCTGTGAAGACGGCACTAAACGGCTGAGCCACCCAGGCTGCCCCAAATCTTCTGCCTCCGACCCTTTCCTCCCACATTTCCACACACAGGCCTTTTCCATTCTGCTAAATGTACCACCCAGTTGCTTGGTGGCCATTCTTAATTCCTCTCTTCCTCTTATACCTCTCAGGAAGATCTGTGAGCTCGACAAATTACAGCATATGTCCAAATCTGAACACTTATCACCACATCCTCTGCTAAATCTCTAGCACAAAGTACCACTACGCCACGTTTAGACATTTGCAATGGCCTCCTAATTAGATCTGTCTCTCTACAGACTGACCTTCACACAGTAGCCAGAGTGATCTTTCTGAAGCAAAAATCAGGCCACGGTGTTCCTCTCCTTCAAACTTTCCTGGTGCTTCTCATTTCTCTTAGAATAAAGTCCACAGTTCCTATGGCTCTACATCACTCATGACCTCTTCCTTTGTTCTTTCCCTCACTCATGATGCTGCAGCCACACTGGGTTTTTGTTTCTCCAGCATATCAGGCTTACTCTGCTCTCTGCCTCCTGGTACACTCTTGCACCTCATCTTCCACAGAACTGTCTCTTCAAATTTTTCAGGTCTAGACTCAAGTTTTACCGCCTCCCACAGGCCTTCCCTGGCCTCTGTAGCTAAAGCAGCCTACCAGTTACTTACTACTGCTTAACCTTATTTTATCTCATTCATGATGCCTATTACTATTAAAGGTATGTTTATTTGTACACCTTTCTCTTTCTCTTTCCATTACAGTTTAAGCTGCTTAAAGGTTAAATATGCTGTTTTATTGATCTTTATTTTCACAACCCAAAAAATATTTGTTGACTAGGTGACTCCACTTTTCTCTTCGCCTAACAGGATCTAATCCATTTGTGATTTCCCAGGAACTATGTTCTGCAAATTTTCCCTACATTTTCTGCTTTCATTAACCTCCCCCTCTCTGGATTCTCATTTGAATTTTCACATCTTCACATCTCCCTCAGACACTGACACACACAGACAAACACAAACAACACTTTCGTACCTAGCATCTCATCTCACTATTTTATGTTTATTCTCCTTGATTTCACAGCCAGACTTCTGCGTTTGTATCTCCTTTTTCTCCTCTCCGATTTCTGATGTACTCCCCACCCCCCACAGTTCAGCCTTTACCCCTCATTCCACCACCACCTCCAAGAAATCCCCCCCAGCATGCTTGCTGCTAAACCCATGGATATATCAAAATGTTTATCTTACTTTACCTTTTTCTTTTAAGATTTATTTATTTGAGAGGGAGAGAGTGGGGAGGAGGGGTAGAGGGAGAGAATCTTCAAGCAGAGTCCCGCTGAGTGCAGAGCCTGACATGGGGCTCGGTCCAACGACCCAAGCTGAAGCCAACAGTCAGACGTTCAACCAACTAGGCCACCCAGGTGCCCCTGTCCTACTTTACCTTTATTGACTGCTCCCTTCTTCAAATGCTTTTGTAATAGCATTCACCTGCAGATGTTCTTTTTTAGCTTTCTGCTCGCTGCTTTGCTAGCTCCTCTTCAGGCTATCTCTGAAATGTCTTCTCAGGGATGCTTTCTTCTTGTCACCTCCTTTTCCTGAATGCTGTCATCTTTTCTGTGGCATCAGTTCTTATTTCTATACTCTACTTGCACACCTATCTCCAGCTCACATATTTCCTCTGAATTTCAGATCCACATCTCTCACGTGTGCCATGATTACTAATGCCTCCAGGCCTTTGCAGTCTTTCAGAACATTTCCTCTCCCATTTTCCTCCATTCTCCCCCGCTCACTGCTCAGCTCAGCTCAGCCTTTCCTGGCCTCTTAAGTCTGGGTCAGGCATATATCCAAGTGCTCCATCACAGAGCTCACCATGCAGGGGTGCAGGTACCTCTTCACAAGGGCAGGGAGTGACTGCCTTATTATTGCTATTATTAGCACATAAGGAATGCTGTTTGAATGAATGATCTAGCCTGGAGAAGTTAAAGGTGGCTTTATGCAAGAGGAAGCACATGAACTGAGTCTTCAGAAACAGAAATCAACAACGGGAGCACATGCAGCATATTATATTCCTTTCCCTAGCAGTTAACAAACATTTAACATGCATTTGGCCCTTAAACTGGAACGCTGGGTAGGTATATGCTCTTTACAAGCAGGAAATCTTTCCAGCTCTGGTGATTATCACAGTGTTTTGGGCTTAAAATGCCACCTGATGGTTGGTGAGGGGAATTACCTGACCCTCTTATTTTCTTTTCCTCTTACCTTCATCTTTTGGTTCTTATGCTTTCGTTAGTCCTGGTCAGGAAATCAATCAAAAATAAATATCTTCATTAACTGTATTTTCCCTCATCATTTCTTCAGTTTTCATTGTATCACAGGAAAATCATTCTTTTTCTATTTTCCTACATTAAGCTAGAAAACTATATGATTGCAACCCTTCTGTTTTTAAGAAAAATTAGAGGTAATTAGATATTCAGTTAAGTGCAGAAAACTTTCTTTAAGAATCTAGAGAAATGTCTCCATCCTTTTCTCCATATTCCTTGGGTTAAAAACTGTTTGCTGGCAAAACACTTAGGAAAAATAAAAAGTAATTTTCTATATATTTATCATGTTTTATTTACTTTTAAGACTTGTAAAAGTCTTTTGTTTCCATTACCATTGTCCTTTATTTCCACTATATTAGTATTTTCCACTGTATTAGTAAATATCAGGTTCTTGTGGACTAGCTCAGGAACATATTGACTATCAGTTTATTACTATATGATAAGTTCTTTTGAGTTCCCAGACAGTGAGCTTACAAATGAACTTTTGCTACACAACTTAATTGTAAGTAGAAAACTTCAAATTTTTTCAGAACAATAGGCTTTTGTTTATTAACTTATGAAATTTTGATGCTAAGACAAGGAGATGAAATTCTGCTTAATTTTATGTTTTGTTATATCTCTGATTCCTTGAAAACTGATAATTCACAAATATCAAATAGGGAAACTCTCAACTAGAAAATTTGATTTCAAGGTAATTTATCCTATCCAGTCTCCAATATTTATTTATTGGGGCACCTGGGTGACTCAGCCAGTTAATCGTCTGCCTTCAGCTCGGGTCATGATCTCAGGGTCCTGGGATCAAGCCCCGCGTCGGCTCTCCCTCTTCCTCTCCCCCTCCCCCTGCTTGTGCTCTCTTTTTCTCTCAAATAAATAGATAAACTCTTTTTTTTAAATTTTTTTATCTGAGGGAGATGCAGTGTAGAGGGAGGAGTAAAGCGGACTCCCCATTGAGCTCAGAGCCTCACGTGAAACTTGATCTCACCACCTGAGATCCTGACCTGAGCCAAAATTAAGTCCGATGCTTAACTAATCAAGCCACCCCAATGCCCCTCTACCTTCTTTGTTGAGTAAAATATAAGAATGATACGTGTGCGTTTAAAAATTAATGATATTTGTTCGATAATTATTGTCAGATGTTAGTGATCTGCTAGGCTGAGGGAGACAGTGGCTTGAATCATTATGTAAAGAAGTAAATGTTTCAGTCCTTCCATGCGTGGCATGTTTTCATTTTTAGCAGTGATGTATGTGTTACTTATAAAAAGTTTCTGGGAAAATAATAATTTCAAATGATAAGCAAAGGAAGTTATGTTTGCAGAATTGTTGAGTGCTCTTTAGTAGTTGTTTCATACTCATGAAAACAGCCAAATTACCAAAGCATCATGGATTTATTATAGTTTTCTTACTTTATCATATTGTCATTTTTAGGCATGATATTTATATACAGCATAAAAATAGCACTCTGAGAAAAAATAGCACTCTGAGTATTTTAGTCAAATTATGAATCAAAAACTTGCCATGTTCTTTCACTTGTAAGCAATGCTTAATTTTTCAGTGGCATATTCTTACCAATAGCAGTCTAGAAAATATATAACTTGTTTTGCAGCCTAAAGCAGTTAATTTGCCCTTCCAGAGCCTCAGGCTCCTCATACACAAAATGAAATAGTTGAGCCAGCTTATTTTTGTCAATTTGTTTGCTGACAAAAGATTCTACTTTCCCATAAAATGCTTTGTTTATATCTGAAGGAAATCAGTAGAAAGAATGATTCTTTAAGAGTAAATAAAGTAAACCTTAAAAAAAGATTCAGTAAACCTATTGAAAAATGTCTTTTGTTGAGTTTAAGGATATTAATTCATTTTTTGGTAATTTTGTTGATGCTGTACAATTTTGTAATTTTAATTGGTGATAATCGTGGAAAATTTTTTTAAAAATCAATGAAATAAAATCTTAACCTCTTTTTCTTAAAAACCATAATGCTGGGACGCCTGGTTGGCTCAGCAGTTTGGCTCCTGCCTTCAGCCCAGGGTGTGATCCTGGAGTTCCAGGATCAAGTGCCACATCAGGCTCCCTGCATGGAGCCTGCTTCTCCCTCTGCCTGTGTTTCTGCCTCTTTCTCTCTGTGTCTCTCATGAATAAATAAATAAAATCTTAAAAAAAAAAAGTAATGCTTTTTACAAGCTAGGTAAAGTCTGCCTCCTCTTTGACTTGTTTGTAATTATTCATAGTGCCATATCGTGATTTTTTTTTTAAGTGACATTGATGTTTGGGTCCCAGAACCAGACCACTCAGAAGTTCCTGCTGAATGGTGGGATTTTGATGCTGATAAGTCACTTCTTATTGGAGTTTTTAAACATGGTAAGTGAGAAGTAAAGTAGGTAGTCCTCTTCTGTGTATAATGTGATTCAACTAGTTCTCAGTTTAACGATTCCCAACTATAGCTTCATTCCGGTAACACTGATGCTATTATACATATCATGGAGAGCACACAACACCAAATTATGTGTCCATCACTACACTTCTTCATGAAAAGGCTGGCATACATGACCTGCCCCCTCCTGGACAGAGGTCTTACTAACTTCCCCTCAGGAAGAGTTTCTTGTGTAAAGTTTGTTGTATGATCAGTTTTTCTCTTTTTCATTTTAACTGATAAATTTAATATAAATTTTTAAATATACCTATGCCAAATCATGTAATATTTATGATAATTTCCAGAAAATCTGCTTTACCCTGTAGTTTTTAATATATGGTTCCTTTAGTCCAGGAACATCATCCACTATAAATATGAGGAATGCTTATATTCATACACCTTTTTTCTTTTTATCCTTTTCACTTTCTAATTGGTGATCTCCCCCCCTGCCCCACCCAGGTTATGAAAAATATAACACTATCCGAGCAGACCCAGCATTATGCTTCTTGGAAAGAGTGGGAAAACCTGATGAGAAAGCAGTTGCTGCTGAACAGAGGGCAAATGATTATATGGATGGGTATGTGCACTTCAGAGACGTGATTTTTTTCATATAGCTCTATCAGCAGCATATTCTGTTGGTGATGTTTATCTTTAAATAATGTAGTAGTAAGACAATTGGAGTTTACAATCTAAAAGAGTTAACAAAACTCTAATAAATCAGAATTTATCCAGTGGTGTGATCAAAGAAGAGACTCCACCTGCCCTATACCCATTCTTGTGGTGAGTCCTTCATTTTTCCATTCTTATCAGTCATGGCCATTAAAGCCATACAATTCTAAGAGCATAGAGAGAAGAAACTAAGAATATTACAATTGAAGAGAAATAGGATGTTTGTTCGTTTTATCTGTTATAAGCTCTTTACTATCTTCGTTTTCTTACCAAAAGATAAAAGTAAGGGACTGTTGTTGAGGTTAATATTGCACATTTAAAAGTGAACTTGGTAGTAAGACTCAATTAGAAGTAGATTTCTTCTGACTTGCCACATAACTACCTTCATGCTGTGGCTTGGCTGGCTCCTCAGGCTAACGAACAGAGATTTCAGTACAAAATCACATTAAAACGTCCTTCCCACAAGACTCTCATTTGTCCTGTCAAGAGAAAGTTTAAGTCCAGCATGATAATTGTAGTATCTGTTGGTATTTTAACAGGGATGTGGAAGATCCAGAATACAAACCTGCCCCAGCTATCTTTAAAGATGATATAGAGGTATGCTTTGGATCCTATTTTAAAATCCTCAATTCTTATTCCATGATTTCTTTTGTTTGCTTTTTCTTTTGTGTGTTTTTTCCTTCATATGTTTTCCTATACATAATTCTCTTCTTCAGAAGATTAGCTAAGTTAGTGAACCACTTGGGTTGACAGATACCACAAGTAGTCCTTCAGAATATGCCCGATCTCCCTTCTAGACAAGCTGGAGGCTGGGGTGGACATATGGATGAAATGGAGCTTTCCCACATGCTGCACTACTAGGATCTAAGAAGCACAGTGTCAGGGGAAAAACCAGAAGTAGATACTCGAAGTACACAGCAACAGATAGAAACTATACCTACATAAAGGGTTTAAAATAGAGGGTAGGGCCTAGAGGAATTCTGAGCTGTTCTAAGTGTTCTGTTTATAGAAAGTCAAAAGGAAGAAGCAGAGTTGGGTGAAAATACAGAAGATAGTCTGTGGAGTAGAGAAAGGATGTGGAAAGGGATGAGAGATTCTGTTATACTTATCAAGGTGTGGAGAGGACTAGATGGTACTGTAACTGGCTAGGGATGAGAGATTCTGTTATACTTATCAAGGTGTGGAGAGGACTAGATGGTACTGTAACTGGCTAAGGGGCTTGGATATTGATGCCTGTGTGAGGACTAGAGAGGGTCCAGGCCTGTGTGTGGCAGTGAGAACAGAGACTCTGCATAGAATGAGAACCCTCAGAGAACAGTACTGCCTGACAAACACACAGGGAAACAGCAAGGAAATTTATCTCCATGAGGGTGCTGGCTAGGGAAAAAAATTGTTTGCTTTGAGAATTCATAGCCAGAGGCCTGCTTTCTCTTGAGCGTACTGGTTTTTTTATATCCTCTGCATGATCCAAGAACTCTTGAGCCAAAAAAATGTAATATGGAAAGGTCCCAGGCTAGTAATACCCCTGAGGTACCTAGTAGAAACAAAAAGAAAAAGGGTTGTAGAAGAATCAGCTTCAGTGTAGACTGTACTTGAGTCCTGAAGATAAAAGCCCTCCATAAAATGAAGACAAAAATCCAAAAATTTAAAATCTATGAGGAACAATTCACCATGAGTGAATGTTAGCAAATACAACAAAGAACAAGATTAGACCTCTAAGAACTTCTGATGGAGGTCTATTAAAATAGAAAATAAGTAATTTTTTAAACTGTCAAAGACATTAAAGAAAAGACCCAAGAACAAAAAAGAAAGATACATGATTTTAAAAGACAAGGGACATATGAAAAAAGAATTTTTTATAACTTTAGAAGTGGAAAATACAGACATTGAAAGTTAAAATTCAACAAATAGGTTAAACACTGTGCCGAGGAGGCAAATTAAACACAGATCTTGAGAAAAGAAATGATTTAGAAAACAGATTTGAGGAAAGGATCCATAATGTAGCACAATGGCTCAGTTTAGCCCAATCAGGAGAAAGAAACCAACCACATAGTCATTTGAGTAAAGTTTAATGTAAAGAATTATTGACTATAATAGGGAGATTTAAGTAGAGAGGACTAGCTACTACTCCAGGGCTGACACAGAGCCGCCAAGGAAGAGCCCCGTCCCAGGCAGGGCTGGATCCTCCTCTCTTTTGAGAGGACATTAGCCACACCTCATTGGATGGCAGAACAGTTGCTGGGATGCCCCACTCGCACAACTTGCTAGAAATCCACCTGCCAAGGGAGCTTTTCCTAGGGAAGCGTCTCACTGGAGGCACTCTGCTATGAAACCACCACCTGAGGCCAAGGCTGCTAGGGGAAGCTGCTGGCCAACAGACCCTTAAAGAAACTGCTTGAACTGTAGAAGTGGGCCTTGGGGAAGCTGCATGTGCTGTGAGAGGTGAGCCAGGGAGGAGTTCCCCCAAACCAGAGAAGTAAAACCCTTTTCCTCCTACAGTGTCTTTCTGGTTGCCATTACTGAGAAAGCTTAACATCAAACTGGCTGGCAAAAAAAAAAAATTTAAAGAGCCCAGATCCATTTTCTTAGAACCAATAAAAGGTGTGAGAGGCAATGAATTTAGGGCTAAGACACATTAAATCAATATGAAAAACTCTTTAGAGACAAAGAGGATAACATAATGATGTCTGGCATATGTCTAATAGGTATTCCAGAGGGCAGAAGGGAGACCTGTTTTAAGAGATACCCACTGAGAATTTTTCAGATTCAGTGAAAGATATGTATTCTGAGAATCAAGAAATAAAGTGAATCTTGGCAAAATAAACAAATTAAATCCACTCAAAAAAACATCCCTGTGAAATGGCAGATGTTAAAAGCAACCAGAGTAAAAAGACCCACTTACAAAGGAATGATGATAATTCTAACTTCAGGCTTTTCTAAAATAACAATAGGAAATAATAGCCATTGGAATAAAACTACTAAAGTTGTGAATATGTTTACAGTAGTGTTGGATTATCTGACTGGAGATTCTCTGTTGACAGATAAAAACTAGATATACAGCACAAGCAAACTGTTCAAGGCTGAAAGAGAAGAGTTTTGCAGGTTATCTAATTAAATATGAGAAAGAATAAATTATGAAAGTTATTATATATATAAAAAAACCTATTAGTGATGAAACCTAGGGCATATTTGCAGTTAGGGTGAAGGAAAAGCACTGGCCTAAGTGTAATCATGGGAGAGGAAAATTTTAGTGGAAAGTAACTGGTCTAAAGTGTATAAGGCAACAGAGAAATGTAAAAGCGTGGGAATTGAGAACAAGATATTAAGATTTTTATTTTTACTAAATTTATCATTAATTCTATTGCAAAAAGTTGTCTATTACTATATTAAGAGGTTTGATTCTCTTTTCTTCTTTAATGTATCTTGATCCAATCACCCTGTGACAAATTTAAATTTTCTTTTAAAAGGATGATGTTTCTTCACCAGGAGATCTTGTTATAGCAGATGGAGGTAAATTGCATTTCTCTTTATACTTAGTAGTGGAAATTCACATTCTCATGATACCATGAAATCAGTAAACTATCACGCTTCTATGTTGTTTTAGATGCATATGAAATTTTTATTGACGACTATCATAATCATTATATAGGACATACTAGTTGACTGGGATTTTAACAATATTTTTAGTTGCAAATCTTTATGCCGTGACTCACTGCTTTTATGGAATCAAAGCTTTCATGATTTTATGGCTTGATAATTAAACTTATGTATGAGATTTCATCATCAAAGAACTGATTCAGTAATGCATTCAATAGCTTATCAATTCCACATGCATATTAGGAACCATCCTTTCTCACACCCCTTTTCTGCAAAGCCTTTCTTTGCAAGGTCTTGCTTCTCCTTCCTTCTGATTATCAAGATAAAAACATGCTGTCACCAGAGTACAATCACTCCCAGCTGACACCCAAGGAGAATAGGGCCTTCTCCTTTCATAGTTTGACTAGGAAGGAAAGAGTAGTATTTGTTTAGCATGAATGATTGCCGCTTAATTATGGTATATGTAATTATAAGATTATACCCTGGAAATAGAAAGCTAGATCCTGCACTTTATTAGGTGAATAAAATCTTTAAAGTGACAGCATTGTCGTAGAGAATTTTTTATAATATATGTTCCTCACTAATGACCTTTAAATTGTTTTGATTCTCACATAAATTGAGATAGATTTAATACAGAAGAAGTCTTTAATTGTAAGAGTTTACAGTATTCAACTTCTCAGGGATTTCAGTTTGACTTTTAATTCATTTAAGTTTAAGGCATTTGAATATTTGCCAGCCAGTAAAACATATTAGACCTAGAAATGCAAGAGTTGTATTTTCTGTGCAAGTGATGTTCGGTAGATACTATTGTGGTTCTTTATCCACTGTGACCTACTTACTTTGAGCTTTTTTTAAGTTTTTTAAGTTTGTTGTGACGTTTTTAGAGCTGTAGTTAAAAGAAAACTTTTTTATAATGAGATATTTGGCTTTGTGGGTTTTTTCCCACATAATCAGATTGAAAGAAAAAAAGTTTTAAGTAAGGAAATTTGCATTTTTTAAATGAGCTTTCATTTTAATATCTATTTAGTTTTGGAGGGCAGGGTTTTCTGTTTTTAGTTGCTTTCATTATTATTATTATTATTATTGACATGAGTTTCTTTAAATATAGATGGTCAACTGATGGAGGGTGATAAAATTTATTGGCCAACTCAGTCAGCTTTAACTACACGTTTGAGGCGTCTCATCACTGCATATCAGCGTACTAATAAAAACAGACAAATCCAGCAGATACAGCCTACTTTCTCAGTGCCTGCCAGTGTAATGCAGCCTCTTTATGAAGAAGCCACTCTCAATCCTAAAATGGCAGCCAAGATAGAAAGGCAGCAGAGGTAAGAAAATAGCCCTAAATTTTTAATATTAGTATAATTGTATAAATGTAGTTATTCATTCAGAAGGTTGTTAGAGTGTGAGTATCTCACTTTATGAAAAACGTAAGTAGAGAAGCTGCTCAAAGCAATGTTTTATGCATGCACACACGTACATAGATATATACTCATACACATATACACACAAATATGGTCAAAGATTATTGCATTTTGTAGTTCCTAGCCATGCTTCATATTTAATCATTATTTTGTCATGCTTATGAAGTGAGTTAAAAAAACTGAAGTTGCAATGCAAACTCAGGAATTAAATTATTAATAAAGCAAACTTTTAAATTACATGAAATAAAATCCATTCTACCTTATTCTTACATTATGACATCTATGAAATAGAAGAATGTATGGAAGACAAGTCTGTTTATGCTTTATATAGAGGATGAACCCTTGGAACTACTGATATCAAAGGGGAAGAAAATGGGAGACCTTTTTGCAAGAGAACTTGTTAAGACAGGCATGCTTCTCTCTTCCCAAAAGCTTTAACTTCTTAAAAAAGAGTATGTTGAAAAGAATAGCAGTATTTTTCAATAAGCTGGCCTTGTGGGGCTCCTGGGTGGCTCATTTGGTAAGTGGCTGCCTTTGACTCAGGACATAATCTCAGGTTCCTGGGATGGAGCCCTGCATTGGATTCCCCGCTCAGTGAGAAGTCTGCTTCTCCCTCTGTTCTCCCTCCAGCTCGTACTTGCTCTCTCTCATCCTCTCTCAAATAAATAAATCTTAAAAAAAACAACAACAACAACAAAAAAGCTGGCCTCGTTGTTAAGCCTGGGTCCTTGGATGTTCTCTAGAAAATATATCAGTTTTCTTTTGTATTTGCAGCACAAATAATTCATTGTAACCAGAATTTAATCAGTCTGAAATTTAAGATTTTTCAATGTCCTAGACATAATCTTCTTCAAATACTACTACCTCTGTAAATACACTGTTTCAGTTATCTATGATTGCATAATAACGCCCACACACACCCCAAAACGTGATGACTTAAACATGAGCTTTTTTATTTCTCATAATTCTATGGGTTGACCAGATGGTTCTTCTCTCCATGGTATTGGCAGAAGTGCTGAGATGGCTGGAAGGGAGAGTGGCCTCACCCACATGGCTGGCAGTTGGCACTGGGTTGCCAATTGGAAGCTTGAATGAGGGAACATTTCCAGTAGCAAAGGCAGAAGAAGCTGCAATTTCTTAAGGCTCAGCCTCAGGGTTACAAAGTTTCATTTCTGCTACCTTCTGTGGGTCAGAGAAGTCACAGGGTCAACCACGATTAAAGGGAGAGGAAAGAGATTGCTCTTCTCCCTGGGAAGAGTGGCAGAGAATTCATGGCCATCTTTAACCTCCCACATGCACTTTTCCCGTTGGTTGGTCAGATCTGGATTCATCTTCCTAAAAGTCCAAATTTATCATGATAGTTAATGGCTCCTTATTTACTACAGGTATAAAGTTTAAATTCTTAAACCTCAGTTCAAGAGTCTGCAGTTTTTGGTATCCACATGCATTTCTAATTCTATCCAATATTGGTCCCTCAGCCATAATGTCCTATGTATTCTTGACTCAATATCTTGCTTATATTGTTCCTATCACCTGGAACACCCTTCTTCCTACTCTTTAATACTGATTGGTTTCCTAGGCTATTTTTACTTTATTATCACATTAATCTTACTGTAGCTCTGTGATGAAAATGGCCTGTTGATGTTTTTCAAAGGTCTCATATATTCTTTCTCATTCACACAATTCCATAACTTAACCAGGAAAAAGTGTCCCTAAATTAGGCTGTGTTTGTAGATCTGTGATGCATAAGAATATTATTACCCTCTTTAAGTATCTTTAGGAGCTCTCTACTGAATAGAAACTATTTTTAGCCAGGTATATAAATTATTTCATAATCTGACCCTAACCCTATCTCCTTCTATCCCCAATATGAGCCATATCCTTGTTGATCTGGATCTGGAATGCTCATCATACCCCCAAAATATAGATTACTTCCTACTTTGCTTATACTGTGCCCTCCTCCTATAATTCCCAGGCCGATCTTAGCCTTAGTCCATCTTAAATGCCACTTCTGTGATGCTTTCTTGATCACTCAGGTCTGAAGTGGTCCTCCCATCTTCTGTGCTCTCCAAAAATTCTTGGTTTCTATAATGCATACAACTAACATGCTACCTTATACTAGAAATATGTTTGAAATCTTTTATCTTTTCCCTAAAGGTAGGGTCATCATGTTTTACATATCTGCTACATATTTTCTCACATAGCAGATATGCAAAAAACTATTATTGTCTGAAGGAAAAGAAGTGTGATTGGATAGATGAGTCAACTAGCATTTTTTAAAGACTATTTATTTGAGAGAGAGAGAGAGAGTGCCCAAGTGGGAGAAGGGGCAGAGGGAGAGAATATCTAAGTAGAGTCCTGCTGAGTATAGAGCCCAATGCAAGTTTTAGGTACTTGAAATGTTTTAAATTTTATTATAGGCATTATATTCAGCATTAGTAAATATTCATTTTAACATCTGAAACTAATGATGTATCCTATGGCGGCTAATCGAATTTAAATTTTAAAAAAAGAAAAATATTTAGTGACCAATGTGACTTCTTTTTTAATCTGATTCAAAATAGATGGACAAGAAGAGAAGAAGCTGACTTTTACAGAGTTGTGTCTACATTTGGAGTGGTATTTGACCCTGATAGAGGCCAATTTGATTGGACAAAATTTAGAGCTATGGCTAGGCTGCATAAGAAGACTGATGATAGCTTGGAGAAGTATTTGTATGCATTCATGTCTATGTGTCGGAGGGTTTGTCGTCTTCCTTCCAAAGAAGGTAGGTATAAAATTTCTGTCTTTCCTAGTTTTGGTCGAAAGAGCAAAAAGCACTAACATTCAGAAATTTCCAGTTTGTTTATTTCAATACTAATTCAACACATCAATAATTTCTCAGAATTGCAAATAAACTATGCTAAAAAAAAAAAAAAAAAAAAAGCTATGCTCAAAGGTCTCCCTATTTGTTAATCCTGCTATTAAAATAAGATCTAGGGATCCCTGGGTGGCTCAGCAGTTTAGCACCTGCCTTTGGCTCAGGGCGTGATCCTGGAGTCCCGGGACCTATTCCCACATCAGGCTCCCGGCATGGAGCCTGCTTCTCCCTCCTCCTGTGTCTCTGACTTTCTCTCTCTCTCTCTCTCTCTCTCTCTCATAAATAAATAAATAAATCTTTAAAAAAATAAAATAAAATAAGATCTAAAACAAATAGTTACACTTTGAGTTTTGAGGAATGGCCAGTGCTTACTCAGTATTAGGCTGATGATCAGGGGGAGGTAGAAGATAAATGGTAGCTTGTGATAAATAGAACTAATCTGTATTTTTAGTTCATCTTAAAGGAACTGTGTTAGAGGGCTTATTTACATGAATAATTTTGCAAAGAATGAGGCCTCCATTCAAAAGACATTTTAAAGAATTTTAGTAGGAAAAAAAAATCACCTAGAGCCTTAAAAAAAGAATAATCAGAGGTGCTAATGCTCAGCCAAAGCCCTGGTCTGGGGTGAATTTATTTCATTATCTTTGAAGCCCAGAGAAGTAGCTCATCCTGCCAGCAGCCCCTCTCAGTAGTGCTATTACAAGCCACTGTCTCTGTTGTTTGTTGAATATGATTTCCGACAGCTAAACCAGTGGCTTCCTACTCCTATTTCATACTAAAAAATATAAATGGTTAATAAAAGGACATAAATGTGAGTTTGTTTGCTTGCTTTTTATGTCCTAACAGATCTGTTGTCAGTCTGCTGAATAGAGAAGCCCATCACTTGATTACCCAAATACCAGATGATTCAAAGTAGATTTTAGTCTACTTAAACAGCTTTTGCAGGGGCACCTGGGTGGTTCAGTGGTTGAGCATCTGCCTTTGGCTCAGGTCCTGATCCCAGGGTCCTGGGGTGGAGTCCTGTACCAGGCCCCCTCCCCGGGGAACCTGCTTCTTTCTCCCTTTGCCTATGTCTCTGCCTCTCTTTCTCTGTGTCTCTCATGAATAAATAAATAAAATCTCTTGTAAAAAAGCACCTTTTGTAAGACTATCAATGGTTTAAAAACACAGATAAAGCAAAATATTGTGTCTTCTGTTATTTATGGTTACCAAGAGGCCCTTATTTATTTATTTTCTTAATTCCTACCAGCAGAGTATAAAATGTAGTGAATCAATGAACCGCTTCTGACTCTAGTTTTAAAACAAAAAGGAAAGGGTTAATTACTAAGTATTGATTGAAAAGGTAGTGTTTTCTCATTGGAAATGGGAGTGAGGGGATCCCTGGGTGGCGCAGCGGTTTGGCGCCTGCCTTTGGCCCAGGGCGCGATCCTGGAGACCCAGGATCAAATCCCACATCGGGCTCCCGGTGCATGGAGCCTGCTTCTCCCTCTGCCTATGTCTCTGCCTCTCTCTCTCTCTCTCTCTCTCTCTCTCTGTGACTATCATAAATAAATAAAAAATAAAAATTTGGAAATGGGAGTGAGGTTTTACTTAGATCAGTTTTCCAAACTTCCTCGGTTCATAGAGCCCTTACTGTCTCTAATTTTTCACAGCACCTGAGGCTAAAAGTTCTGTTTAATGAATTGATCCAAACAACTTAGTAAGTATTTATGTCCAACAGTCTGGTTTGAAATTACTAGATCAAATCAATTGTTTGAGACAAATCAACATTTTGATCAAACAGATCAATTGAAAATATAATGTAAATTGAAAAAAAGAAAAAATACTACCCTTCTTTCTTAAATGGTTACACTTACTTACTAATGCGATGTGTACACCTGTCAGGCACGCTACAACTCTCAAACACTGGAGGTAGAATGGATACTCCCTCTCTGTTTCCCATTCCATACTAATGTTTGTATGGTCCTTGATGTCTTTTTTTTTTTTTTTTAAAGATTTTTTTTATTTATCCATGAGAGACACAGAGAGACAGAGGCAGAGACACAGACAGAAGGAGAAGCAGGCTCCATGCAGGGAGCCTGACGTGGGACTTGATACTGGGTCTCCAGGATCACACCCTGGGCTGAAGGCAGTGCTAAACCATTGAGCCACCTGGGCTGCCCTTCTTTTTTTTTTTTTAACTTTTTATTTTGAACTACTTTTAGACTTTCAGAAAAGTTGCAAAAAACTATAGAAGTTTCCATGTATATCTCACTTTGCCCTCCCCCATGTGAAATCTTACATGACTAATTATAGTATTATCAGACTTGGAAACTAACATTAGTACAGGGCCATTATAAACTGAATACCTAGTCAGATCTTAACAGTTTGTCCACTGATGTCCTTTTTAGTTGTAGGATCCCACATTGTATTTCGTTAGTCTTTCCCCTTAGCTTCCTATAGTCTGTAAGAGACTCTCAGTTTTTCTTGTCTTTTATGACCCTGATACCTTACAAAAATATTGATCTGTTATTTTACCACAAATCCCTCAATTTGGATTTGTCTTATGTTTTCATATGATTGCATTGAGGTTATGCATTTTGTCAAGAGTACTGCAGAAATGGTGTGTCTTTCTTGGAACGTACCATGAGTTCAGGATGTCAGTTATGTCCAACACTGATGATACTGCCCTTGATTGTTTGGCTATGGTAGTCTATGCTGTTTCCCCAGTATAAAATTGCTGTCTTTTCCCTGCAGTTAACAGATATCTTTAGGAGATACTTTGAGATCACACAAATCTTGTTTCTCCTCAAACTTTTACCCATTGATTTCAGTATCCATGAGTAGGTCCTTGTGTGTAATAGTTTTTACTGTGGAATTCTGCTGCAAGCAGACTGTTGCTTTGCTTTCAACTGCTGATCAATTATTCATATCAGAATGTACTCATAAGTACTTATTTAATTCTGTAGGTTATAACCCAATACTGTCATTATTTTGATGCTCAAATTATACGAGCTCTTTTAAGTGGCTCCTGCATTATTTCAACAAATGCTTATCTTTTTTTTTTTTAATACTTCTAAACTGCCAGGATAGCAAAATCTAATGTTGAAACTGAATTAGCTCAAGCCATTACCTCACATAGCATTTGAAGTTTCTTTATTTCCCTCAAATTTAAAGAAAGCCTTTGGTGTTCCTTTGAGTTCATTGCAATGCACTGAGTTACCCTGGTGCAGCTAGGGTTTGTTTATAGAGTATGATTTAACAGTTTTAATTTTTACTTATGATTCCAGTAAGTGTTCTTCTCTTTGATTAAAGCATAGAAGCTTTGTGCAGTGGCAGTATTGTAGCCAATGAGGTTTATCTGAGGCACAATTATTGCTAATTGATTAAGGCACAGATTAGTAAAGACATAGCTCATAGGGAATTTCTTAAATTCTTCTTTATATTCACATACTTCAAAGTTATCCTTTACTTATTTTCAGAAGATCCAGTGTTATGTGTATGGATTTTGGTACTTCTTTTTAAAATTTTTATTTTTTCTCATTTATAAATTTTAAAAAGAATTTCTGGAGATTACACACTGATACTGAGTAGATGTACATTTTAGAAGTTGCATTATTTGTTTTAAATCTGTAACAAAGTGTTTTTTAGGTTAACGTTTTTATTCTTGTTTTAATGTAGAATTGGTGGATCCAAATATTTTTATCCAACCAATCACAGAAGAACGTGCTTCTAGGACTTTGTATCGGATTGAACTTCTAAGGAAAGTACGAGAACAGGCCCTCCGACATCCACAATTGTTTGAACGCTTGAAGCTTTGCCATCCAAACCCAGACTTACCAGTCTGGTGGGAATGTGGCCCTCATGACAGGGACTTGCTCATTGGAGCTGCTAAACATGGGGTGAGCCGAACAGACTATCACATTCTTCGTGATCCTGAACTCTCCTTTATGGCAGCTCAAAGGAACTACAGTCAAAGTAAGATGGCTCATTCAAGGACTTCTACCCCACTTTTACAGCAATATCAAGTAGCACTTTCTGCTTCTCCTCTTACCTCTCTACCTAGGCTCCTAGATGCTAAAGGTATTATTCTAGAGGATATGAAAGTTAAAAGTGAAAATCTTAAAGAGGAGCCTCAGTCTTCTGAAGAAGAATCTATGTCTTCTGAGGAAACCAGGACACTAATAAAGTCTGAGCCTGTAAGTCCAAAGAACGGTGTTCTACCGCAGGCCACTGGAGACCAGAAATCTGGTGGAAAAGGTGAAACAGACAGACGCATGGTTGCAGCCAGAACAGAACCCCTAACTCCAAACCCAGCTTCTAAGAAACAGCGAGTCCACAAAAGAGGATCCGAATCTAGTTCTGAGTCTGACTCTGATTCTGAGAGATCATCCTGTTCTTCCAGATCATCTTCTTCCTCGTCTTCCTCCTCTTCTTGTTCCCACTCTCGATCAGGCTCTAGTTCTTCTTCTTCATCCTCTTGTTCTTCAGCATCGTCTTCATCCTCATCCTCATCCTCTTCCTCATCATCCTCCTCTTCATCTTCATCAGAAGAAAGTGACAGTGAAGAAGAAGAAGTCCAAAAGCGAGGTATATGCATAAAGTGCTTTTCTGTTTTATGACATTTCAAGTGAGAATGAAAAGAATTTGGTTCAGATAACTGAAGCATGTTGAAAATGGTTAACTTAAATTTTATACGTACAGATTTGCATAGGAAGCACTAGTGAAAAGGGAACTAGAATTACTGGTGCACATACCTCTATTCAATATTCAAGGTACTGCAAAATGGGTTAGTCAAGCAGAAATTAGGCATTTTACACAATAATTTTAGTTCCTTGTGATCACCATCAATTTAATGTTGCATTTCTTCTGAACAAGTTGATCAGTAAACAAATCAGGATCGTATTCTATAACAGCCATACTTAGCAGCTATCTACTCAGAGCAATAGAGGATAGGTATGACAGCTTGCCAGCAGAGTGGTGTTACATGGCTCTCTCCTGCAGGTGTACTCACCACAGCCCATAGTTCAAGTGCAAGGAAATGAGTTGACATTGAGTGGGCACAGGAGCCAGAGTCTCTTGTAACAACTCTATGGACACAAGTTTCAGGGTTGCCACAAGGACGTGGCCAATTATAGGAATCCCCTCCTTGGAGAATTTTAGTATGCCTGTCAAGTATTTATGGTCCTCCCAGTCCAAATATAGTTGATCAGTCAGGAGTTTATCTGTTTCCAGGGAAGCAGACCTACACAATTAACTGAGGGTCACATTTTCATGCAGGCAAGGGATGTTTTGTAAACCTCTTCCCTTAAACTTCTTAGTGCTGCTCATTTTGCTCTTATGGTAATTTTTTAAACCATGAATACTTTATTGTATCCTAGGTGAGTTTTTCCTTTTTTTTTTTTTTTTACCATTTGTTTCACTTCTAAATTTTTCCTTTTTAAATATATCTAAATAATTAAGATTTGAAAAGTATATATAAACTTGTTTTATGCAGTCTTTTTGAAACAGTTATAATTGTTCTCAGCAGAAGGTACCCCTCACGTGAAAGCCTATGATGAAGAAAGTGTCGCATCACTGAGCACTACCCAGGATGAGACACAGGATAGTTTCCAGATGAACAATGGGACGCCAGAGTCTGCTTACATCTTACAAGGGGGATACATGCTAGCAGCTTCATATTGGCCAAAGGTAAATGGATAGTGTCCTGTGGAACAGATCTTTTTTTGAGTAGTTTTGATTCTTTAATGGTAGATATTCTTCTCATATGGAAAAATAAGTCACTGTAAAACGTAGGTGGCATTTTGGTGTTAGCATGAAAAGTATCAACTACTATCAAGTAAATAGGTCTACTGGAATGTGTATGTTTCTCAACATAACCTTAGAATGTTTGGAATAAGAGATAATGCTTACATTCATAAACAAGTTAATATTCAAGTATTTGTTTATGAAGTAGGTGCTTTGAGCTGAGTCTCCTTAAAGAAATTTACCATAGCCAATGGTGACTTAGAAAAAAAGTTCACTCAGGTACATGTGCTTTCAGTGGCAAAAGTTCAGGTTGGATTCATATAATTCTTCTATCAGTATGTGGCTAGACTAGTGTAAGAATACTTAACCTTTAGGAGAATTCTACTCAAAGCACATGGGTGGTGCAGTTGCTTCAGCATCCAACTCTTCATTTCCCCTCAGGTCATGATCTCAGGGTCATGAGATTGAGCCCCACCTGGGCTCTGTACTCAGCATGGAGTCTGCTTAAGATTCTTTCCCCCTCTCGACCTCCTTCCCCCATTGAGTGCACATGCTCGCTGTTGCTCTCTAAAATCTTTTAAAAACTTTTTTTTTTAAGATTTTATTTTACTTATGAGAGACACAGAGAGAAACAGAGAGAGAGAGGCAGAGACACAGGCAGAGGGAGAAGCAGGCTCCATGCAGGGAGCCCAACGTGGGACTCGATCCCAAGTCTGCAGGATCATGCCCTGGGCTGAAGGTGATGCTAAACCGCTGAGCCACTTGGGCTGCCCTAAAAAACCTTTTTAACAAAAGGAGAACTCTACTCTTACCTAGTTCTCAGTTGTTTGAATTTTTACGAGGAACCTGTATTAACTGTGTAATTATAAAAATAAAAATAACAGAAGTCTATCGTATAATATTTTTGAACTCCAATGTAAATTCGTACTTGAATTCTTACAGAATTATGATATGGGTATGTGACTGTGTATATATACCAAATGTATGTATGTTGTACTGGGATTATATCCATCAAGGCCCTGAGCCATTTCATCTCCAAAGGTCTGTGGTCTGATTGTTGAAATCACACTTTGATGTGGCATGCTCTTCCAGGACCGCGTGATGATCAATCGGCTGGACAGTATTTGTCAAACAGTGCTGAAAGGGAAGTGGCCTTCAGCTAGAAGAAGTTATGATGCCAACACAGTAGCTTCTTTCTATACCACAAAACTGCTGGACAGTCCTGGTGCAGCTACAGAATATAGCGAACCTGGTGTACCCACTCCCCCAGGTGCCGGTGGTAAAGAAGAACATGATCAGTCAACACAGATGTCAAAGGTGAAGAAGCATGTACGAGAAAAGGAGTTTACAGTGAAAATCAAAGACGTATGTTTATTTTTATTGCCCTAGGACCCGATTGCGATTACGTGTGCAGCATGCTTTTTCTGCAAGTGGCTGCCTGCTCTCACTCTTACTTCCTTCACATACTTGTTTTCTGGTATTTGGATTGTTTTCTTTTTGAAATCCAGGTTATTAAACTTGAATATTCTACTAGAAGGATCGTCATTAAATATGTTTCTCTACCTGTACTTCTGAAAATAGTCCTTCTGCCGATCAAGAATGCTTTTCTTAAGCAGTCTGACAAACTCTAATTGTTTTGATTCTTTTATGTAATATTTAAGTGGTATGTTGGTGTACTTTCTCTTTTAAACATTTAGCATGCCCTGTTATCAGTAATATTTCATTTCTCAGTATGATTTTTGAAGCTAAATTGATTACTCCATGTCTAATACATGGGTAACGTTCTCTGAAATGTCATCTGAATAATGTACTTAGAAATGTATGTCCGAAGCTGATAGTACTAGTCATATGAAAAACTGTTTTGCTCAGAAAAGTGTATATAGTACCTGGATTTTTTTCTTTTAAGATGGAAGACTTAATATTCATTATAGAAATGAGTTGATTTTTTTCTTCTTTAGTTGATTTCTGAATAAGAAGAGAACTTGATTAATGTTTCAGGGTTTTTAATTCATTTTTTTCTAAGTAAAAAATTTCTCCTAATAGCTGAAATGAGTTTTTTTTTTTAATTGTTTCTTTCTTGATAATGGTGTTTGTTAACAGGAAGGTGGTTTGAAGTTGACATTTCAGAAGCAGGGGCTTGCTCAGAAAAGACCATTCGACAGTGAAGATGGTGCTCTGGGGCAGCAGCAGTACCTCGCTCGGCTTCGTGAGCTACAGAGTGCATCAGAGACCAGCCTCGCCAATTTTCCCAAATCCATGCCAGTATCAGGTGACTGTGATGATGATAATTCCCTTAGCATGAAATACTTCTGCTGTCATTTCCAAATTCTCTTTTATTTATTCTTCTATTAAAAATTCATTTGTCCTCTAATGTTGAGGTCTCTTTTATGTCTATAAATATATAATTTTAGGTCTTAATAAAAACCTACTGGGACTTTTAATCTGATGTTTTAAAGCAGGGTGCAGTCTTGTTTTGGGGTCCTAAATATTTGGGTAGAAATAATCTGTCAAGTAGTTTTATACGGGTAAAAGTTCCAACAGCATTTTAATATGAAAGCAGATTGTGAATGTGAAGGCAAACACCGAAATCACATATTAATGGTGATTAGTGGAGGAAGTTAAAATGAGAAGTTCTGGAAAGATTTTAGAGACAGTGTTGTCCAGTGATCTACAGGATACGAGATTGTCATGACTAACCCTGAAAGATAACCCTTCAGTCTCATGGAATATTTGCAGGAAAAAAGATTGTTCCTACCTTAAACAGCCCTTTATATTACTGGGCAGCTCTGATTATCACAAAATTCCTTCTTATTTGGAAGCAAATTTTGCCTGCAGCTGGTTTTCCTTAATGATTGAAATTCTGTCTTTAAAGGTATCACAGAATCAAGCTATTCCTGTCTATATGATAATCTTAACATTCTGAAATCCGTGATCATATCTTCTCCTCTTGTGACTGTGTCTTTTCTGACCTTTTGATAATTTGAATCAACAGTATTTACTAAACACCAAATTGGAGCTATGTGTTGGGTGCTCTATAGGCACTGAGGAAACCATACGAAGTTTGTTTTGTTTTGTTGATCTTGGGCTAATGTGCTTTAATTTGTCTGTGTCCCTTTTAAAGTGTAGGACCAAAAATTGAGAATTTTACTTATGGCCAGCTGAATCTTTAAAAGTACAAGTTGTCAATTAAAGCAGATTAAAGACTTGAATTTCTATTATACCTTCCATTTACATAAGGCTACAGACTCTGTTTCCATATTCTAGTACCCCCAGTTGCCATGCAGTACTTGGAAACATTTCACAAATTCTGTTGTGCTTGTGCACAGTGTATGGAATTCCTATGATTTGGGAAAATAATGCTTTATTATAAGTGTTAAATTGATAACTATTCCCAATTGCTACTATCATGACTTTTTAATTATAAATTACAATTAAATTATAAATTAGTATCATCAGCATTACTTGGTCTCTTACAGATTCATTAACCATTTGTTGTAATTCTCTAGTTCCTGGACTTTCAGACATGTGTAGATTGCAGTTCAAAATAAGTCAGCCATGCTTCTGTTACTGAAGTATAACTTCCCCAAACTGTGCTTTTCATATATTTAGGGAGCTCTTTTTTTAATAAGAAAATGGGAACAGATGGGGAAGATAAGCTATGAACTTTTTTGAGTAACCTACTTGGAGTTTAGAAATACCACTGCTTGAGGCATCTGTCCCGAAGTTAGTTAAGCATCTGTCTTCAGCTCAGGTCATGATCTTAGGATCCTGGGATCAAACCTCGTGTAGGGCTCCCTGCTCAGTGGGGCGTCTGTTTCTCCCTCTCCCTCTGCCCCTCCCCACTGTGCACACACACGTGCACATGTTTTCTCTCTCTCTTTATCTCCCTCTCTCTCAAATAAATAAATCTTTATAAAAAAAAAAAAGAGGGGAGAGAGTAACTGGGTGATGGGCATTAAGAAGGGCACATGATATAATGAGCACTGGGTGTTCTATGCAACGAATCACTGAACTCTACTACTGAAGCTAATAATACAGTATATGTTAATGTAAATAAAATTTTAAAAATACCACTGCTTATACTCTGATAACTTGTTTTTTTTAAGATTTTATTTACTTATTCATAAGAGACACAGGCAGAGGGAGAAGCAGGCTCCATGCAGGGAGCCTGATGTGGGACTCGATCCTGGGATTCCAGGATCTCACTCCCTGGGCTGAAGGCAGCAGCTCAACCACTGAGCCACCCAGGAATCCCTGTACTCTGATAACTTTACTATAAAATGGAATTGACATTTCTATCATCTGAATGTTTTATTTCTGTTGCAGCTGAAGGATGTACAGCCTTTACCTTTAACTCTTAGATAAATAATATTATCTTTAATAGTATGAGCAGTAATTGTAACACAATCTGCAGCAATACAAAATATTTAAAAGCTTCAAGCATTAAAACTAGATAGAGTTATTATCTAAGCATCAGTGCTCATCCATCTTAATAACTGCAAAAGTGAGGGGATCCCTGAGTGGCTCAGCGGTTTAGCACCTGCCTTCGGCCCAGGGCATGGTCCTGGAGTCCCGGGATTGAGTCCCACGTCGGGCTCCCTGCATGGAGCCTGCTTCTCCCTGCTTCTCTGCCTATTTCTCTGCCTCTCTTTCTGTGTCTCTCATGGATAAATAAAATCTTTAAAAAAAATAAATAACTGCAAAAGTGAAATCTAGATTTTTCTTCCAACATGGATCTTAGGAAATCTGTTAACAATTTTTTGCCTTACGTTTCTTATTTGTGAGACAAAGAGTTGGGGTCGGAGAGTAGCATTGTTGGGTAGATTAAATAATATATGCATTGTTGGGTAGCATTGTTGGGTAGCATTGTTGGGTAGATTAAATAATATATGCAGACTGACTACTATGAAGCCTGGCACTTAATTAGATGCTAAACCTATGTTAAGATCTAAACTTCACAGGTTTTAGAATTAGATACTAAACAAATTAGTAGAATTCTTAATATCCAGAAGCCTAAGCTCTTTTTACATCTATGTGGGTACCCTCTGAATTTTATCTGAAAGTTTCAAGTAAAGATACAAGTTGAAATGTAATTTAATTAATGGAAGGAATAGTAATATAGCATAAATTACAGTAGGACAAAACTAAAGAGCTCATTAGAGAAACTATCTAGAATAGTGAGCAGAGGATGATAGAGTTGCCAAACAACCTGGGATTGAATTCTCTCATTTACCAGCTGTGACATTGGGCCAGTAACTTAATGTTTCTGATCTCATTTATAAAATAGGCTTAATAATACCTCTGTGTTTTGTGGCTTTGTTTTTGTGAATTTAAGAAAACATTTTTTAAACCTAGTTCAGTGTATGGTACCCAGTAGGCATTCAGCAAAAAGAAGCTATTTTTAATATTGTTATAATTACATCTAAGATGAAGACAATACAAACTTTTTAGAGTAGATTAGGTTAAATTTTCCATTTTGGTTTTTAGCTAAAATCAGTAATGTTTCTAAAAATCACTCAGAAATAAGTCTGAGAATATGGTTATGAATGGTCAGATAGGGTATGTTAATAAACGTACACTTTGTATACAATTATATATACAATTTTTTTTACAGTTTTTAAATTACGTTTATTTAGCATATGTACACATAAAAGAAATCGCCCTCTGATCCCACCCAGCAGAAAATATGCACAAACCCAAGGTATATGTGGAGGGAAGGGGCCCCAGCCCCAAGTTAGTGGTTGGGATGGTGCAATCCTGGGGGTTCCAAGCCCCAGTCAGGAGAGGGCTGGCCCAAAGTAGTGGGCAGTCCCCCTGCTGCCAGCCCTAAAATAAGCGTGCACCATAGCCAAAGGTCTGTTTAAGGCCCTCATAGTAGTACCGCTGCCAACCCTGACCTCTCTTCCTCAGGGGCAGGGATTCCTCTGCCTTCATGCACAGCTCAGTCTCTCCATTCTTGTCAAGGAAGGTCAAGGTGATGGTAGCAAAGTGTCCTTCTGGCCAAGATTTGTATAAAAATTGTATACAATTGTACACATTTGTGTACATTTGTATAAAATTGTGTTTCCTGAGATAATTATATTAAATACTTTCTTATATAACATTGGAATAGCAATAAAGGGAAAGTAAAAAAGAAATGAAAGACACTGTCTGCCTTTCAGTTGCTTGGTAGACAAAGACCTACATGTTAAAATATTAGTCATTAAAAAAAAACAAGATAATATGTTTTGCTACACAATGCAGTATAGTTAAAAAATACTGGAGAAGGGGAAAGTCTCTACTGTCTAGAAACTTAGGCAAAGTCCTGGAAGAGGTAGAAGTGAATAGGATCTATAAGAGGAAGACCAAATAATGGCCTTTCTGGAAAGTGACCTTCATGGCAGAGAAGGATGGGCAGCAGGGAATAGTATGGACCAGAGACGCGATACTATGGTTTTGTGATAAGACTGACCTAGCTACTGTGTGAGCTCCTACTGGAGAGAGATTTGTATGAAATCAGAGCCTGCTTAGAAAAGGTGAATGAATCTAGATTATAGGCAACATGAAAACTGAGCTGGGACAGGGATTGAGGGTTATGTAGGAAAGGGGGCTGATGTAAGGTATTTCATTCATATTAGAATGAATAAGAAACCATGAGAACTTATAAAATAGAATGATACTTTTAAAAATGATACTTTGGGAAAGTTGGTTTATTATAGCTAAAATATATGATAGTGAAAATATTTTCAAATCATATTTATAATATTTTGTTAATCTCCTTACAATAAAATTCATTTTGTAGATAATGAAAGGGTTTTTTAAATAAAGTTATATCATATTCCTATTGTGCTTTTATATGCAAACACGGTTTTTAATCATTGTAAGTAGCTATTCCTTACCATATGAATTAAGGTGCCATTTTGAAACTGAGGTGTGGTGAATGTAAATGGCTTCCATTAGGTTACATGACCAGCCAAAGGGCAGCTCCTTATTCAGGGATACACAGGACTTGCTCTAAAAATTCTCTTTGATTGAAAAAGCATTTCTCACTATAAGCTGTGAACTATTTTAAATATCTCATCCTTAATATTTTCTTTTTTTTTAAGATTTATTTATTTTAGAGAGTGGTTGGGAGGAGCAGAGGGAGAGGGAGAGATTGTCTTAAGCAGACTCTACACTGAGCACAGAGTCCAACATGGGGCCCAGTCTCATGACCCTAATATTCACCCTAGCTGAAACCAAGAATCAGATCTTATCCAGCTGTGCCACCCAGGCACCCAGTATTTTCTTCTAATAAGAGAGTTGTAGATTTTGTACTTTTTGAGGACAAGAACTGCATTTAACTCATCTTTGAACCATCATAGTACCTCATACCTATGTACAAGCTATTTGATAAATGTTTACTTATTGGGAAAATTGGCTGAATGCATGGAACTATTAGATTCATACCTCTTACATTTTTATTGAGAGTCTACTGAAATGAGGAATGATAAAGGTCAGTTTAATTTGGCAACTAAAAAGTTAGTGATGAAAAAAAAAAGTGATGATCTTAAAATAGTTTTAAAAGGCTGGCATGGGAAATGGGAACAGACTATGGGACATTGAGAAATGAGTTGTTCATGAAAAATAGGAGTATATCAAAGACCAACCCTTTAAAAGTTTTGAAAGTTATAAAAAGGCTGAAAGAGGTTTATTTTTTGTTGACATGGGCCATGTTTTTAAGTTGAGGAGAAGACTCTAATGCAAAATAAGATATTTTGGCACAAGAAAGTGAAGATACTTGAAAATAATAATCTTTCAGAAAAGGTAGAAATTAGGGGCACCTGGGTGGCTCAGTTGGTTAAGGATCTGCCTTCATTCAGGTCATGATCCCGGGGTCCTGAGATTGAGTCCTATGTCAGGCTCCCTGCTCAGCAGGGAGTCGGCTTCTCCCTCACCCTCTACCCTCCCCCCACTCATGTTCACTTGCTCAGTCTCTCTTTCTCTCAAATAAATAAGATCTTTTTTTGAAAAGGTAGGAATCAATAGGTTCAAAGAAAGAGGGATTTGTCTTGTATATGAGAAAGACATGTTTCTTCCTCTAAAATGGAAAGATAGGTGTGTGAATATCAGAGTAAAAAATTTGAAGAGACAAATCAAAAAGTGGCTTTATAGTTCTCCAAGTTCTTAAATGAGGAATAGGAGTGGTTTTAGCGCAAAAATTACTTGATGTAGGATATGTAAAATAAGAACTAACACTTTCATATATTTAGAAAAATTTCTGCTTTTGATTTGCTTAAGATTTAGATTTTGATCACTATTTTGCATTTTTTTAATATGATTAGGTACTTCCATTCAGTCAACTCTTGGTGCCAATGGAGTTAGATTAGACAACCAGCCCATAGTCAAAAAAAGGCGGGGAAGGAGGAAGAATGTCGAAGGTGTTGACATCCTCTTTTTTAACAGAAATAAACCACCTAATCATGTAAGTAAAAACTACTGATCCTTGAGTCCAAAATTCAATTCTAGTAAATATATATGTAGCTGCTTTGTGAGTATCTTATAGAATAAAAATATTAATTCTGAAATTAGATATTTTTGGATTGTATCTCAGAGGAATCCAACACTGCCCAAGATTTATGAAACTTTTAAATTTGAAAAATTTAGCAAAATTTTATTTTTTTTTCAGAATTTTAAACAACTTACTTTTTTCCTCTTCAAAAAAACTTGCTTTTATTGGACCAAAAATCAAATGATAAAGCATTGAAAATAGTATTTTCATTTGGTGTTTTTCTACAGGTTACTTTAGGCTTAAACACCTCACAGATTTCTACAGGGATAAATCCAGCATTGTCCTATACTCAACCTCAAGGAATTCCTGATACAGAAAGTCCAGTTCCAGTTATTAACCTCAAAGATGGGACAAGACTTGCAGGCGATGATGCGCCAAAGAGAAAGGATTTGGAAAAATGGCTTAAGGAGCATCCAGGTTATGTGGAAGATTTGGGAGCTTTTATTCCTGTAGGTGATGGCTTATAAATCTTGATATATTTTATTTTTGTGGTTTATCAAATCTGCAATGATGAAGCATACATTTTTACCCACTTATGTAAATATGTGTTCTGCCCAAGAGTAAGGAAAATGAGCAGAAAAAAATATGATCATTTTCCCCATGATACAACACAGTGCCATTTCCATTTTTCCATTCTGCATTTAATAATAAAAATTGCCTCCAATATACAGAGTACTGTGTTAGATCCAGTGAGGGTTGTAAAGGTATAAGATTTCCAGTCCTTTTCCTCAGGGAGTTTACTTTAAAATACTAATGATCGGGATCCCTGGGTGGCGCAGCGGTTTAGCGCCTGCCTTTGGCCCAGGGCGCGATCCTGGAGACCCAGGATCGAATCCCACGTCAGGCTCCCGGTGCATGGAGCCTGCTTCTCCATCTGCCTGTGTCTCTGCCTCTCTCTCTCTCTCACTGTGTGCCTATCATAAATAAAAAAAATAATAATAATAATTAAAAAAAATAAAATAAAATACTAATGATCATATTAAACAAGAAGAGTTTTTTTAAAAAAAGATAGCACTATAAGGCATGTTCATAAAACAGCAGCCAGTCTGATATTGCAGGATATGTGAGAGATTGAGTGGGGTAAAATAGTAACTGGATAGAAAAGTGAATTTAGGTCCAGGCTCTGATGCGATGGGTCTGCCATGCTGAAGAGTGAGCATTCGTCTCTTGAATGTTCTCATTGGTCAGAAATAGCTACAAACATCAAGCCCTGCTTTGTTAAGTTGTAGAGGTAAGCGGCATGGTTTGATGGAAAGAGTTTCATTGCCAGATACTACCACTTGCTGGTTGCATGATCTTGAGGAAGGTAACCCCTCCACACCTTGATTCCCATTTGTAAAATAATAATATCTTTTAATATTGTGAAGATTACTTGAGGGGAGATAAGCAAGACTATTAGTGAGATGAAGAGAAAAGCCCCAACTAGCACAAACATAGATTGTATCAGCACAGAAAAAAATCTGATATTTACGATGAAATCTATCAGGAAAAAAAATAAGGAACTGTATGATTTAGAGGAGGCTGCTCCAGCATTATTGGCAACTCCTTCAAACATTAGGAACACAGTGGTCTGTGAGAGCATTTAAGGAAGGACCTCATTTCAGGAACCAGAATGCATGCAGAATGATAGTGTTTTGATCATATGATGGCCTTGAATATTTGTTTAAATATATAAGGAAAAGATTTATGTAATCCTTTTTAAAGTCATATTTAATATTTTATTATACTGTTGACCCTTGAATACCACAGGTTTGAATTGTGTAAGTTCACTTAGACTTTGATATTTACAGTACTATACTGAGAATGTATCTTCTCTTCATTATGCTTTTCTTAGTAACATTTTCTTTGCTTGAGCCTACTTTGTTGTAAGAATACAGGATATAATATAAATATAGCATACTACATATTTGTTAATCAACTGTTTATATTATCAGTAAGGCTTCTGGTCAACAGGCTATTACCAGTAAGTTTTAGGGTAATCGAATTAAATGTGGATTTTCGACTGTGTAGGGGCAGTACTCCTAATCCCCATGTTGTTCAAGAATCAACTATATTAAATATTAAAATATTTAAAGCTTAAATATTTTTAAATTATATATTTTATATTATATATTTAAAGCTTAAATATTTTTAAAGTGTAACTAAAGGGTAAATTCTTTATTAGATATATATTGAAGGTAAAATATATGTATCTTCAATATATTATATGTAATTTATATATGTATCTTTAGTATTATAGAATTAAATTATTGGATCAGCTCTTTTATACTGTTTGCACAAGTAAGGATTTTAAAGCAATTTCTTTGGTTATATATTTTAGAGAGTGCAGCTCCATGAAGGGAGGCCCAAACAAAAAAGGCATCGTTGCAGAAATCCTAACAAACTCGATGTTAATAGTCTTACTGGAGAAGAACGTGTTCAACTGATTAACAGAAGAAATGCCAGAAAGGTATATATATATTTATTGTTAATCCTTTATATTTAGGAGAACTTAAGAACACTACTTCATTATGGAATATTTCCTAACAGACATGGAAATGGGTTAAGACTAGCAGCTTTGTGGGAAAAGACATGGACTATAATTTCATGCAATCTAATTTCAGTTCCCACATCTTTGGCTAAGCTGTGGAATAAAATAAACAAGTCACTTTACACACCTGTGCCTAATCAGTGTGGCACTACAAAAGGACACTACCTTCAAAGCAGTGGTTCTCAATAGGGGGCAGTTTGGTCTTCCAGGGACATTTGGCAGTGTTTGGAGACATTTTTGGTAGCTACAACTTGGGAGGTGAGGAGATAGGTATTGGGGAGATGGCAAGCAAGGAGAAGACTGCTGTTGACATCTAACAGGCAGAGGTTAGGATGCTGCTAAACATTCTACAGGATATGGTAGAAGACCCATCCAGAATGTCCATGGGGCAAAGGTTGAGAAACTGATGAAAGAGGTACTATTCTCATCAAGCCATTGGAGATTTACATTTTTATCACTGTAATTTCCTATTAGATGGCCATAAAGTATCTTGTTCCTTTAAATCAGCATATTACATAATTTTCTGACAGGTGAAAATGAACTGTCTTAAACAAAGGTCCCTAAACAGAATAAGGGCACTGTAATATTTCTCTTTCTGCTTTTTTGACTGATGAATGCTAAGAGTCAGTTTTTGCAAATTCTATTTCTAAACCAAATGTTCAACATTTTGTTTCCCCAAATTATTTTTGTTTATGGATTAATAGATGTCTCCTTCACCTCAAAAGTAAACGATAGAACACCTGTGGCACTTTTGTAGGCTTATAGAGCTGATGTTTTTATTATGTTTTTTTATGTGGATAAGCATGTAACAAAATAAAAAAGATGGCCTCAGAATAAGAACAGAAGATTTCTCATTGAGTTTCTTCACTCAGAAATTAAATTACCTTTACAATTGTTTTAAAATTGTTATGTGCACCAATTCATTAAAATTAATACTAATTTGTCCCCAGTTTTATGGAGAGAGCTTATTCAGCTTTTGTTAATGCTTTAAAATGATGTCATAGGGAGATTAGGGAAAAAAACAAGATGATGTTTTAGTAGCATTTTACCTAATTTTGTGCTTACATAGATGATTACAAATATTTGCACTTCTTCATATAACAAAAGTTAGCATTAGCAGATATGAATAAATTAGTCTTAGCCAATTTTAAGGAAATGAAACAGTTTTTTATCTTTACCTGTTAGGTATTAAACACTCCTAATTTTATCTTTAACTGTGGTAACCGGACAAGGGGCCTGTTCATTTCCCTTAATTTGTAGTTATCTATTGTTCTGAGTCTCTAGCATATAGGCTTAAGGATTGAAAAGAATCTACCTGCTGAATCCCCCATAAACCACCCACAGGGCCTCCGTTTAAATTGGAACTTAATGAAAGGGATAACAAAAAGGAGAAGGCAACAGAAACCACAGAGACTAAGACTATAGAAAATACTAAAAAAGAATACTTGTAGGTATTATAAATGACCATATTAAAATCCTGTCTATATCCTATCAAGAAATAGTATATACTCAGAGAGGTCTGGAAAGAGGAATTACAAAGTACCTTTAAACTCTAAAGGAACATTGAATTGGTAGATCCGAATCATTTAAGTTTTAAAATATTTTAATTTCCTACTGATTAGTATATGTAGTTTTTAAATCTTTTCATAATGTGATTAGTTGGTTATATCACTGTTCACATTCCAAAGATGTTTATATTTTTATACTTCAGGGTTTTAATTTATATAATAGATAAGAACATGAGTTTGTGAGACCAGAGTTTGAAAGCTGCCCCTAACGCCTACTAGCTGGCATAGGTGACTTATATAAGTTCTCTGAGGCTTAATTCCTTCATTTGAAAAACAGAAATAATACTATCTCAAGGATATAGTGAGAACTAAAATAAATTTACATACTTAAAGTCCTTAGCATGATACTTGGCATATAATCAGAAGAAGAATTTATTATTTGTTATGTGCCAGATGCTATCCTAAGGCACTTAAATTGTTTCATTTTATCCTCATAAAACCCTGTGAGGGAAGTGTTATTCTAATCGCCATTTTACAGATCAGAAAACTGAGGTTCAGAGAGATTTCCTGGTTTATCCCAGTTCACATAGCTGGTAAGTTTGACTCCAGAGGGTATATGCCCTTAACTAGGATATATTGCTTATCTAGAAGAGCAAGTGAATGGTAGTTATTCATTTTACTATTCCAGTCACTTTACTTAAAGCATTTAAAATTTACATTACCATGTATCTATATAGGATATTAGCAGCACTTTTGGCTTATGGTAGTCCTTTTTAATATAGTAGAGATTGTCAAAGATGATTTAAGAAACACCTGTGTTTTAAGGAAATAAACTCTGTATAGCCCAGAATAAAAGCAAGAAATATCTTCATATTTAATAGTGTTTTTAAGTGTCTAACAATCTTTTTTATTTGCAGGTTGGAGGTGCATTTGCTCCTCCTTTGAAAGATTTATGTAGATTCCTGAAAGAAAATTCAGAATATGGAGTAGCTCCTGAATGGGGAGATGTTGTTAAGCAGTCCGTGAGTATTTCGTAAATACTAACTCACACATCATCTTAAAAATTAGATGCCATTTAGTCAGACTGAGAAAGACAAATACCATATGATTCCACCCATAAGTGGAGTCTAAAAACAAAAACAAAACAAAAAGCAGACTCAGATCTATAAATGCAGAGAACAAACTGATGGTTGCCAGAGTGGTGGTAGGTGGGGAGATGGGCAAAATGGATGAAGGGGAAATGGAGGTACGGGCTTCCAGTTATGGATGAATAAATCACGGGAATAAAAGGCCCAGCATAAGGAATACAGTCAGTGATACTGAACAACAATGTACTGGGACAGATGGCAGCCACACTGTGGTGAGCGCAGCATAATGTCTAAACCTGTCAAATCACCAAGTTGTACACCTGAAATTTAATATAATGTTATGTGTCAACTGTACTCAAAAAGGAAAATTAGCTGCCATTTAATTATATCAGAGATGAAATTTTAAGAATTAACAGAATAATGTGTAAACATGTGCCAGTGTTGAGTTCACAGTTTTTATTTTGCAGTACACATTGCAAATTACTCAGATGCTTGTTGAATTAGATTGCAGAATCAATATGTACTGATCTGTTTCTATTTTAATCTCTAAAATAACTATTTGACCAAGGCCATAAAGAATAACCAAAGATGTGGGGAAAGAAATATATAAGGATATTCATCAATCATAGTATAGTAGTAAAAAATTGGGAATATATGAATAGCCCATTCATATATTGGAAAGCTGTGCCACTGCCGGTGCCATAGCTTAGCTGATTAAAGTGCCTGTCTAGTTAACTGAAAAACTGTGCCACTGTGCATAAATTATATCAGAAGAACATCTAATGACAAGGGAGAAAAAGGTCACAATATGTTAAACGGGGTAGTAATTAAGCTCTTGGAAAAGCAAAGCCTAACTATGTGGTAAATGCTAAATAAAGAACAGCTATTATTTCTATAAGTGTCCAAATGAAGAGAGCAGGCTATAAACTATGTTCATTGTGATTCTATTTATTTTAGAAATGAAAAGTGGGAAGAATTATAGAATCTGTATATATGCACAAGGGAAAAATGAAATATACTTCCTAAAATGTTAGCAATGGTTTCTCTGAGTGGTGAAATTATGGATGATTTTTTTTCTTTGTATTTTTTTCATTGTCTTGTTTTCTGCAGTGAGCCCTAGTGCTTTTTTTTTTTTTTTTTTAATTTTTATTTATTTATGATAGTCACACAGAGAGAGAGAGAGGCAGAGACACAGGCAGAGGCTGAAGCAGGCTCCATGCACCGGGAGCCCGATGTGGGATTTGATCCCGGGTCTCCAGGATCGCGCCCTGGGCCAAAGGCAGGCGCCAAACCGCTGCACCACCCAGGGATCCCCCTAGTGCTTTTTAAAAGAAAACAAATAAGTTGATCAGTTCAAAACGAGATTTAAAAATCGTACCATGTAAAATAAATAAGTAAAATAAAAATATATTTTAAAAATTTAGAAATAAAAATAGCACCATGAAAGGAGCACCTAGGTGGCTCAGTTGATTAAGTGTCTACTTTTGGCTCAGGTCATGATCTCAGGGTCCTGGGATCAAGCCCCATGTGGGGTTCTGTGCTCAGTAGGGAGCCTGCTTCTCCCTCTCCCTCTGCCATTCCCCCTGCATGCTCCCTCTCTTGCAAATAAATAAAAACTTTTTTTAAAAGTAAAAAAATAAGAATAGTATCATGAAGGTCTTTGAAACTGCTGTCTAGGTGGGGTCTGGCTGGCTCAGTTGGTAGACTATGCAGCTCTTAACCTCAGGGTTGTGAGTTCAAGCCCCACCCTGGGCATGGAGCCTATTTTAAAAAATAAAAAAAGAGAGGCATTGAAACTGCTGTCTAGAACTGCACTGTCACAAATAGTAGCCACTCCACGTATGTAGCTGTTGAGCACTTAAAATGTGGCTGCCTGAATTAAGGCATATACATATTATATAATAAGTATAAAACACTGGTTCAGGATTTTTTTTAATATGGTTAACATACCATGTGACACTAGTTTCAGGTGTACAATATAGTGATTTGACAAGTTTATATATTATGTTCACCACAAGTGTAGCTACCACCTGTCACCATACAGCACTACTACACCATCACTGACTATCTTCCTTATGCTGTGCTTTTTATTCCTGTGACTTGGGGAACCTGGGCAGCTCAGTCAGTTAAGCGTCAGACTCTTGATTTTGGGTCAGGTCATGATTCCAGGGTCATGAGGCCAAGTCCCACTTTCGGCTCTGCGCTGGGTGAAGAGTATACTTAGGATTCTCCCTCTCCCTCGGCCCTTCACTGCCCGCCCCCCATAACTGGAGCCTGTGTCTCCCACTCTCTTTCACTCATTTTGCTCATCCCCCCACCCTGGTTTAGGATTTTGAAGACAAAATTTGGAAAAAATAGAAAATATATTTATTTTCATAGATTACATATTGAAATGGTAATGTTTTGGTTAAATAATAAAAAAATTGTGTTAAATAGACTATATTACTAAAATTAATATCACCTGTTTCTATTTTACTTTTTTTTTTTTTTAAAGATTTTATGTATTTATTCATGAGAGACACAGAGATAGAAGTGGAGACATAGGCAGGGGGAGAGGCAGGCTCTTCTAGGAGCATGATGTAGGACTCGATCCCAGGACTCCAGGATCATGCCCTGAGCTGAAGGCAGACACTCAATCATGGAGCCACCCAGGCATCCTATTTTACCTTTTCTTCATGCAGCTACTAGAAAATTTTAAATTATGTATATAATTTGCATTATATTTCTGTTGGACAGTGCTGATCTAAAGGTTCTAAATTCCCATCACTTCTAGGAGTTCTGAGCACAGAAAGTCGTGGGAGAATCATTTGAATGTTTTCAGCATGGCTTTATCTCCCTTATTCCCATTATTCCCAAAGTGACAAAGATTCACATGAAGAATATCATTGTAATCTTAACCTTTTACTTTGTCTATTATTGTTCTTCTAGCTTGGAAGATGGGCACTTCTGTAGTCTTTTAGAGTAATTAGTGATGTGAAACATGTAAGGGTGTGGAAGTAACCCTCATGAAAAAATGCCTTTGGACCTTCTGTTTGCTAGAACTCTTCTACAAATGTATGCCTCACAGTATGGAAGAAAGCTAGAGACCTCTTTCTGCTCTCTTACCCTACGAAAAAATGAGAAGTGGAAGAACTATTTCAAACCACTACTTATAATATGAAACTGGCTATTTTTTCCATAATTGGTTATGTTCTATCAATACAGACTAAAGTTCATGAATAATTACCGATCTTATTGGGATAGCTATTAATTTTATTCTAATATAGCTATTGTTGCTGATTTTTTTTTTCAGGGATTTCTTCCAGAAAGTATGTATGAGCGTATTCTCACTGGTCCTGTTGTGAGAGAGGAAGTCAGCAGGCGAGGGCGACGGCCTAAAAGTGGAATTGCCAAGGCCACAGCGGCAGCGGCGGCAGCAGCAACTGCCACCAGCGCGTCAGGCAATCCTTTGTTAGCCAACGGATTACTTCCAGGTGTGGATCTCACAACCCTTCAGGCCTTACAACAAAACCTACAAAACTTGCAGTCCCTGCAAGTAACCGCAGGGCTGATGGGAATGCCTGCTGGCCTTTCTTCTGGAGGAGAAGCTAAAAACATGGCCGCCATGTTTCCCATGCTGCTGTCAGGAATGACTGGCTTACCAAATCTGCTGGGCATGGGAGGACTCCTGACAAAGCCTACCGAATCTGGAACAGAAGAGAAAAAGGGAAATGACTCGAAGGAGCTAGAAGGAAAAAAAGAAAGGACAGAGAGTCAAAATTCAGAGAATGGGGGAGAAAACTCTGTGTCAAGTTCTCCTTCCACATCCTCTACTGCTGCATTAAATACAGCTGCAGCTGCCAACCCATTAGCTCTTAACCCACTACTGCTATCTAATATACTCTATCCAGGGATGCTGCTCACTCCAGGCCTTAATCTCCATATGCCAACTTTGTCCCAGTCCAATACTTTTGACGTACAGAAAAACAAAAACAATGACTTAGGCTCGTCTAAGTCCCTAGAAGTAAAGGAGGAAGATTCCAGAGTTAGAGATCAGGAAGACAAAGGGGGAACTGAACCAAGTCCTCTCAATGAGAACAGCACAGATGAGGGTTCAGAGAAAGCCGATGCTTCATCTGGATCTGACAGTACGTCGTCGTCATCCGAGGATTCAGATTCTAGTAACGAAGACTGACTCCCAGACTGCACTTAAATTATGAACTGATTTTGGATTTTTTTTCTTTAATTATGAATTGTAAATACCCCAGTGTTGAGTGCATCAATAACTTACTGACCGAACATTTCAGTTATTTGTTTAGAAGTGCAAACTGCTTTCAGAGACGTTTTGCATGTAATATTTCTTAAGATCCATAACTTTCTGAACTCGTATGTACTATCAAATACATAAAGGTGTAAAATTACAACAAAAAGGCATTATAATTTTGTTGGGGGTTAATTTTATGAAAATTATGCTCAATAAGAGTTGTATATTTAATATATTTGCAGTGAACACAGAATACTTTATGCATATTACTGATTTAATTTGAATATAGTTTTACAGCCTCCTTGACACCTATAATTTACAGATCAAAACTCAGCAATAATTTGGGCAGCTAATGAATGTCATGAAAGCTGTAGAATCTACATCACCATCCATTGCTTTAATTACATGAAAATGCTCTAGTGTTGTGATGCACTGCTGACGTTTCCAATTCAGGTACAAGTGTGTTTTAAAGAAGAAATAAGTTTCCCAATCAGCCAATTTAACTGGCTACCTGTTACCTCAGCTGAGTTAGTTTAGGAAGTTTACATTCGTTTCTAATTCTATACTTGTTTTCAGGGGTTTTTTAAACACATCCTATATATCATGTTAATCTGGCAAGAAATAGGACTTGCTTTTTGCTGAGCTTAACTCTGATATCAGTAAAATTAAGTCATAAAAGAATCTTGTGTCATGTGACTTTGGCACCCTCTAGACATACTTAGTTTTACTTATTCAAAGTTTGGCCTCCTATAAGAAATCATTATGTCTCCAATGAGTAATGTCTGTTTCCAGGGTTCAGAAAAGGCAAACTCATGATATACCACTGAGAAGAACCTTCCACACAGCATACTTCATGTAAAAGAAACCGTTTGTTTGCTTTATTTGTGTAGATTTCTATTTGTGTTTTATGTCATGGAAATATTCCAAGATTAACAGATCCTAGTGATAAAGTAATATGCAGAATAGTCTAAATTCATTTCTTTTTTGAGTTTCTAGGTATAAGCAGACTAAATGTTGCCCAGAATCAGTGTTGGGTTGTCAGTTTATATTAAATATACTGAGTTGGCCCATTTTGAATATGCACTTTGAATAATCTCAAAAAATATATACAAGCTATACCCGTAAACCACAAAAATGGAGCCCAAGGCTTCTGATCAATTTCTTAGAACCCTTTCTCATGTAAAATTTGTCCGATATTTGATTTGTGATACAGTTTCTCCTGCTAAAGCTGCTATTAATTCCGACAAGATGTAGAGATCCGCAATCACTTTCATGTACATTTAAAACAATTAGGACTGAATTGGACATAAAATATCATTTACACCCTAAGGAGAGAAAGATGTTAGCATTTTTCTGGTACTTGAATAAGTCAGTGATAAAGTTTGCGAGGGAGTAAATTTAGGGGGGAAAAGTACCCCACTTCTCTCCCACAGGAAAAAAAAAAATAACTTTCAGTGCGTTTTGATAGCACTCTGTTTTGTCATAAATCCATCAAATTCTATTGGACTTTTCCAGTTCTTTACCAGTAAATTATGTTTCTGTATGTAGGATAACTAATCCCTTATTATAGAGACAGTGTTACATGTATTTACAAAATCATGTAAGTTCCATCGAGATTGTATTGACTTTTTTGTATTTTTCCCAAAATAGTACTTTGAATTGATAGTTCTTTATGCAATGTCTTAGCAATAGTCACTATAATGCCCATCCAGGAGAAGTGGGTAGTAATTCTTCATCATGAAAATGATATATTACATATTTAGTATCTTCCCTTTGCAGTATTGCACTTTTGTTTAACTAGAATACACCTATGAGATAGCCAAAGTTTTTCAAACACAGTTAACTTAGTTTGCAGGTGGGGTATTTCAACACCATCCATATTTCCCTCTCTCCCTCTAGTTCTACCCACATAATCTTTATTCCTTTCTTTCCCCCAATTAAAAAAAAAAGGGAAAAAAAAGCCCTAGATCTTGTCACTAAAAATCTAATTTATATCAAATTTATGAGATAAAGTATTTTCCTAAGTATGATCAAATGAATTTGGTTAACATCTTAGTGATTCTCTTTCTATGTAATAAGGCAATTGCAGTTGTCAAAGCATTAAGGCTAATACTAACTTTAAACTTTCTCTTGGGTTTCAAGACACTTCTATTTAGTATTGATTGGGGAAAAGTCCAGCTGTCAGCTTAAAAAAATGCAAATATGGTTGTGTAAAGTTAAGGGTTATAAGGAAAAAAAAAATCAGTAGAATTACATAATACTAAAGTTGCAGTTGAAAGGATATCCAAGTATGTGTTGGTAGTTACTAAAAGAATTATAGCTGTTATTGCCTTGTATTTATAGCCCTTGTTTCAGGTTTCATGATTCAAGTCTTAGTCCAATTTTTCTTTTGGACATTTGCAATATTTACCAGTTGTGTTTTGTGTAGTCTGAATTTGCTTTCTGTAGTTGAGCAAACGTCTTAAAAAGTCATTTGTAATTTATTAAATTACTTTCTATGATGTTCTATAGAGCAAATGGAAGTTTAATTATTTTTTATTAAACATATTCTTTGACTACCCATGATGTCAGCCTCTGTACATGACAATACTCCTTTTTCTAACTGACTTTTGTCTGTAATTTATCTTAATTCATTTGTGAAAGCAACCATAGTCCTAAATCTCTAAAAGGAAAGTATACCTCGGAAGAATTTTTAAAAGACAGAAGTTGGCCATAACTATATCCACAATATCATTATTTCCTTAAGTTTTCTTCTCCTGACCTTTAAAATTGTCCAGAAAGATGTACATAACCTCATAAAGGAGTATGTTTTGGATATGTGATTATTTCTCCCCTTGGTCTCAAGAGTCTTTCCTAATTCATCACTATTGTTTTCAGTGTTTTTGTAAACATGAAAGAAATTTAGTATTACCCTAATTAGAAAGGTAGAACAGTAGAGTCTCATCATGCACTCATTTAACTTAGAACCCATTCAACTATACTTTCATGCTTAGGAAAACTTTGTTTTTGTACAATATAGCATGTAAACACAAGCCAACTACTTTGTCTAGTGCTCACCCAGAGGAACAGTAATCTATCTGTACCAGTGCTAGAGGAAGAACTGGCTATGTTAGATGTTTTTGAAAGAAGATACACTATGTACAAAACAATGTATTCTGTAGTTTGTGAGCTATAGGAGAGAGAGTGATTTTTTGACTACAGGTAAATGTTCATCTTCTGCAACAAATTTAGAACTTAGTCTCTCCATAAATACAACTCCAGCACATAAGCTATTTATTTTAAAATGCAGAAAAGCACAAAGAAAAAATACTGAAATCATCATAAACCCACACTGAGATAAATACTGTTCATACAGACATCCAGTGTGTTATCTATATGTGTGTTATCTACATGTAGTGGGTTGAATCGTGTCGTACAAAAATTTATTCAACCCAAAACCTCAGTATGTGACCTTATTCGGAAATAGGGTCCTAGCGTGTGTAATTAGTTATGATGCCATTATACTAGTCGGGGTGGGCCCCAAGTCCAATGACTGGTTCCTGATAACAAGAGAGGACAAAGGGAAGAAAGTCAAGGGCCAGGCAGCAGAGATTGGAGTAATACAGATGCAAGCCAAGGAACACCCCAGGATTGTCAGCAATGCCAGAAGCTAGGAGAGCAGCAGATTCTCCTTCAGAGCCTCCAGAAGGAAGCAAGCTGGCCAACACCTTGATTTTGGACTTCTGGCCTGAATTGTGGGAGAATAAATTTCTGTTGTTCTCAGCCACTCTGTTTGTGATAATTTGTTATGGTAGCTCTAGGAAACTTAGACAATACATCTTCATGTAAAATATTATTTGGGACATAATATTTACTGTTCTGCCCTTAATATACTGACCTATGTCATAAGTACCCTGCGTTGTGATGCTTAATACATAGTATTGTCTCATGTCTACGTAAGATGTAACTTATCTATGTACTTAAAAATGGACATTTGAGTTTCTATATGCATCTTTTGCATTAATCCCTATGACTTCCTTAATCCCTAGAAGTGAAATTACTTCCTCTGTTTTTAAGGATTTTGATTTGTGTTGCCAAGTTTACAACGATGCCATTAGTAGCAATTTATACTACCACAGCAGCATACATTTTGTGCATGCTCACCCCAAAATCTTACCAATACTGTGTATTGTCTTTTGAAGTAATCTTTGCCAAATTAATAGGCAAAAGTACCATCTTGATGAATTTTTAAATTATTCTTCCTTTTTCTTACTGAAAAATAAGACATACATATTCTAGAAAATTGGGGGATGGGGCATTGAGGAGGAGGAATTGCGGAAGCACAAAATAAACCACCACCACCACCACCACCCCCCCCCCCGCCATGATGTTGAATGCTCAGAGATAACTGTTAACCTTTGGGTCATTTTTCTTTGCATATACATATTATATATTATTAAGAATGGAGTTATACTGTACATACCACTTTGTAACCTCTTTCATTTATTATATATCATGATAATTTTTTCCATGTCATTAAAGAATCTTTCACAGCATTTTTAAGGACTTTCTCATTCCACTATACAGATGCAAAATTATTTAGTGCCCAATTATTGAGCATTTAGATATTTTTCAGTCTGAGGCTATTTAAGCAATGATATGTTTGTAGTTAGATCTTTTCATACACTTATGATTTTTTTTCATTAAAATAAATACCTAGGCATGAAATAGGTATGTTTGAATTTTAAGACCAGTTGGATTGTATTGTTTTCTACCCCAACAGCAGAGCATTAAACTACTTCCTTTTCCGTGTCTCTTTAGCAACCCTGGGCATGAAAATATTTTTTAATCTTTGTCAATTTGATATACAAAGAAATAGATTCTTATTTTAGTTTACATTTCTATATTAGCAATATAAAGTCTTTCGTATCTCTTCATAAGGCCATTTGTATTCTGTGTATTAACTGTTCATGTTCTCTGTGCAATATCTGTTAAATAAGTGGTAAATATTTTTCTCAATTTGCCTGTGAGTTTTGTTTTTGTTTTTTAATGTGCAAGTTTTACATTTTTATGTGGTCATTTTGATATTCCATTTTTTCACATTTAAGTTTCTGACATTTTTCCACAGAAAAATCTTTTCACCCCCAAATTCTATATATGTTTACTTTTTTTAATATTTAGTGCCTTTGTTGACTTAGAATTTATTTTGTAAATTTTTTTACAAAAAAATTACGTATAGTATAAGAATCATAATTTGAATTTTTAAAAAAAAATTATGCAGTATCCCAACATTATTTAGTATATGATGTCTCCACTGATTTGACATGCCTTCATTGATCATAATTAAATAATTCATGTATGTATATGTGAATTATTTAGATATATGAATTATTAATTAGGTCACATCTATCTTAAATATGCATGATGTATCTATGATATATCATGCAAACAGTAAACATAAGAAAACTGGAGTATCTATACTAATAAAAGATCAACTTTGAAACGAATGTTGCTAGAAATTAATGAGAACATTTTATAATGTTATAAGGGTCATTCCATCAGGAAAATATAAGACTTATACAGGCACCTAACAACAGAACCACAAAATACATGCAGCAAAAACTAACAAAATTGAAAGGAAAATATACATGATAATGCTTGGAGACATAAGTATCTCACTTTCAATAATGGATAGAACAAGTAGGCAAATGGTCAATAACAAAACAGAAGTTTAGACAACACTATAAACCAACTAGACCTAAGAAGCATGTTAGACACACCACCAGGATTTTTTTTTTTAATTATTTTAAGGCACACAAGACAATTCTCCAGCATAGACTATGAATCAAGTCTCAAATTTTGAAAGATTTAATAATACCAAGTATGCTCTCCAGCCACAATGGAATGGAATTTGAAATCAGTCACAAAGCATGGATATTCACAAATATGTGGAAATTAAATAACACACTCATAAATAACCAATGAGTCTTAGAAATCTCAATCTCAAAGGAAATTAGAAAATATTTTCAGATGAAGGAAAGCAAATACAACATACCAAATCATATGAGATGTAGCCAAGGTGGTGCATAAAAGGAAATTTCTAAGTGTGTTTACACTTATATTAAGAAAAAAATCTCAGATCAACATAACTTTCTTCTTTAAGAAACTAGGAAAAGATCCAATTAAACCCAAAGCAAGAAGTAAATAAAGATTTCAGCCTGATTAATGAAGTAAAAATTAAAGAAAATTTACAAAATTAAAGGTAGGTCTTTTAAAAAACCAACAAAATTGACAAATCTTCAGCTAGACTGATCAGTAAAAACAAAGAAGCTTCAAATTACTAGATTCAAAGATGAAAGGATATTCCTATCTTTACAGTAATAAAAAAGGATCATGGGAATAATATGAATATTGTATGCCAATAAATTAGATAAAATTAGTTGAAGTGGCAAATTCTGAGACACAAACTAGTAAAACTGAATCAAGAAAAAGTTGAGACTATGATAAAGAGCATAATAAAGTAATAAGACTGAATTAGTAACAGCAACAAAAATACATGATAAAATCCCTAGATGAGGTGGCTTCATTGCGGGGAAAAGAAAAAAGAGCACCTATTCCTCACATGCTCTTCCAAAAATGGAAGAGGAAATATTCCCCAATTTGTTTTATGAGGCCCATACTATCCTGATACTAAAGCCAAAGACACCACAAGGAAACTGCCGATTGATAGCCCATATGGCTATAAAATGCAAACTGAATCCAGCAACATATGAAAGGTATTATACACCATGACCAAGTTGGATTTATCCCAGGATTGCAAAATTGCTTCAACAGACAAGAAACAACTGATGTACTATTAACAGAAAAAAGGAAGGGAAGCCTCATAATTGTCTCAATAGATGCAGAAAAAAACATTTCACAGGGAAATGAGTGGGGGGATGGGCTAGATGGGTGGCAAACATTAAGGAGGGCACTCATAATGAGCACTGGGTGTTGTATGCAAGTGATGAATCACCAAATTCTACCCCTGGAACTAATAATACACTATATGTTAACTAACATGAATTTAAATAAAACTTAAAAAAAAAACTGATTAAAAAAAAAAAGTTTTGGGATCCCTGGGTGGCTCAGGGGTTTGGTGCCTGCCTTCGGCCCAGGGCGTGATCCTGGAGTCCCGGGATCGAGTCCCGCATCGGGCTTCCTGCATGGAGCCTGCTTCTCCCTCTGCCTGTGTCTCTGCTTCTCTCTATCTGTGTCTCTCATGAATAAATAAATAAAATATTTTTAAAAAATAAATTAAAAAAGAAAGTTTCATGAGATCCAATACCCTTTCATGTTTTAAAAACAAAAACAGTAGAGATACAAGAGAACGTCCTCAACCTGGTAAAAGGCATCCATAAAATACCCACAACTAACATCATACTTAATAAAGATTGAATTTTTTTTTTAAAGAAAGAGAGTGAATGAGGGGGAGGGACAGAAGGACAGGAAGAGAGAAAGACTCTCAAGCAGGCTCCACTTGCTGAGCCCAAAGCAGGACTTAATTTCACAACCCTGAAATCATGACCTGAGCCAAAATCAAGAGTCGGTCACTTAACCGACTGAGCCACCCATGTGCCCCAAGATTGAATATCTTCTAAGTCATGACAAGACCAGGTGTCCACTCTTGGCACTTTAACCGAATATTGTCCTAGAGGTTCTATTCAGGGCGATAAGGCAAGAAGAGGAGAAAAAGGCATCCATACTGGGAAGCAAGAAGAAAAACTATTGCAGATGACATGATCTTGTAAATAGAAAATCCTAAGAAACTCACTATAAAACAAAAACAGCTATTAGAACTAGTAAAAATTTTTAAGAAGGTTGCAGAACACAAGTTCAACATAAAAAAACCATTGTATTCCTATAACACAAGCAAAAACAATTGGTAAATGAAATTAAGAAAACAAATTTATGGTAGCTTCAAAAAGAAAATATTTAGAAATAAACTCAACAAAAGAATACAAAACCTGTACACTGGGCAGCCCTGGTGGCACAGCAGTTTAGTGCTGCCTGCAGCCAGGTGTGATCCTGAAGACCTGGGATCAAGTCCCATGTCAGGCTTCCTGTATGGAGCCTGCTTCTCCCTCTGCCTGTGTCTCTGCCCCTCTCTCCCTCTGTCTCTATGAATAAATAAAATCTTAAAAAAAAAAAACCTGTACACTGAAAACTACAAAACATCACTGAAAGAAATTATTTTTCTTAAAGATTTTATTTATTATTGAGAGAGAGAGAGAGGCAGAGGGAGGAGCAAGCTCCACGCAGGAAGCCCAACATGGGACTCGAACCCGGGTCTCCAGGATCACACCCTGGGCTGAAGGCAGGCGCTGAACCTCTGAGCCACCTGCGCTGCCCCACTGAAAGAAATTAAAGAGGACCTAAATAAATTACAAGAATCCCCAAACTGATGTACGGATTCAGGGTAGCTCCTATCAAAACCCCAGCTGGCTTATTTGCCGAAATTGACCACTGGATCCCAAAATTCATATAGAAATGCAAGGATTCAGAATAGGCAAAATGATTCTTTTAAAAAAAAAGATTTTTATTTATTTGAAAGAGAGAGACAACCCACAGAACTTGGGGAAACATTTGCAAGTCATGTATTGGATAAATACCTTGTAGCAGAAAATATGAAGAAATCTTACAGGGGCGCCTGGGTGGCTCAGTGGTTGAGTGTCTGCCTTTGGCTCAAGGTGTGATCCTGGGTCCTGGGATTGAGTCCCACATCAGGCTCCCGCAGGGAGCTTGCTTCTCTCTCTATGTCTCTGCCTCTCTTTCTCTGTGTCTCTCATGAATAAATAAAATCTTTAAAAAAAAAATCTTACAACCCAGCAATGGAGACAAAAGCCCAGTTGTAAAATGGGCAAAAGAGGAGATCCCTGGGTGGCGCAGCGGTTTGGCGCCTGCCTTTGGCCCGGGGCGCGATCCTGGAGACCTGGGATTGGGTCCCGCATCGGGCTCCCGGTGCATGGAGCCTGCTTCTCCCTCTGCCTGTGTCTCTGCCTCTCTCTCTCTCTCTGTGACTATCATGAATAAATTAAAAAAAAAAAATGGGCAAAAGATTTGAATAGACATTTTTCTAAAGAAGATATACAAATGGCTAATAAGCACATGAGAATATGCTCAACATTGTTAGCCATCAGATAAATGCCAATCAAAATTAAAAACTTTATAACCCTTAAGATGGACAGAATCAAAAAGGCAGATGATAACAAATGTTAGCAAATATGTGAAGAAAGTAGAACTCTCTTACACTGCTGGAGAGAATGTACAATGGTGCGCACATTCTGGAACACAGTTTTGCAATTGCTTGTGGTATTGCCCTATGACTCAGCAATTCTATTCCTAGGTAGAGACCCAAAGAAATAAAAACATACGCCCACACAAAAACTTTTCAACAAATATTCATATTAGTGTTCATAGGAGCCCCCAAGTATAAAAAACCCAAATGTCCATCAACTGATAAATGGATAAATTAAATATGAATATTAGTCACCAATTAAAAGGCATGAATTTTTTTTTTTTAAGATTTTTATTTAGGGACAGCCCAGGTGGCTCAGCAGTTTAGCGCCACCTTCAGCCCAGGGCATGATACTGGAGACCCAGGATTGAGTCCCTCGTGGGGCTCCCTGCATGGGACCTGCTTCTCCCTCTGCCTCTCTAAATTTATTTATTCATGAGAGACAGAGACACAGGCAGAGGGAGAAGCAGGCTCCATGCAAAGAGCCTGATGTGGGACTCGATTCCGGGACTCCAGGACCACACCCTGGGCCAGAGGCAGGCGCTAAACCGCTGAGCCACCCAGGGATCCCAAGCTCCGTCATGGATAAGCCTTGAAAATATTATGCTAAGTGAAAGAAAAGATCACATAGTGTATTATTCTGTTTATATGAAATGTCTTGAATAGGCAAATTTTCTGTAGAGATGGAAAGTAGATTAGTGGTTGCCCAGGACTGGGAGCATTAGACTGCTAATGGGTATGGGGGTTTTGTTTTTGTTTTTATGAAATGATGGAAATGTTCCAATAATAGATTTGAGGTTGTTGCTTAAATATACTAAAAAAAACTACTGAATTGTATGGTGAATTGTAAAGGGGTGAATTGTATGGTATGTGGATTTTGTCTCAATAAAATTGTTTTAAAATACCGAAGGTAAAATTTATGAACTCAGTGTAAAATCTTTTTAATTTTAACCTCAAAAAATTCAGTCATTTTCCCCCATCACATCTTACACAGCCTGGCCTCAATGGAGCTCCTGAGATTATGGAAACCACTGCTTCCTCTACTGACCTCTTTTGCTGATCCTTGAGGTTTAGACTGGCTAGCAGCTCCTGCTACTCAAGAGCAGGCCTTTGGGACAACAGGAAAAGCAAGGGTTCTGGAACCTCTTTTGCTCCCCTGTGCATTTACTGCCAAGATGAGACCAGGAAATTTCTCTAATCTGTGATCTCCACTTCAACTCCAGCCTAGAATATCTGGTTGGCTGCATGACACCCCCATCTGCATGTCCAAACCTAGGCTCCAAACCTAGATTACTCCTCACCATACTTTTAGATGCTCAGACCTAACACAGGTGTCATCCTTGACAACTGCCACCCCCCCCCCCCCATATCCAATCCATCAATAAATACTGTTCCGTATTCCCATTTTCCAGGTCCAGGGAATGAACCCAACATATGCATATAATTTTGCATTGTCACCAAATCCACTAAATTGCAGTAAAAGGAATTCTTTTAAATGACAACCCGTAGTACAGGGAGAAATAGGAAAAAAAAAAAAAAAAAAAACCTCCACACAGTTATAAAATTTTGGAAACTAAAGCAGACCACTGAAAATTGACCAAAGTTTCAAAAAAAAAAAAAAAAAAAAAGCTAAATCCCAAATTGACAGTAGGAAATGCTGAAAACTGGGACCTCCTTTCCATTTGCTAAATGGGAGGCTGCCAGATTCATGTGTTGCTTAATAAAGCTGATTAGATCTTCAGGAAAGAAGAAAGAAAGAAAAGAAGGAAAAGAAAGAAAAAGAAAGAAAGAAAGAAAGAAAGAAAGAAAGAAAGAAAGAAAGAAAGAAAGAAAGAAAGAAAGAAAGAAAGAAAGAAAGAAAGGAGAAAGAGAGAAAGAAAGAGAGAGGAAAGAAAGAAAGAAAAAGAAAGAAAGAAGAGAAAGAGAGAAAGAAAGAGAAAGAAAGAAAGAAAAAGAAAGAAAAAGAAGGAAGGAAGGAAGGAAGGAAGGAAGGAAGGAAGGAAGGAAGGAAGGAAGGAGAAAAAGAAAAGAAGGAAGGAGAAAGAAAGAAAGAAAACTAAAGGAAAGAGAAAAAAAAAGAAAGGTAGGCTGAAAGTTAATCCAAGTTACATTTCTGTATCCCAAAACATTTTAGGATTTAGCAGCCCCAAATTCATCTACAACTAAGAATAAAAGAGTGACTATTAACAGAAAAAGTGGGAAGCCTTTCCCCACTCTTGGCCACTGACTGTCCCCCTGGCGTCTTGGCAAAGGTCTGGAGTCTGGAAAGTTTTTCTGCGCTGGGCGCCTCCGGGCACAGGCAAGGACGTGGCCGCCCACCGTATGGAAACAAAAAGATTAAGTGACTGCTACTAAAGCTTACTATCCTGAGCCATTTCCCCCAGTTGGCTCCCAGAATTCTGGCATCCAGACATATTTTGTAGCAGGAGATTCAAAGACAATTCACTGGGGACTCTAATTTTTTCCCCAAGAAAGCACTTTAAAAGCTATTTTCATGATGGTTACCCAACAAATAGCACACTTTGATTACCCTACACAGTGTTTCTCAGTGGGGGGCAATTTTTTTCTCCCCAGGGGACATTTGGCAATGTCTACAGACATTTTCAGTGTCACAATTCGATGACGGGTGTGTGTCCCACTGGCATCTGCTGGTAGGTATCAGCGATGCTGCTAAACATCTTATGACGCACAGGACAGTCCCTACCTCCCACCCCACAACAAGGAATTATCAGGTGCAAAATGTCAGTAGTCCCAAGCTTGAAAAAACTGTGTCCTACAGTCATCAAGCCTCATTTATGTACTGAGAGCTTCCTATTAGCTTAAAAAAAAAGAAAAACTTTATTGAGATGTAATTTATATAGTACAAATTCACCCATTAAACATGTACAAGTCAATAGATTCTAGTATATTTACAGAGTTGTACAGTCATTACCACAATCCTGTGTTATTTTATATTTTATGATTATCGGGGGGCGGGGGTTGTGGAGAGGCAGAAGGAGAGAGCGCATCTTAAGCAGGCTTCATACCCAGTGCAGACCCCAATGTGGGGCTTGATCTCACAATCCTGATATCATGACCTGAGTCAAAATCAAGAGTGAGATGCTTAACCAACTGAGCCAGCCAGGCGCCCTAGGACCACAATCCAATTTTAAAACATTTATATCACCCTAAAAAGAAACCTCATGCCATTTACACCCATCAGTTTTTTTTTTAATTTTTTTTATTTTATTTATTTATGATAGTCACACAGAGAGAGAGAGAGAGAGAGGCAGTGACACAGGCAGAGGGAGAAGCAGGCTCCATGCACCGGGAGCCCAACGTGGGATTCGATCCCGGGTCTCCAGGATCGCGCCCTGGGCCAAAGGCAGGTGCTAAACCACTGCGCCACCCAGGGATCCCCCCCATCAGTTTTTTTATCCCCAAAGTTTTAATTATGAGCAATTGCCAAGATCTATCAGACATCAGAGGAAAACTTTTAACAGAGAAGACAGACCAAACAGACAAACAGGGGCACCTGGATGGCTCAGATGCTTAAGCACCTGCCTTCGGCCAGGGTCATGATCTCCAGGTCCTGGGATGGAGCCCCAGGTGGGGCTCCCCGTTCAGCAGGGGATCTGCTTCTCCTTCTCCCTCTGCCTCTCCCCCTGCTTGTGCTCTCTCTGTCTCTCAAACGAATAAATAAGAAATCTTTAATCAGATAAACAACAAAGAGCAGGGAACAGAAACTGCAGAGAGAGGAAATCTTACCAAAAGTTTTCAAAGAGATTGAGAATTGCGTCCATGGAGAGAAAGAAGATGAGGCAAAAAATGCATATTAGCTTACGTGTAATATATAGAGCAATAGAATATATTTCTACAAATTCAGAGAAGAAAAAGTCAATAAAAACATGTTAGCAGAAATGAAACTTCAACAGAAATGTTAAATAGGAGTAGTAAGTTGAGACAACGTTTCAGAAAATAGGCAAAGAGATGTAAGGTAAAGAAAAAAAGTTCCAAGAGCAATTTAGAAGGTCCAATATACAATTAACAGAACAAAAAGAAAGAATACCTGTGAACTAAATAATTCAAGGAAATGTCCCAAGATTGGACATTACCTATTGAACGTCCAGCACGATGAATAAACATAAACCCACCCCAGAACACTTCATCAAGTAATTTCAGGATTCTGAGGGTGATACTTCTAGATCCTCCGGCCGCTGTGAATGCTCTACTTCTCAGGACTCACCCAATGACCTTGACCCTGACATCCTAGCAGGAGCCCTTACAAGCCTCCAAAAGGTAAAGCCAAGACCGAGTTCCTAGGCCCTGTTCAGCTCCCCTGCTCCCGGGAGGCTGCGTGTAAGATGCAGAGGCACAGTTACCTCTCCCTGACACCACTACACTTGTGCTCACCTCCTAGTCTCTCAAAACCCAGCACTCTATTATTTGGAGGTACAGATATAAGCAGCGCAAGTATAAAGAAAAGCAAGGGAGGGACACCTGGGTGGCTCAGTGGTTGAGCATCTGCCTTTGGCTCAGGTCATGATCCTGGGGTCCTGGGATTGAGTCCTGCATCGGGCTCCCTGCAGGGAGCCTGCTTCTCCCTCTGCCTATGTCTCTGCCTCTCTGTGTCTCATGAATAAATAAAATATTTTAAAAAGAGAGAGAGAAAAGCAAGAGAATCATTAATATACCAATTAAGTTAGTGGTTACCTCTAAAAGAATGGGGAGGACTGTCGTATGCGGCCATCAGGCCCTTCTAAGGCATTCATAATTCTCAACTTGGGTGGTGGTCATGTGAATATTGGTTTTGTTATTTATTCTTCTTTCAGCTTCTTTGTTTACATATATTTTGTTTTATATACATCTACATGTATAAATTATTTTTCTTTTTTTTTAAGATTGTATTTATCCATTTGAGACAGAGGGACACAGAGAATGAGGGAGAGAGATTGAGAGCACAAACAGGGCGAGAGGAAGAGGGAGGAGAAGCAGATTCCCAACGAGCCAGGAGCTTGACACTGGGCTTGATCCCAGGACCCTGAGATCACAACCTGAGCCAGAGGCAGACGCTTAACCATTGGAACCACCCAGGGACCCCTATAAATTATATCATAGTAAAATGTTGGGGGGAGGGTGTATCTCCTGAATCTGGGCACCTCCCTACCTCTACTGTCTCCATTCTGGTTCCAACCACCGTGATCTCTCATGTGAACTATTACAAAACCTCCTAAGTGGTCAACCTAATCGTCTGTGCCACCTACAGCCCTAAGCCTTTAAAATCCTAAATCAGGGACGCCTGAGTGGCTCAGCGGTTGGGCATCTGCCTTAGGCTCAAGTTGTGATCCTGGAGACCCAGGATCGAGTCCCACATCCGGCTCCCTGTGGGGCGCCTGCTTCTCCCTCTGCCTGTCTCTCTCTCTCTCTCTCTCTCTCTCTCTGCATGTGTGTATGTCATGAATAAATAAATAAAATCTTAAAAAAAATAATAAAATAACATCATAAGTCAGATCAAGCCAGCCCCCACTCCGGCGTCCCACTGCAATGCAGCGCAAGCCAGAGGCCTCACCTTGACCCCTGAGCATGCTCGAGGGCAGCCCCCGCACCCCTCTGACACCAGTTCCTACCACTCTTGCCCTTGTGGCTCTGCTCCAGGCGCGCTGACGTCCGGGCCATTGCTGCGGCCCACCCAGCACCCTCCCACCTCTGAATCCCGCGGGCCTCGAACAGGGTGCTGCTCCCCCTCAGCATCCCCGCTGGGCGCTCCGGCTGCGGCCCCAGGTCAGGTCCAGGGTCACCGGCCTCCACGCCCCCTGCGCGAAGCAGCGCGTCTCCTGCCCTCGCTGAGGAAACGGGGCCTGTCCGCGCTCTGCTTACCGCGCGGCGAAATCCACGGCGCTCGGGGACCGGTGACCCGGCTGAGGACCCGGGGCGGCGGCGGGGCTCGGGTGGGGGGGGCGGGGGGGGGGCAGGCGGCGGATCCTGCCCGGGCGCTGGCCCGGGTACTCTGCGGCGGAGTAACCTGGGGACACAGGTGTGCCCCGGACACAGGTGTGCCCCGAGACGCCGTGGCGGGGGCCGGCCGGCGATCCAGGCTGCGGGCTGGGTGAGCTGCCCAGAAAGAGAGGGCCGCGCCGGGAGAGAAGAGGTGGGGGGCCTGGGGACCGAGGCCGGCGAAGGGGGAAGGGGCGCAGCGGGGCGAGCAGACGGGCGGGGAGCCGGGAGGGGGTTCCCCGAGGCCCGGGGGCAGAGGGGTCGCGGAGGGGGAGCGGTTACTGCGGGCTGCGGCTGAGTGCCGGGGCCGGACACCCCTCCCCGTCTCCCCGGGGTGCGGGGCTCAGAGGGCGCCGGAGTCAGACACCGGGAAGCGGCAGGGGCGGTGAGGATTGGGCGGGGCGGGAGGCAGGGAGCCGAGGCCCGGCTGGGCTCCCACGGGATCCGGAACCCGTGCAGGTGTGGGGTGTCGTTAGGGAGCGTGTTGCGCGCGGGTGGCCGCAGCAGGAGGCCCCGGGGGCGCGGGAGGGCGGGCGTCGGGGGCACAGGTAGGGGATGCGTCGGCGAGGAGCCTGCTCCCACTGCTCCAAGAGGACAGGAAGCAGGAGCCGAGGGGGTCCCAGTTCTGAATCGTTTCTACCAACACCAAACATGCTCTGGTTGGGTTTTTTAAAATATTTTCTTTATTTATTTTTTATGAAAGAGCCAGAGGGAGGGTGTGCATGCAAGTAGGGGGAGGGGCAGAGAGAGAGAGAGAGAATCTCAAGCGGACCGGCTGATCGCGGAGCCCCATACCTAGCTCGATCTCACCACCCTGAGATCATGAGCTGAGCTGAAACCCAGCTTGACAGACTGAGCCACCCAGGTGCCCCTTGTTTCTTTCACCCCTAAGGTAACAGCACATGAAGGGACAAAACAGAACTCTTCTGACCGCACATCCTCCCTGGCTCCTGTACTACTTTTCTTCTCCCTTTTGCAGGAAAACTCAAGGATTCTCTACATTCTTATTTGTCTCCTCCCAAACCCTCCCAAACCTGCCTCAATCTGGTTTTCTGTCCCCACTGGCCTAATCGGCCCCTGGTGAGCATGACCAACCAGTCCAACGGACATTTGTGTATCTTCTTGTCTCATCACTATCACTAGACACAGATGCTCACTCCGTTTCCCTTGAGGCTCTTTCTTCACTTCCGGGCACCACACTGCCTGCCTTTTCCTCCTTTGTTGCTCACTTCCTGCCTCTTCTCTTCCTCCTCCCCTCAGACCTCCGAACACTGGAGTCCATTCTTCATCCTCTTCTCTTCCCCACTCATCCACTTGGTGATCACATCCCAAGCTCATGCCTTTACAAACACCATTCATGCCCGACACATCACAAAGTAAGGCATTTTTGTACCTTTATTCATATAGCGCAATGGCAGAAGTAGAGAGGGGAAGAGTAGCAGGAGATGTGCTTGAGGAGGTAGGTAGAGGAGGCTGATCCTAAAGGACTTTACAAGACCATTTTCTTGACTTTGGTTTTTATTCTGAATCAGATGGGAAACATTGAGGTATTTTGAGCAGAGGAGAGACAAGATATGACTCACTTTTTAAAAATGTTATCTTAGGGCAGCCCGGGTGGCTCAGTGGTTTAGCGCCGCTGTCAGCCCTGGGTGTGATCCTGGGTCTCCAGGCCTCTCATAAATAAAGAAATAAAATCTTAAAAAAAAAAAAAATGTTACCTTAGCTGCTTATTAGTCAGGCTTCTCCAGAGAAGCAGACCAATAAAAGAGAGAGGCAGAAAAAGAGAGAGATAGAGATTGATCAATTTTAAGGAATTGGTTCACATGACTATGGAGACTGAAAAGTTCAAAATCTGCAGGTGTGCCAGCAGGCTGAGGACCTAGGAAAGAGCCAATGGGTTCTTCAGGGGGTTAAAGTTCAAAAGCTATCTCTAGCAAAATTCTCTTTTGCTTGAGAGAGGTCAGTCTTTTTGTTCTATTGAGGCCTTCAACTGATTGTACGAGGCCCACTCACATTACAAAGGGCAATCTGCTTTACTCAAAGTACAGTGATTTAACTATGTATCACATCCATAGGTACCCCCCCAGAATCATTGAATAATGTATGATCAATGTCTAGGCACTATGGCCCAGGCAAGTCAACACATAAAATTACCACCACAGCTTCTATATTGAGAAGAAATTGCTGTAGAAGGAAGGAGAGAGGCAGGGAGACCAGTTGGGAGGAAAATGCAATGATGCTGGTAAGAAATGATGGAAACTTGTGCTGGAGGAATGGCACCAGAAGAGATGACAGGTGGTTAGGTTTTGAATAATTGAAGTCTGAGTTGACAGCAATTGCTCATGAATTGAATGCAGGAGGTGAGGAAAAGAGGAATTAAGGATGACTCCAGGGCATCTGGGTGGCTCAGTTGGAGGAGCATCTGCCTTCAGCTCAGGTCATGATCTCAGGGTCGTAGGATTGAGCCCCACATCAGGCTCCTGGCTCAGCAGGGAGTCTGCTTTTCCCTCTACCTCTCCCCCTGCTTGTGCGCTCACTCTCTCTCTCTCTCACTCTCACTCTTTCTCAAATAAATAAATAAATCTTAAAAAAAAAAAAAAAAAAAAAGGATGGCTCCAAAGTTTTTTGGCCTGATCCACCAGAAGAATGATGATATCATTTTCTGTTAGGAAAAAATAGAAACGATGGACTTAGAGCATGAGATTCAATGACATGAGGAGTGAGGGCCTGGTGGGGACGGTGGGCACAGTGGGCAGCAGACAAGACACAGCCCCTCCTCCTGGCCTGAGGAAATGCTAAGGGTTCCAGAGGGCACAGCAAAAGGACAAGTCAGGGGTGCCTGGGTGGTTCAGTTGGTTAAGCTTTGCCTTTGGCTCAGGCCATGATCCCGGGGCTCTCTGCTCAGTGGGGAGCCTGCCCTCTTCCCTGACTTGTATGGTCTTTCTCTCTCTCACTTGCTCTCTCAAATAAATACATAAATAAAATCTTGAAAGAAAGAAAGAAAAGAAAGAAAGAAAGGATGGGTGAGTGGTAATAAAGGAGAGGGAGATTTCATCTTGGCTGAAGTCACTCAGAGAGAGAGAACTGGAAGGACTTGTTTCTCTCTCTCTCTCTCTCTCTCTCTTTCTCTCTTTCTCTCTTTTTTAGGATTTATTTATTTATTTGAGAGAGAGAGAGTGCACAAGTGGTGGAAGGAGCAGAGGGAGAAGGGCAAGCTGACTCTGTGTTGAGCAGTGCAGAGCCCAGAGCACGACTCCATCTCACAACCCTAAGATCATGACCTGAGCTAAAACCAAGAGTTGGCCGCTCAACTGACTGAACTACTCAGGTGCCCCCAGAGTTTACATTCTTTTTTTTAAATTAAATTTTTTTTATTTTTTATTTTTATTTTATTTTTTTATTTTTATTTTTAAAGATTTCATTTATTTATTCTTGAGAGACAGAGAGAGAGAGAGAGAGGCAGAGACACAAGCAGAGGGAGAAGCAGGCTCCTCAGGGAGCCTGACGTGGGACTCAATTCTGGGTCTCCAGGATCACACCCTGGGCGGAAGGCAGGCACTAAACCACTGAGCCACCCAGGGATCCCCCCTAATTATGTTTTTTAAAATGAGATATAATCGACATATAACATTGTATTATTTTAGGCATTTATCAATGATTTGATATGTGTGACTACAAACGATGACTACAATAAGTTTAATTAATCTATAACCACATACAGTTACACAGTATTTTTCTTGTGATGTGAACTTTTAAGATTTACTTTCTTAGCAGCTTTCAAATATGCAATACAGTATCATTAGGTACAATCACCATACTATACATTGTATCCCCAGAACTCATTTATTTGATAACTGGAAGTTTGTACCTTTTGACCACCTTCACCCATTTTGTCCACTATCTATCCCCTGCTTCTGGCAACCACTATTTTTCCTTTGTGCCTATGAGTTTGTTTGTTTTTAGATTTCACATATGAATGAGATCATACGGTATTTGTCTTTCTCCACTTGACTTATTTTACTTAGCATCATGCCCTTTAAGGTCCATCCATGTTGTTGTGAATGGCGGGATTTCCTTCTTTTTATAGCTGAATAATATTCCATTTTATATGTACATATATATTATCTTTATCCATTCATCCATCAATGAATGCCTAGGTTGTTTTCATGTCTTGGCTATTGTGATTAATGCTGAAATGAACATGGGGGTGAAAATATCTCTTCAAGATCCTGATTTCAATTCCTTTGGATTAATATCCAGAAGTGTGATTGCTGGATGATTTAGTAATTCTATTTTTTTTAATGTAGACCCCACCCCCAGCATGGAGCCCACTGTGGGGCTTGAACTCAGTCCTGCGTTGAAGAACTGACACCAAAAGCCAGCTGCTTAACTGACTGAACCACCCAGAAGCCCCTGGTAATTCTATTTTTATTTTTTTAGGAACTCCCATACTCTTTACCAAAGCAGCTGCACTATTTTATATTCCCACCAAAGCGCACAAGGGCTTCCTTTTCTCTACATCCTTACAAACGCTTGTTATTTATTAGCTTTCTGAGAATAACCATTCTAACAGATGTGAAGTAGTATCTTGTGATTTTGATTTGCATTTCCCTCACAATTAATGATGTTGAGCTCCTATTTCTGTATCTTCTGTCCATCTGTATGTCTTCTTTGGTTTTTTAAAGACTTTATTTATTCATAAGAGACATAGGGAGAGAGGCAGAGACACAGGCAGAGGTAGAAGCAGATCTCATGCAGGGAGCCCGATGTGAGACTTAATCCCAGGACCCTGGGATCATGCCCTGAGCCAGAAGGCAGATGCTTAGCCGCTGAGCCATCCAGGTGTCACTATAGGTCTTCTTTGGAAAAAATGTCTATTTTTTTTTTAGGGAAAAAAATGTCTATTTACATCGTCTATTTTTTACTGGAATTGTTTGTTTCTATTGAATTTTATGAATTCTTTAGATATTTTGGGTATTAATCCCTTATCAGATACATGATTTGCAAATATCTTCTCCCATTCTGCAGTTTCACTTTTCATTTTGTTGATTTTTTTTTTTTTTTGCTATACAGAAGATTTTTAGTTGGATGTAGCCCCATTTATTTATTTTTGCTCTTATTGCCTTTGCTTTTAGCATCAAATTCAGAAAATCTTTGCCAAGACCAATGTTGAGGCACTTATGATCTTTGTTTTCTTCTAGGAGTTTTATGTTTTCAGTTCTATGTCCATGTCTTTAATACACTTTGATTTTTGTATATGGTGTGAGGTAGTGGTCCAGTTTTCTCAACACCAAATCAAAGAGACTATCCTTCTTTCATCGTATATTCTTGGCTCCTTCATTATAAATTAATTGACCATATATGTATGGATTTATTTCTGGGCTTTTTATTTTACTCTGGTGACCATGGGTCTGTTTTCATGCCAACACTGTACTGTTTTGATTACCATAGGTTTGTAGTATTGTTTGAAATCAGGAAGTGTAATTCTTTCTCAAGGTTGCTGTGGCTTTCAGGAGTCTTTTGTTAAGATTGATTTTTTTTTAAGATTGATTTCTTAAACTCAGTTATTAATATTCACTCTCTCCACTCAAAGCAAGGCCCTCACTCATGGCCTATTGGTGGTGAACTTGACACACATTCCCAGCCACCTCTGTTACTTTGTTTCAAGTACTCTTCCCTCCAATAAAAGAAAGGGTGACTTTGGTGAAAAGAAACATCATATAGCCTGAATGCAAGAAGGAAGATAAAAATAGACAAAGCCAGGGATCCCTGGGTGGTTCAGCAGTTTAGCACCTGCCTTCCACCCAGGACATGATCCTGGAGTCTCGCAATCGAGTCCACATCGGGCTCCCTACATGGAGCCTGCTTCTCCCTCTGCCTGTGTCTCTGCCTCTCTCTCTCTCTGTCTCTCATGAATAAATAAATAAAATCTTAAAAAAAAAATAGACAAAGCCTTTTTTTTAATTTTGCAATTAAGTTACTGATGGAATATCATAAGTGAGAGAAAAAATGCTATTCAAGATTAGAAAAAATGTCTTAAAACTCTGCAGTACAAAGCAGTTAAAGGTATGTAGCCTAATATCTACTCAACAGGCCCCATAGGCATTATAAGGCAATGATTTTTATAATAGTTATCGTTTAAAATTGTTTATAGAGGACTAAAAGGATAGGTTCTATTCATTCCAGATTACCAAGGCTTCCCTGTATATTCAATCTAATAGGGTTTTTTGTTTTGTTTTGTTTTTGTTTTTGTTTTTGTTTTTTGAGATTTATTTATTTATTTGAGAGAGAGAAAAAAAAATGAATGGAGAGGCACAGGGAGAGAGAATCCTCAAGCAGGCTCCCTGTTGGGCACAGAGCTCTATGTGGGGCTCAATCCCAGTACCCTGAGATCATGACTTGAGCCGAAATCAAGTTGACGCCTGAGTTGACACTTAACTGAGTAAGCCACCCAGGCACACCTCAGTCTAGCTGGGTTTTGTAGTTTATACTGTGAATTGAATTTTTAGCAGGCAGATTCTCATTCACAATAGGGAAAGCTGTCTTGAGGAGCTCATACTATCAGTTCATAAGAGACACAAATACCTGACTAGAATTAATCACAGATGAAATGCTAGTTAACTCTGGTCTCAAGATGAACTAGAAATTGGTTCCAGCCTTGCCTGAGTCAATGGCGCCCTCAACTGGTTTTTGCTTGTACCAACACTTCTTTCTTTGAATATTTGTGGGAGACACAAAATTGCAAACACAGCTGAAGCCACAGTAGCAATAAAAGTCATCTGATCATTCAGTCTGAAAGGAATACAACACTTAGAGCTTCTTGATCATAGGAAGTAAATTTAAATGCATGTTTTTAAAATAATTGTGAGGGACACCTGGGTGGCTCAGCGGTTGAGCATCTGCCTTCAGCCCAGGGCGTGATCCTGGAGTCCCGGGATCGAGTCCCACATCGGGCTCCCTGCATGGAGCCTGCTTCTTTCTCCCTCTGCCTCTCTCTGTCTCTCATGAATAAATAAATAAAATATTTTTAAAAAATAATTGTGACATTCTATCAGCTTCAGGTGTATATTGCAGTGATTCAATATTTTTATTTATTTTTATTTATTTATTTATTTATATTTATTTATGATAGTCACAGAGGGAGAGAGAGAGAGAGAGAGAGAGGCAGAGACACAGGCAGAGGGAGAAGCAGGCTCCATGCACCGGGAGCCCGACGTGGGATTCGATCCCGGGTCTCCAGGATCGCGCCCTGGGCCAAAGGCAGGCGCCAAACCGCGGCGCCACCCAGGGATCCCTCAATATTTTTATACATTATGAAATGATACTCATGGTAAGTCTAGTCATTACCTGTCACCATACAAAGTTATCAGAATATTATTGATTATATTCTCTATGCGGTACATTACTTCCCATGACTTATTTATTTTTATAACTAGAAGTTTGTACCACTTAGTCCCCAAATATAAATTTCCTTGTGGGTGGGAATGTAAAATGAGAGAGACACTTTAGGGGGAAAAAATGGTAAAGCTTAACATTTACCATATAACCCAGTAACACTGCTCTGTCTTGGTCTGCTAGGATCACTTCTCCCTGTGTGCTCATGTGGCCTTTCCTCAGTCTATGCATGTGGCTTTCTTATGAGGCCACACATTTATGACCTCATTTAACCTTAATTACCTACTAAATGCTCTATCTCCAAATACAATCCCATTGGGGGGGTAGGGCTTCAACATATGAATTTGGGGAGAACACATTTAGTCCCTAGCACACTCCTATGTGTATACCCAAGAGTAACAAAAAACTTAAGTTATGAAAAAACATTTACATAAATGTCATGGTAGCTTTTCTTATAATTACCCTAAACTGGAAACAACCAAGATATCTTCAACTGTTGGATGGATAAGTAAACACTGAGACATCCGTGCAATAGAATATTACTTATCAATAAAAAGGAACAAACCACTGGCACATAGATGAATCTGAAAGGCATCACGCTAAGTTGAAAGAAGCCAAACTCAAAGGCTATATGTTACATGATTACATTTATGTGACATTTTGGAAGAGGCAAAACTATAAGGAACAGAAAATTGGTGGTTGCCAGGGGCTATGGGATGAGGGGATTCCTACAAAGGGGCATAGGAAACTTTTCAGGTGCTGGAAATGTTCTGTAGTTTGATGGTGGTGAATGTAACTCTATGTTTTCGTCAAAATTCAGAGCTGTATACTTACAAGAGTAAGTTTACTGCATGCAAGTTATATCTCGATGAACACATAAAAGAATAAACAGAAAGATACTTGAAAAATTCATTTGTAACAAATACATTTTTGCTGAAAGAAAATAGGAAAGGAATCAATAAAGAACTTTGGAGCACAGAACATATTAGGATAAAATTTTGTTGGAATAATAAAATGGGAATATGAAGTAAAAGAAAGGAAGGATATAAAATTTCTCATTGTTAAAGAAAAATTTTATTCATGGATTTTAAAAATGGATTATAGTGAGTATCAAATTGTTATGAGTCCATTGGATATATTTAAAGGTTAGTAATGTTTTGTTTTAAAAGGTTTATAGTTCCATGTTGGATATTACACTTCATCAAATTTTTATTTATTTTTTATTTTCTAAAAAGACATTTATTCAGCATATGATCACACCATTACACTTAGCAATCAACAGCATGGGTGCAAAAAAAAATCTACATTAAAACCCTTTGTTGGAAAAATAAAATTAAATAAATAAATAAATAAATAAAACAAAACCCTTTGTTGGACTGCTTTACACTTTCCACAGAACAGAAACTAAAATAACCCGTTATACAATTAGTCACAAATATAGTCCTCAAGTTTTTTGCCCATACACATGACTATCATCTAGAACATGTCTTCTTTGTAGCAGCTAGGCCCTGCCACCACTGCTTGGCTGAGTTCACAAATCTGTTGTAACCTGTTGCTTCCCGTCACTTCTCTGGCTCTCCTTTCCTGCTAAGCTTTGTTCCCTGGTAGAAATTAAAACCTTCTGCCACTGCCATAGTTGCTGCTGCTGCTGGAACCACCATGGCCACCTTGGTTTCGTGGTTTGGCAAAGTACTGGCCTCCACCACCATAGGGGCCAGAGCTTCTGCCTCCAAAATTTCCTCCTTTCATGGGTCCAAAATTTGAGGATTGATTGTTGTAATTGCCAAAATCGTTATAGCTTCCGCCACCTCCAAAGTTGCTTCCATCATTACCAAATCCGTTCTAGCCATCCCCACTGCCACCGTATCCATCACCACCTCGACTGCCTCTGAAGCCACCTTGACCACTGAAATTCCCTCCACGACCAAAGGTGTCATTCCCACCAAAACCACCTCCACGACCACCACTAAAGTTTCCAGAACCACTTCGGCCTCTTTGGCTGGACCAAGCATTAGCCATCTCTTGCTTCGATAGGGCTTTCCTTACTTGACAGTTGTGGTCATTCACAGTATGGTATTTTTGAATGACAATCTTGTCTACAGAGTCATGGTCATCAAATGTCACAGAAGCAAAACCTCTCTTTTTGCCACTGCCTGGGTCAGTCATGATCTCAATCACTTCCATTTTCCCATACTGTTCAAAATAATCTCTTAGCTGACGTTCTTCAGTGTTTTCTTTAATGCCACCAACAAAAATCTTTTTCACAGTGAAGTGGGCACCAGGTCTTTGAGAATCTTCTCGGGAGACAGCCCTCTTTGGTTGCACAACTCTTCCATCCACCTTGTGTGGCCTTGTGTTCATGGTTGCACCCACCTCCTCCAGGTGGCCTACATGAGGAACCCAAAGCCTCTGGAGCGCTTGGTGTTGGGGTCTCTCATTACCACACAGTCCATAAGCCTTCCCCATTGCGCAAAATGGCACCGCAGACTCTCATCGGTTGTTTACAAGCTCAAACCTCCAATGAAGAGCTTCCGCAGCTGCTCAGGCTCCTTGGGAGACTCTGACTTAGACGTGACAGCGGTGGGAGGGGAGACTTTAACGATGCTTACTCGAGGGCGTCCAGGGGCTGAAAGGTTCATCAAACTTTTAACACAAACTTTTAGGGCAGCCCGGGGGCGGGGGCGGGGGCGGGGGGGGGGTGGCGCTCAGCGTTAGCGGCACCTTCATCCCAAGGCGTGATCCTAGAGACCAGGAATCGAGTCCCACGTCGGGCTCCCTGCATGGAACCTGCTCCTCCCTCTGCTGTGCTCTCTCTCTCTCTGTGTCTCTCATTAATGAATAAATAAATAATCTTAAAAAAAAAACACTATTAGATGTTAACTTTAAAATATCCTACAAGGTCTCCAATAAAAAAAAATAATAAAATATTTCTTTTCTACAAGGTAATTCTTTTGGGAAGACATGACCAAAAAGGTTCAAGACCGCTGTGTTTTGTCTTATAAAAGTTTATGTGAAATTTCACAGTTAACTCATGTATTCTAAGGTCATATATGCAATGTAAAAATAAAGTTTATCTTTAGATCGCCATTTGGGGGCTTTGACGTTCTACTGGGCTATCATATCACAACGGGGCAAGGATTTTATACATGCAAAATTGAGGCTTCTATAAAAATAGTTGATAGAGGAGTATCTCAGTGGTTGAGTGTTTGTCTTTGGCTTAGGTTGTGATCCTGGGGTTCTGGGATGGAGTCCCACATCAGACTCCCCACAGGGAGCCTGCTTCTCCCTCTGCCTATGTCTCTGCCTCTCTCTCTCTGTATCTCTCATGAATAAATAAAATCTTTAAAAAAAATAGTTGATCGTAACATGTCTTATACTCCATAGGTGCCTATTTTTTCCTATTTCTTTTTTCCTTTTTTTAATGTATGCTCCATGCACAGCGTGGAGCCCAATGCAGGCTCAAACTCATGACCCTGAAATCAACACCTGCCCAAAGTCAAGAGTCGGATGTGGAAGCAACTAAGCCACCTAGCCACCCCAGTGTTTATTTATTGCTGCATAACAAGTCATCCTAAAACTTTGTAACTTGAAAGAATAATAATAAAAAAAGAAAGAATAATAATAATTTCTTTTGCCCACAAATCTGCACCTGAGCAGGGATCAGTGGCAAGATTCATCTCTGCTCCATAAAGTATTAGCTGGGAACAGCTTGATTGAAAGCTGGAGGTTCTGCTTCCAAACTGGCTCATTCAACATGGCTGGGGCTGAGGTTGCATGCACCCCATGAAAACTATGCAACTCTCCTCCAGACTTCTGTACTCAAGAGATGACCAAACTATAGCATAGCTTCTAGCAGCACAGGGGCGTGCCCTAGGATGACTGCAGCCCTGCATTAAAATGCCTAAGAAAACTCATGGCTGCCAGAATTCACCCTTGGTTCTAGCCAACACCTGGCGATTTACCGAAAACGGCTTCCAATGGTGACTCCTTCCTCTGTGCCTTTGAGATGTGTATGTATCTCCTGCAATTTGAAGTGTCGTTCTCAATGATCTGAAAGCCATATAGGGTCTCAGTCTCCTAGTCTTTGTAGGAAGGAAGATAGAATCCTAAATTCAATAACTTGCCTGCTGGCCTGATCACATTGACACTCACTAACCCTTTGGAATTTTTTGGTTGAGCTCCACTTTCTCCCATCCCTAGTCCTTCATTCTCCCTTTAAATCATCCACTCACCTGTGCACAGATTTTTTTGGTAAGATTTTATTTATTTATTCATGCCACCCAGGTTTCCTCTTTTTTTTTTTTTTAAAGACCCCTGCACAGATTGGAATGGAGCTCAGCTCTTTACTTCATTGTCAGTAGTGTCTGAATAAAATCTATTTTCACCTCTTTAATGCCCAGCTTTGTCGATCGTTGATAGCATGCTTCTCCAAGTAACCTGGGCTTCCTCACAGCAGGTGGATGCGTTCAAAGGGTCATGGAAGAGGGGCGCCTGGGTGGCTCAGTGGTTCAGCATCTGCATTTGGCTCAGGTCGTGATTCTGGGATCCAGTTCTGCCTCCGGCTCTGGCGGAAAGCCTGCTCTTCTGCCTGTTTCTGCCTCTCTCTGTGTGTCTTATAAATAAACAAAATCTTTAAAAAATTCAAAAAAAAAAAAAAAAAAAAAAAAAGGAGGGTCAAGGTAGAGAGAAAGAAGTGACCCCATGGCCATTGGCAATGCATTAGTGGTTCCTCAAACAGAAAAATGTCCTATACTACATCCACTTGTAAATCAAAGAGGATTGTTAATAAAGTGATTCAAAGTGATTGAAGTCTACTCTAAGCATGAAAGAGAAAGCAAAATAAAAATAAAAGAACAAAGGTAAGCCACTGAGGATAGTACAAATATATCACTTAGAGCGAATGTAAATTGGCCCTTTGGGAAATAAGAGAATTGCCGCTGTAAAATAAATAAATAAATAAATAAATAATCCAATGATTATTTGAAAGGCTCACATAAAGTTAAAATATAGGAAAGAACTAGAAATTAGGAGCGATGCTGAAGTTCGAACTTAGGTAAACAGGCCCTTGCTTGCTATTACTCTTACTTTACAGTTAAAGACAGGCAGATAATGAGTATTAATTTCGGAGACACCTTGGGCAGTAAGCCGTCACAAGTCATTGTTTCTTGGATGTTTTCTCTTCAGCACAGCCCTGCTGCATAGTCCCACCGTGAAGACTTACTTAAAACGTCGCAAAGACACTTTTATTTTAGCCCCAGGAGCGCGACGTCCGTTGATTTTTTTTTTTTTAATATGGTTTTTGGCCCCCGTGGGCCTCCGGCTCGGACTACATTGCCCATCAGGCCCCGCTCAGAACTACGGGTGCCTACCTGAGGTCTAGCTTCCTTGGTGGCGGCGCAGTCGCCGTGCGGACGGCGGACGGCGGACGGGCGGGCGCTTCGCGGTTTGAATGGCTGCGGGCTCCGGCCCTCAGCTCCCCTGAGGACCGGCCGCCCAGGGGTGCGCCATGCCGTCGGGAGGCGACCAGTCGCCGCCGCCCCCGCCTCCCCCTCAGGCGGCGGCAGCCTCGGATGAGGAGGAGGAAGACGACGGGGAGGCGGAGGACGCCGCGCAGCCGGCCCGGTCGCCGGCCCCTCAGACCCAGCAGCGGTTCGACGAGCTGTGCAGCCGCCTCAACATGGACGAGGCGGCGCGGGCCGAGGCCTGGGACAGCTACCGCAACATGAGCGAGAGCTACACGCTGGAGGTGCGCCCGGGGGCGGAGGCGAGGGGCGTCCCGGGCCTAGTGGTCGCGCCCCGCCGCGGGGATGGGCCCCTCCCTCCCGGGCCGGGCGTCCTGCGCGACCGTCGGGCAGGCCCCGGGTCTCCGCGGGTCTCCGCGGGTCTCCCCGGTCCCCGCGGCCCTCGCGCCGTCCCTGCGCTCCCTGCTCCTGGGACCTGCTTTAGGAAACCTCCGGTGGCCCCGCGGGGGAACCCCGCCTCGCAGCTTCCCCCTCCGGGGGCGGGGCCGAGCTGCGGTCACGGTTGCGGGAGTACAGCCCCCTCGCTGGCGGACGGAGCAGGTGCAGCTGCGAGGCCGGGGGCGGGGGCGGGGGCGCCTGGCTGTGCTCCCGCGGGGTCCGCCCGGGGCAGCGCCCCTCCTGCGCTCCGCCCCTGCCGCACCGAGCCGCCCGGGGCCTGCCTTGGCCCTGCCTTGGCCCTGCCTTGGCCCTGCCGTCGCGTCCGGACGGCAAACGCGTCGTTCACGTCTCGGGCTGTGTTTGTGTGTGTGGCGTGAGGCGGGTCTTCCGTGGGGCACACGAAACGGGCCGTCGGCCTACCTCCGTGTAGACACACGCCCCCTGGCCGTCCCCGGGCCGTCCCCGGGAAGCACGCCCCGCGACGACCCGGACGACCTCTCGGTCACCTCGCACGCCGCGCAGCGCCCCGGCGTCGCCGCCGCTCAGGCAGCCTCTGTCCCTCTCCTCGGACGGGGCTCGCACGGGAGAAGAATGGCCATTCTAGCCAGTGAGGCTCGGCTGCGTAGGCACCGCCCCTTCATGGACCAATGGGAAGTGACACGGAAGTCGGGATTGTTTACCAGCTGTGGCGCTGGTGGGTGGCGCCCGGCGGGAGGCCGGAGGACTGTCTTGCGTTGCGTTACGGTCTGTGGCAAGAGCGGGGCCAATAGGCTCCGGATGGGAAGGCCTGACGAAGGTACTAGTCAGTCCTAAGAGCAGGGTGTCTCCGCCTGTGTGTGACCCACGGAGGTTACTCGCTGTTTGTTGGTGTGCCAAGGTCCCTCCTCCCCGTAGTTGCGCTCTGCGGCGTGGGGGCGGGGAAGCGGGAAGGCTAGTCCTGTAGTGGCTTCAGGACCTGACAGACCTAGGGGGCTTTGCACAGTTAGCCACCCCGGAGCTCAATGTCGTGATACGTACATCTGAGATGATTTGCACTGAAGGTCTCACGAGGTTCCGTGTGGTTTGTGGCGCACAAGGCAGTCATGGACCGTGCTTGCGCCTCAGTTTACAGAGCGCCCTCGTGTCCTCAGGGCGGGCATGTGGCCGCATGGGCCATCTTCCTCTTTATTCCTCGGTGGTTGTCTGGTCAGTGATTCCAGCCGTTCTTTGGTGATGGGCATAAGTGGTTGCAAATAAGCTCTTATTTTGTCTTCTCAACAGTCTTCGAAATTGGATAGAACAAGTAGTATCACCATACAGTTGAGGTATTTCAACTCATAGGGGCTGAGTTGTATGAAATCCAGTGTTACGTAAGCAAGTGACAAGCAGTAGATGGTTAGTAAAATATTTTTGAAAACATGTTTGATTACTCAATTTGTTAAAGACTTGGATCTCAGATTCTTAGCTCCGTTTACTCAGTGAATGAATGAATATTCATTTATCGATTTTTTTTTTTTTTTAAATCACCTCTTTGCCCGATACTGTTGTAGATGGTGGGGACAGGGCAGTGAACAAAACTTAAAAAATTTCTGCCCTTGTGGAGCTTGTAGTGGGGTATGCTGCAAGATAACACGTAGGATGTCAGTCTCATGGAAGTGTACGATGGAAAATAAGACTCCTGTGATTTTTTTTTTAAAGATTTTATTTATTTATTTGAGAGACAGAGATAGCCACAGAGAGCACAAGCTGGGAAGAGAGGGAAAAGCAGGCTCCCCGCTGAGCAGGGAGTGGGATGCAGGGCTCCATCCGAGGACCCTGAGATTGTGTGATCTGAGCTGAAGGCAGGACGATTAACCGACCAAGCCATCCAGGCACCCCTCATACAACATTTAATACAGAATATTGGTTATAGAATTTTACCTTTTGATTTCTTGTGTTTCCTGTGCTTTAAGCTTGCAACTCATTTCATTCTCACAGTCCTCAGATGAGAAAATCGAGTCTCTGTGACTGTTAATTTATCCCACACTGGGACACCCAAGGCACATGTGCTGAGAGAGTGAACCAGATAGAATCTTTATTGCCCTTTATGATCTTGCAAGTTACAGAGCATCATTTTCACCTACTCTATTAGTTAACACAATTGAAAATGAGGGAACAAAACACAGATTCCTGTCTCTCAATGTGAAAATGTCAATATATAGTATAAGGAGCACATGGGCTACAGCCATCATTGAAAATACAGTTTCCCACAAACCTAAAAATAGCACCTTTTGTTTAATCTAAAGAGTTTAATCTAAAAAGTTTTGGGTTTTTTTTTTTAAGATTTTATTTATTTATTAGAGACAGAGAGAGAGACAGGTAGAGGGAGAAGCAGGGTCCATGCAGGGAGCATGTCGTGGGACTCGATCCCGGGTCTCCAGGATCACGCCCTGGGCCCAAGGCGGCGCGCCAAACCACTAAGCCACCGGGGGCTACCCTAAAAAGTTGTTTATATGGAAATGTTTATATAGCTGGTTAACTAAACATCAATTTTCTTTTATTTTACAGGGAAATGATCTTCACTGGTTAGCATGTGCCTTATATGTGGCTTGCAGAAAATCTGTGCCAACTGTAAGCAAAGGGACAGTTGAAGGAAACTATGTATCTTTAACTAGAATCCTGAGATGTTCAGAGCAGAGGTAACTATATCAGAGTTTGAAAACTAGAGAATGACAAATATGAAAGCCCCAAAATCATAGTGTTAGTAAGAATTCTCTTTGTTCATTATCTCCTGGGTGTTTGTATCTATAGAGTGCTGAATTTAGAAACTAGGTCATGGTTTCCCTTTACCACATCTAAGTTAGTATCTATTATATTATACTTCTTTGGCGAAAACTATTGAAATTTTAATGTGTTAGGCAATTTTATAAAGAGTTTGCTGTTAAACATTATGATTTACCATTGCACAGTGTTGGGAGAATTCTAAATAAGGATATTGAGAAACTTTAGGAAGTACTCTAAATTGCAAAGGTTAATAAAATACAGTATTAAACTTAGAACTGCATGGACAGAATTTGTATTTTACTATATGGAATGTGTAAATACCTCTCCTTTTCGTTGAGGGATAAGCAACAGTATTATGATTATTGGAAGAGTCAAATGATGTTTTAAAGAAGAGGCAGAAAGAAATCGTTTTTCTATCTGTTGTATAATTGAATTGATTATTATTTATGCCTTTTGGGTGAATTTTCTTTTATGATTCACTAAGGATCGATGGAAAAAGGATATTTGGCACTTTGTTGGGAGAATACCACTGTCAAAATTTATGTACCTAATAGTTTAAAAAATCACTAATTAATCACTTAATTAGTCTGATCAATATTAGACTAATTAACAAGAAATGTAATATTTTAGCTGTAGTCTATTTCTTAACCTTGAGCTCCATCCTGAGTTATATTTAGGCCTAAGGACAAGAGGCAGTGCATAAAGAGTTGAATACCTGGGCTGTAAACCTGCATAAGTGGACTTAAATAAGGTGCAAAAATAAAATCATTATGGAGACGAAAAGTGGAGGCAGAGTAATCCAGTTAAGTGACAGATAAGGAACTTTAGAAGCAAAGGTCAAATTATAGAATCTTCATCATAAACAATAGTAAATTGAACTTACCCAATATTTTAATGCAAGTAATACAGTCCTAGGCTTCAGTTGTATTTCCATTTTAAAAACTCAGTTTCTATCTTTAAATTTTTACCTCTGGGTTCAGATTATTTACTGCCATAATGGACTAAAATGGATTAAAAACAAAGAGTATATTGGGAGAAGATATTTACAGTATGTATAACTGAAAAGGTCAGTATCCAGGATTATATAAAGAACTAGTAACAAATGGTTGCATGATTGACAAACAACTACTAAAAGTGGGTAAAGAATGATTTCACAAAGGTCAAAACTCACATACCTATATGTGAGTATATATGTAAAGACGCTCAATTTCACTAGAAATCAAGGAAGTTCAAAGTAAAAAACAAAGTAACTGTCATTCTCTTCAAATTGGGGAAATTTGGAGTCTGATAAAACCTTTGGTCATTATTTGGTCATTATTCAGAGAAATGGGAGCTCTATGTTGCTGATGTACTTGGTGAGAGTATAAATTGCCATGGCCACTTAAATGGGAAATTCAGCCATATCTGGTCGAGCTGAAGATGCACAGTCTCTGACTTAGCACTTCTACTTATTGGTGTGGTTCCTAAAGAAGCTCTTACATACATCTACAAGGATGTATTGATTACAGCATTTTTTTGGTCAGAATGTAAAATTAGAAGCCTCAATTTCCATTGGTTGGGAAACCAATGCAAAAAATCATGGTAGTTCATACTAAAGAATATTTTTTTTAATTTATTTTTTATTGGTGTTCAATTTACTAACATACAGAATAATCCCCAGTGCCCGTCACCCATTCACTCCCACCCCCCGCCCTCCTCCCCTTCTACCACCCGTAGTTCGTTTCCCAGAGTTAGCAGTCTTTACGTTCTGTCTCCCTTTCTGATATTTCCCACACATTTCTTCTCCCTTCCCTTATATTCCCTTTCACTATTATTTATTAAAGAATATTTTTAATAGTTAAAATGAAGGAGATCTGCATGTATCAATGTTAATTTCAGAAATATTGAATGAAAAAGCAAGTTGCAGAATGCCACTTATATAGTATGATACTATTTATGTAAAATCTTAAAACTACACATACAAAAGATACTACATAGTGTTTATGGATACATGTAGACCTGTATTGTAACTACATTAGATAGTAAGTATAAAAACATGGATGGGAAGGATTCGGACTAACTTTAGAATGGTGGTGATCTTTGAGGAGGCAGAGCAGTCAGAGGAGAGTTTGGGAAGGAGGACAAAGTGGGAATTTGGCAGTTTCTGTAGAACCTAAAGCCAACACGGCAAAATTTATTTAGTATGTGAATGTTTGTTAAATCTGGCAGTTGGGTACATAAGTGTCGGTTACATTACTCTGATTAATTATTTTGTACTTTTATATATTTCATAATTTAAAAAATAAAACCCTTGGATAACCTCAGAAAAAAACAGATTAGGAAAATCAGAGAAATAAACCAGTCTGTAAGAGATGAAGCTAATCAGAGACATGAGTTGTGATATTTATCACTGTCTCAAAGTAATATAACTTAATGAGTTAAATTTTGATGTAATTACATTTGTGTACTCTATCTTGTTAATGTTGAAAATATCTCTCTTTATTTTTAATATCAGCTTAATTGAATTTTTTAACAAGATGAAGAAGTGGGAAGACATGGCAAATCTCCCCCCACATTTCAGAGAACGTACCGAGAGATTAGAAAGAAACTTCACTGTTTCAGCGGTAATTTTTAAGAAATATGAACCCATTTTTCAGGACATTTTTAAATATCCTCAAGAGGAGCAGCCCCGTCAACAGAGAGGAAGAAAACAGCGGTATGTTTTTGTATTTGTTCGTCAGGAATACGTATACATATATTTTATCTGTGCTACAGTTTTGATCTCTCAGTTTGTGCTCCTCCGCTTATTTTGCTAGTTGTTTGTTTGTTTTTAGAGAGAGAGAGAAAGTATATGTATGTGAGGTGGGGGGAGGGGCAGAGAGAATCTCAAGCAGGCTCTTTGCCCAGTAAGGAGGCAAGGAGGCAGGTGAAGAGGCCACTCTGGGGCCCAGCCTCACAACTGGTGAAGCCATGACCTGAGCCAAAATCAAGATTTGGTCTCATAACTGATTGAGCCACCCAGATGCCCCGATTTTGCTAGTCTTAAAAAAACAAATGCGATTTCAAAAATAATCTCTTTTTCTGGGCAGCCTGGGTGGCTCAGCGGTTTAGTGCCGCCTTCAGCCCAGGGCCTGATCCTGGAGACCCAGGATCGAGTCCCACGTCGGGCTCCCTGCATGGAGCCTGCTTCTCCCTCCTCCTGTGTCTCTGCCAATCTCTCTCTCTCTCTCTGTCTCTGTGTATCTCTCATGAATAAATAAATAAAATCTTTAAAAAAAAATAATCTCTTTCCAGCAGCTCTCTTTTAATAATAATTTCTTGCTTTCATTGCATGTTAGCCATGAAGAATTTGGCTTCCTTCACATTGCAAAATGCATGGAATTACTGTTTCAATAAACTTGCCCTTTTCACTGAAGTACCCAAAAATGCAAAAGTGAGACCTTAAATATTTTCAGCACTTAGTCACCTGAGTATAGAATCTGACTCCTTAATTTTCTGTTATTGTCTGTGTTGACTATTTCTATTATTTGACTTTTTTGTCCAGCTGAATAACAGGTAAATCCCCTCTGAACTGGCTTCAGTGTGTATTTTGAAGTTGACAGTCAATCAAGTGTAGAGAAACTTGGGCAGCCTGGGTGGCTCAGAGGTTTAGCGCCACCTTCAGCCCAGGGCCTGATCCTGGAGACCCAGGATTGAGTCTGTCAGGCTCCCTGCATGGGGCCTGCTTCTCCCTCTGCCTGTGTCTCTGCCTCTGTGTGTGTGTGTGTGTGTATGTGTGTGTCTCTCATGAAAATAAATAAAATCTTAAAAAAAAAACCACAAAATCTAAAATCATTAAAAAAAAAAAAGAGTAGGGAAACTGGATGGGGGGAAAATAAGGGAGCTGAAAATATTATGAATTTGTGCTTTCTGATCATGTCTGCAAAATCTATAAACTTACTCTGGCTCAGCGTTTTCCATCTTTCCTGGCAGATAAAGACAGTCATGGTATACAAATTCTTTATCATGAACACTTTTTCATAAAGTAGAAATGGAAATTGTTCTCAAAGTAGAATTAGAACAATCTTGACAAGAAAAGTTGGGGAAAAAGAGTTATTATAATTGAACAAATAATGTTTGCCTCTCTTCTTCTTTCTTTCTTTCTTTCTTTCTTTTCTTTTTCTTTTTCTTTTTTTTTTTTTTTGCCTCTCCTTCAATATAAAATTTTTGTGAAGGGTATTTACAGTAAGTGAGCAGCTTTTAAAAATAAAACAAACTATGTACTTTCTTAGATAGGTGACCCCACTAATATGGAAGCAGCTGCTCTAGTTTGCTTATAGTTTGGATAGATGCTTTGTTTTAAGTCTGAGTGAGGCTGATGTCATCCTTTACAGAAAGATACAGAATATCTTCTTTGGAGAGTTGTAGAAAATGATTTTAGATTGTACTTGCTTTGATATTTATTGGGGTATGTATACTGCCTAATTGCAGTTAAGAAAATTCTAAGATAGCTTTGTTTTTTAAAAATTTACATTTAGATCACTCTGTATACATTTATTAGTACTTTTGACTAATGGTAATAATGTATACCATTTACTGAGCATTTATTATGGGGACTGTTTAAGACCTAAACCTGCATTATGTAAGTGAATCCCTATGAAACTGTATGAGGTTGATGTTGTACAGGTAGAAGAACATAAGCCCTTGAGAGGTCAGGTAATTTGGTCAGGGTCACACAATTAAGTGTGGAGCTATTGTGCTTCACAAGACTCTGTACTACATCTCACACACACTTTGAGTGTTTGTCACTGGGTATTTATTGAGAACTTACTATGCAAAGTACATTGTTAGGTATTCTGTAGGACACAAGTATTTATTTATTTTTGAGAGAGAGAGCAGAGGCAGAGAGAGAATCTTAGCAGGCACCATGCCCAGTGCAGAGCCTATGACCCTGAGGTCATGATCTGAGCCAAAATCCATAGTTGAATTCTTAACTGACTAAGCCACCCAGGTGCCCCAGGACATAAGTCTTTAAAAGAAAAAAACCAGACACCAAACACCCACAGCCATTGCCTTTTGAGAGCTTACAGTATAGTTGTGGAGCGGAGGCATGTATAAATGTGAAAGATAACAGAAACATGCAACTTTTGAGGCAAAGTTAAACCACTGTACATGAGCCAGGCAGGTAACATTCTGTGAAGAAAGGAACAATGGATAGGATTTCAATGGGTGAATGGGTAGATAGAGCCTTTGTTACAGAGGATAAAGAAGAAATACACCGGAAGTGGCAATTTGGCCAGTAGGTTAAGTTCTAGGGTTCTCAAGTTGAAGATTCAGGCTTTTTTTTTTTTTTTTTTTTTAAGATTTTATTTATTTATTCATGAGAGACACAGAGAGCGAGAGAGAGAGGCAGAGACACAGGCAGAAGGAGAAGCAGGCTTCACACAGGGAGCCCAATGTGGGACCTGATCCCAGGACTCTAGAATCACACGCTGGGTCAGAGGCAGGTGCCAAAACCAGGGATCCCCCGAAGATTCAGTTTTTAGAGCGGCTTGTGTGTTAAGCCAAAAAGTTTGACTTTTTAATCTTTATCTTGGTAGGCGTTAAAACTGGATTCTCATGTGCCTATGGTAGGGAGGCCACTTTTATTTATCTATTTATTTAAAGATTTTATTTATTTATCTTAGAGCAAGCATGCACGAATGTGGGGAGGGGCAGAGGGAGAGAGAGTCTCAAGCAGACTGTGCTATGCATGGAACCCGACCCAGGGCTCAGTCTCACAACTCTGCGTACATGATCTGAGCAGAAATCAAGAGTCAGACACTTTACTGACTGAGCCCCCCAGGCACCCTGGGAAGCCACTTTGACATTTAATCCTTACCATGGACTGGTGACTGAAGTACAAAACTATGCCCAAGTGGAATAATCATTCAGCAGATGAAGAGACTGAGGCACATGGAGAACAAGTGTGCCTCAAGGGGAAAGTGGGGGAACTAAACCCCAGTGTCCTGATTCTTCTCCTGAGAGCTCCTTGTTGGGATGTGGAGACCACAGATATCTAAACATTGGCAGAGATTCTGGCAGAAAAGCCAAGAGCTTAAAAAAGGTCTGAAACTCCCTGCAGCAGACAGCTTGGCAAAATACAACGGATAGCCTTAAAGAATAAGGAGTCCTAGGAAGCCCAGAATCTACATTAAATAGTCCTGTAGTGATTTGATGTAAACTGGAATGTCTTTTGGGAGGGAGAGTTTACAGCTCATCAGCTATGAAAAGGGGGAAAAAAAGGGAAATTATCCAATTGTATACAAGGGCCTGAAAGCAGCATTAGCCTTGCTCACATCATCAAAAGAACTGTTGTTGGGCACCCCGGGTGGCTCAGCAGTTTAGCTGCCTTCAGCCCACCGGGGTCCCAGATCGAGTCCCACATCGGGCTCCCTGCATGGAGCCTGCATCTCCCTCTGCCTGTGTCTCTGCCCCTCTCTGTCTCTCATGAATAAATAAATAAAATCTTAAAAAAAAAAAAAAAAAAGAACTGTTGTTACTCATTTTCTACCTTACCTGTTTTGACCTTGAACTGTTTTATAGTTCTTGAGAATTTTCTTTTTTCTGAGATGAGCTCTTTCCCTGGCTTTGTCCTTACCAGAATTTGGTTGGAACAGAACTTCTTATATGTTTTCTGTGTGAAGGGAATTTGTTCTCACTCCCATTAACTGTGGGTTTGGTTTTTCACATACTTTATAGTCATTTGTGATGTCTTTTTTGAATACTTACAATGAATTTATCTCATGACTTTTTTTCCCTCCCCCAAAGGCGACAGCCCTGTACCGTGTCTGAAGTTTTCCATTTTTGTTGGGTGCTCTTTATATATGCAAAAGGTAAGACAGAACAATATTTATCTATGTGTTCAGATATTATTTTGTCAACCTGTAATGTGTATCAGGGAAAGATGCTCATTGAAAAATTTCTCAAGGGTTTTAATCTCAGATTTGTTTTTAAGTATTACATTTTCATAAAAGTCTTTTGAATTTCTTTATGTAATATCCAAAACTTCTTTTATTAAGTGGAAAGTCCTTTATTTTTGTTCTTACTTAACATCTTTGCCACCCAAAGCTATTCCTCTGAGTTACAGACTGAAAACACATTTGGTTTGTACTGGTTTCACATCTTGAGATGTGTTTTTCGTGACTGCTCATCCTCAGCATGTATAGTTCAGATTGCTTTTTGCATCTTGTTCAGATAAATATGCTTGCTCAAATGCCTTTGAATACAATTTATTTTCTCCCTCTTCTCATCTCCCTTAACTTAACCAAGGTCTATATTCATTGAAAAATGTTTTTTGTTTGTTTTTGGTCCTCTGTATTTCTATGTAGAAATGATTCTTAGTAACCTAAATAAGAAAAGGAAATACAGTTACATTAATTACATAGACTATGTAGAATGCTTTTGCTACTACAAAAGCCCAATAAAACACAAAGTTATAATCAAAGAATCATAGAGCTGAAAGGAATTTCATAAATATAAGAGATTCTCGTAATTAGATCAAGTACCCCAAATTATTTACTTTTAAGATTAGGTAAGTGAGGCCCAAAAACTAGGAACAGAGCTCAAGTTTAAACCCAGATCTAGCTCTCTGTTTCATGCCGATGCAAAGGCCCTCTGGCAAGAAAGTGTCACTCCATTGGTCTTGGGGTTTGATATGTCTGATCCTCTCTAGCTAGTTAAGTGAGAGCTCACCCTTTTTCCCTGAGCTACGTGGTTGATTGAAAAGAAAAATCTTTCTTCTGCCAAAAATAAGCTGTTCGTTATTTTGTTTTCCATCACACTGAGATGTTTCTTTAGTGGAGATAAAGGTGATATGTTAAGTGGTACAAAATAAAAGTGTAAGAGCCTATAAACTGTTCTCCTAGTGGCAGTCACCCTTGCTGTCACTTTTAGCTTGCTGTGGCTGGTATTACATATAGTATTAATCTTGTCATTTGATTTTGGGCAGGTATATCTGACTTCTGAGATTTTTATCTGCTTTGTTTATATCTCTTATGGTGTATGTGTACCTAGGAATGAATGTGTTTGGTACCATATAAACTATTTAAAAAGAATTTTATTGTCCTTGTTTACATTTTGGTCTCACTTGATCACCTGGAGTAGCATATTTTTTGTCTCTGCAGTTAACTCAGTGTTTCAGTTTTATTATTAATTCAGTTTATAATTATTTAATCTGAAGAGTCTGTCTCCTCACTGTCTGACACTGATCTTTTATGATTCAGTAGAATCTTTTTCTAATAAAGTCATTTCATTAGTTTTATTCAGTTCTCAATTTAGTTATTTGGAGAGAGTTGTACTCTTTTATAGGCACCTTTCTCATGGCTTTCTCTGCAGCATATGGGCAATCCCAGATTATCTCATTCCTGATACATAAGCCAACTTTCTGCTGTTATCTTTGTTGACTTCCTGTAGCAAGTATAGAGTAGTGACAGGTTTGGGCTTGTCATCATGAAGGGCTTTGTGGTCTGAAGACCAATTGGTGCCACTTCCTGTTTTATAATCTCCAATCTCCTCGTTCCTGATAAATAAGCCAACCTTGGAGTTGAAACAAGTTATCTTTGTTGTTTGAAAGGTAACTTATCTTACAAAGTGAGATTTATTTCTAAACTCAGTATTTGAAATGTAAAGTATGTCACATTGGGACAGTCCTGGAGTTTAAGATTCTGATCTTTAGGGGCCTTTCAGTTTTTTGTTAGAAGTTACAGTGCTGCTGTTTTTTTCCTTTATGGCAAGTACAAAGCACTGACAAGTTTAGGCTTGTCAATGTGATGGGCTTTGTAGCTTGCAACCAGTAGGTGCTGCTTCCTGTTTTACATTTGAGAAACTGAGTATATTTTAACATTAAACATCTTTATAGTGGAACCAAACAAGTTAGTTTGGTTGTATCAGTGCAAAACTTAACCTATTAATTATCATTTGCCTTTCTGACAACAGAAAAAAAAATTCTCTTTAATTCATGTAAGTTCATTTGTTGAATGTTTTCATCTATACAAAAAGAATTATCCTGATACATGGAGGTAAGTGGTAACTTTCTTTGGAAGAAAAGAGAGGGGAAAAAAGCCTGAAACAAAGTGTGTGTGTGTGTGTGTGTGTGTGTGTGTCTGCATGCATTTGGGCAGGCATTACGTGTGAAAATGTTCAGGTTTAGAAATAATTCCTTAGATGTATATTAGCATTAAACTTGAATTCATGTGATGATACAAGAATGTAAAGTCAGTAGGAAGCATGTATATGTAGTGTTTAATCAGAAAAGGGATATGCTCAAAGTTAGAAATCTAGAAGAATTTCTTAATTTCTAAGAATATATACTGTTTACCTGCCTATAAAGACTGATTTCAGTGTTAAACTAGCATTGCAGAAACATGTTTCTATAGGTTTGAGTTTTGTTTTGTTTTGTTTTGTTTTCTTTCTTACCATGCATCTGCATTATTTCTGGGATATTAGCTCTAGACCTAAATATCTTTCATTGTTATACTGTGGCATTAATTTGTATGAGTTTGTATTATTATGTAGAAAATATCTAAAATGTTACTGTTAGGAGTCTGATGATAGGTTCTGGTCTTTTTAAAGTATATACATGAAAAACTCATTTTTCAGTTCCCATCCAAGTGTTTCTACTAATCTTTTTTTTTTTTTTTTTTTTTTATTTAATGAGTTTCCCTCTTAGAACTGCTTTTTGTGCATCCCAAAGATGTTGGACCATTGTTTATCTCCATATATTTTTATTTTTTTACTTTGTTCTCAATTAGTTGTTTTAAATTTTAATTCCAGTATAGGTAACATATAATGTTAATTAGTTTCACGTGTACAATATCTATTAATTTTCTTGACAGAAAAATATTTTCACATAAAAGCATTTTCTATAGTTTGAGATAATTTATAAAGTTGTTTAGAATTTTCAAAGAAAAAAGCCAGTGATAAAATTTTGGTTAGCTACTAAGGATTTAATGCTTATTTAATGAATATTGAGTGAATGAATGTCCTTCTTAGTAAACTTTTGGTTTCATTACACCCCTAGAAATTTATTAGACTTTAAGGGTAATGTTTCAAAATGTAAATTCGCCAGAACACTTCATGTAGCTTTTGAGTCAGCTTTGATACAGTCTTGTATAATGTCATCTTAATTAAAGGAAGAAATTACTTTTAAAATGTTATAAAGTTGATGCAAATATACTCGATAACTGTTTACATTCCTGTAGGTAATTTCCCCATGATTAGTGATGATTTGGTCAATTCTTATCATCTTCTGCTGTGTGCTTTGGACTTGGTTTATGGAAATGCCCTTCAGTGTTCCAATCGTAAAGAATTGGTGAACCCTAATTTTAAAGGTAAGATTATAAGCTGGAGCTTATTGGACTACTGACATTTCTACATTGTGTTTACTCTTGGGAGTTGTACACATACCACAGGTTTCTTAGCATCGGAGAACATAAGTGCCTTGAAAAGTTGTTATCTAGAGTACTTATCGCTAGGAGTTGAGATCTCTGTAAAAATATTTATGGAAAAGGCAATTGCAAATATTATGAAGTGTAAAGTCTTACATGACAATTTTAGAAGTTTCTGCAATATATATACTCAACAAGAAAAAGGGATTTAAAAACCCAGAGTAGCAAATTGACATTAAAACTGATATTCTTCTGTGTTGCCAGGCTTTGGGCCTGACACACAGTAGGAGCTCAAAATGGATTTATTGAAATAATCTTCATTTCACATTTTTTCCAGAAGAGGAGTAGTTACAGTTGTAAATAAGTAAAATGAATTTTTAGTTCTTAAACTAAAGGATGGGTAGACATTATTACTTTGATAATGCATTTTAGCAGGTTTTAAAGGTATATGATTTCTATGAATGATACACAGGAAGAAACCAAATCATAACTTATAGACAATATTATAAATATATTTTTAATATTATAAATATTAAACAGTATTTATTGAGCTAGTATATAATGCTATTTAAATAATACCATGATAGGATTCTGAGTGATTTTCAATTTTGGGGTGGTTACAATTAGAATTTTAACTTGTTCAACTCTCAAGGTAGATTTTTAAAGTTAGTGGAGTTAGTTACCAGTTGCTCCTGCTTTGGTAAGTTTAATGTTTTTAATTTATTATTTTTTTTCTCTCATTTCCTTCCTAACTCCCTTTCAGGTTTCTATTTATTGGCTGCTTTTCATTTTTTCCCTTCTTATTTAGTTTTTCTTATACTGAGTCTAGGTCAAGAATAAGCTGTAAATCAATATGTTAGATGCATCCAGTATAATGAAATGAAAGCATATAAGCAGTATGTACTTTGAATAGTAATTTTTTTCAAAGTTGTATTTTTTATTTTAATGTCAGACATATTTGCAAAGTTATATTTTATTTTTATGGGTTTTTTTTAATGTTTTTTAGATCTTACAGCAATATACTAAAATTGTTTCTCTAGGTTTTTTTCTTTAAGTTTCTCCAGATAAATAATTGAATAACTGAAATCTTTTGAGTAGTGATACACTTTACCTATTTGCTATTTTTTAATTTTTAAGTATAATTAACATACAATGTCACATTAGCTTCAAGTGTATAACAGTAATTCGACAATTCTTTACACGACCCAGCACTCACCACAGTAAGTGTACTCACTGTCACCATACAGTGTTATTACAATATTATTGACTGTGTTCTTTATGTTGTACTTTTCGTCTCCGTGACTCACTTATTTTATTTTAGCTGCATGATAAATAAGTTTATTATTGTCTTTATCTGAAAAATATTCATAGAAATTGTGGTTTGGTTTATTAGCTTCCAGCAGCCTGCTCCTGAGCTCTGAGGAAGCTTGTCTTCTGAGCTACCTAATATTTCTTCTGGGCAAGAGACATTTTGGGTGGTTCCCCCTCTTCTTTCTAACTTCTTTCTTAGGCTTCTTCTCATAGATTGGGTTCTCTCATGTGGCAGCATGAGCTTTCTTTATATCTCCTCCATATCTGAAGATGCTTTGTTCTTCATGTATTGACAGAGTTGTTCCTTGTAGGTATCTTCATCTTCTTCCATTAGGTAACACAATAGATCTGCAATAATCTGACCCATGACGTGCTTCAGATGTACTTCTGCATTGAATTCCTTACTTTCCACATCATAACCAAGAAATTGTTTGGTACTCTGAGCAACAGACAAGCCTCCATCCACAGCTCCCTTGAGGGCCCCCAAAACTTTATTTCCAGTAGTAGTTCTGGCCAGCCCTGCATCCACATAGCAGGTGAAGGCACCAGGTTGACCATCAATGCTTTCCACATTGTATTCATCTCCTGTCACTTCCACTTGGCCTTCATAGATCTTGTCCCTGTCCAACCTGTTGAGAAGCCTGTGGGCCAGCAGCAGGTCTGTACAATAATTTGTCAGCATAATTTGTCAGACCAGCCTTCACACCATACTTTGGGAGTTCATGAGCATGAGCTGCACAGACTATCATGTCTTCTTCTGTACAGGCATGAGTAATCTGACAAATGATATCTCTGTTGATTATGTGAACTATCATCCTGTATTTGGATGTGTTGTACTTATTTTTATCCTAAATTACCAACCATTTTTGAGCATAGTAATCAGTGTTACCTTCTTGTCTTCACCTAAATTTCACTTGGTATCTCTTGATGCAAGCCTTATTTTTGACAACTTTAACAAAAGCCATCCTACAGAACAGAGACTGACATCTGCGACTCACCACCAGGCGGCAGCAGGCCCAGCAGCAGGCTGTCAGGGGATGACTTAATATTTTGCACCTGGAAGTTACAAAATAACTTTTGTTATTTTGTATAACAGTTTGTATTGCTTAATTCCTTTTATCTATTTTGTCCATTCCTCCATCCACATCTCCTCTGGCAGCCGTTTGTTTTCTATACTTAAGAGTCTGTTTTTTGTTTCTTTTTTTTTTTTTTTTTAAGATTTTATTTATTTACTCATAAGAGACACACAGAGAGAGGCAGAGACACAGGCAGAGGAAGAAGCAGGCTCCATGCAGGGACTCGATCCCTGGTCTCCAGGATCACACCCTGGGCTGAAGGTGGCGCTAAACTGCTGAGCCACCCAGGGATCCACCTGTTTTTTCTTTCTTTGTTTTGCTTTATAGATTCCACGTGTAAGCAAAATAACATGTCTATCACTGTCTGACTTAACTATACTAGCATAATATACATCTAAGTCTGTCCATGTTGTTGTAAATGGCAAGATCTCATTCTTTTTCTACAGCTGAGTAATATTCCTGTGTGTGTGTGTTTGAGAGAGAGAGAGAGACATCTATTAATGGATACTTGGGTAGCTTCCATATCTTGGCTATTGTAAATAATGCTGCAATAAACATAAGGGTGCATGTCTTTCCGAATTAGCGTCTTCCTTTTCTTTGGGTAAATAACTAGTGGAATTACTGGATCATATGGTATTTCTATTTTAAATTTTTGGAGGAAATTCCATACTGTTTTCTACAGTGGCAGCACCAGTTTATTCCCTTTTCAGCACATCCTCACCACTGCTTGTTATTTCTTTTCTTTTTCTTTCTTTCTTTCTTTTTTTTTTTTTTTTTTTTGATACCAGCCATTCTGAATGGTGTGAGGTGGTATCTCGCTGGGGTTTTGATTTGCATTTCCATGATGATGAGTCATGTTGAGCATCTTTTCATGTGTCTGTTGGCCACTTGGATATCTTTGGAAAAATGTTTCTTGAGGTTCTCTGCCCATTTTTTAATCGGATTGTTTGTTTTTTTGGTGTTGAGTTGTATGAATTCTTTATATATTTTGGATATTAACCCCTTATTGGATAAATCATTTACAGATTTCTTCTCCTATTCACTAGGTTGCCTTTTTGTTTTGTTGATGGTTACCTTTGTTATGCAGAAGTTTGTTGTTTTGGTGTCCTCTCAGTAGTTGATTTTTTGTTTTTGTTTCCCTTACTTGAGGAGACAGATTTATAAATATGTTGCTAAAGATGATGTTGAAGAGATTACTGCCTATGTTTTCTTCTGTTTGCTATTTTTGAGGTAATTTAGAGTCAGGTTAGGCCCTTAGTACACTGTTTCCTATATACTTATATGCTAACTCACATGATGATTAGATTCTGTATTTTTGTGTATTACAGTTTGACTTACTGAATGCTACTTGACTTCTCTGTTCTGTGATTTTATTCATTATAGGCCTGTCTGAAGATTTTCATGCTAAGGACTCTAAACCTTCCTCTGACCCACCTTGTGTCATTGAGAAACTCTGTTCCTTACATGATGGTCTAGTTTTGGAAGCAAAGGGAATAAAGGAACATTTCTGGAAACCCTATATTAGGAAACTTTATGAAAAAAAGGTTTGTTAGTAGTAAAGAGATAATGTGAAAATATTTTCTGGGGAAAGATTTGTTTTAATATGATGACTTAAGGATCTCTTCTTTCATCATAGCTCCTTAAAGGAAAAGAAGAAAATCTTACAGGGTTTTTAGAACCTGGGAATTTTGGAGAGAGTTTGTGAGTACTTCTGTCATCAAACTTTTAGTATTTTAAATTGTGTACTTAGGAAACCTCAGAGTTTAGTGTTTTGTTTGTACGTTGGAAATTTAGACTGTCTTGTGGGATAAACATAGAAAAGCAGTAAAAAAATTTTTGTCAACTGCTACTCTAACCATATGGTTTTAAATTTATTGAAAATCGAATGGCTGTTTTTTAAAGCTTTAATAGTTAAGCTTTTGGATCATAGTTTTTGAGATAACTTCTTTTGGAAATAGTTCCAAAACAGGTTAAATAGGTTAAAAATGATAATGTAGAAGTAGTGAAGTCTTCGGAGATGCCTAGAGCAGCTAGGAAAGATAATTAAGCATATCACTAGAAACTGCACTTGCCTGGCAGATTGGTACAGGCCACCATCACTGAAACACGGTCAGCAAAATACTGTATGGAGGACCAGCACCGTGTAGCAAGCTTATTTATTTTTTTTTTAATTTTATTTATTTGTTCATGAGAGACACAGAGAGAGACAGAGACACAGGCAGAGGAAGAAGCAGGCCCCATGCAGAAACCCGACATGGGACTCTATCCCGGAACTCCAGGATCACGCCCTGGGCCAAAGGCAGGCGCCAAACCACTGAGCCACCCAGGGATTCCCGCAAGCTTATGTTTTATACACCTCAGTTTTTATAATTAGCAGTGATCTCCAATTTAGCTTTCACAAAATTATGAGAACTTCTTAGTAAATTAAAAACAATGAAATAAGTAGCCTAAAATATCAACTGAAATGGCAGTTCTGTGAGTGTACATGTCGCCTCTTTTGTTTTTTTCCCCCTGTAGTAAAGCCATCAATAAAGCCTATGAGGAGTATGTTTTATCTGTTGGGAATTTAGATGAAAGGATATTTCTTGGAGATGATGCTGAAGAGGAAATTGGGACTCTCTCAAAGTGTCTGAATTCTGGTTCAGGAACAGAGACTGCTGAAAGGGTGCAGATGAAAAACATCTTGCAGCAGCACTTTGACAAGGTGAGCTGGCTAGTGCCAAGAGAGCAGAAATGCAGGAGAAGATGTGCCGGAGGTTCCGTTTCATTTTGGTAATTGTGTGTGTGTGCACACATGCATTTTACTTCTAGTATGAAAAAGAAAATGCTCGTCATACTTAATTCAAAAAGTCTCTGTGTTTACTGATTAATTTTTGTTGACATCAACTTTCAAAGTTTTTGATTAGTTCTGAGAGAAAGAGCATTTAATATAAATTTAAATGAATGTATCATGCTGATAACTGTTGGTTTTGGAAAAATGGGCCAGTAATCTGTAGTCTGTATTATTGAGCATACTAGACATAGAAAATGTCAATTGACCGGAATGGTCCCTTTATCTAAATGCTAGAGAAACTGAGAATCTGTAGTTTTTAGGAAAATTCTGTTAAACTGAGTTTCAGGGTCATGGTGTTGTTTCATGTATACACTTAGGGTGATGGAGATCAAGAGTTTCCCTTCTATTGTGTGATGTTCACAGAAAATATACAGCTTCTGACAAGTGCCTCCAGAGGCAGTGTGGATGATTCCAAGGGGTAACTCTCCCATAAGATAGGCTTAAGACTGGTTTGCTTATTCATTCAACAAACATTCTAAAGGTATCCTACATGCCAGATAATGTCCTGGATCCTGGGGTGCATCAGTGAATGAAACAGCATGAATATCCTGTTTTGTATTTTAGTATATGTGCTGCCGAAGCGAGCACCCTGTTTTATATTTTAATGTGGGGAGATAGATAACCAAACAAGTAAATATATAGGATATCAGATAATGATATATGAAGACAAGTAAAATAGAGTAGTACAGAGTTCTAGAGAAAAGGGAGGACAGGTGGGTGGGCCTTGGGCTGCCAGAGGTATCGCAGTAGAGAACGGCATCTCTGAGGAGGTAACATCAACAGAGATGTGAAGTTAAGTGAGGGAGCAAACCATGTGAAAAGCTGGGAAATGTGTTTTGGAAGCCCAGAGAATGCAAGAGCCAAGGGAGTATGGTTGGCTTTTTGGAGGAACAGTAAGAATGTTATGTGGTAGGAATAGAATGAGTGAGCGAAAGAAAGAGTAATTAAAAAGTGAGGGGGTGGGGACACAAGGGACAGGTGGACCATACAGAGCTTTGGAAGCTGTAGTAAAGATTTTTGCTTTTGCTCTGATTGGAAGGAAAGCCATTAGGAAGGTGTTATGGGAAAGTGTGATTGAATCAGTCTGATTGACATGTTTAAAGGTTCTGTGGGGAGGTGTTTCAAGGGGCAAGGTGGAAAAAGAGAATTAAGAGGCTGTTGCAGTAGTTCTGGTGATAGCTCACAATAGTTTGGACCAGAGCAGTGGTTATATTTAGGCTGTATTGTGGAGATGGCACCCACAGGATTGCCTGATGGCTTGGATCTAGGCTGTGGGAGAAAGAGGACAGCAGTGACTCCAGTTGTGTAAATGGTGTGAAAGCTGAAGTCCTTACGGAGGCCTCTAAGGTCTTCAGTGAACCTCTCTGAATTCCTCTCCTCCCACTCTCCTCCTCACCCACTGTGCTCATGCCCAATAAACCTCTGTTCTCATTCTTTAGATACGCTGAGTATACTCCAGCTCAAAGCCTTTGCTCCTGCTCTTTCCTCTGCTTAGAACATGTTTCTTCAAGATATTCCTGGGGTTTAAGTCCTTCGTTCGGGTCTTCGGTGGACTAACCACTGTACAAAATAATAACCGCCAACTTCCTCCCCAACCTTCAGCACTTCCTTTCCCTCTTATTCTGTAATTACTGTTCCTCTTAGTATTTGTCATTGTCTTAAGATAAGTGGGTGGGTAGAAAGAATTGTTTGCCTGACAATAAATAGATAAATAGATACAAAGATAGGGGGAAAAAAAGAATTGTTTGTTATGCATCAACTGGTATTAGAATATAAGCTTCATGAGGGCTGTGACCAGTGCTGTCTTCAGCACCTGGCACATAGTAGGCAGTCCATGAATATTTACAATTGACATTTATTCAGGGAGAAGAGTGAATCTGGGGGAAAAAAACCCAGAGTATGCATTACATGGTATGTTAGTTTGAGATGCCTTTTTAGGTATGCTAGCAAGTTGAGTAGGCAGTTTAGATATACAAGATTGGAATTCACAGCAGAGGTTAGGGCTGTGTGTGTATCATCTGGAGACATCAGGATATAGATGGCTTTTAAAGCCATGGAATGAAGAGAGGCTACCTGGCAGTATAAACTGATATAGAATAAAAGAAGTCTGAGGATAGAGCTCTGGGACACTCCAAAATTTAGAAGTCTTTACTTGGAGAAGGAATGTCCTAATATTTAAAAATAACAGTATGCCTGAGTCAAAGAAAGACTCTTCTTGATCAAAATGCACAGGAAGCCATAAGTTAAGAACTAAACAGTACTACCAAGAAGCTGCGTGCTGACTTTGAGGACTGTGGACAGAAAGCTGTTTGTAGTAGTGCTACTTGTTCCCTTTGCAGAGGCACTGTTACCTGTGGACAGTGAGAGACACTGCTGGCTGCTGTTGGTTTTCCTGTACGTATGCAAGGTGTTTTTCCCTCCCAGCAGAGCACTGGGTCAAATCCAGGGAAGAAGGTGGCTCCAGGGAAAGCTGTGTGTAGAGCAAGGAGCAGCCTTCTGAATGTAGTTAGCCTATCCAGATCATATTACTGACCTAAAAAAATTACAGAATTAACTTCTTTGAAACCAAATGGAAGTCTTGGCTCTATCCTGTTTAAGTCACAGAGGAAGCATAGATTTATATCTGTAGGGCAGTTTTTGGTGCCTGTTTGTATCGCATTAAACTTGAGTGGTTTGTTTTGCTGGGTGAAAATTTTGCTAGGTGTTTTCACTGCCATCTCTAGCATATAATATGCTGACTACCTAGGAAAACATAGTTTATCCTGAATACTGAAAAACAGTCTTATGCTGCCTTAACCTTTCAGAGTTTATTAGAAAAAACAGAAAAGATGTTTCACTGGCATATCCATTCATGCTTAAAATCTCAGACATTAAGTCATATACTTTTCATATTTATATTTAAGAATGTTGACTTAAATATATTTTCCTGAAGGTCTACTTTAGTAGGGGAAGATGGAGAGATTTCTGTAACTAAAGGTAAAGGAGGGGTAGGAAGGCTGAAGAAGGCTGTTCTGTGTCAGGCTGTTTTTTTGTCCAGGAGTGTTGTTTTGTACCACCTCTCTGAGGCAGATTTGATTATTTAGATGGGCTTTTGTTAAATCATGGAATCCATTTGGACAAGGTTTAACTCACAGCTTTCTTTTGTGAATCTGTGAGTAGTTAGAAAAAAAGCAGTAGATGGGAACTGTAAAATTCTGTTTCTCTGGGATATTCTTAACAGTTTATTGCTTATTTGTGCCTTTGGGCTTTGGCTTGAAGTAGGGATACTAGGGAATTATGCCTTATCTTAAGGGTTTGACTTTTTTTTTTTTTTTAAAGATTTTATTAGTGAGTGAGTGAGAGGGGGAGAGAGAGAGAGAGCACAAGCAGGAGGAGAGGGAGAAGCAGATTCTCTGCTGAGCAGGGAGCCCAACACAGGGCTTGATCCCAGGATTATGAGCTGAGCCAAAGTCAGACTTAACCAACTGAGCCACCCAGGAACTTCTTAAAGGTTTAACTTTTAAGAGACAAACTTCCTAGCTGGCTAAAATACTAATTGTCCTTTCAAACATCTTCACATGGAGGATGGTGGCTCCTAGTGGTATTGTTATGTTTAAATTACAAGAATGGTGATATTTGAATCATTAAAATTTATTGATAAAGTCTGGTTGGTTTTAAATTCTTGTTTGTGAAGTAATTGAAAGTCATTCTGACCTAAAATATTGTTTCTCCCCATCCCCCATTTAGTCTAAAGCACTTAGAATCTCCACACCACTTACTGGTGTGAGGTACATGAAGGATAACAGCCCTTGTGTGACTCCAGTGTCTACAGCAACACACAGCTTAAGCCGTCTTCACACCATGCTAACAGGCCTCAGGAATGCACCAAGTGAGAAACTGGAACAGATACTAAGGTTAGTTTGAGCTCTTGCCATCTAAGATTTGATTGTTGACCATTTTCTATTTTAATTTTTTAACTTTTAGTGCCTTAATTCACTCACTGTTTATCATATACCAGTTGCATGCTTAGACCTGTTGTTAGTCTGTGGAAGACCTAGTAATATGGGATGTATGAATAGAAGGTGATCATTTTTCCTCAATATCTTAGTCTGTTCCAGCTGTTACCACAGAAGACCATAGATGGGGTGACTTATAAACAACAGTAATTAATTTCTCTCAGTTCTACAGGCTGCAAGTGTAGTATCAGGGTGCCAAGATGCAGTATCTGGTGAGAACTGCTTCCTGGTCTTTTTGCTGTCTTCACATGGTGTGAGGAGGCAAGGGAGGGCACTAATCCCATTCGTGAGGGCTCCACTTTCATCAGCTAATCACCTCCCATGCACCATAACACTTGGGATTAGGTTTCAACATAGGAATTTGGAGGGGGAGCACAAATTTTTAGTCCATAGCACTCAGATTTCTTTTATGTAGTATATGATGAGAGACAGTAACTAACAACACTATCACTGTAGATTAAAGCACCAAATTGTTACCAACTATTCTATCTTAAGATTTCAGGCAAAGCGGGATCAATAAAGATGGGAGTTGTCAAAGGACTCCATAAAGAGGATTGGACCTGAGCAAATTTATGAGGGGTGGGTCAGATTTGAAAAAGTTAAGCAGTTATATTCATAACTGATGTCAAACCACTGTAACTTCTGTAAGCTCTAGAGTTAGCTGCCTTTAGTCCTTTGGTCTGCCTGAGACTATTGGGAAGATCTTTGAGCTTTTAGTGAAAAGCATAATAGACTGAATCTCATGACCTGTACATAGTTTTGCAAATTTATTTGAAAAAACTACCTCCAAGACCCCTCCTAGTTCTAAAACATATAGAATTTGATGACATAGGCCCTATAGGAGCCCATTTTATTTCTGGTGGTAGAGTATAAGAAGGCCCCATATACATACTTTAGTAATTTCTTATTCACAGCTGGACTTACTAAATACCAAGGCTGACTAAAATTTTCCTTTACATTTTCATGAAGTCTACATTACTTATAAACTTGATTGTCATTAGTACCTAGTAGGCTATGTCTGTATGGCCTCTTCTTAAGTCATGTTTCTCAGACCTTGTTTACCTGGAATACAGAAGCATTTTATAAATACATTTTAGAAGACTGACTTAGTCTTCATATCTTACAGATCTCTTTAGAATCTCTAGCCAGGTGTAGCAGCTTCTTTAATCTTAAACACCATTAGTGGCGTTAAATATTATCAGTAAATACTGGCCCTATTTTCTGTTAAAAGGTACCTGTGTGTTAAATAAAAATTAAAATTCTAAATAAAATTCTGCTTGTATATTATACTTAGTAACTAAGTCTAGCAGGATTATTACTGATTTTTATTTTCTTTGTCATTTTCTAAACGTGCTATGCTTTTACAATGAATATGTATATCTGTGATCAAGATAAAAACATAATTACTTCTACACAGTCATACTGAGCTAGCATCAGCACCTGGAACTGGACGGGGCTGCGACCTCTGCTGTGCCTATGGCTTCCCACCACCTCTGGACCATGGACCCTCACAAAGTGAGCGAGCTTCAGGCCTTTGTGAAAATGTGTAAGCAGGATCCGAGCATTCTGCACAGGAAATGTGCTTCCTGAAGGAGTAGGTGGAGAGCATGGAGGATAAAATATTACCTGCTACTCATAAAACTAAATCAGAAGATATCAAGAAAGAAAAAAACAGATAGTAAGAAGTGCAGAGGAAAACATAAAGACAGACAAACCATCAAGTGAGGAAGGTGGTCTAGAAATTGACAGTAAAGGTGTGATTGAACCAGTTATTGACACCCCTCCAGAAATGAGGCGTCATGATGTAGAGGTGACCAGGGGAAATGATGGATCTGGCAAATGATAAAAAAGTGGCTGCCATTGATGCTCTAAATGATGTGAACTGCAGAAAGCCATTGACTTGTTCATAGATGCCATCAAGCTGAATCCTTGCTTGGCCATTCTGTATGCCAAGAGAGCATGTCTTCATCAAGTTACAGAAGCCAAATGCTGCCATCCAAGACTGACAGAGCTATTGAAATAAATCCTGATTCAGCTCAGCCTTACAAGTGGTGAGGGAAAGCACACAGACTTCTGGGCCACTGGGAAGAAGTAGCACATGATCTTGCCCTTGCTTATAAACTGGATTATGATGAAGATGCTAGCTCCTGCTGAAAGAAGTTCCACCGAGGGCACAGAAAATTGCCAAACATCAGAGAAAGTGTGAGCAAAAAGTGAAGAATGAGAAATCAAAGAAAGAATAGAAATGGTTAAGAAGGTTAGGGAAGAACATGAGGCAGCCCAGAGGGCGAAAGAAGCCAGATGATGATCAGGAACCAAAATTGGATCTTTTCTAGGTAGCTTTCCTGTGGGAATGCCTGGATTGGAAGGGATGCTTGGGCTCAATGAAATTCTTAGTGACCCAAAGGTTCTTGCTGCCATGCAGGATCCAGAAGTTACGGTGGCCTTCTAAGATGTGGCCCATAACCCAGCAAATGTATCAAATATCAGAGTGACTCAAAGATTATGAATCTTATCAGTAAATTGTCAATCAAATTTGGAGGTCAAGCATAATGCTTTTCAGACACACAAAACCCTTGCTGAAGGAAAAGCAACTTAGATTATCTAATGGATGTCACAGTAATACACACCAGTGTACCTCTGACCTTCTCATGGAGAGAAACCTGGGGTGCTATGAAGAGAATGCCTACCCCCTCGGCCCCATGTGTAACCCATACCTTTTGTAGTGGTTTGCCATTGGGTATTCATTCACATAATGTTTTCCTACCAGGAATTCCTACTAGGAATTTTAAACCTTAAAAATATTTAAAATCAAGTTAAAAGGGTATGTTAATCCTTGAAGGAAAAAAACAAAAACAAAAATGTTACAAAGGCCCACATGATGATAATTTGTATAATGCTTCTTAATTGAACTTACATTGCCTTTCTAGTTAAAAAAACAAACAAACAAACAAACAAAAAACAATGAAATAAACCTCGTTTTGGAGGAAAAGATGTAGAGTGCCAGTAATGGTTTATAGGAGTCTGTAATATAGTTTATATACCTCATTCTGTTTTCTTCCAGGAGTTCCTAATGGAGGTTGTAGTGCCCTCTGAGGAAACAGCTGAAGGCAATTTTGTTTACCAGTGATTGCAGATGGGTAGGGTAGGTGGGGGCCAGTCAAGAATGCTAACCTTAACTGTAGTAAAGGTACAGCTCTGCACAAGAAATATTTTTTTCGCTTAAAATGGTTATACCAACACTTTTGATAAGCAAGTATGGAATCTCCTAGAATAATTTGGGAAGTGTGTAGTTTTTGTTCAAAGTATTTTATATTTACAGGTTAGTAAAATTACAGAGTTGTAAATAGTTTATTACTTTGTGATGGGGCAGGACCTTTTGGTTGGATAATTTCTTATTCTTTTCTTTTTTTCCTTAGGACATGTTCTAGAGATCCAACACAGGCCATTGCCAACAGATTGAAAGAAATGTATGAAATATATTCTCAGCATTGCCAGCCAGATGAGGATTTCAGTAATTCTAAAGGTAAGACTTAATACTGTCCATCTTGTTCTCATTTTAACTTAACTACGAGCTTACCTACATAGTCTTCTTGGTAAGTGAATCAGAAATGTGAAGAAAAGATTTGGACTTTAGATTGAGGGGTAGAATATAGATGTCCAATTTTTCTGTCAACCAAGTGGTTTCTGGGCTCTTCTCTGTAAGAGAAACTTTAGACTGATGTCTGATTACTTTGTTTGCAAAATCTTTAATTTCATTTGTAGACTGGACTTTATTAAATTTAGAAGTATAATGATTCTTGAAAATACTAAGTTCAGAAGATATTAGCTGTTTCATGCCCACACCTGTTCCAGAAGTTTTCTGTTGTCATGAATTAGAATCAAGTATGAGTGGAATAGTAAACCAATTATATATACCTTTTAGCACAGAGCTGCTCAGTTCAAACTTAAAAAAAAAAAAAAAAGTGTCTCTTAATGGAATGCTGTGACAGTTTTTAAGTGCAAATTTCATTTCACTGTTTTATTTATTTTTATTTTTATTTTTTTTATTCATTTATGATAGTTAAAGAGAGAGAGAGAGACAGAGACACAGGCAGAGGGAGAAGCAGGCTCCATGCACCGGGAGCCCGATGTGGGATTCGATCCCGGGTCTCCAGGATTGCGCCCTGGGCCAAAGGCAGGCGCCAAACCGCTGCGCCACCCAGGGATCCCCATTTCACTGTTTTAGAAAAATGTAACCTTGGTTACCATGAAGAAAATTGAGAAATCTTAGGAATGATTGGAACAGCAGCTATAGGAAGTGCATATTTATGAAGTAATTGGTTGGTTTTTAAATTTTATTTTGTGGGCAGGGGTTGGGATAGACTCTCACTTTCTACAATATGTTCTTTGTATGTGACTTTTGTCTTTTATTTATGCAGAAATTGCCAGCAAACATTTTCGTTTTGCAGAAATGCTTTACTATAAAGTATTAGAATCTGTTATTGAACAGGAACAGAAAAGACTGGGAGACATGGATTTATCTGTGAGTAAATCACCAGCGTATTGGTCAACATGATAAGATATGGTTTCCTTTCGGCCCTACCTACACACAACCGCAGCTAAACTAAACAAAATAAAACTGTGGCTTTGAAAGACTAAGACTGGCAGCTGGAGAAACTCATGTCTTGAGTGTACTTGCCTCTGGTCCCCCACTAATGTTTCTTGGTGCGGCAGGCTGTATCCTAGAATTCACAGCTTCTCTGGCAGTAAGACTCTGTAGTCAAAGATTGAAACATTCAGATTGAACAAAAATTGAGTTTTTAGAATACATGAACTTATTAACAGGCACCCTCCCCCTAAGAAGCCTTGTATATCCAGGATAAGTTGAGTATTGATTAGATAGGACTTTAACATAAATATTCAGCCATTGCTCTTTGACTAAAGTAATTATTTTTTCTAGATTTTACTAGTCAAGAAATATAAATTGATTTTGAAATATGTAGTATTTACTTTTAATGACATCAATAGAAATGATTTTTGAAAATTTTTAAAAAATAATATTTTAGAGAAAATTATAAAACTAATAGTTCTAATTTTATGTAGCAATTTACATTTCTTTTTTATACATAAAATTATGGCTGTGGGAATTTAAAAGGCTGTTAAGACAAATTTTTAAATTTTGAAACACACATAAAACATAGCTGCAGTTTAGGGGCTCATAATAAGTATATACCTGTATATACCCACCTAAGAAACTTATTAAAACAATTTTTTTTTATTGTAGGAAAATATACATAACATAAAATTTACCATTTTCTGCATTTTTAAGTGAACAATTTAGTGGCATTAAGTACATTCACGGTGTTGTGCAACCCTTACCAATTTTTCATCATCCCAAACTGAAAGTCTATACCCAATAAGCAATGACTCCCCATTCTCACCTCCCTCCAGCCCCTAGTAATCCCTACTTTACTTTGTCTCCACAAATTTACCTATTCTAGATATAATCATACAATATTTGTGCTTTTGTGTCTCAGTCACTTGGCACAATGTTTTCAGGGTTCATTCATATTTTAGCATAGGTCAGAATTTCATTCCTTTTTAAGACTGAATAGTATTCAGAATATTATTCATAATCAACAATATATGATTGTCTTTTTTTGGTCAAGTTGTTCTTGATGTCAAGAGTTGGTCAAGAGTTCTTTATGTATTCTGGATATTAATCCCTTATATACAGTTTGTAGATATTTTCTCCCATTCTGTGAGTTCTCTACTTCATTGATAGTGTCCTTTGATAGACAGAAGTTTTTAATTTTGATGAAGCCACATTTACCTATTTTTTTTCTGTTGCCTATGTTTTTGGTGTTTAAGTAACTTTTTAATTCAAAAATAGTAAGTGTTTATGTACAGATTTGGAAAATTAGTAAGCAAAAAAAAAAAAAAAAAAGGAGATGTAAATATGTCTCCTGAGAGAAATGTCTCCTGAGAGAAGTGTGTTCACCTGTGGCCCATTACCATCTAGCCAGTCACCTGCCTTCCAGCTGTCTTTTTCTGATAGTGGCCTCTAACTGTAAATACTGTTTTGTAGCCTCTTTCCACATTGTTACTCCCCTAAACAGGATGTATGTATATTTTTGTTAGGGATATAATTTTTGTATCAACTGTATTATACAATAGGTAAGATTTTTGAAAGTTCTTCTACATTCTTTTATATTTGCTAAAACATGGGCTTATTTATTAAGCTAAGAAAAGTTCTGTAAGAAAGTAAGCACATACTTCTCCCTAACTCGGAAAATAAGACTTCCTTTGATATTTTTATTTAACTTGACTGTGTAGGAAATGTCTTTATAAGAGCAGGCTAATGTTTCTAAATGTTAATAACTTTTGTTTTATAGGGCATTCTGGAACAAGATGCATTCCATAGATCACTTTTAGCCTGCTGCCTTGAGGTCGTCACTTTTTCTTATAAGCCTCCTGGGAATTTTCCATTTATTACTGAAATATTTGATGTGCCACTTTATCATTTTTATAAGGTATTTTTAAAATCTAATACTGATGAGGAAATTGGAAATGTGATCAACTTCCTGTCGTTAGCCAGTTAATTCATTTTGCTACCTAAGTACATCTCTTCTCTTCTTAATTATATAATTAGTAATTTCTACTCTGGGAAGGAGAAATAGAAGAGTCTTAAGAACTATTTAAATTCTTCTAAGACAGTATAAAGACCTAATTTGGGTAAAAGCTTCATTTGCTTCTTCCTTTTATCTGCCATGGGCTTTTAGGATACTTTCATTGTATTAGCTGAGAAGCCTTTCAAAAAAGGTAGCAAACAAATCAGTAGCTATTCTTATATAGTAATCTTTTTAAATTTTTTATTTTAATTAAGTAGGCTCCACACCCAGTGTGGAGCCCAACACCAGGCTTGACCTCACAACCCTGAGATCAAGACCTGAGCTTAAATCAAGAGTCAAATGCTTAACTGACTGAACCACCTAGGATCCCCAACCTTTTTTTATTTTGTAGAAATAACATTGAAAGTGTCTTTTGGAAGAAAAGTTCTCTTTAACATATTATATAGAGGCGTAAAGTGATGGCATTGATTTGGTAGTTATTTCTGTCTTGATATCGATTTAGTGTATGGGTTTATCTTAATTCTAATAGAGCAAAGTCAGTTTTTTTAGTGGCATAGATTGAATGTTTAGAGTTTTTATTCTATTTGTTGTGGGTTTTTTTTTTTTTTTCCAGTAATCTTTGCACCCAACGTGAGTCTTAAACTCATGATCCTGAGATTAAGAGTCAGATGCTTTACCAACTGAGCTAGAGTCTTTAAATGTGAAATTTTGGGCAGCCCAGGTGGCTCAGCGGTTTATTACCACTGCCCAGGGTGTGATCCTGGAGACCTGGGATCGAGACCCACATCAGGCTCCCTGAGTGGAGCCTGCTTCTCCCTCTGCCTATGTCTCTGCCTCTCTCTCTCTGTGTCTCTCATGAATAAATAAATAAAATCTATAAAAATAAAAATTAAAAAAAAAATTTAAAGAGTAATATTTCTCAGGGACACTTGGGTGGCTCAGTAGTTGAGTATCTGCCTTTGGCTCAGGGTATGATCCTGGGTCCAGGGATCACGTCCCACGTCACGCTCCCTGCGAGGAATCTACTTCTCCCTCTGCCTATGTCTCTGGCTCGCTCTCTGTGTCTCATGAATAAATAAATTGTTTTGAAAATAAAAAAAAAAGGTAATATTTTTCAACTTTAATAGAAGAGGCTCTTTTTTCTTTGAAAACAATTTAAAATATGCCATTATACAAAAGATTTTCTGTAATTCCTACATGCATTTTAAATAATAATAATTTATAAAGACAGTGAAAGGAAGACCACCTGTTCAAAATAGTGCTGTTATTTATATTTTTAATTTTTTAAAATTATTTATTTATTTATTTATGACAGTCACACAGAGAGAGAGAGAGAGAGAGGCAGAGACACAGGCAGAGGGAGAAGCAGGCTCCATGCACCGGGAGCCCAACATGGAATTCGATCCCGGGTCTCCAGGATCGCACCCTGAGCCAAAGGCAGGTGCCAAACTGCTGCGCCACCCAGGGATCTCTATTTTTAATTTTTGATGAATTATCTGTTGTATCTATAAATATGTAAAAAATGCAATTTACCCATTTTTGCTTCACACTTAATAAATGCATTTTTAGTGACAAAAATAATTATTAAACCAGGGCATTTTTTATTTCAGGTGATAGAAGTATTCATTAGAGCAGAAGATGGTCTTTGTAGAGAAGTGGTAAAACACCTTAATCAGATTGAAGAACAGATCTTGGATCATTTGGCATGGAAACCAGAGTCTCCACTCTGGGACAGAATTAGAGACAATGAAAACAGAGTTCCTACTTGTGAAGAGGTTTGTGAAAATACCTTAACATCTTTCTGTAACAAAAGTATAACAGGATCTAATCTGTTTATATTCTTGTTTCACGGAGAGCAGTTAAACTTAGTATCTCCCTTATGGGAAGTGAGAGGGTGGCCATTGGGTTTAATATGGTATAGTCACCCCTGTATCTAAGAAGAAACCCCTAACTCTAGGAGTCAGAAATAATGTGTGATTGCTTCAAGGTTTCAGTGCCAGAGTAAGAATTCAGCATTCTCTCTTAATTTTCTAGTCAAGTCTCTGTACTTTAGAATGGCTGGTATTCTAATTATCTAAATCAGTAATGAAGGCTGAATCATATTTAGAATTCACCTATTAGCTTTGAATTTTTTTAAGCTTGCCAGACCTTTTCAACTTCAGTATGAAACTGGAAAAGACACTGATTTTATTTACATTAAAGAATTGGTGAGCCAAGTTTCCTTTTGCCTTAGATTGTGACTGTATTTCTAAAGAAAATACCTTTTTGAATAATGATACTCTGTATATCATTCTTTATAGGTTATGCCACCCCAGAACCTGGAAAGAGCAGATGATATTTGTATTGCTGGATCTCCTTTGACTCCCAGAAGGGTGAGTGAAGTTCGTGCGGATACTGGAGGACTTGGAAGAAGTAAGTTTAAAATATTAGGAGGGGGGCACCCAGGTGGCCTAGTTGGTTGGGTGTCTGCCTTCAACTTGTGTCATGATCCTCAATGGGATTGAGTTCTGCATTGGGCTCCCTGCTCTGTAAGGAGCCTGCTTCTCCCTCTTCCTCTGCCTCTCTGTCATGAATAAATAAATAAAATCTTAAAAAAAAAAAAATACTAAGGGGAGTATTTGGGAGCCTAATATCTGAGAATTGAAATTCTATCTGAAACTAGAAGTGAAATTAATAGGGTTTAAATAAAAGAAATATTTTGTGCATTATTAACTGGAACCCTCCCCTAGAAAGCCTTGTATAGCCAGAATAAGTTGAGTATTATAGTACCACATGGATCACTTAAAAGTAGTGCTTTTGAAATATATTTAAGAACACAGGAAGATACATGTAATAACAAGTGACTTTAAAAAGAGAATACTATATATTAATATAACTATATATTAATACTATATATTAATATATGATACTATAATTAATATTAAATAAAGAGAATACTATATAATTAATTATAATTAATATATTAATAATATATACTAATATTAATTAATGTATCTTAAGTGTGTGTTTATTATATATAAGCATACAGAAAGGCTAAAGAAAACCAAACTGTTAAGAAATATTGGTTAATAGAATTCCAGGTGCTTTCTGTAAATTTTTAAAAATAAATATGTATTTCTTTTAAAATCAGAAGAGGGGTGCCTGGGTGGCTTAGTTGGTTAAGTGTCCAACTCTTGATTTCTGCTCAGGTTGTAATCTTGGGGTCGTGGGATTGAGCCCCATGTTGGGATCCGTGGTTGACACAGAGTCTACTTGAGCTTCTCTCCTCCCCTTCCTACAACTCTCATGTGCTTGCTCTCTTGCTCTCTCTCAAATAAATCTTTTTTAAAAAGTAAAATCAGGAAAAAACAAAAGCTTCTTAAAGATAGAGTTGTATGATGCAACTAGGTATAGACAAGCTGATGAGTTAAAAGTACTGAATGGCCAGAGCATGTTCAGCTTTAACTCTTGTCAGTTGAGCTGTGCTACACTGGTTTATAGGACAGCAGTGCTGGCCCCAGAAATACAGAAAAGAGAAGTTTCACTATTCATCTGGTTCTATTTAGGCAGCTGCTTTTTTTTTTTTTTTTTTTTTAAAGTAATCTCTATGCCCATCATGGGGCTCAAACTCACAACCTGAGATCATGTTCAATAGGCTGAGCCAGTCAAGCACCCCTTCAGGTTGTTCTTGTAACATCTTCCACATGCAAGGTTTAAGTTTACATAGTTAAGACAAAACTGCTTTTAAAAAGCAATTTTGTAAATTCAGAGAGTTCTAAATCCTTACGTGCCATTAGAAGGATATTATTTCTAGATGAACCTTTTAATGTAATTGATAAGCACTGGTTATAGAAAAAAGATCAGATTTAAAATCAAGAATCAGTGCATACTCAATAACTATGGATAATCTATATGAAAATTTCCTCATTTTTTGGAAGAGGAATCATAATGGCTTAACTATTTTTCTGCCTGTTATCCATCTTAGACACAGATCTGACAGCTGGTCTTCCTCAGTCCTGTTTCTATAGAGTTTTTCCTTCCCTAATCTGTGGATTTAGGACCTGACTTTAAACTCATTTTCTTGGGCAGCCCCTGTGGCGCAGCGGTTTAGCGCTGCCTGCAGCCTGGGGTGTGATCCTGGAGGCCTGGATTGAGTTCCACGTCGGGCTCCCTCTGCCTATGTCTCTGCCGCACTCTCTCTCTCTGTGTCTCTATGAATAAATAAATAAAATCTTAAAAAAAAAATAAAGATTAAAAAAAATAATAATAAACTCATTTTCTTTGTACTTACCACTTCTCCATTTTCTTGAGGTCTCTTAATGCTTTACAAGATAATGATCCTAATGCATTCTTTCCAATTGTAGGTTTGTTCCAAATACAAATCTAGTAAGTTTATTGGGTTTTGTGCCATTGGAAAATTAAAATGTTAAGCTATAGTCTGTCACGAGTACCCCTATCCTCTTATGACCTCCCTACCTATATTTTTAAATTAAAAACAACAATTGATGTGCAGTTGGAAGGAATGCTGCTTAAAAATTCAGCCACTGATGTGCATATTTAACAACAGACTGTGCTATAATGTTTATAGGGGTTGTTTATGTTTAGGATGACAAAGTAATTTGGGAAATAGTGGTGATGGTTGCACAATATTGTGAATGGAATTAATGCCCTGCATTGTACATACAAAAATAGTTCAAATGGCAAATTACATGTTATATATATATATATATATATATATATATATATATATATATATATATATTAAAAAGGTAGCAATATACCAGATTCAAAATTTGGTATACCAAAATTTGAATACCAAATTCAAAGCATTGAATTGTACAATTTAAGTGAAATTTATGTGAATTATGCATTAATAAAATTGTTTAAAGAATATAATAAACTAAGCTTAATTGAGTCCAAAACACATATATCCATTTTTGCTGAAGAACATTGAGTTTTAGTAATTTTCTATACATGGAAAAAGACAAAGATGCAAATTGATAAAACTGGGGGGGAATGCTCCCAGATGATGTCCTAGTAATATCAAGTCCCCTTGTTTTGAGTAGTGGCTTTACAGTGAAAATCACATTGTACATGAGTGTTAGGTAGAAATTGAATATGGTCAAAAGTATCATAGGAAAATAGAATAATTGTTTAAATTGCCCCTAAGTCATCAGGATTATGTAGTAGTAGAGGGCAGAGTTTGATTTAGCAGGAGCTGGAATAAAGTAGGGAGCATTGTGAAACAAATAGAGAAAAATTCTTGTGTTTAAATTTTGCTCTTAATAGTGTGTGGTTGAATTTTCATTAGTTGAATATACTTATGAATATGATCCCTGTAATTTTTGTTTATGAAGTATTTCAGATACTGATTAGTTTTGAACTTAAGAGCTTGGCTGGAAGTTAGATCTCAGTTTCCTTGAGTTAAACCATTTGTTTGATTTTTTTTTTTTTTCTGACCCTAGGCATAACATCTCCAGCCACATTATATGATAGATACAGCTCCCCAACAGCCAGCTCTACCAGAAGGCGGCTATTTGTTGAGAATGATAGCCCTTCTGATGGAGGGACACCTGGGCGCATTCCCCCACAACCCCTCGTCAATGCTGTCCCTGTGCAGAATGTATCTGGGGAGACTGTTTCTGTCACACCAGTTCCTGGACAGACTTTGGTCACTATGGCAACAGCCACTGTCACAGCCAACAATGGACAAACAGTGACCATTCCTGTACAAGGTAAGGAAGGCAGAGTTGAATATTGAGTTCTTTCTCGGTGGCATTTATTGGAAAGTCACCTGAGATTTGGCTGGAATGACAACAGGAGATAAGGGGGCGGGGGGGGGGGGAAGGAGGCTAGGAGGGGAGAAACTGGAAACCCGTGCCTAGAGAACTTTTCATCATCCTCATCTTCTCCCTAACAAACTATAGGTATTGCGAATGAAAATGGAGGGATAACGTTCTTCCCAGTCCAGGTCAATGTTGGAGGGCAGGCACAAGCCGTGACTGGCTCCATCCAGCCCCTCAGTGCTCAGGCCCTGGCTGGAAGTTTGAGCTCTCAACAGGTGACAGGAACAACCTTGCAAGTCCCTGGTCAGGTGGCCATTCAACAGATTTCCCCAGGTGGACATCAGCAGAAACAAGGCCCACCTTTAACTGGCAGCAGTATTAGACCCAGGAAGACCAGCTCTTTATCACTCTTCTTTAGAAAGGTAATTTTTCATGTACCCTTATCAGGGTATAAGCTTGGGAAGTATAAGTGTTAGGTAAACAAACTTTGAAATGTTTTTGTTTATCTACCAGGTTTACCACTTGGCAGGTGTCCGCCTTCGGGATCTTTGTGCTAAACTGGATATTTCAGATGAACTGAGGAAAAAAATCTGGACCTGTTTTGAATTCTCCATAATTCAGTGTCCTGAACTTATGATGGACAGACACCTGGACCAGCTGTTGATGTGTGCCATTTATGTGATGGCAAAGGTGAGTACCATTTGGAATATAAAAGGAAAAAGTAAAGATGCTACTTCCTTACTCTCAGAACACTTTTAACAGTTTTGTTGAGCTATAATTCACTCATTCATTCATTCATTCATTCATTCATTCATTCATTCAAATAGTCCCCACACCCAGTGTGGGGCTTGAACTAACAACTCTGAGATGAAGACCTGAGCTGAGATCAAGAGTTGGATGCTTAAGTGACTGAGCCACCCAGGCACCCCTTGGTTCGCTCACTTAAAATGTACAGCTCAGTGGTTTTTAGTACATTTATAGATATGTGCAACCTTCACCACAGTAAATTTTAGAACATAATATTCCATTGTATAAATATATGACATTTTGATTATCTGTTAATTGATGGCCATCCGGGTATTTTCACTTTTTGACTATCATGAATAATGCTATGAACATTTGTGTACAAGTTTTTGCATAGACATGTTTTCATTTCTCTTTTCTATATATCTAAAGGTGGTGGATTGCAAGGTCTTATACTGTGTTTAACCATTTGAGGAGCTGCCAGACTGTTTTTCCAAAGTCACTGCAGCATTTTGTATTTCTGCTAGCAGTATATGAAGTCTTCATTTCTCCACCTTCTCATTAGCACTTTTTATTATCAGACATTTTTCTAAAATAATTTATTGATGTGAAATTCATATAAATCAACCATTTTTAAATGAACAATTCAGTGGTACTTAGTACATTCCCAATCTTGTACACCCAGCCTTTATCTTGTTCCAAAACATTTCCATCCCTACAGAATAAAACTACTTACTTATTAAATAGGTTCTTTGCATTCCCCCTCCCTCAGCTCCTGGCACCCATCATTCTACTTTCTGTCTCTATGAATTTGACTATTCTGGGTGCCTCTAGGAGTCCTACAGTATTTGTCTTTTCGTGACTGGTTTATTTCAGTTAGTATAACATCCTCAAGATCTTTCTGTGTTGTAACATGAGTTATAATTTTCTTCCTTTTTAAGGCTGGGTAATACTCCATAGTGTGGACATATCACATTTTGTTTATCCATTCATCCATTGATGGCCACTTGGGTAGCTTCCACTTTTTAGCTATGGTGAATTGTGCTACTATGAAGATGAGTGTATGAATATCTTGTTGAACTTTTAGTTTCATTCTTTTAGGCATATACCCAAAAGTGGAATTGCTGGGTCATATGGTAATTTTAGGTTTAGTTTTTTGAGAAACTTGCCGTGTTTTTGACAGCAGCTGCACCATTTTACATTCCCACTAGCAGTGCATTAGAGTTCTAATTTTTCTACATCCTTGCCAGCTTTTCAATTTTTTATTATAGTCATCTCAGTATTGATTGATACATTATGGGTTGTTTTTTTTTTTAAGATTTTATTTATTCATGAGAGAGAGAGAGAGAGAGAGAGAGAGAGGCAGACAGGAGGCAGAGGGAGAAGCAGGCTCCATGCAGGGAGCCTGATGTGGGACTCGATCCTGAGTCTCCAGGATCAGCCCTGGACTGAAGGTGGCGCTAAACCACTGAGCCACTGGGCTGCCCCCATTATGGTGGTTTTGATGTTTATTTTCCTAATGATTCATGATGTTGAATGTCTTTTATTGTGCTTATTGACTATTATTTGGGTTTTTTATTCTGGCCATCAGGAAATCATTTGTCTGCTGGTCATTTGTATATCTTTGGTGAAAGACCAGTTTAAATACTTTGTCCATTTTTTATTTGGATTGTTTTGTGCTTTTCTATGGTTGAGCTGTAGTTTATATATTCTGCAGATATTTTGGGTGTTAGATACTTTGGGTGTTTTTCCACTTACTTGATGGTGTTATTTGAACCATATAGTTTTTAATTTTGATTAAGTCAATTTTTATATTTTTTCTTTGTTGCTTGAACTTTTGGTGTCTAAGAATACATTGTTATGTCCAAGGTCATCGATATTTATGTTTTCTTCCAAGAGTTTTATAGTCTTATCTCTTACATTTAGGTCTTTGATCCATTTTGAGTAATTTCTAATACATGGTAGGAAGTAGGAGTTCAACTTTATTCTTTCACATGGAGCTAATCCAATTGTTTTGTGTAGTGAGAACACTTAAGATCACCTCTCTTAGCAACTTCCAAGTATATAATACAGTGTTGTTAACTGTAGTCACCATGCTAGATAGCAGGTCCCCAGAATGTATTCATCTTATGACTGGAAGTTTGTACTCTTTGACCAACATCTCCCCAGTTTCCCCACCCCAACATACGTACCTTAACTATCTATATCAGCTTCAGATTTATGCTAACATAATTCCAGTGAGATATAGAAGTGTTACTCTTATGTAGCTGTTTCCTTTTCATCTTTTGAGGTGAATTGTGATATCCGTAAGTGTTGCGAATCCAACAATAATTCTGTGACTTTTAAAGGAGCTAAAATATATTTAATGTATAACTTTTGTTTTATTAATTTTATCATTTCTGATTCTCTTTATCAGTTCCTGTGGTTTTAAGTTGTCATCTGGAGTCATTTCCTTAGCCCAATACAGCATTCCTCCTCCTAGGCAGTTTTTGGCAAATATATTATATTACTGTATGTTTTAGGCCCAGTGAAACATTATAAATGTATTGTTTTATACAATGGCTTTTTAAATCAGTTAAGGAGAAATATATGCTGTCTTTACGGTTCCATAATTATCTTTATCAGTGCTTTTTATGTGTATTTGAATTACTGAAGTCACTTGCTTTTAATTTGACGAACTTCTAGTATTTCTTGTAAGATCAATCTGTTAGCAGCAAATTGTTTATTTTGTATTTATTTCTCTTTCATTTTTGAGATTCTATTTATTTCTCTTTCACTTTTGAAAGATAACTGAACACTGAATTCTTAGTTTACTTTGAGCACTTTGAATATGTTGTTTCACCACCTCTTAGCTTCTGTAGTTTCTGAATAGAAGTTGCCTGTTATTTTATTGGGCTTCTCTTTATGCTTTCAAGATCTTCTCCCTTTCTTGGGCTTTCAGCATTTTTACTGTATGTCTGGGTATGGATCTCTTTGCATTTATCCTATACTTGGAATCCTTAGAGCTTCCTAGTTGTATGGGTTACTATTTTTTAAACAAATTTGGGAAGCTTTCAGCTTTATTTAACATTTTTTCTGCTTCTCTCTGTGTGCTGAATGATGTTCACAGCTCTCTGAAGCTCTGTTAATTTTTCTGCATTTCCTTTTTCTGTGTTCTTCAGGTTCCACAGTCTATCCCAAGATTGCTAATTCTTTTTTTTCTTTGCCAGTCAGATCTATTTTGTCCCTTGGGTGAATTTTTAATTAGTTAAATGTACTTTTTTTGTGCCAGGTCTTTGTTCAGATGCCACTTACTCCCTCTTATTACTGAATTTTAGTAGATTTTCTTGAATAGTTTTTCATTTTTTATACACCCTTAGGACAATTTCCAGAGATTTGAAATGGCTGTTTGTATGATTTTCACCAGTTTTACTGGGAAAGTAGGTTCACAGAGCTCTTCAATATATTTTGCTGGAAGTTACTTTCTCTCTCAGAATACTCTTACTGTTTGCCAGGTCACAAAAGAAGATAAGTCCTTCCAGAATATTATGCGTTGTTACAGGACTCAGCCACAGGCCCGGAGCCAGGTAACTACATTTTCTCTCAGGGCTGAAATAAAGCTTAAAGTCTTTGATAAATATGAAAAATTAACCACAGTTGATTTTGAAGCCTTTCCCCAGGATACAAAATAAGAATCTACTTTAAGGAATTCTTTTCTTTAATATTGTTTAATCATTGAGTGACAGCTTCACATCTTGATTAGTTTAAGTCCTCTTTTCTCCAAAAGGTAAAATATTTGATTCCTTAATTCGGATAATCACATGATAGATGTCAATTTAGGAAGTTGTTTCGTTTCTGTGTCACCTTTCAGGCTGGTTTAGAAAACCAGTACTGTACACTTAACCAAGACAACATTAAGTGAAAATCTAAAATTCATTTTACCTTTAATATTGTTCATTTATCTCAAAGGATAGGTATGCAAGATCTTTGTATTTGATTTAGAATGACCTGATTTTATGGTTGGGTGCTAGTACTGCCCGTTATAACATTATAGGCCATATTTGGAATTTGAGGCCAGCAGGCCCTAGTATAAATCTTGGCTCTGTTATTTAACAGATATATGACCTTGGCTGCATATATTAACCTCCCTGAGGAGGACAACTATTACTACATCGAGTCGTTGTGAGAATTTAGTAACATATGAAGGTCCTGTAGTCTAAGATGTGCTCAATAAATCTGTCCTCTTATCATGGTCTCTAAAGGTATACAGAAGTGTTTTGATAAAAGGGAAAAGGAAAAGAAGAAATTCTGGCAGCAGTGATAGCAGAAGCCATCAGAATTCTCCAACAGAACTAAACAAAGACAGAAGTAAGTGTTGAAGATCTTTATGAACACTTAGAAAACAAAATTAGGAGCTTCTCACTTTTTAGATCTAAAGATTACTAAATGAAATTATGACTATAGAAACTTAAAATATTGGCAAAAAAATTGTTGGAATAATAAATAGAATCCTAAATTTAGTAGCAAAGTTGGTTGTCCTTCATCCCATAGCTTTGAGGCACATTCTGCATAGCATTTTTCTCCAGGGAAATTAGAGAAGGTTTCAGGCAGGAATTTGTTGGTCTGAGTTCCAGGAAAGTTTGGCATACCAACTGAAACCATGCTATGGAAATACCTAATTGCTGACTTGTGTCACTTAATGCAGGGCACGGGTCCTAGAAAATTTGGTGTAATTTATTAGAGAAAACTACTCAGTAAACTCTTGCTACATAGCAGGGGGTAAGGTTAATACTTATTTAGTATCTGTGCTTTGCTCCCCGGGTTGAAGATAGAGTGCCCATTTGCTGCCATTTAAACAAGTACTATTTGCCTTTCTCTTAATGAATTTACTTTTTAAAAACAGTCTGCACTAGCTCTTTCTGTTTAACATCCTTTGTTCTACCCGCTGCAGCCAGCAGAGACTCCAGTCCTGTCATGAGGTCAAGCAGCACCTTGCCAGTCCCACAGCCTAGCAGTGCCCCTCCGACACCTACTCGTCTCACAGGTGCCAACAGTGACATGGAAGAAGAAGAGCGGGGAGACCTCATTCAGTTCTACAACAATATCTACATAAAACAAATTAAAACATTTGCCATGAAGTACTCACAGGCAAACATAGTAAGTTTGACAGGGATTATTGCATACTTTTTTTACTTGTGAGGGAGGAGAAATCACTTACGATGAGCTGCTGTATAGGTGAAGTAGTCTTAGAAATCATCCTTTTGTTAAATAAAACTGAGGAAATCTCTAAGAGATAATACGCCTACCCAACAGAATTTCTTTTTATTGTGAAGCGGTAAACAAGAATAAGATGGTTTTGGATTCCCTAAAAATTACTGTAATACAAGAGAGAGACTGCATGCATTCACATTGTCCAAAACTTACCAGCTATGGTAACCTTTCAAGTTACTTAACTCTCTCTGTCTTGTATCTCTTCATATATAAAAGTGGGAATAGGAACAGTCCCTAGTATATAGGGTTAACTGGGGGGATTAAATGCCGTAATGTATTAAAAATGCTTAAAACTGTGACTGCCACAAAGTAAGCACTTGTGTTATATTCGTATGGTTTTCTTTAGGTGTAATTGTTGCTGCTAATACTGTTTACTATTCAAAAAAGTTACTGGTTTATTATACCTCTCCACTCTTTCAATAAAAATAACCATTTTCATAAAAACACCTGGTTAGAAATTTCATTACCTTTCTTAGGAATATGGATTTTTTTTTTTTAAACAGATGGATGCTCCTCCACTCTCTCCCTATCCGTTTGTAAGAACAGGTTCTCCTCGCCGAATACAGCTGTCTCAAAACCATCCTGTCTACATTTCTCCACATAAAAATGAAACAATGCTTTCTCCTCGAGAAAAGATTTTCTATTACTTCAGCAACAGTCCTTCAAAGGTGAGCCTAGTATACATCTTGGCCTTTATTAACTCCCAACCCCAGAATTGGGGTTGTTAGGAAATGCTCCGTACTCACATGAGTGATGGGAACTACCAGGGAAAAGTGAAAAAAATAAGGGTTAGGGGGAGAACTTTATGGCTGGAAACAAAAGAATTTAGATTGATTTATTCATTCCTTTTCTTATTTGTGCATTTACAGTTTAAACTGATTATGGAGTGTTTCTACAGAGATAGGTAGTATCTCTGCCCTTTGGATTCTTTGTCTAAGGGGAGAAATGGACATTTTGTACCGTGTAGTGTGACAGCCCTATTTAGTAGATTTGTGTAGCAGCATCTGCCTCCATCTCTGTTGAGAAGGAAAGCTTGAATCAGGCCTTAATGGTATAAAAGTTAGCAAGATGCTAAGGTGTGGAAGGAAGGGGTATCCAGGAAGCACCAGGAAAGGAAAGAAAACAATGTCCTTGAGGCAATAAGGGTAGATCACTGGGCATCATGTGCTGTGTTTAGGAGTACACTTCAATCCTAAAGCCCATTCATGGTACTTGTATTCATAAAGATGGCTTAGATAGAAACACACACACAAAATGGCCTAGACTATTGCAAGAAAAAAAAAAAGTCAGTATCATGAGGAAAGGGAAGATGGGGAAGGTACTGTTCTAGAATGAAGAGGACTAGAGACAGGACACCTAAATGCAGTGCATGATCTTTGATTGGATCCTAAATAGAAGAGGACAGCTATCAACGATATTTTGGGAACAAGTGGGAAAATTTAATGTGGACTTCAGCGTTAAATTTTATTTTTAAATTTCTGTTAAATTCCTTTGGTATTGATGATAGTACTGGCTTATGTTTCAGAAGTGCATTGTCCCAGTATGAGCAACTTACTTTCAAATGGTTCAACTAAAAAAGAAATTATAGAGAGAAAACAAATGTGATAAAATGTTAATTACTGATAATTGGGTGTTCACTGTACTATTTTTCTAACTTTTCTTTTAAAATAAAAAGTTGGAGAAAACAAGAAAGCAAAACTTAGAAAACAGAAAACCTTTTCCATATTTCTGTTACAGTAGCATCAGAAGGTGTCACATGCCTTGGAGTAAATTTATCCCTTGTAGAGACCTCAGTTAGCCTTAATAACAAAGACATACTGATATTTCTGAATAGGAAGACCAAATACTTAAGAAACAGTTTCCTCCAACCACCACATAAGTGTGATCTAATTCCAATGATGTGGCTAGTGGGATTGTGAAGGTCGGAAACATAAGTCAACAATAGCCCCCAAATCAACTGGAGGACATGACTGACAATTCCTCTAATATAGGCACAGCTCGGAGATATTGCAGGTTCAGGTCCAGACTACCATAGAAAAGCCAGTCAAATGAAGTTTCTGACTTGCCAGTGCATATAAAAGTTATATTTATACTATACTGTAGTCATTGTATCTTTTTTTAAAAAATGTTCATACCATAATTTAGAAATATGCTATCTGAACTTTCAATGAATCATAATCAATAACAATTATAATAATGAAAAAGTCTGAAATATTGTGGGAATTACCAAAATTTGATACAAAGATCCAAAGTTGCAAATCCTGCTGGAAAATGTCACTGATACACTTGCTTGACACAGGGTTGCCACAAAATACACATTATTTGTGAAGCACAATAAAGCAAAGTATGCCTGTGGTTAGATATTCACCCTATAACCAAATGAATACTCAATTCAGTAATACAAGTCAGAATATTCAGTGCAAAAGAAGGCCGAAAAAGGAGGAAAAAGGAAAAAATACATGGGAAAATAGCAAACAAATAGCAATTAAATGTAAGTGGTCTAAATACATCAATTAAAAGGCAGAAACTATAAGACTGGACAAAATAGCAAGACCCAACTAAGTAGCCCACTTTAAAGTAAAAGGACAATAACTTAGATATCCCATTAACTGAAGAATAAATGCGTGTCCACATAGTTGAGTATTACTCCAACCAAAAGGAAGTAGTGACACATGCTATACCATGGGTGGACTTGAAAACATTATGCCACGTGAAAGCAGTCACAAAAGGGTAATTATTATATGATGCCATTTATATGAAATGTCCAGGACAGGCAAATTTATAGAAGCAGATTAGTGATTGCCTCGGTCTGGGAGGAATGGAGGGTTTCTGTTAATGGGCATATGTGGTAATGAATTGCACAAATGAATTACATGATTGAATGTGGTAATGATTGCACAACTCTAGGAACGTACTGAAAGCCATGGATTTGTATACTTCAAGTGGTTGAATTGTATAATATGTGACCTATATCCCAATAAAGTGTTTTTTTTTAAAAAGTAAAAGGATGGAAAAAAGTTATATATACTCTACCAACAGTAATTAATGTTGCCACTCCAGCTTTCATATCATTAATAAGAATATTATCACTGATAAAGAAGGTTATTTCCCAGTTACAGGACATAAAATCCTAAATAGAAAAAATAAATTTATCATCAAGAGATTTCAGCATAATTGATAGAACAAGTGAACAGAAGATAAACCGTGAGGATATTCGAGATGTGAACAACCATACTGGCTAATTAACATTTATAAAACACTCCAACAACAGCATCAGGTGCACAGGTAACATTTACCAAGATAGACCACATCGAGGTCCATAAAATAAGTCTCAGGAAATTTTAAAGGGTTCAGATAATGTATTTTCTCTTACCACAACAGAATCAAATCAGAAATCAGTAAGAGATACCTAGAAAACCCCCAAATATTTGCAAACTAAATTGCATATTTCTATGAGTCAAAGAAGAAAAGAAATTGTAAAGTATTTTGAACTAAATGAAAATGAAAATTTGACATACCGAAATTTGTGGGATGCAGCAAAAGCAATGCTAAAGGAGGGAAATTTATAGACCTAAAATACTTATATATATGAGAAAAGAAGAAAGATCTCCAACTAGTGATCTAAAATTTCACCCTAAGCAACTAGAAAAAACGCAGGAACCCATGAAACAGACAACTTAATATACAGAAAATTAAGGCCATTAAAAACCCGGGTGGTTTTTTTTTTTTTTTAAGATTAAAAAAATGATACGTCTCTGCACAGATTAGGATTAAAAAAGAAATAATCACTAATATCAGAAGTGAGAGCTATTGGTACAGGTCCTACAGTTATTAAGACTATAATGAACGTTAAAAAAACAACTTTTTGCCAATAAATGTAATAATGCAGATGAAATGGATCAATTCCTTGAAAGACATACACTTCTAAAATACCCTCAACAAGTAGTCTCAGTGGTCCTATATCTCTTAAATGAACTGGATTTGTAATTTAAAAACCTCCTCTCAGAGAAAACTATAGGACCACATGGCTTCAATGGTAAATTCTAACAAATATTTAAGGAAGATACAGTTGACCCTTGAACAACATGGGGCTTAGGACACTATGCCCCATGTAGTCAAGTATCTATGTGCAACTTTGACTCCACCCAAACTTAATTATTAATAGCCTACTGTTGACTGGAAACCTTACCAAGAACACAAACACCTAACACATATTTGCATATATACTATATTCTTACAGTAAAGTAAATGAAAATATTAACATCAGAAGGAAAATACAGTACTCTGCTAAAAAAAAACCCCAAGTATAAATGGACCCATTCGAACGTTCAAACCCAACATGTTCAATGGTCAACTGTCATGCCAGTTTTATACAAACGCTTCTAAAAGGTGAAGGTGATAAATCATCTCAGTGGTTGCAGAAAAACCATTTGGCAAATACAACATTCATTCACAATAAAACCTCTTGGAATTTCCTCAATCTGATAAAGTCTGCATACCAAAATTATCTGACAGTATACTTGGAGAAAAGGCATATAGTCTTCTACTATTAAGATCTGAAACAAGGCAAGGATATCTGCTCTCACCATTCCTCTTCAACTAACTATAGGCTTTCACATATATAATAAGGCAAGATAAAGAAGGCATACAGACTGAAAAGGAAATAAAACCATCACCATTCACATAATTTTCTCTATAGAAAAACCACACAATCTAAAAAATGTTAGTGAAACTAATAAGATTAGCAAGGTTATATGACTAATGTACAAAAATCAAATTTATTTCTATATAGCAGCAAGTAATGAGAAGTAAAAATTTTCTAAAGCACTACAACATTAAATACTTCAGGAGGTGCCTGGGTGGCTCAGTCAGTAGGCATCCAGCTCTTGATCTCAGCTCTGGTCTTGATCTCAGGGTTGTGAGTTCCAGCCCCATATTGGGCTCCACACTAGGTGTGGAGCCTACTTAAAACAATTTAGTGATAAGTCTTGACAAAAGACGTACAAGACTCCTATCCTGAGACCTACACAACAGTGGTGAAGGAAAAACTAAGAAAATGGAGAAATACCATGTTCATGAATTGGATGACATTTTCAAGATCTCCGTTTTCTTCCAATTGATCTGTAAGTTCAACCCAATTCCTGACAAAATCCCAGAATTATTTGTGCAGGTTAACAAACTGGTTCCAAAGTGTATATGAAAATGCAAAAGGAACTAAAATAATTAAAACAATTTTGAAAAAATTGGAAGATACCCTATCTGACTTTAATACTTAACTGTAAAGCTATGGTAATCAAGACAATGTGGTATTGATGAAAGGACACACAAATAAAAAAAAAAAAAAACCCAGAAACAGACCACATATACACGGTCAACTGATTGTCAACAAAGGTGCAAAAGTAATTTAGTGGAGAAAGGACAGCCTTTTCAACAGACAGTGCTGAACAACTAGGTAACTATATACAAAAATAATAGTAAACTTGCACCCATACTCTGCACCACATATCAAAATGAATCAAAACAGACCATGGACCTAAATGTGTAAAACTATGAAACTTATAGGAGAAACCATAGGGGAACAAAATCTTTGTGAACATGATTTACACAAAGATTTCTTAGATAACATCATCAAAAGCACAATCCATAAAAGACTGATAAATGGGACTTCATCAAAATTAAGAATTCCTGCTCTTTAAAAGAAAAAACAAGCCACAAAGTGGGAAGAAATTTTACAGACCTCTCATCTGATAAAGGATTTATTTCTGCAACATATATAGGATTTATCAAAATGCAAAAGGAAAACCAACCAAATTGAAAATTAGGCAAAAGATTTGAACACGCTTCATCCGTTACATGCCTATTAGAATGGCTAAAATCTAAAACATAACGGTAACAAATTCTGGCAATGATGTGGAGCAGTTGGAAGTTTTCATATATTCCTGGTGAGAATGTAAAATGATACAGCATGGCTCTAACACCTGGAAAATAATTTTGGCATTTTCTTATAAACGTACCCTTACCATATAACCAGAAATTTCACTTCTAGGTGTTCACCCAAGGTTCATACAAAAACGTGTACACGAACTGAAGTTTAGGACTATTCGTAATTGCCAAAAAGTAGAAAATAACCCAAATGTCCTTCAGCTGGCTAATGGATAAGCAGATTTGTGGTACACCTGGATAATGGGCAACTACAAACTGGTAACACCCAGCAACACAGAGGAACCTCGAATGCACTTGTGCCTAAGTGAAACACACTAGATTTGGTAGGCCACTTACGATAGGGTTTTACTTCTATGAAACTCTGGAAAAGGCAAAACTATAGGGACAAGCACATCAGTGCTTGTTGTGGGGAAAGGCAGGGGGTAGCATTTTAACTAGAAATGTGAGGATTTTTTGGAATGAAGCAGCTGTTCATTATAGTGGTAGTTATATGACTGGGTTTGTTAAAACATGCACAAGTGTACACTTACAAAGGTGAATTTTACTTAGGTGAATCTTTAAAAAAATGACAATTTGTGCAAAAAAAAAAAAAAGTTATGCAAGATTGAAAGCCATGCTCTAGACGCTTAATCTATCACCACCTGGAAAGGTTTCAAAAAAAAAAAAAAAATTCTAGCACAGAATTGAGAATTTCTCTAATTAGACTTGGTTGAAGAAACATTTGTCACCATGACTTCATAGATGATAGCTGAGATCACAAGTTCCTTGAGTCTAGAACCAACCTGTAATAGCCTAACATTTATGCTACCATGAATAAAGAATTATAGAATACCATGCAAAGTAATTAACAGGATTGGGGATCATTAGTGATACTTGTCAGGGAAGTTTCAGTGGATTGGCACAGCCTGTTGAATATTATAACATTGCTTGTAGTATTAAACAACTGGGAGGAAAGAATACATCAGTAGGGGATTAAAGTATGATAGACATAGAATATCATATAGCAGTTAAAGAGATGTGCATATATGATATGGGAAGATCTAAGATGCAATGTCGATTAAACAAATATTCCAAACACATAAAATTTTCCATTTTTTTTTAAATAGTCCAACATGGCACTTGAACTCACAACCCTAAGATTAAGGCCTGAACTGGGATCAGGAGTCAGACCCTTAACTGAATGAGCTACCCAGGCACCCCTGCCATTTCAAATTTTTTTGAACCCATTTAATACACAATATTAGATTTCTAGGGAGTGCATTCATAGATAGCAGAGACTATATGTAGCCTGATCTGTTCAGTGAGTGAAAGATAACAGTAGGTGCTGGGTGACAGACTGGGTGAGGACAAGAAATCGCAGCACATTCTGTATGAATGTTTTTGGATTAAGTTATTTGTGTTTAAAATATGTACATATTACATATGTAATATGTACATAAATATGTACATATTGTGTAAATAAATTGTGATGTGTAAGATTGTGTATTATATATAATGTCATTAACACACTGATGTTATATATAACTGATGTATATATTAATGTATGGTATATATTAATATGCTATGTATATTATACAGCTATACTGTATATTTCATATAATGATATATACATTATATACAAGTAACATACAATTATCAATATAAGGGATATTCAAGTAAATAGACTAGAGATTAGAAAATGTAAGAAAGAAGAGAAAATCAAAGAAAAGCTTTCTTAAGGTGGTTAAGATTTGAGAAGGTGCGTATGTAATAAAAGAATACCAGTGATTTTATTTAAAACCTCAGAAAATTTATTTTAAAATGAAGAATAAAATATGTCTAGAATTAGCTTTAAGACAATCTGGTGAAAGGGAAATGAAGGAGGGTATAGATAAAGTAAGACTGGCCAAAACTGGTGCAGTGGGGTAGTAATCATGAGAGGATTCATGATTCTCTTCTCCCTACTTTCCTGTTTGAGATGTCCTGTATAAACACAGATGAATATGCTGAGTTTATTTTCCATAAGGAGGCATGGATAAGGAAGAGGCATGTAAAAAAACAAAACAAAAAAAAAAACTGTAACCAACTAACTACCAGAAAATACTGTGGCAACTGACTTTTGGGGCTTTGGAGAAACTTAATGCTGAAGGCACTATATATATATATATGTATATTCTTCCAAGGATGAAATATAACTAGTGCTTCCTAGATCACACTAATTACCTACAATGGATGCCTTAGGGAATTAAGGAATCAAATTCCAGTTGAGAACTGCTAAAATATGAGTAACACTAGACTGAAAAAGGCATAATACTGTGTAAAATCACACTTTTTTAAAAAAGGAAAATGGAGACATATGGAATTGACTCAGTATGGCACAGCAAGGTGATGCTCCTTATCTACTGTAAAAAAAAGTCACAAATTTGCGAACTCTTATTTTTAGAAAAGTATACATCAGAATCACCCCTGGACCTGTTAAAAAATAGAAATACTCTGCCCTCCAACCCAGATAGTCATCAGCGTCGGCCAGCTGAAAAGTGAAATTGAAGAATATATAATTTAGTAGGTCTTGTCTTACAAAGATGTTCAAACTCTTCAAAGTGAATTCTTAACTCATTTGAGGTTCTTAATACTGAACTCTGCATATTAGCATTACTGTTTTGTATCTATTTTCCTCCCACTCTAGAGACTGAGAGAAATTAATAGTATGATACGGACAGGAGAAACTCCAACCAAAAAGAGAGGGATTCTTTTGGAAGATGGAAGCGAATCCCCTGCAAAAAGAATTTGCCCAGAAAATCATTCTGCCTTATTACGCCGTCTCCAAGACGTAGCTAATGACCGAGGTTCTCACTGAGGTTAGTCTGTTGTACTGAAACGGTCTTTTCACAAACTCTGTTCAGCAGCACCATTTAATGCATGCTAGATTATGGGGCTCTTTTCCTAATCTTCCAGTATCCTTAGGATAGCTCTACTCATCCCAACTGCCTTTTTCCTACCACTCAGTGCTCGCCATCAAGGCTACTTAGAATCCAAACAGGGATTTTTTTTTAACTCTTCAGCAATGCTTTTCTAAGTATTACAGGGAACAGAGCGTGCTCAAATACATGTGTAAGAGGTCTCTGTTGATGTGCTCCAGCAGAGGGACTGTATTTCCGTTCATTCCTACCTGTTTTGTGGTCAGCTTCTCATGAAAAGCAAAACAAAAACTTAGGTGTTTGTCACAAAACACTTGGTAGGAGTAGGAGGTTTTTGCATTCCTGAAACAGAACAAGGGAGAAAGCCCAGATTCGGAGCTCCTAGATTATTGTCCCAGGCCTCCCATTCCCTTTATGGAATCCTTCCCTCTCCCTGTTAGGTGTGGTACAGTGTGGTAAGTGCTGGATTGTTTGGTGTGGTACAGTGTGGTAAGTGCTGGATTGTTTGGTGTGCAATGTGTGAGTGAACTTGTATAAGAAGTGGCACTTTAGGGCTGTAAAAAGCATGATTTTGTAACCCAGATTTTGCTGTATATTTGCGATGGCACTTTCTACAATGTGAACTTTATGAAGTACAAAACTTCCAGGCTAAACATGCAATATCATCTTTGATGCTTTTGTACTTTTTTTTAAACTGTTTAAGCCCCAGTAGCCACCTTTGGGCATGTGTTTTAAATTCTCCAGGTTTTTGTTGTTAATAGGGATCAGTTGGCTAAGTAAAGATTTTAAATCAAGTTGAATTAAGGGAATATGAAAAATTATGACCTCCTCTTTAGGAGGTAGTTATCTGAAAGACACGTGTCTATTAAGGTGATAAATTTATCTTTGGGTGTGTTCTTGGCAGTTTAAAAAATAGATTGGAGAATTTAGGTTTTTATTAGTACATAGTACCATTTATAAAAATTAGAAATGTTATTTAACAGCTATTGAATTATCTATATATACCTTTATTAATCACTATTGTTCCAGCAGTTTTAAAGTTGAACAAATAATCTTATTAGGGAGAAAATTCAATTGTAAATTGAATCAGTATAAACCAAGTTACTGGGTAACTTCATATTGCTCTGAAAGAAATATGGAACTTACACTGTTCAGTTAGAATAGTGGTGCAAAAATATTTATAAAACCTCTCAAGATACTGCTACTGTAATTTTATATGAAAATAAGTGTATTTTTCAATAAAGCATTTATAAATTAATCTTTGTTTAGTTATACTGAGAAAGGGGTTTTGGTTTCCTGTATAAATGACAAAGAACAATCATTTATTGGTTTATTTTGTTTCTACAAAACACATTAGTCATTCATCATTTAAATATCTGACTTCATTAGAAACCGTTTAACACTTTCTCCCTCCTGCCATAAAAATACAGTAATTTGCTTTCGGGGAAAAAAAAACAACTATGAACAAGTGTTCTGGTTTCCTCTGACTCACCTAATGTGTACCTCAGTGATTGACAGGAGTCCGTAAATCAGTAAGACAGTAGGCTGAAGACTGGGGTGCAGATGACCTCCCCCTTACAAGTGCTTATGAGCTACGGAACCTCCCCCCGTCTACCTCCCCTCTCCACGTCCTAATGTATATACAACTGAAACCACGGACGTGAAAGTCATTAGATAGTGCCGAGCTCTATCTACTCTATTAGTGTAAATGAATGTAACTTACCTTTAGCATTATATGCAGAAAAATACTTAAGCCTCGAGGTCCCCAATAATTTGGAGTACTGAACTAGATAACCACCCTAAAGACACTTCTGACAGAAGTAATGCGTTACTTAAAGAGAGGTTTCCAAAACTTGCTGTTAGAACCTAAGCACACACGGACACACGATACCAGTCCTCGTTCGCACGGTTTTACTCTTCCGGCAGTCCTTTGCCCTCGGTCAGCTCTAACTAGGCCCGAGTCCGGCAGGAAAGTGCACGGTGCACCAGATTCACCAGCGCTTAAGTTGCTACTGTTTTTTCTTCTTTACTGAAAGGTTGTACTGAACCAGGCTTTACCCATGACAGGCCAGCAACGTGAACACTTTTATTGTGCTGTTCTTCAGGCTTCTTCTAGGTATAATCAAAAACAGACATTAAAAATAGGGCTGATGGAGACTTTGGTGCTGTACAGACTCATTTCCCAAAAAGTTATGTGTACATAATGAGTAGTCTCTGAAGAAGACATTTCAGAAAGGAGACAGTTAATGGTTTCAAAAATGGTTATGTACTTACTTTCTGAGTCAGCATCTTCTCTCTGGCTTCATCATGTACAGAAGGATTCCATGGAGAAAAGCTTAAGGAAGAGAAAAATATTTAAAAATCTGCTTTGGCTTACTAAATTTGTATAACATTCATTTCTGAATACTTAAGCCAATTCCCTAACAAAACTTAACAAGGAACAATAATCAGTTGTCAACATGTAAGTTTTAGACATTAATCTAGATGATTCTCTCACAGGGCAACTATTCCTTATAGAACGCTTACGTGGGTCAGCTCATTTCAGCCTCACAACCATCCCTGAAGTACTGTTATTTACAGATGAAGAAAGTATGGCAGTAAAATTAAGTAATTGTTCTGGGTCACTCAAGTCAGTCAGCACAAAAGCCAACCAGTCTATCTGCAGAGCCCAGGCTCTTAACCACTGTACTTAACCAGCCTCCCAGCAATATGTGCTGCCAGAGAGCTAAATCACCAATTCCTCAGGTCTCAACAATCATTTGGATGCTTCCAAGATTAAATATCATAGTGCTGAAGAAACACACCATTCATCCTAGTCACCCTATTCAGTTTCTCTCCTTCCCCCAATCTGATTGACAGTGGGGCTATGGCAGTTTAAGAGGGGCTCCAGCTAAAACTGCCAGCTGAACAGAAAAGTCTGGACATTTGAACATGCATATTACAAGGATCCTTAGGAAATCAAAGTGACTAAATAGCTTGCTATTGGCACAGTATGCCAGTAGATGTCAAGCTTTCTGCCCAAGAGATTTCAGAAAGCGAGCTGCCAACAAATGATAAAGGTTGCAGGCTAACAGATGATACCCTTTCCTTTTAAATCCCCATTCTAAGACCACCTGGAAAATGGAAGTACAGGACAGCAAAGTGCGGTTAATCTAGATCATGTACCACTTACCTAATTGCATAGGGGTCTTCTATTTTAGGTTGGTCAAACAAACGAGCAGTGCACATCTTAACACTGTCAACCACTTTACTTTTAAAAAGCTGAACATCTTTTTCATACCTGTGTTAAAAGTTTAAATCAAAAAGTTACCAAGATCATCTCCTTAGCTTCGTTTGCAAATTTATCTAAAAGAACAAAGCAGAGTAACCTACAGGACTGCAGCCTCTGGGTTTAGGGGGCTTGCTGTATCAATCTTGTAAAAAACCCTCCTTGCATACATTAAAACTTGCCAAATGTGATTATGGTTCCGCCTAAAGAGAAACAACGTAGGATTATTGAAGCATCCTGCTGAGGTAGATCACCAAAGTAAACACTTATTGACTCACCTCCATTTTGCAAATGCTCTCTTCACATCCAGTTCACCTGAGGTGGGATCCACTAGCGGGTGAAAGACAGGAATATCAAACACCAAGCGCTGTATTTAAAGAGAGACGTGTCCTTTAATGGAAGCAAGGAGCTTATTAGACCCATACAGATAGTTGCAAAGGCAGCTTCAGGACAAGGCAGTCATGGTATTTTAAGTCAAAGAGCTGCTTCAAGAGGAATACTTAACAACTTCTGCCATTTTCCTGTAAAATGAAATTTTGCATCCAGGGGGTGGAATGGGGGGTGGGAGTCACCCTTTGCTCTGCTGCAGCACAGCGGTTGCCATGCACACAGTCAGTGCCGTAGGACAGCTTCCAGCCTCTCTCACACACCATGAGCAGAGAAACAAGGAAAACTAATGGCAGAGGCGGGTGTGGCAAAAGATGCAACAAAGGACAAAAATCCCCTTCAAAGATGACTGAGTAGACAAAACATTTTGAGAAACTGAAATTGTAAAATCATGAGCTCAAGAAAAGAGCCGAGAAATCTTTCAAGTCCTTTAAGCCCTCCTCGGACCCAACGAATGAAGCCAGACCTGACTTTTACTTACTGGGCAGTCACCATCTGGGTAGTTATCAGGGATGTAAACTGTAAACTTAAATACACCATCTTGATAGAGACCATGCCGTATGAATATTACTCCAAACCACACTGTAGGAAAAAAATCAAAAACAGTTAAGGCCCAAGATGGTGTCAGAGAAACCAAGTATACTATAAATTAAGAGCAAATCCTTCTTACTTAATGCAGAGCGGTAGGATGGCTGCACATAGACACCTGGCAGCTTCTGCTTCACAACCAGGGTACTAAAACAGAAACAGAATAATGAAATTGTATGGATGTAAATGACATACAGATCACACAACCCTACGTTCATGTTTGGAGAGAAGGAACAGTCCCTCGAGGGGCAACTGACAACTAACATACAAGCCAAGTCATCACCATCTCACCTGGCCCAGGCTCCTGCCCATTTCCCAGCTTTACAAATCCAGCTCACAGAGAAATAGGAGCTAGAGAGGGGCCCAGACAAATTCAAGCCAAGCAGGGATACACAAAGAATCAAGTTTTCCTCCCAGAAATCAACTTTCCCAAAACATCACCTTGGAAACCATCTAGTAGCTGATTCTGAACAATGCAACCTGATCTAGTTCTGGACATTAAATTTTAGGGAAACGAGTGTACAATTTTTATTTTTGTGACTGGACAACAGATTTCACCCACACATTCAAAAACCACCTGTGAAAGCACAATTTTAGGTAACAAGAATAAAAAGTCCACAGAATTGCCATCACTTAGATGTCATTTTAAGTGTGAATACCAGTCCACATGGCCGAGGGCCGTGTTTAGATTTGCGATAATCTTAGTGAAGGCAGGAAGGCTCTGCATGGGGTGCTCCCCCTAGGTTCTCCACCTCCCCCCCTCCAAAGTGACACCATGACTCAGGCACCTGAACTCTGAACCTGACACCTGAACTCATGAACCTGACACCTGAACTCTGTGGGCCCTGCAGCAAGAAAAGTGCATGGAAAAAGGGGGCATTGGCTCTTCTGGGACCTGGTCACCATGAGCGGAAAGGAATACGGCTGAGACCAGATCTTAAACAATGTCGACCCTGGGCCTTACAACACGTTTAACCTGCCAAGCCTGAATTTTACTGAGAAATAACTTGTTGAACCTTAGTTGACTTTTCATTACCTGTTTACCATCACACTCATTTTTAATCCTCTTTAAAAGCAGTTATGCTGTTTTTAAGTCACTAAAATTCAGCATGTCAACAGCAGTATGGCTGGCTGGCAGATGTGTCTACTACAGTAAGGCCGTTCTGTGCTCTAATACAGACAGCAGATTTACGGCCACAATAGAAGCCTGTCCAACTCACTGCCCAGCCTCAGGCACAAGGCCTCCATTATAAAGCCAAAGGGACCACTGCCACCAAGTCACACACACTGCCAACTGTGCCGGGGCCTCAGACCCTCTGACCATTACGATGCGAGTACAGCGAGGGAAGGCTCCAGAAGGCTATACAAAGACATTTAAAAACGACAGCAATGAAGAATTCTCCACAACTCGGTCCTAGTAACAAGCGCTCCAGGCTGACATTGCGCCCCTGTGGTGGGCTGGGTGCGGTCAGGGGGCCCCCAGCACTCTGGGGCAGTGCCCCCTGCCTCCTGCTACAGATTTGTGTGACTTCGGTCTGACTTCCAGCTTCCAGGATTAGCCCTGCCCTTACCTGCCTGGAGCCCCAATCTTTGTGACTTCCCTATAACTGCCTACTTCTTCTGCCTCTATGGGTCACACAGCAGGAGTCCAGTCCTCTTTGTAATGACAGGTCTTCAAGTACATGAAGGCAGCTTTAAGAAGTACCTGCTACGTTGTCACTTCTCTGGGTCTACTGTTCCAGTCCCTACAGTCTGGCTTCCTGACCTTTGCCAACAGGGACTCTTTCCCTGGTCTTCCAGGATGCGTCTCATGAGATACTTAACACAGTGGAACACAAGCCTCCAGCTGGGTCTGACCCCAGAACCAACAGATTGCTGTCCTCTCACTGTCCTGGTGTCCACAACCACCCCTTTGGGAAGGGATGTCCTCACCTCATATACAGGCACACCAAAATTAAGTCACTCAGTTCCTGACCCATTTTAGATGCTTCACAAATCTCAGTATCCTCCTCTTGCTCTCCAAAATAGACATGGAGATGCAAGCCCATGTCTGCCTTCAGATCTTACCTGATACTGGAGGGGGATGCATTTGAGCCTTAAGACCGAATGATACCAGCCATATACGGAGTGTACCAGAGTAGATTTCATTTTTCACCTTCAAAGGTGAGTTAAAATTTAACAAGATAGTTCAAGCACTTACAATTCTGCAAGAAGCGAGTATTCCAGGTAGAAGGGTCCATAAGAAGCATGTGCGCCATTTGTTGACTGTGCTGCTGGGGCAGGGGATGTAGGCTTAGTTATGGGCAAAGCGTTTTTGGGAATACAAGGCAGCTGTTTCTTTGGAGCGGCACGTGGAGGGCTGGTTATCACATCCCCTGTTAATGCCTTCTCTTCACCTTCAGATCGCTATTCAAGATGAAGTTGTGAGAACATTTGTTAGCGTGATTCTTAAATGACAAGAGTACATGTGATGTACTCTTACCCTTGACCTAAAAGCTGGAATGACTCTTTCACAAGGACATTCTAGCACCATGATCAAGATGACTAAAAAGTCCTCTGAGCAGGCAGGCCATTAGTAAAAGAACAAAGCTGAAGGAAGACTAAAGCAATAAAAAAATTTTTAAAGCTACATCCTATAAAAACAGTAACACCAATATGAACAGGATGTACAGAGCAAGAAACGGTTTCTTCTGGTGACCCCAAAAAGAGGGCAAGGGGTTACTTAGAAATTAGACAACTGTACGAGATGAGAAGAGTCCACTGGCTCTTAGGTCCTGTAGAAGGTCAGGTGTGAAGCAGCTTAAAACAAACAGTAGAGGTGACAGATACTAGTCACCACCTGGCGTGAGCACCTCACTTAGAAACAACGAACAAAGCTATGCTCTCACTTGCGCTGCTCTGGTCTTGTCCCTGATGATCTACATCTGGGCTATCCCCAGCAGACTGTCAGCCTTAGTCAAAGACAGAGGTCCACATGAGTCAGAGATTAAGCCACCATCTCAAGAGACACTTCTCTGGCTCAAGTACAACCAAAGCCCAAATTAGCCACATTAAGAATCAATATTATATGGATAGAAAAGATGATGATTCCTGGGGCTGGTCTCCTAGAGGTGGAATTATGGGTTATAGTCCTTCTCTTTTGTCTGCATTAAGCTTTCCTACAATGTAGTTTTTGCGATTTTAAAATAGACATTTTGTTTGGAAAAATTAAACCGGTGCCCTCAAGTCTGAGGTGACCACATTGGACTGGTCTTTCTCAAAGCTGCTCTGATTGTGGAACCTTACAGAATAGTAAAAAGACTACTACAATAATGTGTCACAAATTTCATCATGTGTAAATACCCTAAATCAAGATAATCTTAGAATTGTGATTTCCAGAATGATTTCTACTTGAGATGCGATCTTAGTCTCAGAAACTGTCTTTCAGCAGCAAAGTATTTCTCAAGAGTAAAACCTATGGGTGCCTGGCTGGCTTTATTGGAAGAACATATGACTCTTGATCTCAAGAGTTGTGAGTTCGAACCCCATGTTGGGTGTAGAGATTACTAAAAAAATAATAATAAACTTAAGAAAAAAAATCCTAAGGAAAGCCAGCTTGATTTAATTCACATTTCAAAAATGTGTGAGGGCATGTTCCTGCTTGGCCCACATGAAAACAACACTGGTTTTCAGACCCAGAGTAATGTACAAAAACATACAAAATTATTGTTAAGGTTATAGGCAACCTCAGTATAAATTACTTTGACCTCTACCTTGACTCAAATGGATTTCCTCGCTAAATTTATCAACTATACCTACTTTGCGGACAGAGCTTGCAGACATGCTCCAGAAAGGGTTCATAACGTGGACTCCAAAAAAATTCAGTGGTCTGTGTCATCAAACTCTTCTGTCCTCAGAAGTCACTTTACCTAAAAATGAGATGAAAAATCACAGAAATATAGCAACACCAACAGTTAAGATTTCCAAAATAGTTGAGAAATAAATCTAACATTCTACAGAGAAATTCAGCATAACGTTGTATAATACATAGTGATGAAAATTAGGGGGAAAAGATATCTTCAAAAAGTTTCCTTCATTACCCCCTCTCTCTTCTGACTCCAGTTTCTTTCCCACCTTTAAACGCCTACAGGAATCTGTGTACCGAGTCCCTGGCCAGGATTCATAATATTCAGTGACACAGTTATTAAGCTTTGGTGCCAGAAATACAGAAGACATGGGTGGACTACACCAGTTGCTACTAGCATCTATAGTAGGCATTTGACTATAGGAAAGCCAGGTGCAGGGTGCGCTGTACCCGCATATGCAAAAGGCCTGTCACTGTGTAGAGTTATGGGAATTAAAGAGCCAAGGGGACTGATTAGCATCTTAAATGAGTTAAGTAGGGGATCCCTGGGTGGCTCAGTGGTTTAGCACCTGCCTTAGGCCCAGCGCTGATCCTGGAGTCCCCGGATCGAGTCCCACATCGGGCTCCTTGCATGGAGCCTGCTTCTCCCTCTGCCTGTGTCTCTGCCTCTCTCTCCCTTTGTGTCTCTCATTAATAAATAAATAAAATCTTTTAAAAAAGAGTTAAGTACAAAATTATTCTCCCCAGCAACTCGGAGCCAAAGACATAACAGAGAAGGTAGAGCAGAGAAGACAGAGAGCACCAACTGGGTCCTGGCAGGATCATCCCTGAGAAATGGTCTTTTTATGTCTGTTTAATGTGTGGAAACCGTAGGATTAGATGACGAAGGAATTGCCAAGCAGTACATACAAATGCAACAGAGGCATGCAGAGACATTTCACAAACAAAATCTCCCAGCACAGTGTCAAGGAGTGGACAAGAAAGTATGCCTCAAAGGTCATAAAGTCACTGGGTCATTTACTAAAAATACAGAGGAAGAGGCAGACAAAAAGCAGCAGGCCAGGCTCTAAGAACAGCAACTTCTCTGCTCTGGTGATTTTCCCCAGGCTCGGTTCTGTGTAAAGCAGAGCTCCTCTCAGTTCCTACCTGCACCAATCAAAAAGCTGAAGGTTAAAAGGGTCAAAAGTTAGCAAAATTCTACTAAATTCATAAGGAGCAAATCACTAGAGAATTCTGTACCAAATGTCCCTGAGAGCAAAAATTTGTTTAATGACAAGCCTATGATGTCCGCAGGTGGATACCAACTCTCACATACCAGGATGATGCCAATTACTGCTGTTTTCCTTTCCACAACCTAATGCCACCCAGTAATTAAAGGAATGAGGATCCTGGTTCTTCCACTAACCTGTGGCCTTACACTCAAACAGCAACTTATTGCTGAGAGCTCTCCACATGTCTGCCTTTAAAGGTGTCTAGGGCACAGATGTGAATGGTTGGGACATCAAAGATGTGTGAGGGCATGTTCTGACCTAGAGTACTTCTAGGACCCATCTGACTTAAAGGGGACCTCGTCCCATTAGGACACAGTGCTCACCACCATGTAAATTTACTGGAGTGACTCATTCACCTATATGGTCCCTTTCAAGTCTAACACGTAGTGAGTCTGTGACTCTGCATTTAGGAATCAAAACTTGGGGGAAAAGAAAAATAAAAACTTGCCCCCCAGTTCCTTCTGTCTTTAAGCAGGAGGTATTTTCTACTGCTGCCCTATGTTTCCAACCGCGAGAAACTGCAGCACCCTTTTAGAGAATACACCATTTATGAGATGTCTAGTCTACCGACGCGGCCCAGCATTTTCCAACAGAACTGACATAGATGGAAGGAAGCGTAGAACACAATTTGAGAATTTCTGCTGGTTCGGCCCTGGCCATACAAACCAAACAGGATGGTCTCCCCTTACGTCATACAGCTGAGCAATCAGTGTCTTGGGCCGTGCGAACGATCTGAACGCGACATGAGCCAAAACTCCAGAAGAAGGGTGCTGCTTTCCTACGCGCCACGGTCCCTAAATAGGCACTAACTTAATACATCACCCCAAACGCTTTAAATTCCACGCTAAAAGGAGACCGAGCAAGGCCCTGAGCAAGGGCGAAAAAGCACTGGCCCTGGCCCGGCTCGCTGTGGACAGCCGGGACCCGCACCCTCGCCCGGGGCGGAAATCCATCTCCGCACACGCACGGAATCCGGACAAACCTGTCTCGAGGTGGTGCAAGGCAGGGGCCACGGCCCAGCCTCGCAGCCGGCTCAAGGCCGGCCCCGGGCCCGCGAGCCCCTCCGGTGGAGAGCTGAAGGCCTCGGGGCTCGGGGACACCCCCCCAACTCCGGGCGCAGGACGGAGGCGTGGAGGGCGGGCCGCGGACCGGGCGAGCCGGTCGGACCCGCCTCCCTTCTTCGGGCGGCCGGGCCCAGCACCTGGACAGCCCCCAGCACCGGCCCGGGGCCCGCGGCCGCCGGCGCAGCAGGTGCCAGCAAACGCGGACAGGTGCCCGGCCCCGCCCCCATGTCCCAGCGCGGCCGCCGTCGCTCGGGAGTCGGGAGCGCCGGGCAGCGCAGACAAACACAGGGCCGAAGGCGCTAGCGGCCCGGCTTTAAGGACTCCACGGCCCTCCCGTCCCTCCCAGCCGGCCGGCAGCGCACCTCACCTCGGCGCTTTCAACGCGGAGCTCCGGGCTGCCGAGCGCCGTCGCGGCCCCACAGCATCTCTGGCCGCAGCGCCAGCCCGGCCCCCGCCTGCTCCCTGCCCCGCCCTGCTCTCGGGGTCGGGCCCCGCCCCCTGCCCCACGCCCCTGGGCCCGGACGCTTCCGCCCAGCCTCCCGGCGCCAAGTGGCTCCCATACCTGTCCGTCAAGGACGTTCTTCCGGGGGCGTTGGGACGACCGCACTGCTCCCTGCCAATCAAATCGGCTCCGCTCGGGTGGGGCAGCCCTTGGCCCTCCCCTTATGTAACAGCGCCCGGAGTGAACTGTCAGTCACGGAAGTCTCGGCCCCCGGGGGGGGAGGGAACAAACAAACAAGCCCCTGGACGTAATTGGTCACGGCATCCGCCAGTCATCACAGAGCCCCGCCCACGGGCTTGTGCGTGGCCGCCGCGGCCATTTAGGGAGGCGGTGCCTGCGGGTTTCCCAAGGCCGGGGCAGGGCGGGGCCGCGGCCCCCGAGAGCGCGACCTGCCGGCGGGCGGGCCAGCGGTGTGCGCGCTCCGCTCCGGGGAGGGGCGCCGCGACCGCCGACCGCCGTCCGCCGTCCGCCCGGGGTCCGGTCAGGTCCGGGGAGCCTACGGGACCGTCTTATGTAACGTGGAGAAACGCGGCGTAACGCGGCGTCCCGGCCCCGGGATGGGGGCGCCCCGTCAGCTCGGCCGTCGCGCTGCCACAGGGGCGTCTAGACCTGCCGGCGGGGGAACGTGCGGAACCCGCCCCGCGGCGGCGCTCGGGTCGCCGGTCTTCCCGCGGGTGCTCGAGGCCCCGACGCCCCGACCCTCCGACCCTCCGGTGCCCCGCCCCGAGGAGCCTTTGAAGTCGGGAGAGCGAGCCCCGGGGACGGCGGCAGCGGACTCGGTCAGCCCCGGGCGGGCCCCGGAGCCCGCGCGCTCCCGTCCAGGCCGCGCGGAGTCGGCGCTCAGCGACGTGGGCCCATCGGGGCGGGGGCGGGGGCGGGGGCAGCAGGAAATCCTTGCCTCCGGCCCGGGCCCCCCCAGCCTTGGGTGCCGGCTCGTCCTCTCCCTGACTTTCTCTGCGGTCCCCTCCGGTCGGCGAGCCCATTCCTGCCTTCCCGCCCACGACAGCCCTGGAGGCCGGAGACGGTGGGGCCCCCGGGGCGGCGCGTGCTGAGACCCGACTGCCCCCGCCGGGCAGGCCCTGGGGCTGGGACGCGGGCACACCCAGTGCAGCAGTGCCTAGCCGTAAAAGGATCCCTTTCTTCCAGGGGTCTTGTCCAAAGAGCAAGAATACCTTTCCCAGAAGCTCTCCGGAAGCATGGCCCAAGGCCCAGTGACCGGAGGTGAGTCACTGGGTGTCCGTCCACAACTACACGAGCCAAGGGCAAGTGGAACAGCGAGGCTGCCGTGACGGGCCAAAGCCAATCAGGATTGACCCTGGATCTCCGGACTTTAGGGAGGGCGGTGACATAATCAGATTTGCATTTTGAAAAGGCCACCAAAACAGGAGAACCGCTGGGAAACCACTGCAGTCGCTGAGCCGGAGACTGCTGTAGGAAGGTAATGGTGGATGCATTGCAGGGAGGTTTAGGAGGTGGCATGGACAGGACTGGGCCATCGTTAAGACATGGGGGCTAGGGACACGGAGACACAGGGGGCGTCATGGATGATGGCTAGATTTTTGGCCTGAGCTACTGGATGGATGGTGAGAACATTCACTGAGATGAGTGACGGTAAACCATGCTGTTTATGAGAAGGCGGGAAATGGGAGAGTTCTATTTCTGATAGAACATGTTCGGGGTGTTTCTGTGAGTACTGTTGCTTATGCACCTGATATCCGCATCCTCTTCTTCATTGCTGACAGGGCCCCAGTGTTTGTTGAGGAGTCCAACCCTTCAACCAATGGCATGACCGCGTCCAGCAGCATCTGCCCCAGGCTGGGGTCACTTGCATTATTTTAGTTCCTCTGAGGTATGATGCTCCCTCCCCGACCCCACCCCGCCGCAAGGTGGGGCCTTTGAACTTGGTTGTTCCCTTGACCTGGAACCTTTTTTCTCCCCTACACAGATGTCAGCTGAAACATCACTTCCTTGGGGCAATTTTCCACTTATTTGGGAGAGGACTTATTAGTGTCTGTCTCCCACACGGATACTGTAAGCTCCACAAGGCCAGGACCATGTGTTTCTCTCTTTGTGGTCACCCCAACAGGCAATCCAATGCCCAGATGTAGTAGGTATGCAAGAAGTATTTGACGAATGAGGGACAGAAACAACTAAAGTAAATTTAAAACACCTACCAACCTGTACGCCCCCAGATCTGCAGCAGGAACGTAGTTCATTATGAAAATGAAGATGATTGACTCCAAAGGAAATGAGGCAGCCTCAAGGCACCGTTTCTTTAAGACTGAAATAGGTACTCTTCAACATGGTGCTGGGAACACTGGATGGCTACATGTAAAAGAATAACACTGGATCACTTTCACACCATACACAAAAACAAACTCAGAATAGATTAAAGAATTAAATGTGAGACCTGAAACCATACAAATCCTAGAAGAGAGCACAAGCAGTAATTTCTCTAACATTAGCCATAGCAGCATTTTTCAAGATATGTCTGCTAAAGCAAGGGAAACAAAAACATATAGAAATTATTGGGACATCATCAAAATAAAAAGCTTTGGCACAGTGACGGAGACAACAAAACTGAAAGACAACCTATGGAGTGGGAAAAGATTTCTGCAAATGACATAGCCACTCACGAACTTCTAAAACTCAACACCCAAAATCCAAATAATCCAATTTAAAAATGAGCAGAAGACATGAAGAAACATACCTCCAAAGAAGACATACAGATGACCAACAGACACATGAAAAGATGCTCATCATCAGGAAAATGCAAATCAACCACAATGAGATACCACCTCACACCTGTCAGGATGGCTAAAATCAACAACACAAGAAACCACAAGTGTTGACGAGGAAGTAGAAAAAAAAAAAAACCCTCTTGCTCTGTTGGTGGGAATGCAAACTGGTGCGGCCATAGTGGAAAACAGTATGGAGGTTCCTCAAAAAATTAAAAATAGGGATCCCTGGGTGGTGCAGCAGTTTAGCGCCTGCCTTTGGCCCAGGGCGCGATCCTGGAGTCCCGGGATCGAATCCCACGTCGGGCTCCCGGTGCATGGAGCCTGCTTCTCACTCTGCCTATGTCTCTGCCTCTCTCTCTCTCTCTCTCTCTATGACTATCATAAATAAATAAAAATTAAAAATAGAACTACCTTACAATCCCAGGTATCACACTACTGGGTGTTTCCCTCAAAATACAAAAACACTAATTCAAAGGGATATACACACCCCTATGTTTATAGCAGCGTTATTATAGAAGCAAATTTTAGAAGCAGCCCAAGTATCCATTGAATGAAGGAAGATGTAGATATATATGCATATGCACGCGCACACACACACACACATACCACACACACAATGGAATATTTCTCAGCCGTCAAAAATAATAAAATCTTGCCATTTGCAATGACCTGGATGGAGCTAGAGAGTATAATGCTAAGTGAAATAAGAGAACAAGTACTGTCTGATCTCACTCATATGTGGAATTTAAGAAACAAATGAGCAAAGGAAAAATAAAAAGACAAACCAAGACACAGACTCTTAACTAGAGAGAGCAAATGGTTACCAGAGGGGAAGTGGGTGGGGGAGGTCCCAGTGAAATAGCAGATGGGGAATAGAGTACACTTATCATGCTGAAAAAGTACCTAAAGATCTTAGTAGCCACATCTATTAGCACTTCAGAATAATACTTAGTGTTTTTTTCTTGTCTGTGTTATAAAGCTTTGGTCTGGTACATTTTTATTTGATTTCTGTGTAAACCATGGAAACATAATGAGACATGAAAGCAAAATAAAAAATTAAAAGTATGTAAAGCATGGAGGAATAAAACCCTGCTGACTCTAAACCTTACTTATAGAACATTTTCAATCACTTCCTTATTCTAAAGTTTTAGAGTATATCTGATACTGGTGTCAAAAGATGAATTCTTGGTGTTGGACATAATAGATATGTGGTCTCTATGAGCACTTGGGGCTCCTGCTCCTGTTCTAATCAGCAAAATATTCACCAAACCATTCTTCCCCTGATCCCCGGGAAATTAATCATACAAAACCTTTGGGTCGCTGATTTACTACGAAAGGAAGGTCTTAACAGAAGGAAGGGGTAAAATAATGAAGCTTAGTTGAAATGTGTATGTTTCATACACGTGCACGCATAAGCCAAGATTTTTAGTTCGACCTGTTCACCCCTGAATCCTTTTCTGAAAGGTAGATTCCTATTTCTTTTGGTACATGTACCACTGATTATACATGTTCTTCAAGATATAGGAGATGATTATATAGCGATACATTTCTTTTAATAGGTCAGAAAAAATAGATCAACGCATCAAAACTATGCTTTTATAGTTAGTAATGTTTTCTTCGAGGCCATAGGAGGCATTTTAAGTGAATGGGTTCAAGGAAGGCTATGAATAATCCTATAATTAACGGTGATCCTTACATATGGCAGAAATCATGAATTTCTGACAATTATGGAAGTTTGAGAAACACTGGTATGGAGGGATGAAATGGCTTTGTCCTTTCTGCACCTTCCCTGGGCATCACAGTTCTTGCTATCACATCACACATGTGCTTGTAGTTTGGAGTTGTGTCCGATCCTACTCCCTTGCTCTAGTTCACATAAGTTACTGAGTGGCTGGCTGGAGGATAGGTAGATAGAGAAAGGGATGATTTCTACAGACAGACTACAACTTATTAAAATAAAAATAAGAGTATCTGATGGACCACTGAATATTTATGCTTTAAGAGAAAGCAAGCAGTATACAACACTGCAGCTCACAGAGGGCTGGAAAAGAATAGGTTTCCTCTCGTAATCGAACAGCATTTTGAACATGGCAGAGCAAATAAGCACCCACTCTCTCAGCTTGCTGCCAAGTAAACCCCCAGCCACAAGAGCAGTCTTCTCTCTGATTGGCATTATCTTTGCTAAACCCCCTCACTCTGTGGTTTCAAAGCATTGAAAGATGATAAAGGCCTAAGTTTAGTTTAGCTGGAGTGGCAGATTCAGACAAAAAAAGATGAGAGAGAAAGCAATATTCATGCACTGCTAAATAATTCAGGGTCTGCTGTGGGCCGGGCACTGTTGCAGACAAGACCCCTTCCTTTCTTATAATCGGTGAATAGTGGTTCCTGAAGGACATCTTAGAAGTCACTGATATTGAGGGTCTGCCCCCAAAGTAAATGACACTGCCACCATGATCTTTTCCAACTTTTTATTACGAAAGCTGTTAGAAACATAGACCTTATGACCATCCTTATACTCATCACCTGATTCAACAATGATTAATGGTTTTGCTGTATTTCTTTTACCTTTCTTTCCTCTTAGATCATTTATAAATAAGTTGCAGTCATCGTGACCTTCACTCCGGAATATTTCAGCAGGTGTGTCCTAAAGGCAGGATATTTCCCTACAGAACTATACTGCCATAATCACACTTGAGAGAATTCCCTAAATCCTTTGTCCTAATGGAGGCCCACACCTACTTAAATGGCCCTAAATTGCCACACATCATGAAAAAAAGCTTTCATAGTTTTTATTTTCCCAAGCCAGGATCCAATCAGGATTCACTCATTACATCTGGTTTCTTTAATCGTATATTCTAGAAGTCCTTTCACATCCCCTCTCCCCTGCCATTAACATGGACTGTCTGAACAGACCGGGATGTTTTACATCCTGGATTTCTTGTGATGTTGTGTAGCTTGGTCCTCTTTCCCTGCATTTCTTGTAAACTGTAAGGTCTGAAGACTTGATTAGATTCCCCAATTCTGGCAGGAATATTTCATGGGTGAGAGGCTTCTAGACCTCCACAAACTACTGATTTTGTAGAATTACATCCTAGTGATTACGCATGCAGGATTAAAAACCAATTATGCTCTGTGCTAACCCAAGTTACTCGAATATCTGGTACTGTAAATATTAGTATATTTTGGAGTTTTCAGTTGGCATTTCCTACTTCCCACTCTTAAGGCTGACTTCCTGTCAACGTCTTTGATCTAACAAATATCAAGGAGACTGGGAATCGGACTTGCTCTTATGGCCACTTGCTAGATACCTACCTAATGCTAGTGAAGTTGAATCCATATGAAAAAGAACAACGTGGTTCAGAAGACACTAGGTGGCGAGCTGTGTGGGTTAGTGTAGGAACCTTAGCGAGGGCAAGCAGGGCAATCTTAAGGAGGGATGTTTTATGGATTTCCCACTTCAACATTTGCTACATCCTCCCTGTGGCCAGACTTGGTCGGGCCTCAGGTCCCTGCTAACTGGTACACTGTAAACTTTTCTGTCTCATTCTCTAATGTGACAAGGTACCAAATATTCCTTAATGTGTGGAGACGTGAAAGCAAAGGCTACTGAAGGAATGGGAAACCCAGGCCCTCCTTGCTATCTCCAGGAATGTGAATCCACATAAACTTGACGGCAGAGACTATTAACTGAATATCCCAATGGGTTCATATCAGTGTATTTTTATTTTCCCCAGGAACAGGCAGCAGTTTCTCTTGACACCGTTTACAGGGCCCTTTCCTTTCAACTGACACTAAAAAGCAAACCATGCTCTGCTCTAACTTGGCTCTAAGCCTGAGTTTAAATGACCCGCAGGAAGGGACCTTCCTATCTCCTAGTGGATGGTCGAGTGCCCTCTGGTGGGCAGTGGGAAGAATGCATGTAGCAAAGTAGTAAATCGACCTGTTTCTCAAATTGTTAGAGGCACATTCTAAACAAATTTCTTTAAAAAAAAATCCTGCATCCACATTTGCATTCCTAAAAAATCATACCGAAAAGAGATATTTCCTATTTCCATTATATTGTCCCTTAGACAAAATACTTACTAGTCTCAAGCAGGGGCGCATTCCATCAGGGGCTCAGGTACGCAGAGAAGAGGAATGGACTCAAAATGGGTTACTGACCCGTTCAGCTAAGATGCCTTAAATATCTGTGGGTCTCATCTCAGAAACCATCCTCAGGGCTGCCCTGCCTAACAAAGTTCGTGCCGCTAGCCCCCAGAGCCTCTCCATTGGCACCCTTCTCGTGATTGGCGTACCCCTCTGCACCTACATTCCTCCTTCCCATCAGAACCAGAACGTGGAATCCTCATTCCCTGAAATGAAAATGATTAGCCACAAGTCAAGCCTTCCACACCTACTCAGGGCTCAAAGCCTTTAAGAGTTGAGGCAGTAACAGTAATTCCCAGCATGGGGCCAGAGACACAGTCTGTCCTCCTAGGGTGATCTGGGGAGTGACGGGATGGTGATGGAATTAGGAGGGCTTGACGGCTGGGAGCTAGAAGACAGTTACTGCAACCCCCTCTCCACGGCTCCATACTCACCCTGTGCCAGGGCCAGTAGAAGACCAGCCCCGAATACGCCCATGTGGCTAAGGACCAGGTTGGTAAACTGGGGTGGGTGTGGGGTCTCTATGCATTTGGGTAGAGGGAGATGCAGCCCCCTGGTTATCTGAGTTTCTCAAGAGTTAGGCCATCACCCCAGGGTCACGTGATCCAGCTTCTCAGGACAAGTATTTACTGTAATCTCATTAAGCGAATCAAAGCTGCATTGGTTGCGCCGAGGTGGTAGGATCAGCAGGTTCCTTCCAGAAGGCAGATTAGCCCAGGTGATGAGCCCTCTGGGGTTAGCTGAGCAATCCTAACTACTAAGAAGGTTTGGGAAAAAACCTGCAGCCCCCAACCACCATCCATTGTGTCTTCACAACCAGTATCCCAGTATCCCTGTTGACTGGGATCTTTCTACATTAAATCACACAGCATGGGGTACAGGACCTTGGGGTCCTCCTCCTCTTTCCTTCCTGGAATAGCCACAGGCGCTCAACACAGCCACTTGAGCCCATTGCAGCTCATCAGAAATCTAGCTGGTTAGAGGGTGTGTCACTACTGCTTCCTGGCCAGAAAGCTCAGCAGTAAAATGCAAGGTCACACTCATGGAGAGGCAGGAGAGCAAAGGACTATTCTGCAAAACCAAGGATCTCCAATTCATTCGTCTGCCTCCACTGCTAGGACCCTGGTCTGAGCCACCAGGACCTTTGACATCTCACCGAAATGACAGCATCAGCCTCCTCACTAGGCTTTGGCATCTTCTGCTTCCTCTCAGTCTGTTCTCAGCATGGCAGGCAGAGAGCACACGTTAGTCAGTTTGACTCTTTTTTTAAGATTTTGTTTTTTCATGAGAGACACAGAGGCAGACATAGGCAGAGGGAGAAGCAGGCTCCCTAGAGGGTAGGGAGCCTGATGCAAGACTTGATCTCAGGACCCTGGAATTATGACTATGACGTGAGCTGAAGGCAGATGCTCAACTACTGAGCTACCCAGGTGCCTTATAGCAAATTTTTAAGGAAACAAATTTTATGCTTAAAACTAAATTGTGTTGTTAATTATGGGCAGGGTGTGATTCAGTATTTCTCCAGGATTTAATGACTTTGTATGATGGACACTTTGTAGCCTTTGAGGACACCTTCTGTTTCCCCCTCCCCCAGCCCCTCTAACCCCCATCCTACTCTTTGCTTCCAGAAATTTGACTCCTTCAGATTTCTAATACACGTGGTATGACATAGTAGGTGCTCTTTGACAGCTGACTTATTTCAATTGTCTTCTAGATTTAGCCATGTTGTCTCAAAAGGCAGGATTTCCTTCCTTTTTTATGGCTGAATAATACTCTGTCATATGTAAATACTACATTTGCTTTATCCATTTATCCATCAATTGGCCTTTAGGTTCCTTTTAGGTCTTGGCTATTGTGAATAATATTGCATTGAACATGGGAGTGCAGACTTCAAGATCCTGAGTTTAGGGACACCTGGGTGACTCAGTCAGTTGAGCATCAGGTTCTTTATTTCAGTTCAGGTCGTGATCTCAGGGTTGCAGGATGGAGCCCTGAGTTGGGCACTGTGCTCGATGGGGAGTCTGCTTGTCCCTCTCCCTCTGCTCCTCCCTCTGCTCACACTCTCTCTCAATTAAATAAATAGACTCCTTAAAAAAAAAAAAAAAAAAAAAGATCCTGATTTAAATCTCTTTGGATATATACCCAGGAGTGGGGTTGCTGGATTGGAGGGTAGATCTGATTTTACTCTTTTGAGGAACTTCCATACCATCTCCCACAGAGGCTGCACTAATTTACCTTCCCACCAACAGTGCATAAGGGGTCCCTTTTCTCCACTTCCTCGCCAACACTTACTTTCATAGTAGCCACCTTATAGTTGTGGACCTATAGCTCATTATGGTTCTCAATGGCATTTTCCTGATAATTAGTGATGCAGAGGACTTTTTTATTTAACTGTTGGCCATTTGTTGTAGGTCTTCTTTGGAGAAAGTTCTAGTCAGGTCCTTTGTACTTTTTTTTTTTTTTTTAAAGATTTTATTTATTTATTCGTGAGAGACCCAGAGAGAGAGAGAGAGGCAGAGACACAGGCAGAGGGAGAAGCAGTCTCCATGCAGGGAGCCCGACGTGGGACTCGATCCCGGGATCCCGGGATCCCGCCCTGGGCCAAAGGCAGATGCTCAACCGCTGAGCCAGCCAGGCGTCCCCCTTTGTACTTTTTTTTAAAAAGATTTTATTTATTCACGAGAGACACAGAGAGAGAGGGAGAGACCTAGGCAGAGGGAGAAGCAGGCTCCATGCCGGGAGCCCCATGTGGGACTCAACCCTGAACTCCAGGATCACACCCTGAGCCAAAAGCAGAGCTCAAGCATGCCATCCAGGCTTCCCTCCTTTGTACTTTTTAAAATAAGGTTATTTCGTTTCTGTTGTTGTTGTTTTGCTGTTGAGTTGCAGGAGTTCCTTATGTTCCTTATGTTTCCTGATCGTATACTTGGCTCACAAATACTCCCTCCCATTCTGTTGGTTGCTTTTTCATATTGGTGGCAGTTTCCCTCAACGTGTAGAAGCTTGTTAGTTTGATGTCCCATTTGTTGACTTCTGCTTTTGATGCCTGTGCTCTTCGTGTTCTATCCAAAAAAAATCATTGCTCAGATCAATGTCAAGGAGCTTTTGGTCCCCTTCATGTTCTTCTAGGAGCTTCAGGGTTTCAGGTCTTACGTTTAAATCTTTAATCTATTTTGAATTGATTTTTGTGTCTGGTGTAAGATAAAAGTCTAATTTCATTATTTTGCATGTCGATATCCAGTTTTCCCTACACCATTTATTGATGAGACTATCCCTTCCCCACTGTGATTTCTTGGCTCCCTTATTAAAGGGATCTCCCTTATCCCTTATTTGCTGACCAAATGAATGCCTTTAGCCGCCCTGAAATGGCTGCTTATTTCCAGAGCTGAGGACTGGCTTTATTGTTTTTCCCCTTTCCACATTAAGATGAGTGTCTTCCGCGCATCCCGCATTCCTGGAGGTGGGCACAAACCACCACTTAGTGGATCAATCAAGGATGCAAAGAAAACAGGAAGTGATAAAATGAACGTCAAAGCTCTTGATGGTCACAATCTCTCCATGGGTAAAAATGGATCCCAACACGGGTCTCCACTGATTCCTTGACCAGTCTTTGCCAACAACGTGTTAGCAGATTTCTCCAAGCCATGGCCCAACAGACAACATGAGTGTGGGAATCAAGTCAAGTATGAGCCACAGGCCCACCTCCTTGCTTACAGGCCAAAGAACAGATGACCAAAAATGGCCCAGGCTGCCAGTTTGCAACCCCTGGGAAGCAGCTAAATATAGCCCATGTGGGCTAGATGCATATATTCCTACGAGGAGTTCTGAGCCATTGATCAGCCATGGATCTCCATGTGTGGGGGTGGTAGCATCAAGGAAACAAGGACCTAGGAAATAGGTCCTTTTCATGTGATGGATAAATAAAGCATACATAGAACATTTGACTTAAAAAAGCAAGCAATCGGGACACCTGGGTGGCTCAGCGGTTGGGCGTCTGCCTTTGGCTCTGGTCATGATCCTAGAATCCAGGATCAGGTCCCACATCGGACTCCCTGCAGGGAGCCTGCTTCTCCCTCTGCCTGTGTCTCTGTCTCTCTCAGTCTGTGTCTCTCATGAATAAATAAATAAATCTTAAAAAAAAAAAAAAGCAAACAATCTAGTCCAAGAGATGTGACAACTGCAAGAGAAAGGGGTTAGTGCCTTGGTCCCTTCCTCAGATGAGCCCACACTGAGCTCTAGCAGGGGTACAAGAGGCACCCAAGGCAGACAGCCACAGCGGCTGCTTTAATAATCTGACATGGGTCTTTCACACTGGTCTTTCCAGGCCAGGAGAGAGAGGCATCCTTCAGTGACAAAAAACGTGGTCTCCCATGGTCCTGTTGGCTTGGCTGAGTGGCTCCTGGAGGTATCCAAGACCTATTTATTCTGGAGAAGGGTCATATTTTATTCCCACCTAGCACTCTATAAACTCCCGGGCGGGGGGCCATCCCCAGTATTTACAACACAAGTCACACAAACAAGGGAACAACCCTCTCAGGAAGTGGAGGGCCTGTCAATCCAGCCGAGCCTTCTGTGCATTTATATTCATTTTTCGGCAGTTCTGTCACCTGTACCTGATTTGAGGGAGAGTCTCAATGAACAGTCGTCTCAGAGCCAGTGGTCTCGAGAAGCTAATGGGAGAACAGTGGGGCCTTGGTGAAGATGAAGTGAGCCTGAGGGAGGCCCTGCCTGCCAGGCTTCTCTCTGAGGCAGCTCACCACTCTTACCCTCTGCTGACAAGGAGCACGCAAGAGATGGATTTCAGTCCCAAACGGTGTGTGACAAAAGCCCCTCCATGACATCACTCTTGGTTTGACAGCCATGGGGACAATGGGAAGATTCTCTGGTGACAGCAAATGCTTCTGCTCACCAGAGACCCAACCCTCCATCTCGTCTTGCAAACTACACATCCAACAAGTCCGCCCAATAGTACAGGGCAAGGCAGGGTCAGACGTGCCAAAGGAACGGCCCCATCAGAGACAGGCCCATGAGAGAGCATGCATGCCCTGGCTCCAGAGAGCTACGGCAGGAGGGGCAGAAACATTTTCTGCATAAATCAGACCGGGTTGCCTCTTTGGCAATGTCAACAAGTAGTTAGTGTTGCAGCGTGGACTTGCTGAGAGGTGGGGGCCCTAGGCTAGGGGTGCTTACCTCTGACACACACACATAGGCAAATTCCGAGGCTGACCTTGCACGGAGGCTCCACCACGTTTGTTTTCACAGTGGTAAACCCATCTCCTGGCACACCTGAGCTTCCAGGAGCCTAGACCGGTTGGGGTGATGCTTCAGATTCCTTGTTGGTAATGTCCTTTATGAGAGCGCACAGCGTCTACACATCCTTGCATACTGTTCGTATTATTTTTCAAGACCTGCTTCCTCTACATGCCTCTCCACCCACCCCATCGCTCCAGCAACAACAGAAGGAAGGACACCTGCCACAGCGGCCACTTGCCTGAGCGCCCCTGGAGAAAGGTCTTTGTTTCTTTCTTTTTTTTTTTTTTTTTTAATTTTTTTAAGGTATTTATTTATTTATTTTATGATAGTCACAGAGAGAGAGAGAGGCAGAGACACAAGCAGAGGGAGAAGCAGGCTCCATGCACCGGGAGCCTGATGTGGGATTCGATCCCAGGTCTCCAGGATCGTGCCCTGGGCCAAAGGCAGGCGCCAAACCGCTGCGCCATCCAGGGATCCCAAGGTCTTTGTTTCTACAACTAAAACTCTTTCTGCTCCTGAGAAAGATAGAGAAAAATTAGCTCCAAGCCACAGAGAGAGAGATGGGGGATGGGGGCTGTGGTCCAGAAACCGGTCTGAATCCCCATCCTGCCACAACTGCCACGACTGGCCAGGCATGGGTCCCTTCCCTTGTAGGAAGGGCCTCTGCATCTCAAACCATGAAATGAGGAGAGCGGGCTCAATGCCCTCTTCCCTTCCAGCTCTCAACCCTTTGATTCTAAAGACCTCGAGTCAGACAGGACTTTAAAGAGAAAGTAGTGTGATCCTCCAATGTTGCAGAGGAAACAGAGGCCGAGGGAGGGGAGGGGAGGCTCACGGTCTTCTAGTGGATCAGCTGCACTGCGATGGTGTGGGAGCCGAGTGTGGGTGTGAGCATGTGTGCACGTGTGTGTGGGGTGGGCCTGTGCCTGCACAGGAGGCGTCGGCCAGGGCGGGGGGTGGCAAGCGAGGCACAGAGAGAACGTCTCTTTCCTCTCACAGATCACCCTAGAGATTGTCTCAACTTTACAGGTGGAACTGGAGATAAATGGATTAGCCAGGTGAATAAACCTGTATTAAAAAACCTTCTGAAGAAATCAATTTGAGAGAGAAGATTTGGGAAAATAAAATATGATCAACTGTGTCAGATAGCTTGAATAAATCGATGCCTGCAAGTCTGGTAAACAATTTCTGATCTACGGCTCCCATGGCATCCTCGCTGGTAGTAGTTACCTTAGTAATCGGACCGTGGGATGAGGCCAGGCCAGAATGAAAGGCATTAAAAATAATGTTTCTTCAAGTGAAAATTAATTTATTTGCTGACCAACAAAGACCAAAGCAATTTCAGAATTTTAAGGATGGCGGGACATCATAACATTCTTTACACTTTTCACCCCCTCCTGCAATTAGGCATGGGGCCGGAATGGAAATAAGAAAGAAATGGGCCTCTTGGTCCCCACGGGGGATGTGCTGAGCACAGGGAGACACGGAGCGGGATGCAGCTGCCCCGGCAGCTGGTGGCTGAGGGGAGAGGCACGAGGGACAGACAGGACCCCGCCGAGCCCCACACAACCGAGGCCTCTGCCTGCAGCCTGCTGCACACAACAATCAAAACGCCACTGAAAGCCAGAGGAGCTTTAGCTTTTCTGCTCTGGCCTTGCTCTTCAGGGTAGCAGGGGAAGTCAGAGAGGTAGCTTGGGGTGCTGGAATGAGTCGGTCTGAAAAAAGGATGAAGTCCACCACTGATACAGAAGTTAAGACCCAAGGCGGTGGTGAGCACCTGCGTGGCAAAGGCAGGTGGGCCTGGGAGGGGATGGCACCCGTGGCCGTGGATGGAAGGTGGTGTCGGCGCCTGTGACCTGTGGGGCTCCAAAGGCCCACCTGGCAGCCAGAACGATCTTCTCAGCAGGAATCAAAGGAGATCCCGCTCCAGCTTGAACCACTGGGATAGAGGAGCCGCCTCTTAGCAGCTTGTAAAGCTTTGTTTTATAAAATGCTCTGTAATGGGTAGAAAGCAGAATGCTTTCATCAAACAAGCCCTGGGAAGCAAGGAGCTATCATTTGCACCCAGCAGATCATCTGTTTGCGGGCATCTCTTTGGAATTTCGAGTTCAGGGACTTTGCCATGGTTGCTTCCTTGAGATGGGTCCCGACCGCAGTGTTCCCACCATTGAAATGGGAGCCGATGTGTGGTGTTGGCCCAGCCCCCAGCCGCCCAGCTACTGCTGACAGCCTTCCTTGGGCATCAGGCTGCAATCATCAGGGACGGTCCACTCCTCCCCGGTGGCCTGCCTGTCCCCCCAGTTCTCCCGCCATCCACTCTGCACGGGCTCACAAGCCTTACATGTGCTCCTTGGATGTTCCCCTGGACGGCCCGTTCCTTCTATCCAGAATGCTGCTTTGCCAGATCCTGTGTGACAATCTTCCTCTCTTTCAGGCCTCTGCTGAAATGCCACCTCCCCAGAGGGCTTCTCCCACCTCATCCTCTTTGGTCATTGTCGCATTGGCCTATTATATTTTCTTCTCGGGCCTCACTGTGCCCTGGAATCCTCGTATCGTTTGCTCGGTCTGGCCTCCTCCTAGAACATAAGCTTCCTTAAGGGTGGCCACCTGAACTCATGCATTTTCTCAGAATCCAGCTTGGTGCCCCGAACATCCCAGGCCGCTGAATCAAATGAATGAATGAATGAGTGAATCATAGAGAGCCTCAAATACCATGAACTAATCACCTTTTTTGGTGACTATTACTCTTCCATTTCTGTTTCGGAGGTAAATAATTTCAGAGACAATCCCACTTCCAATGGTGACAACCCTCGAGGGAATAAGTTTCTCTTTCCTCCGAGTGAAGGAGGCCAGAAGAGTGTGGGCTACCGGGAGAGGCCACCAAGCACAGACTTCGCTCATCTAAATCTGCCGAGTGCCATTTCAGGGAGCTGTGTCTAGAGCTACGGCCAATCCCCCCACGGGCAACCCTGCCTGCCGACCAAAACTCCATTAAAAAAAAAAAAAAATTAAATAAATAAATAAAACCATTGATGAAAAAAGTCAAACAATTTGGTAACGGACTCTTGGAAAATGCATCAAAACACATGCACCCTCATGTACGTCTCTGGAGAGCTTAAATCGATACCTTGTTTGACACTATTAAAAATCTAAGCACACATGCCCTTTGACCTGACTCTTCCACATCTAGAAATTTATCCAACAGATTTATATTCACAGGTACAAAACTTCGAGTTCGCAAGTTTAGTGATTGTGGCAAAAGATTAGCAATGATGTAAGAGTTCCCCGGTGAGGGGGCTAGTTAAGCCAATTACCGTGTGTCCAGAAAAATGAAATACTGCAGAAGAAGAATGAGGAAGTTCTTGATGAGCTAATATGAGCCCATGCTCCTCATTTCATGGTTTGAGAAGCAGAGGCCCTTCCTACAAGGGATGGGACCCATGCCTGGCCAGTTGTGGTAGTTGTGGCAGGATGGGGATTCAGACCGGTTTCTGGACCACATGCCCCCCTCTCCCCCCCCACCCCCCGCCATCTCCCTCTCTGTGGCTTGGAACTAATTTTTCTCTATCTTTCTCAGGAGCCGAAAGAGTTTTAGTTGTAGAAACAAAGACCTTTCTCCAGGGTCGTGCTAAGAACACCTTCAGAAGGATGTCCAAGGAATGGGGCACATGGTTGACTCTGGGTAAGGAGGCAAGTGGCCGAGAAACAAGGGGAAGGAGAAGACTTTTCACTGTGCATTGTAAATTTCAGCCGTGTGAACAGACAAATGCCAGCTCTTTGCCTAAAAATTGAGCATAAAAATGTAAGCTGTAGATTTGGCACCACAGCACTTGAGAGAAAATTCTGTAGCTCAGTTCTGTAGATACGACCCAATTTGCCTTGCTATAAAAGATGAGTTAGGGATCTCTGGGTGGCGTAGCGGTTGCCTTTGACCCAGGGCGCGATCCTGGAGACCCGGGATCAAATCCCACGTCGGGCTCCCAGTGCATGGAGCCTGCTTCTCCCTCTGCCTGTGTCTCTGCCTCTCTCTCTCTCTCTCTCTCTCTCTGACTATCATAAATAAATAAAAATTAATAAAAAAAAAAGATGAGCTAGATGGAGAAGGACTTCTATCTCTGGGGCATAACTGACCTGCTGCCTTCTTTGGCTTCCCTGGGTATCCCTGGCCTCACACCGCAGACCTCTCCTCTGCTCCATCTACATTTGCACACTAGTGACCTCATCCAGTCTATACACCAAAGACTCCTGGTCTGTGTCTCCAGCCTGGACCTCCCTCTGGGCCTTCTGACTCATGTTACCAGGTGCTTACACCATGTCTATGCTCAGACACGGTCTCCTCCAACGGCATGGCATCAGCCACAGCATGTGACCCTCCAGGGCCTCCCAAGTTGTACACAGTCATAACCTTAGGGTCATCCCTCCTCTCACCCCGCTCCCCACATTTAACCTGTCATCAAACCTGGGTCACCCCTACTGCAACGGTGGCCCGAACCCACCCATGTGTAACCACCTGGTCTGCTTCCACCCTGGCCTGCGCCACTCTCACTGCTCACCTGAACTGTTGTCAAAGCCTCTGGCCTGGTCTCTTCCTGACAGCCCTGCAAACACAGCTAACTGGACCCTGTGAAAACAACTCAGATCATGTCACTCTTCTGCCCAAAACTCCCAATGGTTTCCCATCTCAGAGTAAAACCCAAAGTCCTTGTAGTGTCCCATAAGGCCCCCTGTAATCCCTTACCCTACTCTGGCCTCATCTCCTACCACTGTCCCCTTTGCTTATGCTGTTCCATCTATACCAGCCTCCTTGCCTTCCTCAGATATGCCGACCACAGGGCCTTGACACTTGCTGTTCCTTCTGACATTTCCCTCTGGGAATTTCCTCTTCCAGACAACGATGTGGCTCACCTCCTCACTTCCAAGGTCTTTAGTCAAACATCACCTTCTAGGCGATGTCTACCTTGGCCACTATATTTGCAGTTACAACCCTCCTCCCTCCACCTCTGTTAATACTCCCCCCTCACTTTGACACTTCCCTTCTCACCAATAAACCAGGTGTTTTACTTATTTATCTTATATATTATCTATTTTCCCCTTTTGAATGTCTGCTTCACTAGGACAGGGATAATGGTTTTCTTTTTACTTTTTAAAAATTATTTATTTGAGAGAGAGAGAGGAGAATAGCAGGGGGAGAGGCAGAGGGCAAAGCAGCCTCCCTACTAAGGAGGGAACCTGATGCAGGGCTCTATCCCAGGACCCCGGGATCATGACCTGAGTGAAGGCAGATGGTTTACTGACCGAGCCACCCAGGCACCCAGGCATATTTCTCCAAGGCATGTCTCCAGAACTTACAACAGTGCCTAGCACATAGTAGATGCTCATTAAATATTTGTTGGACAAACAAATCATCCACATGGTTGTCTCTCTGGGCAGCGATCGTCAAGCATCTTGAGTCTGTGTTTTATTGCCTGAGCATAGAACTCTCAGCAATGGCTCTGATGGGCTTACCAGCGTCTCTGCTGCTCATGCTGCTCACCTGTGTGTCACCCGCAGAGGCATCATCTATCGCCCTGGCCATACTCAGCAGGCAGAGGCCTGCCTATTCCTAATCCCTGAAGCTTTTCCCTTGATGCTACACTGAGGTTGCCATAGAGCATGGGCTAGAAATCCAAATGCCCACAGATGCCCAATGGGACATGGAAGTGAGGGATGTAGGCCAGGTCTGGGCTGGGGTAAGGTACAGGCCCAGTCAACAGGGCAATCGCTGGCCAGCGCTGGTCTGGTCTTTCCAGGGAAACCAGAAATCTGTTTTTTTTCTAGGAGGCCTCCCAGACACTGAGGGTTTAATTGAACCCATCCTCAGGGTCACTAGTTGGAGACGTCTGCATGGGCCCTGGACCTTGCAGAGAGCGGAAGAGGTCAGGCCCTTGGGACAGGCTCTAGCTGTGGTTGTAATGTGCTGGGAAAAATTGTGTTTCCTCTCCATTGTTCTCTAAGGAGCGTAGCTTCCAGCAACTCAAGGATCTGCTTTACCGACTTCAGCTTTTTCTCACTCTATGGCCTTCGATGGCCTTTGCTCTACTTAAAGAGGGTATTCGCAAGTGTGTGTAGCCATGCAAGCTTAAGGAGGGGAGACTCCACTCAAGTGCATCAGAAAGGAGTGAAATGAGGGCAGAAGGCAGGGGTGAGGGGTGAGGTCAGGCTGGAGGGGCTGACAGATATAACCAGGGGGCCAAATGAGGGTTTTCATTCATCAGGAACTGTGGGGCATTCATCGTGGATCCTGTCCTCCGTCTGGCTACAAAATCTTTACTCAATACATTTATGTCAGTGGACTTTGTCTCTGGGGGGAGGAGTGTGAAGGAGGAAGGAAGGAGTGAACAGATGTGAGTCTTTGTGGACAAAATTAGTTTTAAATATTGATCAAAAGTTGGGGGCAAGGACCCAGGGATTCTACTCGTAGGCACTAAAAAGAGATGTTCCAGCAAAAACTTGTACACAAATGTTCACAGCAGCAGTCTTCACAAAATCCAAAAGTGGAAACAGCCCAAATGCCCATGAACGAATGAATGGATAAAACACACCTGGCGTATCTGACAGCAGCGCATCGTTCAGCCAGAGAAAGCAACAGGGTAGGGATGCCTGCTACAACGCAGATGAGCCTTGAAGATGTGATACGGAGGGAAAGAAGCCGGTCACAGGCAAACCACGTATTACATGATTCCATTTATCTAAAATAACCAGCACAGGGGATCCCTGGGTGGCTCAGCATTTTGTCACCTGCCTTGGGCCCAGGGCATGATCCTGGAGTCCCAGGATCTAATTCCGCATTGGGTTCCCTGCATGGAGCCTGCTTCTCCCTCTGCCTCTCCCTCTCTCTGTCTCTCATGAATAAATAAATAAAATCTTAAAATAAAAATAAAAATAAAATAACCAGCACAGGCAAATCTATAGAAACAAATTAATGGTTGTTTAGGACTGAGCGAGCAGCAGGTGTGAGTGGGGTGACTACAGGGCTGATGGCTAAAGGGGACAAGGTTCGTTTTTGAGATGATGATGATGCTCTAAAACTGATGATGGTTGCACAACTCTGAACATACTAAAATCAGTTGGATTGTGCATTTTAAACGGCAGGATTGTATGGTAGGTGAATTACAGTTATTACTGTAGTTACCAAACTACCAAAGTTATTTAAAAATAGAAAAGTTGGTGCCACACCGGTTGAAGATTCACGATCCACCAGGCTCCATGACTCACCCACCAAAAACTAGAGCCAGAGACTTGTGCTCAGACAGGAGGGGAAGATGGATGATGGAGCCGGACTGGGCAGGCTTGGGACCGGAAGCTCCCATAAAGTAACTGCCACCAGCTCAAGAAACCTGATCTGTGAAAAGAACACAAGCCTCTTTGCAGTGCCCAAGCAAGAAAGGGACAGAGGAACAGAGATGTCACCAACACCCTTTCTCACCAGGGACAACCCCTTCCGCCTTCCAGAGCGACCACAGCAGCTCAGCTCTGAGGGCAAATTTATTTCATAAACTCAAGCTGGCACCCAAGACAAAGTGTGCACATTTAGAATTAAGACCTTTTTAATACTAGAGATTAAGGGGATCAACCAGAGGAGGAGGGACCTGGAGGCAGAGCGGTTGCTGTGGCCACAGGGACCAAGGCCGGGAGGGGTGCAGGAGTTGGGATCGCCCAGGTTTGTTTCCAAGCTGACACTGTAACAAAGGGCCCAGACAGCCCGCTGGGGCCCCCTGCCTGCCTGCAAACCTAAACTGAACTGACAGGGGCAGAGACACCAGGGCTCCCAAGGCTCCAGCTGCAAAGGGCTTCCTGGAGCGCTGGGCCTTCTTGGATGGCAGAGAAAGCCCAGGTCCTTGGTGGCCCTGGGGACCCGACTGCGGTCGCTGAGCTCCTGATGGCAGCTGCCTCTTTCTCCCAGCACTGGCTTTGCTCGTGGGCCTCCTCCTGCCAAAGCCCCTTCTTTCTGCCCTCATGGGCTCGAGTGGGTGCTTCCAGAGCCCTTGCTGCCACAGCCTACAGCTCAGCATCTTCATTTGTCATCAGCAGGACAGGCATGATGCTGACCCCAGATGGTGTCTTCACGGCTGTTTAATGAGCAGATTCACATAAAGCACATTTGTTTCCCCTTATCCTGGATGGGAGCGCGTGTAGTGGGGGGACGCGATCCCTGGGCCTGTAGCTGTCCACACTACCAGGCTCTCACTGAGCCAGCAAGATAAAGCCTCCAAGCCAGAGAGATAAAACTAACGAATGTTTGTTTGTGCTCCACACACACACACACACACACACACACACACACACACACACAAAAGGCATCCTTTGTGGGAACACCAAAGCAAAACCATGAACAACTTTTAAATTAGGGATGCTTGGGTGGCTCAGCAGTTGAGCATCTGCCTTTGGCTCAGGTCATGATCCCAGGGTCCCGGGATCGAGTCCCGCATGGGGCTCTTTGCAGGGAGCCTGCTTCTCCCTCTGCCTGTGCCTCTGCCTCTCTCCGTGTCTCTCATGAATAAATGAATAAAATCTTAAGAAAATAAAACTTTTAAATTAACTGTGGTTTCTCTTCAGCCACACTCTGGGGGAGCCTTGCATCCTGTTGGGGGGTTACATGACAGCCCCCCAGCCCCACATCAGGTCATTCTCTGCAAGCCTGCCTTAGGGGGCCACGCAGGTGGCCCCTGTTTCTCCCTGAGATGCAGCAGACCCTCTAGGGCAGGTGGCACAGGGGCTCCGAGTGCCACCCGGACTCCACACCCACCCTTTGCACCCACCCTCCACGTGCCCACCTGGGTGTCCGGCCACCATCAAGGTGATCGTCAAGTACTAAGGCCGCATGCAGCTTCTTCATTTCCACAAAAATAATCACCGGGAGCCCCTTTGATTTGCAGGGAAAACGGGGCTTCTTGCACTTCCTGTCAGGCCGGCCCTTTGAACAGGCTCACTCCATAATTTAGAGTTTGAATCTCGTTTTAAATGGCAGTTAAAAATTGTATGTGGCAGTTCACAATGAAATTTAGCTTGACAGCTTGGACATAAAACTAAAAATAAATGACTTCACATCCAAATAATAAGTAATAACAATGTTAGCCTGCATAAGAATAGCAGGGCTGGATTCAAATACAATATTAATTTTAGGAATATGAGTGACTGGGGAGAGACAGAGGCAAAGAAACAAATCCTTCATATAGCGACGGTCCCCTCTTATCCCCCAGGCAACCGGCTGCCTGGCACCTCCGCGGCACAGCAATTATGTGGTGTAATGGAGCCAGCACAAATAAGCAGAAAGATTTTATTAAACCAAATGAGCAAATCATCTGCGTATTATTGCGATTTGATTGACACTGACAAGTGTCGAGCAGACGCGGATGTGAATATGATAAAGAAGCTTGCAGAAAAGCTCTTGATAATGTTACTCTTGATAAAGTTGCCCGGCCACCCTCTCTAAGTAAATAAAGGGGCGAGGAAGATGACGCATATTAATTCGCCTCGTTGGCAGCCTCCTGGAGGGGCGGGAGGGGAGGGGGGAAAAGTTGCAACGGGTTCAGCGTATGGCATTTTATATGAATACCAAAATTGCATTCGTGATTCGCACAGACTTTACGATAATATATTAATATTAAAACTAAAGGTCATTCCACATAACGGTTAAGCTGCTTGAGCTTCAACCTTTATACCAATAACAGGCTCTGGAAAGTAAGTGAGAAATATTTGAATACTCCAAAAAATTTTTTTTTCCTTTTTTTTTTTTCTTTGGGAGGATTGCGGGGCTACCGTTAGCTCGGGTGGCCCCTCACCCACCTGCCTTCTCCGGGGACAATTACAGGGCTACCTGGAGGACGGCTGCATCTGAGACAGCTGGTGCTGCCAAGGAGCAGAGCTGACTAATTGCCACAGGCCTCGGGCCCTCCCGGCTCCGCAGCGCTAATGACTCCCCGGTGCCCCGCGCCGCGCTCCACCGAGTCAGCACAAAACTTCCCGCGGCTGCTCGGGGCGCTCGGAGCAAATGGGCAGCGCCAGGCGCCTCTGTCTAGGACGACTTAAGGGGAGACCCGCCTGGAGGCAGGGGGCCGGCCTGCGATGACCTCGGGAGCCCCCCTCCCGCCCCCAGGGCTGCTTTGCTCTGATTGTGTCCTCCGCTGGCCGGGCAGCAGGGCTCAGGTGAGCTCTGAAGGTTTGCAAGAGGAGGAGCTCCAGGAGAAAAGGGGCATTGGGGAGACCTGCCCAATTGGGGGCGACTATCCGAGTTGAGCCAGCGCCCACGGAAGGGGAGTTTTGGGGCTGGAAAGTTGATCTGGCCCTCGGGGTCATGGGCAGATCCCCAAGTCTGGGCCCCTAACCCGAGGGGTGCAGGAGGAGAGCCTGATGTGCCGGCGGCAGCTGGGAGAGGCTCGCCAGCTTTCGGGGTCCAGCGGCATCCTCGCTGGTTGTGGGGAGCGGGCCGGGTGGGGGGTATTGGCACCACGGAAGTTGGCACTTTCCATCGGGGCGCCTTCTCCACCCACCAGTTCTTAGACATTTCAGCAGCGCTTCGCTGGTTGACCCTGCGCAAGGTGTGGGGGAGATGGGGCTTTCCACAAGCACCTGGGCTGTTGCCCCGCTTACCAGCGTCACCTTACGTGGACACACATCACAGTTTATCTAGTAATTATCTAGTCTTCGCGGATCCCTATCTGGTGCAAAGCAAGAGGAAAGGGAAAAAAGGCTAAATTAAGTTCAACCTAATACAACAATTCTAAAAACTTCTCTAGGCAATTTTCTACCTTTGCTGGAAAAAGAACTTGGGTTCTGGTTTTGCAGACTCCCACCCCTCCAGCCAGCTCTACTCCGAGGTAGAGCCTGTGCAAAGGTGTCCCCTGACTCCTGGCTACTGCTCACCCTGGGGCATTCGAGCGCTGGAATCAGCCATCTGGGCCCCCTTGGCCTGGTCAGCCTCATCTTTGGCAGGTGGACGCCCCTCCCACCCACGACCTTCTGGCGTGGAGTCTCCCTGTCCCTCCTGGATGTGGAGGCTTCAGGTTGCACCTACACCCTGATGGGATGGAATGGAAAGCTGTGTTCCTCTGCCTGCCCACGCACCACCCGTTTCACTGTGCTGTGGCCTGACTGCCTCATGCAGAGGCAGGGGGTCTGTTTCCAGGGTCCTCGGGGGAGCTGGTGCAGAAACACCCCCTGCACTCTTTCTGGCCACATCTTTCCCTCTCAAGGCCAAAGTATGGAAATAGAGACACACAGACTGCTTTCTTTTTGTCTCTCCTACTTTCCTCCTCCAAAATCTGCCAAGGCCAATTCAATTCGTCCACCTTGGTGTTTTTTCAAACTATGAGTCATCAGCCATTGGTGGGGGATGAAATAAAGTCAGTGGGTCATGACCCGCATTCGTTAAAAAGACAAATTTAAAAGTAAGAAAATACCAGATATAACAAGGCTAAGAACTGTTCTCTGGAATGTGTTTTTTAAAGATTTTATTTGAGAGAGAGAGACAGAATATGAGTGGGGGGCAGAGGAAGAGGCAGAAGCAGACTCCCTGCTGAGCAGGGAGCCCCAACGTGGGACTCGATCCCAGGACCCTGGGTCCATGATCGGAGCTAAAGGCAGGTGCTTAACCAACTGAGCCACCTCTGTAATGTGTTTTGACTATACACACATGTGTGTGTGTTCAGGTTAAAAAATGTCAAATCAGTTTCTTACTGCATCATGGAAAACGTATTTGAAAGTCACAGTTCTACATCATATTCTCTTGTTCCAAAGCACAGGCCACACAGGTCAAGGGCCACAGTGACATCACCCCCAGACTGGGAGGCCTTCAGACACTGCTGCTTCCAAGCTTGGCTCTTGATCTCCTAACCAAGGAGATAACCAGAAAATCTCCCCAAGTCTGGCTTACCACACAAAACTAATTTTGAATGTCAAACACTGAGCATGACCCCTTCTCTTGTATCTTTTCTGTAAACGAGTGGGACCTCTCCTTTTGCTCCAAGTAAATCTGATGCCCCCAGTCAACTTCTCCTCCAGAACATCACATTCAGAAAGGCCAAACAGAAAAGGTGATTCATATTTTTAAAGATGTTTCTCCCGTTACACGTGAATCATTGAGGAGGCTGTTGCCAAGCCCCCCCACCTCCTCCCGCACCCCTGCCCACTAGGCCCTACACTCACTTATGCAGCTGCCCGTGGGCAGCCATGGGTCCTGAGCCACATACTTCCTCAAGAGCTACTCAGAGCTAAACTGTTGTGCTTCGCAGAAGCCTCCATCACACACTCCAGTTGCTGATGCCTACATGAGCCATGCTTGGCTTAAAGGTCACTTCCACTGGGACTAGGTTGTTGGGGTCCTTGTGATGACTCTAGACTACAAGCTTTAGGAGGGCAGAGAACATAGCTGCTTTATGTGCAGTGTGTGCTCGGCCCTTGCAGAGTCTCTGGGACCTGGGGTAGGCCCTTGCTAAAATTGTGTGAGATCAGTATGGACGGATGCATGTGGGAGAAGAGCCAATTGAAGGAGCTCCCATATTTCTTTAAAATATTTTGTAGGGGCTCCTGGGTGGCTTAGTCGGTTAAGAACCTGCCTTAGCTCCGGTCATGGTCCCAGGGTCCTGGGATCAAGTCCCACATCAGGCTCCCTGCTCAGAGGTAAGTCTGCTTCTACCTCTTCTTCTCCCTGTCTCTCATCTTGCTTGTGCTCCCTCTCTCTGTCTCTGCCAAATAAATAAATAAATAAATAAATTTAAAATCCTTTTGTAATGGGGTGCCTGAGTGGCTCATTTGGTTAGGCATCCAGCTCTTGATGTCAGCTCAGGCTGTGATCTCAGGGTCACAAGATCAAGCCCCATGTTGTTGAGCTCTGAGCTGGACATGAAGCCTGCTTAAGATTCCCCTTCTCCCTCCTCCTCCTCCTCCCCCTTTCTAAAAAAAAAAAAAAAATATATATATATATATATATATATATATATATGTGTGTGTGTGTGTGTGTGTGTGTGTGTGTGTGTAGTTAATGGGTTCCAGGGAACCCTGTTAAATAGGGTACTCCAACCATGCCACATCACTGTACTAAAGTAAGTAAAGTAAGTAAAAACTACCTTTTGTGTGTTCTTTTCCAGATTTGCTAGCAGGCAGAAACTTGAGATGAATTAAGTGATTATTGCTTTGTCTATTAATCTTGGAATAAAACATTTTTGTTTGCTGTTGTTCTAGAAGAGTCTATTGTAAGACCCCATCATTTAAAATAAATCTATGGTTTACAGGGTGATACACCAGAATGTTGCATGCTGTTTGTGCCTTTACACACATACCCTTACTGCTAGTAAAAGTGAGATACACACCCATCAATATATTTTATGCCCTTCTGTTCCAGAATTCACACAATGATAATATCATTCCCTATTTAATTTTGAATACTGGTCAGAGGGAAAAATAAACAAGGCTATATATTCTTTGGAATAATAGATCTTTAAATTCTAAGAAATTTCAAGGGATAAAATCAGTCCGATATATCTTAAATGTTAACATAACAACACAGGGAAATGGCAGTTAACAGAATTGGAAACCACAATTGCAGGCTATTCGATGTCTGTAAGATATATGTATACTAATCCTTGCTTTCTTTATAGCCCACTGTAACCAAAACTATTTTGAATGAAGAAAATTTTCTCAAGGTACCATTTTGAATGATTTTTCCACTGCCTGCCTCAGAGCAAACTTTGTAACTGGCCACTCAAGACTCATATAAGCCAAACCTACACTACGTTTCTGATTTATTCATTTATCCCATCATTCCATCAGAAAATACCTGTGAAACACCAGAAAATGTGCTAAGACCTTGGAAAGACAGACACAGCCTCTCCCCTCTCATGGTCTCATGTTGGAAAGTATGTTCCAGTAGGAGGAGGATAACAAACACATAGATGATTACAGGCCACTAGGTGGGCTATGAAGGGGGCATATAGGTGAGGTGATGGAGGACACCTGCTGGGGAGGGTGATTTAGGTAGAGATGTCAGGAAGGCCCCTGAGGAGGCATTGAGAGCCAGCCAGAGAAAGGCCAGGTCAGAGCCAGCTTGGGAGGAAGCACTTGGGCTAGGGACGGAGCGGGGAAAGTGGGGAGAGGGAGCCCTGAGAAGAGGTAGGAGTGCCCAGTGGCAGGAACCAAACCACACAAGACCACAGGGAGAAAACCATTTTATGTCAAGAGCAATTTGAGAGCACCTGGGTGGCTCCATCGGTTAAGCGTCTGCCTTCGGCTCAGGTCATGATCTCAAGGTCCTGGGATCGAGCCTCACATAGAGTTCCCCGCTCAGCAGAGTCTGCTTCTCCCTCTGCCCCTGCCCCCTGCTCATGCACATGCCATGCCCTATTGCACACATGCGTGTGCATGCTCTCAAGTAGAGAAATGAATTTTTTTTTTAAAAAAGAGCAATTTGAATACAAAGATCATACTACCTGATAGGTTTATTCATAATTACCATATTACCATGAAATAGGGAAAAACTCAAATGCTCAACTGCTAATGGATAAACTGTGGTACATCTGTTTGATGCTGTACTCCTCAGCAATAAAAAGGAACACACAGGTGGCACCACTGGATATGCTGCAGATGCATTATCTCACTGGTAAGAGCCAGATTTCGTATCAGTTATCTATGCTGGAAAACAAATTATCCTCAAACCTAGCAGGGGGAAGGAAGGACAGCCGTACCATGTATCTGAAAGGAACATTGGAAATATTTAATAAGCAGAACTGCTAGTTGTAGCAGTTACAACTCTGTTGTTGTCTTACTTCTAGAGAGAAAGAGAACTTTCTATCATTCTTCACAAACGAGCCTCATCCGTGGAGCTTTGCGAAGTGGCGGAGACAGAACCACATGATTCAGAGTACTCATTAGTCACATTACTGGAAGCAAAATGTGCTATTGTATCAGATCAGCTGGGAAGAGAGAATGTCCTATGACATGACCTAGCCATGATATGCATGAGCCAGCACATGATTGATATGACCGATGGCAGCAGATACACAGCCATTGAGCCCAGTGCTGGCTCCCAAAGGACACCTATGTGACCCCAGGCCCTCCAAGCTTCGTAGCCTTAGGTTCCGTCACCTGCAGAAATTGTGGCTGGGACCTAATCTCTAAGGTCCCTTCAATCTATAAGTTATTGGTCATCGTCCTGTGATGTAACAGCAGGCTGCTTCTTGTTCCCAAGCCGAGCCGGGGGCTCCCTCAAACCTTTGAGCACATCCATGGATATTTTCCAGACCCATTTGGATACCACCTTCATGATCCCTGCCACATCTGCTGGCCACCTGCTTTACTGTTTACTTAGTCTTTTCCTTCAAATGAACTCACTCTTTATAAACTTAAACTTAAGTATGTTTATTTTAAAAGTAAACTTTATGTCATGATGGTAGACGTAAAGAAAACATCCAAAATTTTCCACCGGGGTGGTGGGGGGCAGGGGGAGAAAAATCAATGAGACTCGTCAATTAGAAGCCAACTATAAAATACAATGAAAGCAATGTTTCCAATTTCTGGTTCAATACCATTAGGATCATTAGGATTGGAGCCTTGGATCTATGTCTGTTTTTATTTTATTTTTTAAGAGACAAGATTGAAGAGAGGTGTTACAGACTTATTAGCACCAAACTGAGCCATTCTCCTTGCTTCATCTGTTCCCAGCTTGAAAAGGGAACAACTTTGTCCTTTGCTGATTCGGTGTTACTTGCTGTATCTCCAGGCCCCCTGAGACCATTTCCCAACATACACCAACATACTTTCCACATTTTGGGAAATGTTGAATTTGATGTGCATTGTAATTATTTCAGAGTTGGTTCCCTTCCTTCCCCTGATGGGGTTCCCAGAGACCCGGTGGCTCCTGGTTTCTCCATCTCTGCACCCCTGCCAGAAGTTCCTTGTTACTCCTCCGGAGGGCTTGGCGGCTCTGACACAAGCCTTGCCTGAAGGAGGTGTAAGAGTGAGTGCGGGGGAGAAATAAGGGCCACCACCATCACGGTTATTGTTACCACATCACTGAGCTTTGTCTGAAGTTCTAAGGAGGGGGAAAAAGCACCCCAAAGGAAGGAGATGGCTAAGTATGGTCTCAAGATGATTGAGAGATTTTGAGCCTCCAAGTGATTCAAGTCTACAAAACAGGGGATGCGGGGCAGGGTGGGGTTCAGTCGGGTAAGTGTCCAATCCTTGATTTCTGCTCAGGTCATGATCTCACGGTCATGAAATCGAGCCCTGCGTCAGGCTCCGTGCTCGGCAGGGAGTCTGCTTGGCCCTCCCCCCTACTCCTGCATGCTCTCGATCTCTCTCTGAAATTAATAAATACAATCTTTTTTAAAAAGTCTGCAAACTCAGGGATCCCTGGGTGGCGCAGCGGTTTAGCTTTTAGCCCAGGGCGCGATCCTGGAGACCCGGGATCAAATCCCACGTCGGGCTCCCGGTGCATGGAGCCTGCTTCTCCCTCTGCCTGTGTCTCTGCCTCTCTCTCTGTGTGTGACTATCATAAAAAAAAAAAAAAAAAAGTCTGAAAACTCAAAAAAGAAGTCTGCAAAAACAGTAGTTACACAGAATCGTCAAAGCAGTGGAAATTTTAGAAGGGATTTTTAAACATTTAAAGACATGGGATCTGGGGTTTCCAATTTTTTTTCATGAAAAATTAGAGATGGGCCTCAAGGACAATACTGAGTAAAGAGGTACCTTAGAAAGCTGGAAGGTCCACACTAAAACTTGTACAGCTGTGGTCATAGTAGCACCACTCACAATAGCCAAAAGGTAGAAACACAAATGACTGCCAACTCATGACTGGCTAAATAAAAAGGTGGCATATCCAGACTCGAGAGTATGATTCAGCCATACAAAGCGATACAGCACCCATGCATGCTACAACAGGCCTGGAAAACACTATGCTAAGTGAAAGAAGCCAGGCACAAAAGGCCATGCATTATGATTCTATTCGTAGGGAATGTCCAGAACAGACATTCCCAGAGACAGAAATTTAGCAGCAGCTGGGGGCTGGGAGGAGGATAGGACTGGGAGTGTGATGTCTAAAGAGCTGAGGTTTGCTTCTGAGGTGACGAGAATGTTCTAGAATTCATGTATGTGCGCAATATCACGATAAACCTCTCTTCTCTCTCTCTCTCTCTCTCTCTCTTTCTCTCTCTCTCTCTCTCTCACACACACACACATACACACGCAAACACACAGCTTGCAGGCATGTAGTTTTGTAAACCAGCTGGGAGGGTGATGGGTGATGCCCACTGACAGTTTGCTGAGAGCAGTGGCTGCGCATGAGCATCAGCTGCGGAGCTTCAGAAACCTCTGATGCTAGCTCCATCTGGACTGCTCAGGGCAGAAGCTCTGGGGGGGGTGACTGGCCTTCATAGTTTAAAAATCTCCCCAGGGGGCACCTGGGTGGCTCAGTTGGTTAAGTGTCTGCCTTGGGCTCACGTCAGGATCCCGGGGCCCTGGGATCAAGCCCTTCATCGGGCTCTCTGCTCAGCAGGAAGTCTCTTCTCCCTCTGCCCCTGCTCGTGCTCATGCTGTCTCTCTCAAATAAATAAATAAAATCCTTAAAAAAAAAAAAAATCTCCCCAGGCAATTCTCAGAGGCAGCCACGGCTGAGAACAGTGGTTCAAAAAATTCAGAAACAAAAAGGTAGACTCGACACAGATGTTTGCCTTTGCTCATTACCACGTCCCCCACTCCTCACACACACATTTTCCCTGGATAACTTTCTATCCAGCAGCACTTACCCCTCTTCTCCACTTTGTGACCTTTAAAAATAAATCACCCCCCACATGAGAAGCTACATGCTCAACGTCATTAGTCATGAGGAAAACACAGATCAAAACTACAATGAGATACCACTTCACACCCATGTCAGACCCATCAGGATGGCTATTATCAAAAAGTGAAAAATAAGGGTTGGCGAGGATATGGAGAAATTGGAGTCCTTGCAGGTACACTGTTGGTAGAAATGTAAAATGGTGCAGCTTGTGTGGAATACAGTGTGGCAGCTCCTCAAGAAGTTAAACATAGAACTACTCTAGAGCCCATAGTTCCACTCCTATGTCCAACAGAATTCAAAACAGGTCCTCAAGCTAGTATATATAGACGTGTTCATAGCAGCACTATTCACAACAACCAAGAGGTAGAAATAACCCAGGTGTCTATCAGCAATGAATGGATAAGCAAGAATGTATAGTATGTTCACACAATGGAATATTATTCAGCCTTAAAAAGCAGTGACATCGTGACCCCGTCTACAACATGGATGAACATGTTGGACACTGTGCCAAGTGAAATAAGGCAGACATGGAAGGACAAGTATTGTAGGATTCTACATGTAGGAAACGTCTAGAAGAAGCAATTTCATTGAGAGAGTGGACTAGGTTATCAAGGGCTACGGGAAGGAGCAAATGGAGAGTTAGTTTTGAATGAGTACAGAGTTTCTGTTTGGGACGATGGTGAAGTTCTTCAGATGGATGGTGGTGATGATTGCACAGCACAGCCAATATACTGGATACCACTGAATTGGTATTCAGAGCCTGATTTGGCTCTTTAGCGGCATACTGGGCAGAAGAGGAGAGGTCCACACCGGCCAGAGGTACAACCAAGGCAAATCCCCTGGGGAAGGGGGCTTGGGCCGAAACAGACACTTAAAAATGGTTGAAATGATCACTTTGGTGTTGTATATATTTTGCTACTATTAAAAAAAATTAAGAACTAAAAAAAAAAAAGAAAAGCCACAATGGCAGGCCTGGAGAGATCTTTCCATACTTCACAGGGAACAAACCCATTAGAAGCAGTGGAGGGGAAGACGCCACACCACCCTGGGATCCCATCCCACGATGGTGGGCCACTCATTCTAGCTCTCTGTACCTCGGTTCCCTCATGAATGAAAGGAGGATAGCACGGTGCACCCATCTCCGGGTGTGATGCACACTGTAGGAAATACATACAGCACCATGCACAGTAGCTGGTATACAGCAAGCACTCATAGGTGATAACACCATCATCACCCCAGCCACTCCATGGGTCTATCCTGACTCCGATTTCCATTCAAAAGGGAGGGTGCATTTGCAGGGATGGGGGGTGGTGTCATGAAAATGTTCTGAATTAGTGGTAATGGCTGCATCCTTGTGAACATAATACCACTAAATTCACACTGTAAAACATATGGAAATTACATATATATTTTCAAAAGGGGGGGGGTAGAGTCATGTGGCTTTGCAGAAGCTGACACAGAATGGCGCGGAGGGTACACTCATTTGCAAAATGGCAAAACTGCGACCACCAAGGCAGAAAAGAGCCCGAGCGCTGCCATCCGGGGCAAGGTGCACCCCATGGTATCAGTGACCAGCTGGGGCTGGGCCCCAAGAACTGCAGCTCCTGTTCTTTTAGGTTAATGAGAGGCCACAGCACAGGCCCAGGAGAGTTCCCATCGTCTCAGGACACATGCGACAACCTACTTGCAGGTGGGCTTGGTGCCTCCAAGTGCATGGCAGGAGGGTCATGCGGGGTCGGCGGGGTGAGGGGGTGCCAACCTGCCACCGCTGGGCGGGGAGTGTGGTCATGGAGTGGGGAGCCTCCCTGTCAAGAGGCGGTCAGGAGACCTGAGCTTTGCTGTCACGGGGCAGTGACACCTGCTCCTTAGCAGCACCGCTCAGGGCAGGTCCTTCTCGGGACAGAGCCAGAGCCTGGGACCCGCCATCCCCTGCCCGTAGCCGAGGTCTCGGCCGCCAGCCCGACCCGGCTCTTCAGCCGCAGAGTGGGCCCAAGGGAGGGGTCTACACCGGCCAAAGGTGCAACCCAGGCCAACCCCTGGGGAAGGGGCTCCGCCGAGACAGTCTCGGGGTGGCGGGCACCCTGGGTCCATGGTTCTGGGGTCACACTCATGCGGCCGCCTTGCTGGCAGCTCCCTCCCCGTGTCCTGCACAACAAACCTGCGGCCTGAGGAAGCAGCCTCCCCCGGCCCGCCATGGGCCCAGCCGCCCCCTCCTGCCGAGCCCAAGCTGGGGACCCCGTGGGGGGCCGAGGCCAGAGCACCTCGCAGGTGAGCCCAGCCCAGCTGCACCTGCTTCCGCGAGCCTGCACGACCCCTGTCACCGGCCGGGACACAGAGAGACAGAGACAGAGAGAGAGACAGAGACAGAGACAGAGAGAGGCAGAGACACAGGCAAGAGGGAGAAGCTGGCCCCATGCAGGGAGCCCGACGTGGGACTCCATCCCGGGTCTCCAGGATCACTCTGGGCTGAAGGCGTTACTAAACCGCTGAGCCCCTGGGCTGCCCCCAAAGGGCAGATTCTTCAATTTCTTGAAAGAAGCTTGGAGACCGGTGTTGGTGGAAGAAGCCAAGCATTTTGCTCCCGGGGCCCTGAGCCCGGCCCTGCCTGTGGTGACCATGGCCAGTGGCCCCACCGGCCGGAACACCCATCACTGCAGGGTGCAGGGACGGACACCCACTACTGCAGGCTGGGGCTGGGCGCCAGGCACTGCGGGTCCCAGAGAAAGTCATCCGAGATGATGCAAAACTCAGGGTTGATGATGATTCAGGAAAGCTGCATCATAGACTTTACCTCAGTAAAGCATTTGAACTTAAAACAGTGAGCTATGGGCATCCCCGGTGGCTCAGCGGTTTAGCGCCGCCTTCAGCCCAGGGCCTCCTGGAGTCCCGGGATCGAGTCCCACGTCAGGCTCCGTGCATGGAGCCTGCTTCTCCCTCTGCCTGTGTCTCTGCCTCTCTCTGTCTCCTTCTCTGTGTCTCTCATGAATAAATAAATAAAATCTTTAAAAAAAAAAAAAAAAAACAATGAGCTATGATAAGGCACCTGACCTTACAGATTAGTTACCTGGTCTCATTTCCTTCTGGAAACGAGGAGAAAGAGCAGGAATGGGCTACATCGGAGGGGGCCGGGCCTCGCAGTATTCAGGTGCTTTGCTGGAGGTCGGACAGCCAGAAGGATGGTGCTGGGCCCCTGCTCCGGCCAGGGGAACTTTCCACACAGATTCCTGAGCCTTAGGGTGCCTGGGTGGCTCAAGTCATGATCCCGGAGTCCCAGGATCGAGTCCCACATCGGGCTCCCTGCAGAGACTGTTTCTCCCTCTGCCTCTCTCTGTGTATGTCTCTCATGAATAAGTAAATAAATAAATAAATAAAATCTTCCCAAAAAAATTCCTGAGCCTTTTGTGGGCTGGATGGTGGGAAAATTGTCAGAAAAAAATCACAGGGAGTGGCCAGCTGACTTTCCTCCAGGCCTGTTTCCTCATCTGTAAATCGGGTTCAGGGAAGAGGGTCTCGAAGACCCCCCTCTTGCTCTTCTGAATAGTTTTTCTAATTGCAAAAGCAGCATAGTCTCCTTCCCACATTCCCACCTATGTCCTGGAATGAGAGACTCACCCATTTCCCAAGCTAAGCAGCACTTTTTCCTTCCCAATACGACTTTGATTTTGCTCCGTAATCAGCTTCCTACTTCCCTGACTCAGGACCCCAAAGTTACAAGTTTTCTAATTCCAATGTCTTGGCTATTTAAAGTGTTTGCAAATTCTGTTTATATGAATCAAAGTATGCTTTTGGCTTTAAGACTAAAAGGTTGGAATATCTGTTTGGGTTATTATTATTTTTTTTTGAGAGAGAGAGAAATGACGGATATCAGCCCTTAGAAAAATCAGCTCACTTCAAGACCTCCGTGGCATTATTGCCTTCTTTAATATTGCTGACAGTCTCTTGCAAATGTATCACAAGTTGGCATTTATTAGTGTGAGGCACAAGTAAGGGGCATGTTATTTGATTTGAATAACAGCTCGGAGCTACAGTTTGAGTCCAGAAATATATTAGTCAGAAACAATCTCATTTAATAACACAGAAACTAATAAAAGAAAAGTATTCCAACTGATTCAGAATTGAATTTATGAATATTGCTTTAGCAGGATTAATGATCAAAACCCCAACCTGTTTGTCACGTTATAACTGACTTTTCCATTTAAATGCAAAACCAGAAGTCAATGAGTCCAAAGGATTGTATATTGCTTTGAAGAAAACCAGTTCATTTTACATGTAAGCTTCCAAATTGGCAATAAACTTTAATTACAGGGTCAGATAATCAAATTATAATCAAATAGCCTCACATAAAAATCTATGTTTGAAATTAATGAGATACAAGGCTGCCACTTGGTATCATTGCACCTCTGTAACTTACTAACAGACATTTCATTTTCATTCAAAAGTCACCTTAAGGACTTTCTCCTCAATTTCCACTGTGTAGCTTAATTTGATTTAGAAAACATTTCATTCTTAGACCATACAGCCCTTCGGATTTTCATATTCATCTCTGCATTTTCCTTCCTCTCAGTGCGGGGGAGGTCTGTTTCATAATTGACGATGGGATTTCCAAATTGGCACTCTTGTAAACCTTTCCAACCGTGAGGCGCCTACATATCTATCGGGGCCTGGGAAGAAGAACCTTCAACCTCGTGCCAGGTGTCATCTGATAGAGGCACGTCCACACCATGGGGCTGAGTGGTCCAGGACGTTTTGCCAGAGGAAAAAATGTGTATAGCTTAAAATTACTTAAATTATTTTAAAGTCGGGTGCCCGGGTGGCTCAGTCGGTGAAGCATCTTCTTTCTATCAGCGGAGGGCCTGCTCCTCCCTCTCCCTCTGCCTGCCGATCTGCCTTCTTGTGCTCTTTCTCTCTCTGTCAAATAGATAAATAAAATCTTTAAAAGAATCATTTTGAAATCAACCGAGAGATGGCAACTGAATGGCGTTAACATACAGATGGTTCCCCCTTACGATTTTCTGACTCTTAAAATTTTGCAAAGTCGGTATACATTCAGTAGACACTGTACTGGGAATTTCGAATTTGGATCTTTTCCTCAGTCTAGTGATATGTGGTAGGATCCTCTCTTGTGAGCTGGGAAGCCCTGCCATCATGAGGGTGAACAACCAACAGATACGCTTCCAGCCACTCTGCTCCCCTACAGCCATTCTGTAACTCACTGAGATTTTCAACACTTTATTGTAAAATAGGCTTTGTGTGAGATGATTTTGCCCAACTGTAGGCTACTATGGGTGTTCTGAGCATATCTACGGTGGGCTGGGCTGAGCTAGGATGTTCTGTAGGTTCAGTGCATGACATGGCATTTTCAACTTAAGATGGGTTTATCGGCACCTAAGTCCATTGTAAGTTGGAAAGTTCTGTACCTGGTCCATGGTCTCATATTAGATACCAATAAGCAGAATGCTAAGTTGTTTAGTACAGAGTTAAAATCTTCACATTTCATCTTTTTTTTTTTAAATTTTTTTATTTATTCATGATAGGCACACAGTGAGAGAGAGAGAGGCAGAGACACAGGCAGAGGGAGAAGCAGGCTCCATGCACCGGGAGCCTGACGTGGGATTCGATCCCGGATCTCCAGGATCGCGCCCTGGGCCAAAGGCAGGCGCCAAACCGCTGCGCCACCCAGGGATCCCCACATTTCATCTTTAAAAGCACTTTGTCTTCTTCAGTAACAGTAGCTTTTGTTAGTTTGTTTGTTTCGTCAGAATGAAGAAGAGCCAGAGGCTGGGGCTCCCTCTTGCTGGTGAGCAGACCATGCAGAGGCCGAGCAAAAAGCTGGGGGGCTTAGAGAGTGGAAGGTAAAATCGACACTTTTCTATCACTGACATGCTTTCTTTTATAGAAAAGATTTTATTTATTGGAGAGAGAAAGAGAGAGTGATAGAAGAGAGCATGAGCAGGGTGAGGGGCACAGGGAGAAGCAGACTCCCCGCTGAGCGGGGGACCAACGTGGGACCCCAGGATCATGACCCAAGCCGAAGGCAGACACTTCGCCCACTGAGCCACCCAGGCGCCCGTGACATACTTTCTTTTGCTAAGCACTATTTTTTTTCTTGAGCATTTCCAGATTACACAATAAACTGGGCACATAGCATCTGACACAGTTGCCAGATAAAAATAAATGTTTAGTATAACCCAAATATTGCATGGGATATGCTTATACTAAAAAAAAAAAAAAAAAAAAAAAAAAAAGGTCATTCCTTGTTTATCTGAAATTTAAATTGAACTGGACATCCTGTATTTTTATTTGCTAAAGCTGACAATCCTGCTCTGAAATCATAGCAATAATAAATGCACCTTTGAGTGTTCAGAGCTTGGTGCCTTCTGAAACATTAAAGGATTTCAAGGTGATTCCCTCAATATTTTCCAGACTTGCCTGAACACACCATCACAAGCTCTTTAAAACTACAGATGCCCAGGCCCCTGCTTGAACTGCTGACTTAGTCAGTTCAGGGTTTGGCCTGGGAGTTTGTATTTTGACATGTTTCCCAGGTGATTCTTGGCACCGGGCAAGTTTGGAAAACCCTGCAAATATCTGTTACTGCAGCTCTGAGAAGCCGTGGTGATGGAGTAGGGGATTTAAGCCAAAATGATTAACCTTCGTTTCCAGCAGGGAAATTGTGGCCCAGGAAAGTATGGGGAGCTGTTCAGCTGTATTCAGGACCTTGGACCTATTGAAATGTCAGCCTCGAAGTATTTTATTTCATTGTTGCGTGTAATGAAAGGCCATCTGGTTTGGAGATGGCAGGTGGAAGGTGTGTGACCTTGTAAGTTATCCCTGTCAGTGTAATTAGATCTTTGCTGTTTTGTCTGGCACGCCCAAGGGTCCCACTGTGAGCTACCAAGTGTGGGGTACTGATCACTTCTCTGCCTCGGCTTTATCAGTAATAAGGAGATCCCCACTGCCCCAAGCCTTCTCGGCGGTTTGCCACCCTGGGAGCAAACACAGGCAGATGAATTGGAAGCTGGGAGAAGTCCCGGGCACCAGGGGTGTGCCCCCGACGTGAGGGCCGAGGGAGGGTGCCAGGCAGGTGAGCATCGCCGTCTCCCAGGTGCTCCCCCGCAGGCCCCCAGGGACTCGCAGAGGATGCAGGCCCAGGTTCCAGGGCACGTCGGAGGACACGCCTTCAGCATGAACCAGAGCCTGGGCCTCACCCACACTCTCAGCATGACACGTGCGGTAAAGGGAAACTGCCAGGATGTCAAGGTGACCAGAACATTCGATGGAAACAGAGGCCCTGGGGGCCGCCCACCCCGCCCTGCTCTGCGCAGCTATCACCGGGCAGGCACGGCGGGTTGGGAGTCCACCATTCATCTCCTTCCTAGGAGAAGTGTGAATCTGAGAGAGCAAGTCTGGCTTCTCCTGCTCCTGGCTCTCCTTGCCACCTCCCCTTTTGGATGTCTTCTTGCTCCCTAACGACTAAGCACCCCTTCTGTTACATGGATGAGCAGCCGGAAAGGCAGGGCTCCCCAGCCCATCCCCATCCCCCCAAGCCTGTGACCTTGGTTGGGCAACTCTTGTCTCTGCGTCACCTTCCACTTAGAGGTGACATCAGGCTCTGAGGTTCTGGGGTTTTCTACTACATTCTTTCCCTTTTATTCGTGGCTGATGACAGCATCAGTTAGGAGCCCCATAAGACCAAAGAAACAGGGCAGCCCGGGTGGCCCAGGGGTTTAGCGGTGCCTTCAGCCCAGGGTGTAGTCCTGAGACCCGGGATCGAGTCCGCATCGGGCTCCCTGCCTGTGTCTCTGCCTCTATCTCTGTGTCTCTCATGAATAAATAAATAAAATCTAAAAATAAAAAGACCAAAGAAACAAAATTTAGTTTCTCCTTTTCAACTGAAGCTAGTTTTTTCTGCCTGTTCTCTTTCCAAAATTAACCCCCAGCTGACTTTTGCTGTGCAGTCCTCGGGTGAGACCTGCCTTTCACTATCCCTTGAGTTGTTTGCACCCCATGTGAACCCACGAATTGGAGGGATAATACAGAAGAATGTTTCAATTCTAAAGAAAATGATCTGCAAGTCTTCCTTAAGCCGGTGTATTGATTCCTTAGATCACACCTCGCATTCGAGAAGCACCAGGATTTTTTTTCAAAGACCTAATGAATGTAATTGCCTCCAGAGGAACCCAGCTCAACCGTATAAGACATGCCGGGTGAGGCAAAGCATCTGTGGACATAGATCGTGGATAGGATGTGGAAAGAGGAAAAATAAACCGGGGGCGACTTCACCCTGGCAAGCGGTGAGCTATGGGTGATGAGGAATCGCGTCAGCCTGTCTCCCTTAATCTGCGGAGCCTGTGGTAATGCTCTATTGACTAAATCCTTACCAGGTCCCAGACATGTCTGGCTGCCTGTTTACTAGAGGCATTGCAGTCTCAATCACCTACAAGGTAGAGAATTTATAAAAAAAATAAAAATTCTTTTTTTTTAAAAAAAAAAAAAGATTTTTGGGCAGCCTGGGTGGCCCAGCAGTTTAGTGCTGCCTTCAGCCCAGGGCTTGATCCTGGAGACCCAGGATCAAGTCCCACGTCGGGCTCCCTGCGTGAAGCCTGCTTCTCCCTTTGCCTGTGTCTTTGCCTCTCTCACTCTCTCTCTCTTTCTGTGTCTCTCATGAATGAATAAATAAAATCCTAAAAAAAAAAAAAAAAAAAGATGTCTATTTGTTTATTTGAGAGAGCGAGGAGAGAGAGAAAAGGAGAGAACCCCAAGCAGGCTCCATGCCCAGTGCAGAGCCCAACAGGGGGGCTCGATCTCATAACCCTGAGATCATGACCTGAGCCAAAAACAAGAGTCGGATGCTCAACCAACTGAGCCACCAGGAACCCTCAAAAAACCATTCTGAACTACTCTTGCTATCTCCTGCTGGGATGCTCAGCAAAGGTGCCCTTCACACCCATTTGCTCCCTCTGAAGTGGGAAACACTCAGGGCTTCTACAGGTAGATGTTGGTTCATATGCGACGTAAAATTCTAGATTAACCCTGGATGGCAATGTGATATATTGGCCCAGCGGCCTCCATGGGATGTGCCCTCTGACCCAGAAATTTTACGGCTAAGGTTCATGGGAAGGAATATCATCCGTACAGAGCTTTTAATTGTGAAAAATTGGGAATCTGCCTTGTGCTAAAGAAATTATGGTTCATTCACATGAAAGCATACTCTGCAGCCATTCAGAATCACGCAGAATAGGCTTTGGTGTGGAAGGATAATTATCTCCTGTGGGGTTGGAGAGAATATACCATTTGTACATGTACCATTGTGAGAAAGACAAAGTTAGTTCAAGGCCATGTTAAGCTGGTCAACCGCCAAAGTGGTCATCTTTGGCTGATAGGATTACTAACACCTTAGATTTTTTTTTTTTTAAATTCTCTTTTGACTTGTTTTCCAAGGTTTCTGCACAAAGAAGTTATTTTTTTTAAATAGGAAAAAAGCTAATTACACTCCTGTGGAAAAAAATTAAAAAGGACAAAAATCCTACCTGTATGGAACAGGCTTCCAGCTTCCATTTTGTCATGAGTCAAAGGATTTTACATCACTGGGTTTCAAAGCCCTCCAAGCTCCATATCTGTGGGTGACCTTGGTCTTTCTCCCTGCCTTTGCCCCCACCCCATGTGGGGGTTCCAGCCAAGAGGAAGTAGCAGAAATTCTCTGACGAATCAATTATGGGAAGTATTCCGGCCTGACTTGACACTGTTGATGATCACAGAGGCTGACGCAGGGAAGGTGCTAATGAAATGTTTATTCAGTGAGCGAAAGAGAGTAAGTTCCTGCTATCTTAAAGGCTCTTATTCGTTCTGTTGTTAAAAAAGAAAAAAAGGGGGTGGGGCGGGCAAAGAACTCCATTTAATTCCATTCATTACAAACAGTGGTTTAAAATAGAAACTCCAAACCAATTTTGGCTAAAAGGGTTTCTAGTATATTCCGAACAGCTGCTGTTGTAGACACAGCCTGAAATAAATAACTTCCAGGGCAGTTCCAAATCTGCATTGAATAAAGGACGCAGCTAAGGGAGGGAGAGGGCTTTATTAGCATTAATTGCAAGGAGCCTGTGAAACTCAAAGGCCTGGCTGCTGCTTCCGGAGAAATCTACGGCGAGATCCTTCCTCGGGCTGTAGATGGAGCCATAACATCACTAAATGGTGCCCCAGCAGGCCTGGTGGGGGTTTTGTGCGGTTAGAGCCAGATGTTGGGAAGTTCTTGGGCTTTAGTTTCTGAGTGTGAACAACCAGAAAACTCAGACCTTCTTATTTTCCCCAAAGCCGACTGGGCTTCTAGAAGCCAAGCTCCTGGCTGGGTGGGTTGGATTGTGCTCGCGTTTGGAGATGCGCACGGGCTCTGGCCTCCTCCTGGACGATCTCTCTGCTCCAGGCCCCCCCCACCCCCCACCTCGGGCTGTCACTCCCACCCCGCTGGTGAATTCACCTAGAAAGTCAGCCGCCTCCTCCGGGGAGCCCGGGACTCACCTGGAGGCCTGGCAGCACGGATGGGGCCTTGGGGAGCCGGCGGGCACCCCCTCCCGTGCCCACTGAGGGGCCTCCGCTTGGCCAGGGCGGTGGAGGGGGATGGCATTGCAGGAGGACCTGGCTTCAGTCCCTCGGTTTTGTTGGTCTCGTCCCTCCTGTCTTCTCTGCCACCCCGGGTTCCCGAAGCCAGAGTCTGGCGACAGAGACCGTCTCACGTCTTGGCTGCACTGTCCCGCCGGGCTGCCACATCTTCTCACATCACCCCTTTCCTCCAGAATATTCCGTGGCTTTCTCCCTGCCGTCATTCTGGGAATGTCATCCTGGGGAGTCCCACCTGGCCAGACACCGCAGCAGGATGGCTGGGCGACGGAGGGGGGGCCCCGGCTCCCGCCCCCCACCCCTTTCCTGCGGCTCCCACGCTTGCCTCCAACGGGAATCTCTGTCTGTCTCCTGTGGAAGGACCTCACAGGGCACGTACTCTGTGTGCCCTGGATTCTGGCCACTGGGGTGCACGGCGGCGGGATGAGAATCCTTTGCAGGAGGCCCTGTGTTTCTGGGTACGCGAGGCCTTGCCCATCCGCTCAGGACACTCTGGGCTCACTGCAGCGAGAGAAGGGGGGTGTATGTCCGGGGCAATGAGCCGCCGGAGTCACTTCCTATCCTTTTGGGGGTGGGAAGGCTCCCTGGCAAAAATGCTAGCCTCAGGTCACCATGTTTGTTCGGGCCTAGAGGACGCCCCACTTCCCCGAGGTGAGCCCACAGGTCCTCAGGCCTCGTGCGGGGAGGGCAGAGGGACAGTTGAAGAAGATGGGGGTGTAGATGCCTGTGGGTCCTTGAGAAGGGGCAGCATCCCTGTCCCGTGGACCTAACCCTGACCCCCAGACAGCTTTTCCATCTGAGAACAGAAGGCCCCTGAGCCGTGCTTCCTGGGTAGGATTCAGGAGAGGTGAACGGGGCCTGTGGCACCCCGGCTCGGATGGGTCTGGGTGGAAGAGGGGTTAGCCCTACCGAGTTCCCAGTCTCCCAGCCTGGCATGGGCAGCCTCTGGGGACATACAGCACAGGCCCTGCAGCAGGAGTGGGGGTCCCCCCCGCCCCACCCCCATGGCCCTTGGGAAGCACCTGCTCCTTCCCTGTGGCCTGACTGTCCGCGGCCAGCACCTGCCCATCTCCAGCAGAGGGATTCCTGTATTAGCTCTGCCCTCACGCGGGGCAGGCCAGCGTGCTGGGAAACATGCCGGGCCGCCCTCAGCTCAGGACTGACAGAGCTGGAGGATCAATACCTCAGCTCCCTCGCCCCTCACATGGAGTCACTGGGATGGTTTCCAGGGAGACGGAGCTCCGTTGGCCCTCCAGGTCACTGCCCTTCCTCTCTTGCTGCTTTAGGTGGCTTTGGTATGATGCAGCGCAAGGCAAGACATGAGGTGACCTCTGGGGAGGCCTTCGCGTTGTAGAGATCGAGGACTCTTTTCTGCCTTTACTGACTTCCCGGTGACTTTTGGCAGGTATCACCCCCGAATCTGCCAGCACGTCTGGTTGTGTGGACAGAGGAATGTCCTGTGAACATGATCGACAGTGCCCTGTCTGGTTCATCATTTAGTCCGGTGGGATGATGATGCACTGGGGCTTAGCTTCAGGTTTGTTTAAGCTCTTTTGCTCCTCCTCAGCCGAGCAAAGGATCCTTGGAATCTAGGGCTGGAATTTGCTTTTCCTTCCCAATTACACTTCTCTGCTTCGATGGATTTGTAAGCCAATGGTAGGTACGGCTGCCAACTGGAGCTGTTCATTTATGTCCTGGTTTGTGGTAGGGACAGGAGTTCACACTTTGATCTCTGCAGAGGGTACGTAGCATCTTCCAGACCCCAGAATGTAGGAAGTGGGAGGTGGTTTCCTGCCTTCATCACCGAGCTCTGTGGAATCTACTTCTTGGGTAAAAAGCCCTCATACTTTGGGCTTGACTTTCAGGTCTCTCACTGGTCAATATAGAAAGATTGTAAACTAGGGAAGTAAACAAGCATGTGTTTGGGAAAACTGTGTCCCCCGAGAAGGGTCAGTGCAGACTGACCATGGGACAGGGGGACCTGGATTCCAGTTTGGCCTCTGCCTTGTACTCATTTCCACACCCACCCACCCTCGTCCTGGCCTTCAACATCCTCACAAGTGAAGACACTAGACCTCCTTAGATAGCTTCTGAGGTTCTTTTTGGCTTTAGAATTCTAGAATTTAAAAAAAAATCTGGAACAACAGACACCAGTTGTTTACAGCTGTAGTCTCTGGTGGAGGGGAAAGGATTATAGAAGACTAATTGTCCAACTCAAATATTTTTTATGGCTTTTGGATATTATGCAACAAAACATACTAATTTTTTAGCATAGTCTTTTTGTTTTCCTTTCTGAAATAAATACATCCTATTATGGAAATTTGCAAACATATATAACAGCCCAGAGTATGAGATCTGAACTTCCATGTACCCATCACTCAGCTTCCACAACAATCAGCTCTTAGCCAGTCTTCTTTCTGTCTCCCTACCTACTCCTCCACCTTCTGTAGTATATTAAAGCAAATTCAAGATATTACATCATTTCGTTCAGAAAAGCAGTTCACTTTTGTAATTAGAAATAGAATTACTTGACTCGTTCTGAAACTAAATACCCCATACTCTTCCTATAGAGCAGAATAGGCTGGAAGTGAAATGTAACTCAGTCTTTGAGGGATTTGGAAGAAATGTTTTCCTTTCATGATTGTTAAGAATGTCTAATACAAAGGAAAGAATCTCTAATGGTGGAATTTCATATATCTGGGGGAAGAGGCTGTATTTTGGGGTAGAACATGGGAGAATATTGTCAGCTTCTCTACCGTGGATTGCCAGTCCTGCTGGGGAAATTGCTGTCCATTATCTTCCCCATCCTTTTTTGCACCTTATACATAAAATCCCTCAGTTAGTACTGAGAAAATTATTTTAAATAATCTCTCAGGAGGATAGCAGCCTCTTTCCTCTCATCAGAAAATGTGGAAGCTTGGAGTTCCTGGGACTATTGCATGCCATGTCCTTATCAAACGGTGCTTTATGAAATGTCCACTCGGACCCACAGCCCACCTGCTACCCTACCGGCTGGGATCTCTCTTTGACTCAATTTCAGGGGTGAATTGTTCTCCCACTTTGTTCATTGAGATTAGAGACCCCATGACGTCTCAACCTGGCTCACATTCTTCCTTTTCTTTTTCAAAACAATAAAACTGTTTTGGAGGGATTCTGGACTACATTAGGTGATCATTTTCAATTTTCAAGCAAGACATATGGAAAGACTCACCTCCACTTACGGCTTATTCCCTGAGACTGTCTGACCCACGGTCGACACCACAAAATGGAAAAGCCCTTCCAGGCAGTCAGCATTTAAGCACATTTCCCGCCCTTGTCCTGTCCTGACCTCAGCTCAAGTCAAAACTCACAGAAATGCAGGGCTTTGACGATCCCGGCCACGGATCTGGGGGTGTCCCACTCCTCATGGATGCCAGGGCTCCCAAAATCCTGTGAAGTGAAGCTAGGGAGAGGGGTGGCACAGGTGTTTCTGGTCTTTTGTTTTCTTTGGTCGGGGGGAGAAAGGCCGGAGGGAATAGTTTTATTTGGCAGCGGTGCTTCCTTTTTGCCTACTTGACTTCATGGAGAAAAGCCACAAAATGCTGTCTACCGGGCTCCTTATGTTTTCCTCGCAGATACACATGTAAATGACACTAACACAGGGGATTTTAGTGGCTGTGTAAATGTTTGACCGTCAGTAAGTTTCCAGAATTAAGGTGTTTAGGTCTATTTTGCATCCTTAGAAAACATGTGCTTACCCACGACAAGTGAACGGGTGACGGAGGTAAAGGCACACAAGATGGGAGTCACAAGGGGGGAGCTGGGGATTGGGTGCCTGGTGACAAGGCTGGCCAGCCACTTGCTATGGGGCTGAGAGCAGCCGAAGCAGCCTGCAGGAGGGGGATTTGATTAGTTTCTTTTTTATTTAAAGATTATTTTTTTATTTGAGAGAGGGAGAGTACGAGAGCTCACATAGTTGGGGGAGCTGGGCAGAGGGAGAAGCAGGCTCCCCGCTGAGCAGGGAGCCCCACGCAGGACTCGATTCCAGGACCCTGAGATCATGTCCCGAGCCAAAGGCGGATGCTTCACTGACTGAGCCCCCCAGGTGCCCCGAGGAGGGGGATTGTAAAGGAAAGGTTTTCTGGGAAAGGCAAGGCTGGCTCAGGGGAAGCAGGCCCTGCTGTCTGGCAAGGCGGGCGTGGAGAGAGGAGGAGGAGGAGGAGGCCTGAGGCCGCCCTGTGCGTGGGGACTGGGCCAGAGTGGGGGGGGGGGGGACACGCTGCTGTGGATGTGCTGGGATCTCCCTGATGGAGAGTCTGCTTCCTCTTCGATTGCTCTTGGCTGTTGCCGGGGACACTGAAGAGTCGTGATACCGATGGATCAGGAGCCGGAGGTGCCGCGGCGGTATGTGGGTCGTAGGCCTTGGGACGGCTCACCCTTCGGGAATAGGGGAGAGAAGCAAAGTGCAGCCCTCGGAGGCCACCGTATCCCCCAAGAAACAAACGATGGGCTGCAGTTGGAAGATTAGACTCCTCTTTCCTTTTTGTGATCCGGAGCAGCTCACGGTTAGGGTTGCCTCTGCTCCACCTCCCAGCACCTGGATCCCGAGCCACCGGGTGTATCCCCGGGGACCTGTGGGAAAGGGGCCCTGCAGGAAACCTCCCACCAGCTGGAGCTGGTTTCCCCAGCTTCGCGCAGGGAGCTGCAAGGACTCAGCCCGCTGTGCGGCCGGGTGCAGTGTGCAGGCGGGGGTGAGGGAAGGTGGGGGGGAGTGGATTCTTGAAGGACGAAGGCACATGTCAACAAGTCCTCCATCCCTCGGTCCAGGGGACTTGGCGGGCCAGCCAGAGTTTCCTGGCATTTGGTTCCGTAGTAGGTGAGGCCAGCTGGCTCCAGAGAATTTTGTAAAGCTTATGTCAGCCTGTGTCTTGGGGTCTTGCTTGCTGCCTGGGAGGTGATGGTGCCGGCTGGCGGAGTCCCAGCTGTTCCTTTGGGGGGCTCATGTGGAGGCTCTGGACTCTGACAGGATCTTTCAAGCCAGTAAAGGATGGGGGACAGGACTACAGGGCCAGGGATGGGACGTGGGGCGGGTCTAACAGCCGGAGCTGGTCTCTGGGGCCACAAGCAAGTCATCCTCCCTCGAAGGAAAGAATTCTTACTGATCTGGAGGACGGCTGGGGAGTGCTCTGCTCCCCTCCTGCCACGAAGCATTCTGCAGGAGCCTAGCCCTCGGTGGGGCGCCCTTCCATATGGGGTGTGTGAGACATGCTTTGCAAAGGCATTCTTGACCAAGTACATCCACCAAGACACCTTCCCTGGAAACAAAAAGTGCTCTAAAGCTCCAGTTTTATGCAAGCATAAAGAAGGCAGTCTTCCTGCCTCTTTGCATTACTATCAGGAGACACGCTCCGTTCCAGGCCTGAAGACACGCTCCGTTCCAGGCCTGACCTGGGTCAGGGCACGTTTAGGGGTTTGGCTCTGAAGCCAGGGATCTGAGTCAGGCAGGGGGTGTGTGCACACTTGACTCCCAGTGTTCTGGCCTTCAAGGCCATTTACACTTAAACCTCTAAGTTTCTCCTTCTCTGAAGCCAAGGGATCTTTTCCTGCGGGCTTTCCAATCCCTGTAGTGCTCCTGGGAAGGAGAGGGTCCAGTGCCACCCAGAGTGAGTCTGGGAGCATCCTCAGCCCCGTGTCCCAGGGACACTGAGGTGACCAGTGGTTCTGTCTGCCTTCTCCACGCCTCAAAATAAACTTGCCACAAGCCAGGAGGTAATAAGAGTGGCTGATGGCCATGGAGTACTTAGCATGTGCCAGATCCTCTTCCAAGTGCTCAGCCTGGAAGACTCATTTACCCCACAGTAATGCCTACTGGTGGTAGTACTATTTATTTATTTAAGATTTTATTTATTTGGGAGAGAGAGAGAGAGAGAGAGAGAGAGAGAACACAGGGGGAGAGAAAGAGGGAGAGGGAGAAGCAGAGTCCCCGCTGACCAGGGAACCTGACTCGGGACTCGATCCCAGTACCCCGAGACCATGACCTGAGGCGAAAGCACCTTCACCCACTGAGCCACCCAGGCTCCTGCAGGCAGTACTATTTGTGATTCTCACTCTGCAGAGGGGGGAGCAGGCCTGGAGAGACCAAGACACATGCACAGGGTCGTGTCACCAGGGAGCAGAGGGCACTGGGATTCAAACCCTTCTCTCCCCACCTGTGCACACTCAGGGCTCTGGGTTATGCTGTGGAATCGGGAGCTGAGCCCCTTCTGGGGAGGGTCTGGGTGGCGACCGGCAACGCCCAGGGACGAGGGTGGAACCAGATGCTCCGCGCCCCCCCCCCCCCCCCCGCCCCGCGCCCCAGGATGCGGCCGCCTTGAGCCCCGCGCTCCGCCATCCGGGCCGGAGCCGAGCAGCCCCCCGCACAGGTGCCCGGGCCACGTGCGATGTGGGGAGGGAAAGACGGGGGCTTGCAGGCCGCGGGCCTCGGGGCAGGGCTGCGCCCACAGGGAACGTCGCCTGGTGCTGGACAGAGCTGGTCCGTGCGTCCGTCCGTCCGCTGCCGAGAGAGGCGTCTGCCCGGGGCAGGACCTCGAGCAGCGGCTTTGGACGGGGAGGAGCCCCACCGGGGCTCGTGGAAAGGAGCTGGACTTCGGAGTTACCTGTGAGGCCTTGGGAAGGGCTTCGGGGCGCAGGCAGGGGCGGGGCTGAGGGCCCCGGTACTGCCCCAAGTTGGCAGTGCCCCTCAGGGTCCGAGGCCCGCATCGGCCGAGGAGTCCTAGGAAATGCGAGGGCCGGGAATTTCCAATATATTTATTTATTTGTAAAGATTTTATTTGTGGCGGGGGACGCCTGGGTGGCTCAGCGGTTGGCGTCTGCCTTTGGCCCAGAGCATGATCCTGGGGTCCCAGATCGAGCTCCCTGCATGGGGCCTGCTTCTCCCTCTGCCTGTGTCTCTGCCTCTCTCTCTGTGTCTCATGAATCAATAAATAAAATCTTGAAAGAGAGAGAAAGAGAGAGAGAGAATGAGTGGGGGAGGGACAGAGGGAGAAAGAGGCTCCCTGCTAAGCAAGGAACCCCACGTGGGACTCTATCCCAGGACCCTAAGATCATGACCTGAGCCGAAGGCAAACACCACCGACTGAGCCACCCAGGAGCCCCTAGAAACTTCCAATTTAAAGTTGGCTCCTGCCGGAGTGGTAGTAACCGGCTGCCTGACCTGCTGCTCCCCTGATCCTCTGTCCCCAAGACCCAGAGTGAGACTAAGTCCCATACAGTAGTGCATGGGCCGTGGTGGTGCCCTTCCAGGCAGTGCCCTGTGGTGGAGGCCAGAGGCCGGCCAGCAACACAGGCGGAGATGACTGACCGCAGAGGGACCGGCTGCAGCGCCTGTTGACCCCTGAGCGGATTCTTAACAAACCTTGTTTTCCTTCACCATCCTGGAAGGCAGGGAGGGAGGATAGGAAGCTGGGTCCTGTTGCTTCCTAGCAGGAAGCTCAGGGTTGGGATGGGGTCAGGCAGCTGAGGCACTTGCCTCAGCACATTTGAGAGTGTGCACTCCAAAACTCAGCCATCAAGAGAAATCCTATTTAAATGCAATATTTTTAAAAAAACCCAAATACAAAAGTCTAAGGCGAACAGACTACCAAAATTTTAAATACAGACAGGGTATCAGTATACGACTGATTTTTCCTTTTGCCTCGGGCTCTGGTATAGGTGAGCAATGCATTGTTCTGGATCCTTCTTTATTTATAATGTTGGTAATTTATTCATCATGGACTTTTCTGCATTAATTTTGATTTTCAAAATGCTGCATTAAAATATGATTTCCTGGGGCTTGGGTGGCTTAGCAGTTTAGTGCTGCCTTCAGCCCAGGGCTTGATCCTGGAGACCTGGGATTGAATCCCACGTCGGGCTCCCTGCATGGAGCCTGCTTCTCCCTCTGCCTGTGTCTCTGCCTCTCTCCCTCTCTCTCTCTCTCTCTCTCTCTGTCTTTCATTAATAAATAAATAAAATCTTTTTTAAAAAATAAAAATAAAATAAAATATGATTTCCTTTGATGGCTGAGTTTGTGGCACCCCCTAAAATGCCCTGCCCAGGCAGGTGTCTCCTGGCCCTGCCTGGTGGCTCCAGACATTTTATTTGGCTTTAAAGGGTAACCCACGAGCCTGTGGGCTCCTGGGGGAAGGGCTACTACCTGGGCGATACTCATTCTTGCAGAGTCCCTTCGGAGGCTCTGGGTCAGCCCTGACAGATGTGTCTCCAGAAGCCTGTTAGTGTTGACAAAAATAAAACAATTTAGCAGTGATTGGATGTCCTCTGTTCAAGAGCAGACAGTCCAGGCCTTGAGGGAGCACAGGGCCTCACCAACAGAGGAGTGTTCTTCCCGAGGGGTTCTGGGCCACAGGAGCTTTCTGGAGGATAGAAGAGACCGAAGCGGGGCAAGCTGCTCCAGCAGGTCCTCTTTCCAGGGTTCGTCCGGTAAGCCAGCCAGCTCGGACTTGGAGGATTGTGACTGGTGCACGTTCCGTTTCCTTGACAGTTGGGCACTTCCCGTAAGTAGGTTTTAAATTTGTGATGCGGGCCCGACCACTGGGGCAGCCTCTGTTTTGTGGGTCCCGATCCATGAACTACCTTTATCAGTGCCCTGACTGCGACAAACCCATGTTCACACGTCACTGTAGGCAGCAACGCCGAGGCCTCCCTGGGCACAGATGGCGGGCACAGAGCCAAGGGGCCCCCTGGTCCAAGAGGGAAGTGTTTGGGGGTCGGTGGGTTGATTTGATTTTGTCTCAACGGGAACTTTCTTTGGATCTCTTTCCCTGACTTCACTGCACATTTCAAAACAACATTCTTTTATGAACAAGCACCAGGACATCAAATACTTCCACACCCTATGCTAGAAGTGCTTCAGGCCATGTTGTTCTTTTTCTTTTAAATAGTTCCATGTAAAATCAGATGTTAAATCTCTCTGAATAAACCCAAGTGGAAAGGTTTTTTTTTTTTCTTTAATAACACCAATGACAATCAGAACAGGTGGAAAGAATATGTGCCCTCAACACACAGAGCACAGTGGTTTAGAAGAAAAACACTAAGTTGTTACATATGTAACAAACAATTCTTATTTATTGATGGTGAGAAAAATGAACAACAAAGCTTGGGGGGAAAGTACAGCAGGAAATGTATTAGCAGGAAGGATGATTTATGTCTTCGAATGGGGCCTATTTCTTTCATAAAAGGGTTTTGTTTTGCATCTTGGTCAGGACCAGCTTTGCCCCACTTTTTTGATTATTAGAGCTTGTTTTGAGTCCATCATTTATCACAGCTTTTTGAAACCACTCTTCAGCTAACACACCGTGAAATAGACGGGATTTCCAGGATTTGCTACTCAGTTCTACAATGCTGGAGCTGGATGGGACTTTGGAGATTGAGAGGCTGACACTACAATCCCCACCTTGGTCACCCCTACACCCTCTCCATTGTACTGTGAGGGAGATGAGCCTGTGAGAGAAAGGATCCCACTGTTGTTTGTGGCAGAAACAGATCATTTTGTTAGCAATGCTTTGTAAAGGGACTCAAGACCTAGAATTCTAGACTTTGTTTCTTTCTCTCATTTTCTTCCCTAATGCTCTGCATAAAAGAACAGCTTTATTAATCGACATGGAGTATGGTATGGGTGGTTTTGACGATAACTCATAAAATACGCCGGGGCATTCATGTTTTTGTTTCCCTCAAAAGATTGCCTCTCTCAGATTGGCATTGTGTGGTATTTTCAAACACTTGAACTTCGTACAGAGGGCAGGAAGGAACTTCAGAAGAACCCTAATTTTTGCTAAAGGTGATCAAATGGGGTGTTAACACGCTGCATGCTGCCAAAGGGTGAGTTAAAGTAGGAAGAACTTTCCATGTGTAGACATGGGCCTGAAAGAGTTCCAAAAACGTTTGTCGTGAACTTCAGGAAACCCTGAAAATTTTGTGCTAACCAGCTTGTAATAACACAGACTCTTCTCTTGGTAAATTCACAGGACCTGACAAGGAAAAGTTCCTACCTGTGTACTTACAGAATTCTCTCTGCATTCACTCTCTGTGGGGTGAACTTCAGTTCCACCAGCGGACTCTGCATAGTACTGGCCCTGTGCCTTTCTAGATTTTTTTCCTGGCTTGTCAGACCTGTTCTCTCCCAAAGTTTTGTTTCATGGTTGTTGTATTTGTTTATTTTGTTTGGAAAGCTTTTATTTCATAAATACTGCATTTATTCATTTTAGAACAATGAGAAAATACAGATACAGAAAAAAAAAGAGAGAGAGAAAGAGATTACCTGTAATACTAGAGGTAGCCAACCATTGATATTTTGGAATATACATTTCTAGACTTTTTGTATAAATATGTACACACTGAAGTACATCTTCTTAACAACAAAGATGGGATCACACAGTTTATATTGTTGGATTCCCCGGTCTTTCATTGTTTGAGAACGTGTTAATATTGGCAATGACTCTTCTCTCTAGGCTAGGCTCTCATTTGAATTCCTTTCAATAAAGACAGAATTTTCAAGATGTCAGAGTTGGGGACCTGTCAAGTGGATATTCCTCTGCCCTTCATTCTCTGTCTAGGATAATCCTAAGCATTGCTTTCAGCCTTTTGCTAGAAGTGGGAATATTTTCAATTTGTAAATAGCCATAGATGTTCCTACAGTCCTGCATTCCCCACCTGCCTATGTTCCATTGGTGAAAACACAGAGTGGTTTGCCTACCAACTGCAGCTGTTCTCCATGAGCATGAGTGGGCCAATGATTCGGGGGGGGGCTGGGGTGGTGCCACTTTATCAGTTAGGATGGATTGACTTCTGTTACAAAAACAAACCCCAAAATTTCAGTGTCTTAAAAAAATAGGTTTCTCATGTCCATTTTGTTCCATACACTCTCACTTTGGGGCATATGCTGACAGCATATTCACTATCTTGAATATTGTCTGCTGGATCGCATGTCAGAAAGAGAAATTTTTATTGGACAAATTATCTGCCTTCCAAGTTATCAAAGCAGATAGTTTTACCATGTTTTCCACTGCAAGCCTGAATCACACACCTTCCAGGCACCGATAGGGCAGTTGCTATACATTTGAATGCTTGCCCCTAAGCCAGTGCCATATACTTTCCTTTTGTGGTGGTTTAACCATTTCCTAGGTACTAATTTCTGTATGAGTCAGGATAGGCTAGGTTATGCTGTGGCAACAAACAACCCCCCCAAATCTCTCTCATACTCTACATCTATTGAAGGCTGCCTAGAGTCTGTGTGTGCCATCTCTGGTTGCGTGATTATTAAGGTTGGAAAAAGAAAATGAGGCAAAATGTGCACTCTGATAAAGTTTCTGCCACATTTCATCGACTAAAGCAAGTCATATGGCCTTATCAAACCCCAAAAAGCAGAACTGGCAATTCTATCATATTCCTAAAATGAAGAAAACCAGAAATATTTTATAGACAGCACTCAAGATTACTCTCAATATTTTGTTACCTCCATTGGGAGAGAAATGGGTTCATGGTGCTATTTGGTCATAACTCTTTTACATTATTAATGGTAAGTTTAATGGAAAGTTTCTAGCCAGTATTACTTTCCTTCAGCCTGAAGAACTTCCTTAGGATTCTTTAGAGTGCAGGTCTGCAGGTGACATTTTCTTACCTTTTACTTATCGAAAATGTTTTCATTTTGCCTCATTCTTGAAGGATACTTTTGTTAGATATAGAATAGTGAGTTAACCATTTCTTTCTCTCTCAGCATTTGAAAGATGTGGTTTCACTGTCTCCTGGCCTCCATCTTTTTTCTACTGATAAGCCAGAGGTGATTTGTGGCCTTGCCCCCTTTATATAAAATGTAATATATCATTTCTCTTTGACTGCTCAAGACTTTTTCTGCATTTCCAGTTTTCATCAGTTTGAGTATGGTATGCTAGGTATGCTTTGCTTTCTATCTATTCTGCTTTGGTTTATTCAAATATTTTTTCCATTTTATCTTTTCTCTCTCTCCTTTTGACTTTTTCATATTTCCCCATAGACCAGTGATGTTCTATATACTTTTGAAGTCTTTTTTCCTTGGTGCTCCTTGTTTTTTATTAATATATTTTAAACTCACTAACTCTTCTGTTATGTATTATCAGCTATGCATTTTTTACTTCAGATTTTAATGTTTGGTTCTAGAGTTTCTGCTTGGTTCTTTTCAATTGTTTCTATTTCACAGCTCAGATTTCCTATCTGTTAATTCATTACAAGCATATTTTTCTTTACATTATTGAACACTAGCTCCTTTAAAATTCTGTTTGCCAATCTCAATACCTGGGTCTTCTTGGGGTTAATGTCTCTATTGGTTACCTTCTCTCTTGAGGGTGGATTACATTTTCCTCTGTCTTTGTATGTCTAGTAATTTTGGTTAATATCCTGGATTTTATGAATAATATGTTGTAAAGACCCTAGATTTATTATATTCCTCTGAAGATTCTTGATTTTTGTTGTCCCCTTAATCAGCAGTTAATTAAGTGAATTCAAATTCCAAACTCTATCTCTTCAATGGTGGGCGGCAACTGAAATCTGTTATTTTATTCTTCGTAAAACTGAAATCTGTTCCATGAATGTGTAAGTCAGAGGCAGCCAGAGATTTAAACAGAATTTATACATTGAATTTAGGGCTCTCTCTCTCTGTGGATCTCTTCTTTTCATGATGTTCTTCCCCATACCCTGTTTTTCAACTGCTGTGGTCATCCTAAAGTCCTCTTATATTCATGCCTCCTACACTGAGAGTTTCTGAGCCACTTGAATGGTGGCTGACTAAAGCCTGACCTCAGGCAAAAAGTTCTGTGTGTGTGTGTGTGTGTGTGTGTGAGACAGAGAGAGACAGAGACAGAAAGAGACAGAACAGAGACAGAGAAAGAGAGAGACAGAGACACAGAGATAGAGACAGAGAGAGAAAGAATGAGAATGAGAGAATTTTTTTAGCTTATGCCTGCTTTGGAACTTTCTCCAGTGCATTCATATATTTGTTTTTTAATACTTTATCCAGAGGTTTTAGTTATTACTCTGTCATTACTACAGTGCAATCTTTTTTTAAAATTGAAGTAAAATTAACATAGAATGCTATATTGAGTTTCAAGTGTACAATATAATGATTGAAAAATTCTTTTTTTTTCTTTAAATATACCTTGTTTTGTAGATCTGACTTTGGAACCATGTAAGTATTTTACATATGATTGAATAATTCTATACATTACTCAGTGCTCATCAAGATAAGTGCACTCTTGATATTCTGTATCTCTTTTACCCCTCCCCATCCACCTCTGGCAACCAACTTTGTTCTCTGTATGTAAGAGTCTATTTTTGTTTATATCTCTTTTCCTATGTTTTGTTTCTTAAATTCCACATATGAGTGAAATCATATGGTAATTGTCTTCCTCTGATTGACTTATTTCACTAAGCATTATACCCTGTAAGTCCATTCATATTGTTACAAATGGCAAGATCTCATTCTATTTTATGTATATATACCACATCTTCTTTATACATTCATTTATGGATGGACATTTGGGTTGCTTTCATATCTTGGCTATTGTAAATAATGCTGCAATAAACGTAGGGGTGCACATATCTTTTCAAATGAGTGTTTTAATTTTCCCTGGGTAATTACCCATGACATTACTGGATCATAGAGTAATTTTTAATTTTTTGAGGAACCTCCATACTGTTTTCCACAGTGGGTGTACTAACTTACATTCCCACGAATAATGAACAAGTGTTCCTTTTTCTCCACATCCTCACCAACACTTGCTATTTCTTGTCTTTTTGATTCTAGCCATTCTGACTGGTGTAAGGTGCCATCTCATTGTGGTTTTGGTTTGCATTTCTCTGATGATTAGTGATCTTTTTATGTGTCTGTTGGCTATCTGTAAGTCTTCTTTGGAAAAATGTCAATTTATGTCCTCTGTCCATTTTTAATCTGGATTTTTTTGGGTGTTTGGTTGTGTAAGTTCCTTATGTATTTTGGATATTAACCTCTTATTGTATATATTATTTGAAAATATCTTCTCCCATTTAGTAGGTTGTCTTTTAGTTTTGTGAAAGTTTTAGTTTCAAAATGATTTCCATTGCTGTGCAAAGTCTTTTATTTTGGAATATTCCCAATAATTTAATTTGTTCTCATTTCCTTTGCCTGTAAAGGAAACATCTAGAAAAATGTTTCTGTGGCCAGTGTCAAAGAAATTACAGCCTATGATTTTTTTCTAGAAGTTTTGTGTTTTCAGGTCTCTTATTTAGGCCTCTGATCCACTTGGAGTTTATTTTTGTGTATGGTATAAGAAAGTGGTCGAATTTCATTCTTTTGCATATAACCATCCAGTTTTCTCAGCACCAGTTTTTGAAGAGACTGTCTTTTCTCTATTGTATATATTTGCCCCTTTGTTGCAGATTAATTGATCGTATAAGCATGGGTTTTTTTCTGGACTCTCTATTTCAGTTCTATTCATCTATGTATCTATTTTTGTATCAATGCTATAGCATCTTATTATACCTTTGTAGTATATCTTGAAATCTGGGATTGTGATACCTCCATCTTTGTTCTTCTTTCTGAAGATTGCTTTGGCTATCTGGAGTCTTGTGTTTCCATACAAATTTAGGGTTATTTTTTCTAGTTCTGTGAAAAATGTTGTTGATATTTTGATAAGGATTGCATTAAATCTGTAGATTGCTTTTAGTATGGACACTTTAACAATATTAGTTTTTCCAATTCATAAGCATGGAATATCTTTCCATTTGTTGTGTCATCTTCAATTTCTTTATCAGTGTTTTATACAGAGTACAAGTCTTTCACCTCCTTGGTTAACTTTATTCCTAGGTGTTTTGTTATTTTCGGTACTATTGTAAATGGGATTGTTTTCTTAATTTTTCTGCTAAATCATTATTAGTATATGGAAAATGCAACAGATTTCTGTATACTAATTTTGTATACTGCAAATTTACTGAATTCATTTATCAGTTCTAGCAGTTTTTTTGTAGAGTCTTTAGGGTTTCCCCCATATAATATCACATCATCTGAAAATAATGAAAGTTTTATTTCTTCCTTAGCAATTTGGATGCTTTTTATTTCTTTATGTTGTCTGATTGCTGTGGCTAGGACTTCCAGTGCTATGTTGAGTAAAAGTGGTAGGGGTGGACATTCTTGTCTTGTTCCTGATCTTAGAGGAAAAGCTCTCAGTTTTTCACCACTATGATGTTAGCTGTGGGTTTTTCATACATGGCTTTATTATGTTCACATATGTTTCAAGTCTCTTTTGTTGAGAGCTTTCTTTTTTAAATGATGAATGGATATTGTACTTTGTCAAGTACATCTTTAGGATGATCATATGGTTCTTATGCTCTTCCTTACTAATGTGATAAATCACATTGATTGATTTGTGACTACTGAACTACCCTTGTATTCCTGGAATAAATCCACTTGATAGTGGTGAATGATTTTTTTTAGTGTATTGTTGGATTCAGTTTGCTAATATTTTTGTTGAGGATTATCTATGTTCATCAGAGATGTTGGCCTTTAGTTTTCTTTCTTTTTCTTTTTTTGTAGTGTCTTCAACTGGTTTTGATATTATGGTAATAGATGTAGAATGAGTGAATTGTAGAATGAATTTGGAAGATTTCCTTCCTCTCCTATTTTTTGGAATAGTTCAAGAAAAATAGGTATTAACTCCTTTTTAAATGTATGGTAGAATTCATTTAGAAGCCATCTGGTCCTGGACTTTTATTTGTTACTGATTCAATTTCACTGCTAGTAATCAGTCTGTTCAAATTTTCTATTTCTTCTTGATTCAATTTTGGAAGGTTATACGTTCCTAGGAATTTACCAATTTCTTCCAGGTTGTCCAATTTTTTGGCATGTAATTTTTCATGGTATTCTTTTATAATCTTATATTTCTGTGGTTTTGGTTCTTATTTCTCCTCCTTCATTTCTAATTTTATTTATTTGAGTCATCCCTCTTTTATTCTTGATGAATTTGGCTAAAAGTTTATCAATTTAAAAAATCTTTTCAAAGTATAATCCTCTTTTTACCTTTTAAGAATATAAAATCTGGTAAGTGTTCACAACTCTTTTTCATTCCATTTCACACATATCTTCTCCATGTGCCTTCTGTTACAGCCATGTCCCTTCAGAATATCCATACTGAATCATTCAAATTCTTCCCATATTGGGGAGAAATCTGTCCTTGAGAATCTGTGTGAATCACAATGGATATTCCAGAGCCAAGTTTGCTGGGTAATATCTCCTGGATCATTATACATTTTTTTTTAAATGCAAGTCTCTAATCCTGCAACACCTTTCCTCTTATTTATCCAATACAAGTAACTGCCTGACTTTCAAAGTTAAGTTCTCTCTAGAATAATGTGACAGTGGCCATGAAACCATACCATCTGTATGTGGAAACAAAAAAAAAAAAAAGAAAATTGAAATAAAAGAATCACAATTTCAAGATGCAGGTGATTTTAGAACTGTCTAGTCCAATATACTTACATCAGGTTATGGTGAAAGATCCAAGGAAGTTGGTCTAATTATGGACATGCAGTCAGTTACTAGCAGAACCAGTCAATTTTGTTCGGTGAACTCAGCTGTCTCTAATTCTTTTATATTTTTCTTCTGTCACCCAAGAATCTTATATGAAAGAACTTAATATCTAAACAGCTTCAGGGCTTCAGAAAAGCAGGAATGTGAAAATGCGACTCTCTTCTGTAGGTTTTTGTTCTAGAGCAGTTGTGTGTTCATAACAAAATTGGGTGGAAAGTACAGAGTATATAAACCTCTTGCCTTCCTCCATCCTCCATTCCTTCATATGCACAATATTCCCCAGTATCTACATCCTGCACCAGACTGGGACATTTCTTACAATGGTAAACTTATATTGATATATTATCATTCAAAGTCCATAGTTTACATTAGGGTTCACTCTTGGTGTTGGACATTCCGTAGGTTTGGACAAATGCATAATAACCTGTATCCACCATGATAGCACCATACAGAATACTTTCACTGCCTTAACTATCCTCTGCTTCCAGCTATTCCTCCCTCCCTCCTACTAACCATGGCAACCACCAGCCTTTTTCAAATATCCATAGTTTTATTTTTTGTAAAATGTCATATAGTTGGAATCATGCAGCACAGAGTCTTTTCAGATTGGCTTCTGTCACTTAGTAATATGCATTGAAAGTTCTTTTCTGTCTTTCTATGGCTTTCATGCTGAATAATATTCCATACATGCCTGTACCACACTTTTTATCCCTCCACATATTGAAGGATATCTTGGTTGTTTCAAGTTTTGGCATTTATGAATAAAGCTGCTATAAATGTTTGTATGCAGGTTTTTGTGTGGACATAAGTTTTCAATTCATTAGGGTTAATATTAAGGAGCATAGTTGCCAGACTGCTTGGTAAGAATATGTTTAGCTTTGTAAGGAACTGCCAAACTGTCCTCCAAAGTGATTATATCATTTTGCTTTCCTACCAGGAATGTTCAAGAGTGACTGTTGTAGTACATTCTTGCCAGCATTTGGTGCTATCAATGTTCCAGATTTTGGCCATTCTAGTAGGTGTAGTGTTATGTCATTGTTGTTTTTATATGTAATTCCCTATGACATATGTTAAGCATCCTTTCATTTGCTTATTTTCCATCTGTATACTTCTTTGATGAAGTGTCCAAATCTTTGGCCCATTTTAAAAACTGTGTTGTTACTTTCCTTATTGTTGAGTTTTGAGTTCTTTGTATATTTTGGACAACAGTCCTTTATCAGATATCTCTTTTGCAAATATTTTCTTCCAGTCTTCTCATTCTCTTGACAGTGCCTTTTGCAGAGCAGAAGTTTAAGTTTTAATGAAGTCCAGCTTCTCAATTATTTCTTTCATGGATTATGCTTTTAATTTTGGGTCACTGATTTTAATAAGAAAAATAGTGACAATAATAAGACTAATCCAAGGTGGGATGTTAATTGCCATAAAAGCAATAATATGGTATTGACTAGAGCTTGATGGGGATGTTTTATTTGCCATTTAAGTAGTCTTGCATGCAAATCATTCCCACATGTAATATGAAAATATATACATTTACAATTATTTTGCCAGTGTAGCTATTTCAAATGAAATGTCTTCAGTAGAAATAGACCAGAATGCATATGCCAATACTGATTTGAGATTAGCAGGCAGCAACCATTCTCCAAGCTACTGCTCCTGATATTTTGCTTGAACTTGAAGCCAAGTATTATCAACAGAGGTGTTTTTCCATTCCCTGGGAAGCTAGTAATAGTGTTCCATGGAAGAATGCCTTCCTTCTCTGTTCCCAGTATCAGAAACCACAGCTGCTAATGACTATAACTCTCCAGACATCAGAATTTGTTAAACATCATGGCATAGAAGTTGCTATGCTACAGCATGACATGACAATGCTAGTATCAAGACAATCACACTGCAAGGAGCTGGACTCCAATAAAATGAGTATCAGAGAAATCTTTGGAAAAGATATTGGCAGTCCTGGTCTAAGAGATACTACAGCCTGTGTGTTATCATCCACTGAGCTCAGATGGATAGATATCTGAAGAGCCCAAAGGAAATGAGCGACTTCTTAAAGGGAAGATCAGAGACAAACACAGAATTTCTTCCATTGTATTCTCTTGGCTAGTCTTAGTTACAGGCACAGCCCAGATCCAAGGGGGAGGGAAAATAGATCCTATCTCTTGATGGGGGTAGTTTTGAGCCATCATTAATCCATCACCCTATAATAATTTCTATTTTTTCCTTGCCTATTTGTCCATGGGCATGAGGAACCCAAAGTGATGATGCACTAATTGTGGCTTCTGTAGAACTCTTACTATGTTCTCTTAGGTGAGATAGTTAGTTCCCCTCTTAGGACTCAGGCCCTCACAACCTAAAATGATAGGGATGGGAGGCAGATATTCTGCAAATGGGTTACTGGGAGTGGAGGTGAAGGGGCACTCCTACTCCTATGCCCCTTCATATTGGGTGTCTGGATCCACATATTTTTGCTATAGACTTGGTACATAAATTGTATCCTGAAAGACAGCACTTCAAGTTGCTCAGTTGTCTCTGAGCAGGCATTTCAGCTGAGCCTCTAATAGGATATTCCATTATTCTATTAGGATAGTTGCCTCTGGGCACTGCAATATTTGGTAGAAGCAGTCATATCTCCTCTTCCATAAAAGGGTTTCCTTGATCTGAGGCAATGCTGTGTGGGATGTCATTTGGTAAATCAAACATTTTGTTATCTTCGGATGGAAATACGGGTAGGGGCATTGTGGACAGGGAAGGCAAACACATATCCAGAGGAGGTATCAACTGCAGTAAGGACAAATTACTGCCTCCTCCAAAGTAGGAGTCTAATGTATCAACTTGCCATCAATGGCTTGCTGGTCTCCTTGAGAGATAGTACCAAATTGAGGGCTCAGTGTTAGTCTGTGCTACTGGCAGGCTGAGAATTCAGCAGTGCAGTAGCTAGGACCAGCCTTGATGGATGGGGTCCATCATATTGGGCCCATGTGTGATTTCCATCCCTATCCTTGAGGGCCATCCTAAGAGAGATTGTAGTGTGGCAGCCAAGTCTGATCCCAAATCTACCATTCTATTATGCAATAAATTGTTATAGCATGTATAAAGGCTAAGTAAACTCCTACTGGTACAGACTAAGTAAACTCTTCCTTCTTTCTGAAGAAATGCAGAACAAGAGCAAAGAGCACATTATGCACCTGGGGCAAGATGCTATTAGAATGAAGTGAGTTGAAGCTGTCAGAGCTGGCCACCCGAAGCCACAGCCAGAATCTTCAGATGTGGCAGAGAGGCCATGAGGCAGGGCCCCACAGGCATCCAAAATGCCCTCCCCCACCCCCATCTGCTTTGGTTCTATTATCCAAAATTGATTTAGAGACTCTGGCTCTGACTCTGTCAGTTTGGGGAGAAAACACAATGATCAGACTCGAGAGTGCTGAGCAAGAGACATTGGAGGGTCTCTAGCCCTTGTGGAAACATGTGATGCCATTGTACATTCCCTCTGTTAAAACACTTCATTCCAAGATTTATTTTGTTGTTTGTGGCTCGCTCCTTTTAAGGCTTTTCGTTCTGTATATATGCCAAGTGTTTTCCCCTATGGTTTCCGATATGGTTTTGGAGCTCCAAAGTGTCCTCTTTGTAGCTCCTACTAAATTTTTTAAAATTGAGAACTCTGTTCCATTTACTATAGATCATTAAACCAATATAAACCCAAAGACATTCAGTGGGTTCCTGACATCAGTCTCCAAGTCTCCAGTTCCTCATTTTTAAGAAATGAATAATAACGCTAAACCAGTGCTGTTCACATTGGCCTTGTTCCACCCAGTGTATGCTAGAACGTGTCCTGGTGTCTGGGCTTGGTTTCTGAGTCCTTAATTGTTTTAATTAATGCATCACTATTTTATTCCCACTCACTCCTTCAGCTTTGTCTTCTCTTGCAACCCCTTCCAAAGCATCGTTAGCACTCTGATGTGCATCCTTCCACATTCTTATCCCTGAGCATATAATCATCTTTCATTTGTATGTATGTACTGTCAGACAGTGGTTCCATTCTTCTTTGCGAGAGGATTCTGGACTTCATTTGCAATGCAGTGTGCTTAATCCTGGCAATGGGTCATGTCTGGTCCAAGACAATAATGATAATCCTTTCTCCACATTTCCCAGCCTACCCTGTAGCTAGATGTGGCCACATGACCCAAGTGTGGTCAAGGAGATGTTAGCTATGTGTGGGGCTCCCAGAAAAACTTTTGATGACTCATTTAGGAGAGTCTTTGCTCCTTGCCCTTCTTCCTACCTAAAACACATATATCATGCTTGTAGGTGCTGTATGCAGTGGAAAGATGGTGGGGTAGATAGATAAGAAGGGTCTGGGTCTTTCAGAGCCCTACAGAGCTGCTGAAACAAGCTAGAAACTGTCTATATATAGACTATCCCTCATGGAAGAAAAACAAACTCCTTTGTTTTAACCACTGCTAATCTGGTTTATTGTTATCTTGCATCCAAAAACATTTATAACTGATACAAACTGCACATGCAAGCACACACAAATATTTTAGTCTTCCATTTACAAAAGTACAATCATATTATACATATTTCTCTTAGTTTATGGAACCTTGCCTTACATCTTTCATAATACAAATGGAAATTTCCCCAAGTCAATGGGTATAGTTCTAATTTATTATTTAAAAAATATTTTATTAATTGTCATGGATAGATAATATTGGCACAGGGTTCAAAATTCAAACTGCATAAATGGAAAATGGTGTGGTCACTTTGAAACACTAGCAATTGCTCAAAATGTTAAACAGAGTTACTAAATATTAGAAGTTTCACTCCTAGGTATATACCCAAGAGTAATGAAAGTTCACACCCACACAAAAACCTGTACATAAATGTTCATAACAGGATTACTTATAATAGCCCAAAGTGGAAAAAAACTAAATGCTTTCACCTGATGAATAAACAAAATGTGGTATAGCCATAACAACTGGAATATTACTCAGCAAAACAAAACAAAACAAAACAAAAACTGACGCATGCTACAATATAGAAGAACTTCAAAAATATTAATGCGAAATGAAGCCAGTCTTAAAAAATATGATATGGTATGATCACATTTATGTGAAATGTGTGGAATAGGCACCATAGAGACAGAGAGTAGATTAGTGGTTGTCTGGGGCTGGGGGTCAGGGAGCTGGAAATGGAAAATAATTGCTAATGTATAAGTGGTTTCTTTTTGGAGTGCTAAAGATGTTCTAAATTTTCATTATTATGATGGTTGCAGAATTGTGTGAATATATTTTAAAAATCACTGAACTGTACACTTTATTTATTTAGAGATTTATTTATTTGACAGAGAAAGGGAGTGTGAGGATGGCAGATGGGCTGAGGGTGAGGGTGAGAGAATCTCTGCACTGAGCATGGAGTCCAATGCGGGGGGATGGGTGGGGGGTGGGGCTAGATCTTACCACCCTGAGATCACCACCTGAGCCAAAATCAAGAGTCAGACGCTTAACTGACAGGAGCCACCTGGGTGCCCTGACTCCTTCTTTTAAATAGTGGCATTGTATTCAATTTCATGACTGTAACATAATTTTTTAATGAGTTCCTTATTTGATATTTAGAGTATTTCCAATTTTTGCCTTTCCAAACAATGATGAAATAAATAATGTCCAAACATCATTCCCTATATTTATGAGTACGTATTTGGGATAAAATCCTAGAGGCATAATTGTTGGATTAAGGATAAGTGTACTTTTTATTCTGATGGAATTGCCAAACTGATCTCCACAGTGTCTGTGGGTAGTTACCTCCCACTAGCAATACATGAGTGTGCAATATGTGTTTCCCATAGTCCTGATAGCACCATGTGTTAACAACATTTTTGATCTTGTCAATCTGGTAGTTGAAAAATTATATCGCATTGTGGTTGTAAACACACGTTTTTGTTATTACGAGCACATTAAGCATCTTTTCCACATTGAATACCATCACATTCAAGAAAGTTAATATTATATTCATTTGTTACGTCATTTGGATTTTCTGTAAATTGTTCATATCTTTTACCTGCTTCTTTGTGGGTTTTGGTCTTTTTCTTATTGTTGTTTTCTTTGGGAGTTCTAGTAAAGAAACTAGCTGTTTGTCTCATTTTTAGCAAATATTTTTCCAAATTTTTCATTCGTCCTTTGATTTGACGTGGGTTTTTTTTTTTTTTTTTTTTGCCATGAAAAAAATTTTACTTCTGTAATATAGTCAAATTGATTACTATTTTCTCTCATAGCTTCTGGATTTTATGAAATGGTTAAAAGTAATTATTTCTAGTGCATTTACGGCTTCATTTTATGTTATGTAAATATTCGTAGAATTTATTTTGCTTTAAGGAATGAGTTGGAATCCAATTTATTTTGGATTCCAAAGGCACCTTTTCTAGGTGCCTTTTTAGTGGTTCTGACGCCACCATTGAGTAGTCTGCTTCTCTCTGCTAACTTGGTACGCCACCTTTGATGTGCTAACTTCTTTTATGTATTGGCTCTGTTTCAAGACCTTGTGAGCCACATTGCATTCCTGGAATAAACACCTCTTGATCATGACTTGTTATATTTTTAATTTGGTATTCAAGCCTATTTGCTAATATTTTACTTAGGATTTTTGCTTTTGTGTCTGTGTGTGCAGTGTTTATTTGGTCTACAGATCAATGATATATCCAGTTCTTTAAAAGGTTATGAGAGTTTTTCTTTTTTTTTATATCTCTGGAACACTCTGAAGAACTTTAAAAATTATTTAGTCTTTGAAGGTTATTAGAATTCCCTTGTAAAACCTTCTGAGCCTGGTGCTTTTTTTGGAATTAGCACTTAAAAAAATTTATTATTTGAGAGAGAGAGGGGGAGAGAGAGACAGAGAGAGAACATGAGCAGGAAGGGCAGAGGGAGGAGAGAGAATCCCAAGCACATTCCAGGCTGAGCACAGAGCCTGATGCGGGACTTGATTCCACGACCCTGAGATCACCACCTGAGCTGAAATCAAGAGTCTGAAGCTTAACCAACTGTGCCACCGAGGTGCCTCTGGAATTAGAACTTTTAATATTATATTTCATTGTGAAAATTGATATTTTAAGCTTTCTTTTTTTACCAGGGTCAATTTTGATAAATTGTATTTTTCAGAAAATTATCTATTTCATCTAGGTTTTCAATTTATTTTCAAAGAATTATACAGTTTAGATTCATGATTAACTGATCAATTTAACTGATCAATTAACTCATCAGATTAACTGATTCAATAGTTAATCTCCCAGTGTCCTATTTCATTTGTGCTTGTGCTCTCTCTCTTTTACAATGATTAGGTCCATTTTGTTGATTATTTCATAGAAGTATTTTATCTATTAATTCTACTATTTGGTTTTTAACTCAATTACTTATGCTTTTATTTTTATTATTTCTGTCTCTCTACTTTCATTAGATTTACTTTTGTTTCTTTTTTAACTCTTGAGATTGATAATTTATTGTTATACTTTTATTTTCATTCTTACATTTAATCTATGCATTTTCTTTGCTTTAACTGTATCTCAAAGATTCTGATATATAGGGTTTTCATAATCATTTTTCTAAGAAACTGTTCAATTTCAATTTATATTTCTCCATTGACTAAAGAATTACTTAATAACATTTTATTTCCAGATGGAAAAGAACTTATGCCTTTTGATTTTATTTTGCATTTTATGACATTGTGATAAGACAATGTTGTTGGTTTACATTATTTTTATTTGAAAGAATTTATTGAAGTTTTCTCAGTGACCTCACATGTGGTCAATTTTCATGAATTTTCCACATGTATTTGAAAAGAAGAAATATTCTCTTTCATGAGGGTGAAAGGTTCAATATGTGTTCATAAGATGTACCTTGGGATTATGTTGTTTAGGTTATGTGTGTGTGGATAGATACATCATTTCTTTTCTTTTCCAACTTGCCCTGTGTTGAGCTGAGAGTGGACCTATAGTCTTTTCTAATTAATGTATCAATTACTGTAGATCTAATTCATGTATTTCTTCTTATCTCCTATATTTATGCTTTATGAAGGTTGCTGCTGCATTATTTGATGCACAGTTACAGACATCATTTATATCTTCACTGTGAAGATTATAAAAGTATCCTTCTTTTGTCTCATTAAGCACTTTTCCCTCCATGAATTTCACCTTGTCAGGTATCAAGTTCACAATCCCTGCTTTCTTTGTCTACATTTGTGTGGTATAGTTTTGCCCATCCTTTTAATTTTATTGTGCTTTGTTTTGGAAGTATCTCTTATAATACAGAGTTGGATTTTGCCTTGTAAGACAATTTGAAAATATTTTCCTTTTCATAAGTTTGTTAAAACCACTCACATTTATTGTTACAACTTAAACACTTGATTTTAGTCCTGTGTGATTATTTTATGTTGCATTTACTATGCATTTTTACCATGTGGTTTTCATTCTCTGGTCTGTTTTCTTTGCATTTTAATAAAAGAAATGTTGGTGATTAAAATGATTTGTTTTTATTTTAGTAGTTATCTTTCCACTAATATATTTATATAATGCCCATGTCTTCCTTATTTAGGCTTCAACTATCTGGTTTGTCTGCTTTTTTTTTTTTTTAATTTTATTTATTTACTCATGAGAGACACACAGAGAAAGAGAGAGAGATGGAAGAGACATAGGCAGAGGGAGAAGCAGGGTCCCAGCAAGGAGCCTGATGTGGGTACTCCATCCAGCATTCCAGGATCACAACCCGGGCTGAAGGAAATGCTAAAACACTGGGCCACTGGGGCTGCCCGTTTGTCTGCTTTTTAAATGCTGTCTTTGGCCCTCACCTATAATCTATGTGAAATCAATGAATTTATTCTACTTTTCCATTTTTCCTTTTCCTCTTATTAAAAAAATCATGTTATCAGAGCACATAACACTCACATACTGTTCTTCCACCTTGTCTCCACTGATTGGTCTAAGATCTGAGGTTAAATATAGTCAGTGCTTACCATCAGTCCTTCAAAAAAGTTTCTTCATTCACATCTTAGTTGGACAAAGGTGGTCTTCTAGTAGATTCCTCACGAAGAGCTCATTAGTACCATATTCCCTGAATTCTTGCATGCCTGCAATTGTTTTTCTATAAACAAGCACAGGAAAAGATGCTCAACATCACTAGGGAAACAGAAATCAAAACCATAATGAGATACTGCTTCACACCCATAAGAATAGCTATTGAAAATGGAAAAAGGAGGGATGCTTGGATGGCTCAGTGGTCCAGCAGCTGCCTTTGGCCCAGGGTGTGATCCTGGGATGCTGGATTGAGTCCCACATCAGGCTCCTTGTGGGGAGCCTGCTTCTCCCTCTGCCTATGTCTCTGCCTCTCTCTCTCTTTCTCTGTGTCTCTCATGAATAAATAAAAAAAATCTTTAAAAAAAAGAAAATGGTTCCTTTCTTGTAGAAAACAATTTGGTAGATGCTCAAAAAGTTAAACATTATCACATGACCCATTTATATACACCCAAAAGAGTTAAAACAGGTAGTCAAACAAATCCTTGTACCAAAATGTTCCTAGCAGCACTCTCACAGTAGTCCAAAGGTAGAAACAACACAAGTGTCCATTAGTGGATGGGTGGATAAACAAATTTGGTTGTCCATTCAATGGAGTATTATTCAGCCATAAATGGGAATGAAGTACTGATACATACTACAACATGGGTGAATCTAGAAGAACAGTATGCTAAGTGAAAGAAGGCAGGCACAGGCCACATATTGCAGGATTCCATTTATATGAAATATCCCAAATAGACAAATCCAAGGGAACAGAAAGCAGATTGGTGGTTGCCAAGGGCTGGGAGGGAGGGTGATAGCATATAAATGCTGAATGTATACAGGGTTTTTATTTTGGAGTGATGAAGTGTTTTAGAACTAGATGGAACAATATTGCAAATGTACTAAATGCCACTGAATTGTTCCCTTTAAAATAGTTAAACTTGTGTTATATGAATTTCACCATAGTAAAAATTGTTTTCCAATAGCCTTCATATTTGAAAGACTATCCAAGTTGGATTTAAAAAAATCCTTGGTTCACATTGTATCAGTTTCTTTGCTAAGACTATTTGACCACTCCCTTGCTCTCTAAATTGCTGTTGAGAAATCTAATGCCAACCTCCCTTCATGTTCTTCTTTTGGCTAGGAGGACCAGAAGATTATTTTTTTCTTGATTTTTGACTTTAATGTCTAGTTGTTTTATTAAGATATATTTCAGAGTTGACTGTTTTGAAGCAATTTTCCTACATGGTGGGCCATTTCACTATGTAGATTCAGGTCTTCTTTTATTTCAGGAGAGCTTTCTTGAATTAAAGTATTATGAATTTGTCTTATTTCACTGTTTTCTCTTTGGCATCTCTAAATGTACTTATATCTGCCTATTATATCTATCATTTTCTTATAGCTTCATTTTGATTCTTTCTTTCATTTCATATTCTTGGCTTCTTTCATTTCTACCCACTATTTTCCACCTTTGATTTCCACTCACTTATTTTCTCTTAGGTACCTTATAATTTAGTCATCACAAGGTTAATTTGTCTTTTCTTTCCTAATGCCAATTCCCGTTAGTTCCAGTTTGTCAGTTTCTATTGAGTTTTTAAATTCCTGATGTATGTTTTCTCCTCCCACCTGCAAATGCTTGTTTAATTATAATTAATTCATGTTGGAATATGGTATTATATTCTTTTGCATTGGGGCTGGTTTTCTTTATTCCTTTAGGAGTTTCCACCTACTGAAGTTTTTCTTCAACTTAAAAAAAATGGAAGTATAGCATAAGTTTGGCAAAGTAGGTAGCTGATAACATGGTATTTCACTCTCCCCCCCACCTCTCCCCGCATTTACCTTAATCCACTATCATTAAGAATATGTCACATGGGGCACCTGGGTGGGTCAGTGGTTGAGCATCTGCCTTCGGCTCAGGTTGTGTTCCCTGGGGTCCTGGGATCGATTCCCACATCTGGCTCCCCACAGGGAGCTTGTTTCTCCCTCTGCCTATGTCTCTGCCTCTCTCTGTGTCTCTCATGAAAAAATAACATCTTAAAAAAAAAAAAAAAGAATCTGTCACATGCCAGGGGTTACCACACCATTTTCCATAAATAATTATCATCCTTTTTGCCATCTGATCTGTGAGTGACCCAGTTTGAGTCCCATGCTAATGTTCTGCCTTTTAGGGCCACTCCTGGTACTTACTTTCAGCCTGGGTTCCCCAAAAGCAGGGCCTGAAACGAGGACTTGCATGTGGGAACTTTATTTGGGAAATTATCCCACAGAGGACAGACTGGGAGAAATAAAATGGAAAAGCCAGTGCCAAGTTGTATTGCCAAGGTGATCACCTCTATGAGTGATGGGGCTGGATTCTGCTGGAACCCTATAGAATGGACCTTAGAACTGTCCGTCAGAGGGATGGACAAGGGGAGTATTTATGCATTAGTTCCTGGCTCCCGCTGGTCGAGTCCCCTGGAGTGTTGGCTCCTTTGTGAATAAAAGATGAGGAGTGAGGATATGAGTGAGGTAGGGCCCACCAAGGGTTTCTTTTTTTTTTTTTTTTAATTTTTATTTATTTATTTATTTATGATAGTCACACAGAGAGAGAGAGAGAGAGAGAGGCAGAGACACAGGCAGAGGGAGAAGCAGGCTCCATGCCCCGGGAGCCCGACGTGGGATTCGATCCCGGGTCTCCAGGATCACGCCCTGCGCCAAAGGCACGCGCTAAACCGCTGCGCCACCCAGGGGTCCCCCCCACCAAGGGTTTCATACTATTTTCTAGTGACTTCCACTGTTTCAGTTAAGTCAGCTCTCAGTCTAGTGTTGTCTTAGGTCTCTGACTGCTTTTAAGAATTTTTTTTTGTCTTTGGTTTTCAGCAGTTTCCACAGAATGTGCCTTAAGCGGTTTTCTTTGTACTTCCCCAGCCTGAGCATACAGAATGAGGCCATTCTTGTAACTGTGCCTTATATGTATTCTGAAAAAGTCTTAATCATTATCTTTGGGAATATTGATTCTAATGCTCTTTTCCTCTCCTGGGTCTATTAAGTCTAATTGTATAGTATTACCTTCCACACAATCCCATGTCTTTTAATACACCCCTCCCTTTTTTGTTACTTTTCATGCCTCAGAATGGATATATATATTTTTAAAAGATTTATTTATTTTTAGAGAGAGAGAGAGAGACAACACAAGAGTGTTTTGGGGGAGAAGGAGGGAAGCAGAGGGAGAGAGAATCTCAAGCAGATTCCATGCTGAGTGGGGAGCCCAATCTCACAACCCTGAGATCATGACCTGAGCCAAAATCAAGAGTCAGATGTTTAACCAACTGAGCCACCCAGATGCCCCAGAATGGGTGTTTTTTAGAATATATTTTTTTTTACAGTTCAGCAAGTCACTTTTCAATTGTGTCTGATTTGCTGTTAGATCCACCTGGTGAATTCTTAATTTCATTTATTGTAATTATAGACTACATTCGATATTTCCAGTTGTTTTCTTTCAATAATGTCCAATTCTATGTCAAATTTCTCAAGATTATCTTTAACTCTATTAACACTTTTTAAAGATTTTACTTATTTGAGAAAGAGAGCAAGCACAAGTTGGGCGAGGGGCAGGGAAGAAGGGAAGCAGGCTCCACAGGGAGCCCAATGCTAGGCTCAATCCCAGACCCCTGGGATCAAGACCTGACTGAGCCAAAGGCAGACACTTAACAGAATGAGCCACTCAGGCATCTCTAACTCTATTAACATATTAAGCAGTGGTTGTTTTGTTTTTGTTTTTGTTTTTTTTTGAGGTTCATAGGTGATGACTCCATTTTCTGAATTACTTGTGTGAGTTTCACTGGTCTGTTGTCTTAGTCTTCAGTCACAGTCTTGTCTCCTTATGTGCCTCGTTATTTTTTTATGTGTACCAAACGTTGTACATAAAATATGCAAAGATAATTTGAACCTGAAGGATTTACTGGGGGCTCTAAGTTCTAGTCTTTGGTGGGCTCTAAATTTCTAATTATTGTTCTTCAGAGCTCCATGAGTCTGTTGAAATCTCTGTTCAGCTTTGCATCCATACTTTTAAATTGGCAGATGCTTCTAGAAGCAAATCAGCTTTAATGCTTGGCTCACCCTCTGGGCTTCCCTCAGTTCCCAGATTTTGTTCCAGTGATTCTTTACAGCCTAGGTGGCTGGCGGCATTTTGATGTTTTCAGATGCTTCATATATAGTATGTGCGTGTGTATAATATCAGATTTTCCAGTTCTCAACAGGAATGCTGGTCCAAACTATCAAATTCATCATTACTAAGGTAGAACTCCACCCTGCCAAAAAGTTTTATTTTCTTATGCAATATGGATACAGGATATTTTAAGTAAAATTTATTTGTTTTCAATTTTCCTGAACAGGCCAGGAAAGATAATCATACAGGTGGGGAAGAGGTTTGGGTAGCTTACAGGGTTTCTTAGCTCAAGAGTATCCTCTTCTGTTGCTGCAGTGACGTTTCTTTAATAAATGACCTCTTTAATGATAATGATACCATTTAATACTATCTTGTTCCACTGGGGTCCATAGTTTCAGCTGATTCTTTTTTTTCATTTCACTACTGTGTCTCCAAGGAACCTCCCCCTTTCAAAGTGTCTCTTTCTCTTCTAGTCTTCCCAAGGCTACCACCTCTGGTTCTATGTACTTTCCAACCTTCTTTCTTTCATTTCTCCAATAGCCAATAACTCTGCCCCATCAGGCCTCATACCTGTTCTTGACATTTTTCCATTCAGCATGGTCTTTGTTCTTGAGGGAACAAATAAATAAATTTTGTACAAAGTTCTGTCAAGTTGTTGCATCATGTACTTTAAGGCTATACTGTTAGGTGTATATATGTTCAAGTTCATTAGATCTTTGACTTGTTTCTTTTTTATTTTTTTTATTTTTATTTTTTTTAATTTTTTTTTTATTTATTTATGATAGTCACAGAGAGAGAGAGAGAGGCAGAGACACAGGCAGAGGGAGAAGCAGGCTCCATGCACCGGGAGCCCGACGTGGGATTCGATCCCGGGTCTCCAGAATCGCGCCCTGGGCCAAGGCAGGCACCAAACCGCTGTGCCACCCAGGGATCCCCTGTTTCTTTTTTAGTATAAATTGTCCTTCTTTGTCCCTTGTTTTCCACCTTGAATTGTTTTGCCTGTTACCTTGCTTCAATGTTAACATAAGACATCTATCTCATTTTATAGGTTGTCTTTGCTCTCTTGGTTAGAAAAGGCTCCCTCATCTTGGGTTGTGTGTAATCTCTTCAGTTTTCTTCTTAAAATTATTTAAATTTCTCCTAATGTTAATGATGGCCTGTGTAACTGGGACAAAATACATTTATGCCAAATAAAGCTTGATTTTAGTGACACATTTCGTTTAAAAAAAAAATCCTTATGCTTCAGCTTCTTAACAGTGTTTTCTGAGAGCTTTCTGAATTCCAGCCTCTGTTACTTCACTACAAAAAACACAGATACAAAAATTAGCTTGCTGTTTCCTCAGTTTCATAATGGCTGACTAAAAGTAGCCCTGTTAGGTCAAATTTAAAAAGTCTTCACATAAAGGCAGATTTGAGGAATGCTATTAGAGCTGTCATGGATGCTGGTATCTAAAGGAGTGGTTGTAGCACCAAAGGAAGAGAAAGGAAAAAATTGTGCCTTGACTAACTAAAAATGAGTAAAAGGACAGACAGGAGGAAATGTTCAGTTGAATATAGGTGTAAACAGATGGCAGAAATAGAAAGATCAAGATGGTGAATTTGATTTACAAAGAAAACTAATGGTGTTCAGCGAAGAGAGGGGCAATGCTGTTACAGGGATGAGAAAGGTCAATCTCAACAGAGAGTGAGAAGGGGCAAAAGGCAAAAGACAAGCCTGTTGGTGTCCACCACAGAAAAGAAGCTATATTCTAACACTGACAGAGCTAGATATTACTTCAGAAAGGCTGAAGGAGAAACATGGTTTAAAGATATGAGTCAATGTTATATGGAAAAATGAAAGGGTAAGAACAGAAGGTTTAACAATACCAGGAACATGGGCTCAATTTTCCAGGAGGTTAGACTAAAAGGTGCAGTCCACTGGTGGCTCTTTGAAATGAAACCGAAAATCTATCTTGCAAGATGAAAGAGATTAGAATGAGGGATGTTTTCTAATTCTGTATTTTCAGTTTTTAAAACACTTGTTTCTATATCTTTGATATTTTTTAGCTTTCTGGTTGACCTGAAGGTTGTTTTTGCTCTGAACAAAAGGGATGTAAAGCTGTTTGCTCCCATTCACGGATCTAATTAGGCATGTTGTCCAATCTATAATAAATCATGGGTTTAGTTTTTCTTTGTTAAGGTAGTCAGAGGCCTTCAGGCATGAGTGACTTATTGAAATGTACTCTCATCGTTGGGGATGAATTATCATCCTGATATTGTCAATCACTCGATAATTTGATATCACCAGAGCTCTCCCTTGGTTGTTTTGTACTACACAAAGATGGCATTTTATTCTCATATTTGTTCACAGACATGATTCACATTTTGCTATCTAGTGAATAAGGAAATCATTCTAAATTCAGCAATAGTGGTAGTTTGACTAAAAAAAGTTATTTTCCATATCCACAAAAATGTTAATCAAATTCTTGTTAGAACATGTGTAAGAAGTGGTTTTCATTGTCACAGCTCTTGATGTCAGATTACTAAAATAATTTATGTTTTATTGTGGGAACATCGGTGCACACAGAACCTCCCAAGTCACATGACCACTTCTGAGCCCACACTTCTTCATAACACATAGAAACTATTTGTGTTTTGTGGTAACGAATGAACAGCAGGAACAGCAGAATTTCAATGTGGCTGTTCTTTATTTGATTAAATATATTCTCTATTTATTCTTAAAAAAACTAATTTAACTTAAATGGCAATAAACCATGATAATTTAGAAAACATGTTGAAATTGAGAGTGAAGAGAAATGTTCTCTATGTAAACCACACTGTAAACCATAAAACTTATTTTTGTCAACTGCTTCTCATGACAGTGGCTGGGAATTTGACATTTCTACTACAGTAGGCAAAAAACCATGTAAAATACACTCTCCCACATACCACATCACATCTCTATTTATATTTCCAAACTGAAAGCATTACATCCCCCAAAAGTGCTGAGTGTACTGTGTACATTTACATCAAGAGCTGTAGGTTCACAAAAGCCTTGCTTAAACTCCAGAATTTGTGTGGCAAGGCCACTGTTGGTGCCCCCTCACTCCTCGCCATACTTTAGTTCAGGCCTGGCTCCCCAAGAGAGAGCCATTGCTCTGTAATCCAAAGGGTGGTGAACTTTTTTTCAATGAACTCTGGTCAACACAAGACAGGATAAAAAACTATTCTCCAACAGATTATGAAACACACTTGAAGCATCCATACGATGGCATTCAGTATCACTTACCCTTTCAAAAAGTGTCAGTGGGTATTCTGTTACTTAAGAAAATGAGTCTTGTAAGAATTCACATAGTTGGAAGGTGTGTTATTTTTTTTAAAATTTATTTATTTATTTATTTATGATAGTCACAGAGAGAGAGAGAGGCAGAGACACAGGCAGAGGGAGAAGCAGGCTCCATGCACCGGAAGCCCGATGTGGGATTCGATCCCGGGTCTCCAGGATCGCGCCCTGGGCCAAAGGCAGGCGCCAAACCGATGCGCCACCCAGGGATCCCCAGGAAGGTGTGTTATTTTAAAACTAGAAAAGGAATCTTTAATAATCTCTATGGCAAACTTGAATGTGATGGAAACATGGCTAGTTCTCTAATCGGATCTGAGGTATACATTCCACCCAGCTGACGAGGTCTCAGAAGTTCCCTAATAAAAACTCCCCCTCTCCACTTAAAGATCATAAGAAGTCAGCGCAATCCGGTTCTTTTCCTTGCAGAAATGGGTATTTAGTTTGGGATGTAACGTTTTATAACAATAATACAAACCTCCTGGGAGAATACCACAATAAATGTCTCAAAAACCACTCAGTTAATCCCAGGGTATAATCCGGCTGTTTTAAATTACTGCAGGGAATATTATGGGCCTTAATGATACCGTAACTGCATGAAGCCAAAGAAAGCTAGAAAGAGAGGCCAAAAAGATGAGCTCAGAGCCAGCTGAAGTGACAACAAACATGTGGCTGTTTACTAGGATTGGAGAGGTTTAGTCTGCAGATGTTTGTGGTCTCTAGAAGGTTCCAGAGGAATGAGTTATTATGAAGATTTGCAGAGTTTGATGAGAGCAAGATTCTTCTTGGAGATGGTGGGCCCCAGACAGGGAGGCCCAATGGTAGAGACAGAATTTATAGATTTCTGTGGTCAGATCGTACTCTACTGGTCCCACAATGTACATCAACAAATTAATATTGTACGGATGTCATTTCAAAGTCTCCTAAAGACGAGAGTCATTATTGAAGCCATTAGAGCACAGATGGTTCAAACTATATGCAGATATTCATACTTGCATTTTTGCATTATAGCTGCTTTTTTTTTTCTGTTGAACTGTAATGAATTGTCTCATAATCTATTCCATCTTCTTGCCATTAGCAGGCTTTGAATGTTCACAAATAGGAGCAAAGAACTCATTTTCCAGAGCTTTAATCACACAAAGAGGGAATGCCTAATTCTCTAAATGAAATGGTCTGTGATCACTGAAGCAGAGATTTAATATATCACGGCAAATTAGGTAGATTTTAATAAATTACTTATCTCCCTGAATACTTTACATATGCTTAAGAAGGAACATAGCCTGTTTGCAAACAGTGAAAACCCACAGCCTATAAAAATCCTTTGAAGAAAATGACAAATAAAAAAGTAAATTAAAAAATGAAATGCATTATATCCTAGACCTCTAGAGACAATTCCTTTGCAGCATTGATTCACAGCTCCATTAAAAATATCAATTAAATCCTTCAGTGAGATTGGGTAAAAGCTAGAAAATTAACTTTCTGAGCTGCTTTTTGAGGATCTGGTTATCCAGATACACCCCACCATTGTACAAGCTTGATGTAAATTTAAAAAATGATAAAAAAGATATTCCTTTCAGGTCTAACTAAGCATATCAGAATTAGAGCCATACTTTTAATACTTTCTTTCTGTGTCATAAGCTAAGTTTTCAAAATATGAATTTCATGTATATATACATATATTAATTTCATGTATGTACATATATGTACCTATTTCCTCTTTATATACACACGTCCCTGGATCCCATATCACCATTACAAATCCATAAAAATCATACAAATAAGAAGTGTGATTTTTAAGAAAGGAAACCAAAAACTTGCGTTAATTTAATAAGTTGGTGCCAAGTCTCATTCTTTATATTTAATTGATAGAAACTGCATGCATCAAAGAAAATGCATACTGAGCTTTAATGTGCATAAAATGGATATTAGCATTTTAAAGAGGAAGATTAACACATTAATCCAAGTAATTTTCATATATTGCTTCTAATAAAATCTTCACAGTATAAAACTCTTAATGAGGCTAATCATAGGCATTCCATTTAGTGGGACGATTAGGGATAACATAAAAGTGTTTCTTTTTCATAGGTTTTCTAAGATTTATCCTTTTTGCTTATTAAAAATAAAAATGGGAATTGCATGTCGGTTCTTTATAAGAAAGTGTTGAAAATGCAAATAGACTTTCTCATGCTATCATGTAGGTATAAATTATTGAGAAGGTACTGCCCACAGTGGAGAACTTAAGTCCTGAGGGGTGGCAGTCATGGGAAGAAGGGAATAGAAAAATAAACAAATGGAAAAGTATACAAAACTTGAACACTACAAACCCAGGCCTCCCCCTCCCTGCACCCCATGAATTATAGATTATATACACCAGAGTAATTACAGAAATCTCATCTTAGAGCTTTCATGTGAGTGTTTACTCAGGAGCAGGAGATGCCCCTGGAGCAGCTTCTTTCAGCCTCCAAGTCACCTCTATATTGCTCGTAGACAGACCGTAGGGCATGGAGCGCTTCGACAGTTACCCTGAGCTTGCCAATACCTCCACCACCTGCCCGGGCATCAAAGACTATGGAGAAAAATGGCAGAAAAGTGTTAATATCATTCAACAGATTTTTCTTCAGATAGGATATATGTAACAGGAATTGAAAACATGGAGATAGCTCTATAAAAGTCCAAAGTTCACCAGCACCTCAGAAATCTATAAATTACAGCTTGTCAAGTGTATATGAAGATACACATTTCAGGGGTATCACATGTGTGCAAACATACTGCCTGTGGAGTGAAGACTCGTGATCTATCCTGAAGTTTACTTTGTGGAAAGGCTAGAGGATAACGATTTCCACACAAGATCAGAAGTTCTAAGTTTGAAGAAATAAGGCCTAAAAGGGATCATGATATGACAGTTCCAAAATTTTTTTTAAGGAAACCTTTAAACAAAACTTGGAATACAAAGACTTAGATCTGAGCAGGAAAGGAGGTCATGGCCACAAGCGGTCCCCACCTCATTCCCCTGATTTACTTACATCTCTTCTTTGGGACTCCCTACTGCTGTGTCTGGCACAGAACACAACATTAAAATCCTGACCTGACCCCTGAGTGTTTAATTTTTTGACTCTCACTTAAAACATGGCCAGAGTAGCTATCTGTGTCAGATTAGAGTGGTCATGCGTGGACTCTCAGAATGAGAAGATGGACTGCTAAACAGAACTGTCCGGAGAGAAGATTAAGGATATAAAGCATAGATAATTTTCATTGCTTTTCTCAGCCTCTTTTGGTTCTGGTTGTCTTTCAGACAGTTTAGGTTAATATTGCAATCCTCTCATCTTCTTTTTCTGTGCCAAACAAAGTTGTGACAAACTGTCATGTAGTTAGATATGTATAGTTCATAAAGATTCCTAGGATAGGTTTCCAATTTGGTTAATTATCAGCTTAATGTTGACTTCTGAGCATGCAGCACACACTCAAGACAGGCAGCTTGACATGTGAACCACAGCTGAACTCTGGGGTAACGGTGTCTGGCACTTAAGAGGTGCTCAAATAAGTGTTCATTTAATGCATGAATAAATGAGTAAACAAGCCATGTACAGTTTTCCAGAGATGGCTCTGCTAACTTAACAAATGGGAGTAAGACTCAGCCTCATTTGTCCATTTACTGTGTAGAGCCCTGGCCATCCTCATTATGAGTTTTAAACGTCTGAATCATAAAGCACAATTCCTTCAGCATGTTCTAAATATGTTACATGAAAATATAGAGGGTAGTAATTAAGCACTGATGGGACTCATGCCTTTGAGGTGAGAATTCAGGAGAGTACATTTTGTCAGGAATCCTTTATTCCTCTCTGAATCCTGCGAGGAAATAAGTGACCATTACAACTTGGAGTTATTTGCAGTAGCTATATCACTGAATTGTAACACTGAATTAGAGAGAAGCCTTACAAAAGACATTATAATGATGACTCAGAATAACATGCTTTGGCTGAAATAAGTCTTGACAGCATGAAGCTTCCATAAACAACATTAAAAAAATCCAATGGCCGCATTTTTGTCAGATACTCACCCTCAATACTAACAAAATGAATAGTTCCTTGTGAAATGCAATTAATTATTTTAAAATTTCTTTTGACTAAAAGGAAGGCAGAGGAGGAGAGCAAGGAATGATGTAGGGAAAAGCTTCCAGCCTCAAAGAAAAGTCAGCTTGAGTTGCAAAGGATTCAACCAATGTGTGACTCAATGTCCCTGCAACCAGCTAAATTTAATAAAGAATTTGGATTTCAGCAATTGTTGTACAAATTGAGCAATACTCCCACCCATACCTTCGATATTTTGCTCGATGATGTCTCTCCCTTCCCGAAACATGTCAGCGAGATCAATGTTAGCAATGCCAATGTCCTCGCACTCCAGATCCTGTTCATCCTCTGGAGGGTCACTGACCACTGTGAAGCGAACACTGAGAGGAGAAAAAAACAAAATCCCCACAAATGAGGAAAAAATCACCATGAAACTCAACTCCCAAATGGGGTTTTATCAGTAAGTATGAAATCTCGAAGTTTCCAATTATTCCAATAAAAAGCAAATTACATGAGGTTAGATAAGTTATAGCACGAACTACTAGAATTATTATAGCATGCCCAGCCTTCAAATGAACATAAATCCACTTTTCTAAGCACTGATTAACATTTAACTCTAGAATCTGAGGAAATTACTAGGCAAAGAGAAGAACCAGATGTTCTCTCTAATATACACTATCTGATCGTATTGTGACATATCTACTTTTAAGGCTAAAAGGATCAAGTGAATAAAGACCACGGAGATCAGGGCGCTAATTTCAAAAGAAATGCAACATTTTCTGCAGAAATGTACAACTTCAGAGTGGCTACCAAGAAATTTATCTAATCCAACTCTCTGTGTTCTATGAAATGCAGGGACTATGTTTCCTGGGTAACATTCTGAGTCATGTTAGGTAAATGTTGTAGCTCTGCCCAACAGCTACATGAAATGTTTGTACTACTTCAGCAATCTTTTAACTTACAGTCCTAGCATCCAAGTTTTATTTTACTTTTAGACACATAATTGTAGGGTTCTGATGTAACTGATTTGAATTAGTGGCTTGTGTTGAGGCCAAACACACTTGGATTGACCAAATGACAGGAATTTACAGTTAAGTACTCTTTTGATATGTCTTGGCAGCATAGCTTAAACCATGGATGCTTGTAAACTACCATTTTAACCATTTTCAAAACATAGCCATCCTAAATCAGAAACAAAATAAGAAACTTGTTTCTCAGATTACATTTTTTTTTTCAGATTACATTTTTACATGAAAATCTAAGTCTCTGAGAAATCATGCCTTGAACAATACACTCAAATAAAATCCTTTCCAAACACTTATAGGTAAACATGATAGTATTTTTAACTAATTTGCTGAAAGTGAGTATTTGACATTTCATTCCTTTACTAAATCCCTGTTTTTAGCCAGCAAAAATTTTTATTATAAAATAGAAATCCCTTCCATTCAAACACAAGGTAGCCCCTATTCACACAATACTTATTAAGAGTACAGATCCTGGTCTGTAAGTGGATAAGATGAGTATTTTATATGATGCATAAAACAAAGGGATTAAGATAGAATGGTTAAAGGGCATCCATTGTGAGTTAAAATGTCTGCTCTCCTACTATGATCTGTGTGATGTTAGACACATTACTAAACCTCTCTGATCTTATCTGTAGAATGGGAAGGGGAATACCTATCTCAAAGGCTCTTGTGAGGATCAAATGAGATGATACATGTAAACAGTGCCTAGAGCATGGTAAGAACTGAGGAAATGTTTGCTCTTTTATTATTCTTATTTTTAATCTAGGTAGAGCTGCTTAAGCTTCTATATTTCTAATGGAAGAGAAAAAGAAGACATAGGGAAGGTTTGTTTCAATTGAAAATTGAGATTGCCAAATTATACAATGACTGTATCAGTCAGTTAAACAAGAAGAATGATGATGAAAGTAATTGTCCTAAAATGATGATGAGTGGAAGAGAAGGAATTACAAGTGATATCTGATGCACATTTTACATCCACAAGACTTCCAGAAAAGATAGAGGCTATGCAGATTGTACTAATATTGTTGTGTTATCCTCCTATAATGTCTCATATTTAAGGATCATATCTCTATCACTTTACAAATGCAGACCATTACCTCTGCTGAATATATGAGAATTCTGAGACAAAAAAGGAAAAAAAAAAAATCGTTCCAAATGTCAGGGAAAGGCTAGAAACCAAAATTCACTATTCCTAGCTTTAAATTCTATAGAGAGCAAAATGAGATGTCAAGTATGAAATTAAGAAACTATGAAGTTAAGCAAAAAAGGGAAGAGGGTACACTAGAATTAATTAAAAAGCTACAATTTGGCTTAGGCTACCCTGCACATAAGATGTAAGACGCCTTTTATGTCTTCCTGTTAAGCCTGCCAAACAAAGAGGTGGAGTCACATTACAGAGTTTATGTCCCACGGAGGATGGTAGACAACAAGTGAACAAATAAAGCAATTACATATTACAATAAGTACTAAGATAAAGTTAAAAGTTGCTAAACTGGAAAATAACAGCCATAGTGCACCTAAGGAGATGATAGTAAGTTACCTACGTGCCTGTCCTGGTCCTCAGACTGGACAGAAAGCCTCTTTAGGACACTAAACAAGCAAGTAGATGCCAAATACCCATAGGGAGGTGGAAAGGGAAGTGCATCCCTTCTCCCTCCTGCAGAACTCTCCCCTTCTTAGTGAGATCTGCCTTGCTAACCTCCTCTGTCAGGTCCGAGACACAGACATCTATGTCTTCCTGCAGGCCCACAGTTCCCTCTGCCTGCAGTGACCTTCCTTGCACTGTTCACGACCTGACTGGGTCCTCTCATCCCTCACTATCCTATCCAGCATACCATCACCTCCTTAGGTGTGCTGTCGCTGTTATTCTCCAGCTTAGCAACTTTTAATGTTCTCTTAGTACTTACTGTAATATGTAATTGGTTTATTTGTTCACTTTCTGTCTACCATCCTCCGTGGGACATACACTCTGTAATGTGACTCCACCTTGTCCAGCATTTAGCTCCCAATACTTATACAGGGGATCATAAATATTTGTTGAATTACTACATGAACTGCAAAATGGACGATGCTATTTAAGGTTGGCTCATTTGAAGAAGGTCTACTGGAGGAGGCAGGCCCTGGGCTGGGCATCAAGATTTAGACTTCGAATGTCACTTGCTGTTATTTAGGAAATCAGAAAGCACTAAAACTCCTTAAATTGTTTAACAATTTTGACTCCTCATTTCGAAATAATTCCTTTTCATATAAAATAGCATAGAAGAGCCTAAGGGTTACCCTGTGAGATTTACATACTGGAATGCTGATGGTTATGCTGGATCTGCTCAACAGAACATGTTAAAGGGAAGAAATGAAACCAAAAAAAGAACCTTAAGTCAGTGTCAAAATGACGACTTCAAATAATTTTTAAAATCTCACTTCAACATGTTACCTCCCTTTGAAAGTGACACTTATGTGCTTCCAAATATAGCAGGGGGCAGAGTGTGAAGGTGGTGTACATAATTCATTATACAATGTACATAAATTTATGTATGTCAGGAAGACTGGCCGAACTTCTCTAACTGTGGCTTTGTAAGGTATCTCTAATATTCAAGAGGGTTACTGCCTGAAAAACTGAATTCTAAGCTAGCAGGTACTTTAAACAATGTGAAGTAATGAGACCTGTAAGTATTTGCAAAAGGTGAGAATATACACTGGAATAACAACTGTCTTTTGGCTGTGGAGACATATAAACATAAAATCCCTCTTTGTCCTGAAGAAAATGATACTGAGGGGAAAAAAGTGAGCATGGCCCTCATCTGCTGTGCTGGTCAGAGACTTGCACAGTAGTGCCCCAGGGATTTACTCACCCCCACCCTCTGCATTGGCACCTTGCACCCCCAGTGCCTCTCTTGGTTTTTCTCAAGATGACATGAACACTTGGGTCTCTAGGGGTGTTTAGAGATTTTTAGAGAAACAAGGATGGGTCAGTGGAAGTCATCACATTTATTGTGGACATTTAAAAAAGTTTTTAAAACCATTTTGGTACAAGTAAGTAGGTCGTCTGAGGAAAGGCAGGTCTACACTTAAAGCTGAATTTGTCTTTTTAAAAATACATACTTTTGAGGAAACAAAATTGCTCTCCCTGATGAGGAGTTCTACTTATAATAGGTTCTAACATTCCAAAAACAAAGTGAACACAGAGGTAGACAAATAAGACTGAAAGGATTGGGAAGTGGAGCCCAGGGCTTGTTCATGGGAAGAGAGCTCAGTCCTGGACAGTAATGGCCTGCCTGTGGACCACAGAGCGGCAGATGACATGGCAGGGCTGTGTAATCATTGTGACCTGGGCTAACCCTGGAACACTGATGGTATCTGAGGGGGCCTTGAAAGAAGCTCAAGTGTACAAAGTAAATAAGTAAAACTCGAATGATTATCTACCATGCTGAGAAAAACAGAACTTCAGGTTAATTAACAAGAGCTTTTGGCACCCCTTCTTCAGAACTGAGATCCAAAGAACTGATATATGTACTTCAAGGAGTTAATGAAAAAGCTGCTATCAGATCCTAATAGCTAAGAATTCCAGTCTCCTTTTTTGAAAAAGAAGATCAAATGCTAGTTAGGAAGCTCTTTTGAAAAACAGAATGTCTTGGGGCGCCTGGCTGGCTCGGTCAGTGGAGCGTGCGACTCTTGATCTCAGAGTTGTGAGTTTGAGCCTCATGCTGGGTGTAGAGGTTACTTAAAAATAAAATCTTAAAAAGAAAAAGAAAAAGAATGTCTTTAACCTTCGCTTCATGCCCTCTAGAAGAGGGGAGAACTTGAATCCCTAAGGTGTGCAGGAATGAACTCTGTTTCTGAGGCACTAAGTGTGTCATGTAAGGGCCACAAGGGCAAGGAGAAGATGACAACAGAGAGATAAAGGGCCCACTCCAGCCAAGGGAGGAGAGCCAGCAAATGGGGCTGACGGGCAGCACCTTACATAACTCCTCAAACTGTACACATGGGAGCACACACGAAACAGGAAATTACTAAGATCAGGGTTTTTCCTTCTTTAAAAGGGTATACTTTCTCTACTGAACGAGAATCGCAAAGTCTTCTGTTCAAATTTGAAAAACAAAGGCATTAAAAAATCACATGAAATGATATATAATTAAACAACGAGAGTAAGGTAAAATAGTCTGGAAGGCTAATGAGCTATTATAAGTAATAATATTGACATTACTACTACTTACATCAATGACAAATGAACACTGACTGTGCGCTCTGTGCCAGGTACAATTCTAGACATTCCACATACATTATCTCATTGAATCCTCACAACAATCCTATATAATATTATCACCATTTCACAGATGAAGAAAATGAGGCAGAGGGTGGTTATCTAAGGTCAAAAAGCTAGTAAGTGATGGAACAAGAATTTATATTCAAGCCATTTGGCTGGAGAGTACACCCTCCTTGCAATCATGTTATGTTATTTATAGTTATACTTGAACAGTAATGGGATATTGGATATACACTGTATGGTGTCTTGGTTTGCAAGCACCATGGGATCTTTATAGTTACTCTGTATGGTATGCAGGACTACTTTATTTCTAGGAGGAAATTGACAGAGAGGAAACAGACTCATTTGAGGGCACAGGGTGAGTCAGGTGTTCTGATTCTTCATCTTGAGCTTTCTTTCACCACACCATGCTACAGAGATTTATTTTATATAAACCATCAGATAATTTAGAATGCTTAAATGTACCTTCTATTAGGCATCTCTTGTTTCAGTAGTATAGCTTTTAAGATGTCTCTCTTTGCTTGGTTGTTTTCTTTATCCACGTAGATCACTATACCCCCCCCCAAAAAAAAATCCACAGAAAAAGTCAGTCAAGAATATGCTACATTAGTACCATTCTGTATTTGTACAAATACCTGTTTTTAGAGACACAAGTCATGCCACCTCACTTGTATGCCTGGGAAAAGAAAGCAGCTCTGGAAACCAGAATCAAATCTGAATAGTCATGTGATCTAATGTCATGTCACTGGCAGGTTTATGTGCACACTGTCAGAAAAGATACAAGCGACATCTAAGAGTGCCACATCGCTGTCACTGCCTGTTAATGGCACTGGCAGTCATGACAGTAAAAGCCAGCAGTCTTTATTGCTTTGTATTTGAGGGATTTACTGCATTTTCTCTTGCCCAAGAAACGAGTGATAATGATAATGTATGGCAGAGAGCTTGTCCTTCCTGACAGCCTCAGTAATTTAATCCTTCTCTCCTGCCACAACATGCAATAAAAGAGGCATCTAGTGTATTGGGTTGAGGAAATCCATAGGCTGATGTTTGCTGGTGTTCGGGTGGGGGCGGTAAGGGAAGAGAAATGTAGGGAAGGGAGAAAGAGGCCTTAAGGGTATGAAGTTTGTCTTTGATTTTTAATGGTGCGTGGTGGGGGGGCGGTGGTGGCTGGGGTGGCTCAGTTGGTTAATCATCCAACCCTTGGTTTGGGCTCAGATCATGATCCCAGGGTCTTGGGATAGAGCCCTGGGTCATGCTCCACACTCAATGGGGAGTCTGCTTGGGGATTCTCTCTCTCTCTCTCTCTCTCTCTCTCTCTCTCCTCTGCCCCCCCCCCACATGCTCTAAATAAATCTAAAAAAAAAAAAGAGCATGCATGTTGGCATGCAGGAATGTGGCCAGACTTTACTCGGCTGAAATAGGATATGAAATAACTGATCTAAAGTTCCATCAGGAAGAAGGCGGTGAACACTTGAAGCCGTAAATAAGCACCTGCACTTTAGGAAAATGGCATCTCAGAGTGCGAACACCAATTTTCAACCTGGTTATTTTTTCTCAGCTCAGCAGCCATTCAGCATGTCTTAGCTTCTGAAGACATTTTGGAGGTAAAATGCCCCCTGTGTCCAGATCTCAATTTAGAGACTATCCTTGATCAAAAGTACACACAGGGTGAAGGATACCATGACAATTCCAAAGCCAGACTCCCCTGGGAACACTTTTCATCTTGAGAATGTTCCCCTGGACAATTTTAGTCCAGTCTCAAATTATGATAATACAAATTCATTTAATCATTTGACGTGCTGGGCACTGAATTGGGAACACAGTGTGGGAGACACATACGTGTCTGTGTAGGGATGGGTTAAGGGTTTAAGAGAAGTGAGAACCAAGGTCAAATAGCGGCTCTTAGCTTGTTGCTGTTTGCATGATGCAATATCAGTAAAAGTGGCTCATGATACAGGTTTCTGAGATTTATAAGAATCAAAAAAGAGGGTTCAGAGTATTTTATCAGTATAGTGCCTTGCTTATCAATGCTAAAAAGGCTTACTAAGAGGTGAGTTCAAAAAAAAAAAAAAAAAAAGAGGTGAGTTCTACTAATGCTGGAAGACTGGACCTCATTTTGGCCACCAGTACACCAAGCCAATGGGACTGAATCCAAAGTCTAGAATTTTTCAATTAAACTAGGCCAGTTCTGATAACGTTACCTCAATAGCTTGAAATAAAATTTTTAATGTGGTAAAATACAAGTAACATAAAATTGATCATTTAAATCATTTTTAAGCACACATACAATGACATAAAGTATATTCACACTGTTGTACAACCATCATGACCATCCATCTCCAGAACATTCTCATCATCCCAAACTGATAATAGTATCTCCCCCCTTCCGCCTCCCCCCAGTCCCTGGTGACCTCTATCCTACTTTCTGTCTCTATGAACTGGACTATTCTAGGTACCTCTAACTAAGTGGAACCATGCAATATTTGTCCTTTTGTGTCTGGCTTAATTCACTTAGCATAATGCTTTTTAAAGTTCACCCACATGGCATGTAACTGAAATTTCACTCCTTTTTAAGACTGAATAATGTTCCATTTTGATACAAAGATTTTGTTTACCCATTTGTTTGTTGATGGATATTTGGATTGTTCCTACCTTTTGGCTACTGTAAATAATGCTGCTATGAACATAGGTATCCGAACATCTGTCAGAGTCCTTGCTTTCAATTCTTTTGGGTAGGTATCCAGAAGTAGAGTTGCTATACCTTATGGCAATTCTGTTTAACTTTTTTTTTTTTATCATTGAAATTGGTTAAAAAGAAAAAAGAAAGATATAGTTGGGACACCTTCTGCTTCTGCTTCATCCAGTTGGCCAGCACTCTGTATTTCCTATTATCTTAACAATGACACAAATAGTGACAGCCATCATTTATCAATTGGTATTTATGTACTAAGTATTACACCAATACTTTTCTTATGGCAATTGCATGTATTAAGAACCATGCTGTTCCATATTTGACAAATGATTAAATAGACCCAGAGGAGGTAAGTAATTTGCCCAAGCTCATATAGTTAGAAAGTGGCAGAACCAGAATTTGGATCCAGCAAAGTCTGCCTCCAGAGCCTGCCTTCTTAACCTCCATGCTAGAATTTCTCCTTCTTCCATATGAAGCTGAAACTTTTTCTACTGTTTAAGCTGCAACCATGTGGTCAGCACAGACCTGAGTGTGAGAGAGAGTTCTGTACCTGAATCAAGGGAAGCCACCTGACCCTCCTTTCACTCTTTCACAAAGGGATATTGCTTAGGTGCAGCTGCTCCAGGTGTCTTAAACAACTCTCTTCGGTTGAACACTTTTTAAAAATTCCTTTCTGAAAAAGCTCAAGCTCCCTATCCATTAGCTTGCTTCTCTCAAGGTATACCAAATGTGAAGTCCAGCTCTTCTGCTTGGCACCAACAATGCCTAGAATATGGGTGTCTTAATCTAGATCAGTTATTCTTCACCTTTAGTGTATGCCTGCATCCCTGGGCGGGCTGGTTAGAATGCAGATTATTGAGCTCACCTTGAAGTTTCTAATTCAGCAGGCCTGGCTCAGGGCCTGAGAATCTGCATTTTTATCTTCACAGCTGCTGCTGGTCAGGATGTCACACACTGAGAACCACTGTGTAGCTCAACATCCCTTTGCCTATTTTTTGAGTGGGATCAGCAACCAGTGAAACTTTTGTGTTGAACATGTAGGGAATTTGGACACTGTGGCCACCTCTACACCAGGGTCCTAAAGATAACCATTTGGTGTTCTGGAACTAGACAATTAAAAAAAAATTCTACAGTTTCAAAACTTCAAATAGATCTTTAAAAAAGCAATTCTGTTGATTGAAAAGTATCAGAACTCTCTAAAAATTAAGTTATTTAAGTTTTATACTCATTAGAATCACATTTATTTAAGACTTGCTAGATTTTGACATAAACTTATTGAAAGCATAGGTCTCAAGAAAGGTACAAGACAGTAGTCCAAAAACTTGAGCTGATCTTGAATTGTCTACCATTAAAAATCTATCCTTCACTTCTGCAGGTTGGAAAAATCTTTACATTTTTTTTTATCAGTGTCATTTGGCAGAAATGCAGATGTCTTAATTACAGAGGGTTGATAAACTTGAATCTCAGAAGACTTTTTGTGTCAGAGTGTTATCATTCCCCTAATCCTTATCTTTGTCAAATTTCTCTTATTAGTGACAAAATGTAAATTCTGTTTTTATGTTCTGAATTAAATTTTAATTGTTCCAAAACATAGTCTCTGCTCAGCGCTTAGCGACTAAGGACCCAGATCCGTATAAGTCTCATAAAAACTTTGGACGATTTCATTAATCTTTTTTCTTCCCACTGTCAATTCCCTAGGTTTTATTCAGTCCAGACAACATTCTTCAGACCTACCATTAATCTTATTTTTTCCAAACTATTTTCTTGCTTTCTCAGCATTCTCTGAGCAAAATTTTCAGGCGCAATAAAACACAAATGTTTTGTTCATGCTACAAATGTCTAGCAAGTGAATTCAACTTTGTTTTTTCCTAGCATTAGATATATTTTTTGTGTAAGTGAAAGTGGTATTAGTACCTCTTAATAAAGACCGAATCAGGCTATAAATAATTCTGGGGATCACTATAATAAACCTCTCATTTTATGTACCTAATTTAGGTCTCATGAGACAAATCCCTTTTGAAAAGATTCAAGCCATAATGCAGGGTAAAAATCATTGTGAGGTTCAGTCAACCTCTCAACTGGTATGGTGTTCAAACAGGAAATAGCATGTACTAATTGTCCTTTAGATTTTCCATCGGAATTAAAAAGTCAGTTTGGAAATAAAATTACTTTCATTAACATTTAATAAGATTTGGAAGATGTAAGTCTACATTATATTGACCTTTTACATCAAGTCACAAGTGAATGGCAAATCATTACAATAATTAGATGAGATAGTTACTTATTAACCAAAGATTCAAGGAGATTCCCCTGTACTAAAGGTGATACAAATACAATAATTTAAAAATAAACATTTTCACTATGTCATAATTAAGTGAAAAATAAAATAAAGCCTCCTATGACGTTAATATTATTTCTCAAATTTGCTGATGACCCAAGATTACATTTTTTTTTTTTTATATAGTAGATAAAAAACAACATTATTTTGCTCGGAAGCACAAAATACATTTCTCTCCCCTCCCACCAGGAGAGGATTTAAATATCCTTACAATTCTTTTCATTTAGCCTTTAAAATACTTACAGTCAAATTCCAATAGGTAGGAAGAGAAGTTGAAAAAAGGTATATAGTAAACACTTCTACAGAATTTATTTCTAATAAATTACTGGTTTTCTTGTTGCATTCAGATGAACAATTATTCATTACAGCCATAAGCAATTGTTAAAATACCAATTAGATCGTAGGTTATCTTGTAGTAAAAGGAAAAAATATACCTGAGCCAATGCCAACCAACTAACAAAAAGCCCCCAAAGTCCTTGGTTACATGTGAGAACCTTACAAAATTCAGGACACTTGAGCATGTGCTAACAGGTTGCATCCCCAGAATGATTTGCATTGCTTCTTAAGCAAATAAAAACAATCTGTTGTGCAGTGGGCCAAATTTCTCAATGTACAATTTCTAAAAAGCAATTTTGTTGTCAGTCCAACCAAACATTCTACTGCCGACCTTTAAAAAAAAAGAATAATACGAAAGCCAGAAGAGTTTGTCTCTTTTCTTGGGGTATGGTATTTTCATTATAATTAGCTGTCTAATCAGTTCTTTCAATACTAATAATATTTTGCTATGGTTTACTTTTCTGAAACTTTGCAGGTAAAAGATCTCTAGGAAGCTTGAGAATGTATTTTTGGAAATATTTGTTATATCAAGTCAGTGAAAGGAAGGAAGAATCAGATTCTTGTTCTGACCACACTATTTATTTCCCATATGATTTCTCAACCTATCTGTCATTATAGAATTATAGAATTTGAGCTGGAAGGGATCTAAGAAAGTACCTTATTCAACAGATAAGAAAATAGGATACCATGAAATCTAAACATCTTACCCACATAACTAATAAGAATTGTGGATACAGGGAAGACTGGAACAGATTTCTGGATACTCATGATTATTGTCTTAATTTTTGGACCACAGTTCCAAAAATAGCAGGTGTGTGCACATGTGCCTACACATGTACATACACACACAAGTAACCATGAGCATTTGTAATCTTACTGTATGATCAATCAGTAGCATGGTATACATAAAATCAATAGCACAATTACACATGTTGATTAAAATACAATTTATAAAACTGGTGAGAAAAAATATCAGTGTTCAAGTAGCATAAGATGGCCTGTTTTGGCTAAAGGTAATGCAACACTCCATCTTTATGTTTTAATATAGGGCTTTAGAACTTAGGAAGCAGTTTTAACATAGGGTCATGTCAGATTGATATGCTATTTTTACTCCTCTTGAATTATACATTGATATATACCATTTTTAAAAACATCTTAAAGTTGGCTGATTGAAGAATTTACAGGGTACCAGTTGGGTCCGACTTGGATGTCAACTAGCTGATAGAGAAAGCTCTCAAAGAGGAAACCTGCCTCCAGTTATCAGTGCATGTGTGGGCTAAACCATGAAAAGGTATTCTAAGAATTTATCTCACTCAATTAAAATCCTGAACATATAGACACTAGGAGAGATGTACACATATATTGTAAAAACATCCATCTGATAACATTGATCAGAAAGATAGAAAAAATTAGGTCATTAAATTGTTTGAATCATATGATTAAAAAGCTAGTACTTTTCCCCCCATGAAATACCATACTTTTTGATTCAATTCAATTGGCAACTGAGGTGACATTTTTCTGCTGATACTATAATATAGAAGGAACATCTAGAGATATTGTTTCCTTTTCTCTTTAGTATTACTTTCTGTTGATACTATAATATAGCAGGAACATCTAGAGAGATTTTTTTTTTCTCTTTAGTATTACTTCAAATTTAATTTCTTAATCCTGGGATGCCTGGATGGCTCAGCGGGTGAGCGTCTGCCTCTGGGTGTGATTCCGAATTCCTGGAATTGAGTCCTTGCATTGGGCTCCTTGCACAGAGCCTGCCTGTGTCTCTGCCTCTCTTTCTGTGTCTCTCATGAATAAATAAATAAAATCTTAAAAAATTTTTTTAATCCTTATGCTATAGTTTTGACTTTTATTAATCCATTCTGATGAGACTTCCATGACTTTATGTGAACATTAGAGAATTATACTTTTTCCCTGTTCCTGCAGTTACCTTCACAGATAAGACAAAAATAAAAGTCTATGTTATAAAGGAACCATACATACCATTGCTATAATTATAGTAGACCCACTGCCCACTCTTGGGTTTTGGAAGTGACACAGGTGTCTCTTCAGCAGGAAGACTGTAGAATCTGCATTCAACAAACAGCCGTTGGATAGTGTCATCTGCAGTCACTCGAGAATCATTAAGGCTTAGAGCTATGATCTCAATCCGAATTTTTTCTGATGGCTGTTTAAAGAGCAAAAACAAAACAAAACAAAAAAACAACAAAGTAACATAAAACAAATGAGCAAAAACCTCTTTATTGTTTTTCAGTATAAATTTTAAATAAAACATGAAGGCCAATGGGTTTCTTTTTTGGAACGCATTGTACACTACTGTATAGTTATACATGATAGATTATTCACGACAGAGAGAGAGAGAATGAGATTCTAATGCCCCAGGGTTTGAAGTTAACAGTGTCATGGCAATAGTCTCCTGATTTACATTTGAGGCTATAAATACCCCACTAGTAGTCTATCAGGGGCGAAGATTATGAGATCTTCATCTCCGATTGCTTTCAGAATGACAAGTATCAGTTGGCCTTATTTCAAACTATGTAATGAAGTACATGTTTATCACTGCTTTTATTTAATCTACAGTACCTGAGAAGTTTCGGTTATTCAGAGATCAAAGCCTGTTGAATACTTTATAGCTATTATGCTAATAAATGTAGCTATATGAATCCATATTAACTAGAGCAGAAACTATAATTCATCCTCTTGTATATTCTGCCATAATATATTTCATTCAATATGTAATGTTTTCAAACAAAAGAAACAAGATTTTTATCTAATCTACCATATATTTCCTTGCAATTTATTTTTTATCTCATCTTTACAGAATTAACAACTAAAAATATATCTGTTTTACTGTGTAATTTTCATTTCAATCCTTACTTAATAGATTTTGGTATCACAGACATCAGTATATGAACCATACATGTTTCCTTGAGTAATGATTTAAAACAAACAGACGGACTTAAAAATTAGATCACACCAAGATAACTCCTGTTTGTTTTTACAATTTTAAATTTGTGCTTCATTTCCTTTTACTAAATTCCTCTTTACTAAATTCAGAAGCATGCTAATGTAAATTGTATAGCTTTAAATAATAATTAGAAAATTCTGAAACTAAAACCTGTCTATAGGACCAACTTTTAGGAACTCACTGTCAAACATAAATCAGTGTGTAAATTCACCACAGTGATTACTTAGATATTTCAAAGCATATGATATAATTAATTAAACTGAAAAGCATAATTATCCTATTGTAAAAATATCCCCATAAAGAACAATTTCTATTGCTGTCAAACCCCCTCAATATTTGATGAAGTAATTTTACCCCACTCTTTCAAAAGACATTTTCTTTTATTATGTATTCTAAGACACTTTAACTAAAAACCCAAATCTGAATATTTCAATAAGGTTATTTTATTATTCAGTAGATTCATGGAAATTTTACTAGGATGACAGAGAAAATTCCACACCATTCTGTCTCCACTAATACAGGTACAAGGCTGCAGCTGGCAATATTACTAGGATTAGCATAGTATGATGAAATATTTAAAGGAAAATTTTTTCTAAAACCTAATAAATCAAATGACTGCCAAATGTCATTAAAGTGATGGTCTTTGACTTGAATATGCTTTTCATATTCAAATTTGAAAAGAAAGAGATGAAAGCCTGGAAAGGTTACTCGGTTTCAACTAATAACCTCAAGCCCTCTCCGTTCACGTGCATAAAAAATGAAGTTGGCTCCATTGTCTAACCTCACTTCAGAAAAGCCCTTCTCTGCTTGCCAAAGACTAACATGGTAAAGAAAATATTTTAAATGATATTATTTTTTCCTTAAAATGTATGGTGGTTGTCAAAATACCACACACGAACACCCATTTTATAAATCTGCTTCAAATGTAGCACAATGCATAATTAAGCCTTTTACATGAGTTGTAATTTGACAAACTCAGAATTGCTAAAATAGTAACTTCTTATAAAACATTTGTTTGCCCGCACAAAAGAATTAAAGGAAATTAGCCATAAAAAGGCAAAAGAGATAGATACATGGTTATTTCTAAATTGTGAAAAGAAGAATTTAAAGTTGTTTATCATAGAACCCTATGAAGAAATGAACGAACTTTTAAATAGCAGGGGAATAAAATTTACTTAATGGGTTGGTTATTTTATTAAATATTAAGTTTATAGTCCTCATATGAAAACTTACACTATTGTAAGAACGTATTTAGGTTGTCAAGTAAGGCTATATACAAAAATATAATTCTAAATGAAAGTAGATTACAGCCAAAGAAACAAATCAAAACATTAATACCAAACAAACCAAAAGAAAACCCACATTATTCAAATAAATAAAAGAGCTTTAAAATTCCTCACATGATGACATCTCCTTTCTCGTCCAATTTTTTGTTGTTATCCACTACCCCCCCATCCCACCCTAATCTCATTACCTCTATCCTATGTCCTTCTAAATTCTCTAATATTATGGATAGAAGTTATTAGTTGTCATTTCTTTGTTCTTTTTATGCTACATGAATCAAGTTAAAATACATCAAAAAGGGGATATGTTTTCCAAATCATATATATCTAGGGAAGCATGCTCTGGATAAAGAATTTTCCAAACATGATATATTTTGGCTACTGGGACCAGCCAATTTATTTTTCAATGTTGGAAAAATACTGGTTGTAGTGTTGCCTCTGGAATCAAAAGTTCAACTAGATTATATATAAAGATTTTGAAGGTTAGGAAGCACTTCAATTGCATAACTGACAACTCCAACTTAGTGTCAGAAATGAACTCAAATTCTCTCCTCTTCCCCAAGCTCATTCATCCTCTGGTGTTTCCTATCTCAGGTGACATCACCATCTCCCTGGTCACCTAAGCCCAGGAGACCTTGGAGTCACTTCTGATATCTCTTTTTTCATACCCACATCATCCTACAGATTACCCATTCTTGTTCATTTTACTTCCTAAATATCTCAATGATTCATCAAATTATTGAAAGCTTATGATATTTCAACATTGTATCCACTACTGGGGATATAAAGATAAAATAGGATGTGGTTTATTTTCTCATTTTTATTTCTAGAGAAATTTCTTTAGGTTCTCATCTGATCTGATGGAAGAACTAATTCAACAGCTTCCTAGTATTAAAATGTAGTTTGCTAGAATAACAAGGAAGAAGTCAGAAGGAATCATAAAAGATAACTGGTTGGCAGAACTATAAGCAGATGGACGGCATGAGGCTGTAAATTCAGTGATACAGGAACTATTATCTTGCATATGGTATCACTGGTGTGGTATGTAGTACAGACTCAAAAATTAAGTGGATATACTCTAGAGCTGTAAGAGAGGTGAGGCACTCTTGCTCCTAATCCCTTGTTGGCAGCCTCAACTACTCTTTTTGTGGCCAAAGTCTCTCTCTAAAAACAAATCAGGTATCACCTCTGCTTGAAAACTATTAACCTCCATTCTTGCTGTTTTCCTGGACCAGTGGTGTGCTATTTATATAGCTCAGGTTTGGCATTGAAAAATCTTCTCTATTAGACAAAATTCTACTTATTTTAGGCCCTGGGCCATACATACTGTCCTTTCAGGATAGCATTACTAATCTTCAAGAGCAAGTTGGTTCCTCCACTGGACCGTCATTGTACTTTTCAGTCCCATTATACTGGATTTCTTTTTTTTTTTTTTTTTTAAGATTTTATTTATTCATTCATGAGAGACACACAGAGAGAGGCAGAGGTACAGGCAGAGGGAGGAGAAGCAGGCTCAAGGCAGGGAGCCCAATGTGGGAATCGATCCTGGGATTCCAGGATCACACCCTGGGCTAAAGGCAGGCACTAAACGGCTGAGTCACCCAGGGATCCCTATACTGGATTTCTTTACTTACCTGCCTCTCTCACACTGTGAGCTCCTGGAGGCCAGAACTGTCTCTTACCAATCTTCTACTTAACATCCTATCTGGCACATAGTAGGCTCTCAATAATCAGTTAAAGATACAGAGTCAAGGGAGGCTGAATATCTTTTACATATTCACATTATCTTTTGCATATTGCCAGACATAGAGGAAGCTCAATTATTAGTGTTTTCTCTTTTATTTTTTTTTAAAGATTTTATTTATTCATGAGAGAGAGAGAGAGAGAGGCAGAGACACAGGCAGAGGGAGAAGCAGGCTCCATGCAGGGAGCCCAATGTGGGACTCGATCCTGGAACTCCAGGATCATGCCCTGGGCCAAAGGAAGGCGCTAAACTGCTGAGCCACCCAGGGATCCCCAGTATTTTCTCTTTTCACAAATATTGTGTCTCCCATGTTTCGGTAGGTTGGCGATTAATAGCCATTGAAAAATATACAGAAATCTTGTCGTTCTAGATTTTAGTTAAGTAAGGCTATTTCAAAGACAGGCCAATATTGTGCAATTGAGATGGTAGGTTACTATTATTTCAAGTTTTTTGTATGTTTCAATTTTTCATAATAAAACAACAAAAAAAAGTTCCATTAGGAGACTTGGAAAGGATAACAATATTCAAATGACAAAGCGAAGCCTCTGCAGATAGATGCATAATCATGTCTGATCAGAATCACTAGAACATGACAGGTCTACTTTGGCAGGACCCTAGTAGCCTCCACAAATGGTAAGTTTGCCACACAGCATACATAGGCTTTAGCCTTTTCCTGTTTTTTTTTTTTTTTTTGTGTGTGTGTGTGAGAGAGAGGTAGTGCATGCACGCATGAATGTGGGGGTGTGGGGGTGCAGAGGGAAAGGGAGAGAGAGAGAATCTCCTAAGACTCCACACTGAGTGGGGAGCCCGCCTTGGGATTTGATCTCATGACCCTGAAATCATAACCTGAGCCGAAATCGAGAGTCTAATGCTTAACCAACTGAGCCAACCAGGTATCCCTCCCATTTTCTTTTCTATATGTGTGAATGTTTGTTACTAAGTATGATGTTACTTTTTTTGTCTCCTTCACCAACTGGCCTATTAACTTCCTAGTTAGCAAGATGTTGACATCAGCATATAAAAAGAGCATTTAAAAGTTCTGATTGTGGTAAACAGAAGTCATAGAAGTCACTCAAATAGGAACTGCAAGCAACTTTCTTTTTGTTGTCTGTATAGATGGACACCACATATCATGTGATTGAATGATCTAAAGATGTGATGACAGCTAGTATTACTTGCAGAGAAAAAAAGTTATAGTTCTCATGATTTTGGCTCAATGCCACTATTGCTTCCTGACTGATGTTAATTCACGTTTTAGGCCATATTTTTTCTATAGTATTTACTTAAGCTTTTACTGGCATGCTTGACTTTTTTGTTTTACTTCAGAGGTTCATGTTGAATTCTTCTTTGGTTTTCACCATCAGAGCAACCACACTGGAGCTGAATTGTTAGAGTCCTAAAAATTAATTATACTCGGGGCAGCCCGGGTGGCTCAGCGGTTTAGCACCTGCCTTCAGCCCAGGGCCTGATCCTGGAGACCTGGGATCGAGTCCCACGTCGGGCTCCCTGCATGGAGCCTGCTTCTCCCTCTGCGTCTCTCTCTCTCTCTCTGTGTCTCTCATGAATAAATGGATAAAATCTTCAAAAGAAAAAAAAATTAATTATACTTGACAGCCCTTAAACATAGTATTCCTTAACTGAGAAGGGCCTATGATAAAGGTTTTGCAACTTGTTTCAGTCAATTAGATTTAACTTTAACTCCGGTGAGATTACATGTGAGTTTTATTTCACTCTAAATCTCTACAGTGATTAAGCATTTCTGTAAAATTATAAAATATAGAAAATAATTTGGCATATTCAAATACTCAACATCCTAAACAGATGTTACTATTTTGCTGTGTCTGATTCAAACTTTTTTGTTGTTACTGTTGAAGAACTAAAACATTTCAGATGCAGGTAAAGCCCCCACCTCTCCTAGTTCCTTTCTCTCCTTTCTCATTCCCCCAGAGGAAACTAGTATCCTGAAGGTGGTGTGTATCACTCCCAAACATGCCTGTATGTTTTCTACAACATGTGTACAGTGCTGTTTTCTGTTTTTACATTTTATATTAGTGGTACCATTCTCTATAATTAGTGGTTAACCATTCTGCAACTTGTGTTTTTTTTCTCACTCAATACTATAGAGATTGTTCATGTTTATAATTAAAATCTAACTCATTCATATTGTTTTACAGAATTCCATTTATATTGCATATATAATCTATAGTTCACTTATTTCTCTACTGATAATGAAGTTGATCACAATTTTTTGTTATTACACTGTTGTTGCATTGTCTATCCCTTTGTTTTTCTGTATATGTGAGTGATTCTTAGAAGAATTGCTAAGTGACAGATATGAGAAATTCAAATCACTCCCCAAATGGCTACATGAATTTACATGAGTATTATATTTATCACCATAAAAATGTGTATGTATGTGTGTGTGTGTGTAAATAAATACAAATAAAGCCTACCTCTTAGGAGCCATGGTAGGTAGAACTTGGTACTTTTTTTTTTTTTTAAGATTTTATTTAGTTAAGAGAGAAACACAGAGAGAGGCAGAAACATAGGTAGAGGGAGAAGCAGGCTCCCTGTGAGAAGCTCGATGTACGACTTGATCCCAGGACCTCAGGATCATGCCTTGAGCAGAAACCAGACTCAACCACTGAGCCAGCCAGGCACCCCAGAACTTGGTAGTTTATAGCAAAATGATACATAACAGAAATGGAAGGTGATGATCTATGTCTATGTCCTTTAAGAACAAAATTTTAATTGGGGTGAGCTCTAAAAAAAGCTCAAAATGTTGGTTCAAACAGTCAAACTCACTGTTGGCACTTACAGGGCCACATGTAAGTGGGGTGAGGTAGCAATGGTTAACGGTGATTCTTACAACTTCCCTTCTTCAGGCTGGAGGTGGGCAGAGTCATTGCAAAAACTCAAATAAAAGTCCTCTCAACTCACACTAGACTCCAAAAAATTCTTATTAGGAATCATATCTGCTCTTCGCACATGTTTTTTTTTTTTTTTTCCGCACATGTTTTGATTGAAAAGTCTTTGGTTTTTTAAAATAACAGCTCTTTATTTTTTTAAAAAACAAATTAATAGCTCTTTAGGAGAAATAAGAGTGAAGAGACACTCAAATTGTTGAGATAACAATGTTTTTAACAAACAAAACCAAAAAGACTTCAGCTTTTATCAATGGCGGTAACTTATCTTTTCTCAAAGGCTCTGTGAAAGACCTATATTGAACAAATAATATAAATATTGAAAAGTTCATAATGGAGAAACAAATGGTGCTAGGGATAGGAATACTTATTTTTAGAATATTGTCATGGTATCCCTTATATACCATGTAAATTACTGCACCTATAATGGTCAGCAAATTACAGAAGCTTGTTACCACATGTTCTAAAGCAATGGTTGGAATATTTATTCCTGTCCTAATGCACCTGAGGGATATGACACATTTCCATCATTAACTGTGGCTTACTATGGCAATAATGTGAAGGAAGGAGAGAATTTTAAAAATTACCCTCAATTTCAGGTGATTTTGATATGCCATTCCATTCTCACCATCATTGAAAACAGATGTTATAGTACAGTGGTTCTCAATTCTGGCTGCACATTAGTATCACCGGGGGAGCTTTAAACAAAATTTGGATTTAGCTGATCCGGATGGAGCCGGGCCCTGGCATTTAAAAACACTCTCTAGGTGATCCCGTGTGCAGTCACAGTGAGTAGTACCACTTTTCCCTAAAGTTATTCTCTCTAGCATACCCCAGAATGACCTGAGAGGCTTGATAACACACAGATTGCTGGGACCCAGTCTCTGAGTTTCTGATTCATGAGGTCTGGGGTGGGGTCCAAGAATTTGCATCCTTACAAGTTCTCATGTGATGCTGATGCTGCTGGTTTGGGGACCACATTTTGAGAACCACTGCTCTAAACCAAAAAAGATTGAACCTACATTTGTTGACCCTTTCTAAGATATTTATTAAAAGGCTTCTACAAGGGTAACTTGGTGGCTCACTTGGTTAAGCATCTGCCTTCAGCTTAGGTCGTGATCTCAGGGTCCTGGGATGGAGGCCTAATTCCACCAATTCCTGGCTGCCTTCTCAGGGGGAGTCTGCATCTCTCTCTGCCTTTCCCCCTGCTCCTATACACTTTTTTCTCTCTCTCTCAAAAAAGAATATTTTATTTTTTAAAATTTATTTATTCATGAGAGACACAGAGAGAGAGAGAGAGAGAGAGAGAGAGAGAGAGGCAGAGACAAGCAGGCTCCCTGCAGGGAGCCCTATGTGGGACTCGATCCTGGGACTCTAGGATCATCCCGTGGGCCAAAGGCAGGCGCTAAACCACTGAGCCACCCAGGGATTCCCCCCAAAAAGAAAATCTTAAAAAAAAAGCTTCCACGATATTAATATTAAACTGTTCTTTAGTTATTTAACATTTTAATGCATAATTAGCCTACAAATTATTTCCTTTCTAGACGCAATCTACGCTCATTATTAAAAGTAATCAACAATATAAATCCTAAAAGCAAAGTATAAAAAATTCCTTGTTTTCTCCCAACTCAGGGGTTGGCAATTTTTTGCTGTAAAGGGTCAGCCAGCCAGTATTTTTTGCATTGCAGGTCATATGATGGGTATAGCTATGTTCCAATAAAAGTTTTTTTAAAAAATATTTATTTATTTATTTATTCATGAGAGACACACAAAGAGGCAGAGACACGGGCAGAGGGAGAAGCAGGCTCTCTGCAGGGAGCCCGATGTGGGACTCAATCCCAGAACTTCAGGATCACGCCCTGAGCCAAAGGCAGACGCTCAACCGCTGAGCCACCCAGGTGCTCCCCAATGAAAGTTTATTTACAAAAAAGGAGGGCTGGGTTTGACACATGGGCCATAGTTTGCTCACCCCTGTCCTGATCCATGTCTCAGAGAAACTCACTGCTAATGAATGGTGTTTGGATTATACACTTCCAGACATTTTCTTTGCTTATGTAAACCTAAATGGTGTGTCTGTATGCTCATATAAAAATATGTGTATATATATATATAAAATATTCCCCCTTTTTTGCTTCTTTATAATGGAATTATCAGTGAAGTATAATTTCTTAACCATTAATTTGGCAAAGGTGTGATGTGGGGAAGTGGGGGAATTTTTATACATTGTTATTTTAACCAGAAATGTTTGTATTAACAAAACCTAGTAGAAACTTAAGGTTCTCCCAAAAGGGGCTTATTTAAATAAATATGGTATAGCTGTGCAATGGAATATTATGTATATGTTAAAAGAAATGGAGTATACTGCTATTGGAAAGATGTTCATAGTATATTAGTAAGAGATAATTAAGTAGCAAAACCTAAAAAATAGTTTTGGAAGCGGTTACTACCAGGAGAATAATCCAACATTTCTGGTTTTACCTAAAATATATTTTGAAACCTACTTTATCTAGCTTAAGCTTCTATATGTAAAATTTGGGAGGGACTTATTTTACCCACTGATAGGATATATTTGATTCACTTTTTGTTTTAAATATTTTATTTATTTATGTGTGTGTGTGAGAGATAGCAAGAGAGAGCACAAGCAGAGGAGAAGGGAAGGAAGAGAGCGAGAAAACAGGCTCCCTGCTCAGCAGGGAGCCCCACTGACCATTGGACTCAATTCCAGGACCTTGGGATCATGACCTGAGCCGAAGGCAGATGCTTAACCAACTGAGTCACCCAGGTGCCCTCATATTTGATTCTGAAGTGATTTAATATTTTTTAATACATGAATTCTAAAAGTAGTGAGTTGCTTTATGCATTTTTGCCTTTCAAATCCTTAAAATATATTTTGCCGAACATCATTATTACAATCACCTGGGAATGCCAGTTCATATTGTTCAAGAGGACCTGGTTCCCAAGTAGAAATGTAATTTAGTCCAATTAAATATGGCAGTTTTTACAAAACTGCTTAGTAGAAACAGAGGAAGATGTAAATATGCAACGTACAGAACAGACCACTGCTCTTTCAGCATGTGAATTCCCATTCTTACCTGTGGGCGCACCTTAAGAAATCTGTGAATTGATGGCCATACATTTTGTTGTGAAAATGGAAGACTCCATTGCTTAAATGATAAAACTACAAACATTTTGCAAGAAGGATTGTTACTTTTTTTTAATGCCATGGCAGATGCAAATTTTTGGTTTTGATGTCTATTTTAAGGACCTAAAACAAGGCTTTTAATCAATGTATTATACATCAAATTGATACTGTTAACTTCTGATTATTCAAATTAATAAAATATTCATAGAGAAATGTCCAAAGTTTTACATTTCTCAGACTCTCCCCCTCTCCCCCCTTAATTATCATGCCTAGAAGCTTTTTAGTAAAAGCAGCAGTCATCAGGCTGACGGAATCTGACAGGCCAGCAAGGCCCAATTACACTGGTGCTCTGTGGCACTTTGATGTCCTGGAAACGAAGAGAGATAGGGGCAAATTGGGTAGCACATTATGTTAATGACTTGATTTAATCCAGCCACTAAACTTTATGTAGCCTGTTAAAAAAGATGCTAACACTAATTATGCCACTTTGGAAAGAAAAGGAGGGGACAAGCATTTCACTCTGACAAAGCGAAGCTCATAAATGTTGTAAATGAAATGAAACAAAATGAAGTAATCTATGATTAATTATACATCACAGACATGAAAAAAAGAGGAAGAACCAAGTAATATGTCTAAGTCCTGGGAAATCTGTTAGATTCCTTTTAAGGATCAACATTTCTAAGAGATAACTAGGAGCTGTGAGATTCTGAATTATGAAAAAAAGAAACTGCGTGATCTTAAAGTGCTTATACAGCGTAGCAGGTAATTCAGATTCACAGTGTAATTGGCATAAATGATACTTATCTAGGACACTACTTCTGGTCTCACTTTTGTGACATTATAGGGTAGAGGCAATTAAAAAAATCTATCAAGTGGGGATAACCACAGAGTAGGGTTCTCTAATTACTTTTTAATTAGTCTCTGTGCCTCTAATCTATTCTTTACATTATTGATAGCATGCTCTTTTAAAATGCAATTCAAGAGTGTAAACTCCCTAAGAGCAAGAGGATTACTTCTCTGCTGCTATATTCTCAGCGCCTAGAAAAAAGCTTGGAACGCAGCAAATGGTAAAGATCTGTTTAATGAGTGAGTGATCTTCCCCCTCCCTTTAAATCCTTCATTGGCTGCTCATAGAACTTTAGGATAGACTTCAACCTTCTCAGATGATACAAGGAGTCCTCAATGCTCAGGACATGCCTATCTTTTCAGCATATCCTCCTGAGCCTCCTCAGGTTGCCATAACGTAGCCCATCCTAAAACCATTCTGAATTCCCAGAAAGAGCCATGTTCCACATTCTCTCTAATTCTTAAGCTATCATTCTTTTGACTCTAAAGATCCCTCCATGGCCCTTACTTACTCCTAATCATCTTCAACACTTGGCTCAAGCTTCACTGACTTTAGGAAGTCTTCCTTGATGAGGGTCCCTAATGTACCTGCCTGAATGTTCCCATAGCATCCTGTGCATTCCATTCTCCTAGTGCTAACCACTATGCATTGATTGTGTTTCCCCTGCAGACTGTGACTGCTTTGAGGCCAGGAACGGCTTCTTTTATGACACACAGTAGATGCTAATGAATGTAGAATTGTGATATTAGAGGACATATTACATAGGATGTGCTTATTAGCACATAAGAGCCATTCAATAATACCTTCCTTCTGATGAGAGCCATGTATCACTGTGCTGAGATTTCTACCTGAAGCAGTTCTTAAAGAAGAGGTAAAGAAAGAAACTAATGAGACACAAGGATTTTTAAGCTTAAAAAAGTTTTTGTGGTACAACACCTTAATGGAAGTTAACATCATCAATCATTGGACAAAATGACACCCTGTGCCTCCTGACATGATACACTGAAAAGGACACAACACTGCTTTTATTGTATTCCCACCATAACATATAAAGGAATATAATAGGAAAAACAGCACATAAATCCAAATTGAAGGATATTATACAATACAAATGACCTGTATTCTTTAAAAAAATGTTAATGTGAAAGATTCAACATAAAGAAAGGCTGAAACCATCATTATGGATTATAGGGCTAATGAGAGAGGAAAGCTAAATGCAGTGTGCAATATGGATTGGATCCTGGACCAGATTAATCAAATGCTATAAATTATACTACTGGGACAATTGGCAAAATTTTAATAGGGACTGCATATTAAATAGTATTGTATTATTTTTAAAAAAGATTTTATTTATTTATTCATGATAGAGAGAGAGAGGCAGAGACACAAGGCAGAGGGAGAAGCAGGCTCCATGCCGGGAGCCCGATGCGGGACTCAATCCCGGATCTCCAGGATCATGCCCTGGGCCGAAGGCAGGCGCTAAACCGCTGAGCCACCCAGGGATCCCCCAGTATTGTATTATTATCATGAAATATTTAAGGGTAAAGGAGCATGATTTCTGCAACTCGGAAATAATTCAAGAATGTATGTATATATACATCCACAGGTGCACGCATACATATATAGGAGAACCAATGGAAATGATAAATGTAATAAAATGTTAGCAATTGGTGAATGTGCGTGAAGTATATTTAGGAGTTCTTTGTACTAATTTTTCAATCTTTAAAGAAAAAGGTTCCATGTCTCATATTGAATGAATGTTAAAGTAGCACAGAGAAAAACTGGTATAATCACTAGAAAATATGGTAATTCATGATTATGATGATCTTTTGAGGTTTGTTCCTAAGTTTACAGATTAAACTATTTTACTCTATTTGGTAAATAATTTAACAAAACTAAATATCACCTATTAACATAATATACTGGTTAGTACCTTATCCTAAAAGTAGAATTTTTAAAAGCATGTTGGAGGTTATTAAGGGCTACTGAGGCATAAAGCATTGCTTATAACAGTTGCTTACTTTAAATGATATTCACACATTTGAGAAAGCATCTTAAACCATTATAATAAATCACATTTGGAATGGTAGTCAAGACTGTAGCAGTCGGTAGCAAAGTAACACAAATTACTTTCCCAGGAATAATAAGAAAAAAACTCTAGTTTACTATAAAAGAAAAAATAGATGTGTACATTAGAATTAGTTGGATATTTTAGAGACCTAGTTCTTTCTTTCGCTAAACCTCTTTGTTAAATTGAAGTTCTTTATTCTGTCTTAGTCAAAGGCAATGAACAATTCCACCGAGATGCTAGTGATGTTGCCAATACACATGGTTCCATGAATGAAGGAATTCTCAAGCTCAGCACTATGGACATTTTGGGCCAAAGAGGCTGTGAGTCCTGTGCATTGTAGCATGTTTAGCAGCAACCCTAACCCCTACCTATTAGATGCCAGTAGCAGTCCCTCCCAGCGTGACAATCCAGAATTCCTCCAGACATTGCCAAATGTCCTCTGGGGGACAAGATCTCCCCCAGTTGAGAATCATTTTGGTTTAAGGTGCTATAATTTAGATAACACCTTCCTATACTTTGAAAGTTACTTCTGAGTGATAAATATACTGTTTAGAAAATAAAATTAACTGGGATGCCTGGGTAGCTCAGCGGTTGGGTGTCTGCCTTTGGCTCAGGGCCTGATCCCAGGATCCAGGATCCAGTCCCGCATCAGGCTCCCTGCTTCTCCCTCTGCCTATGTCTCTGCCCCTGTCTTGTGTCTCTCATGAATAAATAAATAAATCTTCAAAAAAAAACCCTTACAAAAAAAGAAAATGAACTATTACAATGTCTCTTTAGTATCTACTAGATAAAATCCAAAATGTTTAGCTTCTGCATTGTATCTGAAGTCTTCTATCCTCTTATATAAAAAGGCTGCTCTATAGTTAGTGTATTCCTGACTTCTGAAATGCATATGTATCTCTGCACTAGAAGTGCACATGATTTTCTCTCTGTTATCATATATCCCCATCTTTGAGATGTCATTATTGAAACAGAACACTCCCTCTTACTGTGTGATTGGCCATAACAGAATGGATCAAGAGTATACAACTGAATAAGGATGGATGCAATCCAGTGGCTTTGCATGACTAATTAGATTTTTCTCTTTGGGGCTGGGCAGTTTTGTGTGGCTATCTTTGGGCAATAAACAAGGAAAGCAGTGAAAGTCAGCTTAAAATTAGAAAAAGTAGACATATTGCTCACAAGAGGACAGGTGGGCCAGCTCTGGGCATATCTTCCCTAAAGTCTACTGAAGAGTCACTTAAAATTTCTCCTTCCTCTGAATTTCCTTAATTGGTGACAAGATTATCAGCAAGTCACTTTATCACTTAAAAGCTCATCTGAAAAAATGAGAAGGGGGCTAGAAAACAGCTAAGTATTCTTTACCTCAACTATCTATTACATTAATTATTGGTACTATACCTCCTGGGGTGCCTGGGTGGCTCAGTGGTTGTTCTGGGGTCCTGGGATTGAGTCCCATATCAGGTTCCCCCTAGGGAGCCTGTTTCTTTCTCCCTCTGCCTATGTGTCTGCCTCTCTCTGTGTCTCTCATGAATAAATAAAATCTTAAATAAAAATGATTGGTACAATCTCTTGACATTGTTTTAAATTGTAATTTAACAGTTGAATAACTACTTAACTTTTCGTGAACACATCTTCCCAATTAATGTACATGTTCCCTGAGGGCAGGGCCAGAATACATTTACTTCCTTAGGAGAAGTGATAACAAACTGCAGACACTGAATCCAAAGGAGTCACTGCATAATGACAAGAGAGATGAGTGTTGTTTGTACTTTGACTAAATACATCCCTTAGTACCTATCTTCTTAGACTCCAGGACTGATTCAGTATCTTAGTTCTCATATTCTTATGTTCAAAAGGCTAAATTATATAGGTACCCCAAAATCCTGATGAAGTAGGCAAAGTCTTCCAGAAAAACTACTGATACATGAGAAAGAAATATCTGATTCAGACATGTAGGCTTACTACTCTTGATGTAATGAATGAGAATTCTTAATAAAATGATGTGATAGTTAAATTTTTAAAAGATTGACTGATTTGAGAGAGAGGGAGAGCACACCAAGTGAGAGCAGGGAGGGGGGCACAGGGGAAAGGGGAAGCAAATTCCCCACTGAGCATGGAGCCCAACATGGGGCTTGATCTCACAACTCTGAGATCATGACCTGAGCCAAAACCAAGAATCTGACACTTAACCAACTGAGCCACCTGGGAACCCCTGATAGTTACTTTTATCTGGTAACTTGACTGGACCACTTGATTTTCAGACTTTTGGTCAAACAGTATTCTAGGTGTGTCCTTCTGGGTGTTTCTGGATAAGATTAACATTTGAATTGTTAGATTGAGTAAAGCACACTGCCCTCCCTAAAGTGGATGGGGCCTCCTCCAATCAACTGAAGACCAGAATAGAACAAAAATGCTGAGAACTCCTCTTGTCTGATGGCCTTCAGATGTAACACTGGTCTCTTCCTGACTTTGAACTTGAACTGAAACACTGACTCTGTTTAAGTCTCGAACCTACCTGCTTTCCAGCTAGAACTTATGCCATTGGCACTCGAAGTTTTAAGGTCTTCAGACTCAGACTGGAACCACACCATTGACTTTCCTGGGTCTCCAGCTTGCTGAATGTAGATCCTGAGACGTCTCAGTCTCCATAACCATGCAACTCAATTCCTTACATCTCTTGATATGTACATATTTATTCATGTTATCTTATTGGTTCTGTTTTCCTGGAAAACCCTAATACAAATGGCTATGAAGCTAAATCCCACACAAGGGGCCCATTTTCCCTTTGATTCCCATTTTCAAAAATTTCTAATAGAGAGCAGAGAATTTCTATGCATTAGTTTGATAAATAATTTAACAATTTCAAGTTTGATAAAGCAAAAAAGCTAAACTGAATTGAACTAAACGTATCATTAAAAGTCTATAGGCAATCATATTCAGGATTCCTTCCTTCCTTGATTTACTGATTTTGAACAATAAAGATTCCATATATCAGGATGGCATGGGTCAGGTAATAATTAATAATAATGACAATAAAACACTGGACAGATGAACTGTTTGTATTTGTCAATCATCTGTTTGTATTTGGATCTGTTCTGCAGAGAGGTTAAGCTAAGAATTTTAAGAGTTGAAAGAAGTGTTCTAATTCTTATCCATAAAGTAGAAATTCTAAAAAAAAGGAGTACAATGAATCATTTCAGGAAAATTAATGGATAGAAAAAGCTAGGGCCTTTCTACTTTACTAACGTTTTCTTTATAAAATCTACCCCCCTCTTAAAATAAAAAATGCTCTGGTAAGTGGTATATTTCCCATATAAAGTATACTTATAGAAGATAAATTACCTTCTATGAAGGTTTAATATTTTGGCAGAAATTAAATAACTTTAATAGTTTATCAGGGACATATTTAACATATGAATGAATTCACATTTGCAAGTATTATATTTTTAAATGCAATATCCCATTTTCAATTCTTAAAGCTCAGATTGGAATTTTAAAAAAGATTTTATTTATTTATTTGAGAGAGAGAGAGTGCACAAGCAGGTGGAGGAACAGAGGCAGAGGGACAAGCAGAGTTCCTGCTAAGCAGGGAGCCCGATGAGGAGCTCACTCCTAGGACCCTAAGATCATGACTTGAACTGAAGTCAGACGTTTAAGTGACTGAGCCACCCAGGCACCCCTCATATTAGATTGAATACATCTTTGTATAATCATTCTGAAAAGGAGTCAGGGAAGTCAACTGTTTTTAGCAAGTAACTATTTTTTTTTTAAGATTTTATTTATTTATTTATTTATTTATTTATTAATTATTTATTTATTTATTCATGAGAAACAGAGAGAGAGAGAGAGAGAGGCAGAGACACAGGCAGAGGGAGAAAAGCAGACTCCCTGAGGAGAGCCTGATGTGGGACTCAATTCCAGATCCTAGGATCATGACCTGAGCCAAAGGCAGACACCCAACCATTGAGCCACCCAGGCATCCCAGCAAGTAACTATTTTTTTGTTTTTTAAGATTTTATTTATTTATTCATGAGAGACACAAAGGGAGAGAGAGGCAGAGACACAGGCAGAGGCAGAAGCAGGCTCCATGCAGGAGCCTGATGTGGGACTCGATCCCAGGACTCCAGGATTAGCCCTGGGCCAAAAGCAGGCACTAAACCCCTGAGCCACCCAGGGATCCCCCCCCAGCAAGTTAACTATTAAAGCTGCTGATGACAAGTATTGTTAACATGTAAGCAAAAATAACACATGTTATGATCCATTATGTAATGAAACTACCTATGAATTTTTTTTTGTACTAGATGATTACATGGGTAAGATTGTGAGAATACATTAAAATTTTCCCAGAAATATTTCTGCCTTAAGATTTTCATGTATGAAGACTGATACACTATTAAGGAAAAGCAGCTTTATTCTGTAACACTTCTAGCTGGCATCAAGCTACTGACCTGTTTGATATTCTTGGAGATAGGAGCTGGAATAATACACTCATCACTGTCAGATGCTGATCTGTCTTCCTCCTCTGTTAAAAAATAAAAATTTAGTGGTTCAAGTCTGTTTAACCAATTATATTTATACCTTGTGAAATGGAGCGAAATAAGAATATGTTATAAGGATGATCTTAAAAGGAGAATATGATAATCATGGCTAGACCTTTCTTAGCAGCAAAGATATTTTCTTTTACATTATATTGTAGAAAGAGAAAAAAAAATGATGAAAAACTCCTAGTTTAGTTTTAGTAGAAACATAATATAGCTTGCTCTGAAATTCAAAAATAATCTTTTCAAAGAGAAGGACAGGGTAATAGGTGTTTCCTTATAGCCTAACCAACTATATTGTGCAAAAACCAAGTTATTCTTAACTATTATGTAGAAACATATTTAAAATTTTGCAATTTTATTGTGGCAAAATTGCCATATGATAAACTGCACATATTTAAAGAGAAAAATTTGATACTATGATATACGTATAATTTGTGAACATATCTGTCACCCTGTTAAGTATCCTTATGCTCCCTTGTAATCTACTCCTTTTCTATATCTCTGTATTCCCTAAGCACCACCTAAGTGCTGTTACTCTTGTTGCCTCTTCTAGATATTTATATAAATTAAACCCTGTTAAGAGTTGTCTTCTTTGTCTGAGTTCTTAGTTTTAATTTTTAAAAAGTTAATTTCTCTAGAATAATTCAGATGATAGTACAAAACCCAAAGAGAACATAAAGCCGCTTAAAATATAAACTGGGAACATGGTCAGCAGTAAGACTTGCATTCATTACACTGTGGCATTCCAGGTTGAGAAAAGAAGGTGTGTGGGCAGCCCGGGTGGCTCAGCAGTTTAGTGCCACCTTTGGCCCAGGGCCTGGATTGAGCCCCACGTCAGGCTCCCTGCATGGAGCCTGCTTATTCCTCTGCCTGTGTCTCTGCCTCCCTCTCTCTCTCTCTCTCTCTGTGTCTCTCATGAATAAAAAAGTAAAATCTTTAAAAAAAAAAGAGAGAGAAAGAGATAAGAAGGTGTGCAACAATTCCAGCTGTCAGTAGCTAACTGGACTGAATTGTGTCTCATGTTGGTCATGAAATAGGTTATCATGGAGTAGATCCACTGTTACATGAAGATGTCCTAGGAGGCATGCTCTAACAGATTTTTAAAAAAGCACAGAATTAAGTAAATAATATTAATTTAAGAAAGGGAAAAAATCACCTTCTGGTTCCAATTCCTCAGTTATTTCTGTTTCATCTTCAGAAGAAGTCCAGCTTTGATTTGCAACCTGGCCCTCAGATAGGAAGGACACATCATCATCTTTTCCTTGTTGTATTTTCTCTTTTACCTTAACTTCACTGCTTTCTTGAGAAACCTGAAGAAATACAAGCACACTGATACACTCACTGTTCCTTAGATCACATGTGTGTGGACTTGCTGAAGCACCTCAGAAAGCATGTAAGGCTTGAGACTTAAATATACAGACAGGCATTATATGTAAGTGAGTCATTAGAAAAACTATCATTAAAATTGCACAGAAAAATGGATAAATGAAAACATTATTATAGGCCAAGAATGAAAAATGCATTAATATCAAATTAATTTTTGATTATTAAAAAAATCATTATCAAAATGAATTTTACATTATTACTCTAATTCATATATTTATTTGTTAGCTGCTAATATCAGCATAATTGTAGCTGATACAACACTGGTCATGTTTTGATTTTTCTGTTCCCACGAAGTTATACACAAAAATATGATCAATGCTATGAATTCTTGATCCATGATAATACAAAGACAATCTTTTAGGAACCAAATTAAACCTTTCAAAATAATTTTAATTCAAACCCATACCTCAGGAATATGTGAAAGAGCTGGCATATTAGTTTCTATTTCTGGTGTATGCTCCACTTCTGATGAAATTTCCTTCACATCTTCAGGAGGAATAGATATTTCCTTTTATTGATGTAAAAACATGCATATATGTTACTTTATATTTATTACTAAATCCCAAATGATCCTAAGACTTATATATAGAGAGAAGAGTAAATACAGTAGTTATCTGTATGACCCTAAATTTAGTGTATTTCCGTAAAATGGTTGATAGTTATGGTATATATATGTAATTTAAGAACTGCTAAGTGTGGGGTGCCTGAATGGCTCAGTGGGTTAAGCACCTGCCTTTGGCTCATGATCCCACAGTCTTGGAATGGAACCCTACATTGGGCTCCCTGATCAGTGGGGAGTCTGCTTCTCCCTCTCCCGCTGCGGCTCTCCCTGCTTGTGCTTCTTCTCTCTCTCTGTCAAATAAATAAATAAAATCTTAAAAAAAAAAAAAAAAAAGAATTCCAAGTATCATTCATTGAAGCATTGTTTATAATTGCAAAAAAAGTGAAAACAATGCAAATGTCCAACAGTATAGGATTAAGTAAAATATGGTATATACAAATACCTGAGTTCTTTGCAAACATGAAAAATTTGATAATGTAGATCTGTACTTACTGACACTGAAGAGAGTGCCCAATACAGTTTTGAGTAATAAAGCTATTTACAGAAAAATATACATAGTTTTATATTGTTTTGTTAAAAAACAAACATGCAATGTGCATATTCCCATGGGAATAAGTATGGAAGGAAATTCACTAAAATTCTATCTCTGATATATTGATTTGGAAAAATTTAATTTTTAATTTTTTTTTGCTTATTTGTATTTTCTAATATTTCTAAGATGATTATACATTTTTCATGTAATTAAAAATTGCATATGCTAAGATACATAATGTCTATGATCAACATTATTTTTTAACTGTATAAAATATCAATTTCTAGTCAACCATTTTCCAGGATTCATAAACTGATGTGTATTTTTAAAATACAGCTTATGATTTTTGCTATTTTATTTATTAATTTTTTAAAAAAGATTTTATTTCTTTATCATGAGAGATAGAAAAAGACAAAGACATAGGCAAAGGGAGAAGCAGGCTCCCCGTGGGGCACTAGATGTGGGACTCGATCCCAAGACCCCGGGATCATGACCTGAGCCGAAGGCTGATGCTCAACCTCTGAGCCCCTCAGGCACCCCATTTTTGCTATTTTAAAAGTAAACATGTCCAATATAGAAAATGGGAAAGATAAACCAGAAATCAAAAGAAATTAATATAAATCCATATTCTTATTACCCAATGATAATATCCATTAATAAGAGATCACCAGTCAAGACGTCTGATTGACTGAACCATCCAGGTGCCCTTTATGATTAATTTTTAATGCAAATAAAAAACTTTCTTGGTTACATAGTGGGAATTATACTACAAATACAATATATACTGTTACATTTAAAAAACCTCAATATTACAACATAAAATTTTCTCCTAGTATGACACTTCGGGTAAACATCATAGTTAATAAATATTGTATTAAAATGAATGGATGTAGGGACGACTGGGTGGCTCAGTGGTTGAGCATTTGTCTTTGGCTCAGGGCATGATCCTGGGATCTGGGATGGAGTACCACATCGGCTCCCTGTAGGGAGCTTGCTTCTCCCTCTGCCTATGTCTCTGCCTTGCTGTCTCTTTGTGTTTCTCATGAGTAGACAGACAAATCTTTAAAAAAAAATGAATGAATGTATCATAATTTAATGAACCATTTTACTGGTGTTGGACATTTAACTAGATCACTATTTTCAGCTATTGTGATCACATTCCAACACATATCTCTGTGTATGTCTTTTTTATGTTTATGATCATTTATGTAGAAATCTGGCTACTTATGTTCGAACCCCAGATCTAATATTTTACCTGAGCAGTTACTTTTCTTTTGTATATTTTTTTTATTGGAGTCCGATTTGCCAACATATAGCAAGCATAACACCCAGTCCTAAGCAAGTCACTTAAGCTCTGTTCATATTACTCCTGATTTTTTTTTAAAGATTTATTTTTATTTTAGAGAGCAAGAGAGAGAATATGCAAGTAGGGGAGGGGCCATGGGAAAGGGAGAGAGAGAATCTCAAGTTGACTCTGCCCTGAGTGCAAGCCCAACATTCAACATGGGGCTTGATCTCACAACCCTTGAGATCCTTCACTGACTAAGGCACCCAGGTGCCCCTTACTTTCCTGATCTTTCAATGGGAATAATTCTAATATGATCATAAGGTTGTTGTGAGGATTAAATGATTTTGTGGACATATAGAATTTAGTTCAGTGTCTGACACATAATGAGCACTCAATAAGTGTTAGCTATTTAATACTGCCTGAATAATTATTATTGAATTCATTTATTTAGCACATATATATTAAAAGCACTGTATATGCCAGATATTATTTTAAACTCTAAGGAGAAAATATATTTTTATTTTTAATTATTTTTATTTTTTAAAGATTTTATTTATTTAAGAGAGCGAGCAAACACATGAGTGGGGGTAGGATGGGGTAGGGGAGGAGCAGTGGGAGAGGGGAAGCAGACTCCCTGCTAAGCAGAGAGCCTGATGTGGAGCTCAATCCCAGGACCCTGAGATCATGACCTGAGCTGAAGGCAGACACTTAATGGACTGAGCCACCCAGGTGCCCTGAGGAAAAAAAAAAATTAATCTGGGTGATGGTTACACAAGTGTGTACATAGGTAAAAATTCATTGAGCTCTATGCTTAAGTTTTGTGTCCTTTAACTATTTAAGAGTTATATCTCAATTACAAGGAAAAAAAAATATTTTTAAAGTCCAAAAGAGATGATGGGGACTTGAGTGGTGATAATGGAGATGATGTGAATACAGGGTATATTTTCAAAGTATAGCTGACAGGTGGATGAACTGGTGGATGAACTGGTTGTAGGATGTGAAAAAGAGAATGACAAAGGAATGCCTTCAAAATTTCATGACTGTGAAACTGAGTGAATGATTAATCATTTACTAAGAATGGGAAACAATGAAAGAAACATTTTGGAAGAGGGCTGTGAAGTCACATTTGGTTTTTGACATGTTAAGTTTAGATTCCTATTACACATCCAGGACATATGAAATAAGCAGGAAGGAAATAAATTTGGAATTTGAGATCAAGACTGAAGGTAATAAATATGAGAGAGATTGTATCTAGATGTTTAACACTATGAGACTGGGTAAGACCTCTGAATGTAGATACAGAGTGAGTAGAAGTCTAGGTCTGCAGTGAAACTGCTGAGGCAACTTGACAATAGAAGATTTGGTATAGGACAGTGAGAAGAATAACGGGTAAAGCTGGAGAGAAACTAGAAAGATACAGTGTTCCAGAAGCTAAGTAAAGAGGGAGCTAGTAAAAAAAAAAAAAAAAAAAGAGGGAGCAAGTATTCCACTGTGTCGAATGTTACTGGGAGGCAGAAAACTGACTACTGGATATGGCAAAATCAAAGTATTGGTGACCTTAGCAAGAGTGGTTTTAACTGAGGATGAATTTTGACTAGCATGAGTTCAAGAAACAGTGTGAAGAAAGGGAAACAGAATTAGGACTTTCTGAAGAGGTTTCTTCCCATCCCCCACTACCCCCGCCCCCCAATAAATGGGGGCAGAGAATTAGAGCAGTAGCTGGAGTTACAAATGGAGTCATAGGAGGGTTTAGATCAAAAACTATTAAGAGTTAACATTTATACACAATGCCAAATTATAAAGCCAACATTTAAAGGAAAAAGAAGTATTTTATTTACTAGTTTCCTTTGAAATCAGGTAGAGTATACTACACCTATATCATTTATTTAAAATATTTGGTATGCGAGAAAAAAATCATTATTTTCAGTGGTTACTACTTACAGAACTCTGATGTGGTGTGATATCCACAAAAGACACTTTCTTATCTACAGGTGTTAAACGCCGCCTTGGTTTAGGTGTTGGTGCCTAAGATAAATCAATATGTCAAACTGAGTATCATGAACATATACTTAGATAAGACTTCAGCTATTTTTTCTTTCTTTTTTTAAATACTATTTCTTAAGTTCTATAGGAAATTCAAAGTCACTGCTACTCACAACAACTAATGTGCTAACAGAGGATGCTGGAGGTGCTCTTTGAACAACTTCTGACTCTTCTTGGCGTATAAAATTTCCTAAGTCTTTAGTTGTTATAGATCCACTTGGTGGAAGGTAAGCAAATTTCCATTTCAATATAACATGAATGGTTCCTGCAGGATGCTTTTTATGATCTGTTAACTCAAACATTCCTGTCAAGTTACAAAAATAATTTTAATAAATGCCAGAGTATTACCATAAGAATTAAAGAAGAACAAAGAGAACTACCCACAACTTTAAAAATAATTTTGGTTTTTACTCACACCTCAAATGGCTTAGAGAATAAAGACAAAATAATCTGATAGGTTCATCTCTGAAGCACATTGCTTTCAGAACTTGAGGCCTCACTGATAATATTGATTCCAAGATGAGAAAATTAACTTATAAATATTTTAATTCACTGAAATTAAATTCAGAGATTACTCAGAACTTTTAGCCTTCCTCTAAGACATTATTTGGGTTATAGCTCAAGTATCAACCTTCTTTTGCCTTAAATATTCTTGCAAAAGACTTGTCTCTATAGAAAAATATATTAAAACCTCACAATTTAAAATAATTTATGTATCTAAGGAAGTCTTCATATTACCATAGGATTTTATCATAATTTTAACATATTTCACTGGGATTTGTTAAATTACTCCAAATTAATAGTAGCACAGCAAAAAAAAAAAAAAAAAAAGTCTAGAAAATAAACAAAATGCCCAAAACGGCAATAAGAGTATCACCTAGCTTGTAACTGTAATACAGAGTCACAAATTTTAGTCATCGCACTAAATTTTTCAGTATGAAAAATTCCAGACTTGAAGATAGCAAATCTATATTTCAAGTATAATGGTTGTTTAGGAGTAGTATCCTTTACGTGGTCCTCAAATGTTTGACACATCTTTTAATGGCTGGCTGGGAAAGAGCCACAAAACAACTCTAGACTTTAGAACAAAAGAATATAGATAGAACATAAGGAGTTGATAAAATTCTATTATAGGCATGGGTGGGACTTCCAGAGTGGCTGAGTGAAGAGCTCAGTAAATCCTTCCCACAAAAAGAATGACAAGATAAAACTGGACAAAATGATCAAAAACAACCATTCAAGGGCTCTGGAAATTAAAAAAAGGTATACAACAAATTGAGAACATATTGATGAGAATCTACAGAAACTCAGTAATGGGGATCCCTGGGTGGCTCAGCGGTTTAGCGCCTGCCTTCAGCCCAGGGCATGATCCTGGAATCCCGGGATCAAGTTCCGCATCAGGCTCCCTGCAAGTAGCCTGCTTCTCCCTCTGCCTGTGTCTCTGCCTCTCTGCCTCTTTCTCTCTCTCTGTGTCTCTCATGAATAAATAAAATCTTAAAAAAAAAAAAAAAGAAACTCAGTAACAACAGACTCTATTAAAAGTCAGAACAGACTCTATTAAGCTACTTCCCTGGCTGACCATGAGACTTGCAGACTGCCTGAACTTTGAAAAACAATTACCCAACAAGTACACTAACCCACAAAGGGTGGAAGCCTATCAGCTCAAGGTATTAAGTACAACCTATGACCAATCAATGATAAATAAAAACTTAGCAGAGACATCAGTAGGTACAGTGAGTGGAAGATACGAAATTAGTTCAGGCAAGTTACCAAGCAAAAACAGCAAGAGAAGCACCCTGTGGAGTAGGGGAGGGTTGAAATCTAGAGTTGCTATAATATAGTATCCTAAATGTCCAGTTTTAAACAATAACAAAAAATCATGGCACATGTGGAAAAACAGGAGTGTATGCTGCATATATAGGAAAAAAGGCCATCAATAGACGCCTTCTAGAAGTGTTACACTTCAATAGACGCCTTCTTGGTGTTACACTCAGCAGACAAAAACATCAGAACAGCTATTATATGTTCAAATAATTTAAATAAATGATATTTAAAGAATTAAAGGAAAATGTGATGACAATGCCTTATAAAACAGAGAATATAATAAAGAGCAATTTTATAGAAAAGAACTAAATAGAAATTCTGGAATTGAAATTACAATTACGAAAACAAAATTCTGTAGGGGGGCTCAATAGGAGATTTGAGCTAGCAGAATGAATCAGTGAACTTGAATACTGACCAGTAGAGATTATCCAATATGCAGAGAGAACATGGAAAAAAATGAATAGAGCTTCGGAGATCTGTGGGACACCACAGATATACATGCAATGGGAATTCAAGAGAGAAAGGGATGAAAAGAACAAAAGAAATAACAGCACAAAACTCCCTATATTTTGTACATAACATTACCTTACACATAAAGAAGCTCAACAAATTCCAAGTAGGATAAACACAGTGGGATCCAAACCTATACACATCACGGTCTGTTTAAAGAAACACACACGCACACACACACACACACACACACACGAAAATCTTGAAGACAGTATCAAGTACAAGGGAATCATATTAAGAGCTGATTTCTCGTTAGAAACAATGCATGCCAGAAATTAGTTACTTGATGTACCCAAAGTGCAAAAGAAAAAAATAACTGATGACTAAGAATATTATACCTGGTAAGACTATCCTTTAAAAAATAAAAGCAAAATAAAGACATTCCTAGATAAAAATTGAGAGAAGTCATTACTAGCAGACCTGAATTACAAGACATATTAAAGGAAGTTCTCTAGGTTATAAGGAAGTGATACCAGATGGTAACTCAAATCAACATAAAGGAATAGAGACCAACACAAATAATCACATAGGTAATTATGAAAGACAGTGTAAATATGTTTTTTGTCATTTCTTAACTGATTTAAAAGATAACTGCATAAAACAGTAATAGCAAAATTATATTGTTGAGCTTACATAAAGATAAAAAGTATATGGTAATAATAGCACAAAGGAGAAAGAGGCAGTGGAGTTATATTGGAGTACGGAAATAATGCCAGACAGAAACACAAATCCATAGGAAGAAATAAAGAATATCAGAAATGGGAGAGGGGGAGGGAGGGAAGAAAGAATACCAAAATTGGTAAACACATAAGTTAACGTGAAGGTCTATAATTATAGTCTCCCTCCTCCTGATTTCTTTAAAAGACAAAAAATCATATAAAGGAATAATTATAGCATTGTTGAGTTTATAACATATATAGGTATTCTTTATACAAATATAGAACAGTAATAGCACAAAGAAGAGGGGAGGAAATGGAATTATATTGGGGTAGACTTTCTATATTTTGATAGAGTTGTTAGTATTAATTTTAGACTGATATGTCAAGATACATATTGGTAATCTGCAGAACTACTAAGAACATAACTAGAAAAAAAAACTATAGGCCCAAAGTTTAAGATTATCTGAGAACATTAGGAAGGTTAATCATATCTGTAACTGAAGTATAATTTAGGTTTGTTTTTATAATTTCAGATTCAAGAAATATGCTTACCTGAGATACACCTGTCATGTGCCAATGAAATCAGAGGCACATTGACTTTTCCTATGTAAATATTCTCTTGAGTATCACTATCATCAAACACATAAAAACTCAGAGACTCTGACTTAAGGTATCGATCCAAATCCATATTCATTGGCACTGGGAAACACATATGATCCTCAAATTGTGGATCATTGCTACTGGGAATGATGGCTGTATCATGGTCTGCAAAATCAAAAAACTTGTATACAACATATGGGTGTGGCTGAAGGTGGCTTCCTCGGGACTGCAGGTTGTTGCAACACCTTACTGTAATATGAAGTTCATTTAAGTTGCCATCTGTGGAATCAGTAGAACTGAGCTGGGCAGTTTTGGGTGCTTGCTGACTTGACTGGAAAAAAATACATATTTATATTATAGTAATAATACAATGAGAAGATAAACAGCAGCTGCCAAATTCCAAACAAAATAATTTTGTAAATGGACAAAAAGATGCATATTTACACTTCATAGTGAATTTCTCAGTAAAAGACCTGATCCTCAGTCAAAAGCAATACTCCCTAGAACATAGGTGAACAGGTGATCTTAAGCTATGAGCAATAAACATACATGCCTGAACATACACGTAGAGACTACTGTTAAAACCTTTAATTCTTTAATTCTATTTAATAGCTAATGAATAAAGTGAACAGATGGGTCCAAAGACAAATGTTTTCTAGTTCACAAATTTATTAAGAGCTAATTCTTCAACCACTCCAGCTATTGTGACCATATCTCACTCCTATATAAGAATCCAATGAATTTGATGGAGTCCACCCACAGACATTGTTTTGTTATATTTGAGTTGGCCCTCATCTTCAACCCTTGGTGTATGGGGAAGCAAACATGAGCCTAAAATTAGCCAGTAAACTGAAGCTCAACTGTTATAAGAACAAGAGAACAAGGTCAGAGATAAACATCGGCGGACATAATAAGTTGGATTGGGAGGACATTTCAGAAGAAAGATGAGTGAAAGGTATTAGGCAGAGGTAGAAGCTACTGTACAACTCCATATGAAACTTTTGTTCAGGTGCCAGTGCATAAGCATTTTAGCAAACAATTGCAGTAACTAACTTGTTAAGCTCACCATAGCTGATGACCTAGCATAAAGAAACGTTAGTGTTCCAGCGCCGTGTTTAGTGTTGGAGAATTCTCTACTTTCTACAAAGGGGGCTCCTCTTTCACTGTATTTCTAAATTTGGATTGAGCATCTGGAACCTCTGACTCCAGCAGTGTTTACTGGAGAAGGCAAAATAGAACCAAACTCATAATGTCCTCAGTAGAGACATCTGGTGGTATGGAGAGGAGAAAACTGAGAAGGGAATTCCAATACTGCTGTCCTGGGGCTGGTTTGTATTCAACTATAGAATGCAGAGTGGAATGATTTTTAAAAATACCCCCTGTGGTTCTCACTCCAAATCTACCCACAAAAACTGGATTTCCAACAAACGACTCACCCAAGCCAGAAAATGGGAATCTAAAAACAAACTACAAAACTAAATAAATAGCCGTGTCTCTCTATTTTTAATTCTCTTTTCCATTACAGCATTTCCCATAGTATGTCCTAAAGAATACTAGTCCAGAAAGATGATCTCTAGGAAACAGGTGTCATTCTAAGTTCAGGAATCAGTGTTATATTAGTCATGGTTCTCTAATTGAAAATTATAGAAACTAGTTCCATCTAGCAAATACAACAAAATGAGACTTTAAGTCCATATGGTTATTTCATGGAATTGCGTAGCAGAAATGTGGTGGGTCTTAGGAAGGTAAGAGGTCTAGAAAACTGCCAGAATTTACCCTTGATCTGGTGTCCATTTTTCTCTGTATGCTTGCTCATTATTCCCTTTCTCCAGACCCATTTTCTTTCCTTTGCTGGTTAATATGGTAGAAGATGGCTGCCCCAAAGCTCTCAATTTCACATGTTCCAAGCATGGAGAGTCTTGTTTTCTCTTGAAAGTGGAATCCGAGGGATCCCTGGGTGGCGCAGCGGTTTGGCGCCTGCCTTTGGCCCAGGGCGTGATCCTGGAGACCCGGGATCGAATCCCACATCAGGCTCCCGGTGCATGGAGCCTGCTTCTCCCTCTGCCTGTGTCTCTGCCTCATTCTCTCTCTCTCTCTCTGTGACTATCACAAATAAAAAAAAAAAAAAAAAAAAAAAAAAAGTGGAATCCGATTGGCTTAACTGGGGTCAGGTGGATACCCCTGAATCATTACTCATAATTGAGTATAGAGTGGGAAAAATAGGACCACTGGACATAAATCTGGCCCCTGGGGGCCCAGCCACATGGATAGCAGTGACAGTAATCCAAAAGAAAAAAGATAATTATGACTTGAGCAAACATTCCAAAATGTTTCAACTATATTTTATCCCTTTGTTACTCAACTCAAGTGTGTACTTGAAGCTTTCCTCTTGGGATTCTTGTTAAACATGAAAGTCAAGGACCCTATTTAACTTGGCTCACTTTAGTGCTTTCTGCATTCATTGTATTGTGGAATTCTTTTGGAAGTAAGGCCATTATGACTCTATGAAACACAGGGAAATGCTGCTCTGAGGAACTGCATTTAAACTTCCAATTCACAGTACTGCAATTCTATTTTTTGAAAGTACCCTGGGAAGCACAAGGGAGTTCCTTTCTAGTGATGGAACAATTCTGTATCTTGCTTGTGGTGGCAGTTACATGAATATATATACATGATAAAACTGCACAGAACTACTAATGCTACACACGCATATACACACACAAGTAAAAACATAAAATCTGAGTAAGGTCTATGGTCTAGTTAATAGTATTGTACCAATGTCAATTTCCTGGCTTTGATAATGTAGTGTAGTTATGAGAGTGTTACAATTGGGAGAAGCTGGGTGAAGGGTATATAGAACTTCTCTGTACTGCTTTTGTATTTCCTGTAAGTCATAATTATTTTGAAATAAGAAGTTAAAAAGAGTCACTTGATGGCTGTGAAAGAAAATGATTTTGGTTTAAAGCATGACATAAAAAGACATATTATAAAATTTCTGTATCATAAAAATGTCTTAAAGTCCAACCAGCTCACCCATTGCATTTGCTCTGGCCCCTTATGATTTGATGTTATATATCCCAAAGCCTTTGCTCGTTCTCGATAAAGTCGAATTGCTTGATCCATGGGAATCCGTAATCTGAACCAGTATTCCACTATGCCAAAATTTGGGATGTCTCCTTTAGTTCCTTCAAATCAATGCATAACTCACTGTTAAAATTTTATTCTGAGTAAAATAATGTATGACTTGCACAAATGATGTGTGATTGGCAAAGAACAGAGCTGAAGAAAATAAAGTTATTTCTGCAAGTTGAGTTTCATTGTATGTTAAGTATTATTAAAGAGCAATGTCAAATTATGTTTGAGATATTCCAATTCATACTATTTAAATCCTTCCAAAATATAAAGAAAAAAAACCTAAACACTGTATTACATACTCCACATATTCTTTTTGATGCTACAGTAGCTTGTTTTTAACAAGTTGTACTCCATGTAGACTGACAGATACAATATAAAATCTCAAAATTTTAAATATAAAATTCCACATTATAATTCAGCTTTCAAGAAATCTTTGGCACCTTCCCACTTCTCTACTGTGCCACAAGTACAGGGACATATGCCATAGCTATGCCAAATATATTTCAGATGTAATACATGCTTGCATGATGTTTCCCCTTGTACACTCTCACTACTCTTTTCAACTCGGGCAGCTATTCATCTCTCTTCCTCCGTGAAGATTTCCTCTACAGTTTCTGGGGGACTTAGAAGCTCTCTGCTTCCTTCAAAGAGGGGAAAGATTTGTCCTCTCATTAGGACACTGACTCCTTTCACTTAACTGTCTATTCACCAGCGTATTTCTCCACCCACACCAAGTTTCTTGAGGCCAAGGGCTGTGGTTTCCACTGATATATTCCTACCAATGTGACTAGTATACAATGGGTACTCAATATTTGTTGAATAGAGGATATTCTATACTTAAGCTTTCCTGAGCATAGCATATTATTAAAACTATTTTCCCCATTCTCTTCTACTTCATTATTTACTTTCTCACTAATGGATCATCAACAAACAAACATGATTCTATCTACTATCTTTTTTAAAAAAAGTCCTAAAACCAGAATATTAATGGATACACATAATTTGCTTGTACATGCTTAAAATTTCTTTGGAAGAATTCATAGCTTTGGTGAGGGGGTCCAAGGTAGTTGAGGGACAGAAGTGGGAGAGAGAGGTATTTTATGGTATAAGCTTTACACCTTATGATTTTTGAATCATGTAAATATGTGTTACCCCTGTGATCAATCAATCAATCAATCAATCAAATAAAATCCCTCCCCAGAAGCTAAATCACCCTCTTTTCTTTTTGAAATGGTTTCTTGGCTGGCCTCTAGGATACTGTTTGTTCTTTAGTTTGCCTTCTAAATCACTGGCCACTCTTTAGTTTCCTTTGCTGGTGTCTCTTCTTCCTAAACTCTAAATTGTGCAGTTTTCCAAGGCTCAATCCTTGGCCACTCTCTCTGCATTGTGTACATTCAGCCTCTATGTGAGATTACAGAGGCCAAAGCCTTAAAATATATTCCATATGGTAATGACTCTCCTTTTCATTTGTTTATCCCCAACCTTTGGGGAGGTGTATCCAATGGTAAGCGTGCCATCTCTATTTGGCTGTCCCAACAAGACAGTCTTAAGTTGTTCAAACAAAATTGACTTTCTTTCTCAGATTTGTTCCTTTCCCAGGCCTAACTCAATAAATGGCTTCCCTATTCTCCTTATCCTGCATGCCAGAAATTCTTGCCTCCTCCATTTTCCTCATTACTCTCCATCTGGTTGATAAGCAAATCTTGAAGTTAATCAAACATCAACTGAAAAAAACTGCTTCTTGTCACCGTTCTCATTACCATCTTAATCTGAGCCATCATCATCTTTCCACAAATTAATGCAAGAGCCTGAAAATGGTCCTAATTTTCCCTTTTGGCCCCGAGAGTCTATTCTTCCCCCAGCACCCAGGGTGGTTTTCCTAAAACCTACGTGTGATCATGTCACTTTCTTCCTCAAAACTCTCCAGTGACTTTAATTACTCAGAGAAAAAAAAAATCCATTTGCCTCATCAGGACCTACAAGTTTCTAGAGCATGATCTGGTCCTTCTACTGTTTTTTTTGCTTTTGTTTTTTAAAGTGTACTTTTTTTTAAAAAAAAGCTTTTATTTAAATTCCAGTTAGTTAACATACAGTGTAATATTAATTTCAGGTGTACACTTTGGTGATTCAACACTTCCATACATCAAGGTGCTCCTTCATCCCCATCACCTATTTCCCCATCTCCCACCCACCTCCCTGCTGGTAATAGGCAGTTTATTCTCTAGAGTTAAGAGTCTGTTTCTTGGTTTGCTACTCCTCCTCTTTTTTTTTTTTTCCTTTGCTCATTTGTTTTGTTTCTTAAATTCCACATATGAGTGAAATCATATGGTATTTGCCTTTCTCAGGCTGACTTTGTGTACTCATCCTTCTTTTGCTTTAATCACATTTCTGCTTTAACCATTGGCCTTCCTGCTGTTCCTCCAACATGTCATCTTTGTCTATCTTGGTACTTGCTGTTTCCTCTTCATGAAACATTCTTCCCCCGGACGTCATGGATCTTTACTCAGTTCACCTATCAAGGAAGCTCTTATCTGAATTAGCAACCTTCCATCTTTGTTAGCTTGTTCATTTTTCTTCATCTGATGAGATACGAATTTGTTTTATGGCCTGTCTTCCCCTCTAGAAGATAAGCTCCATGATGGCGGGGGTTCTGTCTTACTTAGCACTGACCACTGTATTTCCAATGTCTAGTAATGGTGATAACATAAGCTCTTAAACTCGGATAAATGACTACAACTAATATTTAATCAAAAAAGGGTATTATATGGTAAATAAATCTGTGCACTTATAAACTTGTGAAAAATTAATTGCCATTGCACTGACATCATTAATGACATTTAGGATAGTCTAATCAACTGTAGGCAGATTACTTAGAGGACACTGTCCTACCCTCAAGGCATCTTGAATCCATAAGAAAAGACAGTAATGTAGAATACCATATTAATATACTAATCAAATTAGTGATTCAAATATCCAAAGCTTATAAGATTGTACTTACCAACCAAACTTGCTGTGCAAAATATTCGACCGCTTTTTTCTAGAATTTCATGGAATCTCAACTGACCTGCTGCAATTGTTTCGTAATCTGTGCTGTAAGCTTGGTGGACCTCAAGAGTGATAGTGTTCTTCTGAATATATTGTAAAAATAAGTCATTAACATGAACGAGATATTGAGAAGTGAAGTTATATTCTGGGTGAAGGCCTTGCACTATGGGAGTTGTCTGTAGCTCAAAATCATAGAAAGCATAGGTACAGAAAGTGATAGGCTCTTTATCTCCAGATGCCCGTAAAACTTCAGAAGAAAACGTTACTTTGTTGATATGGATTTCAAGTAGGTTTTCGCCTCGTTCTAAGTGAATGGTTTCATCAAATTCATCAACAGAGTCATCTGGTGTGATTTCTGGTTTAAATTTATACTGCTTGGTGCCATAGGCAATATCCTTTAATTGGGCTGCAAGAGAAGACACAGAGTTTAGATATTTTAAAATATTGACATATGAAGATACAAACTGGCTTTTGAAGTGGTAGGAAGTCTAAGTGCTTTGGTGAAGAGTCTCAATCTTAAATTCTATGACTACACTGTTTTTCTGTGAGTAATACTGTATTCTATAAAAATTCATCCTTTGTTTTGACATCACTTATTAACAACAAAATTACAACGTAAGTTATAACACAGCCTGTACCAGGGGAAAGGAAAAAGGAAAAAAAAGGCTTTTGAATGAACAGCTGAGGTAAATATTTGGATTCCCCCTATTCCTCTGCTTCTGCTTTATTATATTCTCTCCTTTAAAGTCAATTTCTCTTTCCACTGACTCCTTCCCTTCAGCTTATGGAAATATATACTTTTCTACTTTGGGGGTGATGGATATGTTTACTGTCTTGATTGTGGTGATGGTTTCACAGTGTATCCATAGGCCCAAACTCCTCAAACTGTATGCCTTAAATATATGCAGTTTAAAGTATGTTAATTATACTTCTATAAAGCTGCTTTTTAAACAGATATATCTCTTTCTAGATACACATTTTATCCCCATGTTACATCTAAATTTATGGAAAAAGTAAAATACTTTTTCGTATCTACAACTCCTCATCTAACAGACACTTTTCAACTTCCTGCAAAAAAGTATCTGCCTTACTTTTCTCATGAAACTGCTCCAGAAAAGGTTATCATTAACAAATTAATTGCTAGATGGAACAGACTTAGGTTCTTGTATCACTTTATATTTCTTTGCTTTCTCGACAATGATGGTCACTTTCCCTTTTATGAACCCCTATCCTACCTTGGTTTCCATGTCATCGTCTGCCCTGCTTCTCCTTCTACCTCTCTTGTTCTTTTCTAAGGGTTTCTCTTTTTTTCATAGTTTGCTGGGGGTCCTGTTTTTATCCTCTTAGCCCTCATATTCTCATGGATGATCATCTCCATCTTTTGTGACTTCTGCTACTAGCAATATGCAAAGACTCTCCTCTTTCTATTTTTAATTCAGTCTATTTCCTGAATTCCAGACCCATACATCTCATGGTTTGCTGAGCCCTCTGCCTATGAGGGACCCAGCTACAGCAAACTATTTATCCAAAATAGAATATAGCTACTGTAGAGTATTCTCTTCCAGTTATTTCTGTACTCTGAATCTCAAGCACCGGTGTTACCATTCAACCAGTTGCTTAAACTTGTTGCCACAGAATTGTTCTAGTTTTTCTTTCTCTTTACTGTCCCAACCTTCATAGAGTCACGACTATTCAACATTGTCTCTTTAATCTTTCCAAATTTGTCCCTGTCCATTCTCTGTCTACTAATGCCATCTTACCTACATTCCCAGTGTTTGCTACTCAGATTATTATGGAACCCAAAGTGCTTCCTTCCTTCAAATCTTATTTACCCTTTCTAATAACTACAGCATAATCTCCAAAATACAATTCTGGGTATATTACTGCCTACTTTAAAAATTGTTTAGTGGTTTTTTTAGGTTATTAAGTCTCAAACTCTTCAGGGTGGCAACACGGCCTTCATGATTTGGCTCTTTCCAGCCTTACCTGGAGAGATTTTCCTTCCTTTACTAATCATGAGTTCCAACTACAGGGGTACGCATGCAGATTTGCAAATGAAAAGCACTGCGTCCTCTACTGTCTGGAATGCCTTTCACTGCTTTTACTTAGTGGCAAATTCTGTCATCTTTAAAGATTTCAAACCTACTTTGCGGAGTCCTCTCTGAATCTTCAGGTTTAAATAGGCATTCTCTCCTTAGTGTTTCCTTGTTATGTTCTGCATTTTCCTAGCTTCACACTCTTCATGGTCAAGTATAACTGTCCATTTATGTGCTCCATCTTTTTTGAAAAAAAATATTTTATTTATTTATTCAAGACAGCAGAGCAGGAGCAGGGGGAGGAGCAGAGGGAGAGGGAGAAGCAGATTCCTTGCTGAGCGTGAAGCCCAGGTGTGGGGCGGAATGGGGAAGGGAGGACACACATGACAATGCAGGGTGATCCCATGACCTTATAAGATCACAACTCAGCCAAAGTCAGATGCTTAATGGACTGAGCCACCTAGGTGCCCCTGTCCTATGTGCTCCATTTTATCTAAGTTCCTTAAGGGTGGTACCTGAGCTTTTTTTCCTATTTGGATCCTCCCTGCCTAGCACTTTGCTCAGGAGGCATTAAGAACCTGAGCATGTTTAAGGAATGAATTTATGAATGAATGAATTTAAGGGACAGATGAATTATATTGGTGAAGATTTAGTAACACTAATAGGAATGAAAATCCCAAACGATGTGACTTCCTTGTTATTTAGGAAAATTCTATTAAGCAAATTTTTATTGAGTACTACTTGAAATAAAAGGTAAATACTGCTCTTTTGGAAAACTCTGTTCAGGCAGATAAAGATATTTATTGAACCTTTCTACTTAGAGCCATGGTTCTCAAAGTGTAGTCTGGGAACCCCGAGGGTTCCTGCAACTGCTTTGAAGGTTAGTGAGGTCAAAACTATTTCTAAAATACTACTGACATGTCACTTGCCTTTTTCGTTTTTATTCTTTCACAAGTTAAGTGTTTAATGGAGTTCCCCAGGCTACATAATGTGTGATATCATAACAGATTGAATGCAGAAGCAGGTCTAAAAACCCAGCTGTTTTCTATTGAGGTATACACCAAAAAGTTTGCAAAAACGTCAATTAAAAAAAGGTAAAACAATTTAAAACAATGTCACTCTTCTCACTATTTTTTGGTATGGAAAATACAGCTTTTAAAAAATAAATACTGTAACTTATGTTAACATATAACAGGTTTATTAATTTCGCATGACATAAAATAAATATTTTCAAAATTTCTCTTTTAATTCTTAATATGATAAATATAACCCATATAAGCAAGGAGGCCTTTGGGATCCTCAGTAATTTTTAAGAGTGTAAAATTACTGCTGGCATCAATCATTTGAATTAAACATTGTATGTCAGGGGACTTGAAAGAAAGACAAAGTACTTAGCATCATAGAGTTTATATTGCAGTCACAGGGAATATGCAAAACTCCAACAGTAAAGAACACTTACGTAATATAATCCCCACAAATATTTTTTGAGTACATAGGAGGAAAAATGGTTAGTACATAGTTAGTACATAGTATTTTTCAAAGTATAGCCCTGCACCTCTATCTGAATTGCTCGGAGTAATTTCCAAATATATATAGAATCATGGACCCCCAGATCTCTAGGGCTAGGGCCTAGGAAGCTACATTTGAAACAAGCTCCTCATGTGATTTTCATACTTGTTAAAGTCTGGAAACCACTGCAAGGACATTTCAAGTAGATGAATGATCAGAGCCAGCTTCTTGGCACAGGCGTGCATTGCAATTGGGTAGATTTCAAAGCAGGGTAAAAGGGTATATGTTGGGCATAAAGGAGGCTCTCAGGTGGAGCAAAGGTACCGTGGTAGGACTGAGAAAGGTGAATCTGACAAAGAGCAACCGCACTTGTTTGGATGAGATACATAGCTTGTTTAGAAGAGAAATTAGAAACGGGGTCTACAAAGTTAGGTCTACAATGTCACAAAGTACTTTGAAATCTTGCCTACAACACTGAATCTGGAAAGCAACAAAATTACTAAAAATTCTTGAGTAGGAAAGAAGCAGATAAAAACCAATCTTTCTGATAAAACTCCATAAATTCTGAGAATTTATTAATTACAGCTATGAATCAGAAAAATATAGAGCAAAAATAAATCGTGAATGTAGATTTGGATGACATTTTCAACTATTGTAAAATCCATTCATCTAGGTACTGTGGACAAAGAACTGTACCTTCTAGTTTCTGGATGCGTGCAGCTCTGGTATCAAGAAGATGAACATATTGTTCCACTTTGAGTTCATAATCTTGCTGCAAATTTTCCATCTTCTGGGTCACTGCTTCAACTTCCATCTAAAAAATAAGAGATAACAAGTTTCAATACTTAGGATTAGTTCCATTTTCATTTTTTAAAGCAATATGACTCAAGCATTTCCTAGATCCTGGGGCTATCAGGAACTGTAAACCATGGTTTTCTGACCTCCAATAGCTTATAGCTTAGAAAATTGTGCTTGGCGATGTCCATAAATCAGAAGTAAAATTAACAAAACCCCAGATGCCTTTTCATGGAGGTGATTTTCCTGTTTGTTAAAGGCTAAAATAACATGTGGTTGTGTAGGATAACTACAATCCATTTACAGAAAGTGCTAGTACCAGCAAAGGTGAATTCATTGCTGCTATTTCTTCTCTAAAACCAGGACTTTAAAAAAATTATTTGTTTTTAAGCTATTTACTCTAAGAACCTAGTTACAAGATCAAATTCCAGGCATGTGGGTAATGCACGATAAGAGATTATGACAGATAATAATACATAATACTGCTTTGGAAAGTAAATCACCAGGAGTGTATCACAGGAAGCCTATTCTCCCGACTTAGTGCAGCACATTACCTGATAATCTTTATTAATTTTATGTTGCATAATTAGCATGTTTCGTGTCTTTTCAAGTTCTTGTACTGTTTCTGCGTGAGTTGCTTGTAGCTCTTTCATGGAGCGTTCTAGATCTTTGTTAATTTTATTGTCTACTTTCTCTAAGAAGGAAAGGTCTCCATTTTTTTGTGATTTTTCAGCCTAAAACAAAAACATGTTTTATTATTGAAATAAGAGTTTCTAAAATGTAATCATGTGAATTAATATAGATATAGCAGGGAACAAATCATTAATTGAAAACAGATATATTTCCATTTTCCATCAGGAATTAAAAAATCCTGATACAGAGAATATATTTGGATAGACATTTGGAACAATTACAGAGAATTCTAAAAACAGTTTATTACTTCATGACATAAAGAAGAATCATGTACATTTCTATTTCTTCAATTGATTAAAAGCTACACTGTGTTGATTTAAAGGGAACAAAATGTATTTTCTCAGGTCTTCTTATAAATAACAGAATATCCTAGACCTGAAAAATATCTTCTGGTAATATTTATAATTCAATATTTTATTTAAGGTAATAGGGTATATACCAATATCTCTTAGGACAGAAAATTACTGATTAGTTTTATAGCGAGGTGTATAAAAGTGAAATGTTTGTTACAGTTGGAGAAAGTGCTTTAAATAAGAGTTTTTGAGGTCTATTTTAATGTAATTTTGATGTCATTATGAAATATGTATATGCTATAACTAAATGTCACCTGACCACTTTCCTGAATAATTCATTCTCTGAGTATAAGGGTTACAGACAAGGGTCATCATTATGCTGAAACAGTTATATGTAGACATGAAATTCATGGTGAAGTTCAGAAAGTTACCTTTATAAGTAGGAGAGCTTCACTCAATTCATCAGCATTAATATCACTATCCTGCAAAAGATAGAGTAAGTAAAAGCTCACAATGAGATATTAATGGAAAGTACAAGAGACATTCCAACTATGCAGATTATCCTCATGGAACATAAGCTGCCTGATACCATGAATTAAGAAACTAAGTACACGAGACATTCCAACTATTCAGAATCTCCTCCTGAAATGTAAGCTGCCTAATAACCATGAATTAAGAAATTAAGTAATATATTTGAAGTCTTTTGCTTTGTACTACAGTTTCCTCCAAGCATAAAATACTGAGATAAAAATTTGGAGTTTATTTCCTAAGTAAGAAAATAGTTCACCTGGTTGTAAAACTTCATGCGGTGTTTAAGGTCATCAAGTTGTTGCTTTTGTTCCAGATACTGTAACTGTAGTTCTCTGTTTTCTTGAGTGAGTTTCTCATTTTGGTCTTAGAAAAAAAGTTGACACAATTAGAAAGGTAAGAGAACATGAGGCATAAGAACGTATTTAAAATTGATATAATTCCTGATACGTATTGTTCTGGTCAGAGGAAATTGTGCTAGCACCTAGACAAAGGCAGTGAGGGAATGAGGAACAAATGAACGCTATCATGTGTCTACCATATGATCCAGTTGCTTATCAAAAACTGAAGACTTAAGTTCACAGTATTAATATAAGGAAATTGTGGCCTCTGGGACTTCAAAGGAACATTCTATCTAAAATACCTAAGAAAATATGTTTCTAAATCTATGATTTTTACTTACTTATTAAGGGTCCTGAAAGGCATGCAAAAAAATTTTTGTCTTTTAGTGTCTTAATTGACTTCCTTAAGTTTTCTTTTCCCAATTTAGCATAAAGTCTTTTTATTAAAACAACATTAATTTCTCTGGTATTAACTAAACCCATCATTTTAATCAACCACATTTTGAACAAATCTGTTAAGATAGGAGAAATGGATTCTCAGCTAGTGCATGGTAGCATCAGTAATAATTCATGTGTGCTCTTTATTCATTGAGTTTGTACTGTTAATTAGTAGGACATGGACTCAAAGCTGTCGTTAAGGACTATAGATAGGTTATGTCTGCCCAGGCACTCACTTGCCTGGACTCACAAGTAGGAGTACAGGGTACAGCTACAAAAGATGGTAAATTCATAAAGAGACTAATTTTTCATTCCCTGCGTTAAACATATGTTTAACTTAAAAGAAAAAAAAAAGAGTTAGCTAACAAATCTATTCTTTAGTCTCATGTTCTTTAGCATACCTCTCAACACAGTTCACTGTGGGGGGTCAAGTATCCTTTCTGGCTCCCCGTAGACTAACTCCAAACCATGTCATCCAAAGTGTCTCCTAATCTCATCCTATTTTCAAAGATTTGTGTTTATCAAAAGTCCTCAATTCAAGTTGTACATTTTTGTTTCCTTTTCTTAAAAAAAACAAGCCAACACATTTGCCAAGAATTCTTTACATGAATACACAAATACATTTCTGATTTTTAAAATGCTTTGTGTTCCCAAGCTATAAATATTACATGTAAGTGAAAATCATAAATTACACAATTAAGAAGAAAGGGAATAAATTTGGATTATTTTTGATGTCACATATTTCCTGACAAACTAAAAAGCAAAAAAAAATGTGACTCTAGGGTATGCAGAGACATTTTAATATCAAATATATAAACATTTTTATCTTATCGATGAAAGGTTAAAAGGTTATACTCAAGTATAAGTTGCTAATACTAAGTGACCTAAATGAGACAATTTCCAAATGTGAACAGTACTTGGAAATTTTGAAGACAAATACTTGTCTTTAAACTAAAAATTAGGATTAATTATAAACATGAATTTGTAGAGGAGATAAACATCTTTTTCAGTTACAGAATAGAGTAAGAGTGTGGAATGCTTTCTTTTATGTTGATTAGGTTAAAAAACCTAGATAGGAATGGTTAGGTAACAGAAAGAAAGTTAAGTACAGTAAGAAAAACGTAAAACCAAAGGTCTTGAGGCTGATATAATTTCCTTCTCTGGCCTGCAAGAAGTGCTACGGGTTGTGAGGTTGAGGTAAAGGGGAAAGGACATGACGACTTCATCCAAAGTATATTTTGATTACTAGTTTTATGTTCTAGTTTTTCTATTCTCTCAATATTTCACAGCAGGGTCCTGAGAATGATATGCTAGTAGGTATAAATAAACTTATTCAAATGTTTCTTCCTTTGTTGATTTCTGTTTCCACAACAATGTCCCCATTTCCCCTCATATTTTTAAAAGTAGGATGTTATTAGTGGGAAAGTATTTTATTAGTGGGAAAAGACATTACTAGATACTAGTACCTTTCTTTCTACTAAATTTTATGTAGAATTATCCACAATATTTTCCCTTTCTCAAACTGTTTATTGGGGATATAACTCCTGGGTCTTTAAAAAGCACGGAGATGCTATAGTTCAAAGAAGAGATAGACTTGCTGAATTATAATATGAAAAATCAAAGCATCCTGTACAAGATGAAAAATAACCTCCTTACCTTATGATTTGACAAAAAGCAGGTTAAGCTAAACAGTATTTTATTCAAATGAGATAACATTTTACTCTTTTAAAATTATGTTCTTCAAGCACACCATTAACAAGCAGAGTGCAGAGAACAATTCAACTAAACAATTTTCAGAGCTCCTTTGTGCTAATATCTTCAGCTGTGATCAATATAACCATATGCATTATGCTGAATTATGCATTTCAGCTAAAGATAGAAAGGAACTTTCAAAAGCAGGGCCTTTAAACACATGCAGTTAATTTAAGCATTAACCAAATGCAAACTGCATTTACATATCCTTCCCCCACATATTCACACAATCTGAAACTAATTTGTACCTTGAATAAAGAGGTGAGTATTCTCTAAAAATAATTTGCCAGTTAGATGAATGATTCTAAGAACCCAGGGAAACATCTTCTGGCAAAGAACACTTGATACATGAAAAGGTAAATGTGTGAAGAGACTTCAAAGTAAAATGAAACAATTTAAAAATCTGTAATACAAAAAGGAACTTTCTAATATTAAAAGATTTCCTTATATAGACAATTTCAATTTTTTTTTGTTTAGTATTTCCCTGGGGGAAAAATGATTCAAGGCTGTAATATTTTTCTTATAATCTATTGTAACATTTTCACAAAAAACCCCCAAACTTTAATCATTAGATCTATAAATTTCAGGAGGTCAAGCAAAATAAATAACAGTTGTACTAAAAAGAAAGATTCAGTTCTAGCAATTTTTCTTAAGGAAACAACTGAATAAATGTGTAAATATTTGTGTAGAAAGATGTTTATGATACTTAAAAAAAAACTAAAGCTATTTAAAAATTCATCCACAGAAGACTTAAACAATCTTTGGTACATCTTCACATGGAAAACTATGACAACTTAATAAATGGTGATGATGATGTGGATTTATATTTATACTCAAGGAACGATTTCATAATATAGTAAATAAAAAAGCACATTATAAGACTATCTGTGCATACAGAAACAACTCTGGAAGGATATACATAAAAATATTAATAATGATTATTTTGTGGGTTGTGTGATTGAGTGACTTTTAGAATTTTTTTTCTTGTTTGCTTACTGGACTTTTTTTAGTGGTATACATGACATAAAAAGTAAAAAAAATGAGGAATGTATTAATGGTGGATTAAAATGACTTAGCAACTTCAGTTTTAATAATTTAAAAGAACCGGGATCCCTGGGTGGCGCAGCGGTTTGGTGCCTGCCTTTGGTCCAGGGCGCGATCCTGGAGACCCGGGATCGAATCCCACATCGGGCTCCCGATGCATGGAGCCTGCTTCTCCCTCTGCCTGTGTCTCTGCCTCTCTCTCTTTCTGTGACTATCATAAATAAATAAAAATTAAAAAAAATAATTTTAAAGAACCTTTGAAATTAATTCAGCAATAGATAGTTTTTTTTAAAAAAGACCACCAAGATTCTATCCCCTTAAGAGTTTCTTTCCAGAGACCAATTCAGATGCTTAGAGATAAAGAATTTTGGAGTTAATATTTGGGGATATATAGAAAGCACAGAAATAAGGCAGGTCTTGTTTTTTTTTTTTTTCCCCATTTCTCTTCCATTAAGAATGGAGAGTTTATATTTGTTGTTGGCAAAAAGAGAGGGAATATAGAGTGATTCTGCTTCCTTCAGTCAGCAAGGATTTACTGAGCAACTACTAAACAAAAGCACTCTGTTAAGTACCACATAAAAATCAGGAAATATGTATCTTTGACATCAAAACTTTTAAGTGCCCACCCAGTCATAAATCATGCCACTATTTTATTCTACTCACAGTATTTCCAAGAAAAATTCATAATTTTTCACGAAATTCAGTCACTTGGTAAATAAATATTGCAAATGTGTCTTTCACTGAAATTAAGACTACATTGATTATAAGTGTTCTGATTTCATATTTCTTAAAATATTAAAAAAAGGTCAGACCATAATTTTAAAATGTTATCATTTATAAGATGTATACCAATTTCAGAGATGTCAAAAGAGAAAAAATATCTCTTATAGTTAATAAAATATGGCATTGTTATCTAAATAGAGTGCTAAGTAGAAATGTATTTTTTAACTAAGCCTGCATTAAACTTTGAAATGCTCTCATGCAACACAACTGCAAATGTTCAAAAGAAGCAACGTTATCACATCACTTGGTTTATGTAGTAGATGAGCAACAGATACAACATTTGACGCAAATAATTCAATTCCTCTGTTGTGCATTTGTGTGTATAATCTAGTAAGTCAGACATCTACTCTATAATTATTTTGTTTCCATGAGATGAGAAGGGTGAGATCTGTGACTTGTATACAAAACTTATTAATGATTATTATTTTAGCAGGGATATCTTGACAAGTCTTCCTGGTATTTAAGTTCACTGTCATAGGGTAGATTTAGATATCTCATTATCAGAGATCTTCCCTGTTCGACGTATCAAAACTAGCAAGCTACTTCTGCTACTCTATCATCTTACCCCGCTTTTTTATTCCCACTGCACTTGCCACCACCTGACACGTTGCATATTTAATTATTTTCAGTTTCTCCCCATTGAATTTATGTTGCATGAGGGCAACGCCTCTGTTTGGTTCATTGCTGTATCCCCCTGAACTTTGAACACTGCCTAACATATCCTGGTAGCTCAGTAAATGCTCATTGACTGCTGAATACAGAAAGGCTCGACATTTAGGAAACAAAACAAAACAAAAAACGAAAGACAACCTGAATAAAAAGTATCACTGATGAGGAAAACAAACAAACAAACTCCTTTGGCATATAAGGTAGGTTGAGTAAATGGAAATTTTGAGTGACCAATAAACTCACGAACATGGATGGCCATTAATACAAGATATGTCCCCCATATGTAGCACGGTGCCTGGCAAAACAGTAGGCGCCACAATCAGTGCTGACTGAGTCAGTGAATAACAATGAGTAACACAGATGTCTGAAATGAATAAGTCAGTAGTCGTTTTATATGTACCTCTTTCGGTTTTGAATCTGTCAAGGATTTCAGTTTTGTCTGTTAGGTCAGATTTTAAGGCAGTCTCGAGTTGAGCGATCTGTACTTTCAGCTGCTGTTCCTTTAACTTCCATTGCTCTTCGTGGGCAGCACTGAAGGCACTGCAAAAACACACGTGACATGCAAGGAGAGCCTGGAAATCGGCTTCAACCGAAAATACCAAAGAGAAAAGCTTTTAGTGGCACAGAGACCACTGTCATCATGTCTTAGGAATTAAGTAAACATATGCTGGTCTGCTGCTGTTGAAACCAAGGCGCCTTTCTCAGGCTGCGGTTAGGAAACATGAAAGGGTTTGTGGGATGAGCAAAGGAACTGGCCTTAATTTAGAGCTCTACAGTCAGAAAAGTTGGCAGTGTGCAGCTTTTGTGGGACTAGTAAAGGAATTCAGATACTGTACATACTCTAGAGGAATCTGCAATTCCAAACCTCAGCCATCGGCTTCGGATAAAACTCTGCTCTCCCACATACAAACCCTCTTCAAACAGAGAAAACAGGCTCGCCACCTGATCTTCACTTCTAGAACCTGAAACTTTTACCGAGTCTGTGCTTAATAATACACATTCACAGAATTCCGGCCATGAAGTGCTAGCACAGTGAACTATGAGACAGTAATTCTGCTATTAAGAATTAGTGATAATGTAGTTTTTGTCCTAACACAACACACACAGCAATAACAAGCTAAGAATGAAGTTTTACTTGTAACACAACTGTGAAGAAAACCCAGTGAGAACACCCCGGTAAGAATGATGAAGACAGAAATGTTATTCCTTAGTAGAAGCACAACAGTTTAAACTCTTGTTACAATCTACTAATGACAAAATCTCAGCATTCATTTGCACCAGTGGTTCCCGAATGCCGATAAACTAAACACTAGTGCTAGACTGTTGCACTAAAAACCCTCAGAGGGAGAGAAAAATGAAGGATCTGGGGCCCGGGAATTCATAGTTTTATAAAACTTCCCCAGGTGATAGCCAGGTTTTGGAAAAACTGATCTCGATCTGTATCTCAGCAGAAAACTATTATCTGTGAAGCTTGATATGATTGAATAATTATCAGCAGCTTTGACTCTTCTCCTTATTTTAAACCTAGTAAATGAAATAAGAACTCATAAAATCTGGTTTTGTAATGATGCAAATAGAAGAAAAACTTGTTTTTGAAAATTGCCCTTAATGTTGCTCTCAGCTAGTCTTGAGTTTTTATTCTAAAAGAGATACTTTTCTGAGAGGCATGGCTTTCAAAGGAACAGAATTGTGTGTCTATTTTACATTTTGAATGTTTTTATTGCATTTAAAATAATATGAGCTTAAAAATAAATGGAATTCTAGAAGTTTCTCTAAATATGGTCTCTGTTTCTTCTATCAATGTTCTCATTTCACATATGGAATCTTAAGAAACACATGGACCTATATACCAGTCTTTTAAGCTAATTTTATCAGTGGTATGATTATCTAGACTTAAATGATATCCAAACAAAGCATGTACTTTAAATATTAAAGAATATTCCTTTACATTTACATTTTCATTTTTTAAAAATAAAGAACAAACAATTTCTATGTCTGGTCAAATTATGTAAACCAAACACGTGTGTGTGTGTGTGTCTTGTATTATTAAAAACATGTACTACCCGGAAAAAAAATTAGCATGATGAAATAGGCACAATTATACATTATATCAGACGCCAAAAATTAGAAACAGTAGTGTTCCAATAGCATTAGTACCAGCAAAAAGATCACCAACAGTTAATCTGGCAGAAACATCAGAAGCTGTATGTGTTTAAATTAAGAACAATTTAGCAGCCTGGTTTCTCCAAACCCACAAAATACTAGTGTAAATCAGCATAAGTCAATCTGAATTTAGTCCACTGCTATTTTCCCTCTAAATTTAGGATTACATTCCACTGGAGTTTCATGAGGAATTCCTTTTGAATTTACTGTATTCCTCTATGCTTGGAGCCATCTGTGTAACTATAAATGGTGAACCACATCTGGCTCCATTTTCTTTGTAAAGGCTGTGTACATGATTAAATCTGCATATGAGAACAGTCTTTGAGAAACTTTTATTCATGAAAATGTTTTTGTATATTGCCTATAGTGACAAGTGAGGGGGGATCATAGTTGGTCTGTGTGCACATTTCATTGTCACATTCTATTGCAGAAGTGAGAAAATGTCAATCTATAGTCGAATGCCCATTGGTGCCTGTGGTCACTGGCATGTCCACTGGCAGTCATGGGTCAACATACACAACGTTGATCAACAACATGATCAGATAGAAATAAGAGCTGAAAAATTAATCTCCACCCTAAGGCCTTTTTTCTTACAGAAGAAATTTCATATATTCCAATGTTTAAGGGCATCCTAATGTATGAGAGAGGGAAGAATAAGCTCTAAGTCATCCACAAAGAAATCCATAGGTACTTTAGTTTAGACCTAATGGAAATTAAATACGTATTTACATAGGGATATTTCACTTGCTGAAAGAAAATGATGCTCCAACTGTACTCAGTTTGATTTCTCGGAAGCACAAAATGCTTGTATTTGATCACATGAGCTTTCATGATTCCTAGAAGATTGTAGGGGACAGGTGCTCACTTTACAGAAATGGAGCCCAGAGAGTCTGTGAGTGGTCAGCAGTGCTCCATTAAATTTTGGATATTAGACGACTACTACTATTGTAAAAACCGATTCTTAAAACGGTTAACACCATCTCCAAGAACTAACCAACTCTTTTTTTTTTCTTCTTTTTTTTTTTTAAAGTAGGTATTAGTGCCTCTTAGGAGTAATACCTTAAAATCACTTCTCACAGATTCTCTGGATCCTATCTCAAATTAACTAAATCTGAATTGGATGGTAGTGGGAGGCTGGGGGATGGAGGTTTCAAAGGGGTAGTGAAACCTATATTTTGCTGTTTTCCAGGTTATTCATATATACAATAGTAGAAGGACTATTGTATTCATCAGTTACACCATGCTAAAACTAGATATATATACTAACTTCAAAAATGGGACACAGCTTTACAATACTGTAGTATAAAGTTTCTCTCTGACCACACAAATTTCATTGCAAAAAGTTTATTCTGAATTTTTAAATGGAATATTTCTTAAAGTTATACTTATTTCTTGGCATCATATCAAAAATGTTCTCTCATATTAAAACAAGCTCATACCAAATACTAACATGAGGGTTTTATTTTACCAGATGATTCCCTAATATGTCATATGTCAAGTAATAAACACATTCAAAATTTCATTTGGAAAAGGAAGATGAGAATGTAATCTGCAAATCATATTTTTCTCCTGAAAACTAGCCAATTTTGAATAACAAACAAATGCTCTCCTTTAAAAAACATGCTATCACCATGACTAACCAAACAGGGAGTAAATTTATTTAGTTTTTGATGAGCACTAGATGTTGGCAATGATGAATAACAGAACCACGAAACACAAAAGCTGTAAAAAATCTTAAGGGCAACAATGATTTTTGTGGAAGTGTCTCTAATTCTGCTTCTGAAAACATAATATATATTAAAAATTTGTACTAGAGAATTTTATAGTTCTATTTGCTATCATGTGTGCTTGCTGGGTTTTGTGCTTAAGTGACATTAATTCTTTTTTTTGATACAAAGTGTTTTGACACCCATTACACACATTTACTTCCATATATCTCACACAAAATTCAAGTGCAAGCTGCATAATGAAGTCTGTTTTTAATGTGACAAGAAAAAAATGTAGCTCAAGCATAAAACATTAAAAAAAAAACCCTTCAAAAAAAAAAAAACCCTTCAAAGTCAGATTTACACTCTCAGATCATCTACTAATATGGAGAGATAAAGTTTCACGGTGATAAAGTAAATACGAGAAAAACATCTCTCCCTCAAAATTCCATTTATGCATTATTCCCAGCTAAGTTTAATGTTTTTTATTCCCAGAAGGTATGTTCAGTAAATCTTCAAATTGGGAAGTAGAAAATGTATAAGTAATGGCCAAATGGCACTTATTTTCTTGTATTAAGACCATGTTAAATTATTTGAAGTTACAAGATGTTGAGGATAAATATAAATCAATAACAATTTCTGAATGCTTAGTAGTTCTATCATTGCACGAACATTTCCCTTCCACAGGATCAGTTTTCTAATGCAATAAAATCAGAGAGATAATGAAGAACAGGGGGAAAAATTCAATTTCAGAGTCAAAAGAATGGGGTTTGGGTACTACATTGGAGTCTCAGCAATGCTGTGTGACTCTATACAAGTCTCTCAATTTTTCTTCAGTCTCAGTTTTCACATTTCTAAAATATGGGGATAGCACTATTCTCTGCCCTATAATGCAGCAGTTGTGTCATCTATATATACTGAAATTTGGAATTTTCAAACACAGAACTATTAAATATTTAGATATATAGCAATATAAACCCTGTATTTTTCTACAGAAATGTAAATGTAAAAGAGGAGGCATAATAAATGCTTTAAGTAAAATTAATCAGGGCTGATGAGAGAAAGGCCAGAACAAAGCAATAGGGCCAAATGATCTGGAAGGGGTCCAAGGTAGATCCCACATAAAGATTTTTAGCCAGTCTACCCTTGAGAGAGAGAGCCCCAGGTATTATTTTATAACTGATGTCTGAATCTGCTATCGATAACTTTTAATGTAATGAGCCACTATGCAAAGATAATCAACACTAGTAGGTAAACAGATGATCTATGCCACTGGAATGACGCCTAACAATAATCTAGGTATCTTTTCAAAGTAAAAATAACTAAAAGCCTTATCACCACACTCTTTAGGTATGATTTGATTAATTTACAAAATGTACCTTTAGTTTATAAAACATCCAAAACATACAGTTAAAAAGTTAAGAGGTGTATCTGTGTGTCAGATGGCTACTTTCTGATGTTTCAGAATACACTCAATAGGGCCAACTGTTGAATATTAACTATAACATATACCTTCCAATATTTATATTAAATTTACTTTCATATGAACCTGTATTTATCCTTCATCAGTTACCATATACTGAAAAGACTTAAAAATACACACATATACAGACACACAGATATCTGTACTGCTTAACTAATAAGCTTAGCTGTGGTATAGAATTTTGTTTCTAACATTATCAGAAGGGATTAATTTTTAAAATACCATCACTATGAGGTTGATTAAAAAACAAAACTGAACTAGCTCTTTCAAATTTTATATGAGGGGGTACACCTGGCTGCTAGTTGGAAGAGCCTGCAACTCTTGATCTCAGGGTCATGAGTTTCAGCCCCACGTTGGGTGTAAAGATTACTTATACAAATAAACTTAAAACAATTTATCTTGAGAGAAAGATATTTTCTCTTTATAAGGAACAGAGACAATTTTAAGTGCACACGTTTGTTTTCCACCAAGAGAATCACTCTCAGCTAATAAGCTGGGTAGTCCAGGGAAGAGACCAGGGCTTGGAGAGACCAGAAGATGCACAAATCCAAGTTTTATCACTACACAGCTTTATGAATGTAGAGAAGTGACTTAATTCTGTTTTGTTTTCATTGCAAAATGGGCATTTACAATACCTACATTTCCTGGTTGTTATGAGAAATTTATAATAATGTATGAAGAGTATTTAGCATAGCCTGCTTGCTTACAGTTTATATTCAATAAATGGTAATAGCAACAAAGTGATATGATTTTCTAGTAAGAGTCTACTGCTCGGCTTAAACAATTTCTTACCTATACCTAAAAAAAGCTATTTTTATTTTAATATATATGTGTATATATATTACATTAAATTATATATATATATTTCTTGCAATCATTCATTGCTAATTTTTTAATCACTATTAGACATTCTGACATCTACTGCTTTGATATAAAAGATCTCAAACAAGGGAATGAGAAAACGCATGTATTCATGATTTACCTGTTATAAAGTTTATCATAGTTTTCCTTTAAAAGTTCCCGTTCCTTTTCTAAATCATTAATTCTATCCTGCAGCTAAAATGAAAAGAAAATGACACATTAGGTGATTATCAAATAAAACCACACGGGGGTAAAATAACATGAGGGGAGGCTAACATGTTTCCATCTTTATTTCTAAATTGCAGTTGCTAACTAGTCAACTTATATTTTCTGTATTTAATTTAGCATTGATTTTTTCCAAGTTGTTAAGTAAACATGAAATTAATATTTCTGTTTTAATTTAGCAGAAATGTATGCATTGCTTTATGGTGACATGTGTCAAATCTCAATAAAGAATGTGTTAAAAGTTTGCTATGAAGTCTGAGAAACATAATATTTTTTACTTTCCTCCCTGATGAATTCTATCATTACATTCATTTTGTATTAATTTCCAATTGGCCCATAAAAAATAAAAGGATTAACTTTTCTTTTGGTTCACGGCTCAAACAAATCTTGTCAATCACAATTTACTCTCAAGACACAATTTTTTATGTTTGCTAGCCATCTAATGTGCAATGAATGTACAAAGAATCAGTAGCACATCTAATGAATCATATATCCTGTTTTACCCTAATGAATATTTTTAGAAATAAACTCAGGATAATCATTATAGCTTTACAACTAAAAAGTAGCTTTCTGTATTTATTTCTAGCATTCATGTCTAAGTTTTATTCACCAGTATATTTTGTAGTTACAATGTTTTCCTGTGGGTGAGAGACTCTCAAAATTCATTTCTATGTTCGTAATTCTCTTTTGATGCTAGTTTGAGACACAGTAAGGATTCTTTCAAGATAAGAGCAGAATGTAGGCATCTTATTTATTTCATTGCCATTCTCTTTCAGGACAAGTTTAACAGACTACAGGAAGAGACTGTGCTAGCTTGGAGACATGAGTAGCAACGAGAATAGAAAGATGAGTTTTCAAATAACTTCCTAGAAATAAAATGAAATAATTTCACAAAATTGCTGATGTTGCACGACAGACTATCCCTCTCCTCAGAAACAGATGTGTCCTCTAACGTGGTCTTGGTATCTCAAATGGCTAATCAGATGTTGAGGCAGAGAAAGTTAAGTTCCACTGGGAAGTCGTGTTTTCTTTTTCCTCAAGAGTCAATCCATTAGGTAAACAGTGGGTATCAGCACATTTGCAAGTATTTTTAGGCACTGAGTTGGCATGACTATATTTGCTGTGCTCAAAGCACCATGTATGTAGTTTAGGATCTTCAAGTAAACATATTTTTAAAATGTCTCTATTTTACTTTATTGAAACAGTGACAGAGAAGTTTTAATACAAGGAATGGCTAATAAACTCTTGGGAGCTTACCTCTTCTATTTTTCTTTCAGAAAATGTCATGGAATGTAATTGTTTCTCAAGACTGCAGCATTTTAAACGTTGCTCTTTGAGTTGCATATTTAGCTCATCTCCGTTTGCCATCAAGGCATCATGGCTGATCCGGAGTCTTCTTTGCTTCTAAAAAACAAAAAGAAAATCTTTTCAAAATTATTTTTGGATTCTGTGTTTAGTAAGTAATTACAATTTTGTAAGTGAATTTACTCCTAAAGTTCACAATATACAGATTATTCTTCACCTCATAAACAATATATATGTGCTACTTGTCCATGGAGACACTATTGACCTAAGTGTATAATTAGGAAAAAAATATAGGGTTATCTTAGCACAGAGTCACATAAAGAAAACGTTTTGTCCTTTATTTCCTCCTCGTTTTTGACTGGTTGATTAGCGACCGGTGAGTAAATTAGTTTTAGCAATTTTTTTCCTTTCTGCTGTGGTTACAATGGTTGGACATGCTAAGAATGCTGCCACATGGGTCAAAATAAATGTTAACCATAGATAATCAAACTTGAAAGGATTTGTCACCACAGCACATAAACAGCCTAAGAGAGGGTTGTTTTAATACAACTAGATTGAAATTTTCAATTCAGTAAAAATAATTACTAAAGTCGTCTTAATTTTTAGAAACAAAATTTTGTCTATCTATCTATCTATCTATCTATCTATCTATCTATCTATTTATTTATAAGTAATCTCTATGCCCAATATGGGGCTTGAACTCACTACTCTGAGATCAAGGGTAGCATGCTCCAACGACCGAACCAGCTAGGCATCCCAATTCCTTAATTTTTAAAATGGCATTTATGAATGTTTTAGATTCAAATTTATATTCTTAAATGCCAATACTTTTTTTAATAAATAAAAAGATGATCATATTAAAGTCTTTCCAGAGAGACCAAAAGACCATAACATGAAATGGCTCATCTGCTAATTAATATCCCTTAACATTCTACAGAAGTTCTCCAATCATTTATTTTTTATTTTTTTAAAAGATTTTATTTATTTATTCACGAGAGACACAGAGAGAGGCACAGACACAGGCAGAGGGAGAAGCAGGCTCCATGCAGGGAGCCCGACATGGGACTCAATCCCGGGTCTCCAGGATCATACCCTGGGCTGAAGGCAGCACTAAACCGTTGAGCCACCCAGGCTGCCCTCTCCAATCATTTAAAAGAAACATTGCTACTGAGTAACTGGAGTCCAGTTTTTGTTAATCTTGGATTATATTATAGCATGCTATCTTTAACCAGCTTTTCCTGGGCCTCCTGCCTCATTTGCTAAAGCTGTTGGTCTGAACTTTTCAAATCTTTCTTTACGCAATACCAAATCCCAAGAGGAACCTGTGCTATTGCAGTCGCTTGTCATAGTTGGTATTTGAACAAATACTTGGCAGCACTGTTAAATGGAAGTCAAAAAGGTGAAAGTGACAAAAGAATGTAAGCTCAGTCTTTATTTCCTTTCCTAATTCTCAATGTTAGAAATGGCCCTCAGCTCTGTGTTTTCTTAATCTCCCTCTTCTATCTTTGGGCAGATAGTGCTATCGTCTCTACTCTCCAATTCATCTTCTCTCTTTCATAAACCCTCATATTTATATGGAAGGCAGTTACTACTTCACATTTAAGGAGGTTCATGCAGGAGGGAAAACACTAACCAAAACACATTTTAAAAATATTTATCTAATTCAATAGTAAATTTAAGCTTCAGATCACCCTATGCTGCCCATCAATTTACTGCTTTCCTTGTCTCAGTACTTTAAGGAAAGTACTGCTTAATATGAATTCTCATCTGGAATGTTTTGGAGTTCATTAATTCCAGAATCTATGTTAATTATGCAGTGCCAATAAATAGGAGCCTTCTGATGGCATATTTCTGTGGGGCCACAATCCTAAGGCAGCCATGGGGATGAAGAGTCCTGAGTATTGTCAACAAAAATGGTTAAGATCTAAAATAAGTAGACTGATAGCTGACATGATGGGCACTCAAATATTTTGTGATAATGGTAGATAGTGACAAAACAAAACACCACACCAAAGAAAGATTGAACAAAACCTGATTACTGATGTATTTATAAGTTGGTCTATCTTGGATATCTCATAAGTGCTTATAACTGAAGACAGATGCAAATACATTTAAACCTTCAGTGCTATGTGCCCATATAATTACAGATAAAAGGAGTCAAAAATACATTTTCTTGGCATGAAATAATTTATGATGTCTATTATTTTAAGAAGACAGGTATTTAAGAAAAGTCCAAGCAGTTATTTCTTTAGTTATTAAGTTATAAATTACAAATAACATATGAAGTTATACACATTTAAGAATAAAAAGAGCATCTTTAAAAATAACTTTCTAGTGTTAGGACCATTCTATTTAAAAAATACAACTTAAACACTATCTTTGATAGTATATCTCTGTATATACTAGGTATACACATAGATACATTTGTATCTATGCATCACCATAATAAAATAAATGATCACATTACCTCTTGAAGCTGAATAAATTTTCCTTCCATTACTGAAAGAGCGTTGCTTTTCTCCACTAGTTGTTTATGAAGCTTAATCATTTCTACATTGTCCCGAATGTTTGACCTTCAACGATGTGTTTAAGAAAAAAAGAGACAAAGTAAAAAATGCAAGGCAAAAGGAAAAAAATCTGTGGTGGAATCACAATTTTTCATTGAAACATTACCTAGGAAAAATTTATACACTTGCATATCAATCACCAAGGTTTTTAGTTTACTATACACTTAGGATAGATTACTTAATGCCAACAACTCACTGTTCTTGAACTTTGTTAAACTCATATATTCTCAGAGTTTGAAGGGAGATTCAAATTTGATGACTTGTATCACCCCTATAACAACTTACAATATGCACTTAAAACCATTTTACAGCGTCCTGAAAGAGTTAAAGGACATCAGTCTATAGCACAGTAATGGTTCCACCCCCAAACTTCATACTTATTTTAAGGACGATCATACTACTTTTCCCTAAGAGAAAAATATGCAAGACAGCCACTCATCTTCCTACCACTCCCTCGAAACAAATGGTATCATAAGATTACCATTTATTGGAGTTTCCTCCTGGAGTTTCAACTTTTCAAAATATTTCCCAAAAAAGTGACTTAGCATTTTATACTAATAATGCCCAAAGCTGGCATTTAAATATGTTGCAGATGTGCCTTTAGCTTTAAGAGATCATTTAACGTCCACAGGGTATATAGAAACTCTATATGCTGCAATACTAGTTTGTATTTTTCCTACTGAGATTAAAGCAAATGTAGAATTTAACAGGAAGATCTTGTTAAAGGTTAATCACAGATCTAAATGAATACCCGTTTTCAAAAGGCATTTACTTTCCTGACAGAGAAAGACTCCTTAATTTAATACGTTTTACATTCAAAAAAGTATTTTAGAAATTGTGAAGCTCGGTTTTAAAACTTCATTTCCTTAAAAAAAAAACATAAAAAATTTTAAATTCAGAAAATTATTTCAGGATTTAAAGTAAGTAATTTTACTTCCAAAACTTATCTAGTGTACACATATTGGAAAAATTGTCACAATGCCCTACTGGAACCAGAAAATGGACTACAAAGCTCACACATCTGTAAACCAGCTGAGGACTTGAAATACTTAATTTTCCTCTTTGATATTTGAAAGTTCATTGTATTTTGGCATCGGACAGTTAGTTGTCCTCACACAGAAGATAAACAAGTCCAAGAACCTGGATCTTACCCAGGATACAGTCTTAACACAATGTTAAAATAATTATGTGTCTAAAACACGTTATCTAGTAGTTCTGAGCACACATTCTGCAGTACACTCTCTATTCTTCCTCATAGCATGCTCTTTATTCACTAAAAATATTATAATATGAAGGGAAAACATATTTTACATAAATCAAATAAAGAAGATATTCACTTTTTCATAATTAGAAACCAAAATATAACAATCTGTTTTCTCCAGAATTACTTGGTTTGACCACTCAATGGTGACTGACAGTTATTGATATGGAAGGATTGAACTATTCAAATAATTTCAAATCTCTTCTTACATTTTCAGTCATCTCCGATATTTTCTTGTTTTTAAACATTTAGTATTTTCAAGAAAAATATATATACATTTATATATGTTTGAGTAACAATTACTTAACGATAAAAACAAAGAATTAAGCACCAATAACTCATTCAGCCACACAAGGTTATAGAAATAATAGGTTTTAATTTTGAATTTTCTCTGTAAGGCAAAGGATGGTAAACATCTTTCAAAAACTTTTTAGTGTGTTTTAAGTGGTGGATGTTTACCTGAATATTTTCCTAACCTCCTTGAAGATTAAACTTCTCAAAATATTGCCAAGAAAAGTGACTTCGTATCTTATGCTAATAATGCCCAACAGGTGGACACAAATGCAACTTTAGTAGAGTTAGAAAACAACAATAATAATGTGGTCCTTTAAATAAAAAGTCAATTTGCTTAAGAGTACACTTGCAACACCTGCAAGTCTTTAATGATTATTTTCAAGTGTCAGTTTTTAGGGGCTTTATCTGTAAGAGTCATTGTTATGATTAGATTTTTAACAATGATTTATTTATTTGAGAGAGAGAGAGAAAAAGAGCATACAAGTGGGAGAGGCTTAGGGAGAGAGAACTTGAAGAGGATTCTGAGCTGAGCGTGGAGCCCAACACAGGCTCAATCTCAATCTCATAAACCTGAGATCACAACTTGAGCTGAAACCAAGAGTTGGGTGCTTAACTGACTGTGCCACCCAGGTGCCCCTATGATTAGACATTTTTGAGGGTCATGGTGGGAAGAAGAGGCTGGCTGCTTAGCTGAAAGTCCTAAATAGAAGATCAAAATCAACAATGTGATAAGTGTGACCTGGCCTGTAGGAAGACATACAATGGAAAATTGTCTCAAGCCTGACAATTGACTCAACATCTTTCATAGGCCAATGAAATATGATAAAAAAAAATACAGGGGGAGATTGAGAGGGAAAGAAGGGAAAGGAATGTCAGAAGAAGCTGACAAGGATTGTGAGGATGATGGAGGCAAGAGGGGGCTAGAGTCGGTGCTTAGAGGCTTGTCCTACACCTCTGTACTAGGAGGAGGTCCTCAGGTTGGTTTCCTTTGAAGAACAGAGATGGAGTTAATTTTATAAGCAGTATTTTAAGTGACTGCCACGCCATACTTTCTTGCTCTCTTTCATGCACTGTGATGGGAACATCACATCTTCAGGATGACAACATTCTAACAAAAAGAACGATCCATGGTAAAAAACATTCAGATGAACTCTGACAGTCATGCAACAATTCATACATGCTGCATTACACATGGTGAAATGATCTGCAAACAGATATCAAGCAGTCTAATTATGTGCTTTGTAAAAATAAATTTCTCAAATTTTTCAACAAGGATTTTGCAAAAAACCTTGGACAATTAAGTTGGAAAATGCAGTTTCTTTTCTTTCTCTTGTTTTTTTATAGACCTATTATTTAGACTTATGATCAAATCTTCTAAAACTATTGGAAGAGTTGTTGACCCATCTCTAGATTAAAAACAAACTGAAATAAATTAGATTTTATGTTGAAAAAAGTAATCCAGTTCAACAACCTATGTGCCAAGTTTCCCTCATATAATTGGAAACAGTCAAGCAATAAACTCTGAAAAAGGAATTTCTAATGGAAGCCTTGAAAACACTTGACTCCAGCTTTGCTACTGGGTGCCATAATAAATCCAGAAACTTAAAACCTCAGATACACTGGAGAAGGAAAAACTTTCAGTGGAGCTATGTAATGTATAGTCTAATATGAAATCTTAAGAAGCAAAAATCTTTCCTTCAGTGAAAGTATCTTATACTTTACTCCCCAGGCACACAGCTCTCTCACCCTACCCTGTCCCCCAACCCTCATCACCATTTCACTCTTTGTACCAGCAGAGAATGCTAAAGAAAGCCTCTTGATTTTTTTGAGGCAAAAATGTTATGATATTTAACACCATTTAGAAGAGAAGGCTGTAGAATACAGAAGCTAGGCTATGAGATTCTGGAAAGTAGTTGAGTAAAATATTTATGACAGAATGGAGAGGCTCTCTCTGAATCATAGTTTTAAGCTGACTAAATTTGGGGGATAAGGTTGAAGACAACTTTAGGATTAAAACATGTCTACTGTATTTTTTTTTTTTAAACAGTGGACGACATTCTGTAAGCATATTGTTAAAAGAAATGTAGGTTATCCATAGCTTTTACTAGGGGTACACAGGTAACAGTCACTAGCAAGGTAACACTACTGATTAAGATTACAGAAGGTTGCTGGTAAATTAAATGGAACAAGCTTCACTGAAAAGCTGAGGAAAGTCTATTTGAAAGGTAATGGTTTTTGCTCAAAACTGCTACCTGAGTTCATAGGTGAAAATAATGCTCCCTAAGATTGCATAAGGGAAAACATTTGTCTGTGTACGTTTATTTGCCTCTGGATCATACCTTTCTTGTGATGGTGAGTCAAAATATAAATCAGAGCTCAATATTTTCTTACTCGCAACACCCATGAGGAATGGAGAGAAACAATTTTGTCAAGCACTCTAAATGCACAGAATCACTCTCTTACGAAAATGGAGCGGGCACTCCCAAGGACTGGTTGGAGACAGGAAGAACCGAAATCCTGGCTGATTTTCTTAAAGGGATCATTTTGCAGATCAAATTTAATAGATTCCAACTAGTAGTGGCAATCTGAGAATTCCATTCAATATATCCAAAAGCTCAATGGAGAATGTTGGTTTACCAGCAATTAAGTTGCCAAGGTGAAGGTTTTGTATTTTTATTTTTTGCTAGAATTATACCAAGTCAGTCCAATGTTGTAAGTTACTTCACAATTATCAGAAGCAACCATTGGCATGATACAGGTTTTTGATAAACCAAAGAAAAAAACCCAGAAAGTTGATTAAAATACATACCACTTACTTAGTAGACAAAAATCTTTCAAACATGAGGTCCCTAGGGGATGAAAGTGTGCTGCTTAAAAGGTAGGGAACAACTTACGTGTTTCATTCTCTTTACTTTATAGCTGAGGTAGCTAACCAAGGCTTATGAGCAAAGTAAAGAATTTGGCCAGAGTCCTTACATGAGAGAGCTGCCAGTCAAATCCAATCTTAAGAGACCACTTCTTCCCACTTTTATTTTTTAATTTTTCTTAAATATTTTATTTATTCATGAGAGAGAGAGAGAGAGAGAGAAAAAGAGAGAGAGGCAGAGGCACAGGCAGAAGGAGAAGCAGGCTCCATGCAGGGAGCCCGACGCAGGACTCGATCCCGGGACTCCAGGATCACACTCGGGGCTGAAGGCAGGCACCAAACCACTGAGCCACCCAGGGATCCCCACTTCTTCCCATTCTTTTAGGCTGTTTCCCTCCTCAGAGATATTCCTAGTTCTAGCTGTGTCTCCACTCTCAAGTATGTCCTAATATACCAGTTACTACAAATTGTGACAATTTGTGTGGTTCATATTAAGTGCTGAGAAAATGTCAAGCTGATATCCCAGAAAGATAGATTATATTAATATTAAAAAACACAGGGAGAAGAGAAATGATATTTGGGTGTGATACTTTCTACTGGGCAAATTCTAAGGTATTTAAAACAACAGCAAAAGCTTGGTGGATATATTTTTAAAAAAATGACAGATCACCTGCCTGTGTAATAATAATGTGTGCATGGTTATCCTTGGCCCCAGTTACCCTTCCATCCAAAGACCAGATGTGCCCTCTAAATTAGGGGGCCGGGCAATCAGACAAATACAAATTGAGGGGCATTCTGCAAACAACTATCAATGGGCTGGAAATGGGGAACCACTCTGGAATAAAGGAAACCTAAAAGACACGACAATTAAATACATGACCCCTAATTGGATACTAGATCAAAACAAAGCAAAACAAACCAAAACCAGCTATTGGGAAAAAACAAAACAAAAAAACAGCTATCAGGGATACAATTGGGAAATGTGAAGATGGACTGTATAACAGTATTGCTGTTATTGTATTGTTAAGTGTCTAGAGTATGACAGCCATACTATGGTTATGCAGGAGGATGTCTCTGTTCCTAGAAGATACTTAGAAGTGTACAGAAGGCGAAATGATACATGTGTCTAAATCTCAGATGGAGGGAGGCAGTGGGAGGAAGGGAGAGAGGACAGAGAAGTGGGAAAAGTGCATGAATGCCAAATACAGAATAGACTTATGTCATTCACAAAGATACAAAGAGGTGAAAGGCATGTGAACGTTCAGACTACTATTCTTGCAACTTTTCTGTTGGTGAGCAATTTTTTAAAATAAAAAGCTGGGGAAGAAATTAAGAGTACCAGGAAGTAATCCTCTGTGTGCCTAGAAGGAAAAGATGGACTCCCTAAGGCCAAGCTGTTTCTTACATTGCATGGCTGCAAAAGGACTTTCTGTTTTAAGATTTGACAGTCTGCTGTCAACCAAAGGGAAGAGGGTAAATCAGAGTGTCTGGAACATTTATAGGTTAAATTTCCTCCACTGGGATATTGTGGAACTTACATGATTTTTAATTAAGAAGGTAAACACCCTAACATTTACTAAAAAAAACCACTTAGTACAAACTAGTTACACATTTGGTAAGAGTATAAATATTTTTGGAGTTGAAAAAGCCAATAAAAGGTAAAATCATTCTGATTTTAATGTTCACATACATGTGTTCACTGGTTACTGCTTTGCATTTAATTTAAGACGGCCTTTTTAATAAGCAGAAAATGTGCATTTTTATATTGTTTAAATTTTAATATGGATTTTTGTTCAAAACAACACAGACATTCAGGCTACTTGTAAATGATACAAGATTTTTTGCTAATGAGGCATTATGTAGAACATATGCAAAAATCACAACTCAGTCTTCCAAAATAGACCACAATAACAGGAAAAAACATGATTTTAATAAAAAAGAACAGCACTGGGCTTTTACTTCAAAGCAATTAAGGGCTTTGGATAACCAAAAGTTTATGTCAAGTTGATGCCAAACCAAACTGGTCTATTAAACACATACTATGAAGAGTTTCTGTAATATTCTATGAAAAAGCTCTTTGCCATAAATATCAAGCACCGCACTCTGAAGATTACGACTATGTTAGGTTCATGTTTGAGAACAAGGAGCCCAACATCCTGATCAGACTTCTAGAATTTCAAATTTGAAATAATGTATCCGTGAAAGAGAAGTTTAAATATGTTTTCCATTTTGTGATTTTTCTTTACAGTAAATTATACCAAGTTTTATATTCTCCCAACATTTTTTTTCAACAGTTTTCCATTAGCCTCAAAAAATTGCTGTTACACATAAAATTTTGAGCTATGTGTAAACATATAAGGAAAAAAGACTTAAAGACCTTTATTGGAAGTCATTTCTTCAGTTTTCAACAACTGTATTTCAAGGAACAATATGCTATTTACTAAAAGTGCCTTTCCTTTCTAAGCAAATAACATTTGATTTTCAATATTATAAAATCAGTGAGGTAAGGTACAAATTGGTTTCTTTGGCCTCTGCAACAAAGTTCCTTTACCTGTAATACTCATTTTTTCTCTAATTCTGGATGTGACAAAAGAGACTGCTACTGAGTGAATAATATAGCTCCCCACTGAGGGCCTTAGTTAATTTTTAGGGTAAACACATCCAGGTGTATATGTTGGTGTCTGTTGTTGACAATATTTATAGGAGAAAATATGCATACCTGTCTATTGCTCCACTGCTTCTGCTTTCCTAGCCTTAGGACTGAAGGACATTTGGATCTCCCTTCCAATGAACACTAGTTCCTGACGATCATATCCCTTTGGAAGAGGGAATGGCCAACACAGTATCCATCTTACTCTTTGGGAATTTGAGAAACATAACAGAGGAAGTAGTCACTGATAACCTTGTACTCAGCTGTTGAGTAAAGGTGATAGGGGTGGGCTCTAAGCTTGGACTTGGTCTAAGCACAGAATTTTTATATTTAGAAAATATTTTAAATATGGCTATTGGCAATTTATTAAGATCATATTCAGTGTTGAGGTCTGGTCCTTTAGCACTGTTCCTCACAAGGAATAACGTCTTGGTTTTCCAAGAAGACAAAGTCTAATCAGTTCTTCTTCCTAGGGGAAAAGGGATAACTCCTACGTATTCAAGTTGGTTCAAAGCCAGTATTCAAATTGTATCATCTAATATAATTCTCAAAAACATTCATGTGTCTTTTGCCTTCCCCTTATAAGAGTATACAAATATCACTAAATATATAGAATTTCATTATGTAACTTAATTTTACACATAACTTTTCAGGAACAGAAGTTATCAGAGAATACTAACCATTTGAATCTTTGAAATAGAAAGCTTCTTCTGTATTTTCAGCTAACTTTATTGTTTTTAAAGTAAGTCTCATATGATGCATCTTTTCCTAGTTTTTTCAAATATTACAATGGCAGGTTAGTTTGTTAAAGGAGGATTAAACTGAATCCAAAATGAGAAACTAGAAAATCATACTGGCTTTTCAAAATGAGAATCTAGCCACAGAAGCATGATATCATATACACTGGAGGGGGGAAAAATAAATAGAGATCTAGGTCTGGTTTAAAAAACATTAAGAGAGAAATAGGAGACATAAGAGATGTCAGATGTAATGTGTAGAGCTCATCTGAATTCCAAACAGGAGAAGACATGTTCAGGGAAGTTTGAAATATAGGCTGGTATTAGAAGGTATCAAAGAATTGCTGTTAACTTTGTTAGGTGCAATCATGGCATGGAGTTATATTAAAAAAAAGTGTCTACCAGAAATATATACTAATATTCCTTGGAGGGATGATATCTTATCTGACTGGGGCTAATTATTTAAAGAAAATAAAGGTGAAGGAATACGTGAAACAAAATTGGGAACATGTTAATGACTGTTTAAGCTAAGTGATGGGTACCTGGCAATTTAATATACTCTACTTCTGGGTATCCTCAGTCCAAGAAAACAAACAGAATGGTAAGAAAAGAAAAGAAAAGGAAAGGAAAAAGAAAAGGATGGAAGGGGAGAAAATGATTTGAGGAAGAATATGGTAAGAAGATAAAGTCTTATTGGAAAGACAGTGTGGAAGTACAAAACGAGAGAAAGGTATTAGGAACCACAAATGACAAAGGAGGATGGGAAAGAAAATATAGTACATTATAAACATCAAAAATGAAGAGGCAGCAAAGAGATTGCTGTAGGGCCACACTGTCATTCATAATAACCAACCGAATTTGAAGCAAATTTTGATTAGGAGAGGTAAAAAAAACATCTTTTGGGATCAAAAAAAGCTGGTACCGTATTATGGAATTTTTTTAGCTTTGAGAAAAACTTAAATGAGGCTGGACTTATTCACATGCTGTGTCAATAGCAGGGTTCTTGTCATACATATTTCTCTTGGTAGGTGCAGTCAAATGGCATTAGAACTTCCCACAGTTATGGTAAATGCAACAAATGGATAAATGAGTTGGGGAGACAAGATGAAGCAAAGTAGGTTAGGGAAAAATGCCCTTCCGCTAGAGCTGTTGAGAGCAGTTAGTAGGTCTAGAGCAGGCTTATATGAAGAATGTTAAGTGAAAACATGATTTTTAAAATAGACTAGGCTTATCCTTCTATGGCACATGATAAAGTATTTTAAACTAATTTTGACCTTATCAAAGTGATATTTCTGTTTTAACATACCTTTGATCTGTAGCCTGCTGTTCTCGAAGCTGAAGAAGAGATAACTCAATTTCATTTTCTTTTCTCCTCAACTGAGTTTTCAGGATCTCAGCCAAGTGCTCTAACTCTTCTATCTGGCCTCTCTGTGACTGAATAACATTTTCCCTGAAATAAAGAACCTTTACAAGAATTTGTAATTTGAGGAAAAGTCTGCAGTATTCAAGATCAGTACAAAGAAAGTTCTTCATGATAAAAAGCAAGCAGAAGTTAAAATTTTTAGCTTAAGTGCCTCTGCATATAGTGACGAGTAGATTAAATGCGACGATTTAAAAGTGCATGTGGAATAATTCAAAATACTGCTTTTTATATAATAATGTCCTAGACAATAACTTGGACTTTGATTTAATTCAATTCAGTATGTATTGGTTACCTATTATGTACTCCACAATCTGGCCATCTTCAGGTAATTTATACACTTTTGTTCTTTCCTATGTACATCTGCCTAGATAGTTCAAATTAACTCTTAAGAGAGTGAGAGTGTGAACAAGAGAGAGAGCGTGTGTGAGAAATTTGCAAAACATAATAGTGTTTTTTTGCACGTATTTATTTCTCTACCATGTTTTGGTAGCATCCCAGTGTAATGAGCCTCAGGAAGCTTGTATAAACCCTTGTTTTTCAGCAGAACAGCAGGCAAGAAGATTAGGTCTAGTCTCCTGGTTTTATTCCTTCATAGGCTAGTCATTGTTCTAATTGGTATTTAAAATATTCAAAAGAAGTAATTTGAAGCCCATATTATTCTTGAGCAACCATCTACACCGTGATGCTCTGTTTCATGTTTTCTTTCCTCATTCAGAATTGTTACTTTTTGATGATTCAGGTGAAGGCCTGCAGGTAAGGTGGAACCTTACCTTCGTTTGTGTAACTCACAGACACTGAAACCATGAGGCTTTGATTAACTGGGAAAGTAAGCTAAATTTGGCAGAAGTAACTTTTCTGAAACCATAGTATGATGAAGAATGCAGTACCATAGAATCACAGTGAAACAAAATCTGAAATCCATATGTATCTGATAACTTCAAACTTTTAAGTCACTCCCTTCAATTCCTTTTTTTTTTTAACCGCAAAAAGGCTAATTAATTCAGGATCTAAAAAAATAATTACCTGTAATTTTTCTGAGAATGGAAATGTTGCCCCGAAATCTTGTACTATTCTAAATGACTGGGCTTGATGACATTCCTTTTGGGAGAAAATTATAATATAGAAGACTATTCTATAAACGCCTCCACTGATGTAGTTGGTTAAGTTGTTCATTTTCTTCATTTTTTTGGAAGCATGTTATATAGTATCTGTTCTTACCCCACAGATCTAGATGTATTTATTTAGTGGAGCAAACTATTTGTACATAAACCAATTGTGTTTAAAATAAAGGAAAGGGAGGTATCAAAAAAGACATGATTAATAAAGTTCTAAAAAGACGACAAAAAGAATACGTACAAATTTCTTATTTCTCCTCTGGCTTCTTCAAGTAAACTGTTGCCATATTTTGTAAGCATGGGTTGTAGAGTTTCTGCTACATCGACATCTTGGAATCTAATACCTAAAAGTCAATCAGTAAGATTATAAAGGTGAAATTGGGATAGAAGGACTCTTGATTTGCTATCATGAAGAAATTTGCAATATAAGAAAATTTCTTAAGTACTGAGAGATATGTGCTCTATAACACAGAGAATCAGAAATCTATTGCCAAAGGTACTATCGTTGATGCACATTAAATGTACGTAGCAGCAAGTACTGCCCATCAAATTCTACTATGGAAACCAAATCACCTAGAAATAATTTGATTCAACTTAAATTTAGAACTCCTAAAGTAATTTCTGAAAGAACCAAAGTCAGGGCTTTACAATATAAGCTAAAGTATGAAGGAAAAAGGTTTCAAAACCTTGACTTTTTTTTTTTTTTTTTAGCATTTTTTGATATAGACTTCTTAATTTTTTAATTAGTCATTCACATTCCTTGACCTTACATATTGAACCTAATCTTCCTTTGTGTGACTCACAGATACTGTGGGTTTAAGTCAAAACTTTTCCTGTACTTAGGCTTATTCCAACTCAATATGAAAATCCATATTTAAACAAAGGTAACTCAAAAAGGTATCACCAATGAGATTCTTTGAAATAAAACATTTTTGCTGCTGCTCTTAAAATATTTTTCTTATAAAAATAGTCGATGCATGGGACAAGTCTAGTCCCATTATTAAAAATGAGACATAGGGCAGCCCGGGTGGCTCAGCGGTTTAGTGCTGCCTTCGATCCAGGATGAGATCCTGGAGACACCGGATTGAGTCCCACGTCAGATTCCCTGCATGGAGCCTGCTTCTCCCTCTGCCTGTGTCTCTGCCTCTCTCCCTCTCTCTCTTTCTCTGTTTCTCATGAATAAATGAATAAAATCTTTAAAAAAAATAAAAATGAGACATAATTTTAATTGTATGATTACTTTACAAAATAAGTTACTAGAGCTTAAGGTAGATAAAATGACATAATTTAATTTTTTTAATGGAGCATAATCTCAGATATAAGGTACAGATAAAATTCATTTTCTTAAGAAAGTTTATTTTTAATTAGAATGGAACTATTATTTTCTGTTCCAAAATTTTCAATATCTATGGTTGTAGTTCAGAATAAAGAACAGAAAGGCTCTGCCTAAAGCCATTAAAATAATTTACTGTGTTAAAATTTGCCGATTTCGGCAGTAATGCTAATTCATAAACTTTTCCTACATAAATCATGGAAAAACTAAACATCACTAGTGAAATAAAAAAAACAAACAAACCCCAACCTACTTACCCTTAAAATAATCTTAAAACTTACTGTGTAACAGTGGTTTGACAATGGTTACATTTTAAAGCATACACAGCTTATAAAAATCTTTGTTCTACTGGTTCTTTACAATAAGGATTGTTTCTACATTACAATGATCACATCTTAAACCAGTACTTTGCATCCTTTCTCCTGACAAGGCACATATAGAAAATGGTAATGTTTATAGCAGCTTGAGAGGCAAGTTGGCTTGTAGGTGGAGAGGGCCTAGTGTTCTCCCCAAGTCACCCTACACTGTGATACTTCTGACAAGTGTGGGTAAGATCCAGGCTCAAAGGTGATCTTGAAGAGATTATTACTAAGGTATCAACCCTGATAATGGTGTCTTAAGTTCACTCAGAAAGATAATGGTTGAGAAAGTATTCAATGGGGCACCTGGGTAGCTCAGTGGTTGAGCCTTTGCCTTTGGCTCAGGTCGTGATCCCAGGGTCCTGGGATCAAGTCCCGCATTGGGCTCCCCATGGGGAGCCTACTTCTCCCTCTGCGTGCGTGCCTCTCTGCTTCTCTGTGTCTCTCATGAATAAATAACAAAATCTTAAAAAAAAAGAAAGAAAAAGAAAGCATTTATCACTATTTAGTGCTTTGTGCAGCTTCTATGTCTTGGACTCTGTACCAAGTAGTGAAAAAAGATCTGAATTACTAGAAGTGTATGAACACAAGGATAAATTTAAACTTTATAGTCACATTTTAAAGACTAAGCTGCTCTGTGTCTCTTTTCTTCTTTTTCCCTATAGGAGTAAGCTTCCATCAGACTCAGACTCTTCTATTCAAACACCAATTCACAGCAGTAGATTAGTTCCACGTTGATCTAAAATTTGGGCACTGCTTTTTTATTTAGTATAAAACACGTTATAGACTTTAGAGATGATCTTGCCCTACTTCAGTCACAGTTGACCAAACTAAAGTAGAAAGGTAAAATACACACCACGGAATTACCATTTCTTGACCTTTCTTCTCATCTGTGTTATTACTCCATTTTACATATGGGAAAGATGAGGCTCTGAGAGGTCAAGGCCCTCTTCCAAGTAGAAAGTTAATTAGCAGCAGAATGTATTTTTTAATTTATAATGCCCTACGACTGCTTTGGTTATATCAAAGTCTACTGCCAATCTCACAAGCTAGGAGTAGCTGAGCCCTTTCATCCTGTGGCTGCCTCCTGCTGTGTGGAGGCCTTACTGACTTCAAGGGAACTCTTCCTAGAGAAGAGAGAGGGTCAATATTTTGGCTTGGAGAAAAAAACAGAACAAAATTTTCTTCTTTTCTGTTTATATGGCATTTTTTGTCCTCCTACATGAATTGAATTGAAAGTTTTACACAGATTTTTGTATTCCTCAAAATGTTTGGTGTTTATGTGAAGCATGTTCCAAATGAAGATCAACTGCAGCTACAATTTTATTTCCTTCCCTAGTAGTTGAACTTAAAAAATTTACTTAAAAAATACTTAAAATATTTATTAACTTTTTGCCTCATTACAAATGGTCTGTCCTTGGAAGAACTGGGAATTTTTATTAGAAACATTTAGGTTCTTTTTATAGTAAGTTTCACCTATGCAACTGAATTGCTTTGTAACATGGGCAGGTTTTTGGTGATGCATTCTCGAATGAGGAAAATGATAAACCTATGATCATTTCTACAGATAAAGAAGATCTTTATGGTCTCCTGCCTAAATCCTTTTATTTTACATGTAATGATCAAGTTCAGAATGATTAGATGACTTGCCCAAGGTCACCAGGTAGTAAGAAGAGGAGCAAGAATGCAATTTTTTAAACCTTTAGTTATGTGCACATTGCATGGTCATGTTGCCTCCACATGATGAGAGACTTAAGTGATTCTAAAATTTTATAAAAGGTCTTTGGAAAAGGAAATTAAGTGTGATCACTCAAAACAGTAAGCATGATCATAAATAAGCAAACTAACTGGTTTTCCCATTTGCCTGAGTCAATGTGATTTCTGCCTGAAATACAGAAAACCACCTCAAACTCAACTTCTATTTTACAGTTTCACACGTGTCTCTCATATCAGGATAAATAGTTATGTTCAATGTTTTACTCAACAAATGATTTTTATGTTAACATTTTATCAAAACGCAAGTCAAAAAACTATTTTTCTATTTCTAAAGGAACTTAAAAACATGAGAAATACAGAAATACTGTATGTGCGTGTGTAAAACAACCTATTAAAAGATTTACATTTAAGGATTTAATATAAGCTTATTTTACCTTTCCTGGGGCATTCTTGTGAGCCTGCATTTTCATTCACTTTTCTACGCCCAGTGTTAACACGAGACTGCACATAGTTGTACGGCGTTTGCCTGTAACCTTGGATTTGAAGTTGCTGTTTGGCTGAAATGAGTCTGTTTTTAAGGACTTCATTCTGTCTTTCAAGCTCATGAACTTTCTCTTGCAGCCTCTCCATCATTTCTTCCATTTCCACATCTCGTCCCAGCCGCTTGGGGCCGCCACCAACCCGCTCATATCTTTTCTTGTCATTAACGAGCCGTATTAACTTGGTGGCCATTCTAGGGAAATAATAAAAAGATGAAAAGGAATGTGAGAAGTCAGCATAAAATGCATTCTGTTGAAAGGAACATAATCACTGTGAGGACTTCAGTGCAGAACCTGAATAATAAATTTCAGGTTTTGATGTAACTATTACTGCCTGTGAAGAATCCTTTGATGATAATTGAAACCACTGGGCAACAATCTGCTTTATAGCACTGACAAATAACAGTTTCCTAAGGCTTATCATTTAAGGTTAGTAAAGAGAGGACACATATTTACTCCATATGTTCCTCAAATGCAATTTTTAACGCATGACCTTATGTAGGAATGCTGTATGCACTTAAATGTAGCTACAGATTGTGGATGTGGTGGGTTATAGATGCAAGCCACAGTAAGTTACAACTTTTGAAAAGTGTGTTAAGACTATGTAGCATATAGGTGATCTGTTTTAGGGGAACTGTTTTCAGGTTCTCTAAGATTGAGACATGTTACAAATTCAAAAATGTTAGAATGCATTGGTACACACAGACAAAAAGCCCAATGAAAAATTCAGAAGAAACTGAAATGTGCCACTAAATGTTGCTTAGGACCCAAGGAGCATTCATGTTTAATGGCAGAAAATACTTAGATGCAAAAAGTATTATTTTAATGCTACCTTAAATTTAGACATAAGTTGTGTTTTTGACATCTTAGGAGTTTATACCTTTCATTCTTTTAAGTTTTGATAAAACCTGGTTAGACAGAACAAAAGACAGAAAGGGCACATGGGGGTGATGTAATATACACGTACGGAAAACATGCCTGACAGTGAATGGAAAAATCTTGGCAGGACAAGAAAGAAAAGGTGGCTTTGATGAGAGACACAAGTTCAAGACTTTACAAAATTGGTCGCACATCTTCAATAGCTGATTCTAGTTTATAGTGAATCTATTTTTATAAAGAGCCAGACGGAGATTGAAAATAAAAACTCACTTCATTTTTCTTTAAACGGGGTTTGCTTTATTTTAGCGTGGTTATGGACAGAAGCTTTTACTTAAGAGAACAAAAGTGAAATAAAAAAATCCTTAATAGCTTTGGGATGTCATAGAACAACCTTTTTTTTTGCCCTAAGCAGAGTCCTCTGTAAAAGCGGTAGTAATACATGTCTATCTACACTTCTGGCTACTCGGCCTACAGCATGTGGCATCAGGGAGAGCAATGCATAACATAATCAGTTAAGATTGTTTTCTCTTTCCCTTGAGGCAAATCCATTAAACATGCTTTATAAGGGATATAGGATAATAAAAACCAAGATCCAAGAGTACCACAAACACCCTAGTAAAATAATCAATGGATTAGTTCCTTTTCCACCTAATCCAGAGAATGATATATCACTGGAAAATTTGGGCAGGTATCATAAGACCAACGGAGCCACACACTCTATCTAGCCCTTTAATGAGTTTAGGATCCTTAGCCCCACCCAATGGTTTAGCCATAGAAATAGGGTTGACATTTAAATGGGATGTCAACCGAAATATCTGAATCTTTTATTACAGAGAGACTTTCATAGAGATAGAGATCACATTCAAAAGACACAGGTTTAATACAAAAAAGCAGTCAACATGTGGAGAATAATAAATGACCCACATTTTTAAGAATGGCACATCAGTGGAGTGGCTTTAAATTCTTTCAAGGATGTTCAAGTAAATTTTTTGTTAAGAAACAAGATTGCATGTTTGTCCAGTAAGGGCAGTAGTTTTCATTTGTTTGATATCATTATTTTGTGTTATTAATACATTGTAAGTAATCTGATAAAGTTTAAGTACTTATTGAAAAAGGTGGCTTATCAAATCTATATTTATGCTGATGTGGTCCTAATTACATCTTAAGGATAAATTTAAAACTGTTCTGGGGTACCCGGCTGGTAGAACATGTGACTCTTAATCTCAGAATTGTAAGTTTGAGCCCCACATTGGGTATATAGATTACTTAAAATTTAAAAAGTAAAAATAAAAATCAGAGCAGTTCTACACATGCCTCTAGGTTGTGTTTGTGAAGTGAAATTCAGAAGAATTTTAGAGCTTTGGGTCATAGTGGTCATTGGATTACTACTCTCAGGGCTAAGTAAAATAACATCCCAGGAGGTTAAATGGCTTGAACATAATATCATAGGCTAGAGGCAGAGAAATAATAGAACACATGCATACAACTTGACTTCTAGCTGAGTCCTTTTTCCATTAAACTACATGGCTCATTATTAGGTTGTTTTATATTTTCTGGCTGGGACAAATTACTAATGAGGTCAAGGTTGTGAATTCAATTATTTTACTGACCAATTAGGCCTACAAAGGAAAAAAAAATTGTTCAGTGGTCATAGACTACATTCTTCATTCTGATAGGATACGTGTGTGTTACTGGTCAGAAAAGGAATCAGGCAAGTGAGTCACATGTCTTGTAAAAAGACATTATCATGACTCAAAAAAGGACTCAAAGTAAAAGCCCCCAACACAGCAGGTCAGTGGGCCATTAAAACAAAGTCCACAGAGTAGAAACTGAACTAGAATCACCCCGTTAGGATACATTCTAAGCAGAATACTGACCCCACCTCCACCCCAATCTTCTTTCTTCCATGGCTTTCTCACCTTTTCATTTAACCTAGAACATGAATATGAATACAGGCTTGTTGAAGCTTACAAATGGGAATGTGCTTTTTTTGCTTTTAATGCCACACACTCAGAAGATAGTTAAAGTACTTCTGAACAAGAAGAAATGAAAGAATACCTACTTTTAAGAAGTTATCCCTGCAAAAATCTTTTGCACACAAATCAGGTGACAATAATTCTTCAGAAACAGTAGAGACTCTTCGAAATAGAGATTCTAGACTAATCCAAGCAAAGTTAAGTATGTTCCAGATACTGAAGTGAGGTTTTCATTAGTAAACCCCAAGTCTTAAGGGAACATGCATTCTAACAAGTTAGAATAGCTAATTACTTTTTCAAACTTTTATTTTAAACCAAGGCATTTAAAAAACAGATGCTTTGGCCATTTGCTTATTAAACTATAAATATTAAACCAGAAGTTATTTATAGATATGATATACTCGTGGCACTCTTAGCTATTAGCTTTTTCTTTCAAATAGCAACTTCAGACATAATAAACACTCATCATCTTTTTGGTTTATTATTCTAGTTTGTAAGATTTTCCATTTTTAAAAACTGTATTTATTTACAACCTGCCTTGTTCCAAAAAAGATTCCAGGTGGAGTTTTCAATTAAGTTTATAAAAAAGCATATCCTCCAAACTTTACAGAGTCAGGAGAAAAAGCTAAAAGCTTTTTATCATAACCTTTTAATTTTATCCTCTTGCTTGCGGGCATGCTGTTTAAGCAAAATGTTCTCATCATGCAAACGCAAAAATCTGTCTTCCAGTTCCTCCCGACTGGTACGTGACACTGCCTGGCGAGACTTCATTGTCCGTGACATTGATGTTTCTGCAAAAATGCCAAGGTAATTAATAGTGCGATTACTTAAAATAGTCTCTAAAAATGATAATAATTGATATTTTTTTAAAACATTTTTATAGCCTGAATCTTTTTTTTTTTAAAAATCAAGTAATTAATTTATTTATGATAGTCACAGAGAGAGAGAGAGAGAGGCAGAGACACAGGCAGAGGGAGAAGCAGGCTCCATGCACCGGGAGCCCGATGTGGGATTTGATCCCGGGTCTCCAGGATTGTGTCCTGGGCCAAAGGCAGGCGCTAAACCGCTGCGCCACCCAGGGATCCCGATAATCATTGATATTAATCTAATCCTCAATGCACTTTTTTCCTTCGTGATTTACATTTAAGATTGTTTTAGAATACACTATAGCATTGCTTACATCACCAATCAGAGGGAAGAATAATAATCTTTGCTATTAAAAGTTCACATGTGCGCCTGGGCGGCTCAATTGGTTGAGCCTCTGCCTTCCGCTCAGGGTCCTGGGATTGAGCCCCCTAGGGACTCCCTGCTCAGTGGGGAGTCTGCTTCTCCTTCTTCCTCTACTGCTCCCCCTGCCTGTGCGTTCTTTCTCTCTCTCAAATAAATAAATACAATTTTTAATTTAAAAAGAATAAAAGTTTACATGCAATATTGAGGATTTCGGCAATAACAGTATCCATTCAACAGGATATTTAAATAACCATTCTTTAAGAATTTATAAGATGGAACTCTGATTCGATAAGACTTTTCAACATATATGCTCAATTATGAAAAAAATTTTAAAAAAGTATCTGAAACTGTGTTCTCTTTCTTTTTTTTAACAGAGGCAAGAGTTATGACAATAATTTGGTGAACATAAGAAGTTTTTTGGAGCTATGTATGGGTTTTGGGTTCTAGAAAATAAACTGTAAAATCTGCAAGTACAAACAAATAAACCTCTACAAGTCATTTATAAGCTATATTATATATATATTTTTAAAGAACTTTTATACCTTTTAGCATGTGTATATGATTTTTTACATATACTTAAATTCAGTATTTTCTGTATCACTGGCTAATTTTCATTATCATCCAAAAGAAATAAAGAACAAATGGACAAAGGTTAAAGCCCCTATAGTGGTAAACCGAGGGCAAGAACTGAACTTAAAGTAGCCAATTCCAATAAGCAGCTATGCACAATTAATGTTTATTGTATCTGAATACCTCATGTTCCACCAAAGATCTCAAGCAAATTTTATATATATATAATATATATATAATATATATATCTTGTAAATTTAAAAATAAAAGCTGTATAGTCAAATTTATCTTTTTCAATGAACAATACACTGACCATCTTTCCGTGATAGTTCAAGGTGGCCACCTGAATTGTTCTAATTCACAGGGGTATTAAGACATCTTAGTGGAATATATTTTATATCACAGCTGTCTCAATGACAAATGCAGTAGCATGACAGCAGAGCTGACACACTGTATACACAAACAAAAACATAGTTCTACACTCTAAATTGCTCCTCAAAGCAGTGTTTTTCATTCTCAATTTGAAAGTGATTTTTTTAGCTCTAGGGCAACCACTAAATGATAAAAGGATAAAGGAAACCTTTAATGTGTATTAATTTGATAATACAAAGTCAGTATCACTTGGATAAACAAACCATTTTGAGATACTCTACTTGAAAGGCAAAAAATTTTAAATATGGCATTTCCTCCCATATAAAATTTAAACATAAAGAAACATTTTAATGGTGAATGTGATTTAAACCAGGCAATTCGATTTGGAGGCTTGATTCTGTGTAGTTTCTACTGATGTGTGGAATTTTAAAAAGATGATTTATAACAATTCTTTATCAGAACAGAGGGGGATTTTACATTTTCTATGAGCTGTTGATAATTGATGCATGCAGTAAAATACCATATGTTGTTCTAAACTCTCCATGTTCCTGTTTAGTACAATCAAGAGCTATATAGTTACTTAAATGGCTTTGTTTGTAAGGATATCAGAAATACTTTAAATTAAAAGTTACTGATCAAAGTTCATAATGATAATAAATAACAGCTGGCCATACCTTGCAACCCTCCCATTCCAGAGAGGTTTAGACCTATATCTTTCACAGGCAGGTCTCCTGCCGTCTCATCAGTGGGACCAGACATGGTCTATCTGTGGAGAAGAGAAAATTCAAATAAAATCTTTCCAACATATAACATTAACTGTGCAATGGAATGAACCAAATAAAATGAATTATGACTTTAATGGACATCTACTGTCTACACGTGCGGCTTGAAGACAGTAAAAGCTTCTTTTGTACAAGTAATACTATATTCAGTCAGCATTTCTTTCAACAGTGTATTTCCTATAGTTTGCTTAGGAAATGGGGTAAGATTATCATTCTTCCTTCTTTTTATTTCTTGATCTGAAACAAAAACAAACTCCTGTAAATTTAAGAAATACTTCCTCTCTATTCCCCCCCTCTTTTATGCCCCCCAAAGCAAGCAGGTATCTTGGAAAAAACCTAGTTGGAAACTTGATTCAAATGGTTGTTCTATTATTTACTAGCTGGCCTAGTCACCTAATTTTGCTGAGTTTCAGTTCCTTAATTTTATTTCATTATTATATTTTTTAAAAACTCATTTTACTTTGTTATATATATTTATTTAAGTAAATTCTACCCTCATCATGGGGCTTGAACTCACAGCCCCAAGATCAAGAGTCACATGCTCTACTGAAAACTCAGACAGCCAGGTGCCATGGTTCCTTAACTTTAAAAATGGAGAAAAAATTAGCTATCTCACAGTTATTCTAAGGGTGAGATGGTAAGTTAAAAGCAGTAGCATATTTGCCTGGGATGTCAATATTAGTTAACTATTAATTTTTAGCTTGGTGAACAAATGAGTGGGTAGGTCCAAGTTTTGTGAAAGTGTTTCATAAATTCACCAGCTGAGTTTTTGTTCTGTCCTGTGTTTGTTGCCATGAGGTCTAGTCCCAGGGCTTCCTACCTCAACATACAAAGCTGTCCAGTTAATTTTGGCATCTTTACAGTTTTACAGTTTCTATTCTTCAGAGATGCACCACAGTAACTCAATTTTGTACGTGGATATAAACGGTCTGTGCAATGTCTAGTATGTGGGAAAAAAAAAAGATTTTATATTTTCATTTCAAACCACCCCAAAAGCCAAATGGAAACTACCAGTAAAGATGCCTTAAGGCAGAGGTTCTCAATCTCTAGGATGTTGGGCCTAGAATGTAAAGTCCACGAGAGAACCCAGCTTATTTGTCTTGTGTATCTCTGTACTGTATTCTCAGAGGCTGACACACAGCTTGGCACATAGCAGGCATTTGCTAAATAACTGCTGAATGAATGGAATCCATGGAGCTTTGGGGTCTGTAGACCCAAGAGGTGGTTTATAAAATCTTGTATGCATATGTTTATATGCAACATCTTTAGGGAAAGAGTTCATAAACTTTATCATAACTCATCAAAGGTTGAGAACCACTGCATTTAGCTGTGCAATAAACAACGAACAGACTTATACCTGAGAGATTACCTCCTGCTTCTTTTGGAAACACTGCTACAGGAAAAGTCAATTTTAGGAACTAAAATTATCAAGCAGTTTAAACATAGGACACTTGTGTGTTTAAACGATGACTCTGCCATGACAGAGTCATGGTAGCTTTTATAATAATGATGATGGTGGTGGTGTGTTAACATTTACTGAATGCTTACTAAAATGTGCCAGGCCTCTTCTAAGGGCTCCAGTTATACGAATTAATCAAGTGTCTCACAATATCCCCGTGAGGTTGTTACTACTTTACAAATGCGAAAACCAAGACACAGCTTAGGTAATATACCTAAGGTCACACACATCTAAGAAGGGGTCAGTCATATTTTTGATTGTCACGACTGGGAAGGTGGAGGGCGGTGCTACTGTCTTTTAGAGGCCAGAGACGATGTTAAGCATCCTACAGTGCACAGAAACCACAAGAATGATCTGGCTCCAAATGTTAATAGTGCTGAGATTGAGAAACCCTGCACAGTGCTGTCATGCCTCTCCAACACCATCTTCTGTTATCCCTCCTTGCTTGCCATACTTCACTCAACACTCCTTTAAGTTCCTCAAATCCACAGTACCCTGTCTTGCTCAAAGCCTTTGCATGAGCAGGCTTCTCATTCTTTGGGGCTCAGCTCAAATGTCACTTCTTGAGATGCCTTCTCTGATCACTCTGTGTTTGAGTATTCTTCCCCCCCCCCCCCAAATTCATCACTGCTTATTTCCGTTGCAGCAGTCATCTCTACCTAAAATTATTTGTTTACTACCTCATTACTGGTTTGTTTCTACTAATCAAGTATAAGCCTCTTGAGATGGGTTATCAGTCCTATTCACAGCGGTAGTGAACAGCGGTCTGGTGCAAGGTGGGCACCGACATTAATACTTAATTGATGAGGGCAGCCCGGGTGGCTCAGCGGTTGAGCGCCGCCGTCGGCCCAGGGCCTGATCCTGGACACCCGGGATCGAGTCCCCCCTGGGGCTCCCTGCGTGGAGCCTGCTTCGCCCTCTGCCTGTGTCTCTGCCTCTCTCTCTCTCTCTCGAATAAGCAAAATCTTTAAAAAATATTTACCTGATGATTAAATGAATATGTGGCATTGAGACTAAAAAGGTAAAAAGAATGCCCGCCGTCATGTAGTTCAGAGCCTATGGGGGTCATCAGGCGATAAACAAACAACAGGCCATTCAGGAGGTTTAAGGGCTAATGAGAGCACTGTGTTTCTGTGCCCTTCTGCTTGAAGGACTTGGATGGGCACAGCCATTAGCATTAACGCTCCTCAGCTAGGACTTAAGGCTGGGCTATAACATTTCAAACCGGTGCTGGGCGTGGGGATAACGGGCGGGCTGTGATTCAGGCCTGAGGATGTGCTGTCTCGTGCCGGGCTGCTTTCCACGCGAGCAGAACTCTAGTGCCTTCTCTCCGGCGTAGAGCTGACCCCAGGACCCTGCCCCGTGCTGCAGGTAGATGGTGGGCCACCTCCGTCCCCTTCAACTCCCCCGGAGTACTCACCGCCACTCTCTCCCCGCGGCTAGCTACCGTTGCTATAGCGCCGACGGCGTGCTGGGCGGCTGACCCAGAGGAGCACGGGAAAAACATGGCGGGCTCCGTTTCCTCCTGGGAAATGTAGTTTTCCTCCAGCCTTAGCCCGCCAGCTCGCTGCGTAGCTGTCGGCCCTGGGAAATTCTCGTGCTACAAACCCCGAGGCGCTCTCGAGCGTCGCCGCCTTGCATCCTGGGAATGGTAGTTCCTGCGGCTCTGACGGAGAATGGCGCCGGGCGGGAGCAGGACGCCGAGAGAACTACAAGCAGGAGGCGGGGTCCAGGGCGAAGGATCTACGCGGCTCGCAGTGGCGAAGGCGGCTGTAGCGGCAGCATGAAGCGGACCCCGACCGCAGAGGAAAGAGAGCGCGAAGCTAAGGTATGTCGGCGACTGTCGAGTGTGGGATCCTTCGTGCACTTGTAGCTAGGGGCCGGGAACCGGGAGGATTCGGTTGCACGGCGAGCGGACGCACGGTCTAAAGCCGAGGGATGACAGGGCCTTGTCAGTAAGGGCACCAGACACCCTGGGGGGACATACCTTCGTGCTGGTCAGGATGCGGGCCTAGTCCTGTTGGATCACGAATGAGAATCGCGACACCGTTTCCTTTTGCTCTTCTGCACCTCATTCCTTGGTCACATTTGTAGCTACCCTGGTGCCTCAGTTTACCGGACTCTCAGATGACTGAGCCTAACAGTTGTGCTTTCTCTTCAGTAATGGTTTCCGAGGACTGAGATTGGTTCAGGTGAAATCAGACGTGTTTATTTGGAACAGTTATCTCAGTGGCTGCCTGTCGTGCTCTGTGTCTTCAGCGGATAGGAGTCTCACTACAATCCTATTTTCTACCTTTTTGGGCTTCAGCCTCTAGTAGTTGCCATTTCATGGATGGCAATAATAACATCTATAGCGACTTTTTTTTTTTTTTAAGCATTTATTATACGTCAGGACCTACGTTAAGTTTGTAAAGTTTACATTATTTCATGTTCCTACCATAGAAGATTGTGAGAGATTATGCAGATGGATTATCAACTGTCCTGTTTTACAGACGAAATCGTAAGGTTCAGAAGAATTGAGGGTTTCCTTTCTCTCATTCCGCAAATCAAGTCCCTTTGGTTTGTTTAAATATGCCGATAACCTGTCCCCCTTTTTCTGTCTCCAGCACCTTGGACCAAGCTTCCATGATCTCTTTAATGGATGTTGCAACAGTCTGCTTATTGGTCTGCACTTACTCTCCACCCTAACAGCTCCCATGCCTCTGCCCCCTTTCTTCCACACAACTAGTCTGTTTTGCACACTCTGGAGAGTGATCTTTTTGCAATGTAAATCTGATCATGTCCCTTTCCTTCTTCCCTCCTCTGCCAACCACCTGTTTAAAAATTTCCCATGACTTTCTCTTGCTCTTAGGAGAAAGACACAATGTCACACGGCCTACAATGCCTTGCATGGTTTGGACCCTTCTTGTTTCTACAGCCTCATGGAACATGACACTCTCCTTGCTCTCTACCCATTAGCCACTTTGGCCTTTTTAAAAGCCCCTCTTTCCTGCTTTATCTGGCTACATAACCTTTACACGTGCTGTTAGGTTGCCTACTCCTTATTAGGCAAATATTAGAGATGAGGACCAATGATAACTAAAACAGACACAGTTCTTGCTCTTGTAGAATTTAGAGTCCTACAGGTGTTTGTCTTAGGGCAGTGCTTCTGTGGATTTAAAATATAAAGTCTGTCCTATAATGACCTGAGTTATAACAAGGTCTCACCAGGGACCTGACGTTTTCATGCTGGAGTCTGCCTGTGATATGGACAGTATACTAAAGATGGATTCAAAGGGCCTAGGATCCTTCTGCATTAGACTACAACAGTGCATAGAAAGAGATAAATGTCACCCAGTGGCATTGTGTATGATGTCCTTATCACCTTTCCTTTATAATTACGTTATTCATTCTTCTCATTGATTTATTGAATGATTTCATTCATCATTCATTCATTCATTGATTTATTGAACACCTATGATTTGCTAGACACTGGGATTATGACTTTAGCTAAGATGGAATCCCTGCACAAAGGAGCTTTTACCCTACTGAAACTTTACCCTTTGCCTATGAGATACTCATGTCATCCACATTTTATGGATGTGGAAACTGAGGCTTGAGGGAATCATGACTTGCCCAAGGCCACTCGGTGGCTATGCAGAACTAGAGCTCAGAATGAGGTCTTCTGACTCAAAGCTTTTTTCCATTTTCAACATGTGAAACGTATTTAATTGACAGAGCAAGTTGTCTTCCTGTTTACTTTAAAGAATTCCTTTGATACTGTTTTAAAATTTGCTTATGAAAATATTATTGGTTAGAACAAAGTATCGACAGTTAAGTTTTAAATCTTCAATAGAAAATGGTCAGTTACTCATGACTTACTTTTTCATTTCTAATCAACTTTACTGAGGTATAATATATGAACAATAATTCGTACCCATTTATAGTGTGCAATTTGATGGGTTTTGACAGATGTTTATATCTGCAACACCACCATCATAGTTGACATAGCAAACCTTTCAGTCAGAAATTTCCTCTTGCTGATTTGCAGTCATTGTCTCCCCTACCTTGGTTCCCAAGCAACTACCAATAAATAATGTTTTCTGTCGACGTAGACGAGTCTATTTTCTATGGTTTCATATAAATGGAAACACCGTATGTACTCTTGAGTCTGTCTGCTTTCACTGAGCATGATGATCTTTGAGATTTATTCATGTTGTCCTGTGTATCAGTAGTTCATTCCTTTTTTATTGCTGAGCAGTAGTGTACTGTTTGGATATACCACATATTGTTTATTCATTCACCTGTTGCTTAAGAACATTTGGATTATTTCTGGTTTGGGACTGTTAATGTAAAAAAAAAGCTACTATCATCATTCATGTAGAAGTCTTTGTTTCTCTTGTATAAACACTCAGGATTCTAGTTGTTCAGTTCTTTGTTTAGCTTTTAAGAAACTACCAAAGTGGTTCTGCCATTTGCATTAGTTTCCTAGGGCCGCCAGAACTTGGTGTCTTAAAACAACAGAAATTTATTCTCTCTTAGTTCTAAAGGTAAATCTGGATGCAGGGTGTTGACAGGTCATGGTCCCTCTGAAAGTTCTAGGGAAGAATCCTTCCTTGCCTCTCTTGGCTTCTGGTGACTCCTGGTATTTCTTGGTTTGGGCAACCAGAACATAGTTGGCTTCTGTGTTCCCATAGCCACCTTCTAAGTGTTTATGTGTGTCAAATCTCCCTCTCCTTTCTCAAGTAAAGACACCAGTCATTATATTTAGGGCCTACCCTAAATCCAGGATGATCTTAATCTCAATCAAGATCTTTGATTTATTTAAATCTGCAAAGATCCTTTTTCACATTTACAACTACCATGGGTTAAGATTGGACATATCATTTTGGGGGATGTTATTCACACCCAGTACACCATTTTATATCTTCATCAAATGTGTACGAGAATTCTAGTGCTCCATGTCCTCACTGATATTTATTATTGTCAGTCTTTAAAATTTTAGCCATTCTAGTAGCTGTGTAGTGGTATCTCAAGGTGGCTTTAATGTCCATTTCAGTGGTGACTAATGACATTGAGTATCTTTTTAAAAAAACCTTTTGAGGTATAATTTATGTACTATAAAACTCACCTCTTCTAAGTGTACAGTTCAGTGATTTGTAGTATATTTACAGAGTTGTGCAATAATCACCATAATTTCAGTTTAGAACCTTTCCATCATCCCCCAAAGAAGATGTGTGTTGATTTGTAGTTTATTCCCCTGTCCTATCCCCCATCCCTAGGCAACCACTAATCAATTCTTTGTCCTCAAAAGTTACCTTTTCTGGAGATTTCATGTAAATGGAGTCAGACAGTATGTGGTCTTTTTTGTGTTTGGTTTCTTTACCCAGCATAATGTTTTGAGGTTCATCCATGTTGTAACATGTATGAATCAATATTTAGTTCCTGTTTATGACTAAATAGTATAATATTCCAGTGTGTGAATATGCCACACTTTGTTTAATCCATTCACCAGTTGGTGGATATTTAGGCTGTTTATACTTTTTGGCTGTTTTAAACAGCACTGCTATGAATATTCCTATTCTACTTTTTGTACAGACATATATTTTCCTTTCTCTTGAGAAGATGCCTAGGAGTGGACTTGCTGGTCACATAGTAAATCTGCATTTAACATTTTAAGAAAGTGCCGTACTGTTTGTTTTCGTTAGAATGTTTAAGTCCTCCCAAAATTTTTATGTTGAAATCCTAAATCCCAACGTCATGGTATTAGGAGGTGGGGCTTTTTCCCCACCTTTTTGAGGTGATTAGTAAGGGGTTTAGTGTCTTGTAAAAGAGGCCTGAGAGAGCTCCTCATCCCTCCTGCCTTGTGAGGACACAGCCAGAAGTTTGGAGTTTGCAACCGGGAAGAGAGTCCTCACTAGAACCTGACCATGCTGGTACCTAAATCTTGAACTGCTAGCCTCCAGAACTAGATGCAAAGAATTTCTGCAGTTTATAAGCCACCCAGTTTGTGGTATTTTGTTTTGGAAGCCCGAATGGACTAAGATACTGTTTTCCAATGTAGATTCACCCTTTTATGTTTCCACCAGCATTGCTTGAGGGTTCCAGTTTCTTCACATACTTGTCACCTCCTGTTAATGTCTTTTTGATTGTAGCCATCTTGGTGTGAAGTGTTTTTTTTATTTTTATTTTAAGATTTTATTTATTTGAGCTAGAGCATGCAGGAGAGAGCATGAATGGGGAGGGGGGACAGAGGGAGAGGGAGAAGCAGGCTCCCTGCTGAGCAGGAGCAGCACATAGGGCTCCATCCCAGGACCCTAGGATCATGACCTGAGCCAAAGGCATATGCTTCACAGACTGAGTCCCCCAAGTGGCCCTCATCGTGGCTTTGATTTTCATTTCCCTGACATGTAATGATGCTGAGCCTCTCATGTGTTTATTGACCATGTTTACATTTGTTTTTGTGAAGTGTCTATTCAATCTTCTGCCCATTTTTTGGGTTGGGCTGTCTTCTTAAAATTAAGTGTTAGGAGTTGTCAGATTTTCTAGATGTTCTTTGTTGATGATATGTATTGTGAACATAGTTTTCCAGTCTTTTAGTTTATTAAATGATTGTTTAAAGTACGAAAATACTTAATTTTGATAAAGGTCTAATTTATTGATACTGCTTTTTATGATTAATGCTTTTTAATGATATCTATGAAATCGTTACCTATTCCAAGGTCACAAAGATTTCTTGTTTGCTTTTTAAATTATCTCCATAATGGGTAATATTACTTTTGATTTTTCTTTTCTCTTTGAAATAACTTAGATTGTGTTTTCTTCTTGTGATTGCTTATGCTATAGACTTTTATATGTTGTGCAAGTCTGGAGGGTGAATGAAAAGGCTGGACTAAATGTTATCTAGCTTTTCCTGATAACGTTTATTTAATCTGTGTTAAAACCTAAGAATGCACCAAAGTATATTCATTCATTTAAAAGAATTTTTTTAATTTTTAAAAAGATTTTATTTATTTGAGACAGGGAGTATGAGTGAGGAAGAGAGAGGGAAAGGGAGGTGGCAGAGGTAGATGGAGAAGTAGACTCCCCACAGGGAGCCTGATGTGGGACTAGATCATGGGATCATGACATGAGCTGAAGGCAGATGCTTTACTGACTGCGCCACCTAAACGCCCTATTCATGCATTTTTATAATGAATTTTTCTTGTAAGGCATACGGTGGCATGGTCCAGATTGGTAGTTGGAAGTCTCAGTTGGAACCATGGCCTTAAAAATTTCCTTGCTGTTGGGATGGAGGGTTGGTGCCCTGTGCCTCAGTTTCTCTAGGGAGAAAATGGAGTCAAGCATGGCTTCTTGTGTGGGTCACTCAGAGGATCCAGTGTGATGAGGTCCCTGTGCCAGGGATACGGTAGATATGGCTTAGCATGAGTTTGATCGTCTGAAGGGCCCTTTACCGCTAGAGGGTTGCCTCCATGCTTTTGTTTTTCCAGATGCTATAATTTGTTATTTTAAAATGATTTAGGGGTGCCTGGATGGCTCAGTCCGTTAAGTGTCTGCCTTTGGCTCGGGTCATGATCCCAGGGTCCTGGGACTGAGCCCACATCGGGCTCCCTGCTCATTGGGGAGTCTACTTCTCCCTCTCCTTCTGCCTACTGCTTCCCATGCTTGTGTTCTCTCTCTCTGCTAAATAAATAAATAAAATCTTTAAAAAAAATAAAATGATTTAAAATTTATAGAAGTGCTGAAGAGTAGAGCAGAGAGCCCTCACAGGCCTATTATGCAGATTCACAAGTCGTTAACATCTTGTCACATTTGCTTTTTTGCTTTCTGTCTCCCTAAATATACACATAAACCATTATTATTATTATAAAATATTTTATTTATTAGAGAGTGAGTGAACACCAGCCAGGGGAGGGAGAAACAGGCCCCTCTGCTGAGCAGGGACAACCCCCACCCCCACTCCACCCACCCTGGCAATGTGGGGCTGAATCCCAGGATCATGACCTGAGCCAAAGGCAAAGATGCTTAACCAACTGAGCCACCCAGGTGCCCCTGTTATTTTTTTTTAATGAACCATTACAGAAGAAGTTGGAGACCTCATTCCTCTTTACCTCTGCTTTACCTTTACTTCGGCATGTATTTTCTAAGAACAAGGACACTCTGTTATATGGAAATACAGTGAATTGTCACATTCAGAAAAGTTTACCTTGATAAAATACTCTTATTCTAAAGTTCGTATGTAAATTTTGCTAATGTCCTAATAATATCTTTTATCGCATTTTTTTTTTTTTCTGGCCCAAGTTCCACTCTAGGACCACACATAATCTGTAGTTGTCATATGTCTGGTTTCTTTTAACCTTCTCTAATCTGGTCTTCTTTGCTTTCTTTCATGACATTGACATTTGGGATGAGTGAGGCATTGTTGACATTTGTGATGACTTACAGGCTGTTTGCTTTGTATGCTATACCAGTATTCTTATTTGTCTAATACTTCTTATAAGGAGACTTAGATTATGCATTTTTGGCATGTATGTTTTTGCGGAAAGATAGGGACCATTAGAGATCACACATTTACAACTCACATAATTATCCTGCCTGTAGATGTGTTTTAGTTGGCCCAAACTGTGTTTGGAAGTTTCTGAATTATTTTATAATACAAAGTGGAGATAAAAATTTGGATGTCTAGCTTTCTTGAAAAACTAGACTCTCTGGCAACACCAGGCATGCGCTGCACCACCTGGAGCTGCATGGTGGCTGCCCCTTTAGATGGTAGATGGACTTTCCATTTTGCCACACTCCACGTTTGCCTGTTAGCAGTTTAGAATATGGGGCTGGAGAAGCAGACTCCAGGAATCGAGTCCTGCTCCATCACTGATTGGGGCAAGCAGCTTCATTGCTCCCAACCTCAGGTTCTTCATCTGTAAAATTGTGATGTTTATGATCATGATGAGGATTAAGTGGGATGTATATAAAAGCACCCAGAACATTCCTGCACATATTAAAAATAAAAGTAGTTGTTACCACCATCACATCATTGGCATCAAGTTACCACTTACCTGATCCCTGTAGATATTATAGCCTCTGTTCAGGATATTCACCTAGTATACTTATATCCACTAATTGGACAGATTTCTCAACTGGGGTTCCACTAGCTTCTCTCCTGTGGATCCCACGTGGTATAAGTTATGTACCAGTCTTGGGAGAATTGAGAAAATAGTCATTCAAACCATTTTTTGTGTTCTGTGATTCCAATGAGGAATCTGGTTAAGTGCCAAGTAGCATATCTAGGACTGGGGGCACGTGGCTAAATATGGCAGATTTGGTTCTATGGAACTGACTGCCTTTCCATGAAAAGTAATAATTAAACAAGTACCAAGAGTATAGTGGTGAGTTTTTATCATGGAAGTGGGACATGGGAGCAGGGAGGATCTATGTGCTATGGAAGTCATGGAATTCCTTCCTCCGGAAGATCTGTTTAATCAGGTTGTAGGATCATGGAATTCCTTCCTAAGATCTGTCTAAGGATGTAGCCTTATGAGAGGCCTAAGACTCCTTTAGAGGTTGTTCAGAAATATTAGACCTGTTCTTTTTTCTAATTCCACTATAGTTAACACAGTGTTATATTAGTTTCAGGTGTACAGTATAGTGATTGAACAAGTCTATATATTACTCAGTGCTCATCATGGTGAGTGTACTCTTAATCTCCATTTTCTATTTCATCCATATCCCAACTCACCTCCCCTCTAGTAACCATCTGTTTGTTCTCTATAGTTAAGAGTCTGTTTTTTGGTTTGTCTCTTTTTTTCCTTTGTTCATTTGTGTTGTTTTTCAATTGCACACATGATGAAATCCTCTAATATTTGTTATTCTCTGACTGACTTGTGTTTTGCTTAGCATTGCACTCTCTAGCTCTATCCATGTTGTTGCAAATGGCAAGGTTTCATTCTTTTTAATGGCCGAATAATATTCCATTGTATAGATACACCACTTTTTTTTTTTTTTTTAATGAGTAGGCTCCAAACCCTTGACCTTGAGATTAAGAATCTCATGCTCTTCTGACGGAGCCAGCTAGGTGCCCCTATACCACATTTTCTTTATTCATTCATTTATCCCTGGGCACTTGAGCAGCTTCCATAATTTGGCTATTGATGCTGCTGTAAACATAGGAGGAGTATGTGTATCCCTTTGAATTAGTGTTTTTGTATTTTGGGGGAAATACCCAGTAGTGTGATTACTGGATTATAGGGTAGTTCTGTTTTTAATTTTTTGAGGAATTGCTGTACTGTTTTCCATAGGGACCCTACCAGTTTGCTTTCCCACCAACAGTACAAGAGGTTCTTTTCTTCCCACATTCTTGTCAACACTTGTTTCTTGTGTTGTTGATTTTAGCCATTCTGGCAGGTGTGAGGTAACATCTCATTGTAGTTTTGCTTTATATTTCCTTGATGATCAGTGATGTTGAGTCTATTTTAATGTTGGTCGGTTGGCCATCTGGATGTCTTCTTTGGAGAAATATCGATTCATATCTTATGTCCATTTTTTAATTGGATTATTTGTTTTTTGGGTATTGAGTTTTATAAATTTTTTTAATGTATTCTGGATACTAACCCTTGTATGGCTATGCCATTTGCAGATAACTTCTCCCATTCAGTAGTTGTTTTTTAGTTTTGTTGACTGTCCTTTGCTGTGCAGAAGCTTTTTATCTTGCTGTAATCCCAATAGTTTATTTTTACTTTTGTTTCGCTTTCCTCAGGAGACATATCTATAAGGAAGTTGTTATGGCCCATGTCTGTGCTCTCTTCTAGGATTTTTATGGTTTCAGGTCCCACATTTAGGTCTTTAATCCATTTATTTTTGTGTTTGGTGTAAGAAAGTGGTCCCGTTTCATTCTTTTGTATGTTGCTGTCCAGTTTTCCCAACACCATTTGTTGAAGATACTTTTTCCAATTGCATATTTTTCCCTCCTTGATCAAAGATTAATTTATCATATAATTGTGGGTTTCTTTCTGGCTTTCTATTCTGTTCCATTGATCTTATGTCTGTTTTGTGCCAATACCATAGTGTTTTGATTACTACAGCTTTGTAGTATAACTTGAAATCTGGAATTGTGATACGTCTAACTTTGTTTTTCTTTTTCAAGATTGCTTTGAGGGGCGCCTGTGTGGAACAGTTGAGTGTCCGACTCTTGGTTTTGGCTCCAGTTGTGGTCTCACGGTCCAGATATTGAGCCCCATGTCAGACTCTGCACTCAGCGCAGATTCTGCTTGGGGTTCTCTCTCCCTCTGCTCCTCTCCTTCTCCCCAAATAAATGAATAAATCTTAAAAAAATTTTTGCTTTGACAATTTGGAGTTTTTTGTTTCCATACAGATTGTAGAATTCTTTTTTCTAGTTCTGTGAAAAAAGCAGTTGGTATTTCAATAGGGTATTAGAACCATTCCTTAGTCGTGGAGTGAAAAGATGTAGATGCTGAAATCCAAACTCATTTCAGTGGTTCTTATGTTGGCTTGAGTAAGATCATCTTTTTAAAAAAATACTGAAAATAGAACAGTTTACATTTATTACTGAGAGGGTTATATACGTTTAATAGTAACATAATAATTTTGTTTAAGTATTGTACATTTTTATCAGTGACGGAATATATCCAGAATAAACTTGCTGTTTCAAATAAAAATTATTTAAAAAGTCTGTTTTTGGTGGCAATTGTCTTAATATCATTTAATAAAATAAATCTTAAGTTATATGTAATGAGTTATAAATATAATAACTGAATAAAAAGAAGTTTGTTGTTTATGTAAGTACTTTTTAGGTCTTTTTACCTCAGTTTTATTTTATTTTTTACAGTTTGATATTTTAGTGAGGTTCTGAGAAAGTTCTTTTGGTCTTTGCCTTCACCATGGACCATCTTGGATTATTTTGCCAGTGTATCTGTTGCTAATTTAGGAAACTAAACGTAGAACATTTTTGATGGTGGCCAATGACCAGGGGACTTAAGAAATTAAAACTAGGGCTGCCCAGGGTGGCTCAGTGGTTTAGCGCCGCCTTCAGCCCAGGGTGTGATCCTGAAGAACAGGGATTAAGTCCCAGGTCAGGCTCCCTGTATGGAGCCTGCTTCTCCCTCTGCCTGCATCTCTGCCTCTATCTCTGTGTCTCTCATGAATAAATAAATAAAATCTTAAAAAAAAAAAAAAAAAAGAAATTAAAACTTATCCTAGCAGATTCTACTCTGTGATCTTTTTCCCTAAAAGTTTTGCTTGATCTCTCTTCCAGTATATGGGTCAACCTTTAATCACCATTTGGTAGTTTCGATTGCCTTCTTTAGATAAAAGGGTTAGTTTATTTGTTCCTGGTTTTCAAACCACTTTATATACATTCCTTGAAAACTTAACTAGCTAAACCATTGAGTCATTGTGAATCTTGTTACTTTGTATTATTTCTAGGTCTCTTCTTAACATGCTAGTGTTAGTTTTGAAAACTAAATTTGCCATTTGAGAAATGTCTTAGACACTTTTAAACAACCATTAGGGGATCCCTGGGTGGCGCAGCGGTTTAGCGCCTGCCTTTGGCCCAGGGTGCGATCCTGGAGATCTGGGATCGAATCCCACGTCGGGCTCCCTGCATGGAGCCTGCTTCTCCCTCTGCCTATGTCTCTGCCTCTCTCTCTCTCACTGTGTGCCTATCATAAATAAATAAAAATTAAAAAAAAAAAAACAACCATTAGATTCTTTGATGACAATATTGGTGTCTGATTCATCCTTCCTTCTCTCTAGTATACCTAGTAGTGTCTTGCATATAAGAGACATTTATAGGTATCTGTTGAAGAAAGATTGAATCGTTAAGAGCCTCCAATGTCTGATACAGGTTGTGTGTGACCCTTACTAATTATAATATTTGCTCCTTGGCTGCTGATTGGATTTTATTGTGCTAGGTTTGGCAATACAATTATTGGCTTTTAGACTGTATGCTTCAGGAAAGTGGAGACCCTGTCTGGTTAGTTCTGTTATTCACCATTCCATTATTCCATTCCTGGCACTTCACATTGTGCCAAGCACACAGTTGTGTGTGCATATTTATCAAATGAATGAATGAATTCCCAAAAGCATCACCTGTTGTTGGTCATTAGGCCTTCCATTAGTGAGAGCTGAAACTGGAGCCTGAAAGAAATAATGGAAAAGCGTTAAATACTTTATGGATTGTAAATTACTTGACATAGGTATAGGTATTAATTTTGAGAAACAGGATTCTTTTTTTCAACATTTGCTTAGCACCTGCCAGCAATTGTTTTCTGGTGCACTCTTTCAAATATCAGATGCTAGTTCATCCTCTGTGTATTTTATAGTTGTTAGTTTGTTATGGTAGATTTCTTGATAAAGTTATAAAGTGTGACTTTGTAACCTCTAGATGACAAGAACTTTTTTTGTTTGTTTAAAGGTTTTATTTTATTTATTCATGAGAGACATAGAGGCAGAGAAACAGGCAGAGGGAGAAGCAGGCTCCATGCAGGGAGCCTGATGTGGGACTATCCGAGGACTGGGATCATGCCCTGAGCCGAAGGCAGATGCTCAACCGCTGAGCTACCCCAGGCGTTCCTTGTTCCTTTTTTTTTTTTTTAAGATTTGGAAGGCAAGAACATTATAGTTGAGATGGTACTTTTGGACCCTTGAAAAAGGTACTATTCAGAGGTGGATTTAGAGTCCTGCTAACCACATTCACTTGACTTCTGTTATAAACTGGTTTTGTATTATTTTACAAAATTGTCTCACCAGTTGATTTTCCAGTGTAAGCTGGAAGGAATCTGGGGGGTGGGGGTGGGGGTGGGGAGGGGACTATTGGGTTGGATCAGGAAATGTTCAGGAGATTAAGATTTGCATTGGTAGGAACTTGTTTCCAAACCTTTGTCCTTGGCATTGTGTTTGTCTGGAAGGCCAGTGCATGTTTGAAAGCTGACCCTTGAATAGGTGCTATAGGCTTGCATTTTTGTTTATGCTGTGCACATCTGTCTTGTTGTCATGCCCATCATTTATTTGCTCTGTAGTTTTGGAAATGAGATGATTGCAAAGTGACCATGCCTTCCTTTCTGTTAAAGAACTGCCATATGGCTAAGTGGCAGTCGAGACCTTTAAGGCTGGTAGAAACCAAGTAGAAAACTCAGTCTGAAGGACCAAATTATGTTGCATCTGGTCTGAGGAGGAGATACGTTGCCAGGGCATGAGTGTTTTCATAACTGTTTGTGATCAGAAAATTCAGAGCTCTGATTTCTGTATTAGCCCTAAGTCTGCCCTTTGGCACCTTCATTTAGTGACTGGATCATTCAAGGCTGAGCCTCAAGGGCCAGCATTTCTCTAATAATCATATAAAATGGGCTGATGTGGCAACCTTAACTCACTCTGCTGAATTGGGTGTGATTAAAGTCTCAAGGTCGTATTAATATGGATTTTCTGTTTCTATGCACAGCAGTCCATTATCTCAGTGTTTTCCAGTTGACCATTTTTTTGAAAACAGAAGATGGAACATTTTTGCTGATGAATTTTTTTTTCCTGTCAGCAGGAATGTTCTGTTTTTGTTTTGTTTTGTTTTTGCTTGAGAATAGCACCCGACAAATGAATGCAAACATTTCAGTTTATGTGGCCTCTTGCCTGTTGTCATGTCAATCTTGTTATTTAGGTAAATATTGTGCAGGGTTTTTTTTTCTTTTTGCAGAATCAGCAGCCAGTGTGCTGCGAGCACTTTTTGTTTTAGTCACATGGACTGGTAACACTATTAATGAGACAATAATTGGGAAATCGGAGTCATTGTTCTCATAAAACATGGTCTTCGCGGTGGAAGCAGCCAGGCAGAGGAGTTGCATATGCAGACTGCAAGGGAGGAAAGGATGAGTAGCCAGTGCGCCCAGCTTTTAAATTCATCAGACCCCTGCTGCTTAAATTGCCCCAGCTGTTAATGCTGGAACCATTACAGTAATGGACTCAGCAAATGAAGGAGAACGAAGACACGCACACTTTATTACCAGAGGGGCAATTTTCTCTTCATCTGTAATAGCAGCGGTGCCTCATATTGATCAGACCATCAAGATACTAATCCTCTGTAAAATTACTTGTTATAACTGAAAATGTGTTAATCCAAATCAGTCTGTGTCCTGACTGTCTACTTACTATTGAATACAGACTATTAGATGGTTTATTTTTCATGATTTAAAGCCTTTGCCCTGAAAATGGTTGGCGTTTCCCTCGCAACACTGAGTGCTTAATCTTAGCTATAGCCCAGGGTTGTCTTTTTGTTTTAAACAGAACATCACCCACTTAATTAAGGAGTGAGTGTCTGTCTTGCTGTCTGAGTTATGCTGGTGTTTTATGTTCCTCTGGATTTATTAAGCATCTTGTTTTACATTCAGTCTGTGGTTTGTGCTGTAAATAAAAATAGGCCCATCTTGCACATATTAGAAATTTGCAGGTAGCAAATGTCAATAAGTACCAGGGATGTAAGGTTCTTTGATTTATATTTCAGGCACCACGTTGTGCTTTGTCGATTGAACCCATAGGCAGGATGCATCCTGATGTCTTCTGTGTAGCAGATGTGTTTTTGCATCGTTGTCTGAGAAAGTTTATGGTTATTTCTGCATCCTTGGTTCGGTAGATTGCTTTTTAGACATCATTGTCTAAATGCAGACGGCATCTTAGGGGGCAGATCTACTCCCCCTCCTTGTGTTTTGTGAAATGAGTACAGCTAGGAATTATTATAAGAAGACCTGTTAAAAACTGAGTTCTGTCTTCCTTAATATTTAGAATTATAGGAATTACTCCTTAAAATTTCCATTTTTTTTCTATTGTAGTTTCTACCACATTGTATGTTTATCTATATACAGACTCAGATGCCCTCTTGGCAGTATTTTTACTTATTCTCCTATATTGTCATTGTTCAGAGCATTTGTATGGCATTCTCTGTAGAGTTCATTCAGAAATACTTAATTAGTCCTCTTTGTGTGCCAGAAATTGTGTTAGAGGCTAGAGATTCAAGGATGAATAAGATACAGTTTTTGCCTTTGATGACTTTGGCTCAGTGTGTTCATAGGAATATGAATAGCAAAATGGTGAAATCCACTTGTGAATGTAGTTCCTGGGAATGGATACCAGTTATGGGTGTGATAGTAAAATCAGCCTCATCGATTTTTCTTGAAGTGTTACCATAAGCAAAACTGTGCAGCTTAATCACACTTTAAGACTTGCATCTGAATGCAAGTGGTTTGGAAGAAATCTCATTTTTCTCATTGGAAACTTGTTTACTGCCCCCTGGAGACAGGCAAAGGAAGGATTTCCAAAAATGTGTTGATCAGTGACCACATTTTTGGATATGTATAGTTTTCCCATGGAGACTACTTTAAAGGAAATAGTGCTTATTCGATTGTTTATCTTCTAACATTTATGCTATAAATCAGACTTGTTGCTTTAGAATATAGTTCATCAGGAGAGACTTTAGCCTGTTGTGGTTAAGAGTGTGGATTTTGGACCGTTTGCCTTGTTTTCCCCCTAGCTTCCCTACTTACTAGCAGAGCAATCTTGGGCAAGTCAATTTCTTTGAGCCTCAACTTCATCTGTAAAATGGAGATAATAATAGTTGTGAGGATTAACTGCTTTACTCTATGTATTTAGAATGGTGTTAAGCGAATATAGTGTTAAGTGTTAGCTGTTTTTATTATTGTAGATGTGACTGTAGGTAATGTGATTATTTTCAACATGTTGCTAACCACAATGTGTATGGCGTATAAGATAATTAAGCATTTCTTATTTAAAATACTATTTTTTCCTGATTACATGATAGTTTGCTATATTAGAAAAACTTGAAAATACAGAAAAATAGCAAAAGGGGAAAAAAAGGCCTATAATTTTCCAGAGATGCCTACTATATGTACAGTATATTACTATGAGCCAAGTTTTATCTAAAATATATTTATGATACATATTTATGTATGGCATTTTAAACAAAGATGTATAGCATTTTATCATATGGATTTTTATTATCTAGTACTTATTTCATCATATGGATTTTTTTTCCTGCAATTATAAATTTTCTTTCAGTGACCGTTCTTGCACATGAATCTTTGTATGAACCTCTGGTATTTTCCACCAGATATATTACAAGAAGGCAAATTGTCAGTTTAACATTTGTAGAGTTTTGGTTTTCATTGTCAGATTGCCACCCAGAGAAGATATGCCAGTTTTCACTATAATAAGAATGCCTATGAATACGTATTTGTTGCATCCTCTTCAACACTGGGAATTATCATAAAGGAAAAATATTTGACAATTTGGAGATGCAGTAGGAGCTCATTGTAGAACTAATTTGTATTTTAATTACTAAGTGTGGGGCAGCCCGGGTGGCTCAGCGGTTTAGTGCCACCTTCAGTCCAGGGTGTGATCCTGGAGACCGGGATCGAGTCCCACGTCAGGCTCTTTGCATGGAGCCTGCTTCTCCCTCTGCCTGTGTCTCTGCCTCTCTCTCTCTCTCTCTCTCTCTCTCTCTCTGTCTTTCATGAGTAAATAAATAAAACCTTAAAAAAAAAATTACTAAGTTTGTGGTTGAATTCCCTCTCACCATGTTGATTGGGCAAAAATATATTTCTTTTGTGATTTATTATAACCTTTGTTCATTTTGCTAATGTATGTTTATCTTACTGACTTGTAAGAACTCTTCATAGATTAGGGATATTATTTGTTAATCAAATGATGGAAATATTTTTCCTAGGTTGTTTATTGCCTGCCTTTTACTTTTGAATTATTGTTATTCAAAAGTTTTTCATCTTTTAGGGGAACTTTTCCCACCTAAGTGTCAGATTAGATACTTGTATGTTCTTATTATTTTGTGATTTAAAATTTTTTATATCATTCTTGTAATACATCAAGAATTTAGTTGCTGTATGAAATGGAGTAGATGTCTGACGTTTTCTCCTCATGAGGTTAACCAGTTTATCTCCTGCCTTGACTAAATGAATGCCAGAATACTTAGATCTACTTATTTTGTTTTTGTTTTTTTTTGGTCATTTGTTTTATTGTTTTTGTTTTGTTTTGTCTGTTGTTCTTGATACACCATTTTATTTTTTTTATTTTTTATTTGTTTTTAAAGATTTATTTATTCATGAGACACACACACACACACACACACACACACACAGGCAGAGACAGGCAGAGGCAGAGACACAGGCAGAGGGAGAAGCAGGCTCCATGCCGGGAGCCCGATGTGGGACTCGATCCTGGGACTTGAGGATCATGCCCTGGGCCAAAGGCAGGCGCTAAACCGCTGAGCCACCCAGGGACCCTTGATGCACCATTTTAATTACCAGAGTTTTAGGATACCTTCCACTTTCAGGCAGTATAAGACTCCCATGACTATTATTTGTTTTCAGACAATCCTTGGCTCTTTTGTATGGAGAGGACAATACTTTTTCCAGATAAACTTCCAAAATCACTTTTTTGGAGTCTTCTAGGTATATCAGCCCTTTCTATTTTAATTATTATTGCATTACACTTATAACTTAATTTGGGAAGAACTGAAATAAATACGGTAAAACAATTTCTCATTCAACAGTGTTATTTATCTTTTCATAAATTTAAGCTCTCTTTTATGTTCCCAGAATGGTTTGTAATTTTACTCAATAAAGTACTTTTTATTACCTATTGAGTTTATTACTGGATATTTTACATATTTATTATTTTTTGGTTACTGTTGCAAATGGGATATTTTTAAATTATGTTTTTAAGGTGGTATATGAGAAAGCTTATTTTGTGTGCTGTTTTTGTAATTGGCCACAAGATAGAATGCATTCTTATTCTAATATTTTTCAGTATGATTTTCTTGGGTTTTCTAGGTATACACTAAGCACATAATTTAATCATCTGCAAATATAATTTGGTCTTTCCCCCTTTAGTAATTATAGTCCCCTCTCTCTTTTTTTCTTGTGTTATTACATTGTCTAAAACTTCTAAGTAGAGGCAATAGCAGGTAGTCATGCCTTTACGAATTCTGTTTTAGGATTCTAGTAGTAAGTATAATGATAGTTGCTGGCAATAATCTTTGATTTTTAGTTTACTCTTTTACTAGGGACTGAGGTTGAATTCTTTTGAATATAGTTTTGACATTTATTTACATGGTAAAGCCTTTTACTGATAGAATATAACCTATTAATATAGTTTCTTATTGGTTCCTTGGCCTAAATCCTACTTGGTCATATTATATTGGCTTTTTAACATACTACTGAATTCACTCTTTTAGTATTTCAATTAGAAGAGCAAGATGGGTCGCTAGGAGTGATTGTTAAGGAAGCTGGCTGGTAGTACCCCCTACGGGTCTTTCAGAATCTTCAGTGAGGCATATTTAACATACACGTTATGGCCATAATTCAGACTTCAGTTAGTAAAATTTAATAAAGCTCTTTTGCCTGATTGAGGATAAGCTAATGGTAGAGGGAAGATATTTACCTGTTAAAATATTGGGAAACATTCCTTTCTGTGCTTTCTTTTGTCAAGTTTTGGTATCATAGATAAGCCTGTGTCATAAAATGAGTTGTAACATTTTCCTCATTCTTTGTTCTGGAGCCTTTTAAGAAGCATCAGAATTACTTGTAAAAATCTTCATGTGATGTTGGGGAAGGTAATTTTTGGATAAGTGCTTTTTTTTTTTTTTTTTTTTTTTTTATGATAGGCACACAGTGAGAGAGAGAGAGGCAGAGACACAGGCAGAGGGAGAAGCAGGCTCCATGCACCGGGAGCCGTCGTGGGACTTGATCCCGGGTGTCCAGGATCGTGCCCTGGGCCAAAGGCAGGCACCAAACCGCTGCGCCACCCAGGGATCCCTGGATAAGTGTTCTAATATCTTTTCTAGGTATTGCTTTTATGTAGTTTTGTTTCCTTTTGAGTAAATTTTGGTCATGTTTTCTCAGAAACTGAAGTTTTATTTTTTATTTTTATTTTTTTTATTTATTCATAGAGACACAGAGAGAGAGAGGCAGAGACACAGGCAGAGGGAGAAGCAGGCTCCATCTAGGGAGCCGGACGTGGGACTCGATCCCAGGTCTCCAGGATCACGCCCTGGGCTGCCGGCGGTGCTAAACTGCTGCCCCACCGGGGCTGCCGGAAACTGAAGTTTTTTTTTTTTTAAAGATAGATAGATAGATTTTATTTATTTATTTATTTATTTATTTATTTATTTATTTATTTATTTATTTATGATAGACATAGAGAGAGAGAGGGAGGCAGAGACACAGGCAGAGGGAGAAGCAGGCTCCATGCACTGGGAGCCCGACGTGGGACTCGATCCCGGGACTCCAGGATCACACCCTGGGCCAAAGGCAGGCGCTAAACCGCTGAGCACCCAGGGATCCCCCGAAACTGAAGTTTTATAGTTACTGGCATGAACATAACCTTCTCTGGCTTACAAGGTAGAATTGTGCAGTTTTATAATTTAAAAATTCCATATTCATTTTTTATGTCTCCTTTTATATTTTAACTTTCTGTATTTGTGTACTCTCTTCAGAACTTCATTACATTTGCTTGTGATCTCTTTTTTGAAAACTGTCTCTTGAACTTGTTATGCTAATTCTTTACTAATTCATTACTTTTTACCTCAAACTTCATTTTTTCCTTCCTTCTGCTTTGCTTAAACCACCATTTTTTCTTATAAAGATTTTATTTATTCAGTGAGTGAGTGAGCAGGAGCACAGTGGGGGGAGGGGCAGAGGGAGAAGGAGAAGAAGATTCCCTGCGGAACAGGGAGCCCAACACAGCACTTGATTCCAGGACCCAGGGACCATCACCTGGGCCAAACGCAGACACTTAACTGACTGAGCCACCTAGGTGCCCCAAAAAGTACTTTTTATTTTACTAAATACTTGCAGTAAATACTTAGTTCATTTATTTCCTTTTTATTTTTATTTAAGTATTGAAAGCATTTCAAAATTTTAAAAATAATTTATTTTCTGTATTTCTGTAGCAGTTTGTGCATGTTTTTGGAGCAGTTGTCAGTATTTCTCCCTCTTCCTTAGTTCCACAGATCATATTTTATCTTTGTGCTCCGGTGCATGTAGAATCTTGAGCACAACACTAAGAATGCTATGAAGATATAAATATGATTTAAAATAGGAAGCTTTTAGTATTCTTATCTTATCCACTACTCAATTATCTCTACTTCCCAATAGAGTATCAAGTTTTTTGGAGGAGAAACTATTAGGAAAAAAAATACACACACACACACACACACATTCTCTGAAATATCTAGCACAGAACTTTGTTGACAGATATCCAATAAATGTTTATAGATTGACTGTTTTCCGAGACTGAATTTTCAAATGCTCATTACTGAGAGAGTCTTAAGTAAGTATACTAAGATCTAGGAGTCCTTCATCCACCCATAGAATTTCTAGTTTACTTGGGGTGCCCTAGACAGCCACAATACCACATGGTTAGTGAGATGAGTGTGCATTGCTTGAGGATGTAAACCTTTTTTGGTTCAGTCACATTTCCTCTGCAGAAGAATGCTGGAAACATACTCTTTTCCCAAAATAAAAAGATTGGACAGCTAGTGTAATTTATATAAATTGATAATAGATTATAAAGTTGATAGAATTTCTTTTCTATTGTTATATGCCTTAGAGCTGTTTGTTTCTAAATTCTTATTTGGAGGAAAAATATATGATTATTTCTTCCCTTTCAGTTATAGTTACATTATAATTTCATTGCTTCTCTTGCACTGAGATTTTTTTTTTAAATTTTTAATTTATTTTGTTAATTGCTGTGGGGGGTGATATATCCCCTTTTTTTATTTGGGAAAATGAATGCCACCTGATATGTTGGTCCTAGATTAACAGGTTGATTTTTAATTGCTAAATGCCATACAAATGCTTTGATGATTGATAGTAGGTTTTTGTGTAATTATTAAATATTTTCTTTTAGAATAATATTCATTGGAGGACTTAATATAACCCCTGACATTTTAGTGTTGTGATTTCTAGTAGATCATGTAGTACCCCTCCTGTGCTCTCCACCTTCATTTTTTAGCATTTCATTGCAGCTGAAAAAAGTAGGTATAACTTTTTGAAAATAAAGATACCCTTTAGACTGTTTTTAAAGATTCCTATGAGACTTTATAGCTCAGATAATTGATGGTAAATTCTATTTGGTTGTTTTTAAGCCCAAACTACGGGGATTTACAAAACAAGTTTCATCTCAGAGAAATGAAAACTAATTTGATGATATTCTATTAGATCCACCAATCCCTGAGGAATTGCCTTGAGTTCTCCCTCTTTCATGAAGCTTTTGAGGATTATTTCTTTCATCTCTTTCCTTGCTGACCTTATTTCCTATGTCAGAATGTACGTTAACAGTAAGTGTGCATATAGTATACTTACTAGTGTATGGTACCAACCATACATTTTGACATTTGGTCATTTTAAATATGTCATCTTATTATTGCTTATATTTCTTAGAGTTTTCTGTAATTCTCTTTTTCTTTAGAGAGATTATAAGCTCCCTCTGGCCAAGAACCAAGTTATAAGTTTATCTTATATATCTAGCAAGGTGCTAAAGATATGGTTGACTCGCAACATTTTTTTTTTCACACTTTATAGAGCATTTATTTATCCTTCAACACTGTTTATTCTCCATCAGCCACAGAAAATATTTTGTTTAGAAATGTTTTGCATAAAACCATGTGATAAATAGATCTCAGGAAACTGTATTTGTGGACCATAGGAAAATCTTAGATTTTGGTGGTCCTTTGCCTATCACTGTATTTTTTAAAAGAGTTTTATCTGAATCACCCATGTGTCCTGATTCATTTTGCCATTTCATCTACTGCTCTTCCTCCTGTTTTTATTTAAGACTATAAAGTTACTTTAGTGTAACTGCTGCTGTCACCTTTGCCCTTAGCTAATCAAATAGTTTACCTTGAGGGAAGCATTTATCTCCCACTTTCATTATTATTATTTTTGTAGCTGTAAAGATATATATTTTATGTCTGCAGAAGGCTGTAACAGTGAAACGAGGTATTGATCTGCTGTATTTAGCAATTTCTTTCCACCTTGCCATCAATAGCGTGTCAGCATCTGTCTGTACCGTGGTTGACCTCACAAATAGCTCTTTATGCTCCCATTGGATTCAAATGATATAGTATGCTGAAAACTAAATCAATGAATGATTATAAAGTTTTTAGTATTATTTCATGACCCGGAGGCAACTGGTACTCCTTGCACTGAACAGCTCCGTGTACAATGAATATGGTAAAATGAGTGTGTCTGGCTTTTGTTCAGCTGAGAGAAGGAAAGCAGGGCACCTCCTTGGGTTAGCTTAGACTTCTAAGCTGATGATCTCAAAGCACTTAGGCACTTCGTTGAAGCATCTCACCTTATGGAATCAGAGAGAGAAGAGGAGTTCCTCCATTGAGCTTTATTCTCCACCCTCCACCACCATGAGCATGCAGCAGTGTTTCTAAAATTATTTGAACAGTAAGCATATAGCCTTTTGGTTTCATTTACAAAAGAAAGATAAAATTAGATGCTGTATCATTTTATCACTGAGGGCCCGATAAAAAATCAAGTGTTAAGAGCGGGGAGAACCACCTTTGTCTCGATCTGAGGGAATATCTGGAACAGCTCGCAGCATACAGTTGTCGGGGCCACATTCTTGACCCCAACTCCCACTGTGGAAATTCTGCTCATCTCCACCGATCTGTGGCACACTTAAAACAGCAGGAGTCACTGATTTGACTGAGATAAAATTTGACTGAATTTAGCAACTTTAAACAAAATTTATTCTTGCTAAATGCTTTACATACACATGTGGGAGAATCTTTTAGGTAGTGAAATTTGGGATATATGGAAAGGTGAGAGGGGATGATAGTGAATGGGGAAAGTACAACACAATAGTTGTCCCTCTGATCTCTTGAGTATACAAATCAAATGTTTGCTTTCCAAGAAAGTGCCATTCTGGTGCATTCTCGTTGTGCACCAACCCAGTTAAAAGTTTGACAGTGAGTGTTGAGGAATTCATGCATCAGGACATTCCTCAGACATTTATTGAGTATCTACTCTGTCCTGGTTGGAGAGATTGGATATGAAGACTGGCTCTTCCCTTTGAATGTTCATGAAAACTGACCTCCTCAGCTTCGTTATCTCAAAATGAATGTGCCTACCTGCCTTGCCTTATTCCTACCAGCTGTCATTATCTCTCTCCTTCTTCCCTCAGGCATCGAGATTTTTTTTTTAAAGATTGTATTTATTTATTTATTTATTCATTCATTCATTCATTCATTCATTCATTCATGAGAGATCCCAGGACTCCAGGATCATGACCTGAGCTGAAGGTAGACACTTAACCACTGAGCTACCCGGTGTCCCTCCAAGATATTTTGAAACGGGGAAATGAAGGAAATGAAGGTTTTATGACTGCAGGTTGATGTCCAGACAAGTTCTTCTGTTTGTCATCTGCATAAAAGGATGAAGTGGGGACCCTTTCATGCAAAGTCACACAGCAGGAAGGTCTGAAGAGGGAATCCTTGTTTTTGGAATCTGAGGTTGACAACAGATTTAGGGATCACATCCTCTTTTTCCCACAGTGTAGACCTTGTGATATTTGAATAATTTGAGCATTGGACTTAACCATGTGAAGTTTTCTTGGGATCTGCCTCTCCTAAATTTTTGGTTTACTTGTATTACTCCTGCATCTGTGAGTAATTGATCAGCTAACCTGTTTTTGAAGGCATTTAAGTTTTCATTCTGTATTATTCTGTAGGAATATGAGTACATTAGTGGATTCTAGGGATGTCAGAAGGAGTACTTTCTTATATTTGTCCTGTATCAGTTCACATTAAGCTTTGAGGTTTGCAACCCAGGTCTAAAATAAAAGGATTTGAGGAAGAAGTTCCTATCTCCAAATGGAGTCTTTGTGATTTTGTGTACCAGCTATGCCTGAATATGAAGTAAGGAATTTTCTTCCTGAAATAATCCCCCAGGAAGGAGAAATCATTTCATATTCACATTCTTATCAAGTCTCTCATGTTGCAGAATGCTCACTCTTAGTTACTTTATTTTGAACAGTGTTATTCAAGTGGTTGTCCCTGGGGTGTCTGGGTGGCTCAGTCAGTTGAGCAATTGACTTGGGCTCAGGTCATGATCCCAGGATCCTGGAATGGAGCCCACATGGGGCTCCCTGCTCAGCAGGGAGCCTGCTTCTCCCTCTGTCCCTCCCCCTGTTCTTGCTCTCTCTCTGTCTTTCACTCTCTCTCTCTCTCAAATAAATAAATCTTTTTTTTAAGAAAAATAGTTGTCCCAATAGTATGTGAATAAGTCTTGTAGTTTGCGATATATCTCTTGATCAGAACTATGTATTATAATGGGTTTCACTCTTTCTCAAATAAATAAGTTAAATATTAAAAAAAAAAAGGGGTTGTCCCAATAGTATTTGAATAAGTACTTGCAGCTTGTGATATTTCTCTTGATCAGAACTACGTATAGTCATCTGGGTTTATGAACCATAATTTCTGGTTTTACTTGAAAATAGAAGGTTGATACATGCTCATACATTACTTAAAATAACTTGTGTTTGGTTTTCTGAATCTCTATGTTAAGATACTAGCTATGTTCTTGTTGTTATAGCATAGGACAATTAGTTGATCTCAGTCTGTACAGGCTTTAATGATGGGGTGTTTTGGCCTTGTTCCCTATAGTTGATAGGTTATCTCCTCTCCCCAGGCTTTCTTGAGGCAGGGTAGGTGATAGTGATCCGGGCTTTAAGAGTGATGTTAGTGCTGTAGCTGTGTGTAGACCAACACCTTTGTAGAAGGTTCATTTTCAAGTTCACTCCACTAAAGGCTGTCTCTGATGAGGGCCACTTATAAGGACTCTACCTGTGGGTAGAAATACTATTGTTGGTGAAAAGGCTATAAGAAGACTTTTCCAACTTAATTCTTGATCTCAGCCAATCACTTTTAGTGACAATCAAATGGCTTCTAAATGAGATGAGACATTTCTTTTTACTCAATAAAGATCAAAGCTCTGTTAATATATGTTAATACACACACTTGAGTGGGATCATATAATTCCATTACATAAAAAACAAGATTTCAAACTGAGAATTGTGGAAGGATGTATTTGTGTCATATGTGAAACTCTTGAGTAATTTGTGAGTGATATTCTCTTTAAAAAATTAAAAATGTATTAATAAATTACTTAGTACTTAAAATTATATTGCATTCAATAAAATTCTACATGTATAGTTATATTCTTATGCTCTCATAGTAATATGGTGATATTAGATGAAATGAGTCCTTTTTAAGATTATTTTCTTTTGTACACATTTGTGAACTTTTCTAGAAAACTGACACCAGGGTTCTTCTGTGCCATGTTGAATTATATACTTTATTAGAAACTCCCTAAAGAAGAATGAATTAATTTTGCGCTTTCTTTTCTTTTCTTTTAGGATCTGAGAATGTGTATGTGTCTGAGGCTATGTATGTGTCTAAAAGCATAGCATGCTTAAAACCATGGCTGAAGAGTTATGCTTAACTGTATACTTTGCATGCATTTGTGATTTGAAATAGGAAAAAAGTCAAATCGGAGACAGCTTGAATGGCATGCTGTCAGTTTGGAGCTTCATGAATTGGCAATGGTCTCATTTAGGACCTTCAGATGTGTCTCTGCCCGGACAGAATGAGAACGTTTTGCATGTTCTGGAGGAGACAGCCACTCCTTGCTGCTTCACAATAGGCAGTGGTGCATGACAGTTGCCCTTCATTGCTGGCTTCTTGGAGCTTAACCTCTGACCCTCCACTTAGTCGCTGTGCAGCAGTTGGAGCAGGTTGGAGATGTTGGTGAATGACGGGCATTGGCCTGCAACGTGCTTGTCATTATTGGACTGTCAAAAGGAGCCTGCCATTGGTTTCCATCAAGGTTTGAAGCCTCTGTGCAGCAGTCCATATTACTTAACTTCCAAGGCTGTCAACAGCATGATCAAATGTGCATAAAAAATCTGAGTGCTGAATATCTCTTCAATCAGGAGATAGGAAGTTTTCTCTCTTCTTTTCTTTCTCTCTCTCTCTCTTTTCATTTTCCTTTTGGTTATATATATTCAGATGGCTTCCACAGGGCCAAGAGGTTGAATCTGTTGCCACGGTGAAAAAAGTGAACTGTTGTCTCCTGTGGTCTGAGTTTCAGATAGCACAGTGCAGGTCTGAGCGGCTCTGCCAGTTAAACTCAGCCCCGTCTTGCATAATCTGTCAGCTTTCGGCCATTGGTTTAAGGGACGAGATGCCAGCCCAGTGGTACCTGCGGTTAGCTGACAGGATGAAACGTTTACTCGGTCTTTGTGTGATGCTGCAAAGGGATGGAGAGCTCCGTTTATGTGATTTGTGAAGCACGAGTGGAAATTTCAAATAAAGAACGAAGAGGGGGACATGGGTGGTGGGTGACGATGATCTCATTTAAGACCCTTTTTTTTTCTCATGGTAAAGAAGTTCAAACACAGTGTTTAATTGGCTGAGACTAAGGCTTCGAGACTTCAGAGGTCAGTCTCAGGCAATATGTTTCTTAGATATATAGAAGATTATGACTGTAAAGCCATCTTTTTTCATAAATTTGAAACTCCGAGTTAAAAATCGTCCCAAAATGCAGAAGGGTGAGGGAAAGCCTAACAGTGTTCTTGAAGTATATGAAAAGTTCTGGTTACTAAATTTGGTTTGCTTCTGGTATTATGTAGTGGATACGGGCACGAGCCCAGTGATGTGAATTTTAGTTTTGTTTTTGCCAGTCTCAGCTGTGTCATCTTGGGTAAGTCTGTGTCAGTCTCAGTGTCTTCAGACAATGTGCTGGGAATACTAACACTGTGGTGAGAAAGAAAGGAGGAGATCCTGCTTGAAAAGTACTCCAGGACCTCCACAGGTACTTCCCAGTCTCCTTTTTGTCTTTACCTTAGCAGGAAAGACTTATTAAAGACTTATCAGAATGTAATCCTTGGCCAGATAAAATATTATAGAACTCAAAACAGTTGATCTTTGTGTTTCTACTCCTCCTGCCTCACCCACTGTCCTGATTTTAGTACAGTAATATCTCATTTTAGGCAAGCACTCAAACCACAGATCTGAGTGATCTGCCTGCTTTCTCCTTCCTTCCTTCTCTCCTAGTCACTCATTCATTCACTCATTCAACAAATATTTTTTAAGCCCTTATTATGTGCCAGCCCTGTTCTAAGTTGTGGAAATACATGAACTGGGCAGGCAACAGTTGCCTTCATGGAGCTCAAGTGCTGTAGGGAGAGACAGAAAATAAGTAAGGAAACAAATACCTCCTCTTGGTGGCTCTAAATGCTATGAAGAAAAATAAAACAGAGTGTGAGGGTAAGAGTCCTTGGGGTTGTCAGCAAAGAGCTCTCAGTGGAAGCTTCTTTCTAGCAGACGGAACTGACTGAGGGAAGGAGTGAGCCAGTGCTGGGAAGATGTGAGGTGGGGCTTCCAGAAGAAGGAGGGCAGCTCTTCTCTCTCCTGCTCTTCATCAGGTTGGTCACCAAACTCCTGGCCTCTGTCCTAACGTCTTTCCTTCTTTCTTCTTTTCATCTTTGTGCCAGCCCTGTGTTTAGGCCTTAGACCCTCACTCAGCCTGCTTTTTCCCTTCTATCAACTTCTTTCATGCCAACTTGAAAGGTATAAAGTAGCCATGTCACTCCACCATTTACAATTTCTCAGATTTGCTCCTGGCTGTACGTTAAAATTCAGACTCCTGGGCTTGCCAGACAAGGTTCCTCTTGTTTCAGTTTCATGTATGATCTGAAACATGTGAGAGGCAGTGACCCCTGTCCCTCCCCTCTCACCTTCGCCACCTCACACCTGATCCTCCCGCTATGGGAAGATGCCGCCTCCCTAGAGATGCCAGCTTCTGTGCCTTTAGAGATGCCCTTCTTTCCCTGAAGCCCCCCTTCCCATTTTACCAGCACTTAGGAAAGGAGAAAATGCAAGCCTTTCCTCTGATGCCACCTCCTCTGAGACTTCTGATTCCCCAGTCCTCATTTGTTAGCTTTTATCTCACTACACCTATTTATCTGTTTGCTTGACTAGTTAGCACTTTGAAGACAAGGACTGCTGAAACATTTAGAGACGCATTTATTGTGGAGTTTATAATGAGAACTCTACAAAGTATTCCATTATTTTTAAAAAATATTTTTAAAGATTTTATTTATTTCCTTGATGCAGTAGGTGCAGGGGTGGGGAGAGGGCAGAGAGAGAGAGAGAATCTTAAGCAGACTCCACACCAAGTGCAGAGCCTGATGCAGGGTCTCAATCTCATGACCCTGAGATGATGACATGAGACAAAATTAAGAGTCAGAGGCTTAACCGACTGAGCCCCCCAGGCGAACCTTTGGTGGAACTTCTTCTCTTACCTTAAGTAGCCAACATATTTGTAAAGGGAAAAGGAGGGTGGAACATGAACACATTAGAAAATTGAAATATTGAATTGATTTCCCGATAATTTCAATAATGCCAGGATACAGTATCTCCCAGCAAGTTAGTCTCAGATAAACTTACATTGTTTTATCTTCTGTGGAGGAAGATAGTCCTGGATTTAGTATTCCAGTTCAGTAGGTAAATTTTAGTTTGCCTATCAATCCATTTATATTTTCTAGGTAATATTGTATAGAGTTATCATAGTTTTTTACATTTTTTTGTTATATTAGGAGCATTGTAGTGCCAAAGCACAGTAGACCCCATCATATGTTGTTGACCATTTAGCTGATTTTGTTTATTAGTATAAATCAAGCTGTGTTTAGTGGTTTGTTTAGCCATCCTGATGTGTGTTTTAAATTTATTTTTTATGAATAAATTCCTGGAAGAGAACAATAAGGTCAAAATTAAGATTATTTTTTAAGTCCCTTTGATGTATTGCCAGATTACTTTTTGGAAAGGTGTATAAATCCGTGTCAAGATAGTTTGTAAAATGTATCTGATTTTATAGTGTGTTTCTTAGATTACCTGCAAGTGAATTTGGGATCTCACTGTGGATTTTATTATTATTTTTTTAGAAGTGGGGAGGAGCAGATAGAGGATTTTAAGTAAATTCCACACCACTTCTTATCTTGCCCAGCACAGGGCCCAACGTGGGGCTAGATCCCCACTGGATGGAGATTTTATTTATTTTTTATTTTATTTTAGATATTTATTTGAGAGAGAGAGAGTGAGTGAGAGAGAGCATGCACACAGCACACAAGCAGGGGGAGGAGCAGAGGGAAGGGGAGAGAAGCAGACTCCCTGCTGGGCTTACAGCCTGACTTTGGGCTCAGTCTCCTGACACTGAGATCATGACCTGAGCCAAAATCAGTTGCTCAGCCAACTGAGCCATCAAGGCACCCTCCTGCACTGGGGATTTTAAATGTAAGAGATGCTCTTGAGGAACTAATGATTATCAAGAGCAGAAGAAAGAAGAGAAAATGAGAGAAAGAAGAATAAAATCTCAAGTGTTGCCCTAGAAATGGCAGAGTGGTATGGAGGCTCTGGTGCACTGATTTGCATGCACCCTTGTGACCTGGGCACTCCTTGTACTCTGCTGTGGCAAGGCAGGGGGTGAGAAGAACTTGGCCTTTTTAAATGTATTTTATATGTCTATACCTTGGGTAAGATTTCTTTAAAATGAATGGTTTAGAACTTGAAAAATTTGAAAGCTACTGATGAGCAGATCTCTTAGTTCACTAGTACTATTGTCAGACTTGTGATTCAGAATGAACCATGTTCATGCCTCTGCTGTTTTCTTGAAAAGTCAGTGCTCTCATTCCTTGTTGCCTCTTTTTAAAATATTAATTTAGTTAGAGAGGAGAGAACAAGAGCAGAGGGGGGACAGAGGGAGAGGGAGAGAGAATCCATAAGCAGACTCCCTGTTGAGCACAGGGCAGGACTCGGGGCTCAATCCCACAACTCCTAGATCATGACCTGAGCGGAAACCAGGAGTCCACCACTTGACTGGCTGAACCACCCAGGCACCCCTCATTGTTACCCTCTTAAAGGAACCTTCTCGCTAGCCCGGGGGAGTGAGGAGTGACCTCCTGAGTTAGGTGGCTCTACTATCCCTGCTGCATTTTTTAATTCTCCTGTTAGGTGCTTGGGGTCTGTGTGGTTAAGGTAGTGTGGTGTCAAATCACTTTCCAGTTCCAACTGCACTGTAGGAACTGTGAAGTAGGAACTGTGAAGTATCTGTTTTAGGCTAGGTGGAGGTTCAGGCACCTTAAGGGCAGCCACTTCTTATCTTGCTTTTATTAGTATTGGTGTCAACATGCTCTAAAATTCGATGACCTGCTCTCCTTTCTGATAAAAAGAAAATGACCAGCCTGGCATGGATGGAGAGAGAGGTGCCCGAGGCAGATTACATTGTCCCCTCTCATAATAACAGCAGGTTAAAACACACACACACACACACACACACATACACACACACACGACCAACAGATTTCTGTTTACCAGTGAAAATGTTTGACACTTTTGGCTCCTGATGAAATGTGCTGGATACAGAGGAAGGAATGAGTAAGGAGAAAAAGGAGTCTGGCTTTTTAAGAGAGATTTGAAGACATGAGGGGACTTAAATCGCAACCCTGGAACAGTCTGTTGGCAGAACCTTAAGACCTGAAACCCTAGAGGGAGCTCCTTTTTCAGTCTGTGTTTTATTCTAACCTACATTTATTTAGAGCCAAGATCTCTAACATGGTTTGGCGGACTTCTCTAGAGGTGAACTAAATAGAGAGCTACCTGTAGAGTTTATAGTCTAGAGGAGACGCCAGCATGGAAAATTAAGAGGGATAATTACCCACTCCCCAGCGAAGCAAGATTTTCATCTCAGTTAAATGTATTTACTTACATGCCTTTGAGGACAGAATCTGAGAACTTTTGGAAAGTCATAGCTATTTTGAGATGTTTGGTGTAATTTGAGCCTTTTTTAAGACAATAATTGAGTGCTTTAACCTGTCATCTTGAAATATAAATTATATAGAGATTACATGGAAAAAAGTTACATATGACACCTGTAGGTGCTTTCAGGAAAAGATTTGAGTTTGTCTCATGTCTGTTACAGCAACACTCTTTGAGTTGTTATAAAGAACATTACATAAGAATTTCCTCTATAATTTTAAATTGTAAAATGTAGCCTTCCTTTAGCCAGAATAAAAGAGTTTTATGTCTATGGAAGACTTATGAGCAAGAAGGTAGAAGACTCGTAACAGTAACAATAAAACAACAGAAGCAATGCTTTAGCCATGTCGTATAAGCACATAGATTCTACAGATTGAAGTTATTTTTTTTGAAATTTAACTCCATCCTTTTTTTTTTTTAAACAAATATTTATTTATTCGTGAGAGACACAGAGAGAAAGAGAGACAGAGACCTAGGCAGAGGGAGAAGCAGGCTCCATGCAGGGAGCCCGATGTGGGACTCGATCCCAGGTCTCCAGGATCATGCCCTGGACTGCAGGCAGCACTAAACCGCTAAGCCACCGGGGCTGCCCTAACTCCATCCTTTGAATCAACTCATGACAAACCATTTTTCAAAAAGTGTACAGAATGGAAAAAAAAAAAAAAACATTTAAAAAGCATTTCTTCTTGTATCACCAGGTGAAATCTTTTTTTTTTTTTTTAAGATTTTATTGATTTATTCATGAGAGACAGAGAGAGAGAGAAAGAGAGAGAGAGAGAGAGAGAGGCAGAGACACAGGCAGAGGGAGAAGCAGGCTCCTCACAGGGAACTTGATGCGGGGCTTGATCCCGGACCCCAGGATCATAACCTGAGCCGAAGGCATCCTCTCAAACACTGAGCCACCCAGGCATCCCTCACCAGGTCAAATCTAATAGTGAAGTTCCTTGCCTGACCTCTCTTTCTCCTTAAGATGTGAAGTTTTGCATTTGTTAACATAATTTGCAAATGGTAAAAAAGGACAGATAATGCCACAACTTCAGTTTCTGGATTTCTGGTCTATTATTTAGGTTTCTTATGAATAAGAGATTTGATCTTTTATTTTTTAAAGGAAGTAATCTGTATTCCTAGCATTATCCATTCTGTTCTGCAATGTTATGAACCCTTGGTACACAATTTGAGAGGAATAGACATTCTTTGGTGATGTAGGGATTCTTTAATATTTCTAAAATGACAGTTCTCTTCTCCCAGAATTGAACAGTATTATGTTCATTTGATTGCAAATCTCAAATGTCTACAACTCAGATTGGGCAGCCAGTAGCACATTAGAGTGGATGTCCATTGAAGTATTTCATGCATTTGTTCAGTATGAGTTTGAAAAACCCTACCACCTATAACAATTCCCATACAGTAGTGGGTTAAATATGACCTTTTTTGCACTATAAGCTGCCCAGAAGAAGGAAGTTCTTCTGGAGCAGTGGCTTAATAATTATAATCAAGGACACTGGCATGTGTTAGTTTGCTGCCCTGCCATTCTTACCCATGTGGAGTTTTTGGCCTTTGGCTAGTGACCACAAGATGGTGGTGATAGTGCCAGATATCATGTCCTCATGCAGCTATGTTCAAAGCAGGAAGAAGTGGGTAGGAAGATGCAGTATTGGGATTTATATGAGAAATATATGTTTGGTCATTTGATGCTATGCAGGATTCCCTTCTGCCATTGGAATTGGTACCAGAACCAAAAGGGAAGAGAAGAGGGAGTTTTTCTATTAGATTCTTCCTTGCAGGCCTCCTAGTAGACTCTTCATTATGTCTTGTGGGCCAGGTCTGGATTATCTGGCCATTCCTGGTTGCATGGAAGCCTGGGCATCTAGTGTCTGGCAAAAGGGAATAAGATTTCTCTGTGTTATAGGCTCAGTGTTTGTGTCCCCTCACATTTGTGTGTTGAGGTCTAACCTCCACTTTGATGGTATTTGGAGGTGGGGTTTGAGGGGAGGTAATTAGGGTTAAGTGGGGTCATGAGGATGGGCCCCTCACGATGGGATTAGTGCCCTTAAGAGACATTGCAATGCTCGTGCAGTCTTTCTTTCTCCCTCCCTCCCTCCCTCCCTCCCTCCCTCCCTCCCTCCCTCCGTCTCTCTTCCCCTCACCTCCCTCCCCCCCCACCCCCATGGACACAGGTCTTGTGAGCATGCTATGAGATGGGGCTGCCTCAAAATGAAACTTAACCTTGTCAACACCTTGCTCTAGGATTTCCAGCTTCCACAACTGACAAATAAGTTGTGTTATGCTACCCAGGCCATGGTATTCTGTCCTCACAGTCTGTGCCAAGAAGTCGTGCCTGGCTTTGAGGGTTCATGATTCATTCCTTGAAATTGTGCTCCTCATTGCTGTCCTGTTCATAGGGACAGAAGGAAGAACTGGTGAGTAGACAGCCAGTGGTTTCTGCCACATTCAATTAATGTATGGCTGGAAAGGGGACTTTTATCTTTTATTCCAGAATGGCCAAGGAATGTGGCCTTTGTTAACCATATAATACAACCTTTTGACATAAGTACATATAAAACCAGGATTAGAACTCAGAATCATTCATGCAACACATTTAATTAACACTTCCAGTGTTCCAGGTTGTTGCTCAAAGCTGAATAAGATGGACCATCCCTGAACTCATAGGGCTTATAGACAAGTTGGACAGAGAGATTAGGAAAGAGACTCTTGCAAAATAGTGGAAGGAGTGCTTAGAATGGGGGAATCCACAGCTTGCCGTGCAGTGTGTGGACGGCAGCTGACACCGACTTGGGTGTCAGGGAAGGCCTCCAGGGCGAGGTCACATCCTTCCCCACGTCCTGAGGCAGGACTCAGCTCATGCCCTGATCACCCTCTTTTTGTGTAGGTACTCTTGGGAAATCAAGGCAAAACCAAGTCTGCTCTTCTTGTGGAAGCTGGTGGCTTGGGAATTCCATGTGCTTCTTAGAGTGTGATTGAATGAGCAGCTCAGGAAGCGGCACAGCACAGTGTAAACAGCATCGTCTTCAAAGCCAGCCAGACAGAAGTGTCTGCCTCTAACTGGCAGCATAAGAAACAGGTCTTTCCTGAGCCTCAGTGTCTTATTTTATAAAATGGAGGGAAGTAATACATCGCTGCGCAGACACCGTAGAAGAAATAGCAAGCGCTGACATGGCACGTGCACTTTATCTCACTTGATGTCATGTTACTCCCGTGAAATAGATCTTATTATTAGCTCTGTTTTATAGGTGAAGAAACTGGGGACAGAACGGTTAAATCAGGCCCTCAGAAGTCTGCAGCTGGTAGTTGGGTTTTAACATGGGCCGTCTGGCTCCTGAGTTCGTTGTCCAGGAGAAAGCCGATTGGACTCCTCTGTACTCCGCTATAGTGGGACAAACCCAGTCAGACTCCTAGCTTAGTATCTTTGAAACACTGCATCATTGGTGAAAAATTTTTTCCTCATACCCAAGTCAATATGGATTTCTCTCTGGAAATCTTGGGATCATGTGTTCTGTCTCCCATCTGTCTTCAGGCAGGCACCAGTCTCAGTCTGTGAGCAGCTCTAACATGTGACCCCTCCTCATTTCTATCGCCTCCACAGATTATCTCAAAATACCTCCTTCCAGCAAAATTGCAACCGCTTCCTAACTGGTTTTCTCTCCACTCTTCTTTCCTTCTCTCCCAGCCTCTGCTCTTTTTGCTGATCCATCTTCTACTTAGCTAACAAGATGATTTTTCTCATTATTGGACTGGTTTAATTCATTGTAGGTATTAGTTCAATGTATTCCTATTGCCTGTAGGCTCAATTCCAAGTGCTACAGGTACATAGGTGTCCTTTTATTCCCAGGCCATTCTCTAACCTCCCCTTCCTCTCCCAGCTCTGCCCTGCCTTTCCTCCCCCTTCCAGGTCCCTCTGTTTGCCATTTATTTTCTCAGGAACACCCCTTCAACTTCACTTCATCCCTCTAACCTACTGTCCTCCTCTGTCCCCCCAGTTCATCTGGGGGCAAGTCCAGTTCCTTCTTGAGATTTAGTTTTAAAGTTTCGATCTCTGCAAATCCTTCCTTCCATTGTGCCCCCTCATCAGTTCACTTTATGCTTTGCCTTTGCATTGGCCTACTTGGTTTGCCTCTTTGGTGGCGAGTCCCTGGGGAGCAGGAATCCTTTCTGCATCTGTTTCTGCAGAGTGCAGTACAGTTTGTGCTAATGGGAGGCCTGTTATGATATGTTATTTTTAATTTTGCATGATGGACACAGGTTGCTGATTTCTGTGTGCGGGAGATTCATATGCGGGTGTGCACACACATATATACAAACACCCACTCACTCACACATACATGTGTATTTTGGGTGCTTGTTGTTACCAGCAGCAATATGAGCCTTCGTTTATTTTGCCTGTGTGGTGCCCTCTAGGGAAACATATATTGGTTCTGCCAGATTGACGTTATGAGGAAAGAATGTGTATTCAGTGATGTCTGTACAGTTTTGCATGTACTTTTTCCAACAAGTTTTTCACATTTATAACGTGCTAGAAATCACATTATACAGAGGGATTATAATGGGAAATAACTCTCCCCTTTATTCCTCCTCAACTTCCCCACTTAGAGATGACTATTTTTTTAAAACAGCTTTATTGAAATGTAATTTACATACATAGTTTACCCATTTAAAGTATACAATGCATTTTTTTAAAGCTTATTCACAGGGTTGTGGGGCCATCACCACTGAAGTCTAGTTTTAGAACATTTTCATCTTTAAAAAATCCCCCTTATACTCATCAGCTGTCATTCTCCATTCACTCCTTTCAGTCAGCACTCCCAGCCCTAAGCAACTGTGAATCTATTTTCTGTTTATAGATTTGCCTGTTAGAGACATTTTATATAAAGGGAACCATTAATAAGTAGCCTCTTATGACTGACTTCTTTTACTTAGTATGATTTATATGTTTTCAGGGTTCATGGATGTTGTAGAATGTGTAAATACTTTCTTTTTATGGCTGAATAATATTCCGTTGTGTGGATATACCACGGTTTGTTTATCCATTCATCATTTGATGGACATGTGGGTGGTTTCCACTTTTTAGCCATTCTGAATGATGTTGCCATAAACATTTGTGAACAAAGATTTTATGGAGATATGTTTTCATTTCTCTTGGCCATATGCATAGAAGAGGAATTGGCTGAGTCATGCGGTAATCGTATGTTTAACTTTATTTATTTATTTAAAAGAGAGTATGCATGATACGTTAGTGGAGGCAGGGAGAGAGAGAGAGAATCCCAGGCAGACTCTCTGCTGAGTGCAGAGCCAGATCTGGCGCTTGATCACATGACCCTGACATTATCTGAGCTGAAACTGAGAGTTCAGCATTCAACTGACTGAGCCACCCAGGCACTTCTGTATGTTTAATTTTTTGAAGAACTGCTTGACTATTGTCTGTGGCAGCTGTGCTGTATTACGTCCCACTAGTAATGTAAAAAGGGATCCAGTTTCTTTACATCCTCGTAAACACTTGTTCTTGTCCATCTTTTTACTGCTTTCATTTAATTCTCACAGTTCCGTGCGCTAGCCAAAGAAAAATATTCTGACTCTTACGAACGAAAACTCCAAGTTGACAGACAGATGGATGAGATGCCTAGTATATATGTGAATAGAGGGGGAGAAGAGGGGCATAGATAGTTCAAAACAACAGATTGCCCAAAAATAATTAAAATGTTTTTCAATCAGATATTTAGAGCTATGTCAGGGATTGTATTTCCCATCCCCACCTCTTTTAACAAATCAGTGTGATTGTGGGTTTATTTTTTGGCCTGCATTTTTTTTTTTTTAAATTGAGGTATAATTCACATAACATAAAGTTGACCATTATATGAGATGACATATCTTGTTCATAAGTATTTCTAACAGTTAAATACAAAAATATTTAATCTTTTAAAATATTTGCATATGTTTAAAAATTCTTTTTTTTGTTATTTATAAAAAAAGATGAGAAAACAAATTTGCTCACTAGAGAGCCATTGTAGATATACAGAAGGAACAAGAATTTAAGGACCAGAAGGCAAACCAAAAGTCACTTGTTTTGAAGTAATTAAGATAATTCGATTGCCTTTCTTCCATACTTTAGATACAGTCTTTTCAAAATTAGAAAGATCTGCCTGCCTTGTATTCTGACATGAATATTTAGCAGTGTCATCTCTAACCCTAGGATCACACAGTAAATGTTAACAAGAAACACCAGAACTTGTGTTTTTCCTGTCTTATTGTTTTTCTACAGGAATGGTGACAGCTAGAATGGCTTTATGACATTGTGCCTACAAAACCGAATGTTACATGTGTAGTTACCTGGGTAGGTGTAGAGTGTATTTTTTTAAGAGCTGGACATACTGACTGGATGTCATCAGTTACATCTGTTTTGTAATCCTGAAGAATTTTACATATACTTTGACCAAAATTGCAAATAAGGAATTTATAATAAATTCTGTGTTAGGTTTCTGTGAAGTGAACAGACTGTATTCTGAAAATATGAAATTTCTCATATACACACAGGTGGAAGAAGTGCTTTATATAGTATTTTCAGTTTTTGTGTGTGTGTTTCTGCTCTTTGTGGTGTAGTTTTACTTTTTTTGTGAGGAAACCTACACAGTTCACCTTAGGTTTTTTCTCATTCTGTTTCAATTCTCCATCTCATATTGCTTGTTTTCAGATAGAGACATGCATGGTTTCTGTCCACTTTGGAGGATCATGAGGACCACTGAAAATGTTATCTGTGGCTCAGCTGACAGTTTTTATTGCCAATCTTTTGGTTACCAGGTCTTACTTTTTCAGTGTGTTTTAGAGTCCCCATGTCTCCCAAGACTCTTTTTCCTTCTTCCACTGCCCATGTCAACATGAACAAAATCGCCCTGTATATTCTAATATACAGGAGAATAACATTTTGTGACATATAAAAATAATATGAAATGTAAAAATGAGTTTCCATAACGGAAGCCTTACTGGAATGCAGCCGTCCTCACTCATCTCTCCATGTTGTACCTGCCTGCTTTCATGCTGAGACAGTAGAGGGCAGTACCTGGGCCAAACTGATGGCCTCCAGAACCTGAGGTACTTACTGTCTGGCCCTTAACAGAAAAAAAATTGCTGATTCTTGGTCTATAACCTTTCAGATTTTTCCCTGTGTATTTATGTGAAGATGTTGTGTGTGTATCTTTTAAATAGTGGAGTCATCCTGTGTGCTTTTGTAATCCACCCTTTTTATGGAATACTATGGTTACCAGTAAATTCTATTAAGTTCTTTTTTTTTGGTTTTTTTTTTTACCACTGAATTGAAATTTGAGAACCACTACTTTTCTTTTTATGTTTGTGTTAAACCCATTAGATGTTACCTGGGAATAGTGGTAATAATAGTGATAATTATATCACTTAGAATTGCTTTTTATTGTTTAATGAATTAAAGGTTTATTTATTTATTTTTTTCTCACCTGACTCATGAGATAGGTAGTGATGAAGCTGCCCAAGAAGGTCATGAGGGGCAGGGTCTTGTTTTAGCATCCTTTTCTGCCATTCTTAGCTTATCATTTCCTTGAAAGATGGCAAATAGACTGTCATTGCTGTGTGACAAATTACTGCAGAATTTCATGACTTGAAATTAACAACTGTTTCTTATCTTACATCTTCTGTGGGTCATCAGTCCAGATATAGATTAGCAGGGTGTCTCTGGCTCCATCAGGGTCTCTCAGAAGGCTGCATTCAAGATGTTGGATGGGGCTGCAGTTATTTTAAGACTTGAGTAGGGTAGGAGGGGCTCTGTCTTCAAGCTCACTCTTGTGTCTGTTGGCTGGAGGCTGTTGGTGGGAGGAGACATCAGTTCCCTGCCACATGAGCCTCTCCATAGGGCAGTTTCCAATGTAGCAGTTAGCTTCCCCCATATTGTTTCTGAGTGAGAGAAAATCAAATTTTTTCTCTCCAAGAAAGTGCCATTCTGGTGCATTCTCGTTGTGCACCAAACCAGTTAAAAGCTTGACAATGAGTATTGAGGAATTCATGCATCAGACATTTATTGAGTATCTACTATGTCCTGGTTGGAGAGATTGGATATGAAGGCTGGGTCTTCCTTTTGAATGTTCATGAAAAACTGTCCTGTTCAGCTTCATTATCTCAAAATGAATGTGCCTACCTGCCTTGCCTTATTCCTACCATCTGTCATTATCTCTCCCCGTTCCCACCCAGGCACCAAGATATATATTTTTTTAAGATTTAATTTATTTGTTTATTCATGAGAGACACACAGAAAGAGGCAGAGACATAGGCAGAAGGAGAAGCAGCAGGCTCCCTGCGGGGAGCTCGATGTGGGACTCGATCCCAGGATTCCGGGATCATGACCTGAGCTGAAGGCAGACGCTCAGCCACTGAGCCACCCAGGCCCTAGATAAATAAAATCTTAAAAAAAAGATGGTGGATTAACCCTTAGGGATTGGTCTGAGGTCTTTTCAGGAAAAGGAGGGTAGAAAGGCTTTTTTCTCTTTTTTAAAAGGAAATCATTAGTTGGCTTGCAATTGTACTTGTATTTCATTAACTAGAGTTATGCCAATGGCTACCCCAGCTGCAAGGAAGTCTGGGAGAGCAGGCTTTTTGGGTGGGCCCATTGTGGCCCAGGTCAAAATCAGGATTTTGTTGACAGAAATAATTGTGAGAATAGACACTGGGTGGACAAGAGAGGGTACCTACTATACCTACCGTCTAAGGTGATTGTAAGGGTGGTAACAACCCCATGCTTGTCTGGTTTATGATATGCGCTCAAACAGTAGCTATGCTTAATATTACTTATAAGTTTGGAAGTTAACTTATTGGTATAACAAGTTCTCTTGCATTGATAGTGAAAGAAGTAGCACAGAAAAGAAATAAGCATTTATTGAATACCTGGTTTGTGCCAGGTATTTCATTAATATGCTGCCTGATTTAATCCTCATAATAAACCTGTGAAGTAGGATTATTTACCCCATTTTACAGATGAGGAAACCAAGGCCCCATAATGTTGAGTGGATTGTTGATGGAGCACATCCCACTGGTGTGCCTTGAATGTGTTATAGATTGTAACAATCTGTAGTTTAGTTCTTAGCTCCTGGATTGAGTTTATGAGGACTGGGACAGCTGGATTCTCTGGTTCCTGTCAGCTCCAGCCCCAGCAGCCTCGTCTGGTTACTCCATGGTACCTCAAAAATACAATTTTTTACGTGCTTCATGATGTGTAAGAGGTTTGAAAATATTGCTCTATCAGTGAGTGAGTAGCACAGCTGGAATTTGAATCCAGGTATGGATAAGTCCAGAAAGCCTGCCTTCTTTCCATTACTAGCCCCTCCCTATCTATATAGGTAGTGAATCTTAGGCTGAAGTAGAAGTTAAAATCCAGCTTCATTTTATACATAAAAGTATTGTATTTCCTTTATACTTACATGTTTCTCTTTCTGATACTTAGATTTCTGTCTTATATTTCTCTTTCTTGCTTTTATTTTTTATTTTTATTTTTTTAATATTTTATTTATTTATTCATGAGAGACACACACACACACACACACACACACACACAGAGGCAGAGACACAGGCAGAGGGAGAAGCAGGCTCCATGCAGGGAGCCCGACATGGGACTCGATCCCGGGTCTCCAGGATCACGCCCTTGGATGAAGGCAGCGCTAAACCGCTGAGCCACCAGGGCCACCCCATCTTTCTTGCTTTTAATATCTATATATTTCACATGCTTAAAAGGGGGTTTAAAGATAGTTTAAGGTCTAAGATTATAAAGTTAACATTATTTGCTATTTCACTGTCGTCTGAATTGAAACTCACTTGGCCACTAGGTGTCTCCTTTTGGTTCTGTTCTTTCTCCTAGATCATACTTTTAGAAGGAACCTAAAAGGGATGTAAGGAAGATTTGACAACACAAGATTAAAGAGTGAATGAACCTGGAGCTGGGACTGATTCCAATTGTTGTTTTCATCTTTTGCTTTCTACTTCTGTTCCTCCTTGCTCTTGGGCTGATATTGAGTCATAGATCATTCTCTGGAAGCTTAGATGAGTCTTTGATACCTCCTACTCATTTATAAAAGTATTCTAAAGTGGGCAGAAAGAACTTCTGTGCTCATTTAAACATGTTAGGTAGGTAGTAAAATGATCATAAGATGTTTGCTGAGTGTTTAGGGACAGTCTTAATAATTTATTCTCATGGGAAAACTTGTGTTACTAGGCAAATAGTGATTGTATTATTAATATAAATTTTCCTGTTCTTTACTATAGTAATACTGGCTGTTACCTACATGTGTTATCTTCTGTATTTCTAGCAGGAGTCCTACAATGTTGCCATTCTCCCTGATTTCAGAGAAGAAGAAATTGAGGCTTCGAGATAGTTAACTTGGCTTCAGATTTAAAAGAGCTTGTTTGCTTTCAGATTTTGTTCCCTCCATTTGGAAATTGTTCATTCATTATAGTAGTGGGGAGAGTTCTATTTAAGTCAATAAAATTTTAAAGTTCTCAAGAAATAATTTAGCCTTTTGGAACTATGGTTTGGTTGTGAGCGCACAACTCTGTTTTCTGCAAGTTGGCTTGTAGAAGTGAACAGTGTACTCTGGATGTGGGCTCCCTTCAGGAAGGCTACAGGCTCTTTGCAGAATTACAAATTGTGTACACTCAGGGATCACTTCCTTTCACTTGCCTACAAATCCAGCACCCATTATCATAGAAACAGCAGGGCATTTGACAGCTCAGGTTCAGACCGGGTGCTTCATAGAATTGAACATTCTTCTTATTCAATTAGGGGCACACTAAAAAGATGGAAATGAAGCTCGGCCTAGGGTTTTCTGAGACAGCTGGCTGATATGCTCTCTTTTACCTGAATTTTGAATCTGCATTAATTTCTGGATTTCTCCAATTGTCTTAAAAAAACATCAGCTCAAGCTAGGTTTTCTTTAGTCTCGAATAATTTAATTGTGCTTAGTATCTCCCTGGTTGACTCCCCAGTTGTGGTGGTGATTTCTGCAGACCACAGGAAAATGTATAACAAATGTGAGATGAGAGAATGTTGTCAGGCAGGTAGCATTTTCTCTGGGAAGTCGGAGCCAGGAGTGGGAGCGGTCCCTAGCGCTAACAGGCACACCCCCAAGATTTGCCTCCACCACTGTCACTTCTCTCTCTTTGTTCCCCTTCTCGACTTACTTTCTGCCAGGGATTTGTGACATATTTCGTAGCAGATCAAATGAGCCCCTGACACCTGATTGCCGAGTGCTTCTTGTTTACAGTTGCTTTCCAAGGACATCTAGACAAGATGGAAAGCTTAACGTGCAGTAATTAAATTTGCATCTGCTCTGTGACAGGACTCAAAGGAGTTTCTTCCCCCTCCACATATGAATCTCATTGTAGAGCTCCTACTGTCTTTGACCATACAACATCTAAAAAGGCAAGATGTGGACAGGTAAACAAACATTGGTTCAGTCTACTGCCTGTCATTATAATGATGCATATTAAATAAGATCACCGATCTCCCTTTCTTACTTGACTTTCTACTCTTTACCTACTTGTATAGCCAGATTTATAACTGGTCTTAAATTTAAGAACTGTAGCTTGGAGGTGATTTTTTCTTTTTAATCTTTTTAAAGGAAAACAAACATTGCTGAACAATCTGGATTGGTTTAACACCCTTTGGATTGTACATTTCTCACAAATGCTAATGAATAATTCAGTAAAGCCAAACACAATCTGCTGGTGGTATCCAATGTTATTCACACTTGCTAATGAATAATTCCCTTTGGCTTTTATAGAGCAGCTCTAAGGAGTGACTTCTGAGACTCAGATGGGTTATTATTGGGCTATTTGTCAGTGTCCTTGGGGCATTGTGAGCCAAAGTCCAACTTGGCTATCCACTCCACATCCCCTCTCTGATTCTTCTGGGAAACGCGCCACTCTTTCTGTCCCAGCCTTTTAGCTCTCAAATGTTGCTATGAAAGAGGCAATAGTATAACAGGATTCAGCTCCACTATAATTTCATTGAGTCACTTCCATCAGTTTCATTCAAATAAAGAAGTGTTTATTGAGCACTCTATGAAGTGTAAACTACTGAGCATGGCATCATGTATGAACCAAGGTAAAGATAGAGTTTCTGAGATAGGCCCTAAAAGAGAATGTAGGGCATTGTAGGAGAGGCATGTGGTCCCAGAGGAAGATGCTCAGGGTCTTTTGTCAAAATGATCAGTTATCATTTTCTCATTATGTTCTCAGGTATGCATTTCAATGCACATTTGCTATTGATGGTGTCACAGGAGGGTTTTGTTTCTTTGGATAAATCTAAAAATTGATTAATCTTGGAACTGCTTACAGGATAAGCCCTAGATAGGATGATCCCAGAGATAGCTGAGTAAGTCTTGTTCATTTCTGCTGTGTTGGAATCAGGAATGTGGTATGACCTGGTTTTACTAGCCTGGAGAGTCTAAGGATGGTGAATGTGGATTTATTTATGCCTGAGTGGTGTATGTACCGTACCTTCACAATCAGACTGCATAATGTATAACTGAGATCAGTGAGGCACATCTAGCTAACCATAGTGAGATTGTCCCTGGCATCCTATGTTTGCTTTAGCTTTTTCTGTTCAACTCCTGGTTTTTCCTCTTCTTTCTGAGTATACTGGAAGATAATAAAAACAACCAGCTTTTTTATAGTGAGGTGGGATCAGGCCATTCCTTCCGACCAATGAAATGTAAGAGGAAGTGGCAGGTGTCATTTTCTGGTTGAGACATTTAAGCTGAGGTGACATTTGCAGGCTATTCATTTTCTCTGCCACAGTGACCTTGGGAGCTATGTGTTTTAGATCATGGGGTCTACATTAGGCTGGGTCCATGAATGACTGTGTGGAGTAGAGCCCAGCCCCTCCACTACTGGCCCATATTGGACATGGAACTTTAACAATACAAACCTTTGTTGCATCAAGCCCCTGAGATTTGGGAGTTTATTCACAATGTAGCCTAGACTGCTTTATACAGAGGGATTAGTGCAGGGAGAGATGTGTGTACCTGTGTATATATGTTATCTAGGGCCTGATATTCTACAGATTTTAGCCAGCTTGATGGAATGTAGTTTCAATTGAGAATTGAAGTGTAGACATAACTTAGAGACAGAAAAAGTTTATTTCATCAATAACCAAGGAATCTATGGGAGAATTAACTTCGGTATAAACAGATTCATGGAAATAAGAGAATAATTAGTAAGAAAAACCAGAGCTGCGGCTATTGTAATTCAGAATTAATGAATTTTAAATTGTGTCTAGCGTGTTTAATTTGATTATAAACCTGTAATTTTTTTCTTTGCTTATAATTTATACCAGAGGCTGGCCCTTGAGCTAAGAAAGGTTTTTACATTTTTGGTGGCTCGTAAAGACAAGAAGAAGGAGGATATTCAGTAGGAGCCACATGTGGCCTACAAAGCCTAACGTATTACTATATGGTCTTTTACAGGAAACGTTTGCTGACCCCTGGTTTAAAATCTCCACACACTGTTATCAGAAATATCATGTTCACTAAAATACAAACTCCTCAAGAACCAGAAGTCAATGGTTTTATTAATCTGTGTGTCTTTCTGCCTAGCATAGTGCATGGCAACATCGCGCAAGCTCAGAATAAGTTATTTGATTAAATTTCACACACAACATGGGAGATAAAACATTGTGGAGGGTGAAAACTGGCAAGCAATCGTAGAAAGCCATAGGTTTGAAGAAATAGAACTTTTCCTCCTCTATTCCCTTAACTGGTGACAATTTTTTTTTTTTAAATCTAACGTGTATGGACATTTATTTCATTTTATCCTCATTTTCAAATAAATGTCATATCTTGAAAGATTTTAAAAGTATAATACCTTTAAATACTCTGGTGTCACAGTATTGTTAGAGTTGTCTCCTAAATCTATTCATTGTCGATCCACCCCCACCCCCTCACCCCCCACCCTGGCCACCTCACAACATTCTTTTTCTTTCATTCTACCTTCATGCAGGTTTCTATAGATTAACTCACTCATTCATTCATTTGCTCACTCATTGACCCATACCCACAGGAATTGAAGGCATGTCCACACAAAAACTTTTACACAAATGCTTGTAGCAGCATTATTCATTATAACTCAAAAGAGAAACAACCCCAAATGTCCATCAACTGGTGAATGGATAAACAAAATGTCATGTAACCCTATTATGAAATATTATTCTGTAATAAAAAGGCACAAAGTACTGATATGTGCCACAGCATTGATAAATCTTGAAAACATTATGCTAAGTGAAAGCCAGACACCAAAGCCTGCATATTGTATGATTCCATTTATGTAAAGGGTCTATAACAGGCAAATCTAGGGACAGAAAGCAGATTAGTGCTTGCCTGGGGCTGGGAGTGGGGTGAGGTGGGGAGTTGGGAGTAACTGCCGATGGGGCGGGGGTTCTCTTTTAGAGTAATGGTGAAGTTCTAAACATGGATTGTGGCGAATATTGCAAAACCCCGTGAATATACTAAAAACCATTAAAGTGTATACCCTAAATGGATGTATTTTTTGTTATGTGAATTATATCTCAATAAAGATATTAAAAATAATTATGCAGTTGATTGCTCATGTTTTGGTTATGCTGGTGATTATATACACACTTATTCAAGTAGCAGTGAGGATTTGAATTTCTTCTATTAAACCCTTGTTGAATTAAAGTTTTCCAGAAACAAAATGGATTTATATTCCAATCCCCTTTGACCCAGCCATGAATTTATTCCACTTTCTATATTGGCAAATGTGCACAAAGACATGCACAAGAATATTCATTGTGGCATTATTTGTAGTGGCAAAAATGTAAGAAACAATTTAAACATCCGTTGAAGGGAACATGTTAACAAATTAAGGAGGGTGTAGCTGGTGAGCTGCTCTAGTAGAAAAGACCGTTCTGTAGGTACCAATATGAAACAGTCTTCAAGATACTTAAAGCAAGATGCAGAATACTTTTTACTATGTATATGAAATACTTGCATAAAGGTAGAGTATCTCTGGAATTATTCAGTAGTAGTTACCTTTTTAAGGAGGGAAAGTTTGGGTAGGTCAAAGAATAGGACAGCGACAGCTTTTTGCAGGGTTAGGCTTTCTTTTAATACACTTTTCTTTTCGTAGCAGCATTATTCATAATAGTCAAAAAGTGAAAACCATGCAAATGTCCATCAACCGATGCAAGGGTAAACAGAGTATGGTGTCTCCATATATGCACATAAGCAGACTAACTGGGTCAAGGGGATTTGAATATAAGTCAATTTTGTTTTTGGGAATTTTAACTCAAGAAGTTAGTATTTGAGTATTATTAAAAATTGTTTTGGGGCACCTGGGTGGCTCAGTCGGTTGAGCATCCGACTTTTGGTTTTGGCTCAGGTCATGATCTCAGGGTCCTGAGACTGAGATTGTGCCTGCATTGGGCTCCTTGCCCAGCAGGGAGTTTGCCTGAAGAGTCTCTCCTGCCCCTCCCCGTGAAATAAATAAATCTTAAAATTTTTTTATTTTTATTTTTTTATTTATTTTTATCTATTTTTATTTTTATTTATTTATTTTTTGTTATTTATTTATGATAGGCACACAGTGAGAGAGAGAGGCAGAGACACAGGCAGAGGGAGAAGCAGGCTCCATGCACCGGGAGCCCGACGTGGGTTCGATCCCAGGTCTCCAGGATCGCGCCCTGGGCCAAAGGCAGGCGCCAAACCGCTGCGCCACCCAGGGATCCCCTTAAATTTTTTTTTTAAAGTTGATTCCTATACTATAGCTCAGCAACCAATCTTGCATATGTTTGTGCATACTCCCTTTTAATCCACGTGGAATAATTTGTTTGAAGACTCATCCCTTTTCTGTCCCCTCCTCTCCCCAACCACTAATGATGGAGCAATTATGTGGTTCCACAGTAATTTTAACACCATCTTCTAACCCAGCTGTGTGGCAGCAGTCTATCTGCAGGGCAGGAGTGTGGCTTGCAAGGGACAGTATCACATTGCCCACAATTATTTTAATGTCTCCTGTGAAATGATAAATGAAGTTTATAGTTATAATAAAAGTAAACCCATTTCCCCCAAGGTATAAAGACTTTGCAAGTAAAATTCACAGTCAGATGTGCTGCTGCTTTCTTTTTTCTTACAGAATCCTTCATTGAGGGCTTAAAAAGAAAAGAAAATCTGGGGATAGGTTTTCAATCTGGACATTTATTCATCAAGCCCTATAAGGATGTGAAGTATGAAAATGTTATATGATTTATGGTTGTATGAAAATGTTATGAGATTTATAGCGGCCCCTCTAGTAACTTACAGTTTTTGTTGTTGGCATAATTGAAAAAATTCTTCCAAGTTTTGCATCTGTGTGCATGCTTTATAACATTAACTTTATGTAATTTGCAAAATTCTGGTGGGATTTTTCATGGTCCTAGGAGGTCTTGTAATTTGGCTGTAACTCCTGCTTCTCATTATTTGGTGCCACTTTGGTTTGAGTCCTTCCTAATTAGTGTAAATCCTCCAGCCTACGCCCACAGTTCCTGGGTAAGACTGCCACCTTGAGAGATGAGCAGTTCCTGTTCACAGTATCTGACAGAGTGCCCACTGCAGTAATTTAGATATCTCTTGAAAAAGAGCTCACTGGGTCAAGTCTCCCCATTTTCTTAGGAGGGAAAGGTGGGACTGGAGAAGTGACTCCACTTCTCCCTGCATCTGCAGCTTTCTGCTATCTCAGGAAGCTATAGGACTTGCGCTGTCTTGCCAGCTGCAGGAGATCCGACTGGTGGGTTGTCATTTAAAACTCTCTACTTTCTTCCTGTGGAGGTACTGCTTGCTACTGACTGACCCCCAGCCAGCAGCTGCTCCTGCTGTCCTTTCACCGTCTGTGTGACCGGGCATCTTGCTTTGTGCAATTTTGTCTTTGTTTAATTTTTATATCTTCTGTGCATTGTTAGTGAAGTGGGTTTGGAAATGTCCATGACTTAAGGAAATCCTGCTGTGAATCCTCTCATAATCCCTCTCTCAGGTAGGTCTACAGGGGAATTTTATAACTTGAGATAGATGATGATGATGATGGTGATGAAGAAGTGATAACACTTAATATGGGCTTATGTAAGCTCATCTATTTGTACTGTTTCTTTTATTTTTAAAAGATTTATTTGAGAGAACAACAGAGCAAGGGTGCATGGGTTCGGTGGGGGTAGGGAAGGGGCAGAGGAAGAGGGAGAAGCAGACTCCCTGCTGAACAGGGAGCCCCATGTCTGGCTCTATCCCAGAATCCTGGGTTCATGACCTGAGCCAAAGGCAGACGCTTAATCAACTAAGCCACCCAGGTGTCCCCATTTGTACTGTCTAACCTGTGAGGAACTGTATGGCTTTTTTGAGTCAAACTTAACCGTAGTACAGCTGAGCCATGCGAGGCCCAGAGAGTTTGTTGGCTTCTTCAAGATTACTCAGCTGTTTAATTTAGCGCTGAACCTGCAAGTTAGAATTTCAGGCCTGGAGCATTTTCCATAAACCAAACTGACTTGCAGGCTCAAAGATACCTTGAACTTCAGGGGGTGTCGAGAAATTACTGGTGAGGCAGGACACACAGCACTCCATTAAAATTCCTCAACAGTGAACTAGTTAGTTTGAAAAAAATAATGCTTAAGTATTTAAAATTTTATTTCCCTTCATTATAATGAAAGGAAATTACATCTTGTAAAATGTTTCTGATGGTCTTTAAATGGTCTTCCAGTTAGTTCTACAACTTACTGATAGTGTGACAATATTGCTGATAGTGATCCTTCCCCTGATAGTTTTGTTCGGTTAGACTGACGAGCTTGTGCTAGAACAACTGTGCAAACCCATTCCGATGGCTGTGGGCAAACCAGAGGCCACGTCTTTCCTAGGTAAAAGGGCTGACCTGTTACCATGGCTAGTTGGCATGTACAACATGTGTTAGAAGAAGTAATTATTTTTAGCCGACTGACTATGACCAAGATTAATAGCTCTTGAAAGAGCTATAATGAAAGACTGCCCCAACTGGCTTCTACATTATTCTTTATTTATCCTGCTCTCATCCCTGTCACCTTTGGGCATCAGCCAAATGTCATTTCTGTGAGATTTGCCCCTTAGATGTGAGAGGCTCCTCTTTCTTAATGATGGGAGGTGACGGGGCTGCAGGGCTGAGGAACTTGGACAGTTGACACGACCCAGAGGAGGGTCCCTCCAGGTCTGTGGGTGTCACAGGGGCAGGACTTTCAATCCCAAGGGAGGAAGAACATGAGAATATTCAGCTGTCTGATTCAGATCATTGAGGTATACTTGAGGGATATAGGGAGTAGTTCAAGGGCTCCATTGTCAAGTCTGTAGATTTCACGGACTCTTCTGTTTGCAGCATTTGCAAGTTTCCTGTTCTGAAGAGGATTTTTTTTTTTTTTGACTGAAATCATCAACTATTTCTAGTTTTATAAAACTTGGAAATCTCCATGTGGCAGAGACTTTGAATAAACTCCCAAGTCCCTGTTGCATATTCCTGTCACAGGTTTTCCAGTGCAATTAGTTACCCAGAATACAGGCTGCATTTCCCCTGCAGCTTCGGTGTGGCCATGTGACTCACAAGAGTGTATCACAGAGGTAGTTTTTGGGACCTTTTCTTAAGAGAAAAGTGGTGTATGCCCTTTGCCCTTTTCTTCTCAGGCCCTTCCTTTTATCCTGCTGCCTAGAATGTTTGGGGCAGCTTTGGGATCTTGAGAGTGAGGGCCAGTCCTCAGGGGTAGCCGAGTGGGTCAGTGGGCAGGGGCTTGAGTGTCTCCGGGCAGCTGGAGGATCAGCACACCAGTCTGGCGGAGCCACTGTCATTTTGGATTTTCTGTCACTTGCAAGCCAAACCTAATCCCAGGTAAGACATGGTTTGTACACATTGCAATAGAGGAAGATAAATCCCAAGCCCTTGGACTCCTGCTCTCCTTTGAAGTAACAATGTCAAAATCGAAATACTTTCCTCACTCTTCCTTCTTTCAGGCCTACAAATTAAAGCAAACCTCCAAAAAAGAAAATACATTCATTTATTTAAGAACTAAAGAGAGATACATGAAAGATAGATGAGAGCTAAATTAACCAGAGGGATGGACCAGGAGATAACTCATTTAGGGAAGTGATAACTGGGACTGGTCTCAGTGGCCCTTCCCGAGTTTTAGGTCAGGGAGCCCTCACCACTTGCCAGTGCTGGTGGCAGCAACAGCTTCTTTTCTCTTAGGCCCTCAGCTTAGCAGAGGGCCTTGGGGATTCAGCTTCATCTGCTTTTGTAAGGACCTGGGGAGCTTTTGAAATTTTCAGGTTTCAAATGTCAGGTCTATTGAGTGCTTTCAGATCCCTTGTAAGATAGCACTGTTTCTATTTTGCCTGACTCATTGGTTTTAAGCCACAGTGTTTGCATGTGGCTGTCCTTTCTCTCATATTATCCATATTAGATAGAATGGACTGTGTTAGATTCAGCGGGTTGCAAATTATTATCAACACAGCCCTTTTAAAAGCGACGCCGAGACGTGTAATTATTTTTCATGACTTTGAAAACTTGGGAAAGAGAAAAGCAGCCTCTTTGGTTCACTGTTTCATTAGCATTTGTAAAGTGAACTGAGAGGTTTTCTGTGCAGTGTTTTTCCTTGCTGTTTCTTGCCTTTTAATTTGGAGAATAGCAGGACCTTGTCTTTTGTTCACACACACGGAAAAGTCCATTCAGCTGGGAAACACAACAGTATGTTCTTTGTGTATGCAGAGCCTTTCAATGCTTCTGGTCACACACTAGTTGCTGTTTAACTACAATAAAATTGTGACCAAAGGAGATAAACATTTAAAGGATAAATGACAGGATTGTTAGTCCAAAAGCAAGTTTTGTAGCACTGTTATTTTTAGCTAATAGGTATATAGCCAAGAGTCATGAGGATGACTTTCAGTCTGAAACTGGTGAAATTGTGTCCAACCAGTAAAAAGAAATGTCACTGGATGTTTTTAATGGCTGATCATTTGAGTCTTAAAAAGTCACTTGAACGTGTCTAAACTGTCTTTAGAAACTTCTAGGAATTTACCTGATGTTTTTGCTAAGCTTGGCTCTGTCATATATGTGAATGTGTGTACATATACATACATATATATGTGTATATATCTATATATTTGTATATACATATTTATTTTATATGATGTCAAGTGTATTATTTAAGAAAAGAGCCTTTAGGGCCTTTATAAGTCTGAATTCAGAACTTGATCTGTCTTCCTGCCTGTAAAGCATTATAATTTGCCTGCCCTTTTGTAGAGGAAAAGCATTTTTGAGAATTTCGTTTCCCTATAGGAATGCAAAGGATAAATCTCTGTTTCTGCCTCCCTCGTGCCCACCCCCTCTTAAAATATAGGTCTTTGGCATATGACGCTTTGAGAAGAGCTGATTTCATCTCTAGTGAGGGTACTCAGGTGTTGGAGTGCTGTTTATTTTTGAGATATGAAATATACAGGGTTCCACTTGTGGTTGCCTAGTGCTGGATGTATTTTGCCTTATCTTACTCTTCCTTTGGATTATCCATCCTTTTTCCAGGATACCCCAAAATAAAATAAATCCAACTGTATTTTATAAATATCTTTTCCCTTTATGCATTCATATCTCTTTACAGCAGGACTCTTCAACTTTGCCTACCTCAGGGGCCAGATGGGGGAAGATGATTATTATAAATGGCAACTCTGTCTCAATTTAGGAGAGACAGCAGGGACTGGTGGTGCCTGTAGTGAAACCAGAATATGTCCGCACTACCTTGAGGGACAGCTTTAACTTAGCTTCAGTGAATGTGGGTCCAGTATTTGCAGAGGCTCTAAATTTCTTTTTTTAAAAAGCTCAAAATGTGGATTTTTATTTGAAAGCTCTTTATTGGGGCAGCCCTGGTGGCCCAGCGGTTTAGTCCCACGTCAGGCTCCCTGCATGGAGTCTGCTTCTCCCTCTGCCTGTGTCTCTGCCTCTCTCTCTCTCTCTGTGTCTCTCGTGAATAAATAAATACAATCTTTTTTTTTAAAAAGCTCTTTATTGTAAATAATTGAATTTTAAAACTTTTTTTGGTCCAAATAAATCACACTTAGGTCCTCAGGCTGGATGTAGCCTAGGCCTGCCTGTGATCTCTGTTATTTAGAACAGTTATATAACTAATGTAACCAGAGAAGAGAATTAAGGATTCCTCTTCAAGGAAGTTGACCAGCCTGAAGAAGGATCTATAGGTTGACATGTGGGAATATCCAAAGAAAAGGCCAGGTTTCCATCATACTACCCTATGGCAAGGCCCACCAATTGACAAACTGAGTTTCAGCACTTATGGCTTCTAATTCCATTTGTATGGCTGCACTTGAACTTAAAACTGATAGGCAGGCATCATCAAGCATGGAGGAATGCCTCCAAAAAATATGACAATACAAAGCAACAAAACAAAACAAAACACCCCAAAACAGAAAGGAATACAGAGAAATAGTATAATGTGGAGAGTCAGAGACAAATTATAAATAATTTTCTTAGATAAGGAAAGAAATTACATGAAACAGGAATAAGATGTGAATCAAAAGGAACATTCATATTGTTAATTCTGTTGGTTGTGATAATGTATCAGGATACTTTTTTTGGTATCATGATATTTTTTTTTAATTTATTTTTTTAATTTTTAAAAATTTATTTATGATAGTCACAGAGAGAGAGAGAGAGAGAGAGAGAGAGAGAGAGAGGCAGAGACATAGGCAGAGGGAGAAGCAGGCTCCATGCACCAGGAGCCCGACGTGGGATTTGATCCTGGGTCTCCAGGATCGCGCCCTGGGCCAAAGACAGGCGCCAAACTGCTGCGCCACCCAGGGATCCCAGTATCATGATATTTTTAAAGAAAAGTTGTCTTTATATATTAGAGGCACATACCAAGGAGTTACAACTGAAAGATTATGATGATGTCTGAGGTTTGCTCTGAAGTAATTTAGAAAAAAAGGTAGATAGCGTTGGAGAATGGATGAGTTAAAATGAGTAAAATGTTCATAATGGTTGAAGTTGTATAGTGAGTACCTGAGGGCTTATTATACAGTTCTCTCTACTTCTGTGTGTTTAAAATTTTCCATTGTAAATTTTTTAAAAAGACTTATTTAAAGAGCAAGAAATAACTCTCAAAACTATGATAGTAAAAATAAAAACTCCAGTAGGGTTAGAAAACAAAGTAGAACTCAGAAAGTAGAACAAAGCAGTAGAAAAGAAGAAAGGAAAGATATAAAAATAGAGGACCAGTCCCAGGGATCCAGTATCTAACTCTAGGAGTTGTAGAATGAGAACCAAGATATCAGAAGAAATGATCAGAGAAATAATAAAATTTCCTTGGTCTAAAAATATGAATGACTTTTGAAATCAGAAGAATCCACTGAGTGCTTAGCATGTGGGATGAAAAATGGCACCTCCAGGTCCTTCATGAATTTATGGAACCCCCGAGAAAAAAAAGAGGGCCCTCATAGCTGACATGCAGCTGTCACTTCTATTCTCAGTCTGCTCTGGTACTAGAAGGTCTAGACTTCTCTGGGTCACCAGCTTTCATACAGTAAACCATCCCTTGCTCAGTCAGGGTTGCATTGGTTACCTGGCTGTTGGGATTGGGAGAAAGGATGTGGAGTCTACCCTCTATTCATAAACTTCCCACCAGACTTCTATTTTCACCTCCACTTCTGAAATGCCCTTGCCTTCAGAGGTAGCTGGTTCCTGTAATTCCTGAGTCTTCCTGGAGATGGTAGCATGAGTCAGTTTACAACTTGCTGGTCTTTCGACTCCCCACCCCCATCCCTGCCCTGACAGTAAGTAGGCTTTGACTTTCCCTCTTCTGTTAACACTAGTTAACATTCCTTTTCTACCTTCCAGAATGTGGGGTTGACATTTTTCATGGGCTAATACCTTTCCTTTCATTCTCTTGATTTTAGGAGGGATCCCAGACTATTATCTGCCATGTTTAAGTGAAAGTGAATTTGTTGTGTTAATCATTAATTTGGATATTAGCGTTTCTTTTCCTAAGATTTGGAAATCAAATCAAAATAAGAAAGCAAAATTTAATATGTAGAAAATAATTTCCTTCTAGCATATTCCTTGACTACTGTCATTCAAATACGCCTCTTCTACCATCTCTGAAATACTGTGGCCCTCAAAAACTCTCATTTAATTTAACAATAAATTCTATACTGCTTTGGGTCCTAACTCTAAGCACTCAGTGTGTGCCTTGTCACCCAACCTAGATTTTGTAGACACATAGAGCAATGTGTTTGTCTGCTTGTATTCTCTGTGGCTCCTGATAAATCTGAATTCAATAAATACTTGCTGATTAAAGTATAGTACTCTAATGTTTTATTACTTCTTTGTGTGTGTGTGTGTTACATGTATTTCTGTTTCATTATCGTCGGAGCTTATTGCTCAGAGATCAGTAGGAAGGACTAAGTATAATGAGTAGATTTAGGGAGTATATTGCTAAATAAAAAATGTCATTAGTGTACAGCTTCAGAAGTATTTTACTGAAATTGCCAATTCTCAACTGTATTTAGAAAGGGGAACGTGGAGACCCAACTAGTCACCCAACTAGTCACACTGAGGAACAGGAAATCTGGGACTTGATTTCTGATTTTGGACTTCTGTGGAGGTCTTATCTCACAGTGTGTTCGCTTAATGACTGTTACCCGAAACCAGGTACTTGCGTTTATTTTAACTTCTTGCCTCTTAGCACAGGAGAGCTTCAGTTGTTCCAGGTATGCCTCTCTAGTATAAGCAACAATGCTGTCATTTTCTCTAAAGTCACCTTCTTTATTAAAGGAACTCTTTAATAGTTCCGCATATTCTATAGTTATGCATTTCTGTGAGTGCTTACCGACCCCAGCAGTGTTTAATAAATTATTGAACTTTGAAGAACCTTTGAGAAGCAAGGGCTTTATGTGACTGAGCAGCAGACATGAAAAAACGCTATCCTCCAGAGTATCTAACAGACAGAAATAGAGGCTTGATCAGACAATATAAGCACCGAGTGAATGATGGTAATACCATGAAATATTTACAGCTGTAGAGCATACTAGGGTGGGGAGCAGAGAGTGTGGGTTTTTATCGTTTTGGGTTGAAACTGGTGCCACACAGCTCACCATTCTGTGATCTTAAAAGCAAAACAAAACAAAAAAAAAAAAAAAAGAGAGAGAGACAGAGAAAGAGAGAGGAAGGAAGAAAGGAGAAGGGAAATAAAGAAGAAGAGTATTGATTTGGTGCTATTCTGTTGTTTGTAGGAGCTTTTCATAAAAGCAGGTTTCCTTACTAAGAGCCAAGTTTTTAATCAGTCCTTTAAAGAGACTAAAAAGTCCTATTTCTTGCCACTACAAGTTTAGAGTTTTGATTTAATCGATATCATGATTTAACATGCCTTAAAAGCCCTCATTTTATTATCTGTAAACACAGAGGCTTGAATAGCAAAAGTACCAAATAGCCTAATATGTTCTTACTTTCAAACACAATATGCCATTTATTTATTTTTTCATGCTGTTCCGTTTTAAATTGGCTTGTGGTGAATTTATTTAATAATGATCCACAGAGAAAATTAATATAATGGAAGAAGTGTCTGGATTACTTAGGAAAGATCTGGACAATATTTATGTGAGTGGATACATTTAGAGCATTTCTAATATTTTCCAGGATAGAAAGGGCTAACATGAACATGTCAGACCAATTTGTTTTGCCCTTCTACATGGAATTTTGCATGTAAATTTTTCTTTTAGAAATAAACCTTTTTAGAGTTCATGGTTTTATGTAGTGTTATTGAAAATATTTGTTGTTATGATGAATAAAGTTTGACAAGAATAATTTAATTTATTAAATTTAATTTTACCTGTGATTTATATAAAAAACCCACAGATTGTGTTTGGTGGGGGGTGTTATATTTATTTATTTATTATTATTATTTTTAAAGATTTTATTTATTCAGAGAGAGAGAGAGAGAGAGAGGCAGAGACACAGGCAGAGGGAGAAGCAGGCTCCATGCAGGGAGCCCGATGTGGGACTTGATCCCAGGTCTCCTGGGTCAGGCCCTGGACTGAAGGCAGCACTAAACTGCTGAGCCACCTGGGCTGTCTGTTAGGGGGTGTTTTAATGTCATGTTTTTGCCTTTGCTTTTTAGTGGTAGTAGAGAGAATGGAATCACGTATTAATAAGCTCAGATTGACTGTAGACATTGGCCTTTCAAGGGGATCATCTGGCTTTGTGGTTTCAGTGTCTGTCATGAACTCCCTGGATGTTTGATAAGCATTATGCTGAACTGGGTTATTTGTTCTGCTGATCCACATTGACCAAAATTGACAATTTTCTATCACTTACAAAGTCAAGATGATATGTTGGAAGGGAAACTTTGGTCAGACCTTCCTTTGCATCTATAATATTTTGTAGATGTAGATGTCAGGACCCTAGGCCCTGTCCTATGTATGTAGATACATACATAAGGGAACTTTTATTTATTTATTTATTTAATTTTTTAAGAGATTTTATTTTTATTTATTTACTCGTGAAAGACACACAGAGAGAGGCAGAGACACAGGCAGAGGGAGAAGCAGGCTCCACGCAGGGAGCCCGACGTGGGACTCGATCCTGGGACTCCAGGATTACGCCGTTCCCAGGACTCCAGGATCACGCCCTGGGCCGAAGGCAGGCGCTAAACCGCTGAACCACTCAGGGATTCCCTATAAGGGAACTTTTAAAGAAGTTTACTGTTTGTCATGTAGGAACCCATTGCATACAAAGGAATTTATAGTCTAAGGACTCAGTATCAGTGAAATGTGATATGGCTCTACTTGTTAAAGGGTGTGTTTCCCCAAATTAAAACTGTAGAAAAAAGGTAATATTGGTATGTTTCTTGTTTTTGTTGCTAATATGAAGACTTGGAAAGAATTGGGATTTTAGAGTTCCAATGATGTGGATTGAAATCCTGCCTCTGTCACTTACTTGCTGGACTTCTGGCAAATCACAGGCCTAAGTTTTATCATTTCTAAAAATGGGGCTAAATAAAATTTACATAGTAAAAAAGCTTTTGAACATTCAGCACAATACTCAGCATATGGGAGATACTTGAATAAATACTAACGCTTTCCCCTTCCTCTTCACTTAGACCACTTTATCTAGGAAGTGGAACTTATAAACTCTTGATGGATGGAGTGAGGGGAGCAGTGTACCAGAGGGCTTATTGAGGCCTGTAGACAACTATGTGAGATTAGTGAGAAGCGTGTGTGTTGTGATGGACGGAGAAAGGAAGCATCGAATCCACTGATTTATAGAGGCAAATGCGATGTTGGTGATTGGAGACATCATCTGAGCTTCTGCTCTCATTCTCTGCTGATTAGGTTTGGAGTAGAGAGCATAAGCAAAGCTGAGAATTTATTTATTCCTATTGTCTTCTTGAACTGTTTTCAAATGGAAAGTGTTAGAGATGTTTGATCCCATATAGGGCAGTTCAGGGGTTTCTCTGTTCCTAAATTCTGTCTCTGACCATAATACTCTGAGTGAGAACACATCGCCGATACTTTTAGCCTGACTGGGATAAATAACAGATTTCTAGGTGCTACTCGGGTATTTATTAAGCAGGTATTAACCGAGGCCTATTATGTGCTCAGTGCTGTACTAGACTCTGGGGATTTAGTGGTGACAAACAGACCAAAGTCCTTCCTCTTATGGAGGTTAACATTCTGTCAAAGATAGGAAATAAATAAACAGTACTAAAGATGATACATACATAAGGCCATGTCTGTTAGCAATGAACAGTATGGTATGATAATGGGCGAGGAGAGGGTCTGCTGGAGATAGAGTACGCCAAGGTGGTTTTCCTTGTGAGATCTGAAGGGTAATGAGGATATTCATTCCCGCCACAGGGACTTGGCTCTGAGGTGCTGATGAGCTTTGCATATAGGAGGAACAGAGAAGATCAGTGGCTAGAACTTGAGAGAGAAAAAGACTAAAGGGAGAAAGAATGAGGCCAGATCACATTAGGGCCTTCAGGCTGTGGTAAGGATTCAGGTTTTATTCCAAGCCTGATGGGAACCCATGGAAAGGTCTTAAGAGGATGGAGGTGTGTGTGTGTGTGTGTGTAGAGCGCCTGCATCCGATTTGCTTTTTCAAGAGCTCACTCTGGTTGCTGGTGGGGGAACGAGGTGGGGGGAATACTGGAGGGCCAGCACACAATGAGGGGGAAACATTAGGAGAGAGATGCTCAGGGCTTGGCCCCACATGGTGATTATGGAGGTGGAGAGAAGGAGAGGGGTTTCAGCTATATTTTAGAGGCCAAGCTGACAGAGTTTGATGGAGTTTGAAAGAACAGAGGAATCAAGGATAACTTCTGTGCTTTTAGCATGATCCACTGGATTGTGACCATGTCTGAGACCAGAAGGCTGAGGGAGGAGTTGGTGCAGGTATGAGATCAGGTGTTGTCTTTTCGACATTCACACACCTGGTACTTTATTTGAGGGGCCACTAGTGAGGCTGTGGGGTAGAGAGAATCTGGAGCTCAGGAAATCTGACTTTGGAGAGTCATCATAATGGAGCTTGTGGGCTTAAGCCTTGGAGCTCCTCTCTTGATGATTCGTTGTTGTTCTGTAGGTTGTAATGTATATTTAGGCCCCAGCTTTTCTGAGCAGAAGTGTTATTCCTTTACCTTTTCTATTATTTCTGGGTTGCTGTGCCAGACTGTCTCCAAGCCCAACAAACACTTTCCTTCCAGGCAAAAACAGAAGATGACACACACCATGAGCCAGATTTTCCATGACAGACTTGTAAGGAACAAGATAATCTCATTGTTCCTCCTGCTACTTAAAATAAAGGTAATATTGATTTTATAGTAGCAGTTCAGGTCCTAAGGCATGATATTGATTAAGCGTCTGTCGAGAATTTGCAGGGTAGCCTTCTAGGCCTACAGCTACAGGGCATCCCCCCACTGGGTCAGGCCTCTGCGCTGACCTGCTCTGTTATAAGTGGTGTTTTGTTTACAATTTCTTGACCCTGTGTAGTCTAGGCCCTGTCCAGAAGCATTTATTTTACCTGATAGATGGCTCAATCCCACCTATTACCTTAATCTGGCCTTAAAGATGGGAACTCTTTTGGGAACTAATTTTGACACTTTCAAATTATTTTCTTAATCAGTAGCAGTGGATTTCATGTTGAATCTTTAGCTGTAAAACTTCAATCAAAAAGTTGTAAGAGGGGCAGCCCTGGTAGCCCAGTGATTTGGCACCACCTTCAGCCCGGGATGTGATCCTGGAGACTGGGGATCAAGTCCCACGTCAGGCTCTCTGCATGGAGCCTTCTTCTCCCTCTGCCTGTGTCTCTGCCTCTCTCTCTCTCTCTGTGTCTGTCACGAATAAATAAATAAAATCTTAAAAAAAAAAAAAAGGCTGTAAGAACTTTCCTTTTTTTTTTTTTTTTCCCTAGGGCTACTTTGGAGCAAGGCTCACATTGGTACTTCTTTTAAAGGTGGCATTATTAAGCTAATGGGACTCCTTAATTTTAATGTTGCATCAAGGAAAGTAATTTCCTTGTGGTTATTGTGATATGAAGCATTCGACATTCTCCATTTACAGGTTAGGTTTTTTTTTTTTTAAGATTTTATTTATTTATTCATGAGAGACACACAGAGAGAGGCAGAGACACAGGCAGAGGGAGAAGCAGGCTCCATGCAGGGAGCCTGACATGGGACTCGATTCCCGGTCTCCAGGATGAGGCCCTGGGCTGAAGGCGGTGCTAAATCGCTGAGCTACCCGGGCTGCCCACAGGTTAGGTTTTATAACGTTTACAAGTCAGGTTCTGAGGATATTTTTAATTTAATAATAATCAAGGGATAAATTGTTTACTGACCTAAAGTATATATAGAATTCCTAGACATCATCCAAAAATAACAGTTTCATAGAAGAAGGTTTGACTTTCTACTATAATAAGACTCATTTATTTTTCCCATGTTGAACTTCTGGCTGGATTGTTCATGGGGTTGGTTCAAGTTTTAAATGAGTTAATATAGGTTAAGGCACTCAGTGTAGTATACTAAATGCTCAACTGATGTTAATATTAGCTGCTATGGTGGTGACATTAGCTGTTACATTAACTCCTTTTCTGTTGGCCACAATACTCAGCACAGGCCTGGGCACATGGAATATTTGAATATGTTCTCAGTGACATGATAAGGTTTCCAACATTTGGGAATTCCTTCCACGCTGGCAATATCACAGTCAGTTTTTATGTCTTAAATGGTCTAAGTGTCCTTTGATTCTTCACATGGTTACTCTCAGAGAAGGGGCTGCATGAATTTTGACCACTTACGCATCTACCTGTCTTCTGTGTTAGCTGTCAGAGCTCAGGTTTTAAATTCTTTGCAGTTGGAAGAGATAATAAATGTTAACATTCCTAGTACAGTACCAGTTGCTGAATAGGTAAATGCCATTTGACTCTGCATCATGACTACTGGGCAGTTCTACCTTTAGGGAGGTAGTACTGGGAAGTGGGGTTGTGGTTCCCTTTGAGATAGAAGATGAAATAGTCATTTGCTAAGCTGGTAGATGATACCAGGGGAATTTTACACTTTTTTTGGGATACTCTGATTGGTGCACAAAGGGGCAGTTCTGTGTCATAGAACCTTGGTGGAATGGATAGGCAGCTTTATAAATGGAGGAATGGACTCTATTTGGCTCATGAGCAGAGTCATTGTGGGAGTGGTTTATGAGTCATCCGAAATAGCATTTAATCTAGACTTGTGGCCTGCTGGTGAGGCTGTTGCTTTTTTATGATCTTGAATGTCTTGTCCATGTCAAAACTTGCCTTGTTTCTCTGTTTACTTTTAACCAGGAAAATGATCATGACCACATTTGGAATTCCTCCTCAAGTGTGCATTTGGTCACATCACTCCTGGCTACCACCAGTACATGACTGTTTACTTTGGATGTCCTTTTCTGATGTTCAGCTAATTTAACCCACAATGGAGTTAATCCTTGCTTCTTTGGAAAAGTACAGATTTACTTATTAGCTGCTTTCAGAGATATTTGCATTTTCATGGAAGGGAACATATAATTCCACTGACTTTTGGACCTATCTACCCACATATGCAGCAGAGATGCCTTTTTAGTCAGGATTAGGGAGAGCATTAAATCATAACTGTCCTGATTTATCTGAAGTCCTGTTTAAGGTTAATAATGAACATGTATGTGACAAACAGGGGCAACTATTTGATTTGGTCCATTTATCTTGCCTCCTAGTGAATGAGAGAGAAGATCAAGCTCTTTTGGGATTCAGGTTAATACCTCTTTCCTTGTATGTGTAGCATAATGACTAAACAGTATGGGTGCCACATCCACACTGGCTCTACCACTTACTAGCTACCAGGGGCAGGTTACTTAACTTCTCTCTACCTCAGTTTCATTTTCTCTCAAGTGAAGACAATTATAGAAACAACCACTGGGAGTTAGGAAGACGAATTAATTTATGTAAAGCATTTAGAGCTGTAAACAATTAGTAACTAATAACTAAATAACTAGTAACTATATAGCTGTTGTTTTTATTATATATTAGTTATTGCACAACTCAAAAGGTGAAGGTGTAAGTTTCCAATCAGGGCCATTTATCTGGGGGATACTCCAGGCATTGTGTCTAGCTCTGTGGGTTTGAATTAGGTGTAGGATAGCTTATTGCTACAAAAAAAAAAAAAATCATATCAAAATACTGTATAGTGGGTTGGAGGTGGTAAAATTTTGTTTCTTGCTCATGTAACAGTATTAAGTATGTAAGCAGGTTGGTGGGATGGCTTCCTCTGTGCATTCTTGTAGAGTTGCAGATGGAAGGAGGTTTTACATTTTCAGTACATTGCTTGTGAAGTCACCTTAGGTTATCTCCATTCTAGCCCACCAGAAGAGGAAAAGAGCACACAGAAATGTGTTTTGGAGTTCTCTAGGGCCAGACCTGGAAGTGGCATTCATCACTCCAGCTCATGTTCCAGTGGCCAGAACTCAGCAACTACCAGTCTTGTCCACCATTTTTCAGGGGTCTATATACCTCAGTATGAGCACTGAAGAAAATGACTCTAAATCCAAACAAAAAAAATTGCAGAATTAAAGTGAATACCTGTTGAATTGAAAGTTTATAAAATGTACTCTTACATTAGCTTTGTAAGTTGTTATATTTAGTATTGTTCTTGCATTTGAGATTAATTTGTAAGTTAGATTTTTCCAACTTCTCAGTTTCCAAGTACACCTAGTGATTACTGAGAAATTATAGTCATCGTAAATGAGTTACTCAAAGCCAAATAAATTCCAGTGCAAAATTATACAAATCCACTCAAACTTTTCTGTTGCAAAGAAACTTTTTAATGTAAAATCTGGGTTCAGTTTAATGTTTATTTTGATGTTGAGTGGGGCCTTCAAAAGTAGTAGTGACCCTGACTTATGAAAGTCTCTTAAACAGTTCTGTTATTGAGTCTTAGTTATGCATTTTGGTTGCCTTAAAAAGTGTGTGATGGGAGTGACTAGACACATTTTGCATTTTGAGCTCAGGTGTCCACTCCTTGCCCTCCAAAAAGAGGGTCCTCTTTTTTCCCCCCTTCTCTTCTCTTAGTTTCTTATGGATATTTGCTGTAGTGATATCTAAGAACATGAATTATCCTACATTTAATAAACCAAGTTCTTGGTCTTGGAGATGCCAGAGAGAAAACATGCCTGTTGTATTTGAAGGCTAGGGTTTGATTGATCTTTCTGTTGTGTCACCCCTGGCCTCTTGGGCTATGGTTTCCTCTTTCTGAATTATTCTATTCTTCTAAAGTGAGGAACTTCTGAATGGACATTTGGGAAATGTAGTTTCAAAAACCTCTTTTTATCATGGATCTTGTCAGAGGTTGCTTAATTATAATAGCTTTTGGCTCTTCTTTTTTTTGGTTAGTCTTGCCAACTGGAATTTGCTTACAAAAACAAAATATCCAGGATGGCTCTGAAGGGACTTTGATGTAGATTAGGGTTATGGTATGGCCTTCCTTGAAAAGGATAGGCAAAATAAGAAATATGGCAGCTGCTTCTGATCCAGCATTGCAGGAATCCTTGAAAGTGGAGCATGGGGAGCCTCCAGAGTGGTCCTCTCCACCCCAGTACATCGCAACTTCATCCTTCCAGTTGCTCAGGACAAAAATCTTAGACACATCCTTGACTCTTCATTTTCTTTTCCACATCTCATCTATCAGCAAATTCTATCCTCTTTCAAAACATGTTTAGAATCCAGCCACTTCTTGGGGATCCCTGGGTGGCTCAGCGGTTTAGTGGCTGCTATTGGCCCAGGACATGATCCTGGAGACCTGGGATTGAGTCCCGCATCAGGCTCCCTGCATGGAGCCTGCTTCTCACTCTGCCTATGTCTCAGCCTTTCTCTCTCTGTGTGTCTCTCATGAATAAATAAATAAAATCTTAAAAAAAAAAAAAAAGATTCCAACCACTTCTCACAGCCCCTACTTATACCATTCTTCTTCAATCTGTTAACATCTCTGTCCTGGATCACTGCAGTTTCTACCAAACTAGCTTCCCTCTTCCTTTCCTTGCCCCTTTCTACATGGCAGCAACCAAAATGAGTCTTTAAAAAAAAAAAAATCAGATTATGTCACCCCTATGCTCAAATGTTGTTACAGCTCCTCAAATGTTAAACATAGTTGCCGTATATAATCCAGCAGTTCCATTACTGGTTACCCAAGACAAATGAAAACATAAACCCACAGAAACTTTGAACTTAGATGTTTATAGCAGCATTATTCATAATTGCCCCAAAGTGGAAACAACCCACATGTTCATCTGATAATGAATGGATAATCAAATTATGGTATATCCATTCAGTGGACTACTATTCAGCAATGAAAAGGATGAAATAGTGATACGTGCTACCACATGGATGAGTTTCAAAAACACTATACTGAGTGAAAGAGGCTAGTGACAAAAGGCTATGTGTTGTATGTTGCATAGAGATAAAAACTAGATTAGTGGTTGCCGGGAGCTGGGTAAGAGTGGGGTATGGAGTGACTTGCTAATGGGTACTGGGTTTTTTTGGTGTAATGAAAATGTTCTGAAACTTAAGTTGTGGGCATGATTGTATAATTCTGAATAAACATTCTGGATAATGTACTTTAAAAAGGGCCATTGGTAAAAAAAAAAAAAAAAAGGGCCATTGGTATGTGAATTGTATCTCAATGAAGCTCCTATTAAAAAAAAAAAAAAAATCCTCTGCTTTTCTATCTGACCTGCCGACATCTTCTCTGACTTTGTCTCCTGTCATGTTCCTCCTTTCTTACCCACCCAGACTGGCCTCCATTCTATTCCTTAAACAAGGCAAGTGCTTCCTGCCTGAGCCTTTATACTTGCTGTTCTCCCTTAGAATTCCCCCCCATCCCCCATCCCTAGATACTTGCATGTCTGGTTCCCTCACTTCCTTTAAGTCTGTTGAAACACTGCATTCTCCAGAGGGTTTCTCGGTTTACCCCGAAATAGCACTCTCTATCTTATTGCCTGTTGGTGTCCTCTCTTCCCTTTGCCCTTATTTTTCTCTATGTTGCTTACCATCATATGATATCTTCTAGATTTTTTTGTTTTTTTGTCTGTCTTCCTTTATTAGAATGTAAACTCCACAAGGTGACTTTGCTTTTGTTCATTACTCTATCTTCAGCAATGTAGGCCAGATCTCTTTTCACCAACCATTAGCATGAGAAAGGCATGGATTTCTGTGGCAGTGGTGCTGTTTGGGGAATACACTGTATTTGTGTGGATGTTCAGTGTATCTATCTGATGTAGCCTTAGCAATCAACAGCCTGGAAACAGGCTCAATGAGAAAGGTAATTTTGGTTCAAAGAGTGGAATGGAACTTCTTAAAGTTATTTTCAGGTAACTCTTGCACAGATTGCTAAGTTTTCTTATTTTTCTAACCATTTGCATTATGCTAATATATTATGTAAAGCATGCTGATTTTTACATATGTCTTATGGATTCAAGGCCTTTAGTTTTATTTAGTCTTTTTGAAAAAACCTTTAATTTATTCATTTAAGTAATCTCAATGCCCAACGTGGGGCTTGAACTCAGAACCCCGAGATCAAGAGTTGCAAGCTCTTCTGACTGATACAGCCACATGCCCCTAGTTCTATTTAGTCTTAACTTATCAGCCTTCCGCTATATTTTCCTACCTTGGACACTATTGAAGTTTAGTTTTGAACAAGTTTTATGTTGGACGATAATTGACCAAAGATACAGTTCTGGAATGCAACTGATTAGTTTGGCCTTTGATTTGGTTTTAGAGGAGCTTATTTTGAGACATACCCATTCTTATTTAGGAATGCAGAGTTGGGGAGAAAATAAAATTTTATATATATATATATATAACAATTTATATATATAAAATTTCATATATATATATGATTCATAATTGCCCCAAAGTGGAAAGTATATATATATGTACTTTAAAAAGCAAGCATTTAGTTGGGAGAGCTTTCAAAATTGCATTTCTTCTTCCTGTTTCCTTTTCCTACATCCAAGCTTAGGTTATAAAGATCCTGTCAGTTGCCCTAACTCTGTGAGTTAAAATGTGTGAGTCACTAGGTGGCACTGGAGCATCACAGTGGAGCCCAAGAACACTTTCGTTATCTTGCTCCAGCTGACTGGATTTCTAGGTGTCCGGGAAATTGTTTTATTGGTAAAGGGCATAGTGTAATATATTCATCTCCACCCTAGGCAGCTATTTAATGCCCTGAAACATGCCCCTCTTGTGGCCATGGCCTGTTAACTATGCTTATTTGGTGTAATAATTAGCAGAATTTCTCACTAACAGCGGTACTTACCAACACCTCACATCTTCACTGTGCTTTTGTACGTGATGGATTGTACATTCTGTGGAAAAAGTTGGGAAGGTCAAAGCTTAACCTTCTGTCCGACAGGGCTACTTTCTGAACATTTGTTCAGAATAGGTTTATATTAACTTGCTGTTGAGCTTCTTCAAACCAGAGTTGAGTAGTGTAAACATATTTGAGCTTTTATGTAATGGCCTAGTGAAGGTTTGTCAACACAACACTGTTAATTTTCCAACCCTTAGAATGATACAAAAATAAATGAATAGCTGTCCAAATAATTGGATGACACTTGCTCCTCGGACTGTGTGTGTTGGAAGCATGTCATGGGAACAGTGGGCCCGCCACAGGCACCACATTTTAAGTAAAATTGGAGAAGAAAATTACATATGGAATTTTAATTTTTTCCATGGTTATAAGTTAGGCCCAATTTAATTCTTTGTGGTTTTACAAGCCCTCTTAAGCTCCTAATATTTCTACATCAACAATTTTAACATTTACTTTAGAACATGGTTAGAGTTAACTGACAGAAGACCAAACAGAAGAAAATAGGTTTAAAGCAGGAAATACTTTAGTTGGACCACTAACTTACCCTCTGTGACCTTAGGCAAATTGTTTACCTTCTTAGTGCTTTGGTTCTCTCATTTCTTAAAATACAGTGTAGGATACGCATCCTTTTGGTATGCAGTACCAGGTAAAATGAAGTGAGAACTCTTCAGAATACCTTTGTTCATATTCAGAGCTTCAGATAAATGGCAGATGTTGTTATAATTACTTAAGAAAGCCAAAAGCATTTTTCTCTGTTGATTCCAAACTGAGTTGTGGAAATATTAGAGAATGAATTAGTATAGTCCTGGGGTCTCCCCAGTTGTTGTGTCCATGAAGATAATCCGTATTTTTTCTGCGCTCTATCCTGGCTTTGTTTCCAAGTTTCAGTTCCATTCTTTTACCTGTATACAAGTAGTTCCACTTGTTTAGTCTGCCTTTATTTAAACCCACTCACATGTCTAGTAAGATAGGGAAATAGATTCTTACAGTCACTGGGAGAAATGGGCTCAAGAGTGAGCCTCTAGAGATGGGCTTCTCGAACAGTGCTACAGCCTGGCTTGCCAAGTTGGCCAGTAATCTGTTGTACCCAAGAAGGCTGGAATCAGGAAGCCTTTACTAGAACTATTGATTTTTAAGAACATGGTCTGGTAGCTGCAATTGGGGGACAGGAAAGTCCTGCCATCACAGCTTACATTTAATAAGCTCAGAGCGAATAGCCAGATCCTTGGGAGGTCATGGCAGACAGAGTCTTCAGTGTTTCTGACTACGTTGCCTACAGAAAATGTTTAAACGGCAAGAAGATGGTCTCCATTTTATTTTCTTCCTGCCTCCTAAATCTCACATGTAGCCATTTAATTGGCAGAACCTATTTCTCACTCAGAATCCTAACTCCACAGGGGTCTGGGAAATGTAGTTTTTTAAACTTTCTGTCTTCTGCAGCATAGGGAAGCACAGTAATAACAGATTGGAAAGATGTGAGTTCAAGTCCATCATATCCACCTCCTTCCCTCAGCTTGTTTAAAATTACTTATCTGTGTCCAAATCCTTATTTCATTTATTGCCTAGGTACAGCAACAAGCTTAGTAGGCCCTCAATAGATGTGTCATTAATTACCTTGACTTAATGTTTACTTCCGTAGGGTTCCACTTTTTTTTTTTTTTTTTTAACAGTTTTGGTACCGCATTAAAATCTAGATCTGTCTACTAGTGTAGCTCTTGATTCTTTCTCATTTCTGTTGCCATGTCATTGTTTAGACCCAGCTCATGTCTGCCCGGGCTTTCTAGTCATCTCCTTAGGTGATCCCCTGGACTCTAGTCGTGGTTTTTTTTTAATGCAGCCATATTATTAATAGATTAGTGCTTAAAAAACAAAACAAATAGCACACTTCCATTATGTTCCTACCCTTCTCAAAAGCCTGTTGTGTGTCCTTGTTAATATTCAGGATAGAGTCCAGATTCCTTAGCTTGGCTTTGGGGACTTTAGCATTATCTTTCATTTTCTCTCTGTTGTGACTGAATTTTAGCCAAAAGGTCTTATCAGCAGATGTCTGGGAGTGTCTTGTCCTTTACCAGCTTTTCAGCTCTGCTACCCCTACCTGCGTTTAATTTTTGACTCTCTTCTCATTTCTTCATGCCCTTGGTCATGTTAGTGCAGTTATTCTCTGCATTCTTCACACTTTTATAGCAATGTTTACCTGGGCTTTTTTTTTTTTTCCTTACCTGTTTTGTTAGTTTTCCTTTTATGACTATATATCCTTTTTTTTTCATGCAGACAGTATAAATATTTGTTATGGATTGATTGTTGTTGATTCTTTGTGGTTTAGACATTCACTTGCTTTGGAAAAAGGGGATGTTGGAGGGTCAGGGCGAGGGTTGAAGCAACACTCTAGCTGCATGATTTTGTCCTTTTGATTTCTAGTGAAAGGACAAATTAACTATTTGCTTTGAGCAAGCTAATGCTATGTTTTGTGGATTTTAGTGTTTGAAAAGGGCCCTTGGCTGGGAAACCTTGGAGCTGAGCTTCTTATCCCTGTTTGCCAGGCTGGATGAGCTCCATGTCTATACCACTGCATTGCAGTTTGCTTAAGAGCAGGTTGTGAAATAGCAAAAGAATTTGTCTGTGGTTTCTTGCCAGAGAGGAGGAGGAAGAAAGGATTCTGAGTAAATCAGACATGCAAATTAGCAAGGCCCATGGGCCTTAAGTAAATTACACAATAGAGTCCAAAGAAATTCAGTTTATCTTCTTTTCTACTTTTGGTTGGTGCAGGGTGTGTGTGAGAAAGGCGGCTATTATAGATTTGCTTTAAGCCAAAATTCTCAACTTTTTGGCTTCAGAATTCTTTTATACTTACATTGCTGAAAATTAGTGAGGACCCCAAAGAGCTTTTGTTTTTATGGGCTGTATCTATTTCTATGTACCTTATTAGGAAATAAAATGAGGAATTAAAAAATATTTATTAGTTCACTTAAAAATAGCAAACATCCACCACATATTGACATAATTTTTTAATGAAAAATGACTCTCCAGTACAAACAAATTAGCAAGAAGAGTGGCATTGTTTTTACTTCACTGCAAATCTCTTTAATTTCTAGCTTAATAGAAGTTGGCTTCTCATACTTGCTTTTGCATTCAGTTGTTGTGCTGTGTTGTTTTGGTTGAAGTATAAGAAGGAAATCCAGTCTCACACAGACACTAATGGAAAAGGCAAATATTTTAACTGCTTCTTTAGCTATTAAATGTGGATGTTCTTTGGTATTACACCAAAATTCAACAAGTCATACTTTCTTAAAGGTTAGTTGCAATGTAGAATCTTAAACCATATCAATTATCTTTTCCTACTCTGTTATATTATTACTTATTGATTTAGTTTACATTTTGAGTGGATCTCCTACTCATGTATGATTTTATAATACCATGCTTTAGTCATTTGGATAATTATGGGTTCATTGAATTATGCAGATCTTCCAAATGTTGGCATTTATTATACATTGTCAAAAATCATTCATTAATATCATCACTGATTTTATCAGAAAAGCCTTTAGGTATTAGGTAACTGTCAAGCACAAGGTATCAAATACAGATTTTCCAAATTTTTAATTTTTGATTGAAAACTCAAAATTTTTTCATTGGCAGCAAATATGGTATGTGGAAATGACAGGCTAAGTTCATTAAATTTTGAGAAAATGTCTGCCATATATGTGTGTGTGTGTATATATATATATATATTTTTTTTTTTTTGGTAAAAATGGTGTTCCATGAAAAAGTGGCTAGTCTACAGCTCGAATAACTGCACACATGCTCTCCTTTGAGACAACCATTTTGCTTTGGTATATATCAGAAGTGCTTTATACTTCCCATTTTGTTGCACAGAATAGTAAAATGATAGTTACTAAACATTTGAGATTTAATAAGATTAATAATGTTTACTGCTTCATCAGGGACATTTTTAAATGAAACTAACTTTTTTTTCTTGACTGGAACATGTGATGGTAAAGAATACAGTGAATAGTGCACTTCTGTGCTATTGGCTCGAGTTGTGCTAGATCACCAGTTTCACCAGCCATTCTTTCAAACTAGGGATGCAGTTGTCAACACAGTGAAAAAAAAAAGCAAATAATAGTATTATTATGAAAATAGTAAAAAAAAAAAAAAGGAAAAAAGAAAATAGCGTTGATATTTCAGACCCTTGGATGATTTCCAGCACTAGCATTTAAATCATTAAAAATTCAAAGAATGGAATAAGAGCTGTATTGGTTCTATCTTTAAGGCCAATTTCCTCTTCATCCTGAAGCTCTGCTTCAGTAAGGCAATCCAGAGGAGGAAATTTCTCTCCTATTTTGGGCTTGTTCTCAGCTGAAGGTCTCATTCCTGGGACTCAGTATTTTTTAGTTACTGAGCACACGGAGATGCTCTATCAGCTTTTGGTGATCATTAATGTTTAACAGATCATTCAGTTGTATTTTTGTTTTTGTTTTGTTGTTGTTGCTGTTGTTAGAAAAAAAAATGATGGGTACTAATAGTTGTAACGACTGAGATCACAATAGGACCACCTGTTTGGGACATTAGTGAGGCATAGCTTCTCTAAAAAGACGCTTTTTGGGGCCACATGTGAAAATGATTTCAGTCAGTTGGCCTCATTGACAAACTTTTGATCGTTATATTAGTTTGTTTGCTTATTTTTAAATATTTGTAAGGCAGATCTTCTTTCTGCTTCTTTAATTGCTGTCAGATCTCCCAAACAGCATCATCCCTTCAATGGTGTGAGTGTAGCCTGGACTTGAGGCAGCAATTAGCTGATCGTGTAATAGAAGAATCCCAATTTTCCAGTTTCTTTTTTTCTTTTTGTAACTTCTTGGGTGGTTAGGGCACATTATTGAAACAATTATTACATTTACTTAGAGTTTGTCTTTTCTATTAAAAAAAAAATTCCATCTAAGTGCCTCACGGTGAAGAGGAGGAGATTGTGTAACCAGAGCCTCCTCTTAACTGGTCTTTATTGTTAAAGAAGACTGATCCCTTTGTGTTTCAGTTTGGCACACAGAAACGGTTTTAATTTAACAGTCCAGCTCCTTTAATAGATCAATTCTCTATTGTGTTTTGAATTTGGTGTGTTCCCAGTTTAGTCTTGAAGCTATGGGCTTCCTTGGAGGAACGGGGGCGAGAGTGTCAGAGAGGCTTAGTCCTTTTGGGTATGATTTATAGTTTTATTCCAAGCCTCTTATAATTAATGTTAGATAGGGAAAGTAATGAACATTTCTAAGTGCCCGCTGTGTGTCAGATGCTCTGCTAGGGGTTTTGTCCATCCTCATCTGATCCTCAAGGTGATTCTGATGTGTCCTGAACCTGCACACTTTCCTCCTCCTCTGTCAGTGCTACCATGGCCAAGGTCACCATGACTGGCACTGGTCACCCTGCTTCAACTTTTCACAGCCCCTTCTTCCTCATAAACCATTCTCCATGGCAGTTGGGCTCATATTTTAAAAATACACATCAGATTGTGTCACCTCCCTCTGTAAGGTCCTTCAGTAATGCTGCATCGTGTACAGAATGAAATCCTTGTGCTCTGGCTGACAAAGACTGCATATAATCTGGCTTCGGCCTGTATCTGAGAACTCATCTGCCACGCTTTCCACGCACTTCACTGGGCTCTAACCTCACTGGCCTTTTTTCTATCCCTGGAAGCCACCAGGCAGGTTCTGTCTCAGGGCCTTTGTACCAGCTATTCTTCCTACTAGGACCGCTCTCCCTAGATCCTTACTCTGGGCCTGGCTGCTGCTGCTTGTGATTTGTGTCTTACCTAAAATGACATTTGCTCAGTGTAGCTTCACTGACCAGATGAGCTACAGCAACATCTCTCTGTGTATCATTCATTTAATTTTCATTATATCACCAAATGCTGTGTAGAGTGAGGTTCTGCTGTCAGATTGTCTGGATTTCAATTTTTGCCCTTCTGCTTAACTTGCTGTGTGACTTTGGGTGAGTTACTTAGCCTTCGGGGGCTTTAGTTTTTTTCCTGTAAAATGTATATAATAATAGTATGTCCCTTTCTTAGGAGATTTAAATAAGTTAATAATTAGTTTTTAGAATAGTTTCAGACCCATTGTATATGTTTAAGAACCGTTAGCTATTATTATTTTAATGTGATTAGTGTTATTAAAATTATTTTACGTTTTATTTGTTTGGCTATTTGTCTTCCACCTAAATACAAGCTTTATGAAGAAAGAAACCTTTTTTTCTTTTTTTTTTTTATAAAGATTTTATTTATTCATGAGAGACACAGAGAGAGAGAGAGAGAGAGGCAGAGACACAGGCAGGAGAAGCAGGCTCCCTGCAGGGACTCAAGGCCTGCAGGGACTCAAGGCCCTGCAGGGACTCAAGGCCTGCAGGATCAAGGCCTGCAGGATCAAGGCCTGCAGGATCACGCCCTGGGCTGAAGGCGGCGCTAAACTGCTGAGCCACTCGTGCTGCCCAAGAAGAAACCTTTTTGGTTACATTCCCAAATGTACCCCAGAGCCTAGAACGGTGGTGCTTAGGCACTCACTAAAAATTTGTGGATTATTAAAATCTGAAATATTGTTATCTCTATTTTAGAAATTGAGCAGTCATGGTTCAGGATGATAAACTAACTTATCTAAGGTTACACAGCTACTAATAACAGTCTTAGGACTTAGACTGAATCCTGATTCCAAAGACCCAGTTCTTTCTAGTACACCATGAGATATAAGTGGATATTTATTTACTTCAAATTTTGTCATGTTTGGCACATGATTTCCAGGTTGCCTTTTTAATGTAAATCCTGCTGTGACTCATGAAATGGAAACAGCCTTTTGTGTTGATATGAGGGGTCAAGGCCAAGAGTTAGATCCAGAGGAAAGTTCAGAAAGTGAGATGTATGCCAACCCATCAGATTCAAGAGGTGATGCCTGCCATGGGAATGTACAAGTTAGTGACCTTGGGGTTGGGCTGCCTGAGGAGATTCATGTACTTTGACTTCTAAATGGAAAGGATCCCTAAAGTCATAAACCTCTAGTTTGGGTTGTTGTACTTCTGTCTTCCTACTCCACTAGGGTAGAGGCAGAAGTTGAGAAATTGATGTCTTGGCTCCCCCAGCTTCTTAGAAATAGACTTAATTCTGCCTTGGTCACTGACAACACATGATAATGGTCTGTGGTCCATGGGGCCTTTTAGTATTTTTTATTTTTTAAAGATTTTATTTATTTATTCATGAGACACACACACACACACACACACACACCCACACACACACAGAGGCAGGGACACAGGCAGAATGAGAAGCAGGCTCCATGCAGGGAGCCTGATGTGGGACTCGATCCTGGGTCTCCAGGATCACACCCTGGGCTGAAGGCGGTGCTAAACCACTGAGCCACCTGGGCTGCCCTGACTCATTCTTTTAAATAGCCTTTTGGTGGGGGGTAAGGTATAGAAATTTTGAGAGTGTATGACACAGACTGTGGAGGTTGGTAGGTTGGGGTTCAGATTTCTGCTGTGCCACTTTTTGGCTGTGTCTTTGGCACATAACTTTTCTAAACCTCAGTTTCCTTGTATATACAATGGGGATTTGTGTAAAAAGTAGAAGAGAGACTTTGCTTAAAATGTCTTCTTGTGTAGTGTCTCCGGTTTGGATCTTGACCGTTTAGAGAATTTAATAAAAGCTATGGATTCTCTCCCCAGAAATGTACTCATACACCCCAAATTTGACATTTCATTTTGTGGGGTTCACGGAGCATCTGAAACTCAGGTTAAGAATCCTACCAGGGATGCCTGGGTGACTAAGCTGGTTGAGCATCTGACTCTTGGTTTCAGCTCAGGTCATGATCTCATGGGTCATGGGATGGAGCTCTATGTCTGGCTCCCAGGCCAGCGGGGAGTCTGCTTGAGATTCTCTCCCTTTCCCCTTCCCCCTACTCATGTGCTTGAGAGCACATGCCCTCTCTCTCAGATAAACAAATAAAAAAATAAATAAATAAAAGAATCCCCACACCTTTTCTTTTTATAGGAAAAGCCTGTGTTTTTTTTTTCCCCCCCTTAGGAATTAGATTGGTGGTTGGCTTCCTGCAGTCTCTTATTAATGTTTGTTGAATGAGGGAATTTAACTAATTTCTGGATTCCTTAATCACCTTGAGCTTGATACTTGATTTCCTTTGCTGTAGGGCCTGTATCAATGCCAGCTTCATAACTTAGTCTGGGCATGCCAGTAGCCATTGCACCGTGGCAATAAATAGCTGGGCCTGTGGTTTTGCCTTAGGTCAACTGTAAAGGTGGACTCATGAAATGCTTGGAAAATGTTTTCAGCTTATAATAATATATAAATGTCAAGAGCCCTAACCATTGAGGGATGGTACATTGGAGTGTTTGGATACTAGGTTGTGAATGACCATCACAGCATGTGGAGTTTTGCTAATGCTTCTTTATTAATAGAATATAAAACCTTAAGGCTAGAAAGTCTTAGGGATCATTTAAACTAATTCCTGCAGATTGATTTGATTTGTCCAAGGTCATTCAACTAGTATAGTGGCAGAGCTCAGGGCATGTAACCCTCAGCTTATACTCTCTCTCTACCACCTCCCCCCACCCCCCACCCCCTGTGAATGAGTATTCTTCAACTCCTCTGAAGCCAGTAACTTCTACTGATTTTTGTGTGTGTTTTTAAAAGATTTATTCATTTATTTGAGGATCAGAGAAAGAGCATGAGTGGGAGGGGTAGAGGGAGAGAGAATCTCAAGCAGACTCCACACTGAGTGTGGACCCTGACATGGGGCCCAATCTCATCACCTTGAGATCACAACCTGAGCTGAAACCAAGAGTCAGATGCTTAACCAACTATGCTACCCAGACAGCCCTGATTTCGTGTGCTTTAACAATCTTTGAGACTAAATATAGTTATTTTAATGCTGAATAACATTACTATCTGCAATTGGCTTACTTCAGATAGAATATTATTCATTACTATCTGTTTATGAATGTTAATGCCCAGTCTGTCCTCTGTCCTCCCCGAATGTAAGCCCCACGTAGACAGGAATTTTGTCGATCTTACTCAGGGTAGTATCCTTAGAGCCTTATGTATAGTAGTTGTGTAATAAATTTTACTTGAGTGGGTGAGGAATGTTCCCTGGCAGTTCCCTTAATGGTGTCCAAAGCATTGGGATTTCCCCTTATTTTTATCAGTAATTTAGCAAATAGTGATTGACCCTTCTGTATATCAGATACTGTTCTTGACATAGGAATGAATAAAGTATGGTGCCTAACTTTAAGAAGTTAGAGTTCAAATAAAAAAAATAAAATCAAGAGGAGCAGATCGAATTTGGCTTACAGTATATTTTTAAATTTAATTTAAATACATGCTTCATTAATTCCTTTATCTTTTACCTGCCTGCTTTAGTCACTAAGGTGCCTAGCTTCCGATGGCGTTTGAGTACAGATTTTAGATTCTGTCAATCAGTGCTTTCTGTTTATGGTTGATCATCACTTTACCTCAGGGGCTTTAGAAATGATGGGCACACACAGGCATCCAGACCCTACTCCTGGAGATTCTGAGTCAGTAGGACTGGGATGAAGCATTGGAAGCTGTACTGAAAAACATGAACTCCTTAAGCAATTGTAATGAGCAGTCAGATCTAGCAGGATACTTCTGCTTTGTTAGATGAGTATTGAGCATGAATCCTTCCTTGGTATTAGAAACTGGGCCCAATATTCTTTAGAAATTGGGCCCAATATTCTTTATTGGCATCTTCCTCTTCCTCAATAGATTTTTATGTTCTTTTCTGTGCATGCTTTTTTTTTTTTTTTTTTTTTTTTCCCCAGGGGGCTCTGCAAAGCCCAGCAGTGTGTTTGCTATCCATCCACATACACTCTGAAAACTCTCTGAAATCATGTAGGTAAATGAGTGAAACAAATAGTATCTGAACTGGTAATAGCCCCATTTGGCTCTCCTTTATCTTTGTGTGTGTGTGTTAGTTCTTTGAGTAGATTCAGCATATAAATTGAATATGGTTAGCCAACTTGGTGACTTTTGAGAGTGAATATTTTTTTTTGGAACAAAGGAGGTGGATTTGTGTTTTTCTGGGACTCCTGTTCCTAGACTTGGCAGGACGATAGCCAGGCAGATCTCAGCAGACCTGAAAATAGGTGAGCTGTCAAGGTGTTGGCAGTGATGGGCTCCTCTGGGTGGGACTCAGGGCAGCCTACCAGCAAAATGGAGAAGGAGCTTAAGTGATTTCACATTGGGGCTTTACTTTTTATAATTGCTCCAAGTGCTAAATTGGGTGTGACAAATCTAACAGGTAATTGCCAAGTGGGTTTCATTACCAGTCATCGATGAGATCAATGATGTTCCCCTATGTTAAAAAAATTGAAACAAACGAAAGAAAAAAGATTGTATTTGGAGTTTGAATTCAGACTGCAGATTTTTCTTACAGAAATGCTGTAAATTAGATGGCCTTTGGACAACACTCAGCACCAGATATCTAAGGTTCTTGACATTATTGTTGACTCTGTTTTACCTTCTATATGTGTGACCAGTCTCAACAGAGTTCATTCATTAGTCACTTGATTGATGTTTTGAAAATATTTTTAAAAGGCATATTGAAGCACAAGACTGAAACTTGAGGATCACATCACTGCTATGTTTCATTCATTCAACAGATACTTGTTGAGTGTCTGCTTCATATTGGAGGTTCATTGATGAACAGGCAGGACATCAGGGCAGAGAGAAGGGATTTTTGACTCCTTGGTTCACTACTTAATCCAAGCGACTAGAACGATGCCTTGAACAAAGCAGACACAGAGTAATTACTGAATGAAAGAAGAAAGGAAGATATATTTGATCTCCATTTTCACAGAGCTTACCTTCTAGTGGAGAGACAAACAGTAAGTACAGATAAAACAGAATATATGAGCGAGAGTGACTGGAGTGAGGGCTCTGGTTTCGATAGGATGGCCACGATTGGGCTGGTTTGGCAATGGATCGCTAAGAGACAGGCTTGCATAGCTGGGGCTGGGGGAGTATCATTTAAGGAACAGAAAGAAGATCCGTGTGACTAGAGAGTGGTGCATGAAGGGGGCCTTGCTGGAGCTGGGGAAGGCAGGCAGGCGCTGGGTCAGGCTGAAGAGTTTGGGTTTTATTCTCTGTTAATTGGGAGCCCTTTAGAAGGTAGAAAATTTTAAGCTATAGAACATGAACTGATGTCCTTTTTTAAGAGGTGGTCTTGGGCGCCTGGGTGGTTCAATTGATGAAACATCTGCCTTCCCCTCAGGTCGTGAGGTCTTGGGATGGAGTCCCACATCGGGCTTTCTGCTCAGCGGAGAGTCTGTTTCTCTCTCTGCCTCTGCTCCTCTTCCCCACTTTTGCTCCATCTCTCTCTCTCTCTCTCTCTTTCAAATAAATAAAATCTTAAAAAAATATAAAGAGGTTGTGCTGACTGCACATGTGACAAGAGGAAGACCAACCAGGAGGAGGCTATCAGAGTCTTGTCGACAAGAGAGGACCGTGGCTTACCGCAGTAGCATTGAGAAAAGAGAGGAGTGGAAGGATCAGGAATGTATTGGAAGAGGGGAAAGCTAAGTTTAGTGGTCTCAGAGAAGTCACAGTGAGAAAGGCAGCACACAAGTAAACACACACACACACACACCCTCTTTTCATGATGAAACTTCTTCAAAAAGTATTTGTTGGATTAGGAGATTATGGGCCATAAATGAGAAAGCTGCTATTTTGGAAGTGCAGGGAGTACCAGGAGGAGAAAGTGCCGTGTGTGGCGCTCAAGGCGCCACCCTGCTGTGGCTCTGTGGGTCCAGGCATTTTTGCCAGTGTGGATTCAGGGCTGAATGGCAACACACACTGTGTATCTTTTGGCAAATCAGAGCATAATGAAAATAAAATCAGAAAATTCAGCTCTGGCTCCTGAGTGAAATGGGATTCAAAGAGATTATCTCAAATCTAGTTTATGAGATAATGTGCTCTCTTATAAACACGGGCATCAGTTACGCATTTAGAATGTCTGATTTATTCTGGATTCTTTTTGACTATTGTGAATGCAGTGATCCACTTGGATAGTCTGTTACTGTGAAGTTTTAATGGGTAACAGTCAGAAGCAGAGAGCACATAAAAGCAAACAAATGCTAATAGCTGGTACTCTGAAACCATTAACTTGAAGCCGGTTATTCCTGACCTCATGCTGGAACATAAGGTGGCAGACAGGCCGTATGGCACTGAACACAAGTTCTTTAGAAATATCGCCCTCGTACAAAGCATACACCTTCAGTTTCCAGGGCAGCAGCATTTGCTTTATAACCTGAATGTCTTTGTGGGGAACTTGCTGTCCATACCACCATTACCTTACGGATCAAAGGGAAAAGTCAGGTGAAAACAACTCTAATGTTGGAAGAGGTGAAGCAGGACAAGGGGTTCCTTTTAATGAAAAATACAACCCAATATTTGCTCGCTTATTTTGATTTTGGTCATTGTAAACTCACCCGAGAAGTGGCTCTAGCTAAAGGTCATCTACTACCACACATTTTACAGACAAGGGAGTGAAAGCTTTGCCTGACATGAAATACTAGGTGCAGATGTACCTGTTGGCCCAAGGAAAATCAGGCAACTGGAATTTGGGGGGAAAAGATTAACTCTCTTTTGTGTTAAGTTTCAGAGGAATTGTTAGTAGGAGAAACTTGCTTGTTCCTTTTAGACTGACTCATATAGTTAGAGCAGATTAAATTTGAGACCTAATGTGGAACAGAAAGGGGAATGACATAGGTGAGAATGGATGAGATTAATGCTAAATTGGCAAGTAAAATTTTTTTTCAAGCTTTTGAGTTCCCTGCCCCCCTCTGTTTTATCTCATCTGCAAGTCTGGTATATTTCACTAATCCTATAAACAGCTTTAGTCTTAGACTGTATAGTGGGTCTCTGGCAGACTAGGTGAGTCAAGTGAAATTATAGGTAAATCAAGCCAAAAAATAGACTATCAGAGGGAGGGCAGATGAGCCTAGGCTCCATAGTGAGCAGTGGAGAAGAATCAGAGCAGGCAAGGACACAGAATGATTCACTCTTGCTGGTTTATGACAGAGCACATCCAGAGATACGTTTCCTTGATTCTGTGTGACTGGATAATTCCAGGGCTGGTCCCTTTGCCTCCTGTCCCAGGAGAGTACCCTTCCTTCCTGTAACTATGAATTGTGGGTCTCAGAAATGCCATGCTCTTGTTCAGAGTGGCAGATTGCTGGTGAAGGGCCACAAGAAGAAAACTGGCTATGTTTCTTTGCCAGGAAATGCCATTCCGTCAGCATTTAGAGAATATGTGCCCTGAGTTGGGAGTAAACTGTAGTGATTCCCGAGCTGAGGAAATTATAATTTGAGGCGTCTTCTTCAGATTTAAGCCTTAACTGAAGTTAGTAAATTCCTTCTCTTCAGTCTTTGCTCTTTCTTTATACCCTTGACCTCCTATTCTTTTTACCTCTCTGGCTGTCTGCTATTGCCCTTATGCATGCTCAACCTCTATTTTCAGTTTTCTTTCTTTTGGGAGAATACTCGGTACTGGATACTGCCTCTGTCTCATGGGGGCAGTTACCTCCTGGGGAGTAGGGAGATCTTGGGTATGTGCCTCTTCTTGCACATACTCTGTGCTCTATCAGTAAGTGTACAAGTACATTATATTTTCCCATTCCCACCTATTGTGTAAATAATAAGGACCAGGTGTTTGAATAAATTGATCACATGCCAGATTTCATTTTGAAATATTTTAGTGTTAGACTGTAGTACGTTCGTAAAAGCTGTAATATATTTCAGTGATGAAGGCATCTTAAAATCTGTCATAGCTGTTCACCTTAAAGTTATTATGACCTGTATGTTGTGTTCATTATATGATATAAATATGTGTTAGCATGTGCTCATTTACATACATGCAAATATAAAAATACCATCTGAGCAAGGACTTTGTGTGCCAGATTTTAGCTTGAATTGAATTTTATGGATGAGAGAGATACCCCGAAAATGAAACCATTGGCGTAACCTCATGTGTAATCTAACCAGCAGGCAGAGCTCTAATGATCTGCAACATGAGCTCAAGATCTACAATTTATTCAGAGAACACCAGCAAAGGCATTTCTTCCCCCTTATTAGCTAGGTTGTCTTCCAAAAGCAACAAGTACTACTTGTCTTTTCAGAGAGCTGTCATGGAGCCCTAAGACTCTTTGTGGTTTAGACTTCATGTGAGTAAGTCTCTTTACCCTCAGCCTAGAAAAACTTCACATTGCTCTTGGAATTCAATAGAAGTTTCCTAACTTTGAACCTAGAGAACGCTCTCATTTCTCATTAGCCGGTTGTTAGCATTTTTTTCTGCTCTAACTCCATGATGCCAAAAACTCCTGTGTGGTTACTTTATTTCGAGAACGAGAACAGTATATGACCTCCGACTCTAAAGTCACTTGTAGTTTAGAAATTACAGCAACTGCGTGTGTGTTTTGGTCTTTTCTCCCCAGCCTTTCTGAACTTTTTGATTTCTTCAGATTGTCCATGTTCTAGTTTTGCTTTCTGATTTCCACAATACTGTGCATAGTGTTTTGGAACAATTTTTTAAAAAATTGTATAAGATCTATATAACATGACATTTACAGTTTCACCTGTTGTTAAACATACAGACCAAGAGCAACAAGTCTGTTCTGATAGTCATGCAGCCATCACCACCATTGACCTCTAGAACTTTCTCATCATTCCAGTATGGAAACTCTGTCCCCATAAAACTCTTAACTAACCACTTACCTCTCTTCCCAGGCCCTGGAAACCACCATTTCACTTTCTGTCTCTAGAATGAACTATGTGTGTACCTCACAGAATTGGAATCATGCAGTGTTTGTCCTTTTGTGACTGGCTTATTTCATTTAGCATAGTGTTCCTCAGGGTTCGTTCATGTTATAGTATGTGTCAGAATTTCCTGTCTTTTTAAGGACGAATAATCTATTGTATGAATATGCCACTTTTGTTTATCCATTCATCTGTTGATGCACACTTGGGTTGCTTCCACTTTTTGGCTGTTGGGAAGAATGCTGCTATAGACATGGGTGTGCAAGTACTTTTTGAGAACTAGCTTCCAAGTTTTGGGGTATATACTCAGAAATGGAATTGCTTAAGTTTTTGAAGGAATGGCCAGACTGTATTCTGTAGTGACTGCACCATTATACGTTCCACCAGCAATGCCCAAGGGTTCCAATTTCTCTACATCTGTGCCAGCAGTTTTTGTTGTTATTGTTATTGTTGGTAATAGTCCTCCTAACTGTTGTGAGATACTATCTCTGGAACCCTTTTGACCACTGTTTCTCTCTGCTTGACTCATACCCACTGATGTTTCAGTTCTCGGCTCAGATGTCACTTCTTACGGAAAGCCTTCCCCAAGAGCTCCCTATCCTATCTTTTAAGTTAGTTGCTACAGTATCACTCTTTGCTTCCTATATCATAGAACTTCCTGCATTTGATGTAGTTTGCTTTTTTAATTGTCTGACGCTTCTCTTATGTGTTGAATCCCATGTAAGCAGGAATATCTGTCTTGAAATATCTGTCATGAAATATCTGTCATGATCACTGTTGTCTCCTTGGGACTTGGCTCTGAGTAGAGGCAGTGTTTGGAATGTGCACCTTTAGGTTTAAATAAGCATTCCTAGTATACTGTAATGTGCAGCCTGGGCTTTGTAGATAAAATGAGTGAAATCACATCCCAGGTGTGAGATTACTAGCTTCTGGTTTTTGAACCAGGTGTTTTATTTTTATTTGTCCAAGTCTTGGTTTTCATTTCTTTAAAATGGGGATAATGATATCTGTATCATCCTCATAAGATTTTCATAATAATTAAAAGAGCATAGATTGAAGAGCCGATTGTAGCCAATAAACATGAATGAGATGAGTGAGGAGAAACAGGAACAGAACTTTCAACATTGTCAGTGTGGTGGACCATGACATTAATTTAAGATTAAAAGAAGGAGAAACAAACTTGAGGAAGGTAGGAAAGGAGAATGTTGACTTTGATTTGGGCTTATTGTGTCTCAGGTGCTGGGGGGGCTTGCATGTTGTAATAATATCCCGGAGACAGTTTTAAGTGTAGGTTTGGGCTAGAGATGAGGATTTGAGCATTATCTTTAAGGAACCCATTATAAGAAGATGAAAATGGTTAAAGAAAGACTGCTTTGAAAGAAAAGAAGGGTATAGGAGGTCTGCTATGAAGGGCAGAGGAAGACCTGGTGAAACAGATGAGAAGGAGGGAGCATAGCTAGAGGAATATAGGGAGGATGGGTGATATTACTGAAACCAAAGGAAAAGGGGATTTTGAAAAAGAGATGCAGGTAACTATGTACAGTGTTTCCCAAATGACCAAGAGGGTGATGCTGCATTTTAGTAGATGGAGTTGGTCATTGACCTTGGGAAGAGTTGTTTCAGTAGAATTAGCAGTGGTGGAAGCCACATCACAGCAGGGTTAGGGCAAGCAAGAGTTTAATTAATGAATTAGTTAATGAATTTTTTAAGGTGGTAGGAATTTTTTTTCTTTTTCTTTAAAGCCTGAGCTAACGTAAGCACAAAGGATGTAGAGATGAAACCCAGGAAAAGAAAGAGGTTGCTTGATGATGTCCAATAGAACTGTGGTGACTGGCACATAACCCCAAGGATGGCAGGAAGGAATGGAACTGGGAGGACAGGCAAAATTATTTATCAGTCTATTTCTAAACTTTTATTAAGATGTAATTAAATAATATGTATTAAACCCTTAATTGTTTTGTAATTGCACACACATTTATTTCTTTACAAATAATAACCCATTTAATTTAATCTTCATAACAACCTTGTGAGGTACATATGATTGCTGTATCTCTTTTATAGAGAGGGAAGTAGAGGCACAGGTAGTTAAGTGACTTACTCAAGTTCACACAGCTAATAATTGGCAGAGACAGAGTTTGAACCAGGAAGGGCTGATTTTAGAGCCTGAGCTCTTAACCGTTATTTACTCCTGCCTTTTACCCTTGTGTTTGGAGGCTGCTTAAAGAGAGATCTAGTTCATGTAGATAAAATCTGAATAACTGAGTGGAAGGCCTGGTCTTCTGGTTTACATCTCTGATTGGAGTTGTGTATTTTTACAGCATAATGAAATTACACACATGATAGATAAGGTTGCAAGCCTTAGCATATTTGTAGGAGAAGAATAACTTTATTAGTATTATTATTCATTGTTTCAAAAAGATTATATTTATTTATTTGACAGAGAGAGCACATGTATGCACACGTTTTTGCCAGGAAAGGGAGAGGGACAAGCAGACTCCTGTTGAGCTGGAGCCTGACTGGGGGCTCGATCTCATGACCCTGAGATTACAACCTAGCCCAAATCAAGAGTGTGACTCTCAACTGACTAAGCCACCCAGGCACCTCTATTATTCACTTTCTATCAGAAAGTGGTCATTTTTCATTTGTGGTGGTCATTTTTCATTAGTGATATAATTGGAAGAGGAAACTTGTGAACATAAAATACACACATTGAATTAAGATTAAATACATGCTGGGATGCCTGGGTGGCTCAGTGGTTGGGCGTCTGCCTTCGGCACAGGGCATGATCCTGGAGTCCGGATTGAGGCCTGCATCGGGTTCCCTATGGGAGCCTGCTTCTCCCTCTGCCTGTGTCTCTGCCTCTCTCTGCGTGTCTCTCATGAATAAATAAATAAATCTTTAAAAAATGATTAAATACATGCTGATGGAGTTAGAGTTTCATAGAATGCCTCAGTCAAGAAATTTTGATAATAAAGAGTGTGTATTGGCTTCCTGGAATCCTGGGAATGGATAAATGAAGACAAAAAAGAAATAACTACTTTGGGTTATAAAACTATAAAATAGTTATTAAATAACTTATTCTTTCAGGTATTTTTCTTTAACTTTTTATAACTGCTAGGCAAAACTAATAGTTGATACAGCTCTGTCAGCAGCTAAGGGATTTCTGTTGTTGTTAAAGTCATATATCATGTCTTGTATAATTCGCTTGTGGCTACACAAGGGAAAGTATTTAATGTCTGATTATGCAGCACTTGCTGTGGAAACAGCAGAGAGCCAGAAAGGGACAGCAGAAAGCTAAGGATTATTTAATGGACAGTCACTGAGGTCACTTACTGATGTCTTTACTGCAGCATCATGTACATCTGCTTTCCCATGGCAGGTTGTTTGATCATGGTTTAATGGTTAAAGCTTTGTAAAATTACAAAGAAGTCAGAAATCTTATTGGTCTCAAGTGTTATTTTTTACAATTGGACTGCTAGCAAGAAAGTGCTTAGTTTGATCATACTAATAATGTTAAGCTGGGAAAGACACAAGGTGAAATCTCACGGAGTTCTGTTCTCTGACCTTTGAGTAGACTAGTAAGGTAGAAGATCTCAAGGTGGAAATTCCCTGAAGATTAAAATATGATTGAGGGAATGTGACTTTCTCATCTGAACAAGTGTGGCCAAGAGGAAAGTTGTTCTCCTGGAAATGTAAGAGGTGAATTGTTAGGTCCTCAGAGCTAGAATGTAGGTACAATGGCAGTGAAGGAGTTTTAATTAATCTATTATCTCTTTTTTGTGGTATGGAATTGTGTTGCCCTTGTTCTTGTATTCATCTACAAAATTATGGGCAGTATTTTGATTGTGAAGAAGAATCTTGGGTAAGTGAGTATCTCTGTTGAAGGTACTTGGAGATGGCTTAAGCAATCTATAGTTTACAAGGTAGTGCCTCCAGATGAAGTCAAAAGAAGTTAGAATTGTTCTTTCTAAGCCATTAAACCTGAGTAAAGAATCCAACATTTTGGGGATCCCTGGGTGGCTCAGCAGTTTCGCGCCTGCCTTTGGCCCAGGGCGCGATCCTGGAGTCCCGGGATCGAGTTCCACGTCGGGCTCCCGGCATGGAGCCTGCTTCTCCCTCTGCCTGTGTCTCTGCTTCTCTCTCTCTCTCTCTCTCTCTCTATGTCTGTCATAAATAAATCAAAATAAATCTTTAAAAAAAATCCAACATTTTATTTTGTTAGAGGTACTTTTTGCTTTGATATTAATAATATGTTTTTGAAATGTGTAAAGTACCGTTCTCCCAAAGTTCCAGTCCTTTCCACAATCACTCCCCAACCTTTATTTCCTTTTAGATCTTGTTTAGCTGATTTTCACCATAGGAATTTTTTTCTTTATGAAACTTTCTTTTCCTTTTGAAACTTGGACTGCATTCTTAAAATTGATGATTGTAAGTGGTTAGGACTTAAGGTCAGGTTGGTGAGACAAATAGGTTTTGATACTCAAATTATTGTCTGAAGAACTAAAGCATATATTTATATATGTGGTTTGACTTATGAAAAAAATTTCTTGTAAAAAATTTTCTTGTGAAAGAGTAATTTACAAGAAAAAGGAATGCTGTTACTAACTTTGTGGAATACTTGGGAAAGTATGAATTACATTGAAAGGTGCTGTCTTAGGGAGGATATTTTTTAAAGTGTTGAAAACCCTAGTGTTACAGCTTGATGCAAGAGGTAAACTCTATTAGGAACTGAGTAATTTGTTAGACAGGTGCTCATAATAAGGAAAGAGAAATGAGAATTCTTACTAATTAACTTGCATAATGCCCAGATTTATTGTCTTTACCTGGATATCAAGTATAGATTCTTAGATCTGGAAGGGCAAAGATAAAATGGACAAAAGTCATGAACAGGCATTTTACAAAGGAGCTACTGCAAGCAGCACTTAACATATGAAAAGTTACTCGACCTGATTAATAATCAAAGAAATGTAAATTAGGGCGAACTTGTTTTTTCACTTAACAACTTGCCAGAGATTGAAAAGGTTGATAATAATTGATGTGTGAGTAAATAAAGAAAGGGATTTTGTCTGTTAATGGACATGAAATGGATACCGTTTTCCTGGAGGGCAATTTCACAATATGAATCAAGACTCTTAAAAGGGTATATACCTTTTGACCTAGTGAATCTCCTGCTAAGAGTTTTTATTATAAAGAAATCATCTGTGCCTTCTTGTCAAGTGATGCAGTAAGCTTATAGCTTGTGTATGCCTTCTGCTCCAAATACATGATTTATGTTAGTGTTTGATAACACTATGTTATGATTGATAACACATTAAAAGAATAAAAGATAAAAAAGAGTCCTAGGTGGGTTTTTGGGCAAGATTTTGTGGACCAGAAAGAGAACTAAACGTAAAGGGCTAAGCTGGATTGAAGGCATGTCCTATGCAAAGCCTTCAGGTGGGAAATTAAAAAGTAGCGGTTGGGAATTTTAGGTCCTTTGGGAATGATGGGGACTAAAAATTCACTTCTCAAGATGGAATCAGAACTAGGTTCACTGCATAAAGTCAGAGGTAGGGGTGAAGTGGTATTTCTCATAAAAGGGAACTCAAAAAAGACCCACATTGTCAGGGGAATAGTTTGTATGGAGCTATGGAATTTGAGGAACAGGAGAAGATAGATAAACCTTCCAGAATAGAAACTGATCAGTCTGATTGGTACTTCAAATCACCATGATATGAGACTTGGTCTTGGGCTGGTGGCATAGTGATCCTTGTGGAGGCAACTATAAAATCACTATGGAGGGAAAGGTGAGTACAGATGGAGAGAGAGAGAGGAAGGGAAAAAGGCAAAGACAAAAAAAGCCATCCACTCAGAATTAGCCTTCAAAACAAAGTACCAGAAATATACTTACAGAAAACAAGTGTATTTGTCACGTGAACACCAGATGTTAAGTGTAATGTAAGTGATGAATCACTGAAATCTACTCCTGAAAACAGTAGCATACCATACATTAACTAGCTAGATTTTAAATTAAAAAAGAGATAAAAGCCCCCATAGCTAAAAAACTCAACAATGAGAACAAGGAATTATTGCAGATGAGATAAATTTTACAGAAGTCAAAGACTAGGGTGCCTGGCTGGCTCAGTCAATATAGCATGCAACTTTTGATCTTGGGCTCATGAGTTCAAGCCCCACACTAGTAGAGCTCGCCAATAAAACAACACAACACAAAACAAAAGAGTCAAACAAAAATAAGCATATTCAGATGTTCAGGAAATTCATTTTTTTAAAAGATTTTATTTTATTTATTCATGAGAGACACAGAGAGAGAGAGAGAGAGAGGCAGAGACACAGGCAGAGGGAGAAGCAGGCTCCATTCAGGGAGCCTGACGTGGGACTTGATCCCGGGTCTCCAGAATCACAACCCAGGCCACAGGAGGCGCTAAACCACTGCGCCGCCGGGGTTGCCCTGTTCAGGAAATTCAAAGGAATAAATAGATGCATCATTTTTCTAAAAGTGAAAATTTAAAATGTCCTCAAATAATCACAAGTGGTACAGGAACAACTATACATAAAAATGAACCAGTTCACAATTTTGGAAATGAAAAGTAATGTCATATAAATAATAATAGGTGGGGTGAACTTTAGATAGAATTAAAAGGAGAATTGATGAGTTGGAGGAGAGCAGTAAAGAATTCTCCCTGAAGGTTGCATGAAGAGACAAAAGATTAAGAGAGGGAGAGCAGGAGGGAGAGAGAGAAAGAGAGAGACAGAACAATAGAATGAGAACATACATTTAGCAGACTTGAGGGGTATATTGAGGAGTTCAAATATATGTCTGTTAGGAATTCAGAAAAAAAGACGATGAAGGTCTTGATGGAGAAGCAACATGTGAAGAGCTAGAGTTGAGACTTTTCTTTATATAATGAAAGACCTGAGTCTTCAGATACTTTCAGCAGGACCATCCTGAAACTAGAATACAAGGGACATAAAGAAAAAAAATCTTTGAGATTTGCCCCTCTCCCCAAATGCAGATTATTTACAAAAGAAAGATTCTTAGTAGCAATAGTAGATGCTGGAAGATAGGAGACTATAATTAATTTCAGTTTTTAAAACTGATGAAAAAAATGCAGGTATTTTCAGTCATAAAAAAAGACCTGGAGAGGAAAGTTATCATCTATGAATTCTAACCAGGATAACCGTTACAATTTAGTAAGAACAAAAGCGAATCCAGAAGGAAAGTTTTTAATATAGAAAACCAGGGTCAGCATATAAATGCAGCATATAAATGGATGGAAAATTAATTATCGATTTAAAATATTACTCTTCTGTTTTATTTTTTTTTATTTTTATTTATTTATGATAGTCACAGAGAGAGAGAGAGAGATAGAGAGAGGAAAGTTTTTAATATAGAAAACCAGGGTCAGCATATAAATGCAGCATATAAATGGATGGAAAATTAATTATCGATTTAAAATATTACTTTTCTGTTTTATTTTTTTTAAATTTTTATTTATTTATGATAGTCACAGAGAGAGAGAGAGAGAGAGATAGAGAGAGGCAGAGACACAGGCAGAGGGAGAAGCAGGCTCCATGCACCGGGAGCCCAATGTGGGATTCGATCCCGGGTCCCCAGGATCGCACCCTGGGCCAAAGGCAGGCGCCAAACCGCTGCGCCACCCAGGGATCCCCTACTTTTCTGTTTTAAAATAAATGCAAAACTAAAACTCTGGATAGCAATAAAGAGAATATGAGAAAGAAGCAAATCCTGTGTGATCTGGTATTAGGGCCTCAAAAGAAGGTACACAAACTAGTATTCCTGATTTCTAAGAATGATATAAAAGCATATGATACATTTGAGAGCTAACTTAGATGAAATGGATATTTAGGAAAATGTGCATTACTTAAATTGCCTCAAGAAGCAGTAGGAAGTTTGATTAAAGTGATGAAAGAAACTGAATAGTAACCCAAGAGTTTATGCTCCAGATGACACCAGGTCCAATTTTGCAGGCAAGATAAACCATATTTCAGTAATCCTCACTTTCCCCCTCTCTTTTTTTTAAAATCAGTTTATTGAGATATAACTGATATACAATAAGCTGTGGCTTATTTTTAGATTGAAGAACTTGATAAGTTTTAACACATGTATAGGCTTGTTGAGTATTATGTTACCCCCGTAGTTTCTTTGGGCATCTTAGCAATGCTTCCATCATATTCCCTCCAGCCCTGGCCCCAGTCAACCATGGAGATTCATCCATGTTGTTGTGTGTATCAGTAATTCATTCTTTTTATAGCTGAATGTTGATTTTTGTTTTGATATACCACAAGTTACTCTTTTTTTCAGTATACTCCAGTTTATTTGTTCACTTGTTGGTGGACATTTATTTCTGTGATTGGCAATTGCAGATAAAGCTGCTGTGAACGTTTATGTACACATTTTTGTATTGACATGTGCTGTTATGTTGTAGCTCTATAACTTTTAAAGAAACTAGCAGATTGTTTTCCAGACTGGTTGGAAGACTGATTGTCTTCCAGATTTGTTTCCTGTATTAAAAACTTTCACTCTGGATTCACTTTTGTTCTTACTAATTAAATTACATATTAATTTAATTGCATATTAAAGCAAACAAGAACTTTAATCCACATCTTGTATCACATATAGAAATTAACTCTAAATGAATAAATATACTAGTATAAGACCCAACTATAAAAATTAATATAAAACTTTAACTATAATACCAATAGAAGAAAACATAGGAAATTCTTTGAGTCTTTAAGTTAGGCAAGGCATTTTCCTCCGTATGAAACCAAAAGCACAATCCATAAAAGAAATATAATTCTTTAAGAATAATTTGTTAGAAGGATTATTTTTCTTCTTCTAGAGAATTAATTTTGAATCTTTGTCAGAATCCATTTACCACAAATAGGTGTGTCTACTTTGGGATTGTTTTTGTTCCATTTATCTATTTGCCTACTTTTATGTCAGTACCACACTGCCTTGAATTCTATGGTTTTATATAATGAGAGGTAGAGTGGAGTACTTCAACTTTATTCTTCTTTTGCAAAGTTGTTTGCCACTTTAGGTGTTTGCATTTCCATATAAATTTTAATTTTGTTAATATTTATAGAAAAAGCCTTACAGGAATCTTGGATTGGGATTGTATCATCCTGCAGGCAGTTTGACATTTTATTGAGTCTTTTGATCTATGAACATAGCATATCTCCACATTTATTTAGAAATTATTTCATTTCTTTTTAGCACTCTCTTCTAGTTTTTCAAGTGTGAGTCTGGAAAAACCTTTTGCCAGATTCATCCCTAAGTAGTTTTTAATTTTTGATGTTACTTTAAGTGATATTTTAAAAGATTTCAGTTTCATTTAGTTGGTTTCTGATATTATAGAACTGATTTTTGTATATTGATCTTGCTGCCTCGTCCTGCAAGGTTGTATTCCTGCAACCTTGCTGAGCTTACTAGTTCTGGTTGCTTTCTTGGTAGAGCCTGTATGATTTTCTTTCTTTTTTTTTTTTTAATTTTTATTTATTTATTTATGATAGTCACCCAGAGAGAGAGAGAGAGAGAGAGAGAGAGGCAGAGACATAGGCAGAGGGAGAAGCAGGCTCCATGCACCGGCAGCCCGACGTGCTACTCGATCCTGGGTCTCCAGGATCACGCCCTGGGCCAAAGGCAGGTGCTGAACCGCTGCGCCACCCAGGGATCCCTGTAGAGCCTGTATGATTTTCTATATTGGTGCTTGTATTATATGCAAATACAGACAATTTTATCTTTTCTTTATTTCTTCCTAGTCTGGATGGCTTTCATTTCTTTTTCCGGCTGTACTGCACTGGCTAGAATCTTCAGTACAGTCTGGAGTAGAGGGATGAACAGACATCCTTGTCTTGAACAGACATGCTTGCCTTTTTCTGGATCATACAATGAAATCATTTAGTCTTTTCATTGCTAAGTATTGTGTTAGCTATATGGTTTTCACAGATTCCTTTTATCAGGTTGAGGAATGTCCCTAGTTTACGGAGTGTGTTTAGTTTAGTAGGATTGATGTTGGGTATTATGTAATGTTCTTACTGTATCAATTCATATCACCATATGGTTTTTCTTTCTTCATCATCAGTAAAGGTGATTATTCATAATATGACTTATGTCAATTTTAGAATGTTAAACCTATCTGGCATTTCTGGAATAATACTTGGTGACATATATATATATATTTTTAATGTGTTGTCAGAATGAGTTTGCTGTTTGTTAATAATTTGTATATTCATATTCCTGAGGGATAGTGTTCTGTAATTTTATTGTAATAATTCTGCGTGGTTTTGGGATTGAATTTCATTAATTTTTTGGATGAGTTTGAATAGATTTGATATTTCTTTGTGAAATGTTTAATAGAATTTGACAGCGAAGGTTCTGAGTTTTGAGTTTTCTTTGTGGCAAGTTTTAAAAATACAAATTCAATTTCATTATTAGATTAAGGGCTCTTCAGATAAGGGCTTTTCAGATTATCTTCTTCAGTGAACCTTGATAATCTGTCTTTCAGGAAATTTTTTCATTTTGCCCAAGTTGTAGAATTTATTCATCTGAGTTCATAATATCTCCTTACTTACCTTTTAATTGGCACGTTGAGACTTCAGTGTTTTGTTTTGTTTTTCCTTATCACTATAGCTAGGTATTTTAAATTTTCTTTTCTCAAAGAACCAGCTTCTGGTTTCTTTGATTTTCTTTCCTTTTTCTGTTTTCTATTTCATTAATTTCTATTCAGATCTTTTTTTTTCTAGTTTTTTAATAATTTTCTTTCCTCTGCTTCCTTTAGGTTTCATTTGCTCCTCTTTCTCTGTTTTCTCCAGGTGGAAGCTGAGGTTATTGGTTTGAAACCATTTTTCTTTTTTTATTTATTTTTATTTTTTATTTTTTATTTTTTTTCATTTTTCTTTTTTTAAATAATAGGCCTGTACCTATAGTTATATCCCAGAAATCTTGAATTTTTTTTTCATTTTCTTTCAATTTAAAATAGATTCTAATTTCTTGTTTTATTTCTTCTTTAATTAATGGATTATTTAGAAGTGGGTTATTTAATTCCAAATACTTGAATTTTGGATTTTCCAAATACTTGAAATTTGGATTTTCAAGATCTATTTCTATTATTGATATTTAATTTTATTTTATTATAACACCGCACCCCCCCAGCTTTATTGAGATATGATTGACATGTAACAATGTGTAAGTTTAAGGTGTAAAATGTGATGATGTGATATATATAAATATTGCAAAATGATTACCACGATGGGGTTAATTAAAACCTCTGTCATCTCACATAATTGCTTTTGTGTGTATGTGTGTGTGTGTGATTATTTAAGATCTACACCCTTAGCAATTACCAGTATTGTTAACTATAGTGATCATGCTGTACATTAGAGCCCTAGAACTTACTAGTATTATAACTAGAAGTTTGTACCTTTTGACCAACATCTTCCATTTTCCTTCCCCCAACCCTCATTCTGGCAACCATCATTCTGCTTTCTGTTTCTATAGTTTGGCTTTATTAGATTCCACACATAAGTGAGATCATACAGTGTTTGTCTTTTATCTTTCTCACTTAGTATAATGCCCTCAAGGGTTTATCCATATTATCCCAATTGGCAGGATTTCCTCCTTCTCATGGCTGAATAATATTCCATTTTATATATATGGTATATATAATATATATAATCTTTATCAATTCATCAAAGATGGACACTTAGGTTGTTTCCATATCTTGGTTATTGTGAATGATACTGCGGTGAACATGGAAGTATGGATACCTCTTTGAGATCCTGATTTCATTTTTTTGATTTTGGTTTTTGTTTTTGGCCATGTACCTAGGAGTGGGATTGCTACATCATATGGTGGTTATATTTTTAATTTTTTGAGGAAGCTCCATATTCTATTCCTGCCAATAGTATATAAGGGTTTAGATTCTCTTTTCTCACCAAGACTTGTTATCTCTTCTCTTTTTGATAATAGCCATTCTAACAGCTATGAGATGATACCTTACTGTGGATTTGATTTGCATTTTCGTGATTATTAGTGATGTTGGACACCTTTTTATTTCCCCTTGATGATTTTCATGTCTTCCTTAGAAAAATATCTATTCAGGTTCTCTGCCTTTTTAAAAATCAGATTTATTATTATTTTTTATTTTGCTACTGGGTTGTATGAGTACCTTATATACTTTGTTTTTTTAAATTAATTAAAAATTTTTTTTTACCTTATATACTATGGATAATAACTGCTTATCAGAGAGGTGGTTTACAAATATTTTCTTCCATTCTATAGATTGACTTTATTTTGTTTGTTTCATTTGCTTTGCAGAAGCTTTTTAGTTTAATATAGTCCCATTTACGTATTTTTGCTTTTGTTGCTTGTGCTTTCTTTTCATGTCAAAATAATTGCCAAGATCAATGTCAAGATCCCCTAATTTTTCTTCTAGGAGTTTTATGATTTCAACTGTTTTTTTTTTTTTAAATGTTTTATTTATTTATTCATGAGAGACGCAGAGAGTGCAAAGAGAGAAAGGCAGAGACATAGGCAGAGAGAGAAGCAGGCTTCATGCAGGGAGCCTGATGTGAGACTCGATACCAGGACTCCAGGATCACGCCCTGGGCCAAAGGCAGATGCTCAACCGCTGAGCCACCCAGGCATCCCTATGATTTCAAGTCTTATGTTTAAGTCTTCAATCCATGTTGAGTTAATTTTTGTGACTTGGTAATGTAGGGGTCCAATTCCATTCTCTGCATGTGATTATCCTGTTTTCCCCATACCATTAATTGAAGTGACTGTTCTTTCCCCATTGAGTATTCTTGGCTACTTTGTCAAATATTAAATGACCACATATAGGAGAGTTTATTTCTGGGCTGTTGATTCTGTTCCAATGCCCTATATGTCTGATTTTTATGCCAGTAACATAGTGTTCTTATTACTATAGCATTGTAGTATAGTTTGAAATCAGGAAATCTGAAATTCCCAATTTTGTTCTTTCTCAGGAATGTTTTGGCTATTTGGGAGTCTTTTGTGGTTCCCTGTAAGTTTCGGATTTTTTGTTGTTGTTGTGAAAAAAGCCATTGGAGTTTTGATAGAGATTGCATTGAATGTATAGATGGCTTTGGGTAGTATGCACATTTTAGCAATATTAATTCTTCTAATCCATGAACATAGGATACTTTTCCATTCATTTGTCTTCATTTTATTTTATCAAAGTCTTATAAATTCATCTTTTATTAATTTAATTTTATTATTTATGATATTATCAATAGAAGTGTTTATCCAAATAGTTCATTGTTAGTGTAGAGAAGTGGAACAGATTTTTGTGTGTTGATTTTGTATTCTGTAACTTTACAGAATTTTTATATTCTAAAAGTTTTTTGGTGGAGTATTTAGGATCTTCCTGTAGATAAGGTCCTGTCACCTGCAACCAGAGACAACTTGGCTTCTTACTTTTTTTTTTTTTTTTTTTTTTAAGATTTATTTACTTATTTAAGAGAGAGTGAGCAAGCAGGGGGGAGCAGAGGGAGAGGGTGAGAGAGTCTCAAGCAGACTACACTGAGCACAGAGCCTGATGTGGAGCTTGATCTCACCACCCTGAGATCACAACCTGAGCTGAAACCAAGAATCAGATATTTACCTGACTATGCCACCTAGGCATCCCTGCTTCTTCCCTTTAGATTTGGATGTCTTTTATTTCTTTTTCTTGCCTAATTGCTTTGGCTAGGATTTCTAGTACTATGTTGAATAGGAGTTGTGAGAATAGGCACCTCTATCTTTTTTTTTTTAGAAGAAAAGCTTTGAACCTTTCTTTATTAAGTATGATGTTAGCTGTGGACTTGTCCTATATGGCCCTTATTATGTTGTGATACATTTTTTTCTATGCCAAATGTTTTTATACCAGATTTTTAAGATAATTTTTAATCGTGCCAAGAATGGTGTATTTCATCAAATGTTTTTTTAAAAACATTTGAGATGATCATATGATTTTTACCTTATATTTTATTAATGTGGTCTACTACACTTATTAATTTATGTATATTGAATATCCTTGCATATCCAGGTATAAATACCACTTGATTATGGTGTATGATCCTTTTACTATGCTGTTGAGTTTGGTTTGCTAATATTTTATTGAGAATTGTTTTTAGGGGATCCCTGGGTGGCTCAGTGGTTTGGCGCCTGCCTTTGGCCTGGGGTGTGATCCTGGGGTTCCTGGATCGAGTCCCGCATTGGGCTCCCAGCGTGGAGCCTGCTTCTCCCTTCTCCTGTGTCTCTGCCTCTCTCTCTCTCTCTCTCTCTCTCTCTCTCTCTCTCTGTGTCTATCATGAATAAATCTTTTAAAAAAAAGAATTGTTTTTATTTCTATCAGGAATATTGGCCTGTTGGGATGCCTGGGTGGCTCACTGGTTGAGCATCTGCCTTTGGCTCAGGTTGTGATCCTGGGGTCCTGAGATTGGGTCCCACATCAGGCTCCCTACAGGGAGCCTGCTTCTCCCTCTGCCTGTCTCTCTGCCTCTGTCTCTGTGTCACATGAATAAATAAAATCTTTAAAAAAAAAAAAGGAAAGGTACACCTGCCTGACCCCAGAGATTTTCTGCATCAAACATTAAAAAAAGAAATATTGGCTGGTAGTGTTGTTTTGTTTTTTTCTTGTATCATTACTGGGCTTTGGTATCAGGGCAATGCTGGCTGTGTAAAATGACTTTGGGAGTGTTCCTTTCTTTTTAACATTTTGGAACAGTCTGAACAGGATTTGCATTAATTCTTCTTTAAATGTTTGGTAGATTAACCAGTGAAACCATTAGGTCCTGGGCTTTTCTTTGTTGGGAAATTTTTGATTACTCATCGAATCTTTTTACTTGTTACTGTTATGTTTAGAGTTTCTATTTCTTCATGATTCAGTCTCAGTAGGTAACTGCTTTCTAGGATTTTATCCATATCTTCTAGATTATTCAATTTATTGGTATATAATTGTTCTTATAATCCTTTCCATTTCTGTGGCATCAGTTGTAATGTCTCCTCTTTCATTTCTGATTGTGTTTAGTTGAATCTTCTCTCTTTTTTCTAGCTGGTGAGCTAAGGGTTTGTCCATTTTGCTTATCCTTAAAAAAATAACCAGAGTTATTAATTTTTTTGTTCTTTTCCATTTTTTTTTTTTGGACTCCATTTCATTTCCTTCCATCCTGCTTTTGGTTATTTCCTGCAAACATGGCCTTAGTTTGTTTTTTTGATCTAGTTCCTTGAGGTTTAAAGTTAGGTTGCATATTGTAGATCTTTCTGTTTTCTTAACTTAAGCATTTATACCTATATATTTTCTTCTCAGAACTGCTTTCACTGCATTCCATAAGTTTTGATATGTTGTTTCCATTTTTGTTTGTTTCAAGATATTTTAAAATTATTCTTTTGATATCTTCTTTGACCTGTTGGTTGTTCAAGAGTATATCATTTAGTTTGCTCATATTTGTGGATTTTTCAGCTTTCCTTCCGTTACTGATTTCTAGTTTCATACCATTCTGGTTAAGAAAATACTTGGCACCATTTCAGGTTTTTGTTTTGTTGTGTTGTGTTGTGTTTTGCTTCTTGTTTTTTTGTTTGTTTCTGTTTTTTTAATTAGCTAAGACTTGTTTTGTTGCCTAACATAGGATCTGACCTAGGGAATGTTTGTGCTTAAGAAGAATGTGTATTCTGCTGCTGTTGGATGGAATGTTCTATATATGTCTGTTAGGTCCATTGGGTCTAAAGTACAGTTCAAGTTTAATGTTTCCATATTGATTTTCTATCAGGATGATTTATCCATTGTTGAGAATAAGGTATTGAATTCCCCTACTATTATTATATTGCTGTCTGTTTCTCTCTTCAGATCTTTTAGTATTTGTTTAATAGTATTTAGGTGCTCCAGTGTTGGGTGTGTGCATACTTAAAATTGTTATATTCTCTTGATGAGTTGGCCCTTCTGTCATTATATAATGACCTTCTTTGTCTCTTGTTAAAGTTGAATTAAAGTCTATTTTATATATGTATAGCTACCCCTTTTCGTTTTTGGTTTCCACCTTGCATGGTCTTTTTCTAGTCCTTTACCTTGAGCCTTTGTGTGTCATTAGATTTTAATTGAGTCTCTTCATACTTGGGTCTTTTTTTTTTTTTTTTTTTAAATCCATTTAGCCACTCTACGTCTTTTGTTTGGAGAATTTAATCCATTAACATTTAAAATAATTATCAATAGGAAAGGGCTTACTATTAATGCCATATCATTAACACATATCAATAGTGTTTTGGTTATCTTGCAGTTCCCTTTTCCTTTCTTCCTCTCTTAGTGTCATCCTTTGTGCATTGATGATTTTTTTTTATACTGGTATGCTTTGATTTCTTTCTCTTTATGTTTGTGTATCTACTATATAAGTTTTGGCTTTATGGTTCCATGAGGCTTCCATAAAAGATTTTATACATATAACAGACTGTTTTATGCTGATCACAACTTAACTCTACCTGCATACAAAAACTCTATCCTTTATTTTATTTTTTTTAATATTTTATTTTTAATCTTCACAACCGTTGTGGGGCTTGAACTCACAACCCTGAGATCAGGAGTCACGTGCTCTACCAACTGAGCCAGCCAGATGCTCCATAAACTCTGCCCTTTTATTCTTTCTTTTTTTATGTTTTTGATGTCTTTTTATATTGTATATACATTAATAAATTATTATAGCTGTAGTTACTTTAATGCTTTTGTCCTTTAATCTTTTTACTAGTTAGCACATCACAATATTACAATATAACTCTAATAAAGTTCTGAAGTTTACTGTGTACTTTACCTGTATGTTATATATATTCATTCTTTGGAATAAATAGTATCCTTTCATTTCAGCTTGGAGAATTTTTTATTTAGCATTTCTTGTAAGTCAAGTTAGCTTGACAAGTAGCATTTCTTGTAGTTAGCTAATAGGGTTGAAGTCAGATTTTATCTGAAAAATATCTTTATTTTTCCTTGATTTTTAAAGGACAACTTTGCTAGATAAAGTATTTTTGGTACTTTTGGTTGGCATTTTTTCCCCCAGCACCTTGAGTATATCATCCCACTTTTTCTTGGTGTGTGAGGTTTCTGCTGAGAAATTCACTCTAGCCTTATCAGAGTTCCCTTGTGGGTGACAAACTTCTCTTGCTGCTTTTAAGATTTTCTCTTTGTCTTTGATTTTTGACAATTTTATTATAATGTGTCTTGAGTTAGAACTTTTTGAGTTGAATCTGTTTGAGTACAGTAAGGGCATTGTGAATTTGGATTGCCAAATCCTTCCCCAGATTTGGGAAATTCTCAGACTTTATTTTTTGGAATATGCTTTCTACCTCTCTCTCTCTTTTTGCCTCCTTAGACTCCAGTAGTTCATATTCTGCTTCTTTTGGTGGTATCTCATAGTTCACGTAGGTTTTCCTCACTATTTTTTTTCCTTGTTTTCCTTTACTTGGGTAATTTCAGAGGTCCTGTTTTTTTCCTTCACATGGAATTACTCCCAGTAATTCTGCTTGACCCATTCTGCTGTTCGTACTGTCTATTGTATTTTTTATTTCATTCAGTGTTTGATTCTGTATCATTTCTGTCTCTTTGTTTAACTTCTAATTTTGTTCATGTATTGTTTTCCTAATTTCATTCAGTTGTCTTTCTGTGTATTCTCATAGCTTATTGAGCTTTCTTAAAACATCTATTTTGAATTCTTTACTGGGCAATTCACAGATCTCTATGTCTTTAGAGTTGGTTACCAGAAAATTATTACAATTCTTTGATAGTATCACAGTGCCCTGATTTTTTTTCATATTCCTTAAAGTTTTGCATTGCTGGCTCCTCCAGTCTTTACTGACTGACTTCCAGAGAGAAATCCCTTTTGTCAGCCCTACTAGGGATTTTGAGGCTTTCTCAAATATATGGATATTCCTCTTCTACACTTCCTGCTCCCTCTTGTGGCAGAATTCTTAAGTTTATATGTCTTCTCTCAGTCCTGCAAAGCACGACTGAGTACTGACAACTTGCCTTTTGCTTTTCCAAGGGCACTGTTAAATGCTCAGGTTTGTGGTCTGTCCTTGATCCACAGATTCAAAACGGTTTTCTGTGCTTGCTCACTAGCTGTCTAAAAAAGCTTGCTTTCATCAACTGCCTACCTGCAGCAGAAGGGGGTTTGTGGGTGAGAACTGTGGAGCACTGGGTGCCTGTGGGCCAGTTGGAAAGATCAGACCAATGGGTAGGGTGACCCACCCCTTGTGAGTTGGCCTTCTAATGGAGTCCATGGTATGGTTAATAGGATATTTGTCCCTTTAATATGTATGTTTTAAGCCTTGGCTATTGTTCTCCTAGCCAGTCACTATGCCCCAGTTGTAAAGCTCATAACTTGGTACTCTTAGTGGGATGAGAGAGAAATGGTCCTCTTTGGCAGCATCCCATACAGATGTGGAAGCTGGCTGCTCACTCACACAGTTTCACTTTTCACCATAGGAGAAATCATGGGCTAAGAAGGGTACTGAGTACTCTGTGCACTGACCTGTGCCCCCTTGTAGGAGAAGTAACATGGGTAACATCAAATCATTCCTCTTATTCTTCCAACATGTCTGGTCATGGATTTTTCTTGCTCCCATGGTGTGCTGGAGCTTCTCCACTGGACTCTGATAATTCCCCAAAGGCCCTCTAGTCCATGGATTGGATAATCATCTAAGTCAGTGTTCCTCAGGGCTTCCTGGACCTTGGCTTAGACGGGGCTGGAGCCTATTTATGGGCCAGTTTGGGGTCTGCAGTGGACCCAGGTCTGTATGCCTGTTAGTTGCTACCAGGTGGGTGAGACACCTCCATGATCCCTTAGTATATGGTCCTGGATCCTACAGCTCCCACATAAGGCACTTATGTCTGTGGATGGATACCAAATTGTTTTTGTTGAGGGGGGCATACAGTTGAGTGATGTCTTACTCAGCTGTGTTTCTGACATCATTCTCCCTCAGTGAACATATTTTTAATGATCTGAATTTTAAGAACTATATTGATATCTAGATATGTCTATCTTGCAGTATGTTCTGTGTGCATTTGAGACAAATGTGTGTGTTGTCATTGTTTGGTTAAGTTATATAAATATCAATTAGGTTAAGTTGGTTTATAGTGTTGTTCTAGTCTTCTGTTCTTCTGAATGTTCTGTTTGTTCCACCAGTTACTGAGAGAAGAATCTTTATTTTTATTTTTTTTATTTATTTATTTTTTTTAAATTTTTATTTATTTATGATAGTCACAGAGAGAGAGAGAGAGAGGCAGAGACACAGGCAGAGGGAGAAGCAGGCTCCATGCACCGGGAGCCTGATGTGGGATTCGATCCTGGGTCTCCAGGATCGCGCCCTGGGCCAAAGGCAGGCGCCAAACCGCTGCGCCACCCAGGGATCCCGAGAAGAATCTTTAAATCTTTGACTGTAATTGTGGAATCCCCTATTTCTGTTTGCTGTTCTATCAGTTTTCTCTGCATGTATTTTATAGATCTGTTGTTAGTTGCATAGATATTTAAGATTACTCTGGTCTCTTGATGAATTGACTCCTTTATCATGACATGACTTACTTTACCTCTTAAAATATTCTTTGCTCTGAAACTCATTTTATTTGGTATCAGTATAACTTCTTGAACTTCCTTTTGATTAGTACTACTGTGGTAAATATTGTTTTCCACTCTTTCTTAAATCACTTTTTATTGTCACAAAATATGTGTAACATAAAATTTAGTATTGTAACCTTTTTTGAGTGTATAGTTTTGTAGCATTAACTAGAGTCATATTATTGTATCCATCCTTTAACTTTTAACCCATTTGTTTCTTTATTTGAAGTCGATTTGTTATAGGCAGCAGATAATTGGATATTGATTTTTTAAAATGTAATCTGGTAGTCTCTTCCTTTTAATTTAATTGTTTAGACTGTTTATATGTAATGTGATTGTTATGTGGTTGGGGTTAATTCTACCGTTTTACCATCTACTCTTCTCTTTTTTTCCATTTCTCCCTTTTTGGATTGATTTTTCATGATTCTATTTTATCTCCCTTGTTGGTTCATTGCCTGTAACTCTTTGTTACTATTTTATGGATGTTTTAGGGTTTCTAGCATCTATCTTTATCTAGAATATTTCTTTAAGTAGTACTATTGCACTTCAAATGTAATTTAAGAATCTTATAACAATATACTTTCATTTCTCTTTGACCATTATGGGACTGTTGCAGTGTGTTTCACTTCTACGTACATAATAAACCCCACAATGTACTATTATTTTTGCTTTAAATAGCTATCTTTCATAAAGATTTAAATAGTAAGGATAAAGTCTTGTATATTTCCAGTGAAGTTACTACTTTTGATTTTCTTTCTTCCTTTGTGTAAACTCCAATTTCTACCTAGTGTCTTTTTTTTCTGCTTGGAAGTCTTTCTTTATCATTTCTTACAGTGAAGCTTTGCTGATATTATTTTTATTTTTCTGTAACTGCAAACATGTTTGTTTTGCCTTTGATTTTGAAAGACATTTTGGCTTAGTGTAGAAACCTAGTTGACAAATATTTTTCTCAGTTCTTTGAAAAAATTTTTTCACTGTCTCCTGGCTAGCATTGTTCAAAGATATTTCATGTAATGATTTGTTTCTGTGTGTGTACTATGTAATGATTTGTTTTTTAATATATACTGTTTCTTTTTCTCTGCTTTTAAGATTTTCTGTTTTCATTGATTTTAAATAACCTGATTATATTGTGCTTTAGTGTTATTTCCTTATGTTTTTCATGCTTGTGGTTCTGTGAATATCTATCTTGAATCTGTGGATTTATAGTTTTCATAAAATTTGGAAAATTATATAGTTTTATCAAATCTGGAAAATTTTTGGCCAGTTCTTTTTCTTTTTCCCCATTCCCTTTCTTATTCTTTGGTGACTCTAATTATATGCATTTCAGTGGTTAAAGTCCTCTCACAGCTCACTAATGCTCTGTTAATGTGTTTTTTTTTTTTTAAACCTGTGTTTCCTCTTGGATAATTTCTATTGATATGTTTTCATGTTCACTGTTCTTTTCTTCTAAGATGTATAATCTCTTTTGAATCCTATCCTGTTTGCATTTCATCTCAGCCATTGAGGTTTTCTTGTCTAGATGCATGATTTAATTTTCTGTATTTCTTCTGTTCCTCTACTTACCATATTCAATCTATTGAATTTATGAATCACAGTTAATGTCACTTTTTAATTTTTATTTATTATTTTTAAAAGACTTCTTTATTTGTCAGGGCATGAGGGGCACCAGGAGAGGGTGTGGAGAGTATCTTCAAGCAGATATGCATTGAGCATGGAGCCTGATGCAGGGCTCTGTATCACAACCTGACCCGAAATCAAGAGTCAGATGCTTAACTAACTGAATAATCCACGTCCCCTTACTTTTTAAAATGTACTTCTGTTATTTGTACCATTTTGCAGCCAGTTTCAATTGATTGATTTTTCTCTCCATTACTTTGCCTTGTAGTCTTATCTTGCTTTCCAAGGTTATAGTTTTTAATTGGAAACAATTTGATCCTTTTAGTCTTTTTTTTTTTTAAGATTTTATTTATTTGAGAGAGAATGAGAGAGAGAGAGCGAGAGCATAAGCAGGGGGAGGGGCAGAGGGAGAAGCAGCTAGACTGATGAGGAGCTTGATCCCAGGACCCTGGAATCATGACCCGAGCCAAAGGCAGATGCTTAATTTACTGAGCCACCCAGACTCCCCTAATCCTTTTAGTGTTGGTTTAAGATTTCTAGGAAAGAGTGGAGCAACAATCTAGGGCTACTTTTGTGTTACTACTGAGGTAAAAAACTGAGAATTTTTCCTGATGTTTTGTGGATTATGAGATTTTTTTTTACTCTGGCTGAATTTGTTGTCTGCAACAGTGTAGTTTCCCATTATTGGATACAGTAAGAAATGTGAAGTAAATTTTTTTTTTAAAAAGATTTATTCATTCATTCAGAGAGAGCGAGAGAGAGGCAGAGACACAGGCAGAGGGAGAAACAGGCTCCATGCAGGAAGCCTGATGTGGGACTCGATCCCCTGTCTCCAGGATCACACCCTGGGCTGCAGGCGGCGCTAAACCGCTGCGCCACCGGGGCTGCCCCGTGAAGTAAATTTCTTAAAAGAATTTCTTGAAAGCATTGTAGAGCTACCAAAGCAGCCAAGACTTGGGTGTCCAGAATTAGTGGTATAAGCGTATGTGTTAAATTTAAAAAATAGGATTGCTTTTAATTAAAATCATTTAAGATTTTTGTATTTATATTTACTTTTTAAGGTAAAAATTGAACAGTTGTTAAAAGATAAAATTTCTGTTGCCTCTTCGTTGGAGTGGTGGAGTATAGTGGAAATGACCTTGTACTTGGGAAATGAGAATATGAGTTGAGATTTTCCCATGACCAGCTACATAATCTCTTGCTGGTCACCTTGTATCACTGGATGCGTTTTTGTTTCTTCGTCTGTTCTAAAATTTTACAATAATTTTTATTTTTATCAGTGTAACTAATTGAGGCATTTTTTATATATAAAATTTTATGGAGAGCTTTTATATGTTTCTGCTGTAGTTCACCCAAGTAAATTAATATCTGAATTTCTCATGTAGCATTAATTTATGGCATAAAGTATAATTTGGTGGGTTATGCATAGATTCTTTTATAGATAATTCATAACTAGTAAATAAAACTAATTTCCCAGAATAAGGGAGAAAATAATAAGTGGTTGCTATAGTATATTGAGGGTTTTTTATGTGCTAGGGTACTATTCTTAGATTTCTATATGTGTTACTCATTACACGTCACATGGAGATAAGAGACTAGTTCCAAATTGTATATCTAGATGGATGGGACTGATAATAGAACTAACTTTTGGCTTCTTAGCTCATGCTTTGTTATATAGACCCCATCCTCTATTTGAATGCCATTTCCTTAATATCTGTATAGGTTATTATTTGTAAAATGCACTAATATATGTAACTGATTTTATTTCATTCTAATAACACACAAAACATGACAGTGTTTTAGAGATGAGTAAACTGTAACTGATTTTATTTCATCTTCGTGAGACTCTATGAAACAGTCTTTTACAGATGAGTACTCTGAAATCCAGAGAGGTCGATTTGGGTGTACCACATATGGGAAGTGATGAGTCTAGACTCAAATTCTACTCTTTCCTCCAAATTCTCTTTATTTTCGCCATGCCATTATTTTCAGCGAGCAGGGGAAAGTGAATACTAAGTTTCTTAAAGTGGTTAAAGTACGTTGTTTTTCCTTTCATTAAAAGTAAATATGGCATATGGGTATATGAAATATTTATTTATACTACTTTTGGCTTAGCTAGTTTTTACTCGTCTTTGTGGCGTTAGTTTGATGTATCCTCCTCAGGGAGGTTTTACATACTCACTCAATGTCCTGCTTAAGGACTAGGTCAATTTTTCCACTTATTGCTTGAAATCCTCCAAAGATCAGGTGATTGTTTTTACACTAAATATTCATAAGCTGTTGCTTGGGACTGCATCTTGAAAAGTATCTGAGAACAAAATTAGATTTTTATCGAACCTGACAAAATATGATTCATAGGTTAAAAATTATGTTAAAAATGAAAAATGGATAAAGGATAAGAGTAGTTAGCAATGTAATCTGATGAGACTGAAGAAAATATACTTTATTTGTAGGTGAGCTACCTCTGCATATTATGAGTCATAATCCGGTTAATCTTTTTATGTAATTACTGTATTCGCAAACCATGTCTCTCTTTGATGAGATTTGCAAGCTCAGATATAGCTTAACTTTTCACAGTGAGTCAAGAGGCTCAGGGTGAAAGTTCTACCTCTAGCTTCAACCTTTGTGGTTTTGAGTGGCATTAAGGTATGTGTTTTGTTTCCTTGATAGAGCTCTGGAAATGGGGCATAGTCCTCATGGAAGGGCCTTCATGTGCTCCTTCTACCAGGTGGGAGAGCTTGGGTCTTGGGCTCTCTGGCTTTTGTGCAGCATTTGTGAGCAGCTTGATGTATTTGACACCGGTGTGACAGCAAAGAAGTGTGCGAGCTGACTGGTGTGCGGTAGGGCCCAGCTGTGTGGATTTATCTGTACATCAGGCCAAGGAGCCTCAGTTAGCCAGATCTGACAGTCAAACACGAGCACCTTCTACCCCCACTCAGGAGTGCATTTTAATGTTTGTGTGTTTACCGACTACTTGGCATTTGACACAAAGAAATTGTCAGAGCTCTGGTTTTTTACCCCCCTACATTCTTTAGTGTACTGGTCTATGATAGTTTCCCCCCAAATACTTTATTGTATATCACAAAAACATACATTTTCTAAAACAAAGTAAAATATCATGGCATCTGCATTTTTATACTGAATTTTACATTGAGAATTAGTAGATAATATGTTTGAGTTAGTAATAGGTAATGTGTTGAATTGGCAGTATGTTTACATGCTTCTAGAATCAAAACAATATACCTAGGATATTTTGAATAGTCTTGTTTCACCTATGTCCCCGTCTAGTTTTTTCCTACCTCTGCCTGCAGGCAACCATGTCAGTAATTTGTCACATATCTTTTATGTGTTCTGGATGCACATATGAGCAGATATTTTGTCCTTGCCTTTTACTTCCTGAGATATTTTGGCGAACTTTTTATTTCACTAACAGGGAAGCTTCCTCATTCTTGTTTGCTGTTGCATTGTATCTCATTGTGTGGATGTACCATAGTTTATTTAACTGTTCTCTGTGTGGAAACACTTGTGTTGTTTCTGATCTCTTCGTTTAGTTGAGATGAAATTTACATACCAATATACTCATTCTTTTAAAGTGTACAAATAAGTAGTTTTAGTATGTTTCCAAGTTTTTGTTCTACAGATAGTGATCCAGTGGGTAAACTTGCATGTATGTTCTTCTGAACGTGGTGCAAGTAAAGTATATCCATAGAAAAAAATCCTTAGAAGTAGTATTTCTGAGTCAATGGGCAAATGCATTTAAATTTTGATAGGAGGGCCCAGGCCCTCCTATGGCCCTCTTCCTTTGGCCCAGGGCACGATCCTGGAGTCCCAGGATCGAGTCCCGTGTCCGGCTCCCGACATGGAGCCTGCTTCTCCCTCCTCCTGTGTCTCTGCCTCTTTTTCTCTCTATGTCTATCATAAAATAAATAAATAAATCTAAAAAAAATAAATTTTGATAGGATTGTCAGTTGCTGTCTATCAGTATTGTACTAATTTGCATTCTTGAGTATAAGAGGACTTTTTCTCTATAGTCATGCTTTCTAGAGGGACTTTGTCTTTTTATAAAGCAATCTTAATTTTTAAGAAATATGTGAAGTTCATGAACTACCAATTTAATCTAATATTAATTCCTGATTGATTTCACCAAGGTGGGGATGACCAAAAGTTCTTTTTAAGTTCATAAATATTATTGATTATAATTGATCTCATTAGTTAATTGGTAAAATTGTAGGCTGTGAATGTTGATACACAGAACAGATTACATATGTGTGGTCTTAAGTGGAGTGATTTCTGGATCTGCATTCTCTCCTGTCATGTAGATATAATGATGCTTACAGTATCAGATTAAAATTTCCAGTGGAAGGAGAACATTTATATTCTCCTTGCTCTGTAGTAGGAACATTCCTGTGGAATTTAAGCCTTTTGATACAGCTTTTCAAATTCTAATGTTTTATACCTGATACACAGGACTTCAGTTGAGCTGGAAAATGGTTGTTTTTAAAATGATGTAGCTAAAGTATTAATTATAAATAGAAATTCAGCCTCCATTGATGCTTGTTGATCTAATCTCATTAAGGTAGAATATTTAATTTCTTAGAGGTGTACATTTGTGTTCCTTCATATATACAGATTAGCCTTATAGACTTGCCTGAAGAGATCTTAAGGTGATATCTATTTATTTATTTATTTATCTATCTATTTATTTATTTATTTATTTTAAGATTTCTGAAGAGATATTAAGGTGGTATTTATTTATTATTATAGGGTAGAGTCATATCAATGTTGAGATATCATTTGTGCTTGAGTTAATCAAGAATTTTAACAATGTGTTTAATTTTTTCCCAGCATTTAAGTATTCTGTCTATAAAAAGGACTGGCAAAAGATTCATAGGAAAATGTGGGCTTTCTTGAGGTTGAAGTGACAATTGAGGTATAGATTTTGATTAAATTTGTGATGAAGTACATAAATGTGTAAGTATATGAATGGAAATATCATTAGTTCTTTCTATGCTCCCACATAATGGCCAATGTTGAAAACACATGAGCCACTTAACCAATGATTTGTCTAAACTAATAGTTCGTTTTAGTATTATAGATTCTTCATAAAGGAAAGCTATTAATAGTTTAACTAATAAGACAGTCTTATCATGTGTTTTTTTCTATTTTTAAGATTTTATATATGTTGGCAAATTGAACTCCAATAAAAAAAAAGATCTTATATATTTATTCATGAGAGACACAAAGAGAGAGAGAGAGAGAGAGGCAGAGACCTAGGCAGAGGGAGAAACAGGCTCCCTGCAGGGAGCCCGATGTGGGACTCCCTCCTGGACTCCAGGATCAAGCCCTGGGCCGAAGGCAGACGCTCAACCGCTGAGCCGTCCAGGTGTCCCAGTCTTAATCGTTTTAGATGAGAAAATACCTAGAGTCCAAGCAGAAAGCTTTCATTAAAGAAATAGACCAGAATTTTGTATGAGTAAAATTTAGGGTTTTGCCTCTCTTAGATCAACTGGTTACTGTATTTCTATTTCTTTTTTCTTTATTTACCTTGGATAATATGCAAAAAGATACAGAGAGATTTAAGTTCTGGCCAAAGGTTTTTTTCCTCTGGACTACTCTGTGGTGGGTCTTTGAGAAAAGGCTGCTTTTCTCGGACAAGTGAGGGTGATAGGGTCCCCATGTCTGGTTGAGCAGGTTGTTCTCTGCATAAAGACAGTGTCCATTGAAGCAGGTGGGGGCTAAATTCCAGTTTGTGTTTCCCAAGCCACGCGTGTGGAATAAGACTGCAATGACCCACAGTGCAGCATACCATTTTCTAGTTCTTATAAAGGTGCTGATAACAGCCTGAATATGCATTTTATTGCAGTTTACTTAAAAATCAATTGTTTCTACCTCTTCCTTTTTTTTTCGAGAAATTTTCTGTAGTTATAGGTAATTCCTATGCGAAATGTGTGTCTATATATACACACACATAATGCTATTTATATGCCATGTGGGCTCACACACACACAGACACATGTTTGTAGATTACATAGGTATTCTTTGAAAAAAATCCCTTAGAAGGAGAGCGTCACCTTATATGTATTCAGTTCTTTATAAAGTACTTTATAATTTGAGGTCCTCACCTGATTACTTTGAATAGTATGTTATTATTTGGGAAGACACAGGAATGGCCTCAGACAGTTCTTGCTGTGTATGCTTAAAAACGTTTTTCTTCATAAAATTAGAAAAGAAAAGAAACAAAGATGCTTAACACAGAATTAGTGATTATTCTAGAGATGTAAGTAATTTAAAAATTATTTAAAAAGGAATACATATGTGGGTATGATATCAAATAAATATTTATAGGATGAATCAATCTTCCAAATATCATGACATTCTGTAAATGGATACTGTGGTTTGATTTGGTTTTTCCAGTGTTATTGTCTTAGAAGGATTCAGAAACTGCTATGTCTCCGGCAGATTTTATAGACAGGAAGGTTTGCTCTGGAAAACTGTAGAAGATGTCTAAAAGGTGATTCCAGTGATGAGAAAGACCCTGGTGTTAAAGAAACGTGTCAAGATTGGTGAATCAAATTGTTTCATGGAATATGAGAGTGAATAAAGTCATTATTTCCAAATGAATGCTTCATACAATGTGTAATTTAAATATATGTAATTAAATTAATATATTTTATAATAGGTGTTTGGCTAATTTCTGTCCCTAAAAGCTTTTATGCATTCAGGTTGGCTAAGTTATTCTTGATATTATTGGAAAAATAAGGGGTTGTTTTATATTCTACTTGCTTTATATTCAGTCACCTATAATCATTATTATTTCTAAACAGAAATTGAGACTTCTTGAAGAGCTTGAAGATACTTGGCTTCCTTATCTGACCCCCAAGGATGATGAATTCTATCAGCAGGTAAGTTTTTAATATTTTTATCAATTTGTGTTGATTTGCTCTGATCTAAGAAGCACCTGTGGTCTGGAGAGGTTAAATGAGAAGTGAAATGGTCTGATTTGGTCATCCAGTGACTCCTCATCACCCACAGAACATACCAGTTCTTTCATGATCTGTTTCTGCTTTAGCACAGTGGACTGCTTTTTTCTTCCTCAAACATTCCATGCTTTCTTCTACTTCCTTGCCTCTGCTCATTGTGTTTCTTCTGCATAGAATATCTTTTGGCCTCTTACCTTGTTGCCAGGTGGCTAATTCTTCAAGACTTCACTTAAACATCACCTCCTTGACTTACTTTACCTAAAGGTAGACTTGACTGCACTTTGTTCTGTGCTCCTTGTACCTTATAAATACCTCTGTTGTGATTATTACATAGTATTGCTGAAGTAGTCAGTATTCTTTCAAATACAAGTGATAAAAACCCAAACTCATTGTAGCAAAAGGGAATTTATTGACTTTCTTAATTTAGATGTCTAGGAGTACATGGCCTGAATCCAGCTCCTCAAAAGGTATCATCTGATCACTACTTTTCTCTGTGTTATGGTTTGGCTCTCTGTGTGATTTTATGCTCGATGGGCTCTACCTGCTAGCATGCGTAGGTGGACTCTTTCAGCCTAGGTATGTGGTCTTAAGCGCATGGGATCTTAGAAGAAGATAGCCATTTCTTTTTTTCTGGTTCCATCTTCTGATTTCCCTGGGAGTGATCCTGTTGGTCCAGTTAGAGTTCTGTACCCATTCTTGAACCAATCATTGTGTTGGGGGTAGTGAGATGCTCCTATTTGCCGAGCCTCGTTCATGCACCTACTTGTGGAGTTGGGTTCAAATATGACTATTTTCACCATTTCCACTCAAACTGCATAGACTATGAGTCAGAGATGGATGGTTTTCCATAGGAAAATTGGAGTCCTATTTCCAGAGAAAGAGAAGAAGGCATGTTGGGCAGCCCCTAATAGTACATGTTCACCTACTCTTTCCTACTAGAATGTAAGCTCTTGGGGATAAGAATTGGGCCCCCTCATCTTTGTTTCTCTAACACCTGACATGCACTTGCATATGGCTAGTTCTCAGTAACTGCAGAATGGAGACAGGAAAGATGTTTACTCATCTGGAATCCAGGTCTCTTGACTTCCAGTTCACTGTCCATTCCAGGACGTTATCTGTCATCTCCATTCTCATTAGATCTTTAGTGTCTTTCACTGGATCAGTCCTTTTATGGATTGCTGTAGTTTTTCCTCTTTGTCCTTCTTTCTTAACCCTTAGAGCTATAGCACATATTCTAACCAAGACACAAATCTGAGCATGTCAACCCCCTGCTTCAAACACAGCAGTGGCTGCTTTTTGCCTGGCTCTTGCATTTCTAGCCTTATCTCCCCAACTCTTTCATCTTGTTACCTACACTAGACTTTGGCAGGGCCTCAGACTAGCCCGGCAGTCTCATGTGTGGGCCTTCTTGCTACATCTTCTGCTGCCCTGCCTCCTCCCTTCCTTGGTGAACTTCTATTACCTGTTAGTAACGTGTCATCTCTTGTAGGATGTTCCCTGACACCTCTACAGCATAGAGGCTTGTCTCTGCTCCCTCTTGTGTGCATCATAGTACTTTATATGTACCTATATTATCTCAGTGATTTTATTTTTATGCTTGTCTCCCTCATCCCCTGTACTTTGTACAGTGTCTGGCACCTAGTAGGTATTTAATTAATTTGCTTGGATGGATGAGTGAATTAATGCATATATTAGTTAATTTTAAAAAGCAGGTTATATGATAATGTTTAATATGCTTTTAATTTTATTTTTATACATATACACTCCTCCTCCAGAAGATGGCATTGGGAAATGTTTGCAGCATTTATACAGAAATGTTATGTGCCAGTGTGGTAAGGTATTCTCTTTTGAGCTTTTCTAGTTTTCTAGGTTGTCTTAAATGAACATGTATTCTTTGATAATCAGAAATAAAAATTATTGAAAGGATCCTTAAAACAAACCTACAAAATGCAATCAGTTCTTAAATCCTTATTGCTGTTTTCATAGATGGAAACCATCTGGTACATGATTGCATACACTCTTTTAAAGCAGCTACTGAGTCTTACGGCTTCGGTATGGTGCAAGTAGTAGTAATAGTACATGAAGAATTAAACACAAAGGTTATCAGCAGCTGTGCTCAGAGCCAGCCCTACACCGGGGGATAAAAGGAAACTCAAAGGCAAACAACAACTATCAAGGCTGCTCTTTTATCTTTCCAAGACCTACAACAAGCCTGATACCAATATCTAATCACTTTAAGTACACCTTATAATAAGGGTTAGTGCTTCAACAGACCCTTAGTAAAGGAAATCTATTCTCTTAAAAGACAGAGTGAAATTACTTTTTTAATGACATGAATAAATAGAAAGTTTAGAGTTGACATCGGGTCCCTTTAAATAGGCCGTGGCCACAGGAATGCCAGTCCAGCTGCCAGTCACAAAAGCAAGACTTTTTGCAGCTTCCCTGTTGGGTATGTGTGTTGACCCTCACGGTGTGGTTCTTACATTCAGTCCTCACAACTCCCTTGTGCATTTGTGCCACAAATGTGCGTTCAGCTAGCAACTGCTCTTCTTCAGGCTTCAGGGTTCAAGGTAGGTAGTATATCTTCCTCTTCTAGAAATTTCTCTTTAGATCCAGACTAAGCTCTGTATCTGAGCGGCAGAGGTGGAGTTCAAGCCCACATTTACCTGACTCCAAAGTCCCGTGCTCTTTCTGCCACGCTGTATGCCTCCCAGAATACCATGCTCAGACTCAAAACACCTTCAGAGACATTTTTTTGTTTTTTTCTGATAAGACCGTAGAGAAAAGAAACAAAGCAACAACAAACCCGAGGTAGAAATTGGAGAAAACTTCTGTAGGTTTACCACAGAGCACAAAGAGATGAAGAACTAGATAGTCCAAAAACAAATCCTGGCTTCCAGATACACAAATGCTCTCTCTCCTATCCCGAGAAAATGCCTCTCTCCTAAGTATATGGCCCCTTGCTTACAGTTACTGTACTTTCCACGCACTGGGTTTTAGCACTGCTTGCTCTTCTCCATGCTTTACATGTATTTGCTCATTTATATCTTACCACTTATCTTACATCTTGCTCATTTACATCCTCTGAGGCAGATTTTTTTTAATCCCATTTTAGAGATGAGAAAATGGGAAGCACAGAAGGGTTTAAATTTTTGTTCAAGGCTTATAATAAGCAAGAAGTGTCAAGACCCAGATTTGAGTCCAGGCTGTCTGACTCCAAGATCTGACTCTGAGTATCATCCTACTATATCTCTTTGGTGCTTCTAGGATTGCTCTGCTTTCATCCCCACAATCCCACACATCTCTTTCAAACCCTGCTTTCCCCTGTGACCTCCAGTGCTACCAATTCCAACTACCTGTTGGGTGGCTCTGCCTAAAAGTCTTTCAGGGGCATCTAACACAACATGATCCATATTCATTCATTACTGACTGCAGTGAACACCTGTGTTTAGCTCTCCTGCCCTGTGCAGGTAATGTTTTAGGCATTAGAGATGAAGTTGTAAAAGCCCTCAGAAGGTTCCTCCTTCTTTGAGTTTATTTCTTATGAGGCAGGGGTAGAGGAAGGAGCAGAAAGAAAAAGAAAACCAAAAAATGAATGTTGGAAGGGAAAACGGGTAGGGGGATAAAGTAAGAGGGCACTGTAAGGTCTGTAGGGTGGGAGATTGCAAATTAGGGTGGTTGTATAAGGCTCTCTCCAAGTGACATTTAAACAAAGACCTTACGGAGGTGTAGGACCAAGCCAGATGCTTGTGGGAAGAATGTTCTGGACACAGGGAATAGTGGAGTCCCTGAGGTATATTTGAGGAGGAGCCCCTGAGGCCAGCATACCTGGTGTGAAGTGAGAGTTGAGAACAGAAGGGATGAGAGCAGAAAGCCATGGCCCGATGATATGGGAACTTGCCATCTGTGCTGAAAATGTTGGCTGTGATTCTGAATGACATGAGAAGCTGTGAGAGGGTTTGGAGCCACAAAAGTGACAAGCAATGATTTACATTTTGGTAAGGATCCATTTTTACCAGGATTCTGCTGTTCATTCTCTTCTCTAAAGGCAACAACCCCCACTTTGTCCTGTTCACTAAATCATAAATCTTGCTGTCCTCACCTTCCACCCATTGCTTCAATCCCTTGTTCAGGTGCTGGGCCCTGGCAGGGCTACCTCTTTATAATCCTTCAAGGTGTTTCTTCTTTTCCAGTTCCACCAACACAGTCCTTGATCAGGCCCTCAGATATCATTTATTTTACACCAACACAGATTTCTTATTCTCCTGTGTGGTTCCTTGTGCCCTCTCCAGTGGCATTAATATTGTGTTCCCATCAATATGTTTGACTTGTCACTCCTTGCTTCTTAAATTTTGCTCAGTTCTCTTACCTGTAAGGTAGAGTACACCCTCCTCAACATGTCCTCTAATGCCACTGACCATATGACTCCAGACTACCTCTCTGGTCTCATCTCTATCCATTGCCTAACAATGGAGTTCAACCTTAGACTCCCCATCATGCAGAGTCTCTTGCTACATGCTGGCTCTGCTGTGTCTTTTCATCCTTCCATGCCTCGGTGCCTGGTATTCCCTGGGTGTGGAGCGCACCCTTATCCCCTTTTCTGTCTGGTGAGTATCTACTCACCCTTGAAGACCTTGTTTAAATACAACCTCTTCTGTGAAGATACCAGGAAATGCCACTTGTTTTACTTTCAGAATATATTAAAAATCCAACCACCTCCCATCTCCTCTGTTGTATACGCCAGGACCAGAGCTCCCATTTTCTCTTTCTCAGATGGTTGCAAAGCTTCCTGTCTGTTTTCCCACAGCATCTGTAGCAGTGCTCTTTCTAAAACTCCAGTCAGCTCATTATACTTTCTTGCTCAGAGCCCTTTGGTAGCTTATCTTTGTGTTCAGAGCAGAACCGTAGGACCTTACATTTACCCACAAAGCACAGTAAGATCTGGTTCCTGATCACTTCTCTCAGCTCACTTCCTGAACCTACTGCATTCTTGCTCTTCAGAGAATCAATGGAGCACACTGCTGCCCCCAAGGCCTTTGCAACTTAATGTTCCCCTAGCCTGAACACTCTTTCCCTTAGGTATCTGTGGGGCTTGTATCCTCATTTCTTGCATTCCTCTGCTCAGATGTCACCTTATTATCAAAGGCCTTCTCTGACCAGCCTGTGAGAAACAGCAACATTCACGGCTCATGTCCTCATCCACTTAATTTGGATTTCTTTTTTTCCATGGTACTTAACCACGATCTAAAAAGACTATATATTTTGCTAAGTAAATAAGTCAATAATAAATGTGTAAAATACTATGTATGTTGTGAACCCTATGTACTAAATATTTATATACCATGTAAATAAATATGAGCTCCTGGAGAGCTTATCAAAGTTTTGTTCTCTTCGCATTCCCAGTACCTCGTGCTTTGCAAATAGTATATGCTCAATAAATATGTATTCAATAACTGAGAATTTTCCAGGTTCCCTTCCTGCTTGTTTATTCCCTGCTCCCATAGTAGTATTTTCATACTTCAATTGTGATAAGTCTTTCTTTAGCTATTGTTTTTTATTTTTATCTATACTGTTAAACTCTGAGGTGCTATAAAACAGGAACTACCTTGTCATTGTATTTATGGCACTTTATGCAGTATCTGGTAGAGAGCAGATATTCAAGAAATTTTAAATTAAAAAAATGAACTACTGAATTATGGTGCCTGGGTGGCTCAGTTGGTTATATGTGTAACTCTTGATTTCAGCTCAGGTCTAGATCTCAGGGTCATGAGTTCAAGCCCTGCATTGGGCTCCACAATGGGTATAGAGCCTACTTTAAAAAAAAAAAAAAAGAAGAAGAAAGAACTATTGAATGAGTAAATGAATGAACAAATAATCTCTTGGGTCACTTTGTAGCAAACCACAGGTTATCACAAGATTCATTGTGATAGCTGTAGCAGGACCAATGCAGTGACCTCAGAAGAGAGCCTACTTTTGGAGCACAGCAGGATGTTGGGCCAGTTACGTGTCCAGTCCATTTGTCTTGGAATGGCTACCAAGTCATAAGCATGTTATGATGAAAATTATATATAGGGACGCCTGGGTGGCTCAGTTGGTTAAGCATCTGCCTTCAACTCAGGTCATGATCTCAGGGTCCTGGGATCGAGCCTTGCATCCAGCTGCCTACTCAGTGGCAAATCTTCTTCTCCCTCTGTCTTCCTCTGTGTTCTCTCTTACTCTCTCTCAAATAAACAAAATAAAATCTTTTAAAAAAGAAAAAATTAGGGATCCCTGGGTGGCGCAGCGGTTTGGCGCCTGCCTTTGGCCCAGGGCGTGATCCTGGAGACCCGGGATCGAATCCCACGTCGGGCTCCCGGTGCATGGAGCCTGCTTCTCCCTCTGCCTGTGTCTCTGCCTCTCTCTCTTTCTCTCTGTGTGACTATCATAAATAATAAATAAAAATTTAAAAAAAAGAAAAAAAAAGAAAAAATTATGTAGCAAATATTATGATTGATAATGTGTACATTTCTATGGAGTGCAAAATGCCAAGTGTTACCAGCAGAATCTGATAACAGCTAGATGAGAAATAGAATCCTTTGACATCACAACACTTCTTAAATGAAGTACATTTCCCAAGTCACTGAAGATTTTGAATTTAATTTCACTCTACTGAAGCTTGAGTTCCACTGGCTTCATTTAGGTGAGCCTCCTGTAAAACTGGTATCTTACCCAGATAGCAACATGTTTGTCCTCTGTCTGTAATGAAATTCTTTCAGAACCACCCCTTGCTATGAGAGGACAAGCAGTAGAATTTTTTTAAAAGATTTTATTTATTTATTCATGAGAGACAGAGAGAGAAAGAGAGGAGAGAGAGGCAGAGACACAGGTAGAGGGAGAAGCAGGCTCCATGCAGGGAGCCTGATGTGGGACTTGATCCTGGATCCCAAGAATCAGGCCCTGGGCTGAAGGCAGCGCTAAACCACTGAGCCACCCGGGCTGCCCAGCAGTAGAATTTTTATATAATGGCTTAAAATAGGTGGAAAATAAAGCTTATTATCCAGAAAATGTAGCATTCCACATCTTTCAGCCACTGATAAAGGCCTGGCATGTTGCTGGTTTATACCTAAAATACCTTTCCAACTGCTTATTAAAATCATCATTTAGATCATGAAATCTTTTATAGATCTCAAGAGATATATTAAGTGACCAAGCAATTATTAATACAGTTGCATGACTCTATATATACTCCCTGGCAAAACTTTAATGGGATTCAACAATAAAAAAAATTCTGACATTTTTGAAAACCTGCCAACAGCTGTTCCAAATTCTTGTGTGATATCTGCTGTTTTATATGTACCTGTCCAAAATGAAAAGAGAACTTATTTGTTTGCCAGAATGAATTAATATTCAATTATTTAATGTTCAGCTCTTTTCCAGAGTTACTTATAGTTCTCTTTAAAGGAAAATTTAAGAAACACTACATGGTACTTTTATGTGTCAGGCACTAGTCTAATTACTTGATGAATAATTAGAATGGGCATTTAGGATAGGGAATTTTCTATTGGATTTTTTTCTTTTCTTCTTTCTTTTTTTTTTTTTTAAGAGATTGACTAAATCAGCCAGTTCTTATCATTTGTATTTATTGTGTTAAAGTCATAATTTCCTAGAGAATTCAACAGCATTCCAAATGAGATTTTAGTTAGAACCAGAAGTTATATTGAGACATTTTGAGGGCAGCCCGGTGGCTCAGCAGTTTAGCGCTGTGTTCGGCGTAGGGTATGATCCTGGAGACCCGAGATCGAGTCCCATGTCGGGCTCCCTGCGTGGAGCCTGCTTTCTCCCTCTGCCTGTGTCTGTGCCTCTCTCTCTCTCTCTGTGTCTCTCATGCATAAATAAATAAAATCTTTAAAAAAAAAAGAAACAGTTTGAAAATTCAGGGTCATCAAAAAGAATATTTTGGCAAATATAAGAAATGTCATGAAAATTAAGAATTTTTGAATGTGACATGTTCTCCCTCGTTTCTAATTTAAAAGTATTTTACATTTACTTTGGCAAATATAAAAAATATGCAGATATCTAAAGAAGAAAATTAAAATTATGCCCAAGTTCATCACCCAGAGATAACCATCATAAACTTTCTTGTTTATTAGTACTTTGTTATTTAAGTTTTCCACAAAACAGTACAGAAATTTTTCTAAAGTTGTGTTACTTTAGCATTTCATCACATAGATATACCATTTTACCTCTAATCCCCTGTTGGGCATTTTGGTCATTTTCAGCTTTTAATTCTTATAAAGAATAGTATGGGGATCCCTGGGTGGCGCAGCGGTTTGGTGCCTGCCTTTGGCCCAGGGCGCGATCCTGGAGACCCGGGATCGAATCCCACATCGGGCTCCCGGTGCATGGAGCCTGCTTCTCCCTCTGCCTATGTCTCTGCCTCTCTCTCTCTCTCTCTCTCTCTCTCTGTGTGTGTGACTATCATAAATAAATAAAAATTTAAGAAAAAGAATAGTATGATAAATATCCTTATAATCTTGGTACATTTCTCTTATTATTTCCCTATGAGAAATTCTTAGAAGTAGGATAACTGGATGGAAAGATATGAGCATATTTAGGTTCTGGTGAATTTTGTTCAACTGGCCAGAAGCAAGGTTGCAATAATTTGCATTCCTAGTTGTAGACTATCAGAATATTTGATTTTGCCTCATCAGGAATGTGTACTACAATTTTACTACAATAAAATTTTATTTTTTGCAAATTTCATAGGTAAACCAAATTAAATCTAATTTAATTCAAATTACGTTAATTTATGTTTTTTCTGACTTTAGTGCAGTTAATTTTTTTTATATTTAAGAGCCTTCCCCATTAATTTATGTGTGAATTTCTCTAATGATATATATGTTTATACATATTATATACGTATGTGTACATGTATTTAAATTTAGAAAATTTCTTTATTAAGAGTGATTAGCCCATTTTTGCCATGTATATTGCAAATAGTTTTTTTCCAATTAGTGTTTGCCTTTTTATTTTATAATTCTTATGCAAAAGTTTAAAATTTTATATATTCAAATGTATCAATCTTTTAAAAACAGTTTATCAAGCTGAATATATGTACAACTTACATATCATAAAATAATTTTAAGATTATACAATTCAATAATTTTTGGTAAATTTGCAGAGTTGTGCAACCATCACCACAGTAGTTTTAGAATATTTCCCAAATCCCCAAAAGATCCCTTCTGCATCTTTGCAGTCATCAGCTTTCTTTCCTACTCCCGGCCCAGACCCTCACTGATCTGTTTTCTCTCAATCTTAGATTTTTTTTTATCCTCTTACTCTTAGAGACAAGTCTTGAACACTTCTATTCGAGTCAGCCAAGGGCTTGGGTATATAGTGGAGAATAAAACTGCTACCATGTCCTTCTTCTGGGAGATTTAGTCTTGCAGGAGAGATTATTAAACAAATAATAGTTCAAATAAATATGTAGTTATGGATTGAAAAGTGCTGTGAAAGATAAATGAGAAGGGTGTGATGAATGATAATGGGGGATACTTGTTTGATGGGAGCAGTTCAGGGAAGGATTCTTAAGTGAGTGGCTTGCAGGATGAGAAGGGCCTGGCAGGTATAGATTTTGGGAGAAAAAGCCTGCCCTGAAGGTAGGTGCTGAATGCTGGCTCCTTGAGGCCTATGGGAAAAGAGGCCTATGTGGTCTGAGGGGAAAGAGACTGAGAGATCAGTGAAAAAAATTTGGTGGCGGGGGGGCGGATACTTTCCCATGTCATTATTACTGTTTTATTTTTAGAATGCTGTTTTTAATGTCAAGGTATTTACATGTGATACTCATATGGTTATGTGAATTTCCCAGGTCCTTAGAGTTATTATTCCCCTGTGTTAAATACATCTTCTGCAGTCTCCAGCCCCACTGCATATTCAACAGTGGCTGCAAGCTGTGTGTAGATATAGATGGAAGTGTGTGTGTATTATCTCCAGTCTTTCTCCTCTCAGTCCCACAGGGAGTGTGTTCCCAAATAAAGTTCTTGGGAATTATCTTACTTTTTGTTAAAATTTTACACTGAGGATTATTTTAAAAAAACCTAGAATTGTTAGGAAAGTATGGAGAAATTTCCTTCTTAACCACTGTTGTTAGTTAGAAGTGCTTCGGGTATACTGAGGCCTCAGGGACTTGCTCAGAGAATAACCAGTTTAGTGATAAATATTGTTGCTTACTAGATTACACTGCTCTCTGCATGAGCTGCATAAACAGAAAGTATGGTATTTCTCTTTTTATTTTTCAAATGGGATAAATGGGTATAGAAACTATAAATCCTAAATGCATCCCTGACAGTCTCGATGGCAATTCATAGTGCTGTGCCACATAACTCTGCTCTTTGTCACTTTAAATTTATGATCACACACCTCAGATAGGCACTCTGAGAAGCGGGGCCATCCTATTGCGCTTTCCTAGTAAGGTCATTTTTCCAAATGCAGGCTTGATAACTTCATTTTTCTTCGTACTTAGACTTCCTGCTTATTTCCTGATTTCTGGAGCAGTCATAGTAGGCTAGATAATGCCATAGTGACAGACAACCCTCAAATCTCAGTGGTTCCCCCAGCAATATTTCTTATTCACCCTACGTATCATTAGTGGATTGGCAGAGAATCGCTGCCCATTAAATTAGTAACTCGGGGACCCACGTAGCCACTGGCTGATTTCTGTGGCAGAAAGAGCATTCTGGAGGGTGTGGTACTGGTGACAAAGTGCTCCAGGCTACAGGTGACAGCCCGTCATTTTTCTGGACCCAAACAGTCATATATCTCATCCAACATGAGTGGCTAGGAAGCATCATTCTACATTGGGCCCAAAAAGCTGGGTAATGGCAGAGTCCAGAACTGTTTGGCAAGCAGCCAACTTGACCAGCACACGTTTGTAGCTACTGATTTGGTTTGCACTTCCACTGCGAAAATTAAAGTGCTCCCCTCTGTCTCCCTCTAAAAGCTCCCTGAGACTTAGTCATTTGCCTATTACCATTAGTAATAGTAACCATTAATTACTATTACAGTCCTCTCCAAATTTACATCTTCTTTCTCCTTCCTGTTTATTCTGATGTAGGAAGTATCTTTCTTCTGATCCAAATGTTTTTTGATCATCTATTCCTGTCAGTAACAAATTTTAAGCCTGTACAGTGGTGTCCTCCTAAGTGTTTAAGAATGGGCTGTCTCAGGGGGAAAAAAAACCCAGCCTCAGTTTTTAGTGTTAACTAATTTCTGTGATGTAAATACATCTCCATGGCCAGTAGCATGCATGGCTATCAACATGACGTCACTGAATGTGCATTTGGGAAGAGATGTACACAGTAGGCTTTCTCAAGGGGATATGAAGTGACTCCAGCACACTACCCATAGTTATTCATTAAACAGACATACGTATTACTGGTATACTTGTGTCTATTTTATAATAGAACTCATATTAAATGTTTGTATATGTGTCTATATATCACACATATATATGTACACATATTTTAGTAAAACTTGATTTTTTTTTTTTTTGTTTTTTAGATTAAAACCAAAACAGTTCTACCATCTTCTCCCCACCAACTCTGGCGGATTGCCATACAAACCCCACAGGGTTCATTCAGGTACCTTCCCTTGAGAGACTCCTGCTCTGGCCACTCAAGGATTTTGCTCCTGTAGTTAATCACCCTGTGTCCTGCAGCATCATCAGCTGCTGTGTCCTGCAGCATCAGCCTCTTCCCAGGAGAATCCTGGCAAGCCCTGATGTGCCCCCCTATCTTCCATAACTGAAGATGGTCCCCTGATTCAGTATTTCCCTTTATCAACAGCTGTGTTTTTCTGTTCCCCTTCGGAGTGTGACCCCCTGAGACAGACATTTAAACATGCCATCTCCACTTCTGCTCTTTCATTCCATCGCCAGCTGACTCTCATCTGACTGTCATCCCCACCACTCTTCTGCAATTGCTCTTGCCATGGTCATCAGTTATCTCCATGCTGCCACATCTCGGGGATCACGATGTCTGTCCTCATCTCAGTTGGCTTCCCAGGGGCGGTCGCCTACTCCATCCTTCTTGAAGCACTTGAAGTCTTTTTCTGTCTTTTGACTTTTGCATTAATATCCTCTCCCGCTTTTCTCCCTCAAAGGTCTCTTTTGCTCCTTTCCTCTGTGACTCAGGAAATGGCTATTAGCCCCCTGACTCCCCTTCCATGTTCATGCTGTTTCCCTGGGAGGGCTCATTCATTTTCAGGCCTTTATAGACCACAGGTGTGCTAACGTTGCCACCTGGATTTCCAGGTATGTCTGTGCAGTTGCCCCCCTTGCGTCTTCTATCTAAAGATCTCATAGGTATCTTAATGGCTACGGCTTCAAAATGGAGCTTCTTATTCCTTCCGATCCTTCCATCTACCATTCCTGTTTTGTCCCAGTCTTTCTTATTAAAAAAAAAAAGAATGGAGGGGGGCCTGGGTGGCGCAGTTGATAATGCGTCCAACTCTTGGTTTTGGCTCAGGTCATGATCTCAGGCTCACACCCAGCACGGAATCTGCTTGAGACTCTCTCCCTCTCTCTCTTCCCTCCTGCTCGTGCGAGTGAACATTCCCTCTCTCAAATAGATAGATAAATGGTAAGCTGTTTACTCAGTTATTAAATCCAGAAACTGAGAATCATCCATAACTGCTTTCCTTTCTATACCCTTCACACCTACCGAGGCCATAAGCACTGCCTTTTGCTCTGCCTATAAAACATGTATAGTATTATAAAATGTAAATAAAATTTCTCTTCTCCCCTTGGGTCCTCTCCAGCACACTTTGCATCAACTCCCGGTTCCCCCTTTGGCCTCCCAGGCTCCATGTGGTCCGGCCTCTGCCTCCTTTCAGCCTCACCGCATGTCACTCTGTCTTTGGCACTTTTGCTCTAGTAAAACTCTCTTTCTTTTTGTCTCTAGAACAGTCTGGTGTCCTTCCTCAAAGCTTTTGCGGTCTTTGGTCCCTTCCTGATACTTAATGCAACTTGGGATTGCTTTCTCTTATTTATTACCTGATCTGGTAGAAAGCTCTGTGAGGGAAGGAGCATATCTCTGTGTAGTGTTTGGTGGGTGCTCTGTAGACATATTGAATGAAAAAAAATGAAGATATAGAAGGAATGTGTTTCAAAAATCATGGGCAGAAGAGTACTGAGAAGGTACTGATCAGATTAACCTTTATAGGATCAAATGTAAAATCCTGTGCTTTGGTAAAAAAAAAAAAGTCCATTTCATCGTACAGAATCTGGGAACTCTGGCTTGTCACCTGTTCCTAACTCCTAGGAGCCAGAGTGGTGGCTGAACAGGTAATGAAGTCCTCCACTGTGGTAATAAATCTATGTGTTTCCATATTAAAGGAGGGATTATTTTGCAGTATTCTCCTCCAGTGACACCAGTAAAATGATCACAACTTTTTCAATCACAATAGAACACCTCATTTATTCACCCATTTATTCAATATGTCCTGAATACACTCTGAGCACTAGTCTTATTGTTGTAAACAAAATTCTCCTGGCTCTAGTATTCATGGGACTTGGTATCTAATTCCCAACTTGAAGTGATTTCTCCTTCAGTGAAAGTATTAAAGCAGAGACCAGTTTGTCATTTATTGGGAGGCAGAGCAAGTTCGTGGTTCAGAACTCCTGCCCTGGAACCAGACTCGAGAGCTCAGGGGCTTCAAATCCCAGCTACAATATGTATCAGCTATGTGACTCTGGGCAGGTATTAAAAATGTCTCTGTGCTTCCAGATTCTCCTGTATAAACCAGAGACAGTAACAGTACTGCCACATGGAGTTGTGAGTCACAAATGAGTTAATGTGTCTAAATCATTTAGAATAAGACATAGCACTTAGTAAGCCCTTAATAAATAGATGGTAAGCAGTTAATTAATAAAATCGTGTTGTCTGGAGGGCCAAAGGTTGGCAGACAGATTGAGGGCAGGGAGAAGTAGCTGTAGAGGGAGCCTGGGAGATCAAAGCAGAAAGTATTATTATTTTATTTATATTAAAGATGAATAATTTGAGCTTGGACTTGAAAATCTTGACTGGACAGTTGATGACATTTGTTTCATGTAGCCTTCTGTTTGAGGCTGGAGAGATGCAAGTCCTGTATAGAAATACTACCTGACAGTTTTATTTTTTCCTCCTAACGCTAACAAAGAAACACACTTCTGGGAATGACAAACTCATGGCTCTCCATGAACACATATTTTTGCTTTGGTTTTGTTTTAGTGGCAGCTGAAATACCCGAAACTAATTCTCCGCGAAGCCGGCAGCGTACCTGAGGACCTCCATAAAGAAGTTCAAGAAGCCTTCCTAACGCTGCACAAGCATGGCTGCTTCTTTCGGGACCTGGTTAGGATCCAAGGCAAAGATTTACTCACTCCAGTATCTCGCATCCTCATTGGCAACCCAGGCTGTACCTACAAGTACCTGAATACCAGGCTCTTTACGGTGCCCTGGCCAGTGAAGGGTGCTAGTACAAAATACGACGAGGCCGGGATAGCTGCTGCCTGTCAGACCTTCCTCAAGCTCAATGACTACCTGCAGATAGAGACCATCCAGGCTTTGGAAGAACTTGCTTGCAAAGAGAAATCTAATATTGATGCCGTGCCGGTGTGTATAGGTCCAGATTTCCCCAGGGTCGGTATGGGGTCCTTTGATGGACAAGATGAGCTGGACATTAAGAACAGAGCAGCATACAACGTAACTTTGTTGAATTTCATGGATCCCCAGAAAATGCCATACCTGAAAGAGGAGCCTTATTTTGGCATGGGGAAAATGGCCGTGAGCTGGCATCATGATGAAAATCTGGTGGAACGGTCGGCGGTGGCAGTGTACAGTTATAGCTGTGAAGGTACAGTCTGCTCTGGGAAGACGCAGCCCTGAGTGGCACATGAGTCGTGGAAGCTCTGGAGGTGTGCGTGTGCGTGAGTGGGAGTAAGTGAGCGTGTGTGTGTACCTGTACGGACATGGCTGTCATGTGTCCTTTGTAGGTTTGCCACACCCAGGTATCTGCAGAGTGTACCTCTTTCTCATCTAGTGGGGCTGTCTAGCTCATTGTTACACTGTACTTAGATGGAATATTTCTATGTGTAAGCACTACTGTCATTCTGTCTTTCTCATGCCCAGAGAGCAGCATCTTGGTTTCAGACAGCCAACTGCCTTTCTCTAAAGCTCCCGTAGCCTGCACAGTTGCTATAATTAACTTGCTGATAAAGGGCTGGGAAAACAAAAATCTGTCAAATCTTTCCAGGTTCCCATAGGTGCACATTTCCAGTCTTGCCAAGATACTTTATTGTGGTTGACATCACTGTCTTGATGGGAGTGATTTGTCAAATATGGACTTGTTCTTGGCTTCATACAGATTTGACTACTGTCCTTCCTGGCCAGAAGCAGTTGAAGTGGGTTGTGGCAGCAGACAGTCCTTTGGTTTTAGGACACTCTCTAACGACCCCTTCCCCTATCAGCTCTATAGTTTTAGACTGCAAAGGGGTGCTGTGGGCAAACTTGTTCTTGAAGTTTCTGAAATCTGGCCCCCTTGGAACAGAGATCATAGGGCTACCTTTTTGTGGCCTACCAGAACTTTCCTTCTTCTGTTGTACAGTTTCTGCGTGTTTGGGGACTCCATTGTTTTTCAGCATGGGGTTACAAAAAGAAAGTTGAGCATATCCAGGGTAGCGTGACTATTGCTGACTTTGTCCTGTGCCTGAGCATTTGACAAAGGATGACAAGACACAGCATTACTCTGTTTTCTGTTTATCTCTTCTACCTGCTTATTGAAAGATGCTTGTAAAACCAGGGAATGGACTGGAACAGTGAAGGGTCAGGTCACTGCTTCCTGAAAACTGTTTTTGTTAATTGGATGTCGTTATCACTGTATGCTTTTTGTTTTCTAAACTGTTTTGGAAAAGAGATTTTTTTTTTAAGATTTTATTTATTTATTCATAGAGACAGAGAGAGAGAGAGAGGCGCAGAGACACAGGCAGAGGGAGAACAGGCTCCATGCAGGGAGCCCGATGTGGGACTCGATCCAGGGTCCCCAGGATCACGCCCTGGGCTGCAGGCGGCGCCAAACCACTGCGCCACCGGGGCTGCCCCGGAAAAATGATTTAAAAAAAATAATTCTCTTAGTTCTCTTGAAATTGCTTGCCATTTTCCAAGCTCAGACATTTCCTCGGGATAGCTAAAATATCTTAACCCATGTCCTCAGCCCAGAACAAGCAAGTAGTTTAGGTGTTGGAAATTTTACCAGTTTCCCTGGCACCTCAAATAATGATGCTGACCTAAGAAAATTGCTCCAAAGGGGATTTGATAGTGTCCTAATGGAAAGAACTGAGCTCCTCTGATCTTTACTAAGGTATTGCCAAGGATTTGAGAACAACCACGTCCAAGAACTCTGATGGGGAGGGAACAGTGTATCCAGTTTGTTAGTTTCCTTCTTCAGGAGGCTGCTTTCTGAAGCTGAGGCTGTTGAGGCCATGGTATGTGATAGCTCAGACTGCTACAGAGATGGCTTTGTGCCCCGATCGCCTCTCAGCCCTACAGTTTAAGAGTCCTATTGTTCTCTAAGAGCGTGGAGGATCAAGTCTCTTTTGAAACCTAGAATATTGTTCAGAAGGAATTTATATTTCGAATGAATGGTTTCTATGGTTGGGAGAAGTTAAGACTGATAAAGTATACAAGTATACATAAATACATAAAGGTTTATCCTTGTAACTGTCATCTGGAGGAGGGAACTGCAGAATTGCAGTCTGTAAGAGCAGCATGATTCCTTTGTTCTCTTAGAACAAATCCCAGAGAATCCCAGAACTTCATCTAATAAATAATAACAACAATTCCAGGAGCTCTCATTTATTGAGCACTTACTATGTACTGGGCATTGGTAGAAGCATTTTATATATGTTAATCCATTTTATTTTTATACCAACCCTGTCAATGAAGTAGTGCTGTTCTCTTCATTTTATAGGTGAAGACACTGAGGCACAGAGGGATGATGAACTTTTCCATGGTTATATAGCTGTTAGCGGAGGTGGGATTCGAACTCAGATATTCTGGCTTCGGAGTCTTAACAGCTAAGGCTAACTGCCTTTGAGCAGATATTTCCTATTCTTGCAGTATAGCTCCCTCTGGGATTTGGGTTTTTAAAATGTCCACCTCTGGAAAGGTGGAGGGAATGTTCTACTTGCTCTTCCTAGCAGGTCCTGTATCCTCTCCTCTTCTGCCCACCACCTTGCTTCTCTCCTCCCACAATATCTGCCATGGCTTTTTACACATGCTATCAGGTGATTGGAATGTATTAGATGCTTATTATATGAAATGGAACCTCTCTCTAGGTCTCCGGCTATGTGTGTGATGTTGAGTCAGATGGTTTACAAAGCATGTGCCTTGAAACTTTTTGGTGGATGCATTTCTTCCAGGTGACAAGTGATACGTTTACTTCTCTGGCCTGCCTGTAATCTTGCCAAAAGTATGGCAAGGGTGGACTTGAAGAGAGCCATTTGGGTTAATATTACAGTCGAGGTTAGGAAGTGCTTGAAGGGGATAAAGAGAATGGAAAATTCAGACAACCGTACTGTTTTCTGAGGCCCTGAACATGATTTGCCAAGCAACTGCTAAAGGAAGTTCAGTTGGCTCTTCTTAGGGAGGCTCCAAAGGGGTGATTCAAATGCCCTTTTTGCCTTGAAAGGACAGGTGAATTAAAGTATGCTCTTTTGATTATAACTTTGCCATCCATGAGATCTGGAAGGGACTTTTGAAATCACCTAGTTCAAGCATCTCATTTTACAGATGAAGACACTCAGGCGGGGAGAATGGCAGTGACTTGTCCAAGGTCACACAGTTCCCTAGTGACAAGGAAGTGTTGTTACATGCCACAGGAGTTCACATGAAATGCGTTGGGAGTTCAGAACAGAAGAGATTACTTCCTGCTGAAATTAAATTCAGGTGAAGCTTAAGATCCTTCAGGACTTTGCTTTCAATACCTTTTCCCAGTGAAATCTTTATGTAGATTTATAATGAGTCAGTCATCCGTCTTTAGTTTATTTCTGTGAGTAGAGGTCATTGAGAAGTAATTTGTATAGGATACGTGTAATTATATACTAAATTCATTGGCTTCACAAGCCGTGCTAGTTAATAGATATCCCCAGTAAGAAGATTGAGATGGTACAATATTTAATCAGGAATGGCTTCAGGGAATTGTGTGTAAATAGGCAGAGTATTTGATTTTCCCATGCTAGCTTTGCTGGCAATTGCTTGTTACTCCTGGTTATTAAAAATGGAAAAACGAAAAAAACCCAAACATATATACATACACAGGCACAAATTTTAGCAGAGAAGGCATTAACAAACTCATTGTTTAATACAGTCCTACACCTTGTTCTCTGACTGGAATACCTTCAAAAGGGTCAAGTAAATAATTATTGGTTACTGTTTTATGTTCATTTGGAAGGATACATTTTTTGCAGCATTTTCTTTATAGGAAAAATAATTCTTTTTTTTTTTTTGGAAAAACAATTCTTAAGAATTTTAAATAGTGCCAAGTATTGCAGATTCTTGATATTATTTTCCAGATTTCCCAAGAAGAGCAAAGGAAGAAAAGGAATCTATAGTTCCTGCTGAGTATGTGATAGGCTAGAAAGTAGAGACTTTATAATAATTTTCTTGGAATTCTAGGATTCCCATTCATGTCTTTGACTCAGGAAAAGTTGAAATCACTTATGGATGGAAATTCGTTACCATAATTCTTGAATCTTTACTTTGAAACAAGTTTCGTATTACTGAGCTCATCTTTGAGAGCATGACAGGCTAGATTGTAACTGCAGCTATGGGTTTTGAAGCATTCATAATTTTGAAAAATACCGTGATATTTAATGTTTTCCTTAGCCTCCCACATCCCTGTCTGAGATCTCAAAGCTCATTTGACTGTGTTTCATTGTAAAAAACTACTCATGCCATGTGCTATTAGTAATTTTTTTTAAAGATTTATTTATTTCAGAGAGAAAGAGTGAGAGGGTGCATGTGTGCATACATGGGGGGACGGGCAGAGGGAGAGCAAGAGAGAGAATCTCAAGCAGTCTCCCCGCTGAGCATGGAGCCCAATGTGTGGCGCAATCGCACAACCCTGAGATCATGACCTGAGCTGAAATAAAGAGTTGTAAGATGTCCAACCGACTAGGCCAACTAGGCGCCCCTGCTAGTTATTTGTGAAGTCACTTACACTGTTCAGTAAAACTTTTTGGTTGGTCTAAGTCACATTTTATTTAATCCCTATGTAATTATATGTGCATTGAACAGTGCAGCTACTGTCTGCCAAACATTCTTCTAGATGCTGGGCTTAGAACCATGAACAAAAATCCCTGCCCTCACAGAGCTTATGTTTTAGCAAGGAGAGACAGGAAACAAACAAGAAGGTTGTTAACAAGTGGGAGGCACAGGTATACGGTTTTATTTTATTTATTTATTTATTTATTTATTTATTTATTTATTTGTTTATTTAATTTAATAAAGATTTTATTTATTCATGAGAGACACACGTGGAGAGAGAGAGAGAGGCAGAGACACAGGCAGAGGGAGAAGCAGGCTCCATACAGGAAGCCTGATGCGGGACTCGATCCTGGGACTGTGGGATCATGCCCTGAGCCAAAGGCAGATGCTCAACTGCTGAGCCACCCAGACGTCCCAGATGTACAGTTTTTTTTTAAAAGATTTTATTTATTTATTCATAGACACACACACACACACACACAGAGGCAGACACAGACAGAGGGAGAAGTGGGCTCCATGGAGGGAGCCCGACGTGGGTCTCGATCCTGGGTCTCCAGGATCATGCCCCGGGATGCAGGCGGCGCTAAACCGCTGCGCCACCCGAGCTTCCCAAGATGTACAGTTTTAAATAGGAAAGTAGGGGCAGCCCCGGTGGCTTAGCGGTTTAGCGCCGCCTTCAGCCCAGGTCATGATCCAGGAGACCCGGGATCGAGTTCCACATCGGGCTCCCTCCATGGAGCCCGCTTCTCCCTCTGCCTGTGTCTCTGCCTCTCTCTCTCTCTCTCTGTGTCTCTATGAATAAATAAATCTTTTAAAGTAAATAAATAAATAGGAAAGTAGGCTTCCTTTAGAAGATCACATTTGAGCTAAGATTATAAAGAGAATGAGCGGGACCAGCCTGGTGGGTAGAGGGAATATCGAAGGCCCAGAGATGGAATGTGATGTTGAGATATCTCAGAAACAGCAAGTATGGATGGAATTGAGTGAGAGAAGAGGGGGAGTAACAGCAGTGAAGACAGAAAGGAAAGCAGTGAATGCAGAGTGGATAGAAGATATTAAAGAAGTAATACTGTAATACAAGGTACTGGGTCGTCCATGGCATAGCATAAGGTAGGAGCCATTGTGGTTTTGAGTAGAAGGAGGGAGGCTGCACTGGAAGCAGGAGAAAGGGGCTATTGTAGTAATCCAGATTAGAGAAGGTGGGCCAGATTAGAAGAAGGAGAGGCGATAAAATCGTTTTTATGGTGTCACCCATCTTTACCAGTGAAGAGTGACAGTGTTCAGTGCTGATGAGAAAAGAAAATCCACAGTACCGTCTCCTGGTTGTCAAGGGAAGGCCAGCCAATATGAATGGCTGATTCCCCCTTCCCTCAATAGTTTTATTGCAGTATAATTTACATACAATAAACTGCACATATTTAAAATTTACGGTTGCATAAGTTTTAACACCCTTGTGAAACCAGGACCACAGTCAAGATAGTGAACATACCCATTATCCCCCCTCGTGCCCCTTGGTTGATCCCTGATGATTAACAATGTTGAGTTTTGTTTCACTGTTACTTGGCCATTTGTGTATCTTCTTTGGAGAACTGTCTCTTCAAGTTTTGCTTAAGATTTATTTATTTATTTATTTATTTATTTATTTATTTATTTATTTATTTATTTATTTATTTATTTATTTTAGGGAGAGAGGCCAAAGGGAAAGAGAGTTCTAAGCAGACTGCAGTGAGCATGGAGCCCAACATGGGGCTTGATCCCACGGCCCTGAGATCACAACTTGAGCTGAAACCAAGAATCAGACATTTAACTGACTATACCACCCAGGTGTCCTTTCCTCTTCAACTTTTTTGTCCATTTTTTAATCGGGTTGTTTTTTAGTTGTTGAGTTTTAGGAGCTCTTTATATGTTGTGATTACTAATCTCTTAACAGATATATGATTTGCAAATATCATCCCCAAGAATGGCTGAATTTTTAATGATGTATTCATGTGATGAGTAGGAGATGACAGATTTTGGAGTGGAACAAGCTTTATTGTCTAGGACCTTAATTGGGCAATTTAATTTTGTATTACTGAATGACATAATCTATATTAGCACCCTAGAAATGCTTCTTTCCAGTGTATTTTTTTCCCCAAGCAATAACCACTGCCCTGCCTTCTGAGGCCTTACATTAATTTTGTGCATGTTTAAGTTATGAATTAGAATTGTAAGCCCCTTGAAGATGTGGTTTGTATCCTTCTTTGTAGGTATATATAATGGGAGAAAAGTAAGTATTTGTTGCCTAAAGTCAGTATTTTTAGTTTCGAGTAGTATATGCCTTTCATCTACATTCTGGCCGCTGTCCAATAACTCTGATTTCTGCAACTACCATCTCTGTTTAGAATTAGGATTCTTTTGATGGCAAATAGCAGATACATGGCCTAAACAGACTTAATTTAAAAAGATAAGGCATTGTCTCACTTAATACAAAGCCCAGCAGTGTGTTACTGGCTTCAAGTGGACCTTATTTCAGCAGTTAATAGTGTGGTCAATTTCCAGTCCCTTTCCCTTCATCCTTTGGCTCCTCTTAACTGTTGCTTTCCTCCGTTGGGCAAGCAGACTTCTCCTGGCCCCCAAATGCCTGCCCCCAGCTATTGTGGCCACTCCCTTTCTTGTTTAAGAGCTTTGAGAAGGACAAACACTGGGTATTAGGTATTTTGAACTCTGGGTAAGCTTTTCCTGAAGCTAGATGAACAAACAATTATCTTTTCTGATTAATCCTGTTTGGTTCTGATCTTCTATGTTATTTACAATGTGAAAGGTTTCTCGTAAATCTCTATGACTCTGTCCTTTTCTTGATGTTGCTCAAGGAGTTAAAAGCTCTATTGTTAGAAAGTCTGGTTTGGAGAATGTATTGTTTGAGAAATATCTTTGCTTCCACTTCTCATTTCATATTTTACTTCATAATGTAACGGTTTTGAAACTTTAGCCAAGAGCCCCCAGAACAGTTTCTTTTTTTTAATTTTTTAAAAAGATTTCACTTATTTATTCATGAGAGATACAGGCAGAGGGAGAAGCAGGCTCCATGCAGGGAGCCCAACGTGGGACTCAGTCCCAGGACTCCGGGATCACACTCTGGGCCAAAGGCAGACACTTAACCACTAAGCCACCCAGGTGTCCCCACAGAACAGTTTTTATCTTCTTTTCTCACTTTTGCTTTTTCCCCCCAAGTCCATGAAACATAATGTAATGAGATTCTCCTATGTATGTGAATATTTGTATCTTAAATTTTTTTTTCCAAATGCTTAATCAGAAAGCTGACAGAGCCAGACATCATGTTGAAAGACTTTAGACTTCTTGAGAAAGAGTTTGCCACATTTCTCCTGAAAACCCAGAAAACTTCTGATTAATTTTATAATCTGTCGGTGTCAAGGGACTATGTTTGTCCTGAATTCCTTGTTTTGAGGCATCTGAGAGCAGCTTCCAGCTTCTTCTAATAGACTCTGAGCTGGAACTGATTAGGCCCCTCCCCCCCCCCAACTTCAAATGTCTCTGAAATAATTTCTTCAGACTATTCATTCCTCAGTGGCTGGGAAGGAGTTTGCTTTAAGTCATTCTGGTGCAGGCCTGACTACTTGTTCTTCACAACCAAACAAGGATAGTGTTACTAAGTTGTAGAAATCTTCCAGGGCAGTTTCTCCTTGGCTAACCCTTCTTTTCTTAAGTACATGTCTGTCTGTCTTTCTTTCTTTCTTTCATTCATTCATTCATTCATTCATTCATTTTTTTATTGGTGTTCAATTTACCAACATACAGAATAACCCCCAGTGCCCGTCACCTATTCACTCCCACCCCCTGCCCTCCTCCCCTTCTACCACCCCTAGTTCGTTTCCCAGAGTTAGCAGTCTTTACGTTCTGTCTCCCTTTCTGATATTTCCCACACATTTCTTCTCCCTTCCCTTATATTACCTTTCACTATTATTTATATTCCCCAAATGAATGAGAACATATAATGTTTGTCCTTCTCCGACTGACTTACTTCACTCAGCAGTACATGCCTTTCAAGTGTTTCCCAAATGTTCTCTGGCTTATGCCATTGCTTTGGAAACCTGTCCAGAAAAATTATACAAAGTCTGTACACAGAAGTGTCTACTTTCCAAAGGAATACTCTGAAAAACAGATCTCACCTATGAAAAAGTCTTTAGCATCTATTACTGCCCTCAGTCTAAGTTCCTTATCACGGTTCTCAAAACCCTCTGTGTCCTAGCCTCTGCCTCCCTCTCCAGCCTCTTTTCTTGCAAATGTATGTCATTTATGTGATACACTTGCAACTCAGAATTAATTATGTTCTTGTACACCCAACATGCCATCTCCCCCCTCCCCAGAAGATGTCTTCCAAACCTCATACCGTACCCTCTTAACCCTCTGACTTCCTCCCTTTGTTCAAAACGGGTTCTCCATCCCAGACACTGGAATATCACAGATCAGCCAGCACGGGACAGAGAAAGCATCATGAGGTTTTGTATACCAGCTAGCTGGCTGCAATTTCTGGGTTTCTCCTGCCTCAAGATCTGGGACATGGATAGGAAGGGACCTAGAACTAGAAGGACTTAGGTCCTTCTGGGTGTGGAGTTAAAAAAAAACAGAGAATATAATTGCCCAGGCTAGAGTCTTAGAAATCTTAGCACTTGGCCAAAGGAATAGGGAATAGGAATTGGGCTATTTTTTAAAGATTTTATTTATTTATTCATGATAGACACAAAGAAAAAGAGAGAGAGAGAGGCAGAGACACAGGCAGAGGGAGTAGCAGGCTGCATGCAGGGAGCCCGATATGGGACTTGATCCCAGGTCTCCAGGATCACGCCCTGGGCCAAAGGCAAGCGCTTAAACTGCTGAGCCATCCAGATTGCCCGAATTGGGCTATTTTTAACGTGTGGTGATAATGAACATAAATTTACATATCAGAGAAATGATATGTGACATACAGTATTAATGGTCTATGTTATTAAATGTGGTACAAAATTTCAAGCAGTATATTTTATTTGATTAGAACTGTCTTGTCTTCCTTCATGCTCAGTCTTCTGTCTTTGGTTCCTATGTGACAGTGGTTCCATACAGCTTTAGAAATACAAACAAAATATTGGATGGCATTTATCTTTTACCAAATGGGAATTAATTGCTCTTCAAAAACTAGTGTAAAAAAATCAAATTGGTTAATTTGATGGGGGGAGTTGGTATTTTAAACTTGACGTTTAAATTTAGCATTCTTTTCTATTTTGTCACATCTTTTACTTCTTGAACAGTTTGGTTAGTGGGAGCTAGGAAAGCATCAAATGCACTGAGACACAATCCTTTCAGTGTTACTGAGGTTTAAAGGCAAGTAGGAGCCTTTGCCTCTGCTTGTTTGCAGAATAACATGAAGCAAGAGTAATCAGCTGCAGTTGCTATAGATAATTACAAGTTGATTTTATTGAGAAAGTGAGCAACACTATACTTATGCATTAAAAAATTTATCAGATGCACAGCTTCCCTCCCTCTTCCATACCCAGCCCAAGGGGGGAAACAAACCTTCAAGAAAACTTATTTTAATGAGCATGTTTCAAAGGTGCTAGATTTATGGGAGACATCAGGAAACATTGATTGCTATTACTGTCTCTGTTTGCCATTCAAGACTTTATTGGTGCCATATTGGGACAAGGGGGGAGAGTAGATAGAGGGGAAAGTTGTCAACCAGCCCATTAGCCAGTGAAGATCACCACTTAGCAGAATAGCCATACTCACTGGCTTGAAACCACAACAGCATCATTGTCATTGTAATTTAAAAATCATTTCTTTTTAAAGTTCAGTCATAGTTAATTTCACCAGAGACAGACACATGAAAAACCTTCTTAAAATATTTCTATTCTTTTCCCTGGTGCTCCTTGCTATATCCGTTATCATTAGGGCTCTCTGGAATGAAGCCACCAAAAGCCCTAGGGTATCACAGATACAAACATACGATTTCTCATAGCAGTATTCTTTTGCTAAATTGATCTGCTTATCAAATAATTTAGCATTAATTACTTTATTATGTTGTATGCTAACACTAGTTGCATGACATCATTCTTATTTTATTCAGCCTGGCTTCCTCCCTAATACGTGCAGTAGACATCTCTATCAAATCACAAATATTAAGACTTAGAGCAGGGTTGTTAAATGTTTTCTGAATAAGGGGCTGGCCAGATGATGAATATTTTTGGCTTTGTGGGCCTTACGGCCTATGTCTTAGCTACTCAGCCTTGGACAGTGCATAAATGAATGGGCGTGACTGGCTTCCAGTTATTTTATGTAAGTAGGTGATTGGTATGGTTTGCCTATGGGCGCAAACAAAGTTTGTAGATTTAAAAGCCTATAGGGGCTAGGCAGGTACTGCCGATGAGGGAAATGGCTGACGGAGACAGTCACCAGCAGAAAGCACATGCCTTGTCTAAAAGGGGCAGCTGCTTTTAGCTTGGGACTGGCTCAGGGATACCGGATCCTGTAATTCAAGAATAGCTGGACGTTTGTATCTTTATGCAAAAACACTTGTCTCAGTTGGCAGCTAACTTAGTTTTGTTAAGAAAATGTCGTGCAGGTCAAGTTGTACACCTTTTGCAGGTTCTTTTTTGGTCTATAAGATCAAGTTTTACAAATTCCAGAATTTCAGCCATAGCTATGTATTATGTATAAGTAAGACATGCCTAGAGAATGTCATCAGGTGTGGATAGCAAAATCTGCTATATTTGTTCTGTTGCTACTAACTCCTCCTTCTAGTGCCAGTGACAAACATTATTAATTATACCACTCTTTCCTGCTGAGCTTGGAGAAAAATTCAGAATAATTCCATACCTGGGCTCACAAAAGCCATGACCAATGAATAAGTTGTGTCCTCTGATATGTAAGGTATTTGTCATTCATGTTCTAGAGGGTTTTCTTTTAAATGTCTTTGGTGGGATTAACCTAGAAAAATGGCTTTAGACTTTTTACTGTAGGACTTTATTCTTAAAGAAAACTTCCAAAAAAAAAAAAAGAAAGAAAAAAAAAAGAAAACTTGCTAAAAGTTGCTCCCAACTAAAGAATGCTTGAGAAATCATGTATCAGAAATAACGAATAGGAAAAAGAAAAAGGTAAGATTCTGTTCATATGGCAATGTCAGATTTTAAAGACCTATTTATTTATTATTTTAGAGAGAGGGAGAGGGAGCAGGGGGAGGGGGTAGGAACAGAGGGAGAGGGACTGAGAAACTCAGGTAGACTCTGCACTCAGAGTGCAGAGCCTATAATAGCCCATAAGGCTCAGAGTGAAGCCTTATGCAGGGCTCAATCCCATGACCCTGAGATCATGACTTGAGCTGAAACTGAGATTTGACGCTCACCTGTCACCCAGGTGCCCTGTTGCAATATCAGATTTTAGATTCAAACTTAAGGAATTGAAGAATATCCAAAGTTGGGTATGTGCTTAAAGGTCGCTTAGTAGCATTCCTTCACTGAACTTGGATTTCTGGTCTGTTTTTTTGCACCATAACTGTGCAGAGTAATGTGAATTATAGTTATAAAGGGGGCTTCCTCCCTACCCCTTTCCCCCTGTTACTACCTTTAACACTTATGCACAGCTACTGACCGTAGAGTAATATGTTCAGAATTTAGGAATTCTGTATATGGAGGTATACCATCTGGGATGCATATACTGTTGGATTGTTTGTAACACGAACACAATACAGTCTAGGTTAAACGTGTTTCATTGCCTGTTGTGATCATAGGAAACTTTGCATTTTTTGTCTTCCTTCATCATTTCTTCCTTCACCTTCAATGAATCTAGACCATACTTGTCTTTCAAGTCTGGCCTTCTCCAAGATTTCTGCTCTACCTAACCTGTCCCTTCTCTAAACTTCTTTACTGTTAAGAACTATACTAAATTAGCAATGTAGTGCTTTATTATGTTATTTGATTTAATTTACAGGATTTTTTCCCCCCTTCAATTAGCATTATCTTGTCCTTCCATCTAATCCAGGAAGGGCTGTGAATGGTGTGAACTGAAAGAGCATTTTGTTTTTTAAGTAAGCAGTTGAGTACCACTTTACCACGGTTCACTGATTGCCTTCTGTGTGTGAGTTAGTAGAGCCCTAAATGTGGATGAAACAGAAAAATGGACCCCTCCCCTTGAAGACTGGAGTCTGGCATCTAATGGAATTTAAACTGTCCTTTTTCTAGAAATCAGTGATGAACATTCATAACTTAACTAGAAAGAAAGCTCCACTGGGGCAAAGCTCTGCAGTGATTCATTGATAGAGCCCAGGTGCCCAAGTCAGTGCCTCAGATATAGTAAGTGCTTAATAAATATTTCATAAATGAGCTTTTCTAAGTTTTTATAAGTTTTATAAGTCCCTGCAGGACTGTTCATTTAGACAGGTCATATTATATGCCTTTCATTTCATTTAGGTGTCTCTCCCAACCTGTACCTGGTATTCTTCTTCTTCTTCTTCTTCTTCTTTCTTCTTTCTTCTTTCTTCTTTCTTTTCTTTTCTTCTTTCTTCTTCTTCTCCTCCTCCTCCTACTCCTCCTCGAAAAATCAATCTTGGGTATCCTTCTAGAATAGAATATCCTTCTAGAAATAGTACACACACACATATATCTTTGTATGTATATACATACATACACACACATACATGTATGTGTTATTATTTTTTACACAAATTACATCCTGTTGGTTGCTTTCTCTTAAAAAATGTATCAGTTCTGTATCAGTGCATAGTCCTCTTACTTTTAGTGGTTACACAGTATTTTATTGCCTGTACATTTCATAATTTATTTAACCATAAAATTATTGTTGGATATTTGGGTTCTTTCTTTCTGCCTGCCTTCCTTCTTCCCTCTCACCCTCCCTCCCTTCCTCCTTCCCTCCTTCCTTTCCTCCCTCCTTCCTTCCTCCTTTCCTTCCTCCCTCCCTCCTTCCCTCCTTCCCTTCCTCTCTTCTCTTCCCCCTTCCCTTCCCTTCCTTTCCCTTCCCTTCCCTTCCCTTCCCTTCCCTTCCCTTCCCTTCCCTTCCCTTCCCTTCCCTTCCCTTCCCTTCCCTTCCCTTCCCTTCCCTTCCCTTCCCTTCCTCCCTCCTTTCCTTCCTCCCTCCCTCCTTCCCTCCTTCCCTTCCTCTCTTCTCTTCCCCCTTCCCTTCCCTTCCCTTCCCTTCCCTTCCCTTCCCTTCCCTTCCCTTCCCTTCCCTCTTTCTTCTTCCCTCTTTCTTCTTTCTTTTCGTCTTCCTTCGTCTTTAAGAGTGAGAACATGAGTATGCACGTGCATGGCACACAAGTGGGGATAGAGGCATAGAGGGAGAAAGGAGGGAGAGAAGGAGAATCCTAAGTAGGCTCAGTGCTTGACTGACTTGGGGCTCAGTCCCAGGACGCTGAAGCTCATGACCTGAGCCGAAACTGAGAGTGGATCCTCAACTGACTGAACCACCTAGGTGCCCCTATTTAGGTTATTTTTGATCTTTTGCTCTTATAAACATCTTTGCTCAAAAGTCATTTTGCAACCTGTGCAAATAGGGTATTCCTAAACGTGGAATTGTAGAATTCCTTTAAGTTGAAAGTGTTTATGCATTTGTAATTTTGATAAGTATTGCTAAATTGTCCTTTATAGAGAGTGTGAATATGCCATTTTGCTACACTCATACACTCTATTTTATCAAACTGTTTGATCTGTTCTGACAAGTTAAAAATATTTGTTGTGGCTTTAATTTGCATTTCTCTTATGAATAAGTTTGAACATCTTTTAAATGTTTACATGCTTATCCTATTTCCTTTTATGTGTTCTGTCTTCATAACTTTGGCCCATTTTTTTGTTTGAGTATTGATCTTTATCTTCCTGATGTGCAGTAGCTCTTTATATATTAAAAACTATTTCCCAGAATGCCTGGGTGGCTCAGTGGTTCAGTGTCTGCCTTCGGCTCAGGGCGTGATTGTGGTATCTGGGATCGAGTCCCACATCAGGCTCCTTGTGGGGAGCCTGCTTCTCCCTCTGCCTATATCTCTGCCTCTCTCTCTGTGTGTCTTTCATGAATAAATAAATAAAATCTTTAAAAAACAAAACAACTATTTCCCTGGCTATGCCTGCTTGTTATATTTCCATGTGATTTATAGAATCAGCTTGTCTAGTTACCAACCCCACTTAATTAAAAATCAATCCTGTTGGTATTTTTATTGTGTTTGTATCAAATTTATAGACAAATTTAGGGAGAACTGACATTCCCATGGCATTCAAGTTTATGTCTCTAGAACATAATAGGCCTTTACATTTGTTTAAACTTTCTTTTGTGGCTTTCAATAATATTTAAAAAATGTTTTTCTTTTTCTTTTAATTATTATTTTTTAATTTAATTTATTTATCCATGACTGACACAGAGAAATGCAGAGAGAGAGGCAAAGACACAAGCAGAGGGAGGAGCAGGCTCCAGGCAGGGAGCCCGATGCGGGACTTGATTCTGGGTCCCAAAGACCATGCCCTGGGCTGAAGGTGTTACTAAACCGCTGAGCCATCCGGGTTGCCCCAATTTTTTTCTTATAGATAATAAATGTTTAGGAATTTTTTTAGAAGATTTTATTGATTTATTCATGAGAGACACACAGAGAGAGACAGAGACCTAGGCAGAGGGAGAAGCAGGCTCCATGCAAGGAGCCCTATGTGAACTCGATCCTGGAACTCGGGGATCATGCCCTGAGCCAAAGGCAGACACATAACTGCTGAGCCACCCAGGCCTCCCCATGTTTAGGAATCTTGCTGGATGTTTTAATATGCACACATTTGTAGTTAACATTTTCTTAAATTTGACTATTGTTTGGGATATATTTTTCCTGGTTGATTTGCAGATAAAAGTAGTATTTGCAAAAAAGCACCTTTTCTTTTATCTAATTATTGCTCATTTATTATGCAACTCCAGAGAACACACTTGGATTGGTCATTCCTACCAAATAGTGATGAGTCATTGTGATGATAAAGGACATTATTTTCTAATTCTTAACTTTGGGAGTATTTTTAATGTTTCCCTATTAAAATATGATGGTAGCCTTGTGATTGAGAGAGATCTGTATTTTATTATGTTAAGGAACCTGTCCACTTATTATTTTATTGATGTTTTGGCTATGGAAGGATGTGTTTATTTATTTATTTATTTATTTATTTTGGAAGGATGTGTTTAGTGAATATTTTATGTATCTCTGGTGACTCTGTTTTCATCTGTGAATATGATGAATTTTAAGCTTTTGCATATTGAACTGTCCTTGTATTCTTATGATAATTTCTACTTGGTCATGGAATGTTATTCTTTTAATATGCTGTTAGATTTGGATTCTGTTTCTCTATGTTTAAGAATTTTGCATTGATTCTCAGATGTGAGATTGTGTGTATGTGTGTGTGTTTTCTTTTTGCTTTTTAATATATATTATTCTATCTTCATAAAAAGAATTTGGGAACTTCTTTTTCTGTGCTCTTAAACAATTTAAGTATATGGAAATAACCCACTCCTTAATTGTTTGGTAGAATTCTTCTTTGGAACTCTTTGACACCTGTGTTTTCCTAAGAGATAGTTCTTTGTAGCTTTCTGTCTATCTTTTCTGCTTTCATTAGCTTTTCTACCCTCTGGGAGTGATTTTGATGTTATTGTCTTCCTAAAAAACTGTTCATTTAATCTAGATTACCTAATTTATTTGCATGGAATTGAATAAATCATCTTTTATTTTCCTTGGTACCGGTGGTTATTTCCCCATCATTTAAAGATTTTTTTGATTAAAGAATAAAGTACATGTTAAAAATATTTGAAACAATGTGTCTTTTAAAAATATATGATGTAAAAGGATCTAGCTCACTTCCTATATATTTTTTATTAAAACTTAATTATTCCTGAGCTAAAGATTATAAAGCCCAGAACTTGAGATGAGACATTTCCTTTCTGATCTGGCTCTTCTCTTTTTGACAGGTCCAGAAGAGGAAAGTGAGGATGACCCTCAGCTCGAAGGCAGAGACCCTGATACTTGGCATGTTGGTTTTAAGATCTCATGGGACATAGAGACTCCCGGCTTGGCAATACCCCTTCACCAAGGAGACTGCTACTTCATGCTTGGTAATTAGGAGGGGCAAGCTATACCAATGCTATACTATCTAAGTTTAGATTACTAGCTACATATTGGAATGTGTCTATTTTTTTTTTTTAAGATTTATTCATTTATTTGAGAGAAAGCATGTGAGTGAGTTGGGGAGGGGCAGAAGAAGACTCTTCAGGCTGACTCCCTGCCAAGCTGGGAGCCCAGTGCAGGGCTCCCATAAGATCATGACCTGAACTGAAAGCAAGAGTCAGATGCCCAACCAGCTTAGTCACCCAGGCGTCCTTAGAATGTCTTTTCAAATAAACTTTTTAGGTATTTTATAGCAATAATGAATCTTCTACATGGTGGAACTAGTTTTTTTTGTTTTTATTCCCTTATTTTTCAGGTATTGCTCGTTTGTGAAAGTTACTTTTTTTCTCCCCCATTCTAATTGTTTATAGAGTTCCTAAATGTACTAAAATTTTCAGGACTTTTCATCAGTTACTCAGCTGTCCAAATGAGCTTATCAGTTTGAAATAGTAAGATGATTTCCCTGTCTGTACAAGGTCTTAGTGAAACTTTTTTTCCAGTTTTGAAGTTAGTTTCTTCTCAGGACCAGCTGACCTGACGACAAGGCCTTTCTCTCCACTTGTCATTGGGTTCTTTGGGGAGAGTATTTCAGCTGTGCTTAGGCTAACCGAAGAAGCTGTGGCATTTGTGCAGCTTTTGCTTTTGGCTTTTTGATCTAAGCATTTTGTTTTGTTTTTGGACTTTATGCTTGTTTTCCAGTGCACAGTATATAGATAGTATCCTTTTCTACTTACAAAGCCTCCCTAGGTTTATTCTGTCATTGGCTTTAGCTCCTCACTATCCAGAGTTTATCTTACTCTTACCTGCCTGGGGGAATCTACTCACGTATTAGCTTTAGAATTGGAGAGCCCCAAGGCTCAAAGCTGGTATTTATGATAAGAATTATTTCTCAATGAATTGAGTATTTGTAGAGGGCCCACTACGTTCTCCATGTTGCTAGAGGTTCTGGAGGAGATATTGAAGATGGATAAAACCTGGTCTTTGCCTTCTAGAAATTCAGAGTTTGGATTAGTTCTTTAGGTTATTATCTCATCAAGCATTTTCCAAATTTCAGTCATTTACACGTCAGCTTCGAGTTTCTAGCCAGATCCCCATGCTGCCTGTATTATTACTTATGTAATGTTTTTCTCTAAAATAAATTCACTTTCTTTCACTGAAATGGATTTGCTTTACTTAAAAAAAATTTTTTTTTTAGGATTTTATTTATTTATTTGACAGAGCAAGCATGTACAAGCAGGGGGAGTGGCAGGCAGAGGGAGAGGGAGAAGCAGGCTCCCCACAGAGCAGGGAGTCCAATATGGGACTTGATCCCAAGACTGTAGGGTCATGACCTGAGCCGAAGGCAGATGCTTCACCAACTGAGCCACCCAGTTACCCCTAGAAGGAGATTTTATGACACAGTCTTAAGCAGAAGACCAATATCACTTGGTTTATAATTAGAAGAGTTTTAATAATATATAGAGAGTAAAATAGCATTAAGTACCTGCTGTTTTTGTTTGCTGAAGATCCTGAGTCCTGTTCTGTCTTTGTGAAAAAGGGACATGTGTCCCTGTTAGAGAGGTAACTGTATAATGGTACCAATCTGAGACTTTCTCTTTGTCAGCAGCAAGACGAGAAGATAATTATGTAGGGAATTTCTTTCCCATGATGTGTACTTTAGTGGTGCTTACGGTTGTGTCCCTTTACCTCTTCACTTCTTCCTGTGGGGTGATTGCTACATTTGCTGAATACTAATCTATGTAAGCCCTACATCTCTTCTTTCCATTTGCAGGTTGCTCTACAGTTTACGAATCAGTTTCACATACATAGTCTCATTCACTTAGTAATCAAGCTTGTTGTGGAGATGGTATGGAGATTGTTCTTTTCTTTTCTTTTCTTTCTTTCTTTCTTTCTTTCTTTCTTTCTTTCTTTCTTTCTTTCTTTCTTTTTTAGATTTTATTTATTTATTTATTTTTTATTTTTATTTATTTATTTATTTATGATAGTAACACACAGAGAGAGAGAGAGAGGCAGAGACACAGGCAGAGGGAGAAGCAGGCTCCATGCACTGGGAGCCCGATGTGGGATTCGATCCCGGGTCTCCAGGATCGCGCCCTGGGCCAAAGGCAGGCGCCAAACCGCTGCGCCACCCAGGGATCCCAAGATTTTATTTATTTATTCATGAGAGACACAGAGAGAAAGAGGCAGAGACACACACAGGCAGAGGGGAAAAAGCAGGCTCCATGCGGGGAGCCCGATGCGGGACTCTATCCGGGGTCTCCAGGATCAGGCCCTGGGCTGAAGGCAGCGCTAAACCACTGAGCTACCCGGGCTGCCCAGATTGTTCTTTTCTTTTTTTTTTTTTTTTTTTTTTTAGATTGTTCTTTTCTTAAGTGATTTGCCTAACGTAACTGGGTTGATACAGGGGATTAGGATGGTTTGCAGATGTCACATATAGTGCTTTTCCTGCTCTAGAAGGGACCATTTGATTCCAATACACACAAAGGGACTTGATTCCAATACACTGAAATCTCTGTGTGGGAAGATTTTTAGGCTGAAGGTCATCTCTTCCTGAGACCCTCTCCTGCTTGCCTTGGGAACTAAGTATCTATTTTGAAGTCCCTGCCCCATTGATAAGCATCATTTGTAGGTTATAGATTATTACTCATCTTTTAATGTAGCATTTGGATATGGATATTTACCTTGAGTATAAATGAGTTTTAATTTCAGCCAATAAACCATTTGCCTTTGGATACTTTGCTCAAGAGTTTCTATTAGCAGTTTTGTAACTTTGAAAGAGGTGATAATCATTTGGTGCCCTTCTAAATTGCTAGATTAATTTTCTGCATATAAAAGTAGTAAATATACATTTTAAAAGTTTAGCTACCTTCTGTTTATTTAAGAACATCTTGTGTTTTTTTCTGATTATGAGAGTAAATAAAATACATATTCCTTGTAGAGGAAACAAACACTGAAAGGTAAGAAATGAAAGAAGAGTATAAAAATCAGGTTCATACCTGTTTTGGTATATTCCTTTTCAGTCTTTTTTTTTTCCATTTTTTTTCAGTCTTTTTTTCAGTCTGCACGTATGTGTATCTGGAATAATAGTAGTATGTGAATAATTAGCACATTTACTGGCAACTAACAACAAGTCAGACATCCTTTTAATCATCTCCATAGCACTAAAAAGTAGATGATAGTTATATTGCCCAAAAATCAGTTTGGGTTAAAGTGATGTAGTGACATAACCATGGTTACACAGTTAGTAGGGTGCATGGGTTGGAACTTGTTCTTTTGTCCCATTTGGGCCTTGACACCCACATCAAGGGCCCTCTCTTCCTCCTATTGGACCCCCACTCTGGGCTCCTGGGCCCTCCTCTCCCTCCTTCACCGTGATGCCTCTGCTTCACCTAAAGGCTTTAGAACTAAATTGTTCAGGAAGGAAAGAGAAGATAATGGAGTATTCTGTACACTTCTTTCTTTTCCCTTTCTTTTTAAAGTTATGTTTCTCTTTCCTCAGAAATAGTAGATTAATAATGAAAATATTAATTACATTGCCTTTTGCCTTTTTTACCTATATGTTATAATGAATATACATTTTAAAACATACATTTGTTCCTTTAACTACTGTAGGTTATAAACAGAAGTAAGTGCTGTTATTTTATAGAAGCTGATAATCCAAGATATAATATCTATTCCTGATTTTCCAGCTCCTGCCTTCTTCAGATATAGGGGAAATAGTTGATACCTTACCGATCTGGGCCAGGCACAGCACAATGTAGCTAAAATGTGCTTTTAATATATTCATTTTTAATGTATTTTCTTTATTATTCTTAAAGAAGATTATTATTTTCTTTATTATTCAGTTTCTGTAATGAACTTCCCACCATCTCCTCTTAAAAAAAAAAAAAAAAAAAAAAAAAGAAACAAAAATAAAAGGCACCATAGTCTGTTGCTACCTTTTCTCTTTACTTGTTAGAATCCAGATCCTATATGGAGCCCTGTGGAGGGACCTCGGCCCTGTGCTGATACCTGAAATCTGAACTTCATAGCACTTATGAAAAGGAAACAGTTTAGCTCAATTTATAATAATATATTGGTCTGCAGAGGAAGTGCAGACTGAACCCTGCTGTCTCAAGTAAATACTCCAGGGGTGTCTGATGGGGAACGTGTCGGGTGCCTGTAATAAATCCACTGCCTGTGGAAGTGAGTGAAGGCCCTGCTGGCAGTGCCTGAGGACACGCTTAACTGGGGTTGTCACGGTTTTACTTTTAAATTGGAATCTTTGCCCTAATCTCAGAGTTAGACATGACCAGATTTGCAAACAGATTTACAATTTTCACTAATTTTCCAACCAGGACTTCAAAACACACTTAAAGGAAAAAAATACACCCTGGTCCTTCTCAGAGTAGGATGATTTACTTTGCCACAGATGTTTTCCATAGACTGAATGTAACCAGGGAGTTAGGGACTTAAAAGTGGCTTGGAGACAAACTGTGGGTTTGTTTTTTTGTAGAACAGATTATACAGTTCAAGGGACATCAAATTATGTTCATTAACCAGGAGCCTAGTGTAGAGATGGGATGTTTCAGGACAAAGGTGAGCACTAGGCAAACATTTGAGGTAAACCGTTTTTTTTTTTTTTTTTTTGAGGTAAACCTTTTTATCCCCTCCCCTTCATTTATTATTTTTTGTCACTGTTCATGACTGTTCTCTCTGGCCTATTTTTGTTTCCTTCAATCCAAATTAAGTCTCATTTTCAAAAAGTTATCACAAAGCTTCAAAAAGTTATCAAAGCTTTAGTTGCCAAGTAAAATTTCCATGGCAAAAAAAAAAAAAAAAAAATAGCAATGTGAATTGAAATACACACTGTTTCTTTATTTGGCTTTGCTTTACTTCACCAACAGTTTTGGGCAGAATGATGAAAGGCCATTTCCTGTTAGGTGACCAGGTCCCAGACTCTCTGAGTTGTCTATTGGCTACATACTGTGCATGTTTCTCCCGAGTCTCTGCCTCCCCGGACAACTAGAGCTTCTTGATACTTGCTTCCTTGGGTTATTGGGAGGCCAGAGAAAAAAAGAGCTTTGCAAACTACGATTTGAATGTGGGGACCAACTGTGAAGATGGGGAGCTGGGCCATGGCATTACAGGAGAACCCAGGAGGCGAGTGGGTGACAGAAGAATGCTGAATGTTATGTTCTTACCCTGCCTCAGGCCCTGAGTTTTGCCAGCTTTGCCCATCACTGTTCCATACATATACTTCCATGACTACATAAAGGAAGAGCAAGAAAGGGCGACCTCACCAACTGCTTCTTGACGGGGAGAAGAGTTGAACCAGAGCTCTGTGGTAACCATACTCTTACCTTGGTTGAGGCATGAGTCTACCTATAGAGCCTGGCCAGTAGTGTTTTACAGATTAGGTTCACCTTCTTTGAAATGCCTATTCCTCAGAGCAGCAAAACCCAGAGCTCTGTGAACGTTTGATTTGGTATAACCTGAAAATACGCCTTGCTTCTATTTTTGGTGTCATCATGAGCACTCCAGTTGGAGTCTGCTGCCCTGTGAGCAGAAGAACAGAGGCTTCTAGGAATTTAAAGCCTCTTAATTGGGGCTCCCCTGGGACTTAGCTTAGAGACTGTGGTATCTTTGTAAATCCTCCAGGTGTCCCTCAATCCTGCCCTGATGTAGACATTTTATTCAAAGGAAAAGGCTTTTGTTATTTCTTCCTCTGACCCCATACCCTTCCTCCCCCAACTCCTGACTGACCAGCTGAAGTAAAAAGTGCCTGTAATTTATGGCTTAATCATAAATTCTAAATAATTATACTTTATTACCTCTCATGGGTCTTGAAACGTAGGTGCTATGTTCTGCTTTTTGCCGAGGCAAGGGAATACTGGAGAAACAGTAATAAATTATAACTTCAGGCTGCAGTCGGTGAGCTTGAGGAATTGCCATTTCAGTGGAAAGTGCTCGAACAGCCAAATGAGCACCTGTCATGTTTATTTTCACTTTGAAAAGTGGAAACATGACAGCATAGTTTGAACTGCTCGTCCAATACTAACTTGTGGTGTTCTTCTTACCTTCTCAGCAACTACGGTATTTGTTTCTTGCTCATCGTGTTTTTGGTTGAGGATGTATCTGTCCTCCTGAAACTTTCACTCTAAAACTGTAACCCCAAATGCTGACATTTTCAAACTGGTGCTTTTTTGTCTCGATACCTGATTCGTCTGTATTCAGTAAAACTGGGGAGAGGGCATGCATCTCTTGTGGAATTTGCTCCTAGGGTAGGAGTCCCAGGTACTTGAAAGGATTTCTCTATCTCTTCCACTTTTCTAGTGTATCCAGTCCTGGTGTATATTTCTCTATCACTGATGTCTTGAACTTTACTTGAAGTGCATGAGTATCTACTGAGGGACAGGCACTGTGCTGGAATCTTTGATATATTTCCTTTCTTTCTTACAATAAGTCCATCAAGTAGGTAGTCCTCTCTCTTGGGTCCCTATTTTTTGCCAGAAAAGAAAATTGATGAGGATTGCCTGCTAATGGGTGTGTGGGTTTTTTTAGGGGTCTGAAAATGTTCTAAAATTCATTTGTGGTGATGGTCACACAATCCCATGAGCACACTAAAATAAATTGAATCATATGCTTTCAACGAATTGCTTGGTATGTGAATTATATCTTAATAGAGCTGTTTTATAAAAAGGGAAAGGAGGTTTAGAGAGGCAAAGTAACTTGTTCAGAGCGATGGACCTAGTGAAGCTTGTGTTAGAATACAGGTTTTTCTGAGACTAAAGCTGTTTTTTCTTCCGTCAAATTGTGCAGCTCTACTCATTAAGTAGTCACGGGATCTTCTTTCAGAATGCTGTGAAAAGTAACTGAGCAAGTAATACATCAATATATGTATATTCTCAATGTAAGGGATTAAAATACTATGGAATAATGCAGAATAAAATTTGGAAGTTCCCATTTACTTTTCTTTGTGATCCTTTTGTAAACATGAGCATAAATATAGTTATACCAATATGATTTACATATATATTGTTGCTACTTTATTAACAAAATACACAAATGGGATCTTATAAGCTATATTATATATATTACTCTAGTACTTGCTGTTTTTCTTTAATGATATGTCCTGGAGATCTTTTCCTGTCAGTACCTCATTCATGTTATTATAAAAATAATATGTAGACTAGGAAGTACAAGTTCAAAAAGTTGAGGATGATCTAAAATGGGAAGTGAAGAACTCCTTGCCACCTGTCCCCGAGTTCTCTTTCTTAGAAGTAACCACTTTTCAATGTATTTGCATTTTATTCTTTAAGTGATTACCTCCTTAACTCTTAAACACATACTTAATATTGCTCTCTTTCCCCATCCAGCAGCTTGAAGCACTGTCTATTCCTCCATGAAGAAAAATGAAAATGGGGATGTGGCTTTTATACTCTCTCACTCTTGCCAAAAAAATTTTTTTTTAAGATTTTATTTATTTATTTGAGAGAGGGAGAGAGAAAGAGCAGGAGTTGAGAGTCAGAGGCACAGATAGATTGTGCTGAGTGGGGAGCCTGACACAGGGCTGGATCCCAGGGCACTGGGTTCGTGACCTGAGCCTAAATCAGATATTTAACTGACTGAGCCACCCAGGTACCCCTCACTCTTGCTAAGTTTTATTAGTTAACATTTACTTTAGTTTTTTGTTTTTGTTTTTGTTTTTTTTCCTAATTGATTACCTTACAGCTGATATATCGTATATCTCTGACACTTAGGATGTAAAATGGGAGATGGAAATTCCCTTTCAGCCATATCATTACTTTCACATCATTGAAGTTAATAATGTCTACACATTGATCTATAATTTTGATAAGACTACCCTGCTTTCTTTGGACATGGAATCTGAAACTTGAAAACCAGTATGTAACAATTGTTATGTGTGTCTCCTTTATTCAAAGTGACTGGATCCATAAATAGAAAATGAGAATCCATAGTAATCACTAACCTTGTCCCATTGAAGGGAAATGTTACAAATGTCAGGTCAAGATTTTATAGTTCTTCAGAGGCCCAGAGTCATACTCCATTTTAGCTTGCTTTGTGTTTGAACCAAGACTTTCTTGTTATTCTTATTGAAAGGATAATCATGCCCTAGTGCTGTCTGTGTCATTTCGCCTTACTACTTCTTCAAAGTCACCAGTTACAGTTATCATACTGAGACTTCTTCTCATTGTGGTCCTTGGCCATTCTGTTTTTTATCTGGGTCTCATGTCTTTCTCTTCCTTGGATTTTCTAAAAATATCTTCTGTCTATCCTATTTCAGGTTCCTAAAAATGTGTAACCTCCATAGCACCTAACAACAGTACTTTGAAGATAGTAGATGCTTTATTAATAATTTTGGAGTTATTGAGTAGATGAATAAACCAAAGTTTTGGTCCCCGCACCCCCAGTATCATGGCAACATAAACATATAGGCAAAAGGAAAGCTCCTGGCTGGAAAAGTTTATGAAGTTCCTCCCCCAAATGGGGGGCCATTCATTTACTACTTGGGGATCTCCAAAGACAGTTTTTAGAATCTTCCATGGCAATCTGTTCCTTCAGTGACCAATGCTTTGCTTCCTAATATCTAGTTCAAATGACCATGTGACATCACATAATTTTCCAAAGTGATACGGTGTCTGGATCAATCTGTACATTCTCTTCCAGATCTTTTATTTAAAAATCTACTAAAGGTAATAAAACTGTGTTGGTTTCTTTTAGGCTGAGGATGGATGAGTTGCTATGAATTTTGAGATCCTTTATTGTCATATTTTATCTAGTTAGAGCCATACTATATTAGGATAAATCTGCTCCTGGGTTGCTTGGGTGGAATTTTTCCCTTTGGCTGGCAGTCTTAATATGCCTTCTTTGGCTCTTGATCTATATAACATAACTCCTAAAAGCATGAACTGTGGAAAAGAAATTTTTCAGACTTTTGATTTGATTGCATATCCTGTGTGTGATCTTTGCCACTTCTCTAAAGATAGGAAGAATGGCCATAAAGGAAGGTTTTTTTAAATTTTTTTAATTTTTTTTTTATTTTTTTTTATTTTATTGACTCTTACTGCAGGCTTCAGTTCAGGATGACAAGGAATGAGTTTCACATTCCTGAAACAGTCCCTGTAGCAGATTTCAAGGCCAGGCATTATACCCCATGATGGAAGATTCCTTAAATTCTTCCTGTGGAATAATTCCTCTAGACCCTAGAAACATTGAAAAATTTTTAAAAAGACCTAAATTATAGTCCTCAGTCAAATCATTGTAGTGGCCTTGTGCTATAATTCTGTCCTAAAATTGGCTTTGGCACAAACATTTTTCCTTCTATTTGTTTATGCTGTTCCCTCCACCTTGTTGGGTTTTTCTGTCTACGTATATTTATTTAGGGTGACATTAAAGAATTTAATATCCATGATGGCAGAGGCATCAACCAATCAGTGTAGATGCAGTAATTCTTTTTTACCCTCTGGACTGTAGTAATTGGTTCAGAGGTCTTATCTGTTAGAATTAAGGTTTTTAAGAGCCACTACCGTCTTCTCTGTATTATTACACAGCATAACAGCACTTAATGCCTTGTACATAATGGGAACTTGCCATGTATTTGTAGAGGTCATCCTTTTTTCGTCCCCAGGTATAAGCCAGAAACCAAAGCCACCATCCTTAAGTGCCGGTGGAAAAGCAGATGTGACATAGGAATGAATCAAGAGGGAAGGCAGGAGGTATATGGAGGAACAGAACCAAGGGTTTAAGTGGATGCTTCTGTTTTATTCATTAACTTCATTAGGGTGGTTCTAGTGGGCAGAAGTGATGGCCCTGCCTGTTCAAAGGGGGAAAGAGAAGAAAACTACTCATTCAGGTTTGCCCCTTCAAGCCACCTGTGTCCCTTCTCATCTCTCTGTTTCCCAAAGCTTCTCTGCCCTGCTGTTTCTTGGGAAGAGTTACAGTCTGGAAGATTAAAGGCAGCTCTTGCCAAAGTGGGATTAAAGTTCATAAGGTGGGAAAAAGAATGATTAACCTCAAGAATCTATCCTCTTTACAACCCAACAACAAACTAAGCATTCCATAAAAGTTAATTTAGAAACAAGAGGGGGAAAGTCGTGTATCCTCAGGCCATCTTCACCTCTGTGCTTGTTTTTATAGGATAGTTTTCACTCCCATGGAAGAATGGATTTTGCGGAAGGTTTACAGAACCATCCAAAGCTCATACCGCCTTCACTGATGGCTGTGTGCCATCGTTTTAATTTGAGGAATGAATGCCTCTTTTCTTAGGATCTCCTCATTGAACATTATCCTTTGGATCTTTCCAAAATAATGATATGTATTGTTTTATTTTTTATTGCTACGTACAAAAGTAGTACTATATGCCATCCAGGGAGAGATGCCATCAATCTGAAGATGTAGTCCAATTTCAGATATACTAAATATGAAGAAAAAAGGTGCACCTTGGATTTGATGAAATTTAGTGCATGTCCACTTTAAAGAACTTATAAACAATAGGAAAGCGTAAATACAAATATGTCATATTGTCACCATGCACAGATCATATTCTTCATAACTATTTGGTTTAATTCCATCTAGTGTCTCATTCTGTACTTGGACACATATGGGTTTGTTTTTTTTTTTTTTTTTTTAGAAAATTAGTATTATCTTAGATACAATGTTTTAAACCCTTTTTTCATTACTTTCATATCTTGAGCATTTTTCCTTATTAAATATTCCTTGAAATGTGATTTTTAAAAATGGCTTAAATATTACTCCCCTACTTTTGGTGGTTTAATGCATCTCTGGTGTTTATTTGATATCATGTATATTGCTCTGGTGAATATCTTTGTACACATATCTTTGCAACTGTGATTATTGCTTTAGGAAAAAAACACTAGAAGTGGAATACCTAGATGAGAGGAGGGTGTAACTATTTTATTTTTTTTAAGTTTTAATTTTTTTAAAAAAGATTTTATTTATTTATTCATGAGAGACACAGAGAGAGAGAGGGGCAGAGACACAGGCAGAGGGAGAAGCAGGCTCCATGCAGGGAGCCCAACGTGGGACTCCATCCCAGTTCTCCAGGATCATGCCCTAGGCTGAAGGCGGCGCTAAACCGCTGAGTCACCCGGCTGCCTGGGTGTGACTATTTTAAAACTGTACATATCAGACTGTCACAATGTACATTCCACCACAGTGCATGAAATGTGGCTGTCAGTTACTACCACTGGCCTCCTTTCCCTCACCCCAGATAATACTGAACATTGCAATTTCTAAGTATTTTGTCACTTCAAAGAGGAAAAGTAGCATGCTGCTGTTTGAAACCGCATTTTTAAATTTATTGAAGAGGTCGAACTTCTTCTATGTTTCTTGGCCACTTGCATATTTCTTTCTGTTACTGTTCGGCATCTGATCGTCATTTGCCCGTTTTTCTGTTAAGGTGTGTTTGATTTTCTTCACATTTCCTGTATGCAACCCTTTGGCCTGCTTCCCAGGTGTTTTTTCATATTTCTTTTGGATTTCCACTTAGATATTTAATGTTATTTTTTTTTAGTTGAAGCATCATTACCTGATGATAATGATTTTTAATACTTGCATTAAATAGCCGTATTTGAAATCATTTTACTACTTTTATGCTCACTGATAATTTTCATGTGAGTTTTTTTCTTTTAAAAACTTATTTTTTATTTTTTTTTAAATTTTATTTATTTATGATAGTCACAGAGAGAGAGAGAGAGAGGCAGAGACACAGGCAGAGGGAGAAGCAGGCTCCATGCACTGGGAGCCCAATGTGGGACTCGATCCTGGGTCCCCAGGATCGCGCCCTGGGCCAAAGGCAGGCCCAAACCGCTGTGCCACCCAGGGATCCCCTAAAAACTTATTTTTTAAATTGAGGTATAATTGACATGTAATATTAGTTTCAGATGTACAACATAATGATTTGATATTTGTATACATTGTGAAACGTTCTCCACGGTGAGTCTAGTTAACATCGTCATCTTACATAATGTGAAACTGAATAGAGGAAACTTCATTTATAATAGAGTTGGGAGAGCAGAGAAGGGAGCTCTCTTGCCCTACCAACTTATTTTCGGGTCAGAGGCCAGCAGTAAGATACTACTTTACTGCCCCAGGAACAGGGAGGAAGATTTTCCACTTGCCTCACAATAGCCCAACCAGTGAGAAACTGCCACGACTCAGCCAGTGAGAAATCCTTACTGCCCTGAACTCTCACTTGCCTCCAGTGGGCTTTTGTTCAAGCAGCCTCTCCCAACTCCTCCTTTTCCTTTGTAAAGTAGCATTCCTTTTTTTTGTTCTCTGAAATTGACTGTTGTTTTGCCATAGTTCAAGTGTCCTGAATTGCAGTTCCCCTGTCATTCTTGAATAAACCCATTTTGCTAGTAAGATAACTGGCTGTTTTGTTTTCAAGGTCAGCAGTAGTTAGGAAACACGTTTTTTTTTGTTTTTTTTTTTGTGATAAGAAATTTAAAAATCTGCTTTCTTGGCAATTTTACATTACATTACATTACATCCCCATGACTTCTTTATTTTATAACCAGAAAATTGTACCTCCTGACCCCCTTTACTCATTTTTCCCACTCCCCATACCCCACATCAGGCAGTCACCAGCCTGTTTTCTGTATCTTTAAGCTTGTTTTTTTGTTTTATTTTATTTATTTATTTTTTAAGGATTTTATTTATTCATGAGACACACACACACACACACACACACACACACAGGCAGAGGGAGAAGCAGGCTTCATGCAGAAAGCCTGATATGGGACTCAATCCCAGGACCCCGGGATCACAATATGATCCAAAGGCAGATGCTCAACCACTGAGCCACCCAGGTGTCCCTGTTTTTGTTTTAGATTCCACATATAAATGAGATCTATGGTATTCATATCTCTCTGTCTGACATATTTCATTTAGACCTCCTTGCCCTGGAGGTCTACCCATGTTGTTGTAAATGGCAACATTTCATACTTTTTTTATAGCTAGTGTTCCGTTGTATCTATGTACCATAATTTCTTTACCCATTCATCCATCAGTGGGTAGTTGGTTGTTGTAAATAATGATGCAGTGAACATGGTGATGCATATGCCTTTTTGAGTTAGTGTGCTCATTTTCTTTGGGTAAATATGAAGAAGTGGAAGTTTTATTTTTATGGTAGTTCTATTTTTAATTTTTTGAGGAACCTCCATACTATTTTCCATAGTGGCAGTACTAATTTACATTGCTATGAAGAGTGCAAAAGTTTTTTTTTTTTTTTTAAAGATTTTATTTGTTTATTCATGAGAGACACAGAGAGAGAGGCAAAGACACAGGCAGAGGGAGACAGACTCCCTGACTCCATGCAGGGAGCCTGATGTGGGACTCGATCCTGGGACTCCAGGATCACGCCCTGGGCCAAAGGCAGGTGCTAAACTGCTGAGCCACCTAGGGATCCCCCAAAAGTTTTTTCTCCATAACCTTGCCAACATTATTATTTCTTGTCTTTTTTTTTTTTTTTTTAAAGATTTTATTTATTCATGGGAAACAGAGAGAGAGAGAGAGAGAAGAGAGAGAAAGAAGCAGGCTCCATGCAGGGATCCCTCCAGGATCACACCCTGGGGCTGGGGGGGGGGGAGCGGGGGAGAGAAGCAGGCTCCATGCAGGGATCCCTCCAGGATCACGCCCTGGGCTGAAGGTGGCACTAAACCGCTGAGCCACCCAGGCTGCCCTTGTCTTTTTTATAGTAGGCATTCTGACCAGTGTGAGGTATTATCTCATTGTGGTTTTAATTAGCATTTCTATGATGATTAGTGATATTGAACACCTTTTCATGTACCTCTAGAGAAATGTCTCCTCAAATCTTCTGCCTATTTTTAATTGGATTGCTTGCTTTTTGCTTTTGAGTTGTAGGAGTTCTTGGATAATATGTTTTGGATATTAACCTCTTATCAGATATGTGATTTGCAAATATTTTTTCCCATTCCATAGGTTGCCATCTTGTTGATGGTCTCCTTTGCTGTGCAGAGCTCTTTATTTATTTGTTTTTGTTTGTTTGTTTGTTTATGAGAGGGGGAGTGGGGCAGGCAGAGGAGAGAGAGAATCTCTCTAGCAGACTCCACGCCCAGTATGGAGCCTGACTGGGGGCTCAATCTCACAGCCCTGAGATCATGGCCTGAGGCAAAATCAATAGTCAGACATTTGACTGGCTGAGCCCCCCAGGCACTCCTGTGCAGAGCTTTTTAGTTTGATATAGTCCTACTTGTTTACTTTTGCTGTCATTGCTTTTGCTTTTGGTGTCATATTTAAAAAGTCATTGCTTAGACCTATGTCAAGGAGCTTACTGCTATGTTTTCTTTTTGTATTGTGGTTTTATTTAAATGAAGTATAGGCTCTAACAAGTTTGTCATGAAGGTTAATGGCAAAGGAATGGTGGTAGCTTATATTCTCTGAGTTTTTATATTGAAAGTGACTATACCTTCACATGCTGCTACCTCCTTAGATAGCTATAGGATTCTTGTGTCGCACGCAGTCTTCCTACCTGAAAACTCTGGATATTGTTCCCTTGAGCTCTAATACTTGATGTTTGAGAGATGTCTAAGATCATCTTTGTTTTGATTCTGTAGTGATAAATTATGGTTTTTCTTTTAACATTTGTCATATTTTGTATTTAATTTTTGAACAGAATATGTTTATGTATTTCAACAACCATTTTGTAGTACAGAGTCCCTTCACAACTTTGAGCAATATCCTCTGTTCTTTGGTGGTTCTTTCATCTATCCTTTTCCTGCTTTCTTTCTAGGATTCTTCATATATTTTGGCTTCCAGAATCTGTCCCTTATTTCTTAGCTGTTCTGTCACTAATTTTCATATTCCCTCCAAGTTCTAGGAGAATGTTTTGAGTTCCCTCATCCACTTTCAATTTGAATTTTGTGTAGCATGTATTCTGTTGTTCACTCCATCTTCCATCATTTTAAATGAAAGGACACTATTTAAAAAAGAAAGTCAACTCCAAGCAATCTTTCCTGATGGCAGATTATTCCATCTTCATGTCTACTTGCCCCATTTTCACAGATGCAGTGCTTCCTTAAATCAAGTGTCTTCTTAAAATATTGAGAATTTTATAAAAAATTTGTCCTGTCAGTTTGAGTAAAACCTTTTGAGCAGAGACAGTTTCAAAGTGGTTCCTTTCCTTTGAACTGCAGTGTTTTTACATGAGTCTGGTGATTTGTCTCTGTCTGTTTCTTCCTTCAGAAGGAGGACTAGTACTGGTTTATGGGCAAATTGGTGTTGAGATTGTTTCTTTTGAAAACTTGGTGTACATTCCCAGCCAAATCCTTCCATCGAAGTATGGAAGGATGAAAATGTATCCTTCTTTGGCCAGATAAGAGATTTCAAGAATTGGAGTGTCCTGAATAACTCATTTTGATCTCCGTGTGGTATAGATGCTTGCCCAATGGACAAACCATGACAGCTTATGGTGCACCTACTTGTTCTAGTTTCTTACCTCAGCTATGTCAGGCTGTCTTCTCAAAGTGGCAGCTTGTACCAGCAGCACATCCTGGGGTCTGTGGGTGTCACAGGTTGCTTGCATTTAAGATTGCCCCGTGGAGGCAAGGGGCCTGCCCCCTGGCTGCCCTGTAGCCTGTCAGACCTTCCCAGTTCTTTTGAATTTGAGGGTGAGCACTCCCGGAATCGGCTTGCTGTATTTACTAGGGTGCTGCTCCTTCAGTGTAGACACTCATGTGTCAGCCCTCTTCACCCTTTCTTTAATCTCCTCCCGCCTAAGCCTATCCAGAACAAACCCTCGCAATTTCTGGCATATTGAGCACCTTTCTCTAATATTCAGTGCTGACAAAAGTCTTGATCTAATTGAATAGTCCCCTGATCATGTCCTTGGGGAATCTGGGAATGGGGCAGCTTGAGAGGCCTGAGTCTGTACCGACATCTTGCCACAAAGCTTCCCCTCCCCCCTTTCAGTGGCTATTAAATTCTGAATATGTTCTCAGTCATGGATGTCCCCATGTCTAGGAAAAATAAGGTCATAAATATTAAGATTGAGCGATGAGAATGGACAGGTGAGTAAGAATGAAAAGCTTCAGTGACTGCGTGAAGCCAGGAAGATTGGATTTCAGTATTGGGCCTATTTAGCTCAGGAGTGTGCCTTTAACGAAGCTCCTGATTGTTACTTTAAGGAATCTGGGATGAAATAGCCCTGGTAACACACTGGACAACAAAACCAAGGAAGTAAGGGGCTGGGTTAAATTTGGGATGACTGACTGCCCCAGTTGGTCCGTGTGGGAGGGGAATCTCAGCAGGTGGGATTTCAGGAGAATTGTGGGCATGATTCAGTCACCCTGGCGGAAATTAATGCCTTTGCATCTATGGTCTTTTATATATGAGATGAGATTTCATGCTACAGTGAATGTCCAGAGCTCTCTTCACCCACTGACAGAGCACACAGCATTTAGCCAGCAAAGTGAGGGCTTTTCTATTTGTTTTGTTGAATAAATTCTACAAACTCTGATTCCACTTGAATATAGAATTAGTCAGTGTTTAGCTGTATTCTGAAATAGCTCTAACAAATAGACATCTTTAGTGTTTTCTTCCTAAAAATTAAGAGTCGTGTTTTGTAAAGCTAGCAAATGTTTTTAGCATATCTTTTAAGATGTACATACAGTCCATGAAGTTGGAGCCACTTGTACAGACTTAGGGTTTTAGATAAATTAGAAGCTCTTGGATGAAAATTACAGGGTTTTTTCTAGAAGCCATAATGGATTAGAGACAGGTGGGAGCAATTTCAAAAGAGTTGTTTGATTCGGAAATTGCCAAGGATTTGAATAAAGGTATAGGGCTCAGTGTATTCTTTCGAATGCTGTGTTTGCCCCTTGGCCTGCATCAGACTAGTTGCCCCTCAGTGGAACAAAAGCACTTAACCAATGTTCATTAAGATGTTTTCTCTTTAGGGCACCTGGGTGGCTTAGTTGGTTAAGCATCTGCCTCTGGCTTAGGTCGTGATTCCCGGGGTCCTGGGATCCAGCCCAGCTCCTTCCTGCTCAGTGGGGAGTCTTCTTTCTCCCTCTCCCCTTGCTGCTGCTGTGCATTCTCACTCTCTCTCCCAAGTTAATAAAAATCTTTTTAAAAAGATGTTTTCACTTTCTCTATGATGTCCATGGATCCTAGTACTAATAGCATAGGATCAGTGAGGCTTTTATTTGTGTAAATGAGAAGGGCATTTATGTATTTCTTAGAAATTGATTTCAACCCTTTATGGGAATCTGCCTGAGGAAACCTCCTCCAGCCTCTGCTCTTCATTTTGTTCTTTTAGACAAAATAGTCCAGGTTAACCAGAAATTCTCAGGTGTGTTTAACCAGAGGCGTCAGAGGGGGGTCAGACTGAAAGGGAGTCTCTCACTTAGCCTTCATCAGGCTTGAAACCACGCTTCTGAGCCCAGCTGCCGAGGTTGGGTCCTTTCCTTCCTTCCTTGTCCTCTCCTTTGTATTTAAAACTCCACAATTGTCACTCCCGTCTCTGTCCTCACCTTTCACTGCATTTTGTAACACTGTTTTCACATCAACCTAATGTTTTGTGACTTAATCATCTTTAATCATTCTTTCCTTTGATAACTCCCAGTACTGCTCTTAATTTCACTCTCTCCCCTCCTTCCCTCCTCCATCCAATCTTTTAGCAGGTCTTCTGTTTTTCTCTAAAGCATTCTGGACCTGATCACTGCTCACCATCTCCTGCTCAGTCATGGTGGTCCACATCACCATCGGCTCCCACGTGGAGCAGCAGCTTCCCCACAGGTCTTCCTGCTCCAAAGCCTGCCCTTTTCCATCCTCCCTTTTTTCCAGAAAGCTGTCAGAGTGGTCTACTCAGACTTAGATCACCCTTTTTTCCCCTGCTTAAAGTTTTCTAATCGTTTCCCATTGTATCTAGACTTAAGCCCCACATTCTGACTGTGACCAACGGCGACCACCTTCATCTGTTCACCTTTCCCTCTCCACCTTGAGCACCTTGCTGCAGTCTCCAGTACAGTGAGCTTATTCAGTGCCTTGGTGCCAGCTCTTTCTTCTGCTGGGAATTCTCTCATCCCAGATGTTGGTGTTGCCAGGATCCTCGTTATTCAGATCTCAAGCCAACTTAGCTCTCCCCAGCAATAGTTCCATATCTAGTAGTGTGTTATTCCTTCACACCCCCACTAATTCTTATACTTCTTAAATTGTCCTGTTTTCTCCAGAGCAAGTCATGTCTGAATTTCTTGTTTATTTACTTACTCTATATCTTCCCCATCCTGATGTAACCCCCATGAAAGCAAGGACTTTGTTTTGTTCACTGTGCCCAGAGTAGTACCTGGCACAAAGTAGTTCTTCATCTACATAGTGAATGAAATGATGTGAGTGTTTTCCTTTGCCATGAGAACACCCTAGGAGAAAAACTATATAGTTATATACCTGCATATTGGTCTCAAGACTGTGAGCTATGGACTGTTAAATAATTTTCCAAAGACTTTTCAGTTGATAATTTTTTAAAAGATAGAGTTTATTTTTAGAGCAGTTTAGGCTCCTAGCTCCTAGTGGTTACAATTATTACAATTGATTAACCTACTTTGACATATCATTATCACTCAGAGTCTATGTTTTACAATGGAGTTCACTCTTGTTGTTGTCTATTTTATGGATATGTTTTATGTATTTAAGAAATGTATTATGACATATCTTCCATTATAGTATCATACAAGATAGTTTCACTGCCCTAAAAATCCTCTGTAACCCTTCTATTCATTCCCTCCCTCCACTCAACTCTTACCATCTATTTACGTTCTCTGCAGTCTTGTCTTTTCTAGAATGTTGTATAATTGGAATCTTAGAGAAGATAGCCTTTTCCAATTGGCTTCTTTCACCTAATGATATGTATTTAGGTTTCCTCATTTCTTTTCATTTATTGATAGCTCATTTCTTTTTAGTGCTGAATATTATTCTATTGTCTGAATGGGCCACAGTTTATCCACCTACTGACAGATATTTTGGTTGCTTCCAAGTTTTGGCACTTGTTCATAAAGCTGCTCTAAACATCTGTTCACAGGTTTTTGTGTGGACCTAAGTTTTCATTTCATTTGGATGAATATCAAGGAGGGCAGATGCTGAATCTTATGGTGAGAATAGGTTTAGTTTGTAAGAAACTACAGAACTGGGCAGTCTCAGTGGCTCAGCGGTTTAGCGCCGCCTTCAGCTAAGGGCATGATCCTGGAGTCCTGGGATCAAGTCCCACGTTGGGCTTCTTGCATGGAGCCTGCTTCTTCCTCTGCCTGTGTCTCTGTCTCTCTCTTTGTCTCTCATGAATAAATAAATAAAATCTTAAAAAAAAACACAAAAAACCCCTACAGAACAAATAGCCTTCCAAAACAACTATATCATTTTGTATTCCCATCAGGAACGAATGCATGTTCTATTTTTACGTTATTTGTGTCAGCATTTGGTGTTACCAGTTATCAGTGGATTTTGGCCCTTCTAATAGGTGCTTAGTAGTGTCTTTTAATTTGCAATTCCATGACAAATGGTTGTTATAATTTGCAGTTCCATGACAAATGATAATGAGCATCTTTTCATGTGCGTATTTGCAGTCTGTATATTGGTGAGGTGTCTGTTCAGGTCTTTTGCCCATTTCTTCAGTAAAGTTGTTTGTTTTCTTGTTGAGTTTCAAGTGTTCTTTATATTTTGAACTGCAGCCCTTTATTGAGCATGTCTTTTGCAAGTATTTTATCCCAGTTTGTAGCTTGTCTTCTTATTTTCATGACAATGAGTTTAACAGAACAGTTTTTAATTTTTATGAAGTGCAGTTTACCAATTACTTCTTTCCTGGGGTGTGCTTTTGGTGTTTTATCCAAAGACTCATCATTAGCCCAAAGTCATCTAGATTTCCACTTCTGTTATTTTTTAGTTTTAGACATTTTATATTTAGATCTATGATCCATTTTGAGTTAATTTTTGTGAAAAGTGTAAAGTTTGGTTCTAGATTCTTAGATTTTTTTTTTTTTTTTTTTTTACATGTGGCTATCCAGTTGTTCCAACACCATTTATTGGAGAGATTATCCTTGCTATTGTATTATTGCCTTTGCTCCTTTGTCAAAGATCAGTTGACCATATTTATGTGGCTCTTTTTTCTGGATTCTCTTTTCTTCTGTTCCATTGATCTCTTTGCCCATTCTTTTGCCAATAAGACATTGTCTTGATTACTCTAGTTTTATAGTAATTTTTGAAGTTAGGTAAGTCCAACTTTGTTCTTCTTCAATATTGTGTTGGCTATTTTGGGTTTTTGCCTCACTATAGAAACTGTAGAATCAGTTTGTCAAAATCCACAAAATAACTTATTGGGATTTTGATTGGGATTGCATTGAATCTATAGATCAAGTTGGGAAAAACTGACATATTGACAATATTGAATCTTTCCATGAACATGAAATATCTCTCCATTGTTTAGTTCTTTGATTTCATTAGGGTTTTTGGTTTTCCTTTTTTTTTACTTTTTTCTTTATTTTTTAGTAGAGAGAAGGAAAACAGGGAGAGAGAGAATCTTTCAAGTAGGATCCAGTCTCCCACTATGGAGGCTGACTTGGAGCTTTCTCAAAAGCCTGAGATTGTAACCTGAGCCAAAATCAAGAGTCAGATGCTTAACCAACTGAACCTCCCAGGCGCTCCTTTGGTTTTCTTTATGTAGATCCTTGTACATATTTTGTTAGAATTTATATCTAAGTATTTTATTATGGGGGATGCTAATATAATTGGTAATAAATTTTTACTTTCAAATTCCACTTACTCATTAGGAAACTGATTGACTTTTGTATATTAAGCTTATATCCTACTGCCATGCTAAAATTGCTTATTAATTCCAGGAGAGTTTTTTGTTGTTGATTCTTTTGGATTTCCTACAGAGACAAGTCATATCATCTGTGAAGAAGGAGTTTTATTTCTTCCTTCTCAATCTGTATACCTTTTTTTTTTTTTTTTTGGCTGATTTCATTAAACACTTCCGGTGTGCTATTGAAAAGGAATGATAAGAAGAGACATTCTAGGGATCCCTGGGTGGCTCAGTAGTTTAGCGCCTGCCTTAGGCCCAGGGCGTGATCCTGGAGTCCCAGGATCGAGTCCCACATCAGGCTGCCTGCATGGAGCCTGCTTCTCTGCCTGTGTCTCTGCCTCTCTCTCTCTCTCTCTCTCTCTCTGTCTCTCATGAATAAATAAATAAAATCTTTAAAAAAAGAGAGAGAGAGAGAGAGAGAGAGAGAGAGAAAAGAAACATTCTGGCCCTGTTCCCTATCTTAGTGAGAAATCAAGTTTAAATATGATGTTAGCTGTAGATTTTTTTATAGATGATCTGTGTAACATTGAACAAATTACTCTCTAGTCCTAGTTTACTAAGTGTTTTTATTATGGATTTGTGTTGGATTTTGTCAGATTTTTTTTCTGCATCTATTGATATGATCATGTGATTTTTTTCTTTAGCCTGTTGATGTGCTGGGATATATTTATTGATTTTCAAATATTGAGCCAGCCTTGCATACCTGGATAAATTTCACTTGATAGTTCTGTATAAGTCTATAAGATGTATATAAAAGTATATAAAATATATATTATTGGTTTCTATTTTCTGGTATTTTGTTGAGGATTTTTGCATTCGTGTTCTTGAGAGATACTAGTTTGCAGTTTTCTTTTCTTCTGATATCTTTGTCTGGTTTTGGTATTAGGGTATTTTTGGTCTCATAGAGTGAATTAGGACGTCTTCCTTCTTTTTTCTTGTGGAAGAAATGGTAAAGAATAGATATAATTTTCTCCTTAAATGGTTGGTAGAATTTACCAGTGATCCCATATGGGCTTGATGCTTTCTGTTTAAGAAGGTAATTAATTTTGACTCAGTTTCTTCAGTACACATAGGCCTATTCAGATGATCTATTTCTTATGTGAGTTTTGGCAGATTGAATCTTTCAAAGAATTGATCCATTTCATCTATATTTTTGAATTTGTAGACAGAGAGCTGTTCATAATTTTACTTTATTTGCCTTTTAATATCCATAGGATCTGCACTGATGTTCCCTTTTGTATTTCTGGTATTAGTAATTTGTATTTTTCCTTTTTTTTCTTAGCCTGGACAGAGGCTTATTGATTTTATTGATCTTTTCAAAGAACCAGCTTTGTTTCATTGACTTTCTCTGTTGATTTTCTGTTTTTTATTTCATTGATTTGTTCTAGTTATTTTTTTTTACCTTTAGATTTAATTTGCTCTCCTTTTTCTAGTTTTCTAAGATTGAAGCTTATATTACAGAATTTAGATCTTTTTTTTTGTAATGTATGCATTCAGCATGTTAAATTTTTCCCTTTGAAGTGCTTTTGCTGCAGCTCACAAATTTTGATGTTGTATTTTTATTTTCATTTAGTTGAAAATACTTTAAAATTTCTCTTGAGATTTCTCCTTTTTTATTTTAAAAAAAGATTTTATTTATTCATGAGAGACACAGAGATACAGAGACATAGGCAGAGAGAGAAGCAGGCTCTATGCAAGAAGCCTGATGTGGTATTTGATCCCAGGAATCCAGGATCATGCCCTGAGCCAAAGTCAGATGCTCAACCGCTGAGCCACCCAGGGGTCCCGAGATTTCTTCTTTTACTATGTTATTTAGAAGTTGTTTAATCTTTTAAGTATTTTAAGATTTTCTAGCTGTCTTTTTGTTAACTGATTTGTGATTTAATTCCTGTATGGTCTGAGAGCAGACATTGTATGATTTCTAATCCTTTAAATTTGGGTTGTTTTTATGTTTGTTTTGTTTTTTATTTTGTTCTGGTCCCAGAATGTGGTCTATCTTGGTAAATGTTCCATATGAGCTTGAGAAGAATATGTATTTAGCTCTTTTTGGATGAAGTAGTCTACAAATGTCAGTTATATCCAATTGATTGATGGTATTCTTGAGTTCAGCTGCGTCCTTATTGATTCTGTACTTAATGGATCTGTCCTTTTCTGATAGGAGATGTTGAAGTTTCCAACTATAATAGTGGACTTGTCTATTTCTCCTTCTGTTTTTATTTTTTTAAGATTTTATTTATTTATTCATGACAGACATACACACAGACACACAGAGAGGGAGAGAGAGAGGCAAAGACATAGGCAGAGGGAGAAGCAGGCTCCATGCAGGAAGCCTGATGTGGGACTCGATCCCAGAACTCCAGGATCATGGCCTGGGCCAAAGGCAGATGCTCAACCGCTGAGCCACACAGACATCCTTCTCCTTGCTGTTGTATTAGATTTGCTTCATATAATTCAGCTCTCTTTCAAGGCACGTACACATAAGAATTGCTATATCTTCACGAAGGATTGACTCCTTTATCACTTTGTAATGCCCTTTTTATCCTTGATAATTTCTTTGTTTTGAAGAAACAAAGACTGAAATTCATATAGGTGTTCCAGCTTTGTTTTGATTAGTGTTAGCATAGAATGTCTTTCTCCCCTGCTTTATTTTTAGTTTATATGTGACCTTATACTAAGTGAATTTCTGTAGACAACATATAAATAGTTGGGTTTTGGCTTTTTATCCACTCTGCCAATCTCTGTCTTTTAATTGATATATTTACTCCTCTGACATTGAAAGTGGCTATTGATATAATTGGTTTAATAGCTACCTTATTTGTTAATATTTTCTATTTGTTGCTCTTATTCTTTGTTCTGATCTTTTTCTTTGGCCATCATTTCTTCAGATAATTTTTTTCAGGTAATTTTTTTCTATCCTTCTTCTTCTTCTTTCTTCTTTCTGCTTTCTTCTTTCTTCTTCCTCTTCTTCCTCTTCTTCCTCTTCTTCCTTCTTTTTTTAAGATTTATTTATTTAGGGGCACCTGGATGACTCAGTTAAATGTCTGCCTTTAGCTCAGGACATGGTTTCAGGGTCCTGGGATTGAGCCCTGCATCAGGCTCCCTGCTCAGTGGGGAGTCAGCTTCTCCCTCTTCCTCCACTCCTCCCCCTGCTCGTGCTCTTTCTCTGTCTCTCTCAAATAAATAAAAATCTTAAAAAAATTTTATTTATTTGAGAGAGAGCATGTGCACACAGGAGCAAGAGAGAGACACAAAGGGAGAGGAGAGAGAAAATCCAAGCAGACTCCACGGTGAACACAGAGCCTGATGCAGGGCTTTATCCCATGACCTCTGAGATCATGACTTGAGCTGAAACCAAGAGTCATATGCTTAACTGGCTGAGCCACCCAGGTGCCCTGTGTCATTCTCCTCTTCTGAGAATCAAATTATATTTATGTTAAACTGATCAGTAGTATCTCATAGGTCATTGATGCCCTTTCATTTATCTTAGTCTTTTTTTCTCTGTGTGCTTTATTTTTTGGTAGTTTTTATTTCTGTGTATTCTAATTCACTGGTTTTTTTTCTGCAATGTCTAAAGTGCTGTTTATTTCATTCAGTGTAATTTTTAAATTTCAGATATTACATTTTTCATCCTTAGAAGCCTCATTTTATTTACTTATATATATGAAAGATGTGTATATGTGAAAGAAGAGAGTGATATGTATACATCTTATATATACATATGTGTCATGTATCATGTATGTCACATCTTTCATTGCTCTGTTACTCTTTTTCTTATAATATTTTATTTTTAAAAAATATTTATTTATTTATTTTAGAGAGAGAGAGAGAGCATGAGCAGGGGAAGGGTCAGAAGGAGAGGGAGAGAAGCAGACTTCCTACTGAGTGCAGAGCCTGATGTGGGGCTCAACCCTATGATCATAGCCTGTGCCGAAACTAAGAGTCAGATGCTTAATTGACTGAGCCATCCAGGTAGTCCTATGAGATTTTATTTTTAAGTAATCTTTATATCCAACATGGAGCTCAAACTTATTACCCTGAGACCATGAGTCATAATAAGCTCTACCAACCAAGCCAGCCAGGTACCCCTCTTCTCTGTTACTTCTTGAGTGGATGCTAGATTTGTGAATTTTTTTTTGTTAGGTATCTGATTTTGTTAAATTCTTTTAAATAGTGTTAGACTTTGCTCCAATGACTAGTTAAAGTATTTGGAATAACTTGGATACTTTTGAGGCTTGCTTTTAAGCTATTAAGTGGATCTAGGGCAGCCTTTGATGAACTAATTTGGCTCTACTGCTAAGTTGTTGCTTTTCCAAGGACTCTAACCCATTATCTCATAGTAGGTGCCATTCTAGCTGCTGAGAACACAAAATATCCTCAGCCTTACATGAGGTCTGAGATTTTTCAGCCTATCATTTGCTGGTGCTTGTTTTCTTGCTCTTGGGAAGCTTTCATTCACAAGTGGACAGGTCAGTGCTTAGCCACAGATTTGAAGAAACTCTTCTGCAGATATTTACTTGTTTTCTCTTTGTACAGGTTCTCCTGTTCCAGTATTCTGTCTTACAAATCCTTGTTGCCTGGCTTTCCTAAACTCTAGTCTCTGTCTTCACAACTCAACAAGAGGGAAAACTGAAAACTCTGGGTTCTGTCTGACTCCCCCTTTCCATTCTAGGTAGTAAGCTAGGGCAATCTTAGGGCTCACCTATTTTGTTTGTCTTTGGGATTGTATCTTGCTCTGTTTTCCAGTGTCAGAAACATTTGTTTCCTATTTTTGTTTTCTTTTTTTTTAAATGTATTTATTCATGAGAGACAGAGAGAGAGAGAGAGAGAGAGAGAGGCAGAGACACAGGCAGAGGGAAAAGGAGGTTGCCTGCGGGGAACCTGATGTGGGACTCAATCCTGGATCCTGGGATCACGCCCTGAGCCAAAGGCAGATGTCCAACTGCTGAGCCATCCAGGTGTCCCTACTTTTGGTCCATTTTTATAGTTGTTTAAGGTAGGAAGGCAAACCTTGTCACTGTTACTCCAGAATGTCCAGAAGCAGGAGACCTTCGGCTGACATTTTGCATTTCCATTATTTTGTTTAAAAGTTAATTTTAATGATATGATGGTTTTCTGCCTTTTGGTTTAAATCATTATGAGTGTTGGTATCTTGGTAAGAAGCCTCACTTGCCTATTTAGGAAATCACACACTGCTGGGGACCAGTACTGTTTCCTTCTCTTCTTTGTAATAGAGAAAGTGGTGTCCTAAGCAGAGGTGATAGAGATTTTGCCTGACATGTGGCATCATTTCTTAGAATACACAACAACTTGGCCATTGGTTTTTCTTCCACTGCGTGTGGTTTTAGGCTTATTCTTTAGCTGATGAATTCACCACCTACTCCATTCTTGGGTTGTGAATCCATAGGCTAGAATTCTTTTCTGAGAGCCAAAACTTTGCAACTGCTGAGTTGGTTGGTTTTTTGCCTGGAAAATTGTTAGGGTAAAGTTGATACTTTGATTGGGGAGAGAAAAAGGCAGATTTTCAGATGAAAGCTGTTCCACCCTAAATAGTATAAAAAGGTTTTGGCTTATTATCTAAAGGCATGGGTAGAATTTGATGTATCATGAGAAAGAGAAAGAAGTTCATAAAGAGTAAAACTTAGTGGTGAGTGGTGATCGTAAGACTACACGTAAGTAGGATAACCATGTACTCTTTTGGCTAAAGACAATCCAGGTTTACACCTGTTGTCCTGGAATAATTAACATCCCCTTTCACTCTTGGAAGTGTCATGGTTTTGATGTCTATACATATACTTTATTTATATATATGCAAAGTCATCCTAGTTATAAAGAATGGTTTAAAGAATACAAAGTAGATGTTAATTCCTCAGTTATTGTTGTTCTTGAATGATGGATTTACTGTTTACTTTGTATTTTTGTTGAATAGTTTATAGTGACTAATAAATGTGTGTGTGTGTGTGTGGTTTTATTTTTTTATTTTTTAATTTTTGGTATTTTTCCTACAGATGATCTCAATGCCACCCACCAACACTGTGTTTTGGCTGGTTTACCACCTCGGTTTAGTTCCACCCACCGAGTGGCAGAGGTAAGTGTAAATAAAAATGTGATTCAAACTTAATTGGATGTGACAGCAGTGGTTGAATGAGCAATTTTGCATAGAGTTTTGGAAGAGTATTTGATAGGAAAATTGCTTCCATCGAACTTGACTTTAGCCTTTATTTACTTGCTTTTTTAACTTTGAGTTGTGTTGGATACAGTTTTTAAGAGAATATTCATAGCATGGGATAAGTATATTTTGCTTCTTTGGGGTTATGTTTCTTGGAGAAGGTAAAATGCTATTGGCAGATATTGCTAGTTAGATTTTCTAAGGGGTTTATATCTGTCAAGGTCAAGGACAGGAGATGACCAGAAGCAGATGGGGGGGATTTGTGCGCTTGTGTATATGCTGGCTATGACCGGGCTCTGATGGTTGAGAATTTACATTTCTCTTAACTTTTTGGTCAGGCTTCTGGTCATATGTGAATATAAATTAAGGAGAGAGTTACAGTGGTGCCAGGGAATTTCTGAGCTTCCCTGTTGTGTCCATAAACCAGACTTTATTGCTAAATTCTGCTACCACTTGCAGTGTGGCTGATGGTCAGCTGATTAGACCGGTTCAGAGTGGAAAGTTAAGAGGTGGGAAATACTTAACAGTTACCCTGGAGTACTGTGTGATCGGTTAAGGAGGGTTCCAGACAGCAGGGGAATAATCATGAAAAGGACTGCAGGTTGACCTTGAATCCAAACTTGTTATCTATGCTTTGCTTTGTAGATTGACTTTTCATTATACCACAGGGAGGACCGAGGTGGGAAGTTGAACAGAAGGGATAGTACAAAGTGGCAGGAAGCACAAGCACAAGACCTTCTCAGTCTGAGTCTATAAGGCAGTGGCATGTCCTTCGGGAATTAAATAGCTTTTCTCGTGGTCTGGTCATGTTGCTGTGGGGTAGAGAGGGCATGAGTGTCTACTAAATTAAGATACCATCAAGCCCATGAACCACTCCTTTGTCCCCTTCCCCTTTTCTCCCTGGCCCCTTCTCTTCCATTTGCTCTTTTCCTTTTCTCCCTTGCCCTTCTCTTCCATTTGCTCATCTAAATACTTGAGTCCCTGTGACATGTTTAGCCGCACAACGGGCTTGAGAGAGAGAGCCGTCAACATCATCAATGTGACATCTGTGGACACTACCTTTGTTGAACCTTCCATTTTAACTGGGAAGCCAGGTACCAAACAAACACACAGATAATGATAAAAGAGACCTGGAAGTAAGTTCTGTTAGACAGTTGAGAAGGAAGGAGTATAAGAATGAATGAATGCATGAATGGACAAACAAATGATTGAATGAACTCTTCATTGGATGCTTTCCCTGTGCTGGGCTCTTGGCTGATTCTCAAGCCTGGGTGATTTGGGGATGTCATTGCCATTAGTAGAAATGACCGTTTAAGACATTAGGGGAAGACAGTAGTTCATTCAATTTTAAACAGGCTGAGTTAGAGCTCCCCCATGGAACGGTCCAGCAGATAAATGCAAACAAGGGACAAAAATTCTCCTCCTCCACCTCCTGCAGTAGACATGCCTATACAGAAGCCACCAAAAGGGGCCCCCCAGAGGACAGTTTGAACAGTATCCCTGTGGTCTGGTTTCCTTTTTTCCAGGTGGACCAATTTTATTAGAGTAGCAGTGCTTTCAAAATATGCTGAGGTTCAGCATTTTCTGCTTAAGTCACAGCTGTATTTGTGTCTTCTAAGTTTTAGGCAACATCATGGGCACTAATTAACTTTTATATAAAGAAGCAGGTATATGTAGTGATGCTGTTGAGAGAAAAACATTATCTCAAATCTCTGTCTTTTACAGGCTTTGTACCCAAGTTCAGGCTACTAATTAGACACCTCTACTATGAATGATGTGACCATCTTGCTTTCTGTATTATAGATCAGGGTCAGCACACTATGCCCCGTGGACTAGCCAACTGTTTTTATAAATAAAATTTTAATTGAAACATAGCCACACGCATTTGATTCCATATCGTTTATGGCTGCTTTGGAGTTAACAATGGCAAAGCTGAATAGTTGGAACGAGACCTTAGGCCAGCAAGCCTGTAAGATTTACTATCTGGTCTTTTAAGAAAAAATGGACTAACTCTGTTTTATGTGATCTTATGTATACAGGCTTTAATAATCACCTAAAAGTAAAAAAAAACTTTTTTGAAACATCACCATTTTAATGTAACTTTTTATTTTTGTGAAGAGTAAAAAATGATAATGTTCAGTGTCAGTAAAGTTACAGTGCAACAGATACCTTCATATACTTCTAGAAGTTTTTCTAATTGATATACTTTTTGGAAAGCTATATGGGGATATGTATAAAGTACCATAAAAATATCTTTGATCTCATAACACTGTTTGGAAACCAAACCTAGGAAATAATTAAAAAGGAGTACACACACACTCACACATGTATAAAGATGTTTGCTTAGAGTGATTAAGAGTAGTGAAAAGTTAAAAAAAAAAAAAAAGAGTTGTGAAAAGTTAAACAGAACTTTAGTGCCTCTAGAGTATACGACTAGTAAATTAATATCGCCCCAATGAGCAACCACTGAAAATACTTATTTTGAATACTTAACACACAGAGAAAAACAGAATATACACTGATGTGTACATTCTGATTACAGCTGTGTAGACAAAGAATCATGTACAATAAAAACAATAAAAAAAGGTAAGGTGACAGGATTATGGTTTTTTCTATAAATTTTTATTTCATGTTAAATCATTGTTGTAATAAAAGAGGGAAAATTTTTTTTCTAACATGAAGGTTACATTATTATTTCCATCCAGAGAGGAGATAGGAAATATCTATGATTTGAGGGCAGTGTTGTAGTCCTTACTTATTTTTACTAGAAGTCCTCACTTTTATTTTATGAATGTTTTCTCCTTCATCCAGAATTAACATGGCATGTTTTATCTGTGCCACACAAAATGATTTGTTATTTTCTGTCTCTTCAAAATACATTAGAAACAGATTGTCTTAAGGAAGTGATGTTCTGAATTTCATATTAGTTAAATCAGAAGAAATCTATTTAGTTTTTTTATTACATGTGACTAGATTATATCTGATGGCTCTTGACCTTTATTGGATTTTTTCTTTCTTGTTGGAACAGAAGAAATCTGTTCTCCTGAATATCCTTTATTAACTTAAATTTTATGTATAATTATATTTTGAATAGGTAGCCACTCAAATGGTTCAAAATGCAAAAAGTACCCAAGAAATAGATAGTTTAATATCTGTTTCTTCTAAAGCCAACCAGCTCCTCTTTCCTACTAGCAACCAGTGTTATCAGCTTCTTGTTATCCTTTCTGTGATACTTAGTACATATACAAGCAAATATTTGTTCAATTAAAAACATTTTTTGTACAAGTAGTAGTCTACATACTATTCTGCACTTTTGTTTTAGTAAGGCTTGGTAATAACTACTTAGTAGTAAGTAATTCATACCTTGGGGTAGGCAGTGATTTTTTTTAAGATATGACACCAAAAGCACAAACAACCAAAGAAAAAATAGATAATTTGGACTTTACCAAAGTGAAAAACTGTTATGCTTTAGGGGCTCCTGGGTGGTGCAGTTGGTTGGGTGTCCAACTCTTGGTTTCAGCTCAGGTCATGATCTCAGGGTTGTAAGATTGAGCCTTGTGTTGGGCCATGTGCTCAGCGTGGAATCTGCTGGAGATTCTCTCTCTCCATCTCCCCACCCCCCAATGCTCTCTCTCTCTCTTTCTCTCTCTAAAATAAATAAATAGGGGCACCTGAGTGGACAGTCAGTTAAGTGTTGAACTCCTGGTTTTAGCTTAGGTTGTGATTTCAGGGTTGTGAAATCAAGCCCCGCTTGGGCTTCATGCTCAGCAGTGAGTCTGCTTAAGACTCTCTCTGCCCCTCCCCCCGTTCTCTCTTTCTCTGTCTCTAATAGGTAAATAAATCTTTTAAAAAAATGAATCTAAAAAAAAAAACTATTAGGTTTCAAAATGTTCCATCAAGAAAGTGGAAAGAGAAGTTAGAGAATGTGAGAAAGTATTTTCCCTTCACTTATGTCACAAGGTACTTGTGTGTTTAGAGTATATCAATAACTCTTACAAACTAATAATTAAAAAGATAAATAATCCAGTTTTTTAAATGATAAAAGATCTGAATAGACATGTCTGCAAAGAAGGTGTACAAGTGGCCAATAAGCACACAAAAAGATGTTTGAACATCATTAGTCATCAGGGAAATGCAAATCAAAATCACAGTGAGTTACCACTTCACATCCACTAGAGTAGCTACAGTCAAAATCACAGTAACAAGTATTCATGAAGATGTGCAGAAATTGGAACCCTCATGCACTGCTGGAGGGAATATAAAATGGTTCAGCCACTTTGGAAAAGAGTCTGATCCTTCCTAAGAATTCTACATAGCGTTACTTCATAACTCAGCAGTGCCATAGTTGAGAGAAATGAAAACCTGTACATGAATATTCTTAGCAGCCTGACTCATATTAGGCAAAAGGTGGGAATAAGCCAAAGGTTCATCATATAATGAGTGTAAAACCAAAAGTGGTATATCCATACAATCACATATTACTTAGTGATAAAAGGGAGGGAATTGTCGATACAGGCTACAACATGGATGAACCTTGAACTACCATGCTCAGTGAAAGAAGCCCGCCATAAAAGATCACCTGTTGTATGATTTTATTTATACGAAAGGTCAAGCATAGCCAGACCAGTGGTCATAGAGAGTAGATTCGTAGTTGTCTGGAGCTGGGAAGCTTGGCAGAAAGAGGCAGGTGACTGCTAAGGGGTACAGTTTGTTTTGGGGAGGTGACAAAAATGTTCTAAAATTAATTGTGGCGATTGTTGCATAACTCTGTGAATATACTAAAAACAAAAAATTTCATGTTTTCAGTGTGTGACTTCTCTGACATGTGAATTATGTCTCAATAAAGTTGTTACCTGCCCCTGTCAAAAAAACAGGCTTCGTTATAGGTTCTGTACAAGAGATAAAACTCTGTACGCCCAGAAAGAAAAGCATCCCCATCCCCTTACTTTTGGCTGCAAGTGCGGCTTCACTGTAGTTTATTTAACGAGCCTGCTATTAATGGGGAATTTAGGTTGTTTCCAGTCTTTTGTAATAAATGTCATTGTGATTAGTAACCTCTTACTTGGGTCACTCCATACCTGGGAAAGTAAAGGTGTGAGTAGAGCATGTTTATAGATACAACGTCATTTTAAGAGCAGTTGTAGGAGTGGTTCTGGGACAAAAGTGAGTGGTGATTCAGCTTCACTTTTTGTTTTTTTCTTTGTAGCAGCTTGGAGCTGTTGGGCTCCCAGCACTCTTAGATCTTTATATTAAAATACATATTAGTCAGGCTTCTGTTTTTGGCACCATAACTTTATTTTCTCAGGCTTATCCATGACACACTGTGTAAAATGGCAGTAACCATACAAATAATTTTTGTACCAGGGCATTAGCCTTCAAGGTTATTTCTAAGGGATCTGCTTAAGTTATAAATATTAAAATAAAAATACTTTGGGGATACATTTTCCTCATTGGGCCTAAAGGATATATTTATAGCCTGCTTTTTATCATTCTAGGAAATCATGTTGCCATTAAAACCAACGGATGCACACTTCCATCTGCATCCTTTTCTTTTCTGACATATAGCATTCAAAGGAGGAGTTGTCCATTTGACCTCTGTTTTGCTCCCACAGACAAAGAGAGGGATGAACTAGTTATCTGTGCCCTTGCCAATACAAAGGTACTAAGTTATGCCTTTGAACATGCCTTGAGGGCATGAACTACATAGTCTTCATTATTTGAAGAACCTATCCTGCCAAAGACTGCAACTACTTGGTGTATGGTTTTTGCAGGAAAGGAAAATGAGTTCTTTGCTTGGTGTTTATAACTTCAAATTTTTTCCCTGCCATTACTGTTCTGTTTTGTAGGCTGTTGAACCAATCAGTCTGGTTACCTTTCTTTCCCATTGTTAGGTTCAGGGCACTTATAATAAAGCCAGTGTCTTTGACTTCCTGGCTAATTATTTATTTATCCAAAAACTACCTTACTAAGTTTCTTTTACATTTAGGACTTGGTTCTAGATGCTGTAGTATATGTAGAAAAATATATATAATAAAATGTGTGTGTGTGTGTGTGTATGTATGTATATATGTACATTTATGTCTGCATATATGTACATGGCTTTAGCTTCAGGGAGCCTACTGTTTAGGGATATAAGGCCCACATAAGAAAATCAGCAAGAAGAGTGGCCCAGGTGAGGCCAAGCTGGCAACACAGAGCCCAGTGAGTAGGCCACTTTAGTAATTCTTAAGTTTGAGTATGCACTGAGCTGTGGGGGCAACAGATGAATGTACAGAAAAGGGGCAAATGTGAACATCCTTGGGAAGTAATGTATGATGAACTTGGATTTTGCTTATAATCTCGGTTGCTGGTTCTGTTTCTGCAGTGCTCGACCGGAACCTTGGATTATATTTTACAGCGCTGCCAGCTGGCTCTGCAGAATGTCCGTGATGAGGCAGACAATGGTGATGTTTCTTTGAAATCCTTTGAGCCTGTAGTTCTGAAACAAGGAGAAGAAATCCACAATGAGGTGAGACTTTCAAGAACTGGGAAGCTATGTGCAAGCTAACAAGTTGATCTGCCATAATTTTATATGAGTATGAGCCCTGAAATTCCTCAGTGAGGGACAAAGAGCAGTTTAATTACTTAGGAGAACAGCAGTAGTTGGAGTATCAGCATTTTTGTCCCAGTTCTGGAAGCCTCTCTTTCAACAGGGCAATGCAAAGTGGGCCTATAATGTGGGTATATGGAGGGATTGTGTTATAGGAGAGGAACCTTAGCAAAGGGAAGCTGAATCTTTTATAATAGGTAGTAGGTGATCCTGATCTTTGCTCCAAACAAGATACAGTCTTTATCCTTCAAGTCTGTTAGCATCCTTGCCCTTTGTTCTAGAGGGCAAACTATATCTTCCAGGCTTCACCATATCAAACATTCTTGCAATAGGAGGCTGAGATAGAGGGAAGTTAGTGCCTTGCTCACAAGACCTGCAGAAACACAGGACTCATGAAGAGTAGTCTTCCTGCAAAGACAAATGGGAGTCATAGGTGGACCATAAGAGCAAGCAACAGTGCCTTGCTTTTTATTTGCAAAGTGAGGTGAAGTTCTGCAGTGTGTCAGAACAGCAGGTCTGGATCCCACCAGCCAATGTTTCACAAGCTTTGCTATTCTCAGTAACACCCTTTCCACTTTTGCTTTATCTTTGGATTGTACATGTTGTCTATTTAATACATTTAAAAACTGAGCTCATTTTTTTTAAAAGATGTATTTATTATTTGAGAGAGAGAGAGAGAGTGGGTGGGGAGAGAGAATCCCAAGTGTATTGTCTACTGAGCGCAGAGACCAACACAGGGCTGGATCCTAAGACCCTGAGGTCATGACCTGAGCCAAACCAAGAGTCAGATGCTTAACCAACTGAGCCATCCAGGCACCCCATAACTCAGCTCATTTTTTATGTAAATAAATTTCTTTGAAAAGGAAGCTTTGTATTACCAATTCAAGTAAAAGCCATTATCACTAGCCAAAAGAATAAGGAACCAGAAAAATCTCGCCAGTGAAAACAGCAGTGTTACCACCTTCCTGCAGATGCTCTTGCTGGGAGGAGGCTCTGAGCCTGAGGTTTCCATTATCCATGGGAGAAAAAGGGAAATTCACATACAACTCCATACATTTTCTAACAGTCATTGAATTTTATACTTAAAATGGATGAATTTTGTTGTAAATTAAAACAAAACAAAAAAATATTAAAAGAAAAAAGTTATTCAGGTGAGAGAGAACCATTGAAGACTGTCAACAATCTCCGACTTTCTCTTTGCTAGAACTGGAAGGATTGATGGAGAATTTAGAATATAAACATGTTCTCTTTCGTCCTTTCAACAAGTAATGACTGGCTGTGTGCCTGGTACTCTTCTGTGTGCTTTAGGATATACTGGTAAGTAAAACAGTTGTTCTAGTACAGGAAGATGACAAATAATAAATTTAATGCCTCTGTTCATCAGGTTGTGTGTTAGCTAGAGAGAATTGGAAAACGTTCCCACTGACAAGATGTGCCATGAGCAGGGGCTTGAAGACGATGAGAAGTGAGCTATATGGATATCTGGGGAGTATGAATTTGGGCAGAAGGAGAAGCCACTGCATAATCTGTGGGAGAATACTTGACGTTTCCAGAGTAGGTGAGGAACAGTCTAGTTTGAATGGCATAAGTGGGGCTGTGAGTGACAGGACATGGGTCACAGAGGTGGTATTGGGGACCTGAGAGCAGCAGATCGGATCAGTCCTTGGAGGTCCCTGTAAGGACAACCACTTTCCAGTTGACTCAGAGGGAAATGGGGAGTCATTGAGGGGTTTGGAGCAGAAGAGAAACGGCGCTTCCACAAATGTCATATAATGTCTTCAAAGAGATAATTAGATGGGGATCCCGGAGTGGCTCAGTGGTTTAGTGCCTGCCTTCAGCCCGGGACGTGATCCTGGAGTCCCGGGATCAGGTCCCATGTCGGGCTCCCTGCATGGAGCCTGCTTCTCCCTCTGCCTGTGTCTCTGCCTCTCTGTGTCTCTCATGAATAAGTAAATAAAATCTTAAAAAAAAAAACAAAAAACCCAAAGAGATATTTAGGATCTTATGAACTGTGCCACACTTGATGAAACATTGCCATAATGTGCAGAACCAAAGGCAAAGAAATTCTTCCTTTTGAGGAAATAATAATCACTTCTGATGCTCATAAGCTGCACTTAGGACTGACTTTCTTCCCTTCCTTGTGCCTGATAAGTATCCCATTTTCTCTCCTCCCTGTCCTTACTAGAGACATTGCTGATAGCTAGAACTTCAAGAAAGATAAGCGTTTATGGGCCTAGTGACCTCATTGAATTAGGCTTGGGAGCAAAGTGATGTCTTTTTCCATATTTGTAGTAAAGAAATTCTAATCTGGAAATGTAGTCTTCTCAATAGACCTTGTAATGTTAGGATTTGGGCTAGCAGAATGGGTGCTCTCTTAAATACCCTTGTGGGCTGTTTTTGCCTCCTTCTGGTCTTCTTCTGTGACTGACATGTTTTGTTATCATTCACGAGTGGGGGAAATCTGTAAAATCACCATGTTTATCTAACAGTAGAATATTGTCATCTGAACCCATTAGCTTCGGGAAGTGGCTGGCTGCTTTTGACATTGTATACGTTAGCCAAGTGGGATAGAGATGTGTCAGAAACTTTAGCCCCTTTAGACCGGTCTAGGGGTGAAGGGATAGAGAGAGATCTGGAATCTAAATAGTGTGTGTGCTCATCGTGTCCATTACCCCAGTCTTTGATTCCTCAAGGCCATCCCCTGAGAGAATGAATTCCATATGTCAAGGCATATTGTCAGATACTGTTCTTTCGCCATACACGGTGGCCTGGGTTGGAGCGCTGGCATGCTCACTTTCTACCGTGTCCCATTGTTAAGCAATAGCACACATGTCCATAATAGTTCCCTTGGGTTCCTTATTGTTTGCTTTCTCCTCTTTCTTAAAAGCCATGTGCCTTTGCTGCACCAATTATGGGACGAAGCCTTTGGTTTTATGTACTGCAAGCTTTCAGGCTATGTGGGTGTAGATGTGGCTTGTTTTCCTTAGATGGTTTCTAACTAAAAGAACTTTGGGAATTTTGGGGAATAGAACTGAGTACCTTCAGCAGATATTTTTTCCTAACTTAAGATACTTAGCAAAGATTTTTGTCCAGTTGGAAGCAGAATCTTCTTGCATGTTTTTAAATATTCTGTTTCCCTTTTTAAAACTAGCTTTGGTCTGGCTAGACCTGCATCTTTTAGAGCTAAAAGGGCCTTCGGAGTGTGGCTCTTGGTACATTGGACATCAGCATCTCTCCCTGGTCTAACATCTTGCTCAGTGAAATAACTTATTCCAGTTACTACAGTGAGACATTAACCCCCGTGGGCATGTGCACACTTCTCATGAGGGAATGTGTGAGCTGAGCTGGGACCAAACGGAGAGCCCAAACTAACTTGGCAGAAGAAAAGTAGCTGTCAGTTGTTTACCTGTGAGAGGCTGGAGATGATTTACAATATATGGTGATGTAGTAGCTCATAAATATGATTTGGAACTTTGCTACTGAATGCCTAAGGTAGGTGGGTTTCTTCCCCTTCAGACTTCCAGACATTTTTAGGAGAACAATTTTCCTTGACTGATCTTTTAGACTGTTCCAGGCAAAAGTTAGTTACGAGGGTTATAAGAGATGGCTTTCCGAGTCACATTTATGAAACTGACACTGCTGTGGACATGTTTTCATATTTCTCTGATGATTCAGATGTCACTTCAAGAACCTGCAAGGCCTCTAGGTTGTCAGTAGGCCCTGGGTAAATAAACACCTGGGGGCACTGCTTATCTTTGTATTGCAGTTGCTTAAAAGATTGAATAGCAGTGAATTTCCTTTAAGGGCATGTCCAAAATCTGGGAGTCTGGTTTAGAAGCATCACAAACTCCGAGGGCACCTCAAGAGAGTTCCTGTGTGTTGTCTCCCTGATGCTCGCATCTTGGGAGATCCACATCACCCGTGGAGCGTTCTTGGCCTGAAGTCAGCCATTCCCTTCCTGATGGTTTGTCTCTTATCTCTGCTCCGATAGTTATGAGCTTCCTGGGGGAATAGTACCCTGGAGAAGGGATGGAGACCCTACTCCTGTCACACTTAGGACTTTATTGGTCAGTTACCATGGTTGGTCTTTGATTTTCTTTTCTTTTCATTTTTAAATCCCTGAAGAAAATCAGGCTTCCATTCTATTCTGAATCCCGACCCCTCAGCTTTTGTGCAGCATCCATCCTGCAACTTTTCCTTTCTATTTCCCACAGTTTAGGGAGGAAAAATAAAAACTTTTTTTGCTTATTTAGTTTTTTGTTTTGGGTTTTTGTTTGTTTGTTTTTGTAACTTAAACTCTCAATCAAAGGGCTGAAACTATTTTTTTGCTTCCTTAATTAAGTTTAAGAAAGCAGCCAACGGCTTCTCTTGGCAGTGGGGGAAGTGGTGAGGGTGACATTTGCTTAAAATCCTGTAATGTTTCTTGCCCACAACACTGAAATGAAAAAGTCAGGTTATGGAGTTGAATAAAATGCATGCCAGTGGATTCGATGCCCAGAAAGATCATTATCTCCTGGGCAGTACTTCAGCTCATAAAATAAACCTCTGCTGGGATTGAATCCTCAGTGTTGAACTTTACTGACGGGCCTCGGTGGAAGGGGGGTGGGCATGAATTGACAGGGATGTTAAAACTTTTCCTGCCATGAAAATTTTATCAGATTGTGAGATCCTAGGGAGGACAACAAATTCTAGGCCTCATGTCTTGCTGAGTTTGCTTCCTTAGTATCTAGCAAGTGCCCGGCCTATAGTAGGCTGTTCATTATTCACCTACTAATGAACACCACAAACCTATGTGGTTATTAGGTAATTATCCTTATTTGTAGGTGACATAGCTATTTAGTAGTGGGGCCCTTATTCTTCCTCATGGCACTGTCTGGTTCAAATGGTGGCTGGGCATCTGAGGAGGAGGATGAAGTCAGGATTTATTAAAACGGACAAGCTCTTTCTTTGCTTTCTTGTCTGATAGCAGAGTTTCCAGGTATGCCCCTCTCCTACCTTCTGAGTTCTCATTTACTGAAATCTAAACTCATGTATACCTTGATAGGTTGAATGAACTATTTACATAGGGTACTCAATTTTCTTTCTTGGGACACCATTGTGGCTGGTGCTTACATGTTTTATCTTCAGCAATGGAAATAACCAGGCCCAAGATAGGAAGACCTTGTAAAACCTTTTCAGCTCTCCCTGACATAGGACATGATGCCATGCTGATCGGCTGTGCCTGTCACATGAACCAGTTTCATGAAAAATCTCTTAAAAACATCTTCTCTTGTAATAAAGTTCAGCCTGTATCTTCAGAGAAGTTGAACTACACTTATATTCGCTCTCCCTTCAAAGTAGTCACGTTTACTTCTGTTAAGAACTGTCTCTTAATACCACAGATAAGGTTCAGCAGCTATTGTCTTAATATTGTCTACATTCCTCATTTTTTTTTTTTTGTTTAAACAGCTTTGACTGAAATCAGTTCTACATATCAAACAAACATTTAGTTAATGTAAACTAAAACCCTTTCATATGACTGGGTGTTCTCAGGCTAGTTATTTGAGCCATTTTCACCATTGTTAAGTCTTCACAAGTTGCTTTTGTTTGCCTCATGAAAGTTCAATATGGATAAACACAAAAATTCTTTGTGGTAACAGGTAAAGGTTATAATAGTTTGTCTGTGTAGGGAACCCGATTACCTCAGCAAAGTCAGGTGACCCAACATTAAGCTGTGAAAGCTCTACATTTCTTTAGAGGATAGAGGTAAAAAGACCTTGTAGGATGAATAGTGTTGTACTTTAACAGTAAAATTGGATTTTTTCAAGTTGAAGATGAGTTTTAAGGATTTGGAAAGTGAACAAAAAACAGTTTCTTACCCTTCCAGAGCTTTTACCTCAGCCTATCACGTACATACACTGGAATTATTTCAGTTGCACGGGACAGAAAACTCAGCCTGAATTGGCTTAAATAGGAAAGACTTTAGGAACAGCTTGATCAAGAGCCAGGTGGTGTCAGCAGCACCTGGTTTTTATCTTTTTATCTTGCAGTTGCTTCTTACTGTGTTGTCTCCATTTTCCCCATTCGGTGGCAGAATGGTTGTTGAATACTCTTCCTGAATCTTCTCGGTCCCTAGACTTCCTGTGATTGAACGAACAGTGATTGCCCGCATACCCAATTCTGTGACTAGGGAAATGTGGTGGGCTGATTGGCTGACATTTGGATTGCACACTCTACCCCTGATACTAGGACTGGCACTCTCTCCTCAGACCTCATGGACTAGGGCTGGGGAAGGGGGTCAGTTAACAGATGAACAGTGGAATTTTGCTAGAATAGGAGGAATGCTAAGGGGGCAAATGATAACCATAATAATGACCATGGTAGGTTCATAGGAAGGAAAAGCAATTATTGGGATCCCTGGGTGGTGCAGCGGTTTGGCGCCTGCCTTTGGCCCAGGACGCGATCCTGGAGACCCGGGATCGAATCCCACGTCTGGCTCCCGGTGCATGGAGCCTGCTTCTCCCTCTGCCTGTGTCTCTGCCTCTCTCTCTCTGTGTGACTATCATAAATAAATAAAAATTAAAAAAATTAAAAAAAAAGAAAAACAATTATTAATGTCTTTGCTGTTTTTTCTACCTATTGTCACGTGCCCTGAGTTGAAAAGTAACAATTTGAATGGCTGTAGCTTCTTAATATGTGTCCCCACAATTAACTGTATTGTTTTGTTCTAAGGACTGGGATTCTCACCAGCTCCTCCTGGCCTATGGTAAATTCTTTATTTTTTATTTTTATTTTTTTTTTTGGTAAATTCTTTATTGATTTTAAATCTAAGAAACTTGAAATTGATTATCTCTTAATATGTGTTTCTGTGTTTTGCTCTAAATACAAGCCTTTAATAAAGATGTTTAATAAAAACCTATTTCGATTATATCTTCTCTATCGTACATAGTGCAGGCTGCTATATACTTTAGCATCTCAGTATTTGTGTTTTGTTTATCTGTTCTGTAAAATTTATTTTTATTAATTAATTTTTCTTCAGTATCTGTTGATGAATATAGTTTCCTCATGTCTGACTAATAAATGTGTTGGAGGACCCCTCCCCAGCCCAAGCTGGGTTGTCTTGCTAAGAGGACCTCAGTTTTAAGATTATTCTTTTCTTGGCTTTGTAGAAGTGCTCCAGAGACTCCAGGTTATATTGGAAACTGGTTAGGCTGAGCTTTTCTCACCCCTTCTCCCCTTGTAGCAGTGAAGTTACTGGAGGAGAATCGAGTGACAACATTATTGTCTTTGTCCCTCACAAAGGGCATTATTATTGTCTTTGTCCCTCACAAAGGGCATTATTATTGTCTTTGTCCCTCACAAAAGGGCATTATGACAGCTGCCTTCTCCTTATGGTCCACAGGTTGAGTTCGAGTGGCTGAGACAGTATTGGTTTCAAGGCAATCGATACAGAAAATGCACTGATTGGTGGTGTCAACCCATGACTCAACTGGAAGGACTGTGGAAGAAGATGGAAGGTGTGGTAAGTACATGAGGTCTCTGGCCATATTTTCTGGGGCGCTGTGCTGTGTGACTCCTCTGCTGCCTAATTCGCATACACAAATACATAATTCATTATTCAAAATTATTGAGTCAGGTAACACTTCGTAAGGAACGGCTCCGATTTTGTCAGTACAAGCTCAATTCAGAAGGGTGAGCATTTGGTCAGGTATTTTCAACAGACAAGACACCATGCTGGACACATACTAGGAAGCGACGAGGAGGGAAGAAGAGTGCAGCAATAAGATTTAAAATTCATTTGCATTTTCAGATGCACCAGGCACTGGTCTAAGGATTTTCCCCGTATTGACTTCTAAAATTCATACAACACTCCTACAGGGTGTAGAAACTCTTATGAGTCTTCAGTTATAGATGTGAAAACTGAGACATTGAGAAATTAAGTGCCTCACCCAAGGTCACAGCGTAAGCGGCTAAGCAAGATCGAGACCCAGGCCTTCTGGCTCATGCTCTTAACCACTACATTCAGTTTAACAAGCAGAGAGACATGAATGTAGCCAGGTGTTACATTAGTTAAAATGAAAGCCTGTGATAGAGATTTAAAAAAAAAAAAAAAAATCACAGTCCAGAGGAGGGAATATTAAATTTGGACCACTGGACCTGGACTGCTGTGGACCAGCAGATGTGGCTTTTGGGGACTTTGGATGGGGAGGTATAGGGTCAGATAGGGCATTTGGAGAGGAACATCAGGCTCCAGGAAGTACACAAACAAGAGTGGAAGCGGGGAGGGACAGGGTGCTCAAAGCTAGGAGTCAGGGGATATAGTGGGAAGTATAGCTGGAAGGTGAGTGGAGGCACTTGCAAGTTTTGAATTAAGTCTTAATTTAAATAGTAGTAACAATAGCAGACTCTTATATGATACTTATTAAGTACCAGGCACTATTCTGAATGTTTTATATATAACTTATTTAACTTTTATGACAACCCCATAAAGTGTAGGTATGATGGTTCTCTATTTCATAAACCAGGAGACTGAACCACAAAAGGTTTACATAACTTCCTTAAGATCACACAGCCCCTAAAGTGAGGGAACTGGGATTTGAACTCAGTAAGGCTGGCCCTAGGGTCATGCCCTTCACTCCCTCCCTCTTCTGCCTCCAAACCTTTGGCTTTGGAACATCATGGGAAACTGATAAAAGCCTGCCACGCTCTAGAAGTAGTATCACTGCACAGACTTCTAAATATCCTGGAAACAGTAAACTGAGCAGCAAAAATGTGTAGCTGTTGCTCAGCCCAATTTTATGATAATGAAAAGATCAAGTCAGAACTGTGAAGGGGTCTTAGTTTGAAAATCTAGGTCAGAATCCGGAAGTCCTTGCTTTCCAGACATCTCCTCAGATCTTTAGATCATGCCCTTTCATGGATATATATCTGAGGAAGGAATGTTATAATCCTTCTTTTATTGTACTAATAGTATCACAAAAATGGATCCCTCTAAAGACCTGAGCCTCAGTATAAAACTGAACATTGTAAAACTGAGTCAGAGGTAATGAAAAGTCCATGCCTTAATCTCCTTAGCCCCATTCCTAAAATTAGCCTGTGTGGAGTATGCTCCATTTTTATGGGATATATATATAAAAGCAGCTTGAGTTTCAGGGACTTTTTTTTTTTATTGTGTTATTCTGGTTTTGTCCATTTACATATGAGTTAGAAGAACCTCTTTATTTAGCAGGCTTTGACTCCTTAAAACATCGGGTTGACTTTGGCATTGTAATTTGGCAACTCCACAAGTTAGCATTGACAAATAAATAAGAAAGGAACTCATTGATTATGCAAACAAATAAGTGAAAATTTAAGAAAAAATAAAATTCTTTGCATTGCTTTTGTTCAAGGTTTTGTTTTTTTTTTTTTTTCCTTCTAAAGAGTAGTCTCGGGTATTATGAGCTTACTGATTATATTCATTATGAATTCATTTAAAAGATGTAGTTATAATTTTTAAGAAATCAGGCCATGGCACATTAGTTAGACGGAATATCTTCTGTTTACTTTATGACTCTTGTATAAAAAATACCAGGAAGAAGAGTGATCTTGGGAATTCTCCAGAGCCAGTTTCCTTGCAGTTGGTGTGGCATTACTGAGTGTTCTGAGTGAAATCAATGGCCCCAGTGTCTCTCCTCAGCAAGCCTCAGGGTGATCATTATCAGCAGAGTGAAGGTTTGGTCCAAGATAAAAGGGATGATACTTCTAAATTAAATTTAAGCATGGCTTCAAGCCTCTTTAAATGACTTTTAACAAATTCATAATGATTTATTTTTGCTATTGGAAGAGACAGAAGATAATAATCATCGAGAGAGTCCATGGTTCTGTGGCTCTGTTAGTACAGTGCCATCTGGTATTTGTATACTAGGGTTGGGGCATGGGGGGACTGGCTGGCACTGGCCCTTTGGAATTCCTGCTTTTGTACCAGCCCACCTCATACGTTTGCAGCTGTAAGCAGTAGGGGGCAATGTTGAGCTACCAGTTTGAGGCCTCCAGATGCTGGCCTTTCAGGAAAATGTACACAAATGTACCATTAACTGTCAAGAATTATCCCTGTTGCTTCAAGTTAGCTGTAATCTCCAAGATTCCATAACACAGGAAATCAGTTGTGGGTTAACAAATTCAACAGCAATTTAACATAAAAAGTGCAGTGTTTGGTGCACATTTGGATTCTATAGAATTAGACTAATCTGAACGGCATTTCTGAATGTACTTGCTTTGCTTCCAGGGAATATATTACTCAAAATTATGATCCTTTTAGACAAATGATTCTTCTTTATCTCTGTGCTTTTTTTTTTAATTTAAAATCAGGTTTGTGTTAAGACTTCCCTAATTAATTTATTTTGTCTGTTGTGCACCATCTTATGGATCTCTTGCAGTCGAAACAAAACAAAACACCTCAGGCAATATGTACATTACTTTTCACCTTTTGCTTATGAGTAAAGCAACCTTTGATGGCCCTCGCACCAGGGAAGAGACTTGTGTTGTGATTTCTCTCTGTTCTTTTTTTTCCACTTTGTGGTTGGAAGGTGTAGTCTCAGGTTGGATACAGAAGAATGGAAAATGAGCTTTGAAATCACATTTCTTCCCTTAATGGTAATTGCTTCTTCACATGTCATAACCAGTCACATATTTCAGAAACTTTAGGCCACTGCCTCTAAAACTGACCCAGCCTCTACTTCCCATTCTCTGTTCCAGCAAGCACTGTTTTTTATCACACTGTTTATTCTTGCCACTTTACCCCCTAAGGATAGTTTTACTCTCTGCTTGCTCTTGTGATGTAAATGTTAAACCCTATATTTGAATGACATTCTGATAAAATATCACATTTTCCTTGAATATTACCTCATGAATTTATGAGCCATCAAGCCCAAAGCAACGCAACCCATTCTTATAACCCAAGAATTTAGCCTTGCCTTCTCATTTCATCTGTGCTCCCTGTGCAGGATGGTATGCTATTCAGATATTTGTATTTTATTTTATTTTCTTAAACCAACCCACCACTTCACAATGAAGATTAGTGTATTATGAGGAGACTCTTCAGGATAAGAGAGAGTTACCATTTGAAAGAAACTGTACAAGCTTTGCTTTCTGGGTAAAGAGAAGTCTGAAAAGCCGAAGTCTCCTGTGAGGTGAGGAAGTCTTGCCGTAGCCAGATTCAATGGATAGGCCATTTGTCTCTCAGGGTCTGGTATCACACTTTGCAAAACTGACATTTATTTTACCTATAAAAATGTTTTAACACTATCAACTTCACAGTGATACAGAAAAGAATGCTAGGTGTGGTGTCCTCTAAATTGATGACATTTATTCATTTTCCCCTGACCTTAAAAAACAAAAGGTCAATTTAGTATAATCCCATGGAAATATTCTAGAATAATTTCCAGAGTAAATATTTTCAGAAGTACTGATTATTGATACACTGGAGAGAAAATTCTTCATGCCTCTTTTAAAAAAAATTTTTTTTTAATTGCTTCTTTCTTATAGAAGAGGAGAGTAGAATCCTGATCATCTTGAATTGCATTTCCTGTCTTGACAGTTTTTAGCACCCAGATAGCAGTGCGTTTATATGGCAGTTGGCCTTAATAACCTTTATTGACTTTAGTGGGAAGGAGCCAAGACTGGATCATTTTAATGTATCCGTTTTGAAACAGTGTAAAACACAACATATAATTATGTTGGGTAAGCTATAGGCTACATTAAATTCTACCCATTTATGTTAAAATTTGGCCCAGGAGAGCAGAGAGACGTGGAAAATGAGTAGGTGTTTTATTTAATTCTGTTACCAGTTTCTTATTGTTAAAAGTTTTAAGAGAGCAATGTACTTACGACTGTAAAGGTTGTCCTTTACAAGTTAGTTATAATAGTTTAATTTCAAGATGAGTCATGCGTTTTTCCTTGTCATTTTGGCCTGTGTAAATCATCTGGGAGAACTCATGCCAAGAGCCTGTCCACTGCTGTCTGGTGGAGCCTTTCTTAGTATAGGTTACACAGGCACAAGCAGTGATTAAGCTGAGGAGCAGTTTGTTTGTTTTTGGAGAGATTAATGAAGCTATCATCACAGTGCCTTAGATTAAATTCTTTGTAACCGAATAGAGGAACAAGGCTGCCTTTTAATGCACTGAAGTATATACTGAGTATACCAGTATCTGCTATTCTATTTGAATTCAATTAGCTAAATTCATTTTCATCTTTATTCTAAGATTGAAGATTTTTGGGGGGTATGAGGAAGAAAGTGATATAAATACTAATTTTTTGCCTGTGTTAATAGTGAAGCCACCAACTTATATTTATATATACTTGTGTGTGTGTAAGTATGTATGTGTATATATAAAGATCTTTCCTTAAATGTTAGCTGTATATACTCAGTTATATTTGCAAACATAATCCTTTCTTCCATTTTTTGGAATTAGCATCTTTGATACAAGAGCAGAATATATTGTAGTAAAACTTAGGATTTGATGTGAGATGTCTGATGGTTTCCAATGAAAATTTAAGTTCCCTTCTCCCTTTTTGGAGTGGGGCAGTGCTGAATGGCTCAGGATAAACACAGATTGGAGGCAGGTAAACAGTCACAAGAATCCAATAATTCAAATTAGGTACACAAACACTGAATTTAGGGACCTCTATATTTAGCTTTGGAAATTTGGAAAAGAAAAGAAAAGTCACTTTTCAGCTACAGTGGCTAAATATCCTTAGCTCCCAGTTTTTATTTTCTTAAACGTGTTCTTTGAAGGTTGATGCTTTCGATTCTCCTCCCTCTCCAGCCACCCACTGTTATTACCCACAACTGCATTGTTCTATTAAGAGTAAAATATCTGAGGGGAAATTGTAAGTGTAATTTAGCAATGAATTTCTAACAGGTTTTGATTCCTTCTTTGATTGCCTCCTGGATTTCTCTCAGAGTTTTCCAGTTTTTCCCTTAGTCACTGCAGACTTAGTAATGAATTAAAAAAAAAAAAAAAAAAAAAAAGGAAGCATTGTGTATCCTGTCTTTTTGGGAAAAAAAATTTACAATTCCAAGAGAATTCAGGCTTAAGCTTGAGAAACAGAATGTGCATCGAAAGCACAAAGGACTATGTTTATGATTCTCTTTGAAGTGTTTTTGCAACTGGATAAGGAAAATTTTAGAAACCGTCTGATAGTGTTCAGGGTAAATACTTAAACCCCTTTAGAGAATTTCACACACAGATACTGTGCAGCAGAAAAAAGGGATACTTATGTTTCTTAAAGCTGCTACAGCCTACAGCTTTGTACTTAAAGACAGAGGTGTTGAATAGAATTCTACTGAGGATACATCCAGTGACAATATCTCCAGGAACATCAGAGCAAACCAGTGGGTAGGACTTTCTGTTTTTAACCCTTATATGAGCTGTATGAGAATTGAGCTTTATTGGTACCAAGTACTAGGATGTGCCTGCTACATCCCAGGAATGTTAAGAGGATCGTTCAGGTGCCTCTGCCCTGCACACAAGAGGAACAATGCTAAAAATGCAGAAGACAGTGAAACAGAGTGACAAGAGCTAGGAAACTCCAAGTGAGAGGCTTGCCATCTCTCTTAACTCTTGTGAGCACGTGCAGAGAAAACCTGGAATAAACAGCCACAGTTTCTATTTTAGCCTTGATTCCATAGGCTTTCACTACATTTTGCTAGCCTTTGTTAAACACACACACACACACACACACACACACACACAGAGGCAGGTGTGCGCATTTCACACATGTTCTATTTTCTTTTCAAATAGACAGATTTGGTTGTTTTAAATAATTTTAGCCACACCAGGTTTCGGATTGATGTAAAGGTGTGAAGATCCTGCTACTTTCTCCTGGCGGGTGCTAGCATAACCTTAACTGCTGGAATTTCTTTTGGATTCCTTTGACTAGCAGACCCATCATAGTATTTCAGATGTGAATCACAACCCCTGGTGCTGGATTGGGATGTCAGTAATTTCCATCTTTTTCTGGAAAAGATACAGCCTAAAACAATTGTATACCTTATTTCCTCTAGTTCTTTTGGAGGGTGAGTAAGGTAGGGAGTGGGACATTAAATTCAGTTCTAGTCTGTTGTTTATTCTATTAGAAATACCTTTGAGATATTCTAGAAGAATCTGTCTAGAAGAATGAAATTATGTTTAAAAAAAAAAATCAGCAGACCTATAATTTTAAAAGGAAAGAAGGATTTCCAAAGGATGTATGCCAGTTGTTAGGAACATTATCAAGATTATAGGATTTTTTCCCCCAAGCTGGTTAACAAGTGGTCCCTAAAACTGTTACCTTCTGAAGAAAATTGTTACAATGATCAAATGAAAAAAAGAAAATGCACCACTAGTAATTTTATTTTTCTAAGTATCTTATTTATTTGAGAAAGAGAAAGCATGAACAGGGGAAGGAGCAGGGGGAGAGGGAGAAGCAGACTCTCCGCTGCACTCAGAGCCCAACGTGGGGCTTGATCCCAGAACTCTGAGATTATAATTGGAGTCGAAGGCAGATGCTTAGCCCACTGAGCCCCCCCGCCCCCCCCCCCCGCAGTGTCCCTCCACTAGTGATTTTAGAAGGAAATTGTAGACAGTCCTCAGTTTAGGAGACATTACTTAGGGGTCATTTGACTGGGTCCCTGTTAGTGACAGCGTCCCTTCCCTCTTATTTCCCTTCCTCCAGAACTGGGGTCAGTCCCAGAGCTAGTGTGACTCAATGAATTGGAGCCCAGTGCTACTCTGGTAATGTTTCTATCCTACGTGGGCTAAATACTTTGGGAAGCTGGGCTGGGAATCTTTCCATATTTTGCAAAAATGTCTCTATGGAGAAACGTGGTCCCAGTACCAGAATCTGACTTACCAGAAACCTCCGGGAACACATTAAGTTGACTCTTCCGTGCATTAAGGGTAACATAACCATGATCCTACTCTCTTTTCATTGACACCTGCAAAAGAATGACCTTTTTTTAAACCAAGGGAAACTTGATATGTTGCCTTTTCAGGATTCCTGAAAGTATCTCTGTGATCATTTGTAGATGATGTTTTTAACACCGTCTTTTCCCCTAACACGTAAATTATGATTGACTTTTTTTGTATTTCCTCTATGTGACCTCAGCCCATCTGGAACCACCTGTGACGATCTCATTTGTGAATTTTTCTTTGATGTGTATAAAAATCTCAGATGACCTCCAACTTGTTTTTGGTTTGATTGATTGACTAAATTAGCCTTCAAATAAAAATCTGAAGTATTATAGCAATACTCAAAAAATTAATTTCTACTATTTCAGACATAATCTGCTTTTTATGAAGACTTAGAACAAGTGGTAGCTTGAAAATATATGTCTCTTTACTTAAATATTACTAATTTAAATGAGCAATTATGAAATACCCAGAATAATACATTAGGTCTTAAACAGATATTGGGGAATTAAGAGGGCTTGTATTTTACTTGATGTCATATACTTTTTGTGCAGTTAACAGTGAATTTTTTTTTATTGGATGGAAGTAGTGGGACATTCCAATGCCTGTAATAGATTAGTATTGTCTATTAGTACCAGGGTCTGATGTCTTGGAGGCTCGAACAGTGATTGGGCAAGGTGGGCCATATGTAGTTATTTAGTAATAATATTTCAAATTCAACATATCTCAAACCAAACTCTTAACTCCCATAATCTACAATCCTGTCTCCCAGTATCACACAGTTCAATAATTTGCTTAACCTATAACCTTGGAGTTCTCTTGATTTATCTCTTGATTTAGCAGTGAATCCTGTTAACTCTGTTTTTAAAATATTTGTGATCTGGCCACCCTTCACTACCCCCTGTGCTACCACTTTGGTAAGAACCACCATCATTTGTAGAAAGAGCCTCCCTGCTTCTATCACCCTGTGTCCATCCCTGTAAGAGTGTTTGTTTAAAATATAAGTCTGGTATTTCACTCCCCCAGCCCAAACCTACTATCACGTGCAGATATCTCACTTCCTTGCAGTGGGTCTAGTGCACTGCAGAGTCTGTCCACCCACACCCCCAGAACATTATTTTTCCTCCCTTCTAGTCCCCCACTTGCCCTCTTACTGTCTTTAGAACATGCCCATCTTTCTCCTGCATCATGGTCTTTGCATTTGCTGTCACATCCGTCTAGAATATTATTCCCTCTGTTTATTAGCATGACTCACTCCCTCACTTCATGTCACTCCTTGGAGAGAGTTTCTTACGATAGTGCCTTACCCTGTTCTGCTTTGCTTCCTATTGCTCTCCACCATCTACCATGATTCGCATTTATTGTCTGCCTCTATCTAACATAATCTTTGTGAGAGCCGGACTTTGTTTTATTCACTGTAATTTCCTCAGCTTCTTGAACAGCGTCTGGTACATAGTAGGGACCCGACACTTAACTTGTTGAAGGAATGAATTGATGTGAGGTCAATGTTCCCGTCCAGCCATTTCTCCCACCCACGTTAAACAGCATGGCCTTTAATAAATTCTTTTTAACTCTGTACATTTCCCTAAAATGTCAGGTCCTGCTTAACAGGAATACTATGGGGTTAGTTTTATTTTTAAACAAACAACCCTCCCAACAATGCCCCCAAACACCTTTAACATTTAAAAAATAATAATATCGAGAGTACAGAGGATGCCTGAGAATGTCCTGTTTTATGCCTTTGGCATTTACAGTGAGAAGATGGAGCAGTCACTGGCAAACAACTTATGCAAATATGAAAAACATTTTTAAAATGTGAGACGTAAGTAGGTTATTAGCAGCAGTACTGCTAAAACTTAGAATCTTGGTGTTTTGTCTCATCTGTTGGCATCCTTCATATTTTAGATTTTCCTGTTGGGAAACTTAGTAGAGTAAAATTGACAAAAAATTAAATGAGTTGCCCAACAAAGCTTGGACATTTTTATTACTAATTTCCAAGAGTTATATGGGGAAAGCAGTGTGTACTGGACAGGTTTTGGGCACAGAACTAGGAAAATCTCTGAGGAGTAAACTGACTTCCGCTAGACAAGCTGAAAACTGATTAAAATATTTATCATCCTTTGGGTATGCAATAGCTTTTGATGATGGAAGGCATATTAATATTCATCTTTGCTGCTTGTCTACACTTCAGACAGATCCCAGGAAAGGATGTTCAGATGACCAGTTTTCTTCCTCACCAGGAGTCCTTGAGCCCCAGTACAGCTTGGAACCAAGAAATGCCTTGTGATGTGATTGAGCTTTTCCTCTGGGGGCTGGGGCTGGGGGGAATACAAACCAGGAGAGACCTCTGGGCTGGAAAGCTTTAAAGGATTACTGCTTTCTCACAGGAAGTCTTTTGCTAGAACAAAGGGAAAAGTTTGGTTGTAATTTTACAACCAGCAGAACTGCCATTGCTGAGTCCATGAGGCAGCCCTGGCTTCTTGGGTGAAGTAGGCGGTGACCGAAGGTCTTACAAAGGCTTTTGGTGTGCATGCCACTGGAGGCTGAAGACTCCCCACTCCTTCCTCCGACGTTTGCTAAGGAGAGAGAAATTAGTAGCATTCGCTGCTGACCCCAAGCAATTCTGACTGGTTGTTCTGGAGTGTCCCATCTCTCTTTTGTCTTTACACAGAGTGAACATATATAGTGTCCTCCTAGCCAGGCATTAGGAACACAAGGTGGCCTGTTGGGGTTCTCAGGATCTGTCTTTAAAATGCTTGTTTGTTTTTTACTTTGGTGGGAAAAAGAATCTGGCTTAATTAGTTTAGTTAGGCAGTGTTGTTTTCTAAGTTAGGATAGCCTTGATTCCATTTCAGGAGGCAGCAAATAAGAGCTCTGAAAGAAACTGACCTTATTGAGTGGTCTGCAAAACCTGGAAATTGAATAGAATATTCTCATAAACAAGGCTGTGTTAAAACACGCCGTTTCTGTCTTTTAAATCTGAAACATTAACATCTACCCCCTTTGCATTCTTGTTTTTGTTATTCTGCGCTGAGATATTTTTATGGAATATACCTTGAAAAATATCCAGACTGTAATTATATTTGTAGCCTATTTTAATAGAGTGGCATCAGAAAAGAAATATTAATTCTTCATTCTAGTCATTTCTTCACTCATCTGCTCCACTTTGTGCAGATAAGTGTGAAGTTCTACAAAAAGCCAGGACTTCTGTCTCCCAGGTTGATAAGGCATAAAGCAGTAAGTAATTCAGAGGAAGAAAAATCAAAGGGGAGAGTGGATTCTGACACAGGCCTTTGGGAATACAAAGGATTTTGATAGATGGAGATGGGTGGAGGATATTCAGAGATGCTAGAAGCAGAGACATCATAGTGGGAAAACACAAAATCTGCTCACAAACTTGATGAGACTGGATGGAGTGTGGTTTGTGTGAGTCCAGTAGTGAGAGATAAGATTAGAAAGATTAGCAAGGACCCTTTTCTAATGCATTTCTTTGCAAGGTACAGTGCTTTCACCCCTTAATGACTGCCTTCCTGTCTTAGTCCTGGAAAGCCAAGTGCTGATCATGTGCAACTAAAAAGAAAATGAAATCTATCTTACTATCTCGCATCGGTGAAGGGGAAACAAGCCAAAATTCTGTTATTTGTGCTAATTTCAAGGCTTGTCTGCATCCTGAATACAGCACATAAGCAACACTGTACGTTTTTAGCAGGAGAATTACAAATGAACTGATGTATTTTCCTACCAGGGTCTTTTTTTTTCCTCACAGATTGAATACCAGCCTAATAATTTTGGATTTCGGTCAGAGCCAGGTTTTCCCACGTGTGAACCACTTATGATTCTCTTCCTTGTTCAGCTCTATCTCATTTTCTTTCTTTCTTTCTTTATTTTGATATGGGAATTGAGGTCTGGAGGAAGTGACATCTCCACTGCCTCTTGGAGAGACAACAGTTTTTGAGGACTTATGTACTTACATAAAAGTATTTTGAAATACAGCCAGAGTGTCATTCAGGAGTTATTTGATTTGGTTCAGGATAGCGAGTGTGGTAATCTATCATTTCCACTGCTGAAATACAGTGGTTTCTTTCCCCTGCATTTCTCCCCATTCTTTGGCTAATAGCTTCACATTAGTGCCTGTAGACTCCACGCTGCCCTGTATTTGCCATTGCGTTTCGGCTTCTCAGTCACACCACTTGAAAGACTGAGTCAGGGCGGTTTAGCGCTGCCTTCAGCCCAGGGCGTGATCCTGGAGATCCGGGATCAAGTCCCACATCAGGCTCCCTGCATGGAGCCTGCTTCTCCCTCTGCCTGTGTCTCTGCCTCTCTCTCTGTGTCTCTCATGAATAAATAAATAAAATCTTTAGAAAAAAAAAAGACTGAGTCAATGTTCAGAATGTAAATGGTTGTTGTTCACTCTGGTCTCTTCCACCTTTATATATAGATTTCTGCTAGACTCTCATTCTGCTCCTCTGTGCGATGTTACTATTTTCCAGTGACTGGTTTTATTACTTTTAAGGCACAATGTGTTAATTCTCAAGTGATTAATAACTCCCTGTTACTTTGTTCTTCAGATGTGGGCTTCTGTAGGATTGCCTCAACTTTGATTCTGCTCAGGAAACTAAGGTCTGAAGTGAATTTAGAGGCTACTACTATCTCTCCTAACATATTGGTGAGATGAAGAAATGATATTATGGGGCTACTGTTTCATTTTACCAGAGAGCCTTCTGAGAGTCACACCCAAGTGACATTTCCCTAGAGAATGGACTTCATGCTTTTTAAAATGGTATCTCCTTGATATCTCTTCGTATCTCTTTATTCTTCATAATGCCAAAAAAAAAAAAAAGAGACTGGTAACAGTGATGCAGTTTTGTCATTGCTTACTTTCTTTCAAGGCCTGGAACCTTTTCTCATGATCTTTATGTATTGTCTATACCAGTTGTGCCCGTACCCGCACTTGCCACATTCTGACAAGCTGAGGTCCAGCTGCCATGGAATCTTGCAATGTCAGAGTAAGAAGGGACCCAAGGGACGAGCATCCATTCTCTTTCTCTTGGAAAAGGAAGGGCTCAAAATGTACAGAGGCTTGTCTGGAGGCAACAGAGCCAAATACTGGTGGACCTAGAGCCCAGATTTCCCAATTCCCAGTTGAGTATCTGCCACCATTCCCAAGTCTTCCATTGGCCATGCCTTCTCTCTTGTAGTGCATCTACCAACTTTCAACTGGATGCACGTAGCAAAATATGATGACATGAATGTTGCTCTGGACCCTTTTCTCTGCCCTGTGTTTGAACCTGGCATGTCAAAATAAGGCTCTTTCATATGAAGGTGAACATATTGTATTTTCCTGTCTAGCATCTGTTTCTCCTTCTCTAACAGCATCTGGAAGTTACAGATGCTGGAGCCACTTTCTTCAGTGGCTCCAGGTATAAGTGCATTGCCTTAGTCTGACTACCTCATGAGCATGTGGTGAGCTCTTTTCGGACTATTGGTGACACCTGGGCACAGGGCAGAATTTAACAAGTACAAAAAGCTTATGAGTGCAAAGTAAGTCTTTCTCACCACTAATTCCCCCAACCACCCTTTTCTCTTCCTGGAGCCTCAAACCCTTCACAACGTTTTCTGTACCTTTCCAGAGATATTCTGTATACTTAGAAACGTTTATGTGTTGTTCCTCAAATGAGTAACAGTCTGAAATCTTTCCATATTTGTATATTCTTTTACACAACTGCATGGTTTTTCATCATGTGGTTTCATAATTTATCTAACTAATCCCTTACCATCTTTAGTCTTCTGAATTCACAAATAATGTTGAAATGAATATTATAATGCAAAAGATTTTCATGTATAACATCTATGATAATATCTAGGAGCAGAATTGCTGGATCAAAGAATGTGTATTTTTAGCTTTAAGAGGGATAGTCAAATTGCCGTCCATAGAATTTGGAGCAAAGTTTGTGTGTGCATGTGTATTTATATATCTGTGTATATGTACATATATGTAGAGTTTGTGATATAGTACTTGTTTCTCCTACATCCTCACCAGTGCAGTATATTAACAGACTTTTTGCAGCTGTGATTGGTAAAAACTGGTGTCTCACAGTTTTCATTTACATATCTCTCCTTCCTGTTTTATAGATGAAGAGACTGAGGCTCAGAGAGGTCAGAGACTGCCGAGGTCACAGAAGCAGAGAGTGACAGAGCTAGGCTTTGCAGGTAGCAGAGGCAGCCTGGCTCCAGTCTCTTCTCTTAATCACCAGAATCTTAGCTAAAACCCTGTTGTGTTACTTGCAACCAAAGAATTCTGATAGAAGTAGAGGTTCTATAGCAAGGAACACTCATATTTCCTTGGCAAGTAAATGTGGGAGGATTGTTCTCTTTCACCACGTAGTTGTGTGCCAGGTCAGCTGAATCAGTCCAGGTGATCAGAGCAGTTGCCCTGGCATCCAGTGACGTTATCACGTGGTGAAACTGCCTTCTATATGGGAGGTACTTGGCCCTTTACCCTGCCAAGTCTTAAGGCTCTGTGCTATAGCTGTTTCTGTCAACGGAAGGTGAAGGGGGCTCCTTACCCCTGGAAACATGGCACATTGACTAATTTACTCTTTAGTTATGTTCTTAAGGGATTCTATTCAGTACCAAATTTCTGTTGTTGTGTTGTCATATGCTGAGCCTCTTTGGCCTCTCCGGCTTCTTTCATTCTCTTCTACCTGTCAGTCTTCAGTAGGTCATTTCAGCAGTTGCTCATTGTCTGTTCATGGCCTTTTTCTGCTTGGCTCCAGAATTGTGGGTTGAAGCTTTTAGCCTGCACATATTCTTCCTAGGTAAGAGTTTATCTTCAGAAGTCTTTGGAGAGGACTTGAGATTATGGGGGAGGGGGTTGGAATTCTATTTTCAGTTTAAAGGCAAGGATGAAAAGAGATCTCAAGGGGCAGGGTGGTGGAGAACTTTCCTTCAACCCCCTCAGTAAAGCATGTTGGTAGACTGATTCTCAGGAGCTGGGTAGAAAGCCCCTCTATCACTCTAGGCCCTGCTGGGTCTCATCTCCTGTTGTCTTGAGAAGTCTGCTTCTGTTGCTGGCTATAACTCCCAAGTCATTTCAGGTTGAACCCCATCACCTTTGAAGTCTACAAACTTAGGTATTTTTGGATTAAGAGCTTGAGCTCTCAAGTGAGTCAGGCTAGGATTCGAGCCTTGGAACCGTCACTTAGCTGTGTATGATACTGGGTGGTCAATCTGGGAATTTTAGTTATCTATATCTGTAAAATGGGGATAATGGAAGTGCTTCCCTTAGCAGATCATTATGAGATTTGTTGAGGTGATAGGTGCAGCGTTTTGCATATTGCCTGCCATATTTTTAGCATTGCTGATTTGAATCTATCCTGTTTATTCCTCCTGCCATCTACCAATTCTGTGTCCCCTTACTTCTCATCTAACACATTCGTATAGCTCTCTGAGACCCCCATCTCAGCTTATGTTATGTTTACACATAATCTGTGCTTCCCATTCAGGCCTTTTTAAAAAAGTCATCTGAGAGTGGCTCTTTGTCTAACTTTTTACTCTACTTGATTTTTCCTCAGGGCACTTAGTAATATCTGAATTTATATCCTATAAATGTTTGTTTCCTGTGCTAGAACGTTAAGCACCTTGAGGACAGGGACTTTGTCCTGTCTAACTGCTATGTTCTCAATGCTCAGAGTCAGAACCCAAAGTATTTGTTGGGCAAGTGAAGACACAAATGCTTCCTCTGAGGTGCCTCTTTTTATGCCACAGGTACTCTTACACGATATTTGTTGAATGACCTGCTGCCCCTTTTTCTTGGTTTAATGCATTTTGAAAACTGCCTTGTTTAAAAATGTGCAGTAATTATCCATTACCAACTGCAGAAACCTTATCTTTTCAGGCTTCTCTGGAATATAATTTGTCTGCATTAGAGGCATTCAGCGTTAAGATGTATGTAAGAGACCCTTATGCACCTTTTTAAAGACATGAGCACCGTCTCCAGGAGTTTGGGTTCAGTAGCTATAGCTTTCCATCTTGGCTACTCATTTGAATCATCCAGGATTAATTTTGTAAATGTATCATGTGCGTTTCACCTCTAGTGACATTGATTTAATTGGTCTAAACTGTGGCTTCTGTTGGTTCCAAGGTATTATCAAGTTGCTGTATATTTAAAAAGGCTCACAGGTGAGTCTGACATGTGTTCAGGATTGAGAACTCCTGTCCAACAGGTATCTGACCTCTTACCAGATTAGCTTGATTGTGTGGATGAATTACAAACATATTAGCAAATTGACGGGAAAGCTGTCTTACTTTAACCAGCACGAATGTACCTGCTATGTATATTTCCCAAATTCAATGGAGGACTCGAGAGGGAAATAGCCACATTTAAAATTAGTATATAAAGTGGAAGATGATGTTGGTAGAAGATATAAATAGAACTATGAAAGTTGGGAAGACAGTGGTAGACATCTGGATGGATGGGATCTCAGAAGGCTTTGTGATTGGCAGGGACTTTTGAGTTGAGTCTTATAGAATGTGCAGAATTCTGGGAGGTGAAGATGGGGATGAGAGATTCCTTGGAGGGAATAGTGTGTGTACTGTAGAGGCAGGGACATGCAGGCCATATTCAAGGCCCCCTACAAGTGAGGCTGGCAGTCCTCCAAAGCTTGTCTACTTCTAGAGTTCTCTATCTCAGGAAGTGATAACACCACCCACATAGCTTTTCATGCCAGAAGTCAGGGATCCTCCCTTAAAACTCCCCTCTTAAAAAAAAAAAAAAAAAAAAAAAAAAAAAACTCCCCTCTTCCCACCCCCACATAATCCAGTCTAAGAACTTTTACATCTAAAATATGTCCTGAGTCTGTCCATTTCTGTTCAGGTCCACTGCTACAAATCTAGTCCAAAATACTACTCTCACACCCTTGGACTATTGCTGTCTGGATTTCTATATTCTTCACACAGCAGCCCGGGGCAATGTTTTCAAATGCAGGTCCAGTGGTGCCCCCTCCCTGAGTCAACCCATTAATGGGTTCCAGTTGCTGTTAAGATAAAGACTGAAATATTTTATCCAGCCCGCCTCTCCTGCCTTACATTCCCTCCAGTCTCTTTACTTCCATATTGCTTGCCGTACTGGCATTTTCTTGATGAATCCAGTACAGCTGCTCCCTTCTTCAAGGACTTTGCAAGTGTTTCTTCTTCGAATGTCCTCTCCCACCAACACATATATGGGTATATGGATTATTTCTACTGATTTTTCAGATCTCACCTCAACTTGCCCAGAAAAGCAGAAAAGCCTCCCTTGCCCTGTCTGACTAGGTCAGGTCCTTATCCTATATTTCCCTCTTACCCTCATGAAATGTCTGGCTCACTGACTAGAGGCATTGAGTCTTTATGGCAGATAAAACTTGGGAGTACTTATCTGTCTCATGGAGATCCAGTGTTGCTGGAGACATTAAAATAGCTGAAGTGATTTTGGGTAGTGAATTTATGAATCTCATTAGCCATCCCTTGACAAAGAACGGGGAATGGTTGATCACGTTGTAAAATAGAATGTGAATAGCCATGCTGTTTCTTTGTCTAGATTCCTCCCAATTATTGGACAAACCAATTCCACAGTATTAATTTGAGTGCTGTTATCTGCAGTAAGACAGCCTTCATCAGATTTTCCTTGTGGGAGGCAAGTCTTAAAATGTACAACCCTCCCATGGAAGTCTTATGATGCAGCCAGGGCCCAGCTCTTAACAGATTGTGAGCAGATGAGTGAATTGGTGAAGATGAGGTGCCATGGCTGGAGCCCCGTTACACCCTCTCTGCCACTGCTTTCCTAATTTCAGCATCCCAAACATCATTCACCTTAGATTTTAAGGAAGGACAGGGTGCCTGAAGTTGTCCTATTTTTATTTCCCTTGCCAGAGAGAGGCAATCACGGGAGCCTGTTCCCGTCAGAAAGGTAGGGAGCTATCATCCTTGGTACTGCCACATGCTTGCCTAAGTTGGGGGTTATGTGACAAATTAGGAACTATCAAGTTGTATATTTGGCATGTGGGAACCCCACAGAATCTGGATGGCGGTGTCAGAAGAGCTGTTTAGATGCCATTCCTTCTCACTCTTCCTGTGTTGATGCTCACAATCACCATCCAGCTTGAAGGAACCAGGAATTTTTCTGGCCCATGGTCCCCTTGGCACATGTACAAGAACCCTCATGCTGACTGAGATGGAATCTCCTGGTGAGAAGTGATTTGTTGTCCTGATTAGAATGTAAACACTTGCCGAAGTTGAGTTTTGTGTCTCATGTGAGTTTTATTATAGCCTTCTGTGTTTATAAACATGTCTTGGGCATGAAGGAGAAATGTGATAACCTCCAAGCACCCAAGAGCATATCCATGGGTTTTCTCTATGGGCTAAAGTTAAGATAACTTAGCTTCCTCCTCTTAAGAATCCCACAGTCCTGCTGGCCTGGGATGGTGCCCAGATTGCCATTTCGTGATTGTTCCATCCTTTTCTAGTAGAGTTCATGAAGTCTTTTGACAAAGTACATTTCAGATTCAGCTGGCATCTAATAGAAGGGCACAAAGTCCAGATAAGGCTTCAGTCAATCTGACAGTTATTGAAAAATTAAAAAAAAAAAAATTTCATGTGTCAAAGATCGGAGAAAACCAGGAGTGCTGTACTTGTGGAGTGTCGCATGCCTGTAAGGAAATAGGCACACACATAAGTAAGACATGATGTGAGATGTCAAATGGGAGGTAGAAACAAAATGTTGCAAGCGTGCCCCAGAGAATAAAAGTCAGATTGAAAAAAACTGGAGAAGACTTCATGGAAGTGGAGATGCTATTTTTTGTGGGGTTTTTTGAGGAGGTGCCTATTAATTGTACCTCGAAGAGGGGCACCTAGGTGGCATAGTCAGTGAAGCATCTGCCTTTATCTCAGGTCATGATTCCAGGGTCTTGGGATCAAGCCCCACATCAGGCACCCTGCTCAGTGGAAAGTCTGCTTCTCCAGTCCCTCTGCCTGCCCGGCCCCCTGCTTGTGTTCTCTCTGTGTCAAATAAATAAATACAATCTTAAAAAAAAAAAAAAATTGTTCCTTGAAGAGTGAACTGACTTTCAGTAGGCAGTTTTCACAGAAGGACAAGGCCTATTTTAAGCAGGGCAGACAGTAGGCACAAGGGCACTGCTCCAGAGAATACTAGGGCTCATATGCAGAAATGATGTAGTCCTTTGTAACCTGTACTTCATAGACTTGTTTGGGATGAAATGGAAGATGAGGGACAGGTACCCAGGAAGCAGAGAACAGTGGAAAGAGGAGAAGGAGATCAACTCAAGAGAAGGGCCTTGAATGACAGGCTTAGGAATTTGGCCTGTAATCTGGAGATGGTGGTGGCAGTGGGATTCAAAGCCTTTCATAGGGTGGCAGGGCAGGCAGATCCATTTCTAGAATTGTACCCAGTGGCACGTGGATTGTGGAGAGGAGAGGCTGTGGCCACAAGGACCTTTTGCAAATATCCTGATGAGAAATAACGAGGTTTTGAACCAGGGTAGTAGCAGAGGGAAGAAAAGGTAGGGCCAAATTCTAGAGAATTTGTTTTTATTTTATTATATTATATTTTATTTTATTTTATTCTATATATTTTCAAAGGTTTTATTTATTCATGAAAGACAGAGAGAGGCGGAGACATAGGAAGAGGAAGAAGCAGGCTCCCTTCAGGGAGCCTGAGGTGGGACTTGATCCTAGGACCCTGGGATCATGACCTTGGCTGAAGGCAGATGCTCAACCACTGAGCCACCCAGGTGCCCCTGGAGTTTTATTTTTAAAGAGGGGCATACAACTTCACCATCATTTGGAGGTTGCAGTTGAGAGATGAGGGAGTTAATAGTTTCACAAGTAACTCCGGTTGTAGCTACTGGCTGGATGATAATACCATTTACCAAGCTAAGGAACAGAAGAGGAGGAAGTTTGAGGGCATATTGAGTTTGAGGAGTGAGTAGAACACCTAAGAAGATCTGGAAATGATGGTAGAGACATCAGAGCCAGAGTAGATCTGGAGTTGGATTCAGGTCTTCAGGAGACATTCCTTTGGGGCTTGGCACAGTTGTCCCCTGTGTGGATCTGTGCCAGAAGCACCTGACACGTGACAGTCATCTGCACAGAGACCACGGTTGAAGAATCGGGAGTGTGTGAGAGAGAGTGTAGGTTTGAGAGTAAAGGGCATGCAGGACAGAGGGTGGGATGACCTCAGACAAGTACAGAAGAGCCAGGGAAATGACCTGAGATGTCAGTCAGAGAGGTTGGAAAAAAACCAGGACTAGATGGTGGGACTGAGGGAGATAACAAGTATCAAATCCCCAGAGAAGTCTGTAGAGTCAAGAAAAACCTTCCTGGTGCATCCAGCAGGGAAAGAATCTGAATTGAATGGCAAGGACAGGAGGACAAGGCAAGGGGAGCTGGGCAAACCCGTCTATACATTTCTGTGGTCTGAGTTGAGAAGAGGTTTTCAGAGAAGTTTTGTCAGTCCCTGGTGTTGATAAGTAAACCTGAGGTGCTTGACAAGAGGCACATTTTAGCCAGATGGGGGTGTTAGCTTTCTCCTGACTTCCTCCAGAAATCAGCCCGGAGACATTCACTTGCCCGGTAGCTGACTACAAGAAAGGCTGACCTGAAGCTGTCAGCATTTTAATTTGCAAAACCATTGTTGTATTAAATCACAAATGGGAGGCAATTTAGCAGTGCATCTCCAAAATTGCACTGGGCGCTGGCTGTGGTTCTGCAATTTATGTTGAAAACTAAAATTGAACTCTTGTGGCATAAAAACATACTGTTGATTTTGTGATTAATTTGGTCTCTGAGGCCAGGGAAACTGCTAATGCTGTATATCAGTTCTAAAGTTGTGGTAGTATTTACAGAGCAAAATGAAAAATCAATATTGTAAGTACAGGATAGCTCTCTTAAAAATCCAAGGTGTGTTTTGTTGCAAATTGCACAGAAGAAGTCAACCCCCAAAGGGACAACCATACCTTCAATATTGCACAAGTGTGTATCTGTTGTGGACAAGCCAAAGAAAATGGTTGGGCTTTTTTTTTTTTTTTTTAATAGTGTCATGGGGAGTACGAGGTGAAGGATCAGATTGTTGCAGTTTTGAGTAAGACCTCACTTATGGTTATGGTGTGTCCTCAAGGCAACCTCAAGCTGTAACCTCCAGAAGGGTCGTGTGATGGGAAGCCAGGAGACCTGGGTGATAACTTTAGCCTCTGCTGATCATGTGCTGCTGTTTCGTCTCTCCCCTCCTGCGTGTTCTGTGGTTTTGTGTGTTGCACTGCAGAGATGTGTTGGCTTACTTCAGTGAAAAAGGAGTGGCTTCCATCAGCATCATTACAAATAAGACACCTAAGGGGTTTGTTTACATTTTCCATTCCGAAAAGTGGGAATATAATTCTTTTTTTTATTAAGCCTGTCCATTTAGAGGGGGTGTTTTAGTTGGCAGTGGTACTGTGGCGAAAAGCAGGTGTCTCCGCATCCAAGCAGTGATTTATTCTGTGATCCTGCCTGCCTTTTTCCTAAACTGAGCTGGAATTACTTAAGTACGATCCAGTTGAAATTTGCTACCAGCTTCTTAGCCAAGGACATTATAAAGTTCTAGCCTTACAGGTCAAATCTCATTTGGGTCCAAAAGAGTCAAATCCAGCTTAAGAAAAAAAAAAAAAAAAAGAGTATGGGTAGAAATGCTTAGAGCTCACTTCAGCAAACTGTACCTCTGGTGGCCCTGTTAACGCACTTCTGTTCTATGTGACTTATAATTAGTTGAGTGTTAGGGCTTGCGGTAGGTTGCCCTCGATGTATAGGCAGAGGTGGTGACTCATTTCTTTCTTTCCCATCTATCTCGCTTCTCTTCCTTTCAACTCACGAAATGAGTTGTGTGCTCTTTTGTAATATAAAGGTTAGTGTAGCCATTTTTAAGTTACTTTTTTTGGCGATCTCTCTTAGGAGCTGACTCTTTGCAAAAGCAACACTTCCATCTTGTCAGAATGACAGTGATTACCCTATAGTTTGGATCATCTCCAGCAGCTTTGTTCCTTGAAAAACGAACTTGATTTGATGAATAAAAGTTGGGTGTATTTGATGAGTCAGAGGGCAGGAAAATGTCCTTGTCTCTGATGAGGCTCTTACAGTCAGGCACAATTGAACATCAGCAATGAAATAAACCTTAATCTCCGAAGGGAAAAACCCTGGAGCATGAAAACTGTTCCCACTAGAAATGCTGTAAATCTTGCAAACCATGTAGGTTTTCTGTTTGGGGCAACATCAAAGCCCAGTGACTTTAGAGATTAAAGTGTGTTTGACAAGCAAAACTTTCCCCGTGCCCCATTCTTTACGAGATTTGGCCTGTCTCTTCCCTTTGTCTCACCTCGGTATGACTTCCTTTCTTCCCCACAAGTGGGAAGCCTCGCTTCTCAAATCTGGAGCAGACTGCCATGGTTTCTTCCCGTAAAGCTGGCAGTCCCTCATCTTTCCAGCATCTTCCAGCCCCAGTGGTGGGCAGCACCTTCTCACAGTCACTTCCCAGGGACCGTCTTACTTGTGGAGGAATTTCAAGGCCTTCTGCTAGCCATAAGCAGATCCAGCAACAGGAAGGCAGTAATTTCCCTCAGCTCAGAAAAGGAGTTAGTCTTTTACCTTAGAATTTCTATTTCTTTTGAAACCATGTTCTCTGGTGGCTTGGAAGACACTCTCAGGTTTGTTTGTTTGTTTTAAATCTGTTCCTAACTATGTTTGGGATGTCTCCAGGCTTTCCCTTTTGCAGACTGAAAATAAATGACCGTATTTTCGTTCAAATATAGAGAATTCCTTTTCAGATAAATTCGACGATCACTTACTAGAGTAACAACTCTTTCTCAGTAACGTCTTTTTGGAAAGTAAGGTGCGGTAAGATTTTGCTTGTAAAAAGAAAAAGGTGGGAGGGGAAACAGTTGTTTCCAAGGCACTGTGCTAATCGTGCTCTCCAAAGTCAGACATCCCTGTCTCCCGCCAAGTGCCTGTAAGATCTGGCCCTTCGCCGCTTCTCCGGGTGGTCAGACGGCAAGAGGAGGACAGACCAGGGAGGCAAATGGCTTTCAGGGTGAACCTCACCGCATGAAATCTCATTACTGGAAATGCGCTTTGTGTTTGTGGGTAGGTATCCCCCAGGGCAAGGATGGCAATGGGGAATGGTTAAGGGACTCACTAAAATATCTTAAATTGTCTCCGTTAAACATGTAGCCTCCTTAGAGGTCAGGCAGAGCTGAAACTCGAACAGCTGTACAACAAGCATCTGAGATTGTTTTTAATTGTGTCCCCTTTCTGTAACAGCAGTCATTCTTGTTTATATTGTCAAGAACCTTTCCAGCGAGCACAAGCGCACCATACTTGAAGGTCAAATGCTTAACCCTTCCACATGGTTACAATGAAAACGGGCCCTTTTGTTTTCATTAATGTATACCCCAGCCTCAAATCCGGGGAGGATGGGGGCCTCATGCGCTCATCGAGCTGAAGTAACTTATTGTCAGAGTGCCACAAAGAGAGCATATTTTTGTCTCCATGCAACAGTTGCTCAGCCTTTCTTTGCCTGTGCACCCAACCACAAGACAGTAGGCCCATTTATCAACAGGCAGAAATTTTGGGTACCATTTTGTTCCTTTGACCTGTGTTACTTTTTACTGACCCGGCCAAATTGCTTAAAAATTTCCCCCTTTCTGCTGTCAGTGTTTTCAAGCTGCTTCATGTGTCTGAAGGGATCCCCTCCCTTTCTTTTTAACACTTTACATTCCTGTTCACCCCAGCACCTGTTACTGTAGGGCACCGTGAAATCACAAATTTTATGCAGCTCCCCATGGCCGATAAGACTTTCTTAAATAGAAATAGAGGAGCTCCTGACTCCAGGGTGGGGTACTGAGGTAGGCAGGCGGTGTGGTTGCCCATGTGGGTGTAGATCCACGGCCATTTGTTCGTGGGGGCCCATCACCAAAGTATGTCGGTGTCTTTATTGGTGTGTCAGGCAAGAAATATTTCTTGCCCCGCTCCTTAAGAGTTAACTAAAACTAGAGAGGCCAGTGCAGCAAAACAGTAAATATGAGCCTCCAACATGAAGGCTTCTTTGTTACTGAAACAAAAATACCACAGCAGGTGGTTGACTTGAACACAGGAGGGAGGAGGAGGTTCAGTTGTTGCCCATTTTTCTAACCCTTTCAGGATACCCATTGTCTAAACCCCAAAGTTAAAGTGTCCCTGCTCAGTCTCATGGAGACAGTTCTAGCATGAAAGCCCTGTGCCCATCACCGGTCTTTCTACAACAGTTTAATCTTGGGGTCTGGAACATATAACCACTAAACAAGGCAGGAGAGGCAATTATCTCTAGAAGATGAGCCAATCATATCTGCTTATCAAAGCATAAAACTGTTCTGACTACAGCGAGTTAGAGTTCATCAGGATTTCGTGCCAACAGCCGTCGTATCGTTGCACGTCTTAAACTGTATCGTTGCACGTCTTAAACTCTATCACTTATAGCAGAAATGTCGGCTTTTGTTGCCCTCGGGGCCCTCAGAGCAACTTTGTGGTGGCCACGCTACCCATTTAAAGCCGAGGTTAAGCTCTGCACAGTCTGTACCCCCAAGGTGTTGCACTGGTCCTTCTTTCTCTTAAAAAAGAATAAAATACAGTTAGAACTCTAGAATTTAGAGCACCCTAAGTGGGAGGCATTAAAGGACAAAGACAAATCATGGGCAGATTCCCACCACTGCTCCTGCTGAAGGCCACCAAGTATCCCATTCACATGCCAAGTCCCTCTGTGTTCTTATTGAGCTATCCCACTTGTTTGGTTTATTCCAAATCACAGTTGGAATAATTTAAGCAAATGAATGCAGTGGTGTGATAGTTTTGTTTTAAAAATTCCTGAGAAATCTGGAGTTGAAAATCTTGTTTCCATAAACTCCAGACCCAGATTCTGATAAATGTGTAGATGTTCATGCTCCTTCGATCATGTTCTTTAATTGCTCATGTGAACGTTGGATGTATTCCCAACTAAGGAGGAAGCTACAATTCTCCTGCTTAAGCCACACTTACGTGTCTAATGCCGACTGCTTGTCAGTGGCACAAATCATATCAAGAGAACAGCATCTGCCAACCTAGAGGACTTTTGTAACCTTCTGGATAATACTAGCATTCAGGAGTTAGTGTTTCCGTCTGCCACTCAGATTCCTTTCGTATGTAATATTCATAAATGTGAGAAAGGCTGAAAACAAACCCTAAATGAGACTATCATTTTCCCCCTTGACTTGGGACAGTATAGCTAGGAAAGATCTGAGGTATCTGGAATGGATGTAGGTAGAAAGATCTGATGTGTTCCAAAAGTGATGCTGTTCCCTGTGACCTCAGGCCCATGTGTCAGGGTGGGGGACGGACCCCAGACAATGAAGGAGTGAGCCACTGTTTCTTCCACAGGTAGAGCCCATCTCTGAACCCTGGTCTGTTACTGAAATCATTGTTAAGAACTTAGCATCATTGACTCCAATTCTCCTGACTGCGCTTACTCTGTTATCCATGGGCAGTGAGAACCTGGGCCAGTTATTAAACTTGCAACATAAGTTTGCTGATGATAGCAACCAACCTTGTCATGTTATTGGAAGGATTCAGTGAGCTGCTGTGTCCCTGGCTCACAAAAAGTGCTCTCTATGTGATTAGTCATTATGTAGTTTAGCGGCTAAGTGAACTCAGACTACCTCGGTTTGAATCCTGGTGCCACCACTTACCAGTTGTGTGATTTCAAACAAGTTACGTAATATCTCTGTGCCTTGATCTTCTGATCTACACGTTGCGATAGTAATAAAACCTATTTCAGTGAACTATCATGAAGATTTAGTGAGGAATACATGGAAAGTGAACAGCAGGGCTTATCACATGTTCAGTAAGTGATAGGTTTTTTACATTGTTAATGTTATTAATACCTTTCTGATTATATTTTTATAACCACTGTAAAGTGCTTTTCTTTTTGTAATTATTCATGTACAGGTAATATGTTCTTAGATTGCTGATTTAATAGGCACTTAGGTAGGTTCTGAATTCTTATTTGAGAACTATATCCCCAAATTGTGTTTGTGTCTGTGTGTGTGTGTGTGTTTGTTCATTTCCTCTGAGTAGATACGTGCCAGGTAGCAAGGCATGCTGGCATTGAAGACTTTGTAGACAGTTGTGTTTACAGGGAGCGTCCTAGGCAGAGACTGCATTTGTCTTAGGTAGATGTTATCAGAGGACAAGTATAGCAACTCTGCTCATGTGATTTTTTTCCCTGAATTATCTTTCCCTACCAGATTGCTACTTCATTGAGAGTTTTAATAGTCACATTGTCAATATGACTATGCTTCATTGTAGCAAGGCATACTTCTGACCTCAGGAATCTTAAGAAAAATAAGATTTTTTTTAAGAGTGGGGAGAAGTTTGTGGTGGAATTTATTGGTTCTCTCTCTGGTCTTACAGGTCCTCATTTCAGTTTTCATTTCTTTAAAATGAAAGGGATGAGAGTACTTAGCCAGATCAGTGTTAAATGGAAATGTTAAGGTTATGATAGGCAGTGAACAGGGCAGTTGAGTAGAGTGACTGCTTCATAAATGACTTCTGTAAATCAAAATTAATTCTAAGAGCCATGTTGAATTCAGCAGTTGTTTTCTGTAACCTCCTTGGTCACACCCCACCCTGTGTGTATATTTTATTTCCCTACTTTGATTGAAAGCACCTAGTTGCCCAGTACTGTGATACTAGGGATGTCCACAGGTTTCAGAGACTAGTTAACTGACTTAATCCATGGAATTTGCCTTTAGTAATCCCGTCCTGTAAATTGAGTTTAGATGCACAGGCCCTGGGAGTTAGAACACTGGATTGCTAGTTGTAGCTCAACTCCTACACTAATTTTGATATTGAATGGGATATTTAGTTTAGCTGAGCCCCAGATTCCTCATGTGCAATAATGTGGTTAATAATATTTGCTCTACCTAACTCACATAGTTTTTATGAGGCTTAAATGAGATACCATTCCTGAAAGGACTTTATATGATATAAATCCGTTTACACATAGGTTTGCTTCGGTCATTGGAGTTGGATGCCAGGGTTATATTTGGTTCTGTTGCTTACTAACGGTGTAAAATTTGGCAAGTTGTTTAATCTTTCTGCATCTCAGCTTTTTCATCTGCAAAATGGAAATGATAATACCTTTTTCTCATAGACTTCATTTTAGGATTCAGTGATACAATGAGTGTGAGCAGTGCCTAGCATGTAGTAGGCACTGGATAATGTTAGTTGCCATCACCCATCACCCACCAGCAACAGCCAAAGGGATCCATGTTAAAAGATACTTACCAGGTTTAGAGGCATGGTTAACATGGAGGGGGGAAAGGAAGAAATAAAGACTTAGGTTAGTAGAAAGACAATGATCAGTTTTAGTGCCTTTTTACTGTGGCTGTAAGTGAGACTCTAATGTAGCTAACACTAGGACGCCTGGGGGCTCGGTGGTTGTGTGGCTGCCTTTGCCTCAGGTCATGATCCTGGGTCCCGGGATCGAGTCCAGCATTGGGCTTCCTGTATGGAGCCTGCTTCTCCCTCTGCCTGTGTCTCTGCCTCTCTGTGTGTGTCTCTCATGAATAAATAGGTAAAATCTTTTTTAAAAAATATAATGTAGCTAACACTTACTGGGACCTTACCACATGTCAGGTACTATTCTAAGGACCTTGTTCGTAAAAGCTAAATCCCATGTACCCTCTAAAGTAAATGCTAGAAATACCCCCATTTTACAGATGAGAATACTGAAGTACAGAGAGGGTAAGTAACTTGCTCATGGCCAACTCTGAGCCACTAAGGTATTAGAACTCTGGAGCCTGTGTTTGTCCTCCTTGTGGTAAAACCCACAAGGACAAGAGAGACCTATAATCTTCTCTTCATCACAGCCAGGAGTTAGGAAGCCTGCCCCATCAGCTTTGCTTGACTCTGAGTTCTCTACCCCCCAGTTCCCAGCTCTCCCAGCTCTCCCAGCTCAGATGCAGTGTTTAGTTTAAAGAACAGAATGGTGTGTGTGGGTGTGTAAATCTTCCATAGTCTCAAATCCGACATCTGCACTTCTCTCCCAACTTTGTACCCCTGTTTGATAAGTGTCCCCAAGCATTGCCAGTACCACACATCTAAAACTGAACTCTTCTTCCCTTGTGGCTTTGGGGGTTACTCTCTCAGTACTTTAATCTCCTCATCTTTAAGACAAAGATGCCTCGTATATGGTGACCATGGGATTCAATGAGATGATGTTGATAAAATGTTCATTGTGACATCTCGCACATAATAAGCACTAAATAAATATATCTCTTGCTGTTACTGCAACTGTGAGGAGAGCAGTTCTCTAGGCCTGGTGGCAGGACAAGGTCCCGGCTGGGCATTCTGGCCTCACCCTCACAGGCAGTTAAAGTGTCCACCAGGGCTTTGGTTTGGATGTTACTGAAAGAGGGGGTGGACAGGGCGGGGAGGGCAGATATATACAAAGGAGTGAATTATAACAAAGAGCCTTTTCTGCTTCAGTTCTTGTGTAGAAAACATATGTTCAGTGATGCAGGCAGCAGTTGGGTTAAAGACACACTGTAGGGCTGCAGACAAAAGACCTGCACTCTTCCTGCATTCACAATGTTTCCAAACATATTCACTTGTCTCACTTGTTAGGGACTGGGCTGTCAGCTGGATCCTCTTGCAAGTGTGATTTCTTTTTCCCCCGTTCCCTTTCAAAGGCCTCCCCTCCCCTTCCCCTCTCCCCCAATGTTTTACACTTCATATAATCCAGTGTGCATGACAGACCACTTCAGCCTTTGTGCTACTGATGTTTGGGGGAAGGGGAGAGCTGATCTGATGGAGATCTTGGGTAACTTTTCACTCGCCCGAGGACAGGAAGCCGCTGAGCCACTTTTAGGCCAAACATCATCAGTGGATGAGTACGTAGTACGTGGTATAGTTAGCCATTCTTCACCCACAATTAACAGGCCAACGAGTGGATTAGCGGAGGGAGATTCTTGGAAGCTGTGGCTGCGAATCGGGGCCATATGTCTGTTGTGGTGGGGTTGGGAGAACTGTTGCTTTTTTATTTGCAGAATGACTAGTTTTTGATGAAAAGATGCAGATAAGGCAAGGCCCTGCTGAATTGGAAAGTAATTGGGAAGAAGCTGGCTCTCATTCTCGTGTTCATTATGTGAGGTGTATGCAGATGCCCACACTTAATTCTGGATCCAGGGAGTGTGACTGTGTGCCGTGTCTGTACTTTAAACCTTTTACTTTCTTTATGGAAAGGAGACAGCTAAGGTAGGGTTTGTTTCCATGGATGAGATTTTGGAGAGATACTTTCATGTGTATTTCTTTTTACTCTCTCTCTCTGTATAGGTTACATGTAATACTTCCACATATAGTCTGTTAGAGCTTCCATTGCAGTGAGCAGCTAGAAATGTAAAGAATTAGCATAGTGCCTCTGCTGCCACTGACCTGTATAACTCTTGGAATCTCAGCTCCCCAAACTCAGTGTTCGCATCTGTAAAATAGGAATTACTTTATCATCATACCCCTGGAGCATCCCATAAATAAAACAGGAAATATCTATCCCATCATGGTAGGTGAGAAATCTTGTCTTTGTAGAAATCTTGCAGTGTGTCTTCACTGCTACATTACTGAGTCAAATTTCAGTGCCTTTGTTTCTTTTTTTCTTTCCAGCCTCTTGCTTATGCCCTCTGTTTCATGATATTGTTTAATGGTTGAGTTGCTCATCCTGGAAAGTACCAGCATGTTCCGAGGAAGGAGAGGTGGCAGGGAGGCAGAGAAATTTTCGTTGGCTTAGAGTTCTAAATGGGCTGTTAGTTCACTTCAGCAGTAGAGGCAATTACAATCCTGCTAATGAATAGGCAGTCAAGTGGAATTTCCCAGATATGGTGTCTTCTGGTGGGAGGATAATTTCACCACCTAAACATCCTCAGACATAAAACATTGTATAAATATTTTGTAATGCAAAGTGCCAACAAAGTCATCCCTTGCCAATACACTGCAGACCTGACAAAGGAAACTACTGATGGTATTCCAGTTTTTAGTGCTGTCATTTGAAAATCCTGGGAAGGGAAACATCATGGAAATGTATATGTGTGCCCTTCAACCTGAAAATAACAGTCTGCAAAGATTTTAGTAATGGATAAAGCTAATAGACTATAAGCTGGGACAGAACTTTACTTGGGGTTGGCACGTCCCTCTTTGGCCTGGCGTGGAGTGTCACCCAGAGCCAACAGTAGAGCATCTGGAAAATAAATTGATATTTTTTTCCCACATTGAATGGATTCATTTCACAGAATGATGGGAAAGGGAGGGGATGGGAAGGGTGATAAGAGTATATTTGTGAACCCCCCCATCCCCCGCCCACCCGCCAAGTATATAACTTTTGTTGTTTTGTTTTGTTTTAAAAAAAAAAAGCTAGTGCTTCCAAAGCCAGAATGATTCTTGGGCTCTCTTGGTAAGAATAATTATGCTGTTTCCTCTACCTCTGTGTGGATCTGCTTCATTATATAGACCACGTGTCGTAGTGACTAAGGGTAGACTCTACAAAAGCAAAGGAACTTATGAGGCTACTTGGAGAATGAGGGGAAAAGAACAATGATTTTGGAAACTCCATAAAGGTCAAAAAAAGGCTTTCAGTAAGTATGCAGAGACTAGAAATCAAATCCCATTTCCTATCATAAGAAGCCCGTTGTTTTAGCCACAGTAGTTAATGTACTGTATGTGAAAGATTTAAGACTAGTTGGAAAGCTTTGCTTCTGTTTTATTAGGCTGCTATTGAAAAGCCAACAGCATAACTTCGACTAGGTGCTTTGAGATTTCTTAATGGGCTGTCAGGGGCAAGACACCAGGGCTGTGCTATACTAGCTCTTTCCTGTACATTAAAACAACAGGGGCCAAGCGATCACATACAGAAGTATGAATTACTTGATGCTTTCTCTGTTCCATATGGCCAGCCATGTCTTTGGCAATTAATCATGTACAAAATCAGTCGAGTGCTCTCTGAAGCATTGAAGTCAACATTTAGTTGTACCTGTGCCAGTGGGGGCAGTGGGGTTGCAAGCGTAAAATAGCAGGATGAGGGGCTGCTGGCGCCAAGGCCCAAGCAGCTGGCTTCTATAAACAACACTTTTTTTCCTCTTCACCTTTCTCTCTCTTTCCCTCTTTCTTTCCTTCTTTTTTCCTTCCTTCCTTTTCTCCCTCTCCCCCTTCCCTCCTCCCCTGTCCCCTTGCTCCCTCTCCCCCTTCCCTTCCTCTTTACCCCCCACCAGGCCTCCCTCTCCCTCCTTCCCTGCCTTCCATCCTCCTTCCCTCCCTCCCATTCTTTCTGTCTTTTTTTTTCTTCCTTGACAAATATATGGACAGTTTTTCACCATCATCTGAAACACCAATGTTGCCAGTTCTGAGGTCCAGCTTCCATTCACTGTCCTAATACCCCACGTTAAGTGATATGTCGGGTCACCCTTCCCTCCAGCAGCCTCGGTGTTCAGCAGTCGTCACCATGACTATCCTGAGAGTTCATGCAGACCCAGGCCGACTGCTGGGGTTCCGGAGCTTCTTGATAAACATATGAGCTATGACGATTTCTGTGTTCGTAGGAGGAGAAAAATGGGAGGTCCTATTAAAGTGCTTTGGGGAAAAAAACCCCTCTAATTATTCACATTCGTGGCTGTGGTATTTTAGGATTTTATTTTTTTTTTAACAATTGCTATCCATACCGTCTGGGATCTTTTTTCCCAATCTTTTTTTTTTTTTACACATAATGCTGCTGGTGATAGGTCTCCAGCATTCGTTGAGCATTTTGTACGTGCCAAGCATTGTGCAGAGTGCTTTCAGAGTGGATTATCTCACGTAATCATCACAAGGATAGTTGGTGCTATTACAGACACCCCTTCAGAGATGAGGAAACTGACCAAAGAAGCATTTTCCCGGCATTCCTTCCCCTCTAGGCATCCTGATTACTTTCCAGGAGCTCCCTTAGTTCAATAGCTCATGATGGGAAAAGGCTAAAAGTATGACTTAATAGTACATTTTTGAGGCTCATTTGGTAAAAAGTCTGCTGAAATGTTCGTTCAAATCAAGTGGGTCTTTGAGATGAACTGAACCAAGTGGATCTGTAGGTGGAAATGAAAGGCTGCTTTGTGGGCAGCGTCTTGGAGACTACTGCCTTTGTGCCTTCTGTTCAAGACAGTCTAGCTCATCTGCTGTCCTTGCTGAGCCCGCCATGAAAGGCAGAGACGGGGAAGAGAAGGATGGAGACAGCAGCCTGAAGTAGTCCAGTAGATGTGGCAGCCAGCGGTGCCTTGGTGTTATCTCCCAGCCGAGGTCATCCAGGATGTGTCTTCTCAAATTCAGGAAACAGGGGAAAGAAAGTTTGAACATTGTGTAAACATTAGCACCCCCAAAACCCTCTTGCTCCCAGAGAGGGAGATAAAGTAGGCAAAAAGGCTGAGAGATGTGTTTATTTGTTCTGCTGGGCTGTGGATCCCAGCATGCTAGAGATCTTCATGATGCCCAGTCCAGTTTAGCAAATGTGAAGGCATCACTCAGCACCGAGCTCCAGAGGCCTCACAAAAGAGCCATCTTAAACTGACAATCAGTAAATGAAGGAAGACCTGAGATCGACCTTTCTTTGATGGGGCTAAGGCTATCTCAGTGGGTTCTGTGCCTTTCTTCTTTAAAAAAAAAAAAAAAAAAAGGAAAGAAAAAGAGAAAAAAAAAAAAGTGTTCCTGGACTTTTGAAGAGGGGAGCCCTGGTTGGGTTTTTGACAGCCCGTGGCAGTGTTGATGTGAGGAAATAGCTTTCCCAGCTGATAACATCTTAAACCAAGTTTCTTCACAAGTTGAACCTTTAGCCCTCTTTATCAGTCCGAGCATATCTTTGTAATTTGTGTGTGCAGAGGGGAAATACAGCCCTAACATGAGGCTGCTCTGTGTATAAAAAGTGTTCGGTGGGGCATTTCCCCCATAATGATGGTCCTGCTTTTTTGGCGCTGATGAGGAAGAGGAGATGGGAAGATGGGAAAGGCATGTAGTGCTGGCATCCTGGTATTTATATGACTTTTGAAATTGGAAAAACAGCAGCAGAATTTTTTTTTAAATGAACTAAACAGAGGGATTATCAGCCACGTTTGTGAAATGCCTCCTATTGCTGTGCATTTCTTTAGACAGAGTTCTCTGATTTGTAAGATGGGTGGATTAAATTTGAGTTTCAGAATTAAAGGCCTATCAGAAGCTGTTACCCCATATCAGAAAGGAGCCCAAAGAATTAAAGACTTCTGTTGAATTATTAGTAAGAAGTAAATGTTGTATGTAATTCTCCTTTTAAAGCTCAGCGTGATTCCTGTCCAAAAACCTTGTATGCTACAAATTCTGTTTATTGCATGTATGTCCATATGTGCTTTCTTTCTGATACCCCAGAATTAGAACATACTGGAAGGCATGGACAAATACATCCACCAAGAATTGGGTGAATTGCTCAGTTTTAATTGAATAAATTCAGTATTGGGAGACTTTTTCCTAAAATTTGAGACTTCTTTTAAAAATTTTTATTTATTTACTTTAGAGAGAGAGCACAAGTGGGAGGGGCAAAAGGAGAGAGAGAATCTCAAGCAGACTGCCCCACTGAGCATGGAGCCTGACATGGGACTGGATCCATGACCCTGAGATCACAACCCGAGCCCAAACCAAGAGTTGGCCACTCAACCGACTGTGCCACCCATGCACCCCAAATCTGAGGCTGCTTAGAATCTTAGAGTTTTGGTTTTCCTTTTTTCATTCTCAGTCAATCTCTTTCTCCTTCACTCCCTCCCTCCTTCCTCTCTCATTATGGTTTTTTTACTTGGTTTTGTACATAGTTTTGAGCCAGGAGTAGCTGAAAACACTGGGGGAATTCTTAGAGATCCTTAGGATGCTGTAGGTTGTCAGACGAGTCCAAAGTAGTTTGTTTGTTTGTTTGTTTGTGTTTGAAATGGAGAAAGTGAGATTTTTTTGGCTTATTTGGAAGGTGTGCAAAGATTACACGTGATCCCAGTGTAGTAAAACTTTTAGATGTACTTTTAGATACATCCTTCCAAATATGTATTACTCTTCTACATAGTCTCCTAGGGATTGCATAGCCTTACTTTTCTTGATGCTCTTGTTTAAAAATAGTTTTCACAACATTTTTCTTAGAATTCTCATCAGATACAGTTTGCATCAAACCAGAGCTTGTTTCACATACTGTTTTTGATCTCAAATAGTATTCTGTGGCTTGATTGTTCATCTTCTTTCCCAGACATGTTCCAGCATGTAATTTGCTTTCATTTATTCAACACCCTATCCCTCAGGAGTCTGTTTTCATGACATGGTGCCAAAGCAGGCACCTTGGAGGGTATTGGGAACAAATGGGCGTGGGCCCTATCTGCTCTAATAGAGCTCCCACTCTGGAGGAGGAAGCATCCAGTGAGTAAATAAGAAGAGCAATGGAGCATAGCAAGGTTTGTGAGATGTTCAAGAGCGAGAGTAAGGAGGGATGATCAACTCTATGTAATCTGGCGGAAGGATTTGGTTAGTGGAGAACTTCATAGAGGAGGTGTTATTTGAGATGTTTCTTGAAGAATTAGCAGTTACTAGCCAGTTATATAACAAGTAAATGTATTGTGTAGAACAGCCATGTGTTTTTAGGAAACTGAAATTGGTTCTAAATGGAATGGAACATGGCAGGAGATAAAATTTGGGAAGCAGTCAGGACATGTATTAAGAGATGTTGTTTTGGTATGATTTTTTGTGTTTTTATTTGGTCAGGTTAAGAATTCAGGCTTCTAAAAAAAAAAAAACTTTTCCCTCAAATGACAGTAAGTGGAGCTTATAAACAGAACTACTCTGGTTTAGGTGAAGTTTTAGAAGCTGAAGCTCCTTGTTTCCTTTGACCCTGAGATAGCCCTCTTATAGGAAGAACATTCGTGAGGGGGTGAGATGGAGGCAGAGAGGCTCATTCAGATGCTACTACATGGGCCGGGCAAGAGAGAGGCCTGAACTCAGCCTGTGGCAGCAGGGAAAAGATAAGTCTGAGTCGTATTGAACAGAGAGGGATGACAGGATTTAAAGTTTAGGTACCAGGAGTACAGGGAAAGGACAGGGAAGCCAGTAGGAATAGCCCCAGCCATCTGGATTAGGTAATTGGGTTGATAGTGGTGTCATTCGCCCTGCTAAGGAAATAGAGGAGAAGGAGCAGACCGATGAAGAAGGATATGATGCAAGAGCAATGATAGTCGAGATGTGGATGAGTGGAGGTTGAGACTCTATGTCTGAAGGGTATATTTAAGGAGAGGTAGGCAGTCATGGGCTATATGGGGCCAGAGCTTGGCAGCAAGGTCCACTTGAAGACATCAGTCTCAGGGGAACCTTGAAGCCACTGGAGAGGAGATCACCCATGGAGAGAGCAAACAGAAGATATCAGATGAGAACCAGGAATCTCGCCCTGGGGAACCCACAGAGGAGATGAAGAAGATCAGGACACGTATTAGGTGGTAGCCTAAGAGAGAATGGTGTCAATTAAAACCAGGAGTGGCATTAAAAATAAAACCCACCATCAGAGGGTAAAGGTTTTCTACCATCTGGGAGATGGAAAAGAATATTGTTCTGGCTCCTGATAGGTCGTGATTGATCAGTGGTCACCTGATTTCCTTTTCACATGTTTCATGTGAAGTCATAGACACTTGAAGAAATGCTTTTGTTAAAACAATATGACCTAGCATGAGACTGTTACGTGAGTCCTAAACAATAATAATCATAGTGGCATATGTCCTGGGTACCTCCTCCTCACAAGACCCCGTGGAGAGGTTCCAGTGTCATCTCTGTTTTACAATTGGACTGAAAGCCCATAACTAGGAGGTGACAGCTGGGATTTGAACAGCTAGCAGCCCTAAGAATATTCATAGTCTTTTCCTGAGAGGCCAGCATTTTCATCAATTTCTGTTGAAGAAGAGTTACTAACGAAATTTCACCCCAGAGCATGATTTCTAAATCCCTGATTTACTTGCCCTTAATTTTGAGAGGGAGAATTTGTTTTTGGTAACAGGAGACTGTTTAAAAATTGGTACTTATTTGAAAACAGTCCTGTGTTACTACTGATGGGAAAATGGGCTATTAACATTTCCGGCATAAAGTCAACCCTTGAGGAGCCAACACTAGTATGAGGGAAAAAAATATCACTGTTAATCCTTGTCAAAAGAATGTTCTTTGACACTCTGAAATTAGCTTTTGTGCAATGACTTTACTCTGAATTTTATGAAATACTATATTTTAGGGTCTGAATGCTCAATCTAAATTCACCCATCCTTTTCCAATATCTTGAAAACATTTTTTTGGTAACAAAATTTGTTTTGCTATCTAGATCTAGTTCTATTTTTACTGACTACTTTTATTCAGGTGTATTTAATATGTACACTTGTTCTCTGCATTCTTGGTTGTCCTAAAAATGTGATGAAATGAATTTTAACAATTAGGTTTTAGAAGATTTTCATGTGATAAAATAAACTTTTGGGGATATACAGTTCTGAGTTTTAACATATGTAGAAACTCACACCACCACCACCACCATAGTACAGAATAATTCCATCATTCCAAAATTCCCTTATGCTGCCTCTTTGTAATAAACCATCACCTGTCCTGATCCCTGGCAACCATTAATTTGTTCTCTGTCCCTGTAATTTGCCTTTTCCAGAATGTTAAGTAGATGGAATCATGCAGTGTTTAATCTTTGGAGACCACCCTCTTTCACTCAGTATAAGGACTTTGAGATTCAGACAAGTGGCTGCATCTGTCAATTGTTTGTCTCTTTTTTCTTTTTTACTGCTGAGTAGTATTCCTTTGTACAGATGTACCACAGTGTGTTTATCCATTTACCTGTTATAGGGCATTTATATTATTTCCAATTTAGGGCAGTTATGAATAAAGTTGCTCTGAACATTTTTGTAGCGGTTTTTGTGTGCACATAAGCTTCTGTGTCTTGAGCTAAATCCCCAGAAATGGGATCAGTGGGTCATACATTAAGTGTGTATGTGTAACTTTGTACAGAACTGCCAAACATGGCAGTATTTTGCATTCCCACCAGCAATGTATAAACTATAAAAAATTGAATTGCTATTTTAATGCTCTGAGGTTGAGGTTGGCAAGTTGTGTTCATAGTTCCTTGGGGTTTGGAAGAGATGCTCCATGACAAAAGGAGCTGTTAGGTCTTCCATAGCAGCTTCTTCAAAGAGAACTGCTCCAGTTTTGTTTTATGTATTGAGTTCCATGTAGAATACATTTGGGGAAAAAAAGAGGTTTATCTGTAAAGTGTTGGAAAACCACTGTAGTAAGGTGGTATTTCCAGAGCTTGGGACATGGATCATGGGTGTCAACTAGGGGAACACTAGGTGGCGCTCCAGGATTCCGCAGGTAGTGGGGACCAGGCTGTGAGACCTTGAACTTCCTTTTCAATTCCTTTTCAGTGCACATCTCTGTCAAGGAGGTCTTCAGGTCCTAACATTCACCAACACTTGTTAATGGCCTCATTTACAACGACAGAGTAGGCTTCTGTCCCAGAGCCTTCAGCAAGCAACATCTACCTAGAATGAAATAAACATACAGCTTTGTTTTTACTATATTATTTTTGCAGTTATCTTTTCATTTATGGCGGGTACCACAGGTTTTCCAGTTTTCTTTTGAAGAAACTTTACAATGTGAGTCATTTGAAATAAAAATATTAAATATTGTATACCTCATACACAAACATGGCAAGAATTTTGAGACTGTGCTAGAATGACTGAAATTTGGGAGACTGTACAATAGGGGGGCTATTTATTTAGATAGACCTTGAAGTGGATCCTTTTGTCAAGTGGAGAGTTCCTCTGTAAAGTATGTAACTATCTCAGTTTTTTTAATGAATTTAAAAGTAGAGTCTTAAAAGGCCATCTTCTCTTACTCTTTGTTTTTGATATACTTATTTTTCAAGTTTCTTCTTTATTTACTGATTTGACAAATATTTATTAAAAATTATTAGGGGGATGTCAGGGCACGATCTCGTGGTTCTGGGATTGAGTTTAGCATTGGGCTGCCCTCAGGGAGCCTGCTTCTCCCTCTGCCTGTGCCTCTGCCTCTCTCTGTGTGTCTCTCATGAGTAAATAAATAAAATCTTAAATAAAATAAAAATCATTAGGAACACTGGGGTACAGTAGTGAAGTAAGCAGTCAGGGTCCCCAGTCTTGCATAACTTACTTTCTTTAATCCTTACTCCTCCTCTCAGAGGCTGGCCAGGGAAAACAAGGGCCTCTGGATAAAATTTAAATGATGCAAATAGGTAAAGAAGAGATAAATGACTTTTTTAAAAAAGTTATTTTAATACCGTCACATGGAAATTTATTTTATTTATGTTCCTGGAGCCATCTAGATGTGTACTTTGTCTTCTCTTTGAAACATTTTGCTTATTATTTTGGCAAAATAATATGTACCTACAGACATAGTGATGAACCATATGACTTTTTGAGGTTCCTTCCAACCTTAAGTACTTGGGATAGGGTATTACAGACAAGGAGTGATGTTATTGTCAGAATACCCATTGATACTAGCACCTCTCTGAAATTCGACATCTTTTACATTAGAGGTCACAAGTTAACAGCTACCTGAGTTCTGTTCAGTCACTGGTGTTTCTTGTTTGGCCACCTGGTATTTAAAAAGCTAAAAAAAAAAAAAAAAAAAAAAAAGTTTTAAACATTTAAAATAAAAAACTTTCACATAAAAAAAATCAAAATGGATATCTTGTTTATTTTGAAAACTCATGAATCTGGCACTACTTAGCTTTTCTGAATGACAGAGTTGGCTATTGTTGAATAGTGACTGCCTTTTTGCACAGAACACATACTCTCATCAGGTAATCTTGCTTAAGTTATTCATGTTACCTTTCTGGCTTTGGTGGGTATTTGCATTAGCAATTCCTGCTTTAGCCACGTGGAACCCAGGCTTCATGCAGGAGAAGCACCTAGAGAAAATGAGTTTTCTTCCCTAGGTCAGAGAGCTAAAAATGTCACTGCCCTCGAAGCTCACTGAGTGTCCAACTGGGTGAATTGCCTGGTGTAGAAGTTGTAACTCTGGACTCAGGAAGCTGAGATCAGGGTCCTTTTCTTGGCTATAGCTAGTCACATTATCTTGGATCCTTTAACAGTGGAGTACTATTTCCTATCTTATCTTTCTGTATCAGTTAGTTTTTGATTGTAAGCAACAGAAACAGATTCTGGTGAATTTGAACAAAATGGAACTTGATTGAAAGGATATTGGATAACTCCGTGGTATCAAAAGAAGAAGAATGATCTCTACTTAGAAAGTTCAGGAAACCAAGAATACTTTGAGGGCCACGGGTGGTAGGAACTAAGGAAATTGATAAATGGCCTCCAAATTTTTTCCCTTTCTTTGTCATTTTTCTTCAGTGTCTGAAGTCCTAGAAGAGCGAATCAGGTTGGCCTAGCCCACACCCTTCATGGGAGAGAGTGGAATACTTTAGTTGGCAGTCTCTCTAAGACTGCATACAATAAAAGACTTCCCTAAAAGAAGGTTTGATGTTGTTACAGGAAAGGGGGACTGGGTCTGGATAGAAGGCAACCAGACAACAAATGTTCACTATACCTCTTCTCAAGGCTGTCCTGGAAGACATTTCAGTATACACTGTAAAATGCCATAGAGGAGTAAGGAAGGAGTACTTCCAAGTTACATGAAAACAATTGTAAGTGTGCTCTTTAAGCAAGTGAAGGCATTGGCATCAGTTCAATACGGACTAGTACAAAGAAAGTAAGATTCATTCCTTTTAGTGGGATCCTGAAGACCCGGGATCGAATCCCACGTCGGGCTACCTCTCTCTCTCCCTCCCTCCCTCTCTCTCTCTCTCTCTCTCTCTCTCTCTCTCTGTGTGTGTTTCTCATGAATAAATAAATAAAATCTTAAAAAAAAAAAGATTATTCCTTTTAGCAATTGCTTTGGGTATAACATCTCCAAAGAAGCCACACCAACTTTAAATGGAAAACATCTCTAAATTCTTGAGATTTCTATTCCAGTTGTATGAAGATAAATATGTGTGATGAAAAGTTTTATCATTAAAACTCAAAAGGCATTTGCACACTTACATTTCAGGTCCCAGTAGAATACTCTATATTGTTTTCTGAATTGTTTTTTATAATGTTACATGAATTTGTGTGTTTAAAATACGTGTATGTAGAACTAGCACACAGGAGTGAGTTGTAGACAAAATTGAAATGATAACTTTCAAATTCAAGTTTCGGTGTAATGCTCCTTGTTAGAGTGAGCAGTTGTGCTGGGGCTTCACCTATTTCTAAAAGCAACATCTGACCTTTTGCAATGCCAGGTAGAAGCTTGAGTGTTTTTGTACTCTCCTGTGAGCCTAATTTCTTTTAAGGACCAGAGCAGTGACTGTTGAATAACTGATTCTTCCTCAAATCAGAAATCTGCTGTGCACGAGCATCCTTGTACATAATTATTTGAAATATGTAGTGGATTTTTAAAGCTGGAAGGATTCATTGAGACTGAATTTGATTTTTTGTACTCTTATTGTTCCTTTCTTTGCAAGCTCTTGTTTTGCAACAAGCAAGAAAAATGAGTGGACACCCCCCCCCCCCAAAATTGCTGGCATGGCTGGAAATAGAAATTAATGATTCAAATACGAGAGGCAGTGCAGAAATCCTCAGCTGGGTGGCAGGAAACAGAGAGAGTGAAAGTCAGAGACTGCTCTTTTTCAAAAGGCAAAACAAACAACTCACAGTGAAGTGTACGTGAAAATCATTTCTAATAATAGCTCATGGGAGACAGTTCCCAGGAAAAAGACCATTGGTGCACTGAGGAAATTAGAGCGAGAACACACAGTATCTCGATGTGTTACTTAAGGCAATGGAGCTTTAGAGTTTACCTTATGTGCCTTGTACATTGATTAAATACAAAATATATGCTGGCCATTTTGACCATCATTTACTGTATTGATTTGTTAGCAGGGGAACTGTAATAAAAAAGCCATTGATTTACTGTCCTTATTTGCTTATGGGCTTTTTTTTTATTATTAATTTTTCACGTTCTCTCTTTTTTGGACCATTTCTTCTAGACAAATGCTGTGCTTCATGAAGTTAGAAGAGAAGGGGTCCCTGTGGAACAAAGGAATGAAATCTTGACCGCCATCCTTGCCTTGCTCACTACACGCCAGAACCTGAGGAGGGAGTGGCATGCCAGGTTAGTTGTGTTACAAAATGGGGATTTGTTGTTCCTAAAAAACAGGAGCTGTAATTCGGCCGAGCCCTTCCTTACAGTGGGTCTCGTCCCTCTGATTTGAGGACCCATGAAAAATAAGCGAGTTATAGTTGCTTTCAGCCAAAGTTAGCTCTGCTTCATATGGTACCTACATTAATTGAAATGAGCCATGATGTCATCTGTAGGTGTATATGATTTATCCCTGAGTGTAACACTTCGCATAAATGTTTGCATCCTGAGCATAATATAATAGTAGTACCTGATGCTGAAGGACCCTTTTAATCAACAGTCTAAAAGACTAACATTGCTATTTAGTTAGGGCAGATGTCTGGGAAATTCACATAGTGCTCTTACATCACTCAGTGAGAGGCAGATTGCTTGAAAGTGGTCTATTTATCAACCCCAGTTTTATAACTGGCCAAGTAGGAATTATGTTGGCTTCAACCTCATTTCTTTGCTCATGGACTTACCTGTGATTAGAAAGTTGCTACTGGTAGAAAGTTTCTATAGATCATCAGTTTTTACAGAATGGATGCTTGCTTAGTATGGATTCTGTTATCTTGCTTTTATTTGAAAAACAATTAATGGTTGGAACGCTGGAAGCACTTCCCCCGAATGTTAGAGTTACCTTTTAGATCAGCAATTGGGTAAAAATTGTTGAATTATCTGTCTCTCAGCAAGAGAGAGAGGAATCAGGAAGATCAGGCTGAATTTTGTTGCGGGGTCTTATCTGATGCTTAAAAATCCTATGTGCCTGGGAGTCAAGAACATTGATAGACATAATATTTCTCCAAATGAGTTCATACAACAGAATTTATAATAATTGATGGCTTTACTAGTAATAATTATCATTAAAATTGGTTTGTGAACAAGGCTGAAGATGAGCATTTTCCAAGAAAGGAGACACTGAAGAGTATGAACTGTCCTCCCCAACTAGGTATTGGAAAGCTGCTTTTCAAGTGTGTATATTATCTCTAAATTCATACTTGATTTAGAAGAATAATTTTAAAATTCCCCTGATACTCTCCCTCTCCCTTTTTTGTAGTGTAGTCAGATTAAAGGACAGTTTCAACTACAGTAAGTAAATAATCTCCAATTTAACTTTTCTTGTATTCCAACTTAAGCATATATATTCATTAAAATATGCACATTTTATTAAATACTGGAAAATCCATATGGGGACATCTAAGATGTGTTTCTATATTTAACCTTTTATATCTTTTTCCCCTGGTGATTCTTATTAAATAAGAAACAGAAAAGGAAAGAAAGAATTTCCCTATAATCTCTCTTCCACACCCTTCCTTACTACCCCCCCTGCCCCATCCCTCCAAAGACAGCACAGCTCAGAGACCAAATGTTGAGGATGGATGTCTTCTGTTGAGTGCATTTGGTTTGTTAACAATAATTTCCTACTACACCAAATCATCAGACAACATGCCCGAAATGGCCTATTTAAAAGGAGTCTGGTTTCAGCATTTCTGGCCCTTACTGCTAACAATTTAATCAGGAGCTGGAGCCAGTGTTGAAGTTGATGGAGTCTAGCATCTGAAACAAAAATTCTCAAGTCCTTTGTGGTAGGGGAGGAGAAAAGAAAGAGCTTAGCTGCTGACACTCTGCAGACCCCCTTAAAACTAAACACCTGAAAGCAAATTTCAAGAGGGTCATGTCTTGAGAGCTCAGAAGGAAAAGTGTCTTCAGAGTATTAAATAACCATAATCCTCCCCCCGCCACCCCTTCTCCACCCCCATTTGATGTTTCCCATCCCAGTGACCTATCTGAAAGACTCATCCATATGATCTGTATAAACAGACTGTTACCATACACCACCTCTCTTTTCCTCATCAAAGCTTCCTCTGGCCGTCTGGAACCGGGCACTACCCCGAGTAGCCATCAGGCGGGTGGTGGTGAAAGTTATAAAACATCCACTGCCGAGCTAACCAAGCCGCCTGTGTTTTAGAGATTGGCTCATTGTGTACTTTGGAATTACACGAGGAAAAATGTGCTTTGACAGAAAATAATTAGCGCTCGCCAAAGGCCAAGCAATAGGTTACAGTATTTTACTTTCATCAAAGCTGTCAGGGGATCAGTTAGATTAGATAATAGAAATTTTTTCCTCCGAAAGTTAAATACAGATGACTCTAATTACCTTCTATTGCACATTGGAGAATGCATGATGAGTAGTACAGCCTCAAGAAATGGGGGTCAGCAGAGACTCTGCTGCCGGCAGTGGCTCCAGTAGGGGTCCATTGTCATAAAGAGCACCCCCCCCCCAGCCCCTCTGCAGTTCCTCTGCAGTAGTGATATGAGGGAGAATGTTTTGAAGCCAAACTTGTAACTGGGTTTTAAAATATTTCTCTCCCTCTCAGGCCCACAGCTGAGGCATTGTTTGGACTCCCTGAAGTCTCTTAAACTGAAAGCATATGTTCCCTGTAATTTCACTTTTTGAGCAAAGTGTCACTTCTGCATGACTCGGGGTAACTGAGTTTGTCACAGTGTCACACAACCCGGTGATTCCAGAGGCATATCTGAATGCTGTGGGTCGCCTTCCCCAAGCTCGGTAATCCCATAAACAACCCTCTCCAAATAGGCTTATTAGGGCTGTCTATTCACTTCCCCCGAGTTGAATGATCCCAAGTACATCAGGAGAAGCTGTGTGAATGCAGGGTAAGTGTTAACAGAAGTGGTACAGAATTTCTGAAGATTTGGCTTTGTTTATACAGTCCACTCTGCCTGATGGACAGCTTGTTATAGCTTTTAAAGAACTGGGCGAGCCCTCTGATCTGACCCCTTCTTGACCTCCGCAGCCCAAAGGTCAGTCTGCAGCTAATAAACCCTGAGGTTCTTAGGGTCTACTGTAGGAAAAGGCAGAAAAAGAGCAGCTGCAGGGACTGGGTGTCCTGGGCGAGGCTGCTTTAGGGTCACTCTCTGATAATGAAAATGATTACCAAATTATATGGAGGTTTAACCACAGTAGTGAGAGAGAAGAGGGTGGAGCCCTGTGTATTAGGTCTGATAAATGAACTGTGAAGAAGGCCCATCTGGCTCCCAACGTCTTGTCTCCCCCTCTCTCCCTACCAAGGGGAAACATTTTAAAATAACAGCAGTACATATAGACTCAATGACCCATGCAAGGAGCTGGAATGGATTAAGATTTAATGGTGACAGTGGAAGAAATTATCATTTGAAAAGTGCGCTGAAGAAAAGGTACAGCTCCGTGTCCGTGCCCGAGTTGTTTTTCTAAATAAAATACAGCAAAACATCGGCGCCTTGGTTTATTTTCCACAAATCCCTAGTGCCTTTCCTCAACTGTGGAGAATTTTCAGGGCATGTCTATTGTGGAATAATTATCCGTAGTCAGCTGGAGGAGAGGAATGGGCTTCCTTTGCCTTGAACATGGTGGAAGGAGAATCAGATATTTTGTTTTCAGCTTGCTCACTCAGTTGAGCGAATATAGGTAAATCAAGTGTTCAGGAAAATGGTCTACAAAAACGCTACGATCCACTTCAGCCCCTGGCCACCAAACATTGTGCACGTTTGGATCCTAGATGTACCTGTTACTCTCAGACACACAACTTCGTAATTTCTTGTCTGTAAAAGGAAGATGAAAGCACGTAATGTCCATTGAGTAGATAGAGTTGCTCCTTTCTTTATTCCTTTTTCAAAAAAGCATCATAGCAATGCTAGTTGCCAGCGTTGGGCAGGTCATAAGCTGTATGTTCCCTTCCTGTTCATTGATAGGAGTAATCTACTTAAAGCTCTCTCCCAGCTCCCTGGGAAGAGTGTCCTGGCATCCGAACTGTGATGTTGGGTTTCACTAAGCTCTGTGCTCTCCTTCGGAGACGGTGGGCACGGCTATGACTCTGTGTTCTGAAATAAGAATGAGTTTATTTCATGAACATTTTTGTGTGTTTCCTGTATATACCATACACAAAACACCACATAAGATGCCATGGGGGAGACATTGTGTTCGACAGCCAGTTGAAGAATGTATCTGGGGATGAGATTCTAGCAAGTTCCCAGAAAAGCGGGGTGTGGAAGGCAGTGGAAAGGAAGGTGGTGGAACCATCCTGAAACCACAACGGAGAGGCAAGTTGCTCCAACCCACTCAGGAGAATATTTCACTGTATACATCATTGCAGACCAGAATTGCTGTGCTTTTGAAAAGCCTCTTATGTTGAACTACACTGTCTACACATACAACTGTCACTCAGACAATAGTTATATTTAAAATGGAAACAAAAAACTAATAAACATTATCCAAAGTCAGTATATGTTTCATTTTGGATTTTGACTTGACCTTGTTCTGCCTGTGGGGAACTACAGTGAGCTGAGAGCTAGGTGGAGGCTACACAGGGAGTTGAGGGACACTTGTCTGATTTTAATGCTTTTTAGCTTGGAAATAACACCTTTAAATTTGTGCTGAGTAAGATGCAAATACAACAACATAAGACGAAAGCCAGGCCATTAGGGTTTTTTTTTTTTTCAATTGAGATATAAATTCACAAACTATAAAATTTCATGTAACATAAAATTAGTCATTCTAAAGTGTACATTTAAGTGATTCTTAAAAGTATACTCGCAAGATTGTGCAACCATCACCATTATCCCATTCTGGAGCATTTCTGTTACCCCAGAAAGAAACCCCAGAACTGCTAACAGCCACTCTCAATGCCCCTTTGTCCCCTTGTCCCTGGCAAGCACTAACCTACTTTCTATCTCTATGGATTTGCCTTTTCTGAACATTTTATATAAATAGAACCCTACGCTATGTGACTTTTTGTATCTTGCTTCTTTCATTTAACATAGTGCCTTCAGAGTTGATCTGCGTTGTAGCCTATATAAGGACTCTGTTCTTTTTCATTGCCAAGTAATATTCCACTGTAGGAATAGACCACGTTTTGTTTATGCATTCTTCACTTACCAGACATGTGGGTTGTTCTTTGTGCTGTTCTGCTCTGAGTGTAAACCCAGGAGTGGAATTGCTGAGTCATATGGTCACTTGAGGACTTGCCAGACTGTTTTCCATATCTGCCACCCTGTCTTATATTCCTAGCAGTAGTGCACAGGGCTTGAAGTTTTCTCCACAACCTCACCAACACTCACTCTCCTTTGTTATTTGGATGGTAGATATCCTAGTGTGGTTTTGATTTGCATTTCCCTGACGATGAATGATGTCTTGAACATTTTCTCATTCGCTTCCTTAACCACTTAGATTCTTACCGGGAGATTTAAGAACACAACTGATGTAAGCATGCACCCCCGTTACTTGGAGAGAAACTCATGAGCCCATTAGGAGTATTCGGCTTAGCAAGGGGCCAGGGCTCCAAATGAAGCTGTCGTGAGAGTACAGCTGGGCCCATTCCCTGGTTTCTGTAGGCAGGCCCAGCCCTTGGCTTATTTGCAGGTAGCCCTGCGTATTTGTTTTGGAAAACCCCCACCTCATTCCTTCTCCCATTCTCCTCCATCCCTTTCGTTACAGCCTCTCGGAGCCATTGCACACTGGATAGGAACGTAACTGAGTAAACAGACACTATTTACAGCTCGTCCACTTCTAGGCTCAGAAGATCATCGATAGTCCCATCGTAGACAACTTCATTCGGGTATGAGGAGCCTTAAAATGGTGCTGAGAACAGTTTCAAAACTGTTTATGGCCATTTCTTAGGAAAACTTTCAGAACTACTTACTTCCAGTCAAAATTAACTCTAGATCTTGATGACTTTATATACGTCTTCCGCATATTGGGCTTTGTCAGCTCAGAGAACTGCCGAGTTAGCCCTTTTCCTGGACAAGAGAACCATCTTGTTATTGACCATCTCCACTGTAACCTTTACCATCTGCACTTACCTCCAGGACAGATCCACTTTGGACATCTTTGTTACGGCTCCAAAATCCAGCTGTTAGAACCTTTCCTACAGTGAATGAGCTTCAGAACTGTGATCTGGGTGCAGCAAGTAAAACAGTTTGTGTATAACTTCTGTGGATCAGCTCTGGTCCCAAGACTAGCACAGGAAAGTTTTTCTCCATGGATATGTGGTTTCTCCTTTTGCCTCCTGGCAGGCCTGAATTATATACAAAACTGACAAGTTGATCCAGTCCAGTTTAGCCATGAACTGTTATTTATTGAGTGCCTGTTATGTACAAATAACCATGCTAAATGCTGTGGGGAATATTAAGATGAGCATGGTACAGTGTTGATTCTGAAATAATGTGTAGTTTAGTGTGGGGGAGGATAGGGCAGGTTTATAGGAACACAGTGGCTAGCCTGCAGATTTTCATTTTTTTTCTGCAAGAACCTGGAAGATGACTTAGCATTAAAGTCTAATCCAAAGGAACCTACAGTGTGGTAGGAGCTTACAAAAAGGAATAGCCTCACATATATACATATTTGATTCTTTGTTTACATTTGGTCTCCCCTACCAGAATATAAACCTTGTGAGGGCAGGGCATTTGCCTGTTATCCAGCTGTAAAATCTGCAGCCCGGCTCATTGCAACATTAAGCTGTCAGCTTTATTAGAACCATGCCCGATATGAGCAGGGACCCTGTTGCCTATTTGCCACATATCCTTGCATCTAGAATAGTGCCTGGCACTCAGATTTATTCAGTGGCTGCCTGAATAGAATAGCTTTCCCGTCAACCCATTCTGTATTTGTAAGTACTTTGAGTTCCTTCTTAATTTTGAAGAGGAATGACTCTTTGAGACGCCGGCCTCTTGCTTTTTTGAGTATGTATTCATCTCATCTAGCCAGAGGTAGAAACCGTGAAGTTGAATGTAAGGAGAAATTTCTGATATGTGGTTTTTTGGTGTTTAAGTCCCAAGACTGCACCCTGACTACTGCTTCCAGCAGGAGGTCCAAGGAAGGACACTGTGTGCACAGGCTGATCTGGGTCCTTGAGGAAGAGCCCAGAAATGGACACCATGGAATTGAGCTGGGACCAAGACAAAAAGACATAGTCTCATTTCTAAGGCAGCTATTCCTGATCCCATGCTGTTCTTGGAAATGAAATAGAAATGGGGGAAGGGGGAGAGGCCTCCCTAGAGCCATTCCTCTGAACAAGAGGATGACTTTCAGGCCAGGAGGGGCAATGCTGAACCTAAATGGGACTACAGGGGCCCCTGGGTGGTGCAGTCATTTAAATGTCTGACTCTTGGTGTCACCACAGGTCATGATCTCGTGGGTCATGGGATCGAGCCCTGCATCAGGCTCTGTGCTCAGTGGGGAGTTTCTGTCTCTCTCTCCTCTGCTCCCCCTACCCCCTGCACTCACTTTCCCTGTCTCTCTGAAGTAAATTTATATAATATATATACACATATATATTAAATAATATATACATATTAAATGTGGCTTCAAGTTCGCATTTTACCTGCTCCAGGGAGTTGCTTTTTGCTGGTTACCTGTGAATATCCTGATATGCCTTTAATGGTATCAGTGCAGTGATGAGCGTCAACCTTAGTGAGTTGACATTTGGGCCAGAATTTGCTTGCTGCCCTCAGAAACTGTGGTCATGAGAAGTGGAACCACTAGCCCTGAGGACAGGCATAGCCCCGAGGACAGGCTATGGGATGACGAAGCTGAGGTTACTATCTTCTGAGACAACATGTGATGGTGTCGTCTGATCATGTCAACTGCTATCACTCACGTTAGAGAGAGGGGCTGCTACTTCTGGCCGAGGTAGTTTGGAGCTAGAAGAATACGGTCCAGTAGCTAACTCTAACCCTAACTGGCTGAATTTGTTTGCAGGGTTGGGGGCGGGGGCGGAATACATGAAGAAGCTTCGAGGGAGAAGGAGGAAGGCACTAGCCTGCCATTTGCCATCTCTTCCTTTCCTTTTTAATACATCTGTCCCATCTCCTTTAATAATTGCAGTCACTGCTTTCTGCTGCCCTTAGCAGAAGAATGTCCTTTGTGTATCTGAACCAGATTACTCCATAAAACCTGGTAACTCCATAAAACCTCCTCATAAATGTGTAGGAATTGAAACATTGTATAAATTTAGAGCAAGGATTAAATGAGTCTAGAGATAGGGTTACCTTTTCTCCAAGATACAGCAACTTATCTTAAGGAGGCCAGTGTTGTTAATGTTATTACCATTGTTACTGTCATTATTTGAACAGTTTTATGGGAGACAAAAGCCAATTGACTTCTGCGCATCTTATTTATAAAATCAACACACAGGCTTCAGTATGAGCTTCACTCCTGGCAGATTCTGACTGTGATTGGTTGCTGACTATTTCTCACAGGCAGTGCTTTCTTAAACTTTTTGAAAAGGCATTGATTAATCCATTTATTTCTTCCACAAATACTTACCAAGTGCTTGCTATTTGTCAAGTACTTGCTGTCAAGCACTGTTGCAGGTCCTGGAAGTGGAGTGGTAACAACACTGATGGAAGAGCTTCTCTCATGGAGCTTATGTTCTAGAGGGAGGACAGACAAGACGTGTGTTCCTAAGTGGAACTCTGAAAATCTCCTTTGAAGAAAGGCGGTGGGGGATTGCGCGTGTTAATGCACTCCAGAACTTAATAAACGGTGGTTATGGTTACTGTGAGTGATCTGTCAGTTATGCATTGACTCAGCAAATATTTATCGAGTACCGAGCTGGTAGCAGACACTATCATGGGCCTTGAGGTTATAGAGATGAGTAACACTTGACTAGGGGAAATGTATTATGCAATATAGTACAATAAATGCTGTGCAAGAGTATTAAGTCAGGCTTCTGTGCAAAGAAAGTGGGGAAGAGAGGGAAGAAAGTGGCTGGCTCTTCTGAAGTGCTCTCCATGTGACTCTCACTATATGCCCAGCTGTTGTGGGGAAGACTGCTCCATTGTAAAATTGTGTTGGCTGCAAGTGGGTAGGAAGCATTTTGTCTCCAAGAGTGAGAAATAGAGGAGAAATTTATGTGTGATTATGGGTCATGGGATAAAATCTGGGATACTTCTTTCCAGAGGGATTTAATTCTCAATGATGAATGGGGGATGTTTTCTTTCAGAGCAAATTTCATTAACATGGCATGGAGGTTGGGAGCATAGATTCTGAGCAGGTTGCCTGGGTTTGAGTCTTGGATCCATGTCTGTAATAACTCTAGGCAGTTAGAGAGAAGTTACTTAACCCCTCTGAAGCTTAGTTTTCTCATTTGTAACTTGCACAGGAGATAATAATAGAACTAGCACACTAGGTGTTCAGGAAAAATTACCCATCACCTTTAGATCCAAACAGAAAAGTCAAAAATAAGCCTGGCCACATTAATCCTTTGAGAGTATGTCCCCCCCCACCCATGTCAAGCCCCAGCCTCATGGTAGGAGCCCCACCTTACCACACCTGTGTAGGGATGAATGCTAGATGGATTTTGTCCTGTGCCAGGCCCCACACTAATTAAGCACTGTCACATAGAACTGACAGACGGAGGCCTGAACTCCAATTTGAATCCTTTCTCCAGCTGGCTTTTCGCTCGGGGCTTGATACTCAGGGTCTCAGCAACCCTCCCGCTGGACAAGGTGCTCTCTGTAAGTTAGATCCCAGGGAAGTGCTGGAGGTAGGGTAGGTGTTCCACCTGACCGTGTCACCCTTCTCCCTCCACTGTCCTTGAAACCTGCAGTGGGGCTCATTTTAGTAGTAATAGCAGCTAACGTTTATTGAAGACTAAGTGCCAGTGTTTTAAGTGGCTTAGGAGGTGAGAAAACAGAGGCATGGCGAGGTGGAGTAACTTGCCCAAGGCAACATGGCTAATGGTGGAAATGGAAGTTAAGCCAGAGCAGCCCCAGCACAGACCTGGGCTGTGAGGCTTTACAACCACTCATAGGTTCGTGTAGTACTTTGGCATGGGTCCCACAATAATAGGGCTCAGAGCCCTTCCAGGATCCTACCCAGGGTGGAGAAAGGCATGAGTATATTAGCAAAGGTTTCTTTCCTCCAATATCTAAGCACGTTCGGCACTTTTTAGTTGTGGGTGCCCCTCTCTCTGTAAAGAAGTAATTTCCAGCCCGTGTTCTCTTTTCAAGGAAAGTTACTACCTTTATAGCTGTGTCCTCCTCCTATATTGTTTACAGTCTTTCAGGTGGGAGTAGGGGCGCCAATGGGAACATCAAATTTTAGCCTCTAAGAACCTGTAAACCCTCTAAGTGGAGAAATTTTGAGGCAGGGTTGGTTAGTCAGGGCTGATTTGAGTGGGTTCCCTTAAGGTGAACAGGTAGCATTTAGCTCCTCTATGATGGGTCCGTCACCAGTTGTACAGTGTGCTTAAGTCTCGGAAAGTATTCACCGTGTGTGGAGAGTCATGATCTTACTCTATCCTGGGATGTCTCCAGTGCGTTTTACAAATTTACCCTGTAATGGATATTCCAGGTTACAGATCAAAGTTTGACTCTGCTTTCAGCTGAGGAAGTACTGGGGGGAGGGAGGGGGGGAGGAACAATTCTGTCGGCCTGTAGGGGACACTGTTGTATCACATATCGGAATGAGTTTCAGCATCTTGTCTCAGGACAGAAAACAAAACCGACAAATCAAAAAACAAAAATAGGTCAATCACCCTCATGTTACTTATTGAAATTATTTGAGTGATTCCAATGTGTTTAGAATAGTCACTGCTTTCAGGTATTTATCAGGCCATGTCGTATCTGGGCACGAAAGGAACAATTTAGCGTTTCTTTGCCAGGTGGGAATGATTGACACTTTTCTGATTAGCTTTCTCTTCATACTCTCTTCTGGACAGGGTACTTTTTAGTTCAATAAACCTTTAGGTTTAGTGGAATTATCTTCATTTTTCACTAAGACATGCCCACGTCAAGTTGAAATGCTGGAGTTCTGCCGTATTCTAAATAAATATCATAAGCCTTTTGAAGGGCATTTTGGAAGTTCTGAGTCTCTTCTTTTTATCCATATCTTTTACTTCACTGAAAAAAAGATGCTGTTTACTGAGAAAATGAAGTCCTATCTATAAGGCAGGCCTGCGTAGGGCTCAGCCGGAGCTCCGGGAAGCCCGCTGCCAGATGCTCGGCATGGCTCTCGGTTGGGCATGCCTCTCTTTCCAGACTGTAGACAGTCTCCGTATCCGTCCAGGTGCCCCGTGGCCTTGCCAGCAAAGCCTCCACCCTCACCCCCCCGCCCCGCCCCGGCCCAGCTCTGGCCCCTTCCCTACTGGAATATGGGCCCTGGAAGGCGATTGTAATTAACCCTCGGAAAGCATAGGTTTTGCTAAGCAGCGTGCACAGTAATGATTTTGTTAGCTTGCTTCATTTCCAGTTTCACCATCAATTATGCCATGTGTTTCATCCAGTTGGTGCTACCCTCCCAGTGTTAATTATAACCTACAAGACTGTTACAGTTAATTTTATGGCAAGCATATTGTCTCTTCAAGGCTCCAGAGCAGCTCATAAATTATCTTGAAGGTAAAATGTAACTTGGGGAACTAGTTAGCAAAATTCCATCCATCTCGCTTAGGAGCTGCAGCTGCTACTGTCAGCTGCCTCGCCGCCGCATTGTGAAGGAATTACGGTGGGTCAGGTTTAAGAGGGTAGGCCCGGGCTGTCACTGAGGAGAAAGGCTGTCCTGGCCCTGTCAGACAAGTACCTTCTGCCAATCCCTGGTGGTTTCACTTTGCAGGCAGGAAGAGGCAGCCAGCGCAGGTGGATGGTCCCCAAGCTGTCTGTATTCATTACTTTACAGAAACTTGTTGTAGGTAGGCAGGTCCGGAGACCTTTCCTCTTCTCTGTTGTCATGATGTTAGGCATCATCTGCAAAGTGTGAGAGAGATAACTCTATAACTAACTCCGGGTTTGGGCCGGAGACGGCAGAGTGGAGGGGCGGGAGTGAGCGGTACCTCCCAGCAGCCCCTGGAAGGCCCGTGGCTGCAACCAGCATTTTATTTGTGGTTGTTATTGTTCACATAATCTGATAAAGTAAGATTTCACTGTGAACGAATGTACTCTAAAATTGCCTACTAAATAAATTAGCAGGTTATCTTATTGGGATAATAAACACACTCTTTTTCTGCTTCCTCACACGAAGTCTAAGCTTTACATTTCAGCCCTTAGGGCTTTAGCATTATTATTTTTAATGACTGAACACAAGTCTTTCATTTAGCTTGTTTGTAGAGTTACTGTAAATGATCTTTCTGCTGTTGGTTCTTCATTTGAAATTCTGCATGTTATGCTTGCTTGGAGAGCTCTGAGGGGCCTCTGAGAATCGGGAGCTGTATTAAGCACAGCATCTTCCAGCAGCATCGCGAACAGGCTGTGGCAGGGAAGTCAGAGAGGGTGTGTTAAGTCGGTACGCCTGCACGCATAAATCTACGTTCCAGGTGGAGCAGAGCATACACAAACAGTGCTTGAGAGCTCTGCCCCTTCCATGAGCTGCTGGCTTCTCCCTGGATATTTCAGAGCATTTTCACATCTACCCAGAGGTGCGTATGACCCATCAGCCCTGGGCTGTGTAACTAAGAGAATGAGACTGGTTTCAAGAGGGTTAGGAGGGCCCACGCAATGTTGAGGCTGTGCCCAAAGAGGCCCCGGGCTTTCCCAAGGAAGTGTCCTTCGGAGCTCTTACTGACAGCAGCATGATACCTGGATATTTGTGAGTTTTCTAGTGAATTCAGACAAGAGGTTACAAACACAAATGTGTACAGGGCCTGGCAGGTACCCCAGATGAACGAAGCCGGAGTGGTGGGGCTGAGGTGCTCAGGAGGTACACACCCTGTCAGAAGTAGGAGCAGCTCTTCTGCTTTGCAGGGGGGGCTGGCTCTATGTTACTAGGTCCTCTGCATCTTCAAGAGAAATGGAAAATGGAGACTATGTGTATATGCTTATCAAGTCTTCTATTTGAATATTAGTGGAAATTCTTTTTTAAATATACTTATTTAAATATTTATTTTAGAGGGGCGAGCAGGCATGAGCCTGGGGAGGGGTAGGAGAGAATCTCAAGTAGACTCCAAGCTGAATGCAGAGCCCACTGTAGGGTTCAATCTCACGACGCTGAGATCATAACCTGAGCTGAAACAAGGAGTTGGACGCTCAACCAGGTGAGCAACCCAGGCACCCCAATGTTAGCAGAAATTCTAATGTTTGTACCTTAACATTCAAGCTAATTAATCAATACCTGTCTGAGGACTGGATGGTGTAGATAGGGTTCTGCTATAGACTGGAAGTCCTGCCTTCTTTGAATGAAAACTCTTCTCAACTTTCTCATACTTCTCAAGAATAGAGATAATGACCGGGCCAGGGCACCAGAATGCAGTCTGGGTATTGCCTTCAGTGACCTTTTAACATTGTTCTACTCTGTGTGGGTTCTTACTTGGAGGAAATATTTGTGTGTATTTGTTTGTTTGTTTATTTATTTTGCCTCTAACTTGGCAGTCTCCTCTTTCCTTTTACAGAGAAATCATGAGAGTTTTTAGAAGTCAATGAGGTGTATGTGGTGCATAGTGTCACCATAAAAAGGGTGTCTGCAAAAATGTTGGCAAATTTGAATCTGATGAAGGATTTGATTCTTGGGGATAGGAGTAGGGCAGGGACTCTACTGCTAGTGATCACCATTTCTCCTGTTGCAGTCTCAAGCTTAGGCCTTATCCCTAGCTCCACCATGGGGGAACCCAGCTGTTCTTTCATGGCTCAAAGTTGTCATGTGGTCAGAATAATCTTTTAGTCTCACTGATCCGGACTGATGCCCACATGGAGGTGTGGTCTGGGAAGTTGTTAAATACATGTGGGTTTGATCTTCTGGAGAAGAGGAAAATATAAAAGCAATTTCTTTCCTTTAATAAAAAGAGAAAAGTAAGCATAGACCCTGGCTGCTGCTAAAGTCAGCTGTTACGCATGCGTGGCTGAATTTCATTGTAAATATTTCATAAGGGCTGTTAGAATGCAGCCAGGTTGACATCACAGCCCCCACTGTACCAAAGGAACCATTTCACTAAAATAAGCCAACATTTCTAAAGAAACATGAATTTCTAATGTAAAGTTAACATCAGGTCAGAAAACCCTCTGGAAGAAATGTCTGTATCAATGTTTATAATCTCTGCATTTATGGATTTGCAGTTTGTGCAAAAAACTCCCAAAGAGACTTTATTTTGGTTAAATAAGACCAGCTCATGAAATCGTCTGTATATCCAAATCCATCTTACCCCAATGTCTTGGCAGCCTTTTGTATAAATAATGTCTTTTCCAAAATGTGTGTATTTGAAAAAGGAAGAGGGAAATTAAGTGGCATGCTGTGTCTCTGGGTTGCCATCCACTGACAGAATGTTAGGAGCAGAAAGCAAAGACTGTTCATTCGTTCTTTAGAGCAAATTACAGAGCTGTACGTTAATTTATTGATTTAATTGAGGCATGGAAGGTTGCAGTGAAGACCAAAATGTTTACCCTCCTTTCATTTTCCTTGTTTCTTTTTATTGTAGGAAAAGTTTATTTAAGCATACCTCTTTTTTTTGTGGTGGTGGTGGTTGGTATGTCACACAAAATAAGTACGAGGTTTAGAGGCTTTTTGGCAGAAAAGAAAGGATATTCACATTTTGTAAAAACTTAATCCATGTTCACAGATGGTCCTGTTCAGGTGCTATTTTAATTACGAGGTAAAGAACAGCCCCACACAGTTGGAAGTCGTCTTAATAAATGGAGAGGGGCTTTTGTCTTCAAGCGTCAAAAAATCCTTGTTACTGAGCAATTTAAAGACTTTGTGTTATAGGGGAGAGTCTCAAAATGACCAGGATACTTGGAGAGAGCAAAAGGATGGGCTTTTCTCAAGATCAAATGAGTTCCCTAGAAATGTTTTACAAGTATGTGGCTTTCAGCTTCCTCAATATTGGTTGTTTTAGCGGTGGCTTTTTCCAGTGATACATGTGCGCCATGGATATGTTCATATGATCAGAGGGAAAATAAACAGAACAAATTGCAAATAACATTTAAAAAGAATTTAATCCCAAATAGAAGTATTTTTTTACGGTTCTTAAGCTCAAAGGGTTGCATTGCCCTTCAAGTGATAGAGTGCTCAGAAGACCTAATACTAATTCACATGCTGCTGTAACTTACAGCTTGCATTAATAACACACAAATAGAACAGCCTTCTTATTAAATATTAGTAATATAATAATGTCTTACTGTCTTTCCCTTAGTGGGGAATTATGAGGACCTCATGTTAGGACCTCAGTGTCCTGACATAGTTAATTATCCATGGATAATGGTTTTCAGCCATCGCTGTTCTGAGTGATGCAGCTTTGTTGTTGAGGGCTTATTAAGTGTTTGCAGACTCAGGTGCAGTGCACCTATGCACTTGCCTACAGAAGCAAACAGCTGGGTTTTCTTTACTATATTATACATCACATGGAGTGTCTCATTTATTATAGCTGAGCTAATGATGCAAGCACAAACCTCTATGTCCCATTCTCTATGGCGATAATATATTTGCTGTAGAGATGTTAGCTTGTTTTTCATAAGTAATTAATCTTTTCTTGTACCAAATGTATCACATGAAAATGGGTTAGCACAGAGGTCAAAATACATTTAATCTGGTCTGTTGAGATTGGGCGAGACTTCTGGATATGGTGGCATTTTTTTTCTCTCACAAGGGCCTCACCCGGTGTACAGTCCACCCAACAACACGATGCTCGCATTGCTGGGAATTTAGGCTGATGAGAGGGAACTATTTTCAGTCCGTTAGCACCAAGACAGGATTCAGACTCGAGTATGTGTTTAGTGAAGTAAGCCTAGTGACCGTCATCCACATCCAGTCCCTTGACAAGGCTGCATATTGTCCACGCAGATAGTTATGGGTGGTGGGCTTCTGCCAAGTTTCAAATGCCTCCCTGTTCCTGCATAGGTAGGCCCTTCTGAAACATGCCAAGGCCTAGTTCAGACACTCCTAGAGTGTAAAATATGCTGGGGGCACACCTGGTGCTTTTGTCATACCCCCATAAGCACTTTTTAAGAGTAATGTATTTTGTTTCAGATTTAGAAAAGCATAATTAGCATTTGGATCCATGGTTCTCAGATGATATTGATGAGGTCAAAGGTGAAGTCGGTCTTGAAGTATGGGGGTTAAAAATTTTTTAAGTTAATTTAAAGAAAAATGCTAGAAATACAATGTAGAGTGGTTTATGGATAATGCTAAAAATCATGACAGTGGATCATATCAAAGTTTAAGAAACATTGGCCTTAGGAACCAAAAGGGCCAAGAAATATGTATCTCAATCATAATTATGCTGTCGGTTATGAAGATGATCATCATCATAATTAACAGTAGCAGCTAACTTGGACCCTTTATTCTATACGAGGTACTCTTCTAAATGTTTTCCCCATATGTCCTTATTTACTCTTCATGCCAACCCAGTGAAGGAAGTGCTAACTAAAGTGCTACTCATATTTCCATTTTACTGTTGAAGGACCCAAGACTCAGAAAGGCTAGAGAATTTACCAAAAATGCCATAGGTTGATGTGACCAAATCAGGACTCAAGCCCAGGCAGTGGGGGTCTGGTGTCCTTTTTTTAATCATTGCATTTTCCTACATCTTGATGGCTTAAGAAATAGTACCTTCTGTCTGTCCTCAAAGAAGAAGATGGAGAAACATGAAAATATACAACACTGCATATAACAGTTTACCTGTTAGTTACATAATATAATTAATACAGTATTTATATTGTAGATATTATATATACTCACGCATAATATAATAATGCAGTAACCCTCCATGTGTTGTGAGCACTCTACCCTGCACTGCTGATGAGACCCTACTGTGACTATATTCTGAGTTCTTGGCTTCCTTAGATAGCCTCCTGGATGTATACTAGAACAGGTGTCTTAAAACTTGACATTCTTCATTTGAATTGATGCAGAAAGGCAGGGAGGCAGGAAAGGTATCACCTTATCACCTTATCACTCTTCAGTTATAGGAGGCCAGATAGCCCTCCAAATGTGTACTATGCAGGGGGACTTAACATTTCTTACTGTCCAAGGGCCTGTGGAACAAAAAAAAATCTTTGGCAACTTCTCTATTTCCGTACTTAGAAAAGCATCCTGATTCTTTCCCCTATCCACTTCAAATATATAGAAACATTGTTTAATATTGAAATGTAAAGTGAAATTCTTCAGCAAATAGCATGATTATATGCCCAGAAAGAAAAGCCAGAGAGTTAACCTATGAAAATTAATCTCAACTCTGAACAAATGTGCAGAAATGAAAAAAAGAATATAGCCCACAGGACCCAGAGGTAGATGGGAGTTAGGTCTCTCGGGTCCCAGAGCAAGACCAGAGGCACACATTTTTGAAGCTGAAGCTCTTCTGTGACTCTTGCTTTATCTTGATTGAAAGTCCCAGAAAAATGCTCAAGCAGGCAAGAATTTGCATCTGTCTCTCTCATCTGATGTTTTTCTAAGCCAAGTTGCTTTGTTTTCTTCAGTAGTATTTATGACTAGTTACATTGCACATGGAGACTTGACTTGGATAAGGCGTTAAGGCATGGAGAAATGGGTAATGGGACTGCTTAGGACACCTGTCCAGCGCATGTTTCCCAGCCAGCCTTCCCATGGGCCAAAAGTCCACACAAACAATTACTTGTGAATTGTGAGGTGCTCAAGGAGGAAAATTGCAGAACAAAATGGGCTGAAGGAATTTATCCTTTTGTCATTTCCAGTTGAAGCCAGGGGCTAAAACTCATGTCTTGCACCATTGTAATCTACAACCATTTAATTTGCTAACAAGACTTAACTGATCAGGATCTGCAGCCTTCTCCGCCAGTATAATCAAAACAAGAAGCATTTGGCTCCAGAGAGTAAATGTTGTCGATCTTTTATTTTGCAGCCCCACCATTTCTCTCTGGCAGGCTGAGATGAAACAGAAAGCTGATATTTGGAGCCACTGGAATTGCAGGCCTTGTAATTTTGAAATATCCATTTTATCCCGTGTAATTTCTTCCCTAAGATTCCTCAGTCTAAATCTGATACAGGTAGGAGCCAAGACAAACAGTAACCATTTATAGTCACCCAGACCAGTTTGAATTTCACCCTAATGTAAAGCAAAGAGAGTTTTTGGCTTCATTTCAGGTGTGTAACAGGGGTAGAAAATGCATTTAAAATTTAGCAGCAAATGTTACCATATGTTTCCATAACAACTGCAAACTTTTATATTAGAAAAGCAATAATATAAACACATAGGAATCTTGGAACAGTAAACTATTAATTTACCAAATATAAAAAATCCAGCATGAAGGGGCTTTTATAGCCACAGAAGCCGTGAGGGGGCCCAGCATCCTGTGAATTTCTCCATTATGTGGCAGAAAATACTGCCGGTTGGTTAAATGAGCAAATCTTTTAAAATTATAGGTACACTGTCAATTCTCCACAGTACATTTTTCTGAAACAATATGTGGTGGTGCCAGCTATGGCTGATTTCTTTTACCATCTTGAACTAGTAAAATACCCTAGAGTGACTGCCCCCAGTGCACATCTGTAATATAAGGGCATTTTTGTTTTCTTCATCCATAGCTTTAAACTTAATAATGGAGACTGGATTCCTGCACAAAGTGTAGTGCCCAGGAGCTGGCTCTAATGCCTGTCAGGGAAGAGGTGTTCACGGATTGTTGGTGTATGTGGAGAAGGTTCACAGTTTTCTCTCCCATCCATTTTTAAATACAAAAAGACAAGGGAAAAAGAGAGAGAATGGATCTACTTGACCACATCTTAAGAAAGAGGAGTTAGTGGCTAGAGTTGCTGAAATCACCATCAAGGGAAATCCAGTGTTCTCTGGTTTCTTTGTGGGGAAAAGAAATAATCTTCTTTTAAAATATGTATCAGAAACATGGCAACCTGTGGATGGGTCTTTCATTCGAAAAGAAGCATGATTTTCTCCCCTAAACCTGCCTCAGAGTATGGAGAGGGTTTTGAACCTTTTCCTGGAATGAAATGACATTATCGTTTAAGGTAAGATGATGCACCTTGACCAAGCCCTGAAATATGGCTTAATGAGATAATGATCACTGAATATACTGATCAGGAGAAGAGAAGGTCAGAGGGAGGAGGCAGGCTGCCCAAAAAATGAAGCGGAGAACTCCTGAGTGGGCTGCATTCAAGAAGGGCCCTGGTATGGTTCCAGCCCAGAAAAGGGCTACAGTTCTGTACATTTCAGAAAGTGGAAGAAAGAGGCTCCACCCTTCCAGTCAGGGTAGCACGAGCAACGTGGCCTCCCTGCAGCCTTCACAGTGGAGCCCAGAGGCTGCCTCGCCAGAAGCAACACAGCGGGGACGTTGGTTAAAGCAAGGCTCACAGTGTTCATGGGCCAGGAGAAGACAGAGGGTCCAGGTCACTGTGCCTAGGGAATGTGGTTGGGCAGGAGTGAGGGTAGAATGCACCAGTGAGGGTGGAAAAGGTGTTTTGTATAAAGACTGATTCATTCCCAAATCCTTGGTAGGCCTTGTTTCAGGGCAGAAACCTGATTTCCGCTGGTTATCACCTTCTCTGGCAGGGTTCAAAAGAATGTTCGTTGTGTTTCTATCAGCGCTTAGCCACGGAAGCATCTCTGAGCATTGATGAGATGGGAGCCGGGCATTAATCTTGAGTCCGGCTCCCCAGTGGCATGAAGATGGGTGGGTGGTTAAGAAGAAAGCAACGTGCCATTCATTCACTCAGAAGGTACTTAGTGAGCACTTACTGTGTATCCGGTGCGAGAGATAAAACGAAGAACAAGAAGCACGGCCTGCCTCCTGTGCCACGGAGCTTAGGGTCTAACGGAGGAGAGAGACCAAACACAAGTGAACGGTTAAAGAAGCTGATGTCAGGTGAGGGGCACTATGGAGAAAAACGGGTGAGCAGTTGGGGGGACCCAGAGCTTCTTAGGGAATCTCTAAGGGAGCCTCGCTGGGCAGAGCCACGAAGAAGGAGCCAGCCAGCCAGATCAGAGTACGGTACCCGAGGGAGAAGAAGTTGAGGGGGGGTTGGAGTGGCAGGAGAGGGTAGGGGGACAGATATCATTCCACACTGGCGTTTGTTGACTATGAATAAAAATGAAATTCAAATTCTGTTTACCAGTATTTTAAAGGTTTCCACCTGTGCTCAAGGCTGTGGTAGGCCTCTCAATTCTAATTATGCCAGAAAAATGAAATGGGTACATGGCCTTGACCATAAGCAAAGCACAAGCCCCGAAGGAGCTGGGAAAGTTTTTATGGAGAGAAAGAGGGAATAAAAATGGAGCTCAACGGGTATTGATTGAGATTGAGCACCTACTGTGTATTGGTGCTTTGTATGTATTCACATTTATTCTTCACCGAAGTCCTACAAAGGTGGGGTACTGTTACCCATTTTGTAGATAATGAAACCAAATGCAGAGAAAACTTAAGTAGTTATTGACAAAACCTTAACTTGAACCAATTAAACGTATTGGAAGAGAAGCAAACCCTAGCAGTCACGACCCAGACCCACTAACTAAAAATACTGTAGGTTTCTGAATAGCCCTATGATATATCTCCACCATCACACCCTGCCCCCGCCCCCTTGAAGTGCTAAAATGTCAAAACAAAAGGATCCATGTTTGTTTTTAGGGATGTGGAGCTGCAAGAGGACTCCAGGGAGCTTGTGGCCTATTACAAAGCTGGTCTTTGGGAGAAAATCCAAAGCTCAGCTAGAGGAGGCAGTGGCAGCTACTAAGTGGCAAGAAGAACAAGACCTAGTCCCTGGAGAAGGAGAGGAGAATTAATGGAGGAAGTACGGGCCGGGTGTGACCTTGCTGGGTTGAAGAGGACAGCAGGGGCAGAGTGACTCTGACAATGTTAGAAGGTAGAACACATCACCACTTCTCTTACTTCTGGAGGCAAGCAGAAATGCCACGGGAGACCCAACATTTTCTTCTTTGGTCTTGGAATCTCAAAACAACCCTATTTAAAATCTGCTTCTGTACCATTCCAGTGTTTGCCTCAGGCGTCCTCTCCTTAGGTTATCTTTTGAGGCATGGCCCTGGGTGGAGATAGGTCAACTTTCAGGTGACTTTTTTTCAATCGAGGCCATCTCCCACTAAAAGTTTTCTTCTCCCCTGGCTTCAGCCGGCCTGGCATTTCTGACAGACGTGTAAACAGATGCAAGCATTGTTGCTAATGACAGGTGATTATAAGAGGCATGGGGGCCAAGGTAATTAAACCACGACTTGACAGGAACATTTGGCAATGCAATATTTCAGCATTAGAAATTTCTTTGCAGCGTGCTTTCCCCACTTGGTTTGGTGAAGATAATTCTTTTTTTTTTTTATTGAGAATGTGGTGCTTGGAGATCTGAAACTGTCCTGTCTGAATGCCTGGTTCATTGTAGGGCTCCAGAAAATGGTTAGCAGTGAAGTGTCTGGGGGTCTAGTCGGTGTCTCAGACTCTTTCCATGGTCTGCTCCAGAGCAATAGTGGGAATAGGTCTGTGTCCGAATGCAGGGATTGTATCTGACATATTATTATGTACGATTTGATAGTGATAATACCCTGGAGAGAAACATGAATTATTTTTATGCCACTATAATTTCAGCTTCTCTCCCTGTTACCTGGGTTTGCCTGTGTTGCTCCCATGGATCCATCAAAAGAAGGCTTACTCCATTCTCTTGTCTCCTAAATTCCTCTATTAGAAGTAGGGAAAAAGTCTCGAGTCACCAGTAACCTCTTGTTACAAGGAACCATAGTAGAAACAATCATCAGGATCATGGAATTTGTTTATTTGTTCATGAGATTTAAATGTAATTTCACACACACACACAAAAACCCACACTCCATTCTTTTTTGCTGGCAGGATCATTAGGAATGCCTATTTCGACACTTAGAGGCTACTTCTTGCTCACTGCCAATGGTGGCTCACTTACAATTCTCTGAAGGAATCCTGTCTTCTATTGGAAGAGCAAACCTTCATATAGACTAACTGTTACAGTTCTGACTGTTGAGCCAGCTGGACCACTAGCTGGACGACTGTGCGGACTAGCTTATTTATAGTTACTGTGGAAGCACAGTTTCTCCTAATACGGTGACAGCCTGGCACTTGTCTGAAATGGGCACTTCCTCCAAGCAGGTTAGTTCCTTCCTTTGCCACAAAACCAACTTTTCGATACCCTTGGTCTGGTGTTTACCTGACTATTGGAAGAGATCAGGGAAGCAGACCAGTCAGGGAAGGCCAGCTGCTGAACGGGATGGTTGTGTCTCTTCCTCAGCCCGTGTTGATTTTCTCCAGGGAGGGGTGAAGAAGGGGATGAATCTGTGAATACAGTTTGGTTTCTGCCAGAGGAGTGCTGAGCCACCATGACCCTTTGTGGGGTTGCCTCCCCCAGCATGGATAGCTCCTGTCTAGCCCTTACTCTGTGCTGCAGGCCGCAGGCTATTGGGAAGCAGAGGCTTTTTTTAAAGCTTTGTCAGATAGGTTAAAAGGTGTCCCACACCCGGTGTATTCAAAGAGAGAGAGAGAGTAAACTCACTAAGCCTACCATGTTCCCTCTAAAATATCAAGTCAAGATGATTTTTAAATCCAAAGTTACCAGGCTTAGGGGGGGTGTGACCTTTCGTGAAAGCAGCCTTGGAACTGGAGCGGAGGGATCCTAGCAAAAGATAGCACAGAAGCCGGTGGCTTCAGGAAGGCTGCTGAAGCCAAAGCAAATTGTTGCCCTTCTCGGCCTTCTGGCCAGCAAAGCACCAACCCCAAATCAATACCCAACCTGACTCCTAGGCCGCTGGAGTTATGGCAGAGTCCAGGTGGCAAACCTTGCTTCAGAGCACCTGCTTACTGAACAGCTACTACTGAGCTCTCAGGGGCCAGAGATCACTAAGGCAGGGTCTCTGGCTGCAGGAGGCTTACAGTCAGATGAATACTACTGCAAATCATAACTCTTTGTTGAATTTTTAATAAGCATGCAGGTGCTTTTCATATATTATTTCCTCAGTTAATCCTGAATAATTAAAGTACTAGCTAGTCCCTAGTGGCTACTTCTCCATGCCAGGCACTTTTTAAATGCTTATTAACTCAACTTATCCCAGTGGTATTTTTTTTTTTTTTAATTACCCCTCATTTTAACAGGAGAAAACCAAGGCAAAAAGATGTTAAGGAACTTTTCCAGGGACACAGAGGCCTGGAGGGAAAGGAGCCGGGCTTCCAGAGCAAGAAGTCAGGTCCCCAAAGCTAAGCCCTCCACCTCCCACTGTCCTTTGGATACAGGTTAGGATCACCTTGTGGGTGTGAAAAACACAGATTGCAGGTCTTCCTCGGGTGGGGCCAAGCAGTTCGCATTTCTCACGGATTCTCAGGTAGTACTAATTCCCACGGTGCTATATCCAACAGAAGCGAGCAGTGGAAACCAATCACTCTAAAGCAAAGAAAAATGAGATGTCATATTTTTTAAAAAGATTTGTATTTATTTGAGAGAGAGTGAGAATGAGAGAGATCCTAGAGGGAGAGGGAGAAGCAGACTCACCACTAAACAGGGAGTCTGACACAGGGCTCGATCCCAGGACCCTGAGATCACGACCTGAACTGAAGGCAGACACTTAACCCACTGAGCCACCAAGGCTCTCCAAGATGTCATATTAATGCAAACAGAGTGCCTTGAGAATACCAATGACCATAATATTATTATTTTATTACTGTCATTATAGCAGATATTTATTGAGTACTTACTCTTCTCCCGGGTACTATCTTATCACCAGGTAACCATCGTAACTGGTACAATGGATTATCTCATTTTATCTTCACAGCAGCCCTATGAGGTAGATATTACTGTTCACCCCCATTTCAGGGCTGAAGAAACAGAGGCACAGTTTACAAACTTGCTGAAGTGCCAGAATGAGGACTCAGTCTACCCCAGCATCATTCCAGAGCCCTTAACCACAAAGAGAGCTGTGGACTACTAAGGGAACTCAGACCCACACAGTGTATGAGCTGGCCCTGAAGGAGGAGGGAGGTGAGGAAAAGCTTCCCAAAGGGAAGGAAAATGTGCAAAGGCCCGGGGGCATGAAAAGGCAAAGTATGATTGAGTAAAGAGCATGGAGGCTTCCATGTAAGCTGCATGGGAAGAAACGAGGGATGGTGCAGCTGGAAAAGTAGGTTGAAGACCTTGAAAATGAGGAGTTGATGGTGTTCAAGAGTGGGCTTTGTGCTTTTGAACCCCCGTCAGGGGCATACTCTTGCTCAGAACTCATTGTGAGACTTCCAGATGAAATGATGGAGTCATTCTTTGTTAAAGGCGCTGCTGGGCCTTCTCTTCTCTCTCTTTTAAAGTCTGAGAGTGTCAGAATCCGTTCAGAGGAGAGTTTGATTTCTGAGGTTAGCAACCCTGTGACAGTGACTCATGCCCTGCCAAGGGAGAAGTAAGATTTGTACACAAGCCACATCAAAAACAAATGGGGATGTGTGTGCTCATGGGTGAGTGTGTCCGTGTGTAAATCCACGTACCACACTTAGAAAACGCCTGCCATGGCACTGGTGCAGTGGTATCGTCGGAGCTGCCAACTTGTTTTATTTCTGATATTGCCTGGCAGCCCCTGAAGGAGGGAAAGTATGAATTTTTATCTCCCATTTACTAGACTTTCATTATATTGTGCTTACAGACACAGTGTCAGCACATAAAATGTTAAACATCACTGGTCTGAAAGAGGCTCCCATTGTCTTACCTCTGGTGCTGGGGGAGTCTTGCTAGCCTTGCTTGTAGTGGTTCTGTCAGTGTAATATGACATGAAGCATTTCTCGGTAATGACAGACATTGAATATGAGTGACAGGAACTCTGACCGCGAGGAATGGGTTCAATTACCAGAGACGGGGGGTTACCTGAGATAAAACCAAAGAGCCCAATTGTGCTCGGTTTCGACCCCTTGACTCCCAGATCCAGAGCAGTGAAGACAAATGGCTGATTAACCAGCCCCTAACCCTCTTCCTGCAGTGATAAACTTGTTTGGATTTCCCTGTCTGAAAAAAAAAAAAAAAAAATCTATGGGTGGCACGTTTCTAAAGGAAATATGATCAGAAACCAGTAGGGCTGGTGCTGTTCATTTTTGTCTCTCGCAAGCACAAAACCAAAAACTGTCATTCTATCTTGGAGTAGATCTAGGACACGGTGTCCAGAAATCAATACAAGATCAATGATTGCTCCCTTAACCCGCCCCCCTTTCTTTTGCAGCAGGAGCTACGCTGCTCCGGTTCACCTGTAGCCAACCTGACGCCAGTGAGAGATCCTGCCATCTGAAGCTCTCCTTTTTTTCTTTCCTCCTGTAGGCTGCTCTGCTCAGCATCGAGTGCAGCTTTCTGCTCGTTTATAGTCCACTGCTTATAGCCCCCAGATAGAGTTCTAGCAAGCAGCCCAATTAAACTGTCGCGGGCCGCCCTCACTTGACTAGCTCTGCAGAGTCATTTAGCCAACAGACATTCCTGACTATTAAAGCTAGTAGCAGCATGTCTCCAGAGCTGGAGATAAAATGAATGAAATTTGTTATTCTGGGCTGACACTTGATCCCAGCTGTTGAACTAATGCTATTGCACCTGAAGTTTTTCTTTATGGTAATTGCTGTCTGTGTTATTATTTCATATACTAAATTGGAGAAAATTGCAACAGGTATTAAATTCTTTGAGCTAATTCACGGATGTTGTATTGTGCATTCTTGCAAGGCAGATTCCAACTTCTGTTCAAGGCCGAGAAGACAGATTTTGCTAGCCAGATGCACCGGCTTGTGTTTCGTTATTATCAGAGACATTCCAGTTTAGGTCTGGTCAGGCATTTATCAGCTTTACCTGAAATCTGCTCTGAAATCTACCTTTGGTACTAATTCAGGCAGCATATGTTGGGACTGGCCCTGGGGAATTCCATGACGATGACCAGTGCTGACAGTGATCAGTTGGCTTGATCCATGACACATCCTTCGTAGAATCATTAAGTCTCTTGCATTGTATAGGTAAATGGGCAGTGTGAAATAAGACTTCCCAGAGGGCCCCTTTGGAATCCACCACTTGATGTGGTAGTTCTCGAACACCTCAAGTGGTACCACTTCAGTGAGAACCTATTGAAGTATGTCATAGGTTTGGAGTCTCTCAGCCCTGTTACTGGTTCTCACCGCCTGCTCCTGTTTCACTCTCTCCTCATTTCTGTTACCTTCTTTGACCAGATCTCATTCCAGAGTTTGGGGAAATCGTTTGTAGATTTCCCATAATAGCACATGAACCATATTCAGAGGACTCAGTCTTAGGGACCTCTTTCTCATAGTAGATATGACATAGGAAACCATGTCCTTTACAGCATTCACTTGTCTGCTCTGCTCATGGTCAGCACTAATGGTAAAGGCTTCTGGCAGGATCCAGAACAAGAATTCAGATCTGGCTAGTGGTGGAAGCACTATGCTCGCCTTCAAGTTAATGCTGTGAGGGGAAGTCACCCTACGCTGTTGTCACTATCATTTTTCTCTGAAGATCACAGCTGGCAGACATAGTGGAACTCTTTTAATTTCAGGGGCATATTCACACCTTTAGAATCCAAAGCTTTGTTCCTGTCCCCATTAGGAAGCAGTAGACAGATTCTACTCTGTATTTTGATTAGAGGCAAATGTGAAAAGCTCAAACCTCCAAGTATAGAAAGATAGCTATAGAGCTCCATGCTTGCTTCATCATTCAACAGACCCCCATACCTAGACAGTCTGCAGACCAGTTCACAGTTCCCTGATATGAGGATACCTGGAAGCCTGTAAAGAATCATCTGAAAGTCCTTTGAGAAAGTGCTTTCTTTGCCAACATGGACATCTGTACTTTGAATGCCAAAAGCTAGTATCGGGCTGTCTATGATGGACCATTTATATTGTAAGTTAAAGTCCATAGAGTTTGTGAGATCTCAAACATACTGCATGTATGGTGGTCCACATTATTTTCGATATTCATAAGCTTTGTTTCAGTTACTTTGCAAATTGAATTTGAAAACTGAAATTGAATTATTTTAATTTACAGCAAAGTTCAAAATGAGAAGTATTTTCTTTGCCCACTGAGAAAATGAGAGAAGTATTAGTCTCTAATTTATATATGAAATGTATAGAATATGAGTAGAGTATCAAGTATAGAATTTGTGTTTAAATCCTGAGAGATTTATTTTCTTACCCTCAAATCCAGTAGAAAAAACTGAGTTTCTTCAAAACTAAACCCAAGACTGATCTGTGTTGCTTTTTTTTTTTTAAGATTTCATTTATTTATTGGAGCAGGAGAGAGAGATCCCATGACTGGGGGGAGGGGCAGAGGGAGAGGGAGAAACAGACTCTCTGCTGAGCAGGAAGCCTAATGTAAGCCTCAGTCCTAGGACCCTGAGATCATGACCTGAGCTGAAGTCAGTGCTTAGCTGACTGAGTCAGCCAGGTGCCCCTGTGTTGCATTTTTTTAAATAACAAAATGCCCCATAGTTCTAGGTATTTTTAAGCAATATATTCATAAGCCTATATTAACTTGTGCCCAGAGATCCTCCAAATGCACATATTCTTGTCATGGGTATTTGAAGATCCTAATAATATCACTGTAACACAAGTACAACTTGTTTCATAATAACTGCATGTGTGCATTTCAGATCCAGAACTAATTCTCCATATTTCTGCCTCTGTATCTCTTTAGCATGAGCAGTAGGCATGTCTCTTCAAATCTTACCTGGACTTAGTGTTTTATATATTTTGAGTTACTGTTGGCTCTTTAGATTATTTGACTCGTTTTGTATGGATTGCACAGAGAACATGGTGGTGACTTCAGCATATGAGGCTGTATAAGAGCTTGTTTAGCAACTGGTTATTATAATAGTATATAAGAGAAGAGTCTGAATTTGGAAGATCTCTGGGATGCAGGCAGCAGAGAGGATGACTGAGGTTTGGGCTCTCAAAAGGCAAAATCAGAGACACCTGGGTGGCTCAGTCGGTTGGCTCAGGTCCTGATCCCAGGGTCCTGGGATTGAGTCCCTCATTGGGCTCCCTGCAGGGAGCCTCCTTCTCCCTCTGCTTGTGTCTCTTCCTCTTTCTTTGTGTCTCTCATGAATAAATAAATAAAATCTTAAAAAATAAAAGGCAAAGTCAGAGGAAAACAAAGACCCCTCTTGGTGGTACTTGGAGCCAAGTACCTATCCATTCATACACCTGTAGCCAGATCAGTACAGTAAAAAGATTCTTAAGATGACAGATATTTGGATAAGGTAAGGGTAATGCATAAAAAGGAATGACTCTTGAAAGTTTATTCTGCAAATCCAGAAATATTTCCTTTCTTCTCATATGCTCACATTTAGAGAATCAACCTTGTCTTAAGTGCCTTGCATCCACCGGAACCTTCCATCTCCTTCTCTGTAATTCACTGAGGTAGAGTATATCGTCACCTTCCCAGCGAAGAAACTGGGCCTCCCAAAGCTAGAGTGATGGTTGCCACCGGGTACATTGTAAGTACTTTTAGAAGGTGGGACTCAAAACTTGGAACCGTTGCTTCTAAAACTACAGTACCAGTTTTGGATTTGTGTCCCTCTGAGATCAGTGGCTGTTACTTTGGAAAGCAGAACTTTCAGCTAGGAACTTCAAGCAGATTGCTAAAATTCCTCAGTTGTCCTGATGATACTGCCAACTTGCTAGGCTTCTGATCACTGCTGTGAAAACTAAAACCCTGCCAGGATACAAAATAAAGTATACTTCTTAAAATTTGAACTTTAAACCTAATTCATGAGGGCGAATTACTTAGAATTGGTTGAGTTCCCTGCCATATGGGTCACAGTAGGTCTCCATCAAGAGCAGGGGCTGGCAAGCTTTTTCTGAAAAGGGCCAGACAGTAAATATTTTAGGTCCTGGGGCCACACAGTCTCTGTCACAACTGCTCTGCTCTTAGGGCACAAAAGCCACCAAAGACAATATGTAAATGAGTAAGTGTGGCTGTGTTCCAATAAAACTTTATTTACTAAAGCAGGTGGCAGGATTTGGCTCATGGGCCAAATGGTGAGAAAGAGTCCACACCTTGAGAAAGAGTTATGTTTAAGGGAGTCCACACCTTGAGAAAGAGTTATGTTTAAGGGAACCAGAACACAACAAATGTTTTCTTTTCATTTATTAGTTGTTTATGTAGATTGCTGGTGAGAAAGATGTCTTCTCAGCATAATTTGAAACCCTTTTCATTGGCTTGGATTTTAAAGTTGGCTTTTTTTTTTTTTAAATCTCTTGTTTAAGCACATGTTAAATGTGTCCATGTTCTTTCCATTATATATCTTGGTTGCCTTCCCAGACTTCAAATTGCAGTGAATTTATCCCCAAAGGATGTTTGGTATCAATTCTCAAGATGCAATTTGAATGTAGTCCGTTTCTATAATGGAAAAAGGATTCCAAATCTTCATTATTTAAGTTACACAGAAAATAATGAATCATTGAAATAGCTATTACTCAGCACTGCTTAGTATACTGCATCCTGTGTTATCTTGTCTTACAGCTTTGTATCAGCTCAAAGAATAAAGGAGTGTGAAGATATAATTTTAGGGTTGCATATAGCATTAGGCTATGGTTTCTAGCTAAGTCATGCTGAACTCAGATTATATTATAATGAAACTTTTTTTTTTCACTAAGCATTTTCTAGCAGGTAAAACCACATGCACACAAAAATCCAAATAACGGTTTATGAGTCTCAGAATTGTTATCCCAGCAACTGTAGCAGTTTCCTTGTTGTTATGCCATTTCTGTATAATGACCCCCTTTGATAAATCATTCCATCATGTGTCACTGTATTATAGGGATTAGGGCATCACCTTCTCTTACAGAGGGAATCAGCAGTGGCTTTAGTGATAACAATAGTAGTAGTTAACTGTGACATGCTTTTTCTCCTTAAAACTCACTGTCCTCACCTGGAGCAGCTATATTGAAGAGGAGGAGAGGTGCCATCAGAAATGGCATTCTTTTTTATAAATTTATTTTTTTCATGAGAGACAGAGAGAGAGAGAGAGGCAGAGACACAGGCAGAGGGAGAAGCAGGCTCCCTGCAGGGAGCCCCAGGCGGGATTCCATCCCCGTACCAGCGACCACTCCAGGAGTGGAAGGCAGATGCCCAACCGCTGAGCCACCCAGGCGTCCCAGAAATGGCATTCTTAACCTCTCAGCTTCATTGCTACCTGCTTGAAGGTGTGCCTATTGAGCCCTAGTCTTAACTGTAAAGTGAGATACTTGTGTTCTCTGCTCGAGCACTCTCTGTGTGAAATATTTAGTTACCTTCATTTTGTCTTACCTCTGTGTTTTCTAGAGCAACAGCATAGGGCAGTGGAAAAAGGACTCCCACAGTCCAAAGCCCTATTCTCTCTAGTGAGCCACTTAGCTTCTCTGACCTTTCGGTTCCCTCTTGCGTAAAATCAGAATAATACCAACCTTACATTATAGAGTAATTTTAAAACTTAATGAGGATATATGTTTAAGTACATTGTAAATTATGCTGACCATGTCTGAGTTATTTTTACTGTTTAACTAGCTATCTGGCCCTGGCCCGGCCTTGTTCAGGAGGCTCCTCTGCCTTCATTAAAATAACCAAATCCATAGCCCTATTCATCTTGGAGCATAACACGTGGAGTTGCCCATGTGAGAAGCAGCTTAATTGCAAATCAACTGGGGTCGCTATATGACAGAATGCCAGTGGGCACTGTTCCCATTGTGTTGAATAAATGTTACCCCTGGAAACACAATGTCAGTACTGACATCAACACATAAAATTCCCAGCATCTGCCTTTGCAACTTCTGATTTGGGGCTCATATTTGAAAATGTTTTCTCAGTGTACATTCATACACAGAGTGGATCTTTCTCTATTAGCACTCTACCAAGATCTTTTGTTGATCTACATTTCTGTTGCACTGGAGAACAGTTGCCTTCCAGAAGCTCCCTAAAGTGAATGTATATATGCCATTATCCTGTATTTAGAATGGGTACAAATCAAGAATAGCCTCTAAGTTTGGGGACCATCTTACATGTGATGTAATCACAAACAGAAAGAAACTTAATTTTATGTATGCAGATAGGACGGACAGGTGGATATGAATGTAAGGCTCTGGTACCTTCTGCCCATGTCAAATGAGCTAAATCCTTCCCAAAAAGCCAGCCAGGAAAACATATGATACCATTTGCAATGGTAGAATGTTGCACGCTGTTCTTCTGTAATTATAATGGCCTGATCCATGTGGGGTGGATGAGTCTTGCTTAACAGTCATTAATCTACTGAATCTTAGTATCAGCGGTCCATCTTGAGGAGCAGCAGTACTTGGCTGGATGAGTAGGGCTTTGATTTCATTGTAATAAGGATAGCTTTGTTAAAATTCTGCTGCTCAGTGGTGCCTGAGGATTCTGGGAAGAGAAGGTTTTTCGCCCCCAACCCCCACCTCCTTTTTTTTTTCTCTCTCTCTTTTTTTTGCATGGAGGGGATGAATTGTTTCTCTCTCTTCCATCCCCTAGGTTACTATTTATGCTCTCCCTTGATCTCCTGCTTGTCCCTTTATTTCTCCACGTTGTGAAAGTTTCTTTCTGTGTGACCAGGAGTCTGTTTAGCAGACCATATTGTGAGTGAAGGGCCAGCGTTTGTTGCCTGATTTTGGCAATGCTGGGCAGTCAGCTGGGATGTAATTAAGACTCTGAGAACAGGCTGTCTTCTCCACGGGAAGGGCATGTTAGATGGTGCTGGGATTTGGGGCTGTCAGTTTGGCCAAGGCTGGAGACAGAGAGCTAGGGACAGAGATATTTCCTTTCATTTATAATCCCTTTATGTACAGTGTATGCACTTGGCGAAGTTTACATATAACCTAGTGGCTAGAGCTTACAAGCCAACACAGTGAAATTAGCATATGTTACATGTATATTTTAGTGATATTTTAAAGCAAGTGCATATTTCCAAAGTGAATTATGCATGGACGACAGCAATAGGGTTGTGTTGCGCTGGGTGTCAAATCCCACAACTTTTTGTCGGGACCGTGGATTTTACACTAAAAAGGCAGAAAGACTAAACGAAGTAAAACAGTTTTAATTTTTAACAGTTTGGTTCGGCCCAAGGAGCCAGCCTGTGACAGATATAACTGACATTTGAATAATTGGATTAATTTAGAGAAGGGCAAATCCAGTTTTGACGGTTGTGCTTGTGTGTACGTCTTCTCCTTTTCTTTTCTTTTCTTTCTTTCTTTTTTTTATTTGCGAGGATGGAGTGGTGTGGCTTAGATACATACTTTCAGTGATGCCTAGCAAAGCTGGAGGAAACTCCACCAAATTTATTAAATTGTCCTCCAGTTATTTTGTTTCCATATACATGCTGTCTATGTGTCCATTCATGTGGCATTAAGCATTCTCCCTATTTTGTGTAAAAGCAATCCACAGTGTGTACTTTATTCAGCTGTGTCAGTGACATGTATATTGCATACGCAAGCACGTTCTATGTGCTGTTGGTAACTTAATAAATACAGTCGGGAGAAAGTGTTCACCACTTCATAGGCCATATTGGAAATGTGCAGACAAGCAAACTCACTATGACACTGGTAAGCCCTTTTGGTCCCTCTACCATTGTGTTATAAAACATCACAGTGCAGCAGTGGAAACCGCCTCATTTGGTATCTAGGGTTTCAGTAGCCAAATTCCACATGGCTGAGTCCTCAACCCTAAATTCCTTCGGGTTTATGTGGCTGTTGAGCTTCTTGTGTGAAGATCACCTCTGTAATTTGAGATCAAGAAACCAAGTACAACACAAGATGCCCCCGCCCTCCTTAGAAATTCTTTTAATTAAATGGGCCACCTAAAATCAGCACACTCAAGACTAGAACTTGTGGCAGGCAATCTTGAGCTGTGGCTCTGGGCTGGCTCTCAGAGCCTTTTACCCAGCAGGACATTAATAGACATTAACACTCGGGCAAGAAGTGTTGATGTGTGGTTTATAATGTTAGCACCCAGTTAGGCAGGTATAACACATGCTGTAGGAATCTTGTACCAACACATGTGTGTGTTGAGTCAGATTAATGAGAACCATAAAAGGAGAGACATTCCACTCAAGCTGGGGACTCCATCCTATCCTCCTTTTACCAAGCAAACCTGGGGCCCAGCTGGGTGGAAATGTCCTAGTTGGACATTTTTTTCAGTATTAGCTTAAAGAGAATGTTTGAAAGTTTTGTTTTGCCCTGTTGTTATGTGATGGAGGAGCCCCATGTGTTAGTCAAGACTTCACATTAAAACTCCTTTTCATCCAGTGCCATTCAGGCTGAGAGGAAAGGAAACTTTCGCGATGCAACTTAACTGCCAGGCACACGTTATTATTTTCCTCTCTCGGCTTTACCCGGCTCTTCTTCAAGTGTTTCTGAATGGTTCCGAGACACTTTCTGATTTACTTTGTAAATGGGGCAGTGAAGCATTCTTGTCTCTTGACTGGCTCTCCTTAGAGGATTCTCAAAGCCTTTTAAAATTGTGTGTTTTTCTGGGGCAGCCTTGAAGGTCCCAGGAGGGGAGTTGCCATCTGTCCTTTATATTAAAAGAATCTTCTGTATTGTATACCTGATGTGCTTGTCCCAGAGATAGATGTTGTTAATTAAAGGACAGCATTTGTCCTTTATGTGAAATAAATCTTCTCTCTTGCCTGAAGAACAGTTTTTGCAAGCTTTAGGAAACAGTTAAGGACACTCTGCCTGGAGTTCTAGTGTCTGCTAAAGGTGCACGGCCCAGCGCTATTCGTTCAGCCTTCCCTATAGACCAGACACATAAAATAGGAAAGTACTTTGTTTTTTTGTGGGTTTTTTTTGCTTGTTTTCTAGTTAATTCATCTACCACAATTGTAGCCTTTTGTAGAAGTGTGAGTGAACGTAACATGCAGTGTTACTTTGTTTTGTAATGTAAAAGTAATTTGCGACTTTTTTGTGGAGATTTACAAATGCAAGTTCCGTGTCTCATCCACTGTGTCTTCCTAGAGCAGATATGATGGCCCTCCTGTCCTCCAGTGCCACGTCTCCACTTTGCTGCTACACAGTCTCTGTTCCTATACCCCCTTGCCCCAGGGAAAAGAATAATGCAAACATCTGCCCACAGCAAACTGAGCCAGAGTTCTGTCAGATAATGGAAGACATACAGGGGAGAGAAAGCACCTCCCTTAACCTGCTGGATCACTGTCTCAAGCCCGGAAAATGGTTTAGATTTGTAACACGGAAATGCAGCGAGGGTAATGTGGCTCTGAAGTACTATCTAACAGACTGATCCTTTCAGACATGGAGAAGGAGAGTGGCCTGGGCCTTGTCAGGGCCTCACTTCAAGGAAAGATCTCACCAGCAGAGATCATTGACTGAGGATCACTTTCAGGGTAGAGGAGGTGAGATGGACCCAACTGTCCTTTTATTGGTAGGAAGAGCCTGGAATTGGCTGTGCCGGAGTGAGGAGAGGAGTGGCTAGGCCCATGAGATTCCACTGATAGGATAGTCCACACTGGAGGTCCAGTTTAATATGCAGTGATTCACCTTTCAGAGAGGAATCACATAGATGCAATTCTCCATCATCCATTTTTTCTTTCCCCTGGTGATCACACAGATGAGGAACTGGCAGGTGGCGTGAAGGAGTAACGTGGTCTCGGGTGGAAAGCCAACAGGCATGATGGTGGCCGTGACATACAGGCCAGCGCCTACACTGTCTACAAGGGCTGTCACTTTTCAACTCCAGCCAGTCACTGCTTTGTAGGGATGGGAGAAATTCTGTGATTCTAGTAGAAGCTGTGGATGTGAAACTTTCAGCATTTTCAATGCTGGCAGATATTTCGCTGTTTTAAAGCAAGGCAGGCCAGAGAAAGCTCATCTGTAGTAAAGATGTGTGTTGTGGGCTGCTAGTTTGCACACAGTGATATACACAGTACAGTAACAGTATCAGAGTAGGGGATATTCGGAATAATAAGCTGACAATGTGGAAACATTTTTTAAAAATAGAAGAAAATGGCTTCAAACAATGATTAATATTTTGGGGTGCTTCCCTTTGAGTCCTTATCTACTGCATATGTCTATTATGTGCATGTTTTAAAAATAGTTGTAACCCTAGGACCCTACATTTTTCACTTACCATTATAGTCAGTCTCCTTATATAGTTTAGAATGGCCACAGCATAGTCCACCAAGGAAATGTATCGCAGTATGCAAAATCATTGCCTTGTTGTTGGACATTTAAGTTGCTTTTGATTCGACAACATGGTAAGTAGTGTTACAGTTAACTATTTGCTCGTGCCTCTTTTTCATTATTTTGGATTATTTCCTTGGAATCTGAAGGATGGCTAAGTCAAAAGATAAGACTGTTTTTATGGCTTTCAGTATATATTGCCAGATAGCTTTCCAAAAGTGTCGTACCAGTTTGCACTGCAATCAGCAAAATCTGAATATAAAGGCCTTCAACATATCTTTGCCAGCATTATTATCTTACATGGAACCCCCATTGGTAGGTGAAAATTGGACTTCCAGTGTTTTTGAATTTACATACATATATTTGAGATTTTCCAATAAATCTGGTGACTAATTGTATTTATTCTTAAAACATCTGCATTCACTGAGGCCAAATTTTGTCAAGGTTTTGTTTGCGTCTTATGTGTGTAATTTTTTTCAGGTTCTCTCTGTTAACAATTGATAAGTAATTCGGGAAGAGCCTCCTTGGCAAGACCCTCCTCCAGGGGACCCCCTATCTCAGCATTGCTGCAGCTGCTACTTTTAACTGTGCATTAACTTGGACTTGGGCCAGGGCCCAAGCAGGATCCCCTTCCTGAAGAGGGGCTCTTGTGTGCCTGGTGAACCACAAGCTCAGAGCTGTATCTGCCAATATGTTTTTGGCAGGACCATCTAATAAAATCCCATCCGCACTGTTCTGTGAAATGCAGTCACAAATTTGGATGATGATTACCTGATGCCATTTCTTTATAACAGCTAATCTCCATGTCTTAGGTGGTTTTTGTCTGCTGTCTCTCCCCCCTCCCCCTGCATCCCCTCTGTCCCCCCTTTGCCTAGTGCTTGTTCTAACTACAGGGTAGATGATCTATAATCTGAGTTTCTTACAGCATGGTCTAACAGAAAGGGCACATGAGCCAGTAATAGGGACACAGGGGTTCTATTATTGGCTCTGCCCTTTGTTTAATAATAGCGCAACGACAAGAACTTAATGAGTGCTGAAATACTTCTTAGCATTCTTTATATATTCTTCGATCTTCGTAAGGCCCTGCTTAGGCAGGGAGTGTTATTACGCCCGTGGGGAGGAAACCGCAGCTCAGTGAGATGTAGTATTTGTCCAGCATCTACTTCATTCTTCTGAACTAAAGTGAGTTTTCATTCCTCAATCTCTCAGCCTTATCAGCAGCAAAATAGAGCCGCTTCACTCTACCTTTCAGGGATTACTTGGAACGGAAACCATGTTGTGTGTACCTTATGTTGCTCAAAGTATCGAAATCCGGGACATGTAATAAATTGCAGTTATTAACCAGTGCGTGCCTTTCTGGCCATCCGCCTCTTGGCTCATAAATGTCGGTGCTGAACCAGAACCTGTTCATTGGTCACTTCCAGCCATCGCATTTCCTCATTGGTTCCAGACTCCAGTCTTGGTGGGGAAAAAAAGCCCATGGTCTCCAGGGCAGGTGTGCATCCTGCAAAGGAAGTCAGCCCTGCTTTCCAGGCACATCTGCCCCTCTGAGCTGTTTTTTCCTGAGAAGGAGGTACAAACTTTTAAGAAGTAGGAGTTTTACTCTTCCATGTGCATGGAGCCTACTGGGAGATTCTCCTAATGGGTAGTTGAGATACCAGCATGCACTGGCCAGAGGAAGGCCTTGTGGAACTGCTCGCTTCACCTCTTAAGTATAAATATAAATGTGGGAGTAGACCTCATTTCACTTTCTCCTCATACCTTACCCTCAGGTGGGAACGTAATTAACCAAGGAGGTTAATAGAGAAAGTAAGGCACGAGTCAGTTCCACACAGAAATGCATTCAGGCTTAATTTCATACATATCTTTTTTTTCCTCCCTCAAATAAGGATCCAGGATCCCATATGGCACTTAGCCTCCTAAACAAAGATCATCAGCCCTAGACGAGAAGCAGGTGGCCTGGCACAGAGAGCAGAGGTTATTTTTGCCGCTGGGCTCCTGCCATTTCAGAGTTTAATAGTGGCAAGGCGGCACAGCAGGAGGCTGACCCCAGATGCTCTCCCTTTGGTGGGGATGGAGCAGTCCCACCTCCTCTGCGGGGAGTACATACACTTGATCAAATCTAGGTCACAGTTATATTTCCGGAAGAGTCTCTGTCTAAACTTCTTCCCATTTGCTACTTCATTGCTACTCCCAAATCTGATTCATTTGAAGTGAAGGAACAGCCTGAAATTGTTCACCTATCCTGGTGTCTCTTTAAGGCCTATGATGATGGTGATATGCTGGCATTTTCTTTTAGGTCAATTCTTGGGGCAACAGGTTGAAAAGACTTAGCTTTAAGGATGGTGGTAGAGATCAGAAGTTTGGAACCCTTGCTTGTACTCCTGGCCCTGCCTCTCCCTAGGGTTTGGCTTCCCTGTCTATAATCTGAAGAGGAATTTCAAATTCAAGTGCAGGTGACAAAGATGAGTAAGAAGGAAGAGAGGTAGGAATCAGAAAGGAACATAAGAGAGCTTTGAGGATGGCGGTGGAGATGTGTCTCTTGATTGGGTGATGGTTACATAGCATATATACCTTTTTCAAAACTCATTGGACTTACCCCAAAGATCTGTGTGTTTTATTATGTGTAAAACAAATGTAGAAGGAGCAAAATGCACTGGGTAGTGAATTAGGGAGCACACACTTTAATTGATGAGCTCTAGCCAATTGATTCTCTGCCAGATGCAGGTTCAGTGTTGGTACAGTTTCAGAAAAAGCCGGAAATTTGGATATTTTTATAAAAGATATATATAGATATATAGATTTGTGGGCCCTCTTTGGTCAAACAGAACACTGTTGGCAATCTCCAAACTGGGGGGCTTCTTAATTCTCTCCCAAGGATCATTTCAGCCCCAGCATTGAATGATTCTGGATGATTGCAACGAGGCCTTAAACAACAAAAACTTGCTTACCTCTCCATTTCCTCACCTATAAAATGCTGATAATTCATAACCAATCTTTACAGGGATCTGCTGAAGAACATGAGATACCATGTACAAAGCTACTTTGAAATATAAATAAATACCATATAAACACAAGTCCCTATTATCTTTATTATTACTTTAAAGAACCATTTCCATTTTTAGAAGTACCATTGTTGAACATTGAAGCACTGAGCTTTTCAAGGATGGCTGATAAAAACATCAGCAATTCACCAGTAGTAAATAGCGTGCTGGCAAATGAACATGCAGACTCTTCATTATCCTTGGAGGGGAATGTTTCTCTGGTGTGTGACAAAAAGAGAAGGCGGTTCATTTGTACAGCTGCTCATATAAATTGCAAAAACTCTGGGAGCCGAAGTCCAGGGTATGGCAGTAGAATATAAGGAAATGAAGCTGATGCTATATTAAAGATTCCTTGTCACATGCACTCTCAGCCTGGGGATGGGAATGCTCCAGCCTTGTCACTGACATTTTGTGAACAAGCAGCCTGTATTGGATGGTGATAAATGGATTATCTTAAATGTCATTCTGCACTGTTTTAGAGTTGCAAGGAGAGTTTTGATATTGAGTTGTTGGTTAGTATATTCTGTACCAATCCTTTATGATGAAATAATCTCCTCAAGTTACATCCAGAAATGTCAAAGTTGCTTATTTCTTCAATCACCCGTAGCAGTTTCTATTACGAGATATGCAGAGAAGATTGTGTAATAATGTCAAACTATTTATAGCACTATTTCCTAGGAATCTCTACTCTCCTGGAGTTGTTTGTGTATTTAATACTAGAGATTTGTTTTGATATTTAGACAAATTTTTCTGTTTCTAAATTGACTTCAGCTGAGGATGTTTCATTAGTTTTTCATAGAAAGTACATTTAAAAATTGATACTAGTATTCAAAAACTAAAACTAAGGCCAGTCCAACCCATTTTAAATTCAGAGATTTGCTTCTTAATTATTGTAATTGTGTGTGTGTGTGTGTGTGTGTGTGTTACAACTGTGTCCTAAACATTGTATGAGTGTTACAATCATAGCAAATTTGAAACATGTTGTTTATTTAGGGTAAAGCAGTATGCAATACTTTGGCAAAAGAAATTTTATTATTTCATGCTAAGGTATAAATTATTACATTTTTAGTATTTGAAGTTCCAGGTTTAATAACATTGTTACTGTTATGCAGAATATAGACATTTGTATAAAAATTTTGGTCCAGTGGGTTCATATGGAAATATGTACAAAATAGATTTTGAAAGCATGTCTCAAATTTTACTTGGGAAAGTTATTCTAAATACTGGCTTTCCTTGTGAAAAACAAGCTCTTTCTAGACACATATATTGGATTATTTAATATTTCTGTCCACAGTGACTCCCTTCAGCTCCTCTCTGCTAATCTTAACCCCCATCATTTCTTCTCCATAGCCTTTAAAAAAAAAGGTACGTCATGTATATTTTTAAAAAGTCAAAAGAATACACATAACATTAAGTTAAACCATATAAAATTACTATTTGTGTAAATAAAAACAGTCACATCAGCAATTTTGTATGGCTCATCCTAACTTAGAGCTAATACATCGTGCTGATAGTTTACTGTATGCCAGACATATGCTTGATGTATATTAATTTATTCATTGATAATAGTAATCCTATGAGTAGGTACTATTATTACCCCAACTTACAGATGAGAAAGCTGAGGTGCAGATTGATTTAAAGAACGGTTAGAACCAGCAGCCTATGTCCAGCGTCCGCACATAACGACTACTTTGTATTTCTTCTTCAGAAAAGCAACCCTCCTTTGAGTGCCCCAGCAAATGTATGACTTTGCCCTGCAAAAAGTAATGTATTCACAATCACGTTGGCCTGTTTGTTAGATCTCCCTCTTCCTTACGTGCGTGCATTTATATGTTGCTCATAAAAATATATGGCATTGTTTTGCTTTTTTCTTTCTCTTTTTCTTTCCTACGCAGTGTCTTATCTTCCTTCCATCCCTTTCTCATCCATTGCTTCTTTCCCTCTTTCTTTATCTTTTTATTTTTTATAAAATGATATAATCCCTACAGTTCGACTTATGTTTGTTTACTCTACACTGACTTATAAAGCTACTCACATTTGAGGGTAGAAATCTAATTAATTCCTTTTGACTGTTGTGTGACATCTCATAATATGGATGGCTATCAATCCCACTTTAACTACCTTGCTCTTGATGACTATGAATTTTTTAATTTTTTTGCTATCACAAACCTATTGTAGTGAACACACCTTTTCATGCCCCTTGGTGTATATACGGACTATTTCTGTAGCCTACATCCCAAGAAATGGTATTAATAGATTAAATGTGTGCCCATTAAAGATTTTAGTAACCAGTAAGTAGCTCTTTAAAGGAGCTGCACCGATTTACATTTCCATCAGCTGTGTATGAAGAATTGATATAAACTTACCACTCTTGTTTATTTTATTTTTGCCACTATGTCAGGTGAAAAGGGTGTCTCATTCTAATTTGTATTTTCCTGATGACTGGTGAGCCTCTTTTCACATTATTATTGAACCTTTTACTTTTTCTTCTCATGTCGTCTGTTCATATCCTTTATGCGTTTTTCTATTAAGTCGTTTCTCTTTTTGATTTGCAGTTCTTTATAATAATGTTCTGTATATTAAATCTGTTCTTTGATTTATATTTTTGCCTAATTAGCAAAAGATTGTGTTTTGAAATATAGGGCTGCTCCCCTCCTGTGTTCTTTGTTTATAATTTTGTTGCTGTTCTCATGCCTTTTTCTTCCAAACTAATTTTAGAATCAGATGGTCAGATTCCATTTAAGAAATCCTGTTGGGGGGCACCTGGGTGGCTCAGTCGGTTAAGCATCTGCCTTCAGCTCAGGTCGTGATCTCAGGGTCCTGGGATCAATCCATCAATCCCTGCATCAGGCTCCCTGCTCAGTGGGGAGTCTGCTTCTCCCTCTGCCTGCTCTTTCTGTCAAATAAATAAAATCTTTTTAAAAATTAAAAAACATTCTGTTGGCATTTTTATTATGAGTGCATTGAGTTTATAGATTTTTATGTTAGGGAACTTTAAGAAACCTGTTTCTTCATCCATTGAACTCATGTATCTCTTAATTTGTTATGTCATCTTTTGTGTCTTTAAGTAGAGTTTTAAAATTATTCACATCCTTTACATTTATTTTTGGGTACATTCGAGGGTTTGTTGCTCTTGTAATGGATTTATACATATGTAGGATAGCTGCTAAGTTTTTATATTTATTTAATTACCTTATTAAACTCTTTTCTTAGTTCTGATAATTTTTCAGTTAATTTCCTTGGAATTTATAGGTAAGGAATAATAGTACATAAAATAGCAATGATGTTGCCCTTTTATGTCCAGCAGAGATCCTTTTTTTTTATTGATCTTCCTGTCTTTGCTGAGATTTCTAGCACAGTGTTAAATCGTAGTAGGGTCAGTAGGCATCTTTATATTTTTTCAGTTGTTTTTTAGGACAGTTCTGATATTTCACAAGTCAGTTTGAGATTTCCTGAGATTTCTGGTAAATACTTTTTATCAAGGAAAGGAATTTTTATTCTCATTAATACACTTTACATTCAATCGGATCCTAATTTTTTAGGGAGGAGGTTGTCTACTGGGTTGACATCTGGGTTTTTTCCCTCTAATTTGTAAATGTGATATATTATATGATTAGATTTTATACTGTTGAGCCATCCTTGCACTCCTGGAATAGACCTTACCCGATCATGATGTAATACACAGTAGGACTTGATCTGCTGGTATTGTATTTACTATTTTCATAGATAAATAGGTGATATTTCCCTACAGAGGTCTTTAACTTTTCCGTGAAGTTGACTCTTTTGAAGTTTCTCCAAGGCTTAATTGGCTTTTGGCTATTTTAACCCCAAGATTTGCATGCAACGTCCCTCACATATCTGAACTTTATTTCTATTTAAAACTTTCCAGAGAAAAGGCATGAGTTTGCTTTCTCAACTTTTTTTTGCTCTTGCCTCCCAGCTAATTTTTGTGGGGAGAGAGTATGAATGTTTCAGTGAAGCATGATGCTGTACCTTTATGAAACTTGTAATTGCCCCTTTTCATTTGGAAAGTATGAATTTTCCGCTTCATTCTTTGCCCATTGAAGCTATAGATTTATTTAGTCCTAATTTATATCAAATGTTCCCCCAGAAATAGGCATTCACGATTTTATAGTGACAAACACCTGGTTTGGAGAAGATAATATTATGTCATTTTCTTTTGCAAGAATGTCAAGTATGTGGCATGCCTACCAGCACACTCCCTTCTCCTGCCCATGGCAGATGTCACTAATCTTACTGCATTTTTTCCTATTCAACTCCTATTATAGTCTTTTCAACACAGCATATTGAACAGCTACCACTAGTTGATTGACACTTGTAATGTAGATGAAACGTCCTGCTGTCCCTAGTGTCATGGAAAGGGCATACATTGGAAGCTAGGAGTCCTGGGTAATTGCAATACCTAGTCTTCATTTGCACAATTATCTAATGAAGAGATTAAATCAGGTGGTCTCTGTGTATCTTCTGTTTTGAACCTTTTCTGATTCTGTTTAAACACACAACTGTAACATTGTTTCAGGACTCCAAATTTATATATTTTCAGTATTTGTCAATCTCTGCTGAAGTGTATTTTGGAATTTCGATGCCACCATTTTGCTGTTTTCTTGTTCAGTTATAGGCTTTTGAAGTTCTAAGTACATTTGCTCTTCAGCTAATTATATTTTTGTTGTTCAGTACTTTCTCCTGCTTTTAAAATTAAAAAATGCTCATGGTAGAAAATTTGAAAACTATATAACAGTACAAGAAAAAGATAAAAATTACTCATAATCCTACCACCCCAAACTGTTAGTATCTGCTTGTATAATTAGAAAGATTTCAGTTTTAAAAAGTATTTGTACTTCTTTATCTATTTCATATTATTTTGTGATAATTTTCTCATTAATTATATTTCATTCAATAATAATTTACCTCAAAATATACAATAATGTGTTGAGTCATCTTTTTTCACTTTTTTTAGGGTGGGGGGAGGGGTGGCAGGAGAGGGAGAATCTTAAGCAGGCACCCCTCTTGGGACTCAGTCTCATGACCCTGAGATCATGACCTGAGCCAAAATCAAGTGTTAGATACTTAGCTCAGTCACCAAGATGCCCCTCTTTTTTTCATTTTTGAATATTATAATCAATACCTTTTATAATTTTTGAGCCTTTATTGAATACATTTCTAGGTATGGAATTACAGGGTGAAAGAAATTGTACATTTTAAGTTCATAACAAATCATAGTATTTGATAAATGCATGCAATGAATATTTGTGTAAAATACTACCAATATGATTTTCAGAAAGATGTTCCAATTTAGATTTTCATCAACCGTTTTTGAGAATGCTTCTCCCTTCTCATGTTTGAGAGTGTGGAGTATTACCATTTAAAAAATTGCTGATTTTATGGGCAAAAAGGTACATCTCATTTCATTTTTTTGTCACTATGAAGGCTGGACATTGTTCATTATTTCCTGGCTGTGTGTCTGTATGTGAGTTTCTTGTGTCTCTGCCTGTATCTCTCCTTTTTGAGGCATGTATGTTAATAGGTACAAAGCTGGAAACTCATTATCAAGGTCTTACCCCCTCATTTATGATTATAACTAACTTTGGGGAGAAAACCCCAATATGGAAGTAAAGAAGAGAACTAAGAAGTCTCTACATCTGATGTGACTTTGCTGTCACCAACTCTGCATTCCTTGGTTTCATTGTAAAATTAAGAAGTGCTTGCCTCCAGCCAGCTCTTAGTAATTTCTGAAGCTTTTTTTGATGCTTACCCACTTCCTGTCGATCTTCAATTTGCCTTCTCCTTGGAGCAATTTGCTTCCACAAGAAGCCTGAGGCCAAACCATGCTATAAGTCTCATCCCTGGGCTTGAAAACCTGGCTTCCAAGCTTCTGATGCTCACCAGCAGAAGGCTGCTCATGGCTTTTCACCAGTGAAAGAACCAGACCTGCTGATCTCAGCTCTATGTGTGCCCTTCAGAGCCAGAATATGAAGATAGAACCAGTTCCACCCTTAAGTCTAGAAGGACTGGTTAATCATGAAGTGAAACCATGTGACTCTGCTCTTTGTGACTCCTAATTATTTCTGACTAGAATCCCTTGATTTATTCCTCATCCTTCTAACTTGATGCTATCAGGATCATTTGATCACACAGTTGTGAAATAAGTCCCTGACCTCTGTGTGCTGGTAAGTTTATTTAACAAGACTTTGGCTACCTGGAAACCAGAGTGGCTGGAAAGAGCCCTGCTTATGCATTTGTTATGTTCCATACTCACCACACTGGTTTCACTCTGCATCCAGACTCCTAGCTAAGGGGGCTGACATGGGGCACCTGGGTGGCTCAGTGGTTGAGCATCTGCCTTTGGCTCGGATCATGATCCCAGGGTCCTGGGATCAAGTTTCACATTGGGGCCTACCCCACGGGGACCCTGCTTCTCCCAGTGCCTATATCTCTGCCTCTGTGTGTGTGTGTGTGTGTGTCTCTGATGAATAAATAAAATCTTAAAAAAAAAAAAAAATAAGAGGGGCTGAAGTCCAGCCCACACTCCTGTCTCCAAACTGGGAGACTTTCCTTGCCCACAGGGGGCACCTTTTTCTCATTAGCCCAAAGGTGCTGGAAAGGCTTGCAGAAGCCCTCATCAGCAACTTGTATGACTTACAAAGTGCCTCTCCTTCCAAGCAGGTTAGGATCCAAAAAGCTGTCTGTAAAACTTTTTGTTTGTACATCCAAAGTAACGCTGAGCACTCACTGGCAATATTGTCTGTTAGGGGACACACTTTTATGCTTGTACTTTGGTTGGTTCTTTTTGTAAGTCTAAATTAAAAGATCTGAAGTAGAGAAATGATTGTATTTAAATAGCTCAGTACACAACCATTTTCTTTCTTGTTGTAACATAGTTGGGTTTTTCCCCACCTAAAGCAACCCTAACTGATACAGGATTAGATGCAAAAACCATTTTCTGATATACTTCGGAATTACAGAATTCCGAATTCCCACAGATTCACATTATATACAAATCTAAACAGACTGTGGCCAGTTTTCCTCACAGATAGACAGCATGGGTTCTGCACAGTATTTCAGGCCTAATGAGCTTTTACTAAATTGGGAGGTAAAGTTGTGCCAGCTATATCTCAATTTAAAAAAAAAAAAAATTTTTTTTTTTTTTTTTTTACAGTTGGAGGTAAAGTTCTAGTGGTATCTGAAGATAAAGGCCCGTATTCCTTTGTGTTCCCCAAATCATTGCACCAAAAAAGCACAGACATTTATTTCCCCTCTAAGTGATGTCCGTCCATGAACACAAAGGAAAACCTAAAGCCCTTCTGCTTTAAGAGCCATTCTGAGCTTCATTGTATAGTATCCCGATCCTGGCCTCAGAGGGAAATTAAGCAAAGGCTCACCCCACCACACTGCCTCCTTAGCATCATGGAAAAGATGCTCAGATTCATCTCATCCTTGCTGCTGGTGAAGGGGCGGAGCATCCTCAGCTGCACCTCTTTCCTTTCATCTGCCCACAATTACAAATGTGATGCAGTCGAGCGCCTTATGTGATATTTTAAGTTTCCTTTTCATGGTGGAAATTAAAGTCTAAGTGACTTTCATTAGGCCTTCTATTCGAATACCATAATGAATGAACAGATGAAGAAACTCTTGTTAGGGTGCTATCCCTGTACTCTAATGACCACAATCAGAGGTATTGCAGTGAAATAGCTTGCCAGGAGAGGCTTCTGTCTCTCCCACACCACATCCAGAAGTTACCACTACAGTACCTGCTTGTGAAAACTTGTTCATCCTCACTGGTATAAACCCTGTCTTCAAGTGACAGGATGCCCAGAAACACAGCTCTGTTGGAAGCTATGCCCAAGGAACATAAGAGTTTTCTAACTGGGCTTTCCAGCTGTGGAAACTTCGTCACCTTTCACCTGAATTTCTAATATGTTTTGCAAATGAGGAGCTGGTGAGAAAAATATGCAGCTTGAAACTGGCAAAGTTTTAAGTGGGTAAAGCTTGTAGTGTTCAGATCATAGCCCCAAATTACTTAAGGGCTTCTGCTAACATGGAAATAAGACTCTTTTCTGCTGAGAGATTGGATATTCAGATAGATTTTTTTATGAAGGAAATAAATATTTCAACATGCAAACACTACCCAAGCGGGTGGCGATGCTTCAAAACAGGGTCAGAGGTCAGGTTTTTTGCTGTTTGTTTTTTGGGATGGCTCCAAGTTTAAAGGTATTACACATTACTACCTACCCTAAGCCTCACATGGTAAAGTAATTACTGCTTGCTAGTGCAAAATATGTACATTCATTTCTATTTCCAAAGGTCCTGAGATTTCTCTGCCTTTTTTTTTTTTTGTGGTCCTCATTATAAAAAAATATATCACGAAGAATGATAGTTTTTCTCTATCATAACTGTAAAAAAAGTCAGGCTGAGAGTGCACGTCTGATAGGTCAACTTTGAACAGACTTAATTTTAGAGTAATAAGAGTCAATAAAAATAGAATGCATTTTTCCTTTAGAGCATGGTATGGTTCATTTTCATAGTTTGTCCACAAAACATGCGACAGACCCCTAAGGGTATCAGGTACCTGGAGAAAAGGCTGACCAGCCAGTCTGAGTGGACTGGGGCCAGGATATCTTTAGGTGAGCAAAAGGATGTATGTCGCACATGGTTCTGAAATTCAGGCACTGACTCACTCAGTATGGTAGAATTTTGGTCACAGTTGGAATCGTTCAATGGGACCAGGGCTTCTGAAATCTTTTTTTTTTTTTACTCTGCCTTCAAATAGGGAAAATAATTATTTACTGGGCAGTTAATTAGTAATTACACAAAATGGCAGAAATGGTCAGGTCACATCCATACAAGAGTTTGCAGGTCATGTCAGTGAGTGAGGTAGGCCAGGTACAATGTGCTAGGGAGTTGAGGGGATGATGTAGAACCAGAAATCACCCCTTTAGCCTAAAGGAGACAGCCATTGAGCAGCTGCCACCAGGGCATGTGGGCCCATTGTGGTGGACTAGCCGGATTTCTTTTTTGCCAAAAGAAGCCGGAAATCCAGAATTTTTTTTTTTACATAAAAATTGGGGCAATTAATTTTCTTAAAAGTTTAAAAATGTATCTGAGGGCTCAATTTGGCCTACAAGCCATGTTTGTGACTTCAGCTTTCACAAATTGAAAAAAAGGAGGAGCTGGGTAGTTCGTGGCACACCTTCTCATTCTCCAGGGAAGGTGTTTATGGCTTGGTATGTTTCTGAACAGTTACTGTTTTGTGGCTTCACACACCATTGTGAAGAATGTACTTACTCCAAAAATGAGGGCAGCTTGTCATATTTATGTCTGTGTGTGTGTGTATGTGTGTGACAGATCCTTTGTCAAGTCTGACTTAAGGGAGTAGAGTTCCAGAAAAGTTTATAGGACAGAGCTGCCCTTAGCTTTCCTATCTTGCTGACTTTTAACCCATCTCAAAATAATTACTTCTCTCCTCCTTCCCGCCTCTGGCATCAGCCTTTGGAATGTGGTTATTCTTTAAAGTTCATTCCAAGGCAGGACATTATTCACATTTCCTATCCCAGAGCTACTAAGCATCAATAGAAGACAATGCTCATACCACGTTCAGACAGATAAATCATCACTTAATGTGAGCTTTTGAGTAACTACTGGTTTAGTAATGATCACATGGATAAGAAAAGACCTTGATTCAGTCAGTAACATTGTAATATGATTATTTTAATATTGTTTCTTTTGGGCCATCTGTTACCTTTTCTCCTGGCATCTGACTTTCTCAGGTGGGCGGAGAGTAGAATGATGGAAATCTGTTTGTTTTTCAGAGCAGAGAGGCGTGGTGGTTAAGTAGAGAAATCACAGTGTGTCTTCAGCTGCCACTGATGCCCTTCCAAATAGGGGAAGTTTAGTGTAAAACCTGCCATTAATTCTTGGCCCCTGGCAAGAGTGGTACAAGGTTGCCTGTTTGTTCCAGTGAGTGTATGGGGCGGAGGGAGGGTGGGGGGTGGGGAGGGCAGCAATTAGTCAATGACATTTATGACCGATTTATAAAACACAAATGAAATAATTGGTTACAAAATCATGACAAGCCCTCACTTGTCTTTCGCAAGCTTGTTCTCAACACATTGTGAAACTTTGTAAACGCCCTTTGCAGAAAGCAAACAGCAGCCAATCTGAAGAGAGCAAGCCAAAGCTCTCGGCTTTGGGAATAGCTGGGCGACAAGAAGATTCTCAAAAGTTGTTTCCTGTTCTCTTCCCAAATCTCATTCTTACCAGATCCGGGCAGGGAACCATCCCAGTTTTGGTGGAGGATGCCTAAATACGAAAAAGAAAATCTTTGCCACCAAACGTGTGGGAGCCCTTTTTGGTCCTTGATGAGATTGAAAGTACAGACTGTTTGTAGAATAGTGAGAGGCAGTGTGTGCTGGCAGCCCTTTGCTTGCCCATTAAAATACCATGTTGAGGCAGCATTGAGGAAGAAGTGCCAACGTTCACACCAGATGCTGGCCCCCAGGTGATCTTCCTGTTTTCAGGTCTTTCAATGCCTCACCTCCTCCGATCCTTTGCCTTTCCATACTTTCGCACCTCTAGAGAGAGGACATTTGCTCAGTCCAATGAAAAGGGGGGCCCAAACCTAACTCTAAGCGTAGGTGTGTTGGGCTATAATTTAAAGCTAATTTTTAGAGTTTGTCCATCTCTTTGATAAAGATGTTCTCAGCTTAAAACCTTTGGTTTTAGGAGAGATGTTCCATTTTGTTTTGTTGTTGTTTTAATTCCTCTTAAACATTTCAGACCCATGATCAAACAGGACTGGCTGGATCCAAGTCTTTTATTTTTCTGCACTCCTTTGCAAAATTCAGAAAAACTGGCTGGTCTGGTTTAGAGAAGAAAGCGAATGTGAGAGTGTTTTCACTCTAGCATTCCAATGCTAGATCTTTTGCTTTTAGTGATAGACTACTCTAATTTTTAAATAATTTTATACTACTCCAACACTCTAAACAGACAGTTTTCTTCTCAGGCTACTTAAAATAACAACCACTGTCACCTATCACCTGAGATTCACTTGAGTGAAAAATATGATTGAAATCATAAAGGAAAAGCTGGCATGGACATTACTCAGCAAAGCTAGGTCAAACCGGTTTGTGTTTCCCAGAGTACACTGTTGAGGATTTCAGCTGTCTCAGACCAACAACGTGGTGTTGCCTCTGTTCCTTTGTGAAGACCAACCATGTGTTCCCTTCTCTAAAGCTAAACATCATCTCAAATGCTCTGGATCCTTCTGACGAACCTTTGTGGGGCACACAGGAAGGGACAGGTCATGAATATGCAATGACTGACACAATGTCTTTTGCGACAAATCCAAGAAAGGGTGCTCTGATCTCAGGGTTGGGAGGTGATTTCTGATTTCAGCCTAGACAGGTCTGCTTAAAACTATAATCAAGCTGATTCTATTGCCCTGGAATTCTAATTTCCAATTTAGGGTTTTGCTATATAATCTCTAGTAGAGTGTGTCTAATCTTCATGAAACCCAGAGTCTTTATATAAATGCTATGGATTTCCGTCCATGTGTCTTCAGGCCGAGCAGGAGAGACATTGAATGACAGAGGTACATGGAGGCAGCATTACGAAGTCGCTCTCTTTTTGAAAGACCAACTAAAATTCTATACGCTGCAGCTTTGATCCTTTTCATTCAATTCTAAGTACACTTGTTATTATAGTAACTGTTGTTTGTATGTTATTTTAGCTTTTTACTTAGGTAGCTATTTAGCAATTTAAATGAAAATGTAATTAGGTTACATCTGTTTTACATGCATGTAATGCCACGCAGATGTAAACTTCTATTAAAGCCATATTTTCTTTTTGGCAAGAAAGGGCAAAAACAAAATTGCACCAATCATTGGAGGACGTCCTGCTCTTTAAAAAAGTTATATACAAAGCACTGTGCTATTATTTATGTGATGGTGAGGGTATATCACTTCTATTTTTCAAATAGTAGGAGAACAAACAAGTACTCTATAATTCATCTGGATACAGAGTTTAAAAGGATGGTATTCTGTAGATTTGTCCAGATTGGGGTGCATCTGTCTCTATGTCATGCACACCCACTCTTAAAACTCCATGCAATGTGGAAAGGGCTGCACAGCCCCCGGGAGTCAAACTTAGCTCTGCTTTAAACTGATTTCAATGAAGCCACTTCACGTTTCTCTATTATTGTTCAAAACCCCAGGAGTAATAGTATTTGCCCAACCCACCTCTCGAGCTTGTCATGAGGTGCAAGTAAGGTAATAAGTATACAGGTATGTTGAAAAGTATAAAATAGAATTGTTAGAGACTATTAGTAGTATATTGGTCTGAAAATAGCCCCTCCTCTCTAGTCCCCCCACATTGCTGTGGGTACAATGGGGATTGAACTCAGAAATTAATTCTCCTGTTTTGGGAACCACTGCCTTTCTTATAGCCTGTTAATAGGATTTATAAAACATCATTTCAGACAAAGTCACTTATCTTATTTGCTAACGAGACACAAAATTTGGACTGTCTGGAACCAGGTAATATTTTAAGAGTTGCCCATTTGTTCCATACACTTTCAGTATTTCAATGCAGTCATTTTTAATGGTGGTTTTTATAGTATCAATAAAAATATTTTCATATAATTCTTCCTTGTAAATATGGTTAAACTTTTAGCTTTCTGCTACTTGGTGACCTGTTAAATAACTTAATGTACTTTCAAATTGATTGTTCAGTGCCAAGACAATAAGAAGCCAGGAGGAGCCAGGTTTATGGCATTGCTCTTTTATGTTGGGGCCTTAAACTGAGCTATGCAAAAAAAAAAAAAAAAGTCTAGCAGAGTTTGCAATATCCAACTTCTTAGAGTTTTTTCATCTCTGATTCTGAGAGAGCACAAACTGTAATGCTTACTTCTCCCTTTTTGTACCTGTTTTAAGAGGTTAGTATTTTAGATGGCAAGGAGAGGAAATATTCTATCCATGTAGTTTTATATCTACCATTTATTGAACACTTACTATGTGCCAAGTGCTATTCTAAATGTACCACGCATTGTTTAATCCTTTACAGCAAACTTATGGGGTGTATGTTATGTCTTTATCCCTCATTTTTGAGGGAAAGAAATTGAAGCTCCAAGAAGTTAAGAGTCTTTCCCGAGGTTTTATAACTAGTATGTAGTAGAAGGAGGATTTTAAGGATTTTAACCTTGGCAGTCTGGCACCAATGCCTAGATTTTTTTTTTAAGATTTTATTTATTTATTCATGAGAGACACAGAGAGAGGCAGAGACACAGGCAGAAGGAGAAGCAGGCTCCCTGCAGGGAGCTCAATGTGGGACTTGATCCCAGGACCCAGGATCACGACCTGGGCTGAAGGCAGGCACTCAACTGCGGAGCCACATAGGTGTCCCTGCCTAGAATTTTTTTAATGCTTTATACCTCATGTAATACCAGGGTTTTTCTTGTTGCCATTCTTATTTCTTTGTTTTTATCATTTGTATCATCTATATCATCTGTATCGTTGTATCATTGAATCAAATATCTGTGACCTGGAAAGAATCTTGAGGTAATCTTTCTCCCCGTCCTCCATTTTTCCTGGTTCAGAAAAACATATTTGGAAGACCTGGGTGCCACAAAAATAAAAATAAATATGACCCAGTACTCATGGCACACACAGGGTAGTTCCTACAGACGGGTGGGGGTCTGCAAGCCTGGCTAAGCAGAATGCCGAGGAGGATGTAGTACATACCAAAGGTTCAGCCCATGTGCTGTGTGCACCGGCGAGAGAGTAGTCAAGGTCAAAGGAAGCTGCTTGTGTTCTGGGCATGGAACAATTCTGCTAAGCAAGGAGATAGGTAATATTTCAAGTTTCAGGAAGAGAATGAGCAAATACTCAGAGAAAAGAAAAAGCAAGCTGGCCTGTCGCAATTGTTAAACCCCAGAGGTGATAGAAGCTCTCTTGGGTGCCAGAAGAAAGAGCACCATGCAGGCAAGAGAATGACATTGCAGAGGCAGGGCCATGAGATTTGGAAATTGATTAGCAATAGGGAGGGAGAGGGAGGATTTGAGGAGGGTCCCCAGGGGCTCTAGCTCAGTAGGCTAGTAATAACGTTAATCATAGAAGGCAGCTCAAATTCAAGAGACTCCTGTGTAGGGAGGCCAAATCAGGTAGAGAAGGGAAAGAACATAGACCTTTTCTTCTGAGTCCTGGGTCTGAATCTTTGCTCTGCCACTTACTGTACAGTGACTTGGAGCAAGCTGCTTGTTTAATTTTGTTATCTCTCAGTTGGGAGTTTATATTGCTGTGAAAATTCTGCAGGGCACACACGGAAGGATACAGCTCCCTTTTTCGTCATCTCTAAGATGGAAAGAATGTTAATATTTATTCCATAATGTGGTTGGAGAGAAGTTAATGCTTGTAGGATGCACAGTGCCTCTTAGCGTACATTGAATAAGTATCAGCAGCCTCTTAGGGCAAGTCGGTTTTTATGCCCATTTTATAGATGAGGCTACTAAAATTTGGGTAAGCCAACTCACTCTCTGAAGTCCTACAGTCAGAGATCGCCATGCTTGCCTCTTGGAGCTCTGCTCTGTCTTGCCAGGTTCTAGGCCCTTCACCACCCTCACTGTCAGTCGGTGACAGGCTGAGTCTTGTAGTGGAGTTGTATTGACCTTCCTTCCTTAGCGGTTGGATGTAGCAGAAGCAGGTAGCTTCTGCTACTCCTTTTATTTTATTTTTTAAAGATTTTATTTATTCATTCATGGGAGACACACAGAGAGCGAGAAGCAGAGAGACTCAGGCAGAGGGGGAAGCAGGCTCCCTGCAGAGAGACGGATGGGGGACTCACCAGGACCCTGGGATCACACCCTGAGCTGAAGGCAGACACTCAACCACTAAGCCACCCAGATGCCCCTCTGCTCCTCCCTTTCTGGCCATCGATTGATTATGTATGGATTATGTATCCAGTAGGCTATTACATGTTTTGCATATATTTCTAATGACTGAAAATAGGCTTTCATAACCTCTCTTTACCTTAGTTCTATATAGTACACATTTATTTTCTCAGAGCTCTTTTGAGCACACCAAAGGAAGTTGGATCCTTCTGTGTGCATCCTGCAGAATTTTCCCAGCAATATATAAAGTGCATGTCTTGATGACCCGCTAGTACAGGAAGGCCACCCCAAAAGCATCCTCTTCTATAACCTAAATCTCAGTGTGTGTCCTTTTTTTCCTCCTTTTCAGTGTGCCCAAGTAAAGCTCTTAAGTAGGTAATACACCATTAAGCCCAGATCATGGTGTTTGGGAAAACAACACCCAAGCCTCGTGAATAGCATGCACTGTTAATTGTTAAGCTGCTGGTGCCGGGGTGCCTGACCTCACAGCATTTGTGTTGTGACAGCTCTTTTGCATTGATGAGGTAAATGAATATCTGCCATGATGTTAGGAGTCAGGGATGGGTCTGGGAAGCCTGGACACAGTATCAGATTGTATTTCACCAAAAGAACAAAATTGATTTATCGTGTTACATGCAGGTGAGGTGGACTCAGCCCCAGTGTACCACATGCTTTTTTATTCCCTTGTCTGCTAAGTATGCAAGTACAAACAGCTTTAACACAATTTTTTACCTAGAAAGGAGCCTGGGGCTGCATCCAAGTACACTTAACATATGAAAATTGAGCTGCTTTGAACTTGTATGTTTTTGATAACTGCTTGGTATGCTTCCTGGAGGATCACCTGTAGGCTTTTCTTTCCAAATCCTAATCCCTTTGATTGAGTGCCAGGACAGATAGCTCTCATTGAATAATTCCAGCCTCATAATTCTTCCTTCATTCAGAGTTGAAAGGGAACAGCTCCAGATTCAATAGGCAAATCCTCAGATTTAGCTAAAGTAATTCAAACACTTTAAAACTGAAATTGTTTTGTTCTAAAATAGGGTTCAGATGGGCTACCGAATGTTTACACAAGCTAGTTGCTGCCATGAACTACAGGATGAGGAAGAAAAACACACTCCCTCCTCCGCCCCCCCCCCCCCCCCCCCCACACACACCACCTTTTCTCCTTTGCTGTCTCTGTGACCAAGGAGTAAGAGGACAAGAAGCTTGGGAGTTAGAAGTTTCAAAGCAACGTGGGCATAAGAACATACTTGAGTCTTGTTTTCTCTCCTCCATAGAGGCCTGGCTGAACATTCCTGCTCTCCCTTCCCAACCCCCTTTCAGAGGAAGGAAAACAACCATGTTCTTTTTATCTTTACAAATGTGCCTGGTGAGGGCTAATCTAAACCAGTTCAAGATGCCTTTATTTAAAACTGTTGAGAGGAATGGAAGGTGCCCCTGAATGAGAAGTAAAGTGGCTTCTGGGCCTCCTTGCCATCCTGCTCCTGCACTTTCCCTGGCCCCTGCCCCCTTTTTGGCACCAGCCTGGATTTCTGCTGAGATCTCTGTTTTCAAATCCTTTCAGAGATCATGTTCACTAAAAGATTGTTCCTTTTGGTTGGACATCCTGTGTCTGTCCTATTTGGCCAGAGAGTGCTTCTGCTGGGAAAAACCATCTTCTTTCTCTCTGTGCCTCGTGCCCTATTTCAGAAGGAAGCCTGAAAAGTCGTTTCCGCATTCTGCGTGTGACCAGGCCCCGGCACAGATTATCTGAGTGTACGTTCCCTCCTGGGTGAACGATCTTTGCCCTCCTCTTGGCCACCAGAAGAAGAGAAGGACTGTAACCCGTTATCAGAGTACTAGGGATCTGAGTGCCTAGTCAGATTGAACTTGAGGCAAGACTGAGAGATGGATTCTCTACTGGCTGATTTCCCACTTACGAAATGGGGCTACTTCACTAATCATTGATACTGAACCTTGGTAAGGAATCTGGTGTATTAGTAAAGTGAGATGTTACGAGGTTATGGAAAAGCTTCCAAGACTGGAGGCAGGGGACACCAAATGATGCAACCATGATCCATACAGATCTCATCTGAACACATTTTACAGCCTTCTGTTGGACTACAAGTTCTACCCAGATGTGTCCCAGGACTTGACCCTGCTTGCCTTATGAATTTTGACCTACCGATGGCATGAGTTTATTAACAGTCTTCTTCATTAGATTTCCCCTGTTTCTCCTTTTCTGTTTCTCTCCTTGGAAGGTTTTTATAACATTGTTATCATTTATAATTTTAAAATGTCTCTAATAATGCTTAAAAACAGCCCTTGATTTTAATGAGTGCTGCTTAACTGTAGAAGGTTTGTATCTGCATTACAGTCGATCCTTACAACAATACTTTGGAATGAAAGTAGAAAGTTTATGACACATTTTATTATATTCCTAAATGCGAAAGAGGATTCTAATTTAAAAATAAGTGGCTATACTTTTTAATTCTTATTTAGCCTCTATAGCTGTTTTAATATCCCTTTTATGGTTGACTGGTCAATGTTTTAAAACAAGTTCTTCAGGGACTCTATGCCCATTAGTCCCTGGCAATAAAATCTGAACTTTACTAAAATAAAACATGATGCCATGGAGCAATTAAGAGGAGAACTTTCAGAGATGACTGTGAATATGAAATACAGTGATTTATTTTATTAATGGATTTGGGGAAAACCAGCCCACCTCTCTTAAGCTCAACTATGTGTATTTGGGGGTTTTTATATTTTTAATTTATTTCTTTGTTTCTCTCAGGGCAGTAGGGGGTTCCATAGTGGGCTCTTAAGGTATACCAGTCCTCCTCCCATAGCCCGCTACTTCTGAATATGATCCTTTATTTTTTCATTTTATATGGAAAAGGGGGTGATGTCACTTAGGAAAGCATTTTCCCCAAAGTGGTTTTGGGAACCAGAACCTGGTGATGTGTTATTTAAAAGCGATAATGTAGTAAAGCTATGCTTTGTGCTTGAAATAATTGTAGGATTTATGGGATGTATCCTTAACCTGTTCAGTTTTATGGAAGGACAAAACACAGGTATTCATTTCATCAGAATCTCTGAAAAACTGAGAAGTACAGTTGACAATTCTTTCTGGAACATTATAATAACTTCTTTGTTTATTAAATAGAGTCGGGAGTACTTTAGGACCCCTGCAATTTAGTAGTTATTTAATTTGCAAATGGGATTGGCCTCATTCACCTTTGAAGGAATGAGTTAACTTTTAATGTTTTCAAACTTCTATTGACTCTCTATTGCCAACTAAAGGATAAAGTTCAGGTTTTAAAAAGCCCCACCTGACACCCAGTCTCCTTTCTGTTGCCCATCCCCCCACCCCCACCCCTTCCTTCAATAGTAGGTCTGCCCCAGAACATTTACTGTAGCCTGAATTTTCTATGGACTGTACTTTTTTTTTTCCCTCTCCACAGAGTCCTTCTTTACCCTGTCCAACCTCCAACCTTCCTTTGCTTCCTGCACAAATGTTTCCTCTCTTAAGAGGGCTTTGGAGCTCAGCATCCAGGGCTTCCACATCACCTATGTGAGATGTGCAGAACACCGCTTGCACAGCTGTAGGTGGCAGCCCTGTCGGCATCCTTCCCTCGCCCAGCAAGTTGACCTCCCCTCTGGTCCATGGCACTTTCTACAGATCTTAATTATGGCACTTGTCATGTTAAGCTTAGCTCTTCATGTAAATGTTTGTCTTGTTCACCAGACAGTGAGCCTCTTGAGGGCAGAGGTTGTCTTAACTATCTCTGTGACCCATACTGCCCTGAGGGAGACACACAGCAACTGCCAGATGAATGCATGGACAAATGTTTTCCTGCCTTAAGAAATGTCACGAGATACCTAACTTAAGAGGCTGGATGAATAGGGAGCTGCTTTTCTGTTGTAAACGTCATTAGGCAGCTCACATGATACACTGAGGAGACCTTCTGTTAGAGCTAATGAGCACTGAACTCAGAGATCACCAGGAGCTGGCTATGGGCCTGTGGCTGGTGAGTGAGAAGCAGCAGCCCGGAAACTTGAATCTTTTGGTTTCACAGCCCGGTACCCTGACAGCCATACCAGTGTAAGTCTGGCAGGCACACTGTGTTGGCCACCCAGCAGCCAGTCCCTTAACTCCACCCTACCTCCATCATCCCTGTGAAGAGAATCTGTTTTGTTCAGGTGGTGGATAGAGTCCCCTTGATTTCAGGGAGATTGGCCCCTCTGCCAGCCACCGGTGGTGAATCACAGCCACAGGTGGTGAATCACAGTTAGGTTAAGCCAGGCATGGTGTTTCTATTCTTCTGGGCCGGATGCTTACAGCCTCCCTGGCAAGCTGGGGGGCCATAGCACAAGTGCTGACTTGTCGGAACTACATAGAGAAGTCGGCTAGGGGCTTCAAGGAAGGGTTTTCTCCCTGATTAAAAGACAGAGCCTCAAGAAAGCATCTGGCCTTGCCACACAATGGGAGGACAGGATTCTGGACCCACGGCAGCCAGTCTGCAGCCATGAGGTGACATGCATGATGACAAAAAACTGGTACACTACTACTGGTAGAATAAATGGAAAGAAAGCCTGGATCCATGATGACCAACCTCAATGCCTTTCACCTCCAGACTTCTTACATAAGTATCCTGATGGCTTAAGCTTTTGAGAGTTTGTTTCTTGCTACTTGCAGCAGAGTACATCCTAGTTGATTCACTTGCTTTGAGACAGAAAAATGAAAGTGGAGATAGCATCCCAACATGAAGATAGTGACCAGGTAAAATGTACAGAAGTCAGGAGAACACAGAGGTCAAGATATCTGTGGGATGTTAAGCACAGAGGAGACCCACCGAGAAACCCTGCAACATTCACCATTCACGAAACATTGAATTATTATCTATGTTATTCCTGGCACTGCAAAGTATGTTGAGGATACAGAAAGAAAAGACAGTGTCTATCTTTAAGGAACTCTTAGTCTAATAAAGAAGACTGCTGAATAAGCAGACAATTAGCCAGGAGTATGATAATTGCTGTCTTTTGATAGGGGTACATTCAGAGTAGTCTGGGAATTCAGAGGAGGACCATAGAACCCTGATGGGCTGGGGAACAGGAGGGATCAGGAAAGGTTTCCTAGAGGGAGGTAATAACTGAGCTGAGTCTTGAATGGGAAGAGGATATCACCAGGAAAAGAATGGTGGGGCAAGGGTAGATGGGACATTCAAGGCAAAGGGAATGTGTGTTAAGATAAAGAGGCATGAGAGAAATAGAACATTTGGAAACTGTAAATCCTTCACCAGATTTGATTTAGATCTTTTTCTTTTTCATTAAGATTTAGCAAAGCTCATGATAACTACAAGTGTGTTATATTATGCTATATACTTTTGGTATTTAAAAAGTCTTATAAAAAATTAAATAAAAAGTCTTATAATCATTTTAAGTAAATAAATGAGATGTGAGAGATGAAGGCATCGCATATAAGTATCATTTCCCAGTGTGTGTTCCTCAGAACTCTAGATCCTTGAGATGTTAGATGTTTTTAAGCAAATTAAAGAGGGGGTAGTTTCCATGGTCAAATCAGTTTGGGAAACATTGGGTTAAATAAAATTGAATGGTCCTCATCTCTGTAAGAACTCCCAGAGCCTTTAATACTCTCATTTTCATGAGAGTTACTGTCCAAAAGGAGGCTACTACCTGGGGCATTTCCCAAAATATATTTGATTGTGTACTCTTTTATATATAACCATTTGCAGAACTGAGGCTTTGGGAAGGGCTGGTATAGACTACTTCAGAAAGCTTGACCAAGAAAGAAAATAGAGTTATAAGGTGACAGCTAAAATGAGGGTTGAGCAAAGGAGGATATTTCATAAGATGGGAAAGTCAAGAGCATGTGTATATGCCAAGGACAAAAAGCAGTAGTGAGAGAGGTTAGAGACCCAAGAGCAGGGGTACTGATTGGGAGGGCAAGCAAGGTGCTTGAAGTTACAAGAAGGAGTTGCCAGCACCTCTGTTCAAGATGTCAAGATTGTTATAATATTATGTTTCTACATTCTAAGAGAGAAGGTAGGACTCTAGAACAGACTTGATAAATACCAGAGTCTACTTAACTGAATTTATGTATCAATTACTATTTTTCCAGTTGCAAGAGACAGAAGACTCAACTTACATATATAGGCCTAGGTAAAAAGAGTTTACTGGTTTGTGTAATTGAAAAGGACATGGTAACTCATCGAGGCATAGCTGAGTCCCAGGAATAACCACATCACCAGGACCCATCTCATCTCTCTGTTCTTTGGTTCTTCTGAGCTGGTTCCATTCTTAGGTTCTTCATGGCTGCTGGTAGCTTTAGCCTCTTCTAGATGCAGGATGGTTGTAGCCCCAGACCTAACAAATACCATCACATCACTAATCCCAGATTCTTCCCATGCCTCCTTCATGTGAATGAATTATGTGTCCATTCCTGAATCAGTCCCTGTAACTGTGAGGGAGATAAGGCCTATTCTGATTATCTTAAATCAGTCAGTCCCCAAGCAGCCCAAGTGGTGGGAATGCCCAAAGGAAAACCAAGAGTGCTGTATCTCAAGAATGAAATGTGTTAAGAAAGTAACATCTTCCCATCTCCCAAAAAGGAAACTCCCAAAACACGGCCCTTAGATTTTTACCCAAGACAGTTTTAAAATTCTGAATGTTAGAATGTTTAGGGTCCCAGATGAATCAGATCCCTCCATTTGGAGCACCCAAGTAAATGAAGGGTGTTGACAGCCATTGTGGGGTGGGGAATGCTGATGCTAACTGAAGAAGTCCTGCAATAAATCCTTTTAGGAAATAAACAAAAAGCAGTTTTTGAGAACCCAGCTTTCACCAAAGACCAGAACCTGTCAGCCACAGGCAGAAGTCATTAGCAGGATTTATATGTGCCCGTATCCAGCATCGAGTCAAAGGGAGATATGCAGAGGGGATTTCTGTCTTCCGGAAACCCAACAGAGGAATGAGGAAGACTTTCTGGATAAAGTTTCAGAGAACCTAATGCATAAATCCCCTTAACAAACACTGGGATTTGGGTTTGTAACTCATCCCTCTCAGCTTGGGTCCTATGGAGGCAAGCTGCCATAGCCACCACAGGGCCAACACAACCAAAGTGAGGAAGAGAGGGGTGGAATTATTGTGAAAATATGGAAACTGCTTGAAATGGTGACATGTTCACTATGTGGCACATTTTTGCTTTGAGGACACTTGTGTGGTGCCTAAGCTGTTGCCAGAGATCCCATGAAAGCAGCCAGTTGCTGGCTGGTCGGTATTGTGCCCTCTCTGTGATTTACAACTTCGCTGACCTTCATTTCTCCTTTCATATAGACGATGCCAGAAATTGATTCTCCCAAACTCTGTTCCAAGTTAGAATGGGAAAGTGTGGATTCTCTCCCATCTGCATCATAGACAGTATCGTTAATTTGCTAAGTTTCTGTCTTACAGGGAAATTTAAAAAGCAAGAGACATTCTCCCCCACTCTGAATTGACACATATTCTTCCTATACGTACTTCTGGCTTTGTACGTATAGCTTCTGCTTCTGTCAATATCCAGATAGCATGCCGTGATCTTTCTGTAACCTAATTTTTGCAGTAGGTACAGAACCAGAGCAAATGGTGAGTCCCAAAGGAAAAGATCTAGAATGCAGCCTGCTGAATAAGAGAACAGGAATGATCTTGTGTGATGATAAATGCTGTGGTCTATTAGTGCTTTGGCCATGGATTTGGCCACCATTCAACAACCTCCATGGCCGGCTCTCCACATGCTTTTTCTTTTCTTCCTCCTGTTTGGTTGCAAACTTATTTTGACTGAGGATTTACTTGTCACCTCATGTTGACATTTCAAGTTATTGCATTAAGAAAAACACAGGAGAAAGCAAACAATCAAGTATATTCCAACAGGTCACCAGGCAGAGGAGTCCTACTCAGATTTCAAAGAAGAGGAGGGTGTTAGAGTGGAGAATGGAGAACAGATATAAGGGGGAAAAAGTCGTGCTAGCTTTTGGGGCCCAAGTCAGATCTTGAATTGTGGATATTATTCTCACCTACTGGTGATTCATAGGACTGCTATGGGGGATTCAGGTCCAACTGCAGTTGCTATGTAATTCTATGGAATCAGGCTAACATTCCGATTTCTCTGATTATAAGTGACTGCAACAACAAAGAGAATAACTCTGCTTTAAGAACTGTTTCCACAGTGTCTCCAGGGGACAGGTTTGCTTTGGTCTACAAATTCCCCAAAGGCAAGCTGAGACTATGTAAATTAAAAAAAAAAAATTCAGAGCCACTGACAACCAACTCTGTGGTTTTATTTGATTTTCCAAAACATATGTCCATCAGCATGTAGTAGACAACACAATATGATTAAAGCACAGCAATAATCACCCATATATTGCATTTTAATTGGTATAATGTGTGATGAATAATGAAGTTGAAACCAGTAGGTATACTTTTACCTTTGAGCTATTTCTTTGATTCATTAGAATTTGTAAAATAGAAGTCAGACAGTCTGCACCCTGAATCAGGCTCTGCCACTTGTGACCTTGGATAAGTCACTAAATAGCTTTGGATCCCATTTTACTCAAATCTGTAGCAAGGGGTTTAAACCAGATAAGATCTAAATAGCCTTTCACTTGTAAGGTCGGCCACTGCATGGTGTTTTCTTGTCTCTGGAATTTCATTACTGAAACCTGTTGATCTTACGTTTCTTTGGCAATTGAGTCTCGGCCTTTTTATGATCTGTGACAAAGATGACTTTTGTCTAAACTTTGGATTTCTGAAACTGATTTCCATGAATTGCATCAAATATAGTTTTAACTATATTTGATATATATATATGTATATAATATAGTGTATATTAAATGAAAGAGAGAAAGAGAAATAGCAACAGCAATTTAAATAGTTCTTTCCTTACTATTCCATTCCATGAGTATTTGCCCTGGAGTAAATGTGAGACAGTCAGGAATCTATACCCACCTCTTTTGAGGGTGAATTTCTTTGTACTCTGAGTATGAGTCTGTCCTCAAAGGTATGGTCGGTTGATTGGTTGGTTGATTTTTCCACAATATGGCCCCTAACATAAGACAACTGTTTGGTATTTAACTGATCATTTGGTGCTTCACTGAAGAAATACTATCTATTCCAATGATGTTGGAAAACCTAGCTGTGCTGGGCTTACTATTGAGCTACAAGTGGCAAGTAAATATTTGTGTTCAATTCAAGAGATTTTTGAGTGTAATTTTGACTCTAATTTTTGCTTACTCTGATAACTTCAGGATTTGCTACCCCTACTCCCTAAGCATAGGATAGGACTCAGGAAGTCCATTGGATTTCGCACTCATTCTGTGCTTCTGATGGGCCTGTGAGACGATGAGGGTGGAGTTAAGAAAGTATGTCAATCCACCTATTGTACTTTATGGCTTTTAAGGCCACTGAACTAGTTGCCCAGGATTCATTCCTCCTCAGCACCCCTTGGGAACTAGTCTTTCAGTGCATGATCACGGGGTTGTGCTCTCAGGCAGCATGTAAGCTGCCAGCTTCACAGCCTTCCAACCCCAGTAGGCTTTGGCCCCGAAAAAGGCTTGCTTTAGGTCAGATGATTGGTAACATTGTGTTCCAAACACTTGGGGGTAGGGGGTCGGGTGAGAGGGGGAGAAAAACAAATTTCTACTTAAGTGCTTGCGTTTTGCCACTTAAAAACAAGTGGAAGAAGACTAGGAGAAAGCACAGACAGGAGTAGTCTCTGTATAGCTATGAAGCTAGATGAATTTTTTTTATTTTATTTTATTTTATTTTATTTTATTTTATTTTATTTTATTTTATTTATTTTTTTAAAATTCTGAGCACAGATATAATTCTACTTTGAGCCTCTCCATCCTTATTATCCATTTGGTGGCAGTTTCATGGAAAGAGATGTCTGCTCCTCTTGAATATCACATTACTCTTTAGAATTCCTGAAGCACTTCAGCTCTCCAAAACTCTTAATAAGCAGTGAGTTTTACAAAAATTTTTATTTTTTAAAGATTTATTTCTGTATTTATGAGAGACACAGAGAGAAAGAGAGATACAGACAGAGACATAGGCAGAGGGAGAAGCCAGCTTCTTGCAGAGAGCCCAATGCGGGACTTGATCCTGGAACCCAGGATCATGCCCTCAGCTGAAGGCAGAAGCTCAACTGCTGAACCACCCAGGCATCCCTAGAATTATTTTTTAAAGCAGTGATACATAAATGTTTTTTGGATCTTTTAAAAACGTATTCATTGGGCAGCCTGGGTGACTCAGCGGTTTAATGCCACCTTCAGCACAGGGCCTGATCTTGGAGACCCTGGATCAAGTCCCACGTTAGCCTGCATGGAGCCTGCTTCTCCCTCTACCTGTCTCTGAGACTCTCTCTCTCTCATAAATAAAATCTTTTTTAAAAAAAGCAACTTATTCATCATAAAGACAATACCAAGTGCTATGATGATAGGGAAAAATTAGAGCCTTCAATACATTGTTGGCAGGGATATTAAATGGTGTAGACTCTTTGGAAAACAGTTGAGAAGTTCTAAAAAGGTTAAACATAGAATTATTATACGATCCAGCAGTTCCACTCCTAGTTACCCAAGAGAAATGAGAATGTATATTTATGCAAAAATTACACACAAATGTTCATAGCATCATTATTCCTAAAAGCCCAAAATGGAACCAACCCAGATGTCCATCAAATTGAATGAATAATCAAAATGTGGTATATCTATACAATAGAATATTATTGGCAATAAAAAAAAAAAAAGAGGTACTGATAGATGCTACATGGGTGAATTTTGAAAACATGGTAGGTGAAGAAGCCAGTCACAAAGTACCACATATTATGATTCCATTTATGTGGAATGTTCAGAATACGTGAATCAGTCTAGACAGGAAGTACAGTTGTGGTTATCAGGTTGGAGTGGCAGAAAAGAATATACTAAAAGTCATGCAAGAGTACTCTTTACATGGGTAAATCCTATGGAATTTGAATTATATTTCAATAAAGCGGTTACCAAAAATTTTTTAGATTAAAAAACAACACTTCATGTGAGATCATTGTCATTTTCTTGCTTCACGTCTAGAACAAAGCCAATCTCCTTACCAGCACCTGGTTCCTGCCTGCCCCTCTGTGTACTCACCCCTCCTCCATCTTCCCACATCAGCTTCTGTTCTGTTCCTCCAGCTCATAAACTGTGTTTTTGTCTCCAGGCCTGTGCATTTGCTCCTCCCTTGGCCTGATGCGCTCTGCCCTTCTGACCTCTGAATTTTTGTCATTCAGTTGTCACCTTAAAGAGGTCCTCCCTGACTACCTTTGGTAAATTACCTCTCCATTCCCTGCACAGATGGTTGCATCATCCTGTTCTTTTCTCTTCAAAGCACCCAACTGCATCTGAAGCTCCTATTTGTTTGTCTGATGATTTATCCTGTGTAACCCACACTACATGAAACCTTCTCTCCTGAGCTTAGGGACAAATATATCTCCAAGGCCTAGCTCAGTGCCTGACACATGTGCACTCAGTAAATATGTGAGGCATGAATGAATGAGCATTATAGCATGCTCTGCCTGTCAGCCCAGTGTGGGTATCCCAGTTTGGTTATGGTGGCCCCCTGTGATGTGAATTTATCAAAGCCATTTACCTGGGCACCTTTACCTCCTTTCTCTGTTATATCCTGAGATAGAGAGGAGTCTAAAATGTAGCATCCTTTTTCTTTTTTAAAAGATTTTATTTATTTATTCATGAGAGAGACACAGAGAGAGAGACAGAGACACAGGCAAAGGGAGAAGCAGACTCCATGCAGGGAGCCCAATCCGAGACTCCAGGATCATGCCCTGGGTGGAGGGCAGGCTCTAAACCACTGAGCCACCCAGGCGTACCTAAAATGTAGCATCATTCATTACTGGAGAGGACCCAGGGGCATGGGGAAAAAATAATGGGCCTTAAATTCTGATATAAGTGAAGGTTTGCAAAATATTGTTCATAATTCCATCTACTCCCTTTGATCCATTCAGTCTCTGAAATAATCCTTCTCTTCTTAACACTTTTGTAATTTTACATTGTATTTATGTTGACTTAATTTTTTTTTTTTTTTGGTCTATAACATCATATTGGAAGCTCTTCGAAGGTAGAAAATGTGGTTATTCCTCACTCTGAGTTCTTAATACATGTATGTCACATGTCTCTTAGGCACATGATGTACCTTGACTGTCGTTTGTAAACTCTGATAACTCAGGCATCAAGATGTTGAATTAGATTTTATAGAGTTTTGTTCTGGAAACCGATGCTTTTTTCCATGCATATTTTACTTTATAGAGTAATCCCACTTTAATCTTTAATCTTAAAGGTGTTCAGAGTGTTTGAAGGTTACCTGCATAGCACCTGGGTTGCCAGCAAAGTAAAGAAACACAGGCTTGGGTTGACTTTCGATGGGAAGCAGGTGGGCTCACTTTGGCGTACTCTCCCTTGGGTGGCTCTGATGTAGAAAGACCAGCTCTCCCACCATTTTACATGCAGCCTTGTGCTAGGTCTTGGGAAAAAGAAATACTGTGAGATATATTGACCCAGGCTTTCCAGTGTTGACCCCTTGTGGAATGCTAGGAAGAACTAAAGAGATAACAGTGCTTTTTTCCTACCTTTTATCAGATCTGGAAGGAAGCTCTGAGACTAGCTTGGGACTGGCTAACCTGAAGAGTTTCAAGCCAACCACTGAGGCTTCCTCCAAGAGTTGTTGGTTTGAGCTCCAAATAGGATCATGAGGTCCTAGATATGGATGTAGGGGAAGACAGCCAACATCTGTTACTATGCTTAAAAAAAATTTATTAACATCACTTGCCATCTATGTTTGCCCACTTATATCCAATTAACCCTTAAGTGTACAGTAGAGAATTGAGATTTGTGTTGATTTTCCTGGTGGTATAGTTGCTTCCTTGGCCTTATGTCTCCATGCAGAAATTTCTATGGAGATACCATCCTGGGAAATATGATAGAAATAGTTCAGATTTTTAAAAAGAGGACTCTCTGTTTTCTCTCTCTCTCTCTCTCTCCCCCTCTCCCTCCCTCTCCCTCCCTCTCCACACACACACACACACACACACACACTCACACACTCACACGTATATTTCTCCATCTTATGTTTGATAGTTTGGCTATAGAAAAATTATCTGAAGTCATTTTATATTCTGACATCTCTTTAGTGAGTGCCTTGGTTAATGTTATTATTTCCTAAGAAAGAATATAATTTCTCTGAGAACATTAAACTATATTACTCTGAAACAGAGAACAATAAATAGCCTCTGTACCCTAATATTTGATAGGATAAAATAAGGTCATCTTACATGACTTATATTCTACCTTATGTTTGTATAATACTCAGTATTTTTTAGGGATTTCCCTCCAGGGTTTTTTTGAAACACAAAACACATTGTGTCAAAACTGATGTTACTTTTGATTTCAAAGTAATAGATAATTGTTATTGTGTTATAATGTTTAAAAATGAAACTTGAGAAAATAAATAAATAATAAGAATGATAGTTAAGAAATAGACTCAAGGCACACCTGGGTGGCTGAGTGGTTAGGTGTCTACCTTTGGCTTGGGTTGTGGTCCTGGAGTCCTGGATTGAGTCCCACATCCCTTTCCCCTTGGAGAGCCTGCTTCTCCCTCTGCCCGTGTCTCTGCTCTCTCTCTGTCTCTCATGAATGAATAAAATCTTTAGAAAAAAAAAAAAAGGAATAGGCTCGAAAATGTTTAATTAGCTTTACTTTGCATGTTACATCTTTAAGGAAAACACTAAAAATTTTCACAAATAAAGCAGTAGAATTTCCTGTGTTAGGTGATTCTATGGATATAACTGCCTTCCAAGTCAAACTGAAGTTGATGTTGCTCATTATTACTATGAGCTAAGGAGCCCATAGAAGTGGCATATAGCTATCAAGTTATGAAATACCCATGTTAGCCACTGCATACTATTGAATGAGTCTCCCTACTTAAGGAAAGAAGACAGATACAAAACAGGATATGTCAAACATACACAGAATTTTCCTGTAGGCCAGATAACCCCTCTTTTGGTTTTGATACCAGGCACTGACTCTAATGTGATGCAGCTATGTAGCCTGATGGCATGGAAATTCAGTGGAACACCGTAGCATTATGGTATATCTTCAGGCAGTACCAGGTTTCTTGTCTTCACGTCAAGGTAGATATAAAAGGGAGGAGAACCTTCTTCCATCCCATTTTTCTATAGCCTTCATAGGACTTGGCTTAGTATTTTATTTATATATGAACTATATGTAATTATCGTATTAGTTACATTATCAGCTATATAGTATAGCTGTGTCCTAAGCACTGTGCTAATGTAATACATGTAGTATTACTTATATTATCTCGTTTAATGCTCATGAGAGTTCTTTGAGGAAGATGATATTACCATTTTACAGATAAGAAAAACAGAAGAGAATAGAAGTTAAGTCATTGCCCTGATTACCTCACTGGCTCTCATTCATTCACTCATGATTCATGAGGCATTTATCAAGCAACTACTGTATAACAGCGTTGAAGATACAAGGGAAGATCAAGCCCAATCCTGGCCTTCAAAGAGCTTAAAGAACTGTGTTGGAGCAGAACTTAGTTGTCATTTCAAAGGTAAAGAAACTCAAATTGAGGAGTTTGTGGGCATCTGTCTTAGGACTATGCTGCCAAGATAAATGTGATGTATAAATGTAAGCATGAGTGGGAGGAAATGTCCTAGAAAACATTTTCTCAACCATGTCTATGACTCTTGGGAGCTCCTCGTTCATTATTAAGTTCTTTGATGACACCGACCACTGCACAGGAATCTCTTCCCAGAGCAATTTATAAATATCAAATACTTTTTATGGTGGGTAATTCTAGAAAGGGTTAAAGTTAGCTTCTCTGGGACACATAATGGGAAAGTAGCTGAACATGATTTCAAAGGGATTTTTTAGGAGAGAATTCCAATTACAGAGAAGTAATTTCCCTTTCTAGCTTACTAAGCTCTATTTCAGGCTAATGCAGTTTCAAGATCCATATCCCTTCTCCCCTTATTTCAACAGATATTTTGAATATGAAAATCTTATGTCAAAACTTAGCAGAAGCCTTCATCAGGCTTTTGAAAGGCTAAGTAAGAATTCTGTTTCTAGGAATAAAAAGATTTGGATCAGAAAGATTCTTTGCTGGCTAGAGTCCCTTTTTGGATGGTAGCTCAAGCAGTCTTTAATCATATTTTTGTTGATTATTTATTAGTTTCTCTGAGAAATCAAAGACTCAGTAACGTAAAATATGTTTTCCTTAAGATATTTTATGAATCAGAATCCAGAGTAAAGAAATAATGGAAAATACATTTCATTTGCTGATATGGACTAATTGGGAATTAAAATACCTTTCTCTAGTCAGTGCCCCACATGGAAATGCTAAGTACCCACACTGGCCCAATTGTACCAACCGCCGTTTCTGCCCAGACAAAACTCTTATGCTGCTAGTAGATAAAGAGAGTGCTTTGTCAGTAAATCAAAACTGTGGAGCACTAGAACTAATTTAAGTGAAAGGATAGGCTCCACGCCAGCTGTTTGGGTAAACCCACATTGAACCAAATGGGAGACGGATGAAACTTAATATGTGTGTATTCCAGTCATCAGCCTAGAGTGTGTGTAACGCAAGCTTGTGGTGTTTGTCATTGTGAGAAGTGTGAAGGCAGCCTTCCATTCTCAACTGCATGGGGCTGCCAGCTTGTGGCAGCTTTCGTCAATATTGGGCTTGCTCTTGGGGAGCCAGACATTGGCTAGTTTCCTGATGGAGGTTAAGGGAGCTGGGAAATGTATTTACTTGCACACATCATCCTGATCCAGTGAAATCAAAAGGTGTTTGAGAAAAAAAGCAATCTGCTAGAGTAAAATACAAAAAGGATGCATTTTATGCCACTGAGGCCAATGTAGTTTGAGGGGATATACAAGATAAACAGATGTGACAAATTAGAAAAGAATGGGGAATAACAAAGTATGTCTGGGTAATGGAAGCAGCAGACCATGGTGGTGAAGCCAAGTGATCTGAGTTCAATACCCACTCTGCCACTTACTAGGTACAAGAGCTGAGGCCGGTTATATGTCCCTTCTCTCCTTGGATCTTTGTCTGTAAACTGGACATGTAAGAACACCCACCTCAGGATCACTCAAATGTCATTTAAGACAGATGTAAGAACTGCACGACCTAAAGAAGTAGGTCAGAAGGGCTATGAGAAGATTGCTTCTCTGTGTTTTGAAGTCTGTGGTAGAAACGCATTCATCAAATTGAGCCACAATTCAAGTATCTGACAATATAAAAATGCTGATTTCTTATAGTTCAGTCTACTAAAGAGGGGCTCAGTATGACAATATGGATGGAGAGATGGTTCTGGTTTTCTAGAAAAAGAAGAAAAAAGAAAGAATGCCTTCCTCCCAGGATTGTTATGAACTAATAGATGTAAAGGTGTTAAGAATGGTACCTGGCCCATAGTAAGCATTATACAAGTTGGCGATTGTTATTATAGATCAGATGCCCAAGAGGGCCCAAGAGGACCAGCACACGGGTCACTGGCAGCAGAGACCAGTGGTGTAGAGATAACAGAGAGTGGTCAGGACAGTGACACCTGCTTCTCAGCTGCAGCCACTACTCTGCTCTGCCCTGGGTGTGGCCTTAGGGGAATGCCGGCCAAGTGTTGCCATATCTTCCAATATTTCAGAAGAAACTGGAAATCTGGATTTTGCTGAAAATCTCCCAACTCTTAAATCTTGTTGATTTACTTTAAAGCCCTCCAGAAGCCAAATAAAACCCTGTCTGTAAGCGATGGACCACCAGCTCATGGTATCTGTGGTCTAATAATGAAACATTTAAATGTAGCTTACAGAAGTCCATCTGATGAATATATCATCACACCATAAGACGGAGACTCATTTCGATTCTGGAAATATTCATTGCATTTCTACTACATGTCAGACCCTGTGCTGGTGCTGAAGATACAGTAGAGACTTAACACAAGCCAGTCCAAGGAACTCACACACTTTATAAGCAATACCTGGCACCCTGTAGATACTCCATGTTGGTTCCCAGCTCCTTCTTATTACCTCTGCTAAGTCTGGACCCAATCCAATGAGTGCTTGAAAGCTGATTTAGGTTTTTGAATAATAATAGTATGATGCAGTTTAAAACTAATAAATCTGCCAACAGTATTACGGAAGTATTCTACTGAAGTTCTCTTCCTCTTAGTTTCCTGCTTTTTCTCTGATTAGTTGTCCTCTTTTACTTGGTATCACTTCATTACTTCTGGCCATGGACTTGGGCTACGATATTTTGCCATTGTTTGCATGTTACTTCACACAGTTTTCCCATTCTGCCTTTGAGAGTGTGAACTTCCTTCACACTTCCAAGGGCATTCAATGAAACTGTAATCCTGTGAGCTAATTCAATGTTATTTGAGAAATAGGGAATATTATATATATATTCCCACCCTTTCAAAGCCCATTAGCAGAGCCCATTGAAGGCTCCGAGGAAAAACTGCAGTTTAGAAATCTACTTGATAAACCTCGTCTAAATAAATGTTTCCCAAATGTATTTGACCAAGGCCTACCATCCTCTCCTTTTACCCATGTAATGCACCTTAATATGCCAAGTTACTGGTAATTGTTTGACCCATTTGAGGAAATGCTGGATTGCCAAATTATAGTTGCTCTTAGGGACTGTAGTTTCTTTCCATTTCTTCCCTACCTCAGTATGTGCAGGTAAAGAAATTTCCAAAAGCTCAGACTTTATTTTCAAAGAGTCTAACCAGTTGAGTGTGGCCATGGGCATCTGTGGTTGCCTGACAATCCAATTCTAAATCTTCAAGGAAAGAGACTGTCATCTTGTGTTCTCTTTGGGGCACCAAGCACAAGGTCATTCTAATGGTGCAAATGTGCATTACCTGACCAGTTGAGTGCCCTCAGCAAAAAGATTCCAGGAGAGATTAAGAGTAATTGGATTTGGATAAAGAAAAGCTGGTTGGTTTGGAGTACTATTCCTGTAACTTCTCTGTAAGTTTAAAACTGATTTCCAAATTTAAAAAACTTCTTTGTCATCTTTCAAACCATGTTCCTCAAAAGTGTAAATTATACGTTGCCTTAAAAAAAATATGCAATGCTTGGCAAACCTGAGAGAGAAGAGCAAGACAGAAAAACGGAGGATGCCCTTGAGCAGGTCAAGAAAAGGGAATACAAAAGGGATTGAAGAAGAACAAGTGAACAATAGAACTGGCAGGTTTGGGTTTTTCAGAGATCAGTGCCTTATACTTGGTCTAAGATAGTGTCACCTAAGGGCCCCATGTCCAGGCTGCATTCCAGATTGGGTCTGCCCGGGTCTCCCTCAGAGTCTCATGGCCATGGTCTTTGCCAGTCCTTTCAACCCTCCCAACTGCCGACTCCTCTACGATCACCCTGTCCCATCTGCCTCCTGTGTAGGCACATCTGGCTTCTCTGCTTCAAATCCAGGTCAGTCACCTCCTCTACCAACATGTCGCTTCCTCCAGGACTCACCACACCCAGCCTCACTGCTTGGCAGCGCTTCATGGCAAGACACAACCTGATTCTTCTTTGGAGAAAGAGGAATTAGCTTCAGATTTGAGGATTCAGCAGTAAAATGACGTTTCCCACACTCACAGACCTGCGTACCAATGATAAACCTGAGTTGATTTTAGACCGTTGCTTTTAGTTTTATGTAGGCCCCAAATGACAAGGGAGCACTGAGCTAATTAACCATCCTTGTAAGCCTCAGGAGCTCTCATATGTCTTTTTGGTTGTGGGCAGAGTGTTAATGCTTTGGCTTTAATACAATTCTTTTCCTCCCAGCTCTTCAAATTTGTAAATCTTCAATAAAATGTATGTGGGAAATCAAGAGGACATGCTCCAACCCAGTTATAATAGAGGAAGACCATCCTAGCCTTTAAAATGGGTCCCATTGACACTGATATTTTACAACCCATCCCTGGGCCCTCATCCACACCTCCTGATTTTTGTGAAGGTGAGCAGTGTAGGACAGTGAGAGTCACAGGATTTTAAATAACTTCACTCCTAGGTGTGTTTGGAATGAAAACAAAGATAACCCTGTTCGACAGTGAATTTGTGCCTCTGGGTGAATGGCCAGGTGTTCTTTCAACTGAACTGTGAGACTAATTTCTTCCTGGCCTCTGGAAACCAGCTGAAGCAGTAGGCCAGCTGGTATATCTTCAATCTTGCATACCAACATCTTTCTCTGATTCACAGATTTCCTTTATCCCCAGCATTTCCTGTGGTATGTGCATCCCCAACAGTAAGCGATATCTCTTATTGGATTTGGGCATTTTTCAATTGTGAGTCTTTTGGAGGGGAGGGCATAGGAAGGAGAAGGGGGTTCCATTAGAATATTTCCAGAGGGAGCCGTGCTTTAATCTCACCCACCCCCGCACATCAGATGGTCTCCACATTCGCCAGGAGATGACACTGAAGTCATTGAGGATGGCGTTAGGAACATTTTTCTTTTTAATATTTAAATGATCTCAAAGAAAATCAAAGTTACTTTACGTCCAGTTCCTGTAATACGCACCATGACTAGGGTATAAAACAAGAAGCTATGGAGATTGTTATCTAGAGAAATCTCTCTTGGAAACTTTCTGATGACTTTTCATTCGCAAAGCACAGCTTTTCTGTATTAATTGACTCACTTTTCAGTGATTGGAGGTTTGGAGAGGCCCAGAGATTTACCTGGTGAATCACAGAGTAAACTTGATCCTTGGAAGCAGGAGCCTATATACCTGACAGTCTAGCAGTTCTCAGAATACTAGATCCTATCCGTAATTTATTTTCCCAAATAGCTGTGACATACAAGATTCTTCATGTGCCAAAAGGGGTGTTTGAAAGTCACAAGCAAGTGGTAGAGGACCTCTGGTGACTTGAAGGTGTCCATCTGCAGCAGTGTGTGCCTGTTGGCATTTCTGGTATAATCTGGACCTGTCTTATAAGTATTTTAAGGGAAATGCATTTTTCTTTGCTAGTGACACACATACATACCCTTCAGTTTTCCAGAGGCTGCCGTGCTTCAGTTGAAACTATCCCTGTCCAGTTTTGAGATGAAATTTACAGGAGCCCCCCAAAGTAAGCTCCACCATGATGCAAACCATGAAATGAACCTCCTTTTGTTCAGAGTGTGTGAGAATTTTGGTTGGCTACACTCACCAGGCAGTCACTGTCAGGGCTCAGCTAGCAAATGCCGTTCTCAGCCATTCACACAAACCTAGCCTGCCTGAAGGGTGTGCGTAGAAACATACGTGGCTTTTCAGGCACTTTTAATTGTACTGGACTTTTCAATTGCAGATTCCCTTGAACCGGATCTTAGCATATTATAACATATTATAGTATAGTATACAACGATTATGTCTCATGCAAAGCACCATAGCAGCTTTCACTCCTAAGAATATATGTTACCTCTACCGTTTACACACAGAGTTGTTTGTTGCAAGAGTTCTTTGCCCTTGGGGACAATTGTAATAGATGAAGTACCACCTTAAAAAGCAACATAGATTAATTTTCAAAAGGGAATCTCTCATGGTTCATAACTAATAATAAAGTAATAAACCTATGCTCATGGCAAAAATGCCTAGGGAAAGGAATGGGACAAGAGCAGGAAATCTGGACTAGCTTTTTTTAAAAAAAGATTTAAAATTCGAAGACTATATGGAAAAATTCAGCTTAAGAAATAACGTGAATCATGACTATTTGTATGTGTTGAGTGTTTACCCTGTGCTGAGTGCTGTGCCACGTGCTTTGTGTCAGTTTTTAAATTTCATCCTCAGAGCTCCCTACGAAGCAGGTGTTTTATTATCCCTATTTGTTAGACGAGAAAGCTGAGGCTTCAGAAGATGTCTCACAGGGTCATTCAGCCTCCAGCAAGTAGGGAAAACAGAATTCCTACTCACACGGTCAGCCTGCGAGCGGTTGCTCTTGGCCATTTTTCTTGCCTCATACATCACTCCTTCCCACAGCAGAGGTCACAGCCTGAGAGCCAGCAGGCCAAATCCAGCCTCAGGTAACAGTAGCCACTGTTGAGCAGTTACTGCGTGTCAGGACTATTTTATGCACCTTCATTATTCCTCATTTCACCCTCAAAACAACTCCCTGAAGTGAGGTAGCTGTTATTATCCCCATTATACATACGAGGAAAACTGACATTCAGATGAAGTGGTGTGTCCCCAGTGTTAGAGGGGCTGACATCCAACTCCAGGCAGTCTGGTCCGGGAAGCCACTCTCTTAACCATCGTGCTAAGAAATGCAGTTGTCCGACAACATTTTAAAACTGAGATATTTCACACTACAGGGAAAGATGTCTGACACCTCTTGGAAAACAAAACAAGACAGAAGAGTGGACAGTACTGGTTCCCCTCCAGCTGGCAAATGTGGGTAGCTGCTCATGGTAGAGGGCTATCTCGCACACCACCCCTACCTTTCACTGCTTTACTTACTCGTTACTCACTTGGACTTTGAAGGGGGCATTTCAATTTGCATTTGGGGTCTGAGGTCTTCATGGTACTGGAGCTGCCTCAACAGGGGCCTGTTGTACATGTTTTGTTGTTCGGCTGTCCAAGCTGTTCGGTGCTGACAGCATCCCGCCAAAATGACAACAGACTCCTCCTTGAAGTCTTCCTCTGTCCCCTTCCCCTAGAGAAGGGTATTCTGCTACTCTAGTATTGGCACCCAACCCAGTGGGGAGCAGGTGAGATTTATACCCTTTTCTCTCTCTGCCTAGTTGATAGCACTCTGGTGATGTTTGGTTGGCCATAACCAAGCTAGTAACAGCATCTCCAAGCTTTGGCATACAGCTTGGTAGGCTGTCGTGTGACCCAGAGACCCCTAGACTCTCTACATGTCAGCCTGAAATACAACCTAACACCCAGAAATGAAGAGAAAGATTTTGGCAAGTACATGCATCCTTCACAAACCAGAGATTTATGTATTGAACCGAGCTTTTCTAAGAACTCAGTCTTGATGATTTGTTCTGTGTTGGGCCAAACCAGTGTATTATTGGTAAGATAATGAGTGGCATTCACCCAAGGGTAATCCTTCCAGGGATTTTGATGATGTAGTAAATCATGAGTGTAAAGCCTGAGTGGTTTATGCCATTAAAACCTCAAGATAGAATTAGACTTGTAATCACCACTTGCCCATGTTTTGTCATTTATGATAATTATAGTAGTAATAATCCGTGTATTGTTAAGAAGTAGCAGTCAGAAGCATCCATCAATTTTTTATCGACACCAAATCAAGTTGATACTTCATCTTTGCTGCAAAAGTGTAGATTGCACCAATTAGTCTAAAGAAATTGGGCAGTCATTAGCAATGAAGTAAGCAGTTAATCTACAGAATATTTCTGGTCCTTCTGATGCCAACAATCCCTCTTAATTATGCGGAATATCATGAGCATCTTTGGGACTCTGTCAATAGTGCCATTGTTGGCTTAGATTAGAAGGAACATCCATGTCCCTGCTTTTATTTAGAAGAATGCACTATTACCTCCCAGCCCCCACCTTGTATCCTTCTGCGCTTCCAGGCAAATTTATTCTGAAGCAGAACACTCAAATCAAAGCAGTTGGCATTTTCTTTTTCTTATTTAGAAATGGGGATTTTCCCCAGTGGGCTGCTTTCAGGGATGGTGCATTAACTCACCATCCCATACTTAACTATTCTTGTTCACCTTACCCAAATTGTGGAATAATCATCTCCTTAAAAAGGAAGGAAGGAAGGAAGAGAAGGAAAGAAAGGAAAAGAGAGAGAGGAAGAGAGAGAGAAGAAAGAGAGACAGAACTAAAGGAAGAGGGAGTCAGAATTTAAAAGAAAATCCAACTATTTGTGAAGAAATCCTGGTGCTAATGAGCTTTCTACATCTGCCTCCAGTCTTTTCCCCAGGCTATCCCAATCTCCCTCTCTAGACATTTTCAGTCGTCATTGCCCATAAATTGTACTAAGCAGCTGAATAATGTAGTGTGGAAATTTCGAATATATGTATTTTTTTTTCTATTTAGGAAGTTTGGAAAAACAAGACTAGGAAAGAGGGAACTCATTTCTAACCTCCAACCATGACATCAACCTCTATAAGTGTTTTTTGATAGATTTTATTCCAAACTCTTAAACATACACCTATGTTGAGATTATTTGTTGTTGTTTTTGGTGCTTTTACTACATTTGGTCCTTGAACAATGCAGGGGTCAGGAGTGCTGATCCTCTGCACAAAAATCCCTATATAATTTTTGACTCCCCCAAAACTTAATAGCCTACTGTTGACTGGAAGTATTACTAGTAACATAAACAGTTGATGAACACATATCTTATGCGTTACATTTATTATATAATGCATTCCTTTAATAAAGTAAGCTCTAAAAAATTCTAAGAGATCATAAGGAACAGACTTATAGTACAGTATTACATATACCAAAAAATAAACCACATAGAAGTGGACCCATGCAGTTCAAACCCATGTTGTTCAAGAATCATCTGTATAATGGGGCACCTGGGTGGCTCAATCGATTAAGTGTCCGACTCTTGATTTTGGAGCAGGTCAGCATCTCAGGATTGTGGGATCAGGCTCTGGGCTGGGCATGCAACCTGCTTAAGATTCTCTCTCCTTCTCAGACTCTTCCTCTGCCCCTTCCTCCCCCACAAAGAGTCAACTCTATGTATTCTTTTTTTTTACTTGTCATAATAATTTTTTCACTTTACTAACAATTTCAGTAACCATTTTATATGTATAAATAGTACTCCATCAAATTACAAATTACAAAGAAGCTTATCAATTTTGATCCAGTATTTCACTTTTTACCTCAGGGAAATAATTCAAAAACATGGAGGAAATATATACTCTACTCTGGATTTAAAGGAGTACTATTTATACATGTAAAATGGTTACTGAAATCCTGAGGTGCTGACCTGCGCCAAAATCAAGATAAGCTTCTTTGTAATTCTCGATAGAAATTGCCAAATTGGGCTCCAAAGGATTTTGAAATTTTAAATTTTAAAAACCTCCCCAGTAATATGTACAGATACCAATTTAATTTTAGTGAATGAGATTTAAATTCAGATGTGTTGGCATGCTTGTATCTAAGCTAAAAATATAAATGGTGCTCTTCCATAATTAGCTAAAAATGTGAATGTTACCTCTCCATAAGGGACAAATGGGTACAGTATCAAATTGTGCTCTGACAACAACTTGGCTTAAACAAAGGCAATTATGATCTCATGTTACAGGAAGTTCAGAAATAGGACAGCTGTCTGTGTGATATGATCATAGGCCCAGTGATGTCATGAAGACCTGGATTCCTCTCTTTTAAGCTCACCATCGTAACTTCTACCCTTATATTGGCTTCCTTCATGTTTCAAATGGCTGCAGCTGCTCCAGGCATTGCATCCAGATGTTGAAACAGCAAAGATGGAAAGAGACCAACTCTTCCAGGGCTTCCTTCTCAAGAGTGAGGAAATCCTTCCTAGAAAATTCCCTGTTGACCTTCTTTCCAGTCTCTCTGCCCAGATCTGGGTCAGATGTTCACTGCTAAACCATTTACCAAGGAAAATGGAAACACCATGATTGGCTTTATTAACTAAGATTTGCTTCTGAGCCGGCAGTGGCATCTGTTTTCTCTGAGTTGAATGCATGAATAAAATAGGAGCTCTGTTAGCAACAAAGAAGAAGGGAATGGTTGTTGGGGAGGTAACCAGTAATCTCCCAAGACACCCTAAGTTTTTTTCTTCAGTCTCTGGCACACTCTTAGAACAATTTAGAATGCTATAGTAACACTTTATGCATGTAATGGTTGTCTGCAAGATACACACAAGTCCTGAGCGCTGGTCTTCATGTAAGGTTCTCATGTACTGTGACCATGCTTTGTATTTCCCTTACGTTTTCCTTAAAATCTGTCTCAGTACTGTGCACTGGAGATAAAAAGCAGGACCTCCCCTCTATTTTCATAAACCTTTGGTATATGGGTCTCATATGGAAAAGAAGTAGAACTGGCTTTCCTGTTCGAGAATTACTGTTTGGTAGAGATTTGACATCTAGGAGCGCCACTGTCAGGACTTAGGCTGGAACCGAAGGTTTACACCCTGATGAAACAAGTCTCGCTTTCCAGTCTGTATTACTCAGGCTCTGTGCATCTTACTCCACTGCACAGCCCAACATTTTGAATGTTGAATTGCTCACTGGTCCTCCAGTGAAAGACCAGGAAAGGGGAGGAGAGGGGTTGAGGAATTCATACCAGTCAAATACTTCTTGTTGTATCTAATTGGAGAAAGGGCTGAAATCACCACCTCAAAGAGTGTTTTGAAAATAATTTACTTTATTTCTCCATTCTTTTTCCCCGAATTGTACAAATTATTAGCATTACATTTTTCATTAAAAACAAAGAGAGAGCAGCAATGTAAGAAAACATGTCCCTGGGTTGAAAAAACAGGCCTAGCTACTACATGCCACAGAAATTCAGTACTATTTTACATTTCATGTACATAGTTGAATCATAGGGTACAGATACTATCTTCTTATTAATGCCTGACTTGCAAGTATTTTTTGGCAGTGGAGATAATCAAGGTGATCTTGGATCAAACCTGCCCATTCTTCAGCCAAGTAGATGAAAACCCAAAATACAACCATTTCCTACCACGCCATGATAGAGTCATTGCTTCAGTTGTAATTCTGGATGAAGACAAAAAAAAAAAAAAAAAAAACAAGATGAAACAAAGGAAAAAACTCCACCTACTGTACTTGTATACTTTTTGTTTTAGTTTGTAGGGATTTTTACAACATAATTACATGTTCTAATTATGAGATTACATACATTTCTACCACTTATATAATCAAGTGTAATTATACCAACTACTTGGGCAGACAGTGATAAAAAATTACTTGAAGCAAAAATTATATGTCGAAGTGCCATTTCAGAAAGGCTTTTGGAGCATATATGCCACAGATCCCAGATGAAGGTGACACAATAGCCTCCGATAGCTTACTTTTCATAGGTTATGGCATCGAGAATGACTCACATTATTTTGAAAGTTTGGTCTTTTTAAAACTGTCTTTCAAACCTAGCACCCATGTTATATACCTTCTCCACTTGTGCAGAAGCTGGTTGAGCTCTGAGTTTGTCTCCTTCTTGCCCTCACCTTCTCTCCCCCCCCCCCCACTTCCTGCTTCCTACCCTTCCATCCTTCTTTCCTCTTCCCTACCCTACCTTATATCTAGGCGCTGGGAGAAACAGTAGGCTAATGGGGACAAATGGAGTGGATTCTTGGGACATTATTTCCCACTCGAGTAATCCTTGGATCCAAATGTTTGAAAGCAGCTGGTTTAGAAGAGTTAATGTCATCCTTAAAATTGTCTGATTCCTCGGATGGTGGACTAGATATAGAGTCATAGTCCATTGGGTTTCATGGCCTTTAGGAGCATTTTTAGCATGATGTTGTTGTTGTGTAAGAGAAACAAAATAGAGGAAAGTAAACACTACAGCATAAGCAAAATTAGGAACTTTTAAAATGAAGTATGATGTTACAGACAGTTTCTGAGAAACAGCATGCTATTTATTATAATTGTTTCTTTCATCACTGAAAACAAAGTGTATTGAAAGGGTAATTTTTCTGCAAGTCAACTCCTTTCCCTCTGATGTCTTTTCAAGACTTTCTTTTCTTAAGCAAAATGTCTTAAAAATAGAATTGTAAAACTCATTTATTTGTGGACTACCTTAACACTGCTAGGACTTCTCCAGAGGCTTTCCATCACTTCACATGTTAACTCATTCTTGATTAAAAATAAATGAATAAAATTCTTAATCACCTGTCCTGAGTTTACAATTCAAAGCAGTTTTTTTTTTTTCTTTTTTGGACTAGCTAGTCATGTTCTCCTAAGGACAGCGTCTTTGAGGTGTGTTGTTCATCGTCCATATGGAGCAAATTAGAGAGAGAAGGAGGGGAGCTGCCACTGTTTCTGATTGGTTACGGTAGTATTAAAAAAAATTGACTTGCCCCGCTCTAGAGAAGAAAGATGGATAAAATGCTCTTTGAACACACTAGTCTTTTTTTTTTTTTTAATGTCGGTACAGAAGGGTTGCATTTATATTTGGCTTTCCAGACCTGTCTCTTGACCTTCTAATTACTTTATTTGAAACAGCACTGAGGGTATAATAAACCTGGAGGTTGCCTCTCCTTTGCTTTATCATAAATTAAAGCTGCTGGTTTGTTGAGGTGAAAGTGGAGGCAGAATGTTCATTACTGCTCAAGTGACGGCTTGTCAATAGCAGTGCTTTTTAGTTTGTTCTAGTCAGCACTTGCTGTGCATTTTGTTGGGCCACTGGGAAATAAATACAACAAGATTATACGTTTGGAATACCACAAGAGTTCACGGAAAAAAAACACAAATGATAAATTATACACTTGGTAGAAAGTGACATGCTATCTTGTGCTATTAACAACCAAAGATAATTGCAACGAATTGTAATTGCAGTTTGCAACTTACAGTACAGTGTGTCCAACATCAATCTTAATAGTGAACAAAGCAATTTATATTAAAACTTAATTCACTTGGTAACTTTCTGCTGTATACACGGGAGCTAACAGATGTAGCTTTTCAGAAAGTTCAAAGGCATTTGGAACGTGGCAAGAAATGCTAATGCAGTAAGCCTTGGAGAAATATTGCATTACTACTTGTAATGAAAACAAATGTATGTCATTATCTCCTACTTTGTGTTTATTTAATAAAATATGCAGTTTGCATGTTGGTGAATTCGGTGTTTCTGAATGGATATGGAATGATGTTCTATTTGGAATCAAAGGCCAAACAGGACTAGCAATTATGCATCGAGTATAAATAGTCTGCTTTACTATTTTAGTAGCATGCCCCTTAATGCTTCAGTGGGTTTTGTATGAAGTGTAACAGCAAACTGGAGTAACTTTATTCATGACTTTCCTTAGATTGGATGTCTTTGAAGCAAGAAAGGGAGATCTCCTGGAATTACTTAAGAGAACAAGCATATTTGTTTTGTGAGCTTGACTGATGGCCAGTAGAGCAGTTGAGTGAAATCTCTAAACTGATTAGGGCTTTAGTTCAAATAATCTTCTACCTTTTTCATTAATTTATTCCTTAATGCTATTTTGCTGCTCTTCTACCAAGGATAATAATCTCACACTCGCTGACCTCCATGAGTGGATGACCTGGAGCCCATAACTAATCTTATTTACTCTCCTGACCAGCCGAACTTCATTTACCTTGACTGGATAAAGAGCCTTGCGTTGCTAAGCTTCCCCTCCTTCGTAGCTTTCTAGTTAATCTACAGTGAAGGCAAGATGATAGCCTTTCCCAGTCAAGATCCAGAAGCATCTGGGGACAGTGGAAACTTCAGGCCATTTCTCTTCCTTTCTTGAGTCCCACTCTCCTAACGCAAATTATTTTCGGTTTGAAAGTCAATTTCCTGCCATGGGCTATATGAATACATTGTTGAATTTAGGCTTGATTGTTGAGTTATGCATGCATATAATTTTATATCCTGCTTTCTTATTTAATACCAAAGTGTTTCCCATGTTGCTTCATAATTTAATACTTATGCATTTTAATGACAATAATTCATTAAGTTTGTATACCATTTTTTTTTCTAATCATTCCCTATTATTAAAAAGTTGGGTTACTTCTGCTTAGTTTCACTGTTACAGATATTGCTGCAATAAAAATTTCTTTAGATTTTTTTCATTTAGATTTTTTTTTCATTGTTTCTTTGGAAGACGTTATTAGAAGTGTAATTTTAAGCAAAAGATGTAACATTTGTGTGGCTTTTTGCCCTACATTACTAAAATAGGTTCCTGGACTAGTTTATAGTAGTTTATATTGCTTCCAGTAGTATTGGAGGAATATATAATTTTATCACAGTAACATTGAGATTTATCCTGATTCTTTCATTTATAATCTAAATGGTATTGGGCAAGTTACTTAACCCCTCTGCCTCATCTGAACCTCCTTATTCCCCACCTGAAGGAAGGGGATAGTAACTCATGGATCATTACAAGTATTGTATTACTTTTTATATATATAATATTCGGGGAATAGTGTCTGCCATATAGGAAGCACTCAGTAAAGATTAGCTGTTATTATTCCTACTATAATTTCATTTTTCTCTTAATTTAATATCACTTTCTATTTAAGTTGCAATCTTTAAAGGAAATGTTGGAGTAGACCGTTGAAGCTAAGTAGTCAGTAGATGGCATAAGCAACTCCTACTTGTATGGAGTAAGAATTTTACAATGCTTAGGCACAGTGAGCCATTAGGTAGAACTCTCTCCAGTGAGCATTCTCGCCGTAAAGTAGAGGCTTTCAGAATCTCCTTCTCTTAAATTTAATAAGCTCCTTCTCTTATTTATATATGATAGGGGCGCCTGGGGGGCTTAGTTGGTTAAATATCCAACCCTTGGTTTTGGCCCAGGTCATGATCTCACTGTTGTGAGATAGAGCTCCAGGTTGGGTTTCATGCTGAGCATGAAGTCTGCTTGAGAGTCTTTCGCTCTCCCTCCCTCTCTGCTCCTCCTTTTCCATCTCTTCCTTTCTCTCTCAAATAAATAAAACTAAAAAGAATAATAAATGGCTCTTATTTCCAGAACAACCTAGATGGGCCTCAAAGCCTTGGGGTTCTAGTTTACTGATCCTGGGATTCTCATATTCAGTGAGAACTCAAGTCTCCCACTTTTAGGAACCAGCCTCTGCATTAAATAATGGCAGTTATTTGTTGGTCTTTAAGTAAGACAAAGAACTGGTTTCCTGGATTTCTTAATTCTGGAAAATTGACTTCAAATTTTAAAATTTTCAAAGAAAAACTGTAACTAATTGTATTATTCCATGAGATGATTTTGATGAGATGCATCTGCTGTATGTGACTGAGTTGAGAACGGCACCTTCCAAAGTGTAGAGTTGGAGCAGCGTGCCCTGGGCGAGCACTGAGCCCCTGGGTAGTAGCTGCTCCAGGTAGAGGCTAGAGATTACTTTCTGAAGACCTTCTTTTAAACAAAAGGAATGTGGATGCCTTATGTTCCCTCCTGGGAATAATTTCTGTGTTAGAATTCTTGGGTTGCAAGCAACGGAAAGAAATACTGGCTAACTTGCAGGATGGGTGTGGAAAGCAAGAGAGTGGGAGGATCTCTTTTGGGAAAGATACGGGGCTGTCTACAGTAACCTGGAAGAGTAACTCAGCTGGAGAGGCAGCAGTGCAGCTCTGAGGATCCAGGCAGGAGGAAAACACAGATACTCATCAGGGTGCTGCTCTTGGAAAGAATATGCTCTATCTACTCAAGAATCACAGTCTAACAGGGCCCAGCCTGGATCCCATGCCCACCTCTTCAGTGGAAGAGGCCGCAGCACCTTGGTGACAGTCCCACTAAAGACGGCACACTCCTGGGGGAAGAAATTTCCCTATACAAGATTGGAATCCTCGTCCTCGATGAAAGGGGAATGAAGGCTGGGCCACTACGGTTAACAAAGTTACACTGCATTTCTTAAAAGACTATAGTACTATTGTAATTCCTCAGCAGTAATGATTAGGAAAACAACTAAATGGCTTACAAAGACCAGGAAGTAATTGGATCACTCAGGGGCCGTTGCCTAAGACATTAGCCCTGGAAGTAACTAATTTTTTATTACTCAGGATGACATGAAGGGCCCACATCAAAAGGCATTTTGTAGGAGAAATGTCTCCCATTTGTCTGCAGATATCACAGACCTGAATGACAGTGGCTTCAACCTCAGAGGGATTTCTGTTTCCTTCATGGGAAATAAATCCATCAAGAATAGGGCCATTATGATGGCTGCACCACACCACCAATGTTCACGGCTCCTTCAGTCTTTCTGCTCTGCCCTCCTTTTGGCATGGCTTCTCCCTGCAGGTTTCCTTCACCACTATGAGAGAACCACAGTAGCTACTTACATTACTGGTAAGGAGGAGGAAAAAAGGGAGGGAAGGCAAATGTGCCTGGCCCTTGAGTCACCCGCCTCCCCATTGGAAAGACCTTCCCCAGAAGCCCTACCCAGCAGTCTCCTCTTGAATCCCATTAGCTAAAATGTAGTCACTTAGTCACCCCTTTTGATTAAGGAAACAGGAATAGGGATCCCTGGGTGGCGCAGCGGTTTGGCGCCTGCCTTTGGCCCAGGGCGCGATCCTGGAGACCCGGGATCGAATCCCACATCAGGCTCCCGGTGCATGGAGCCTGCTTCTCCCTCTGCCTATGTCTCTGCCTCTCTCTCTCTGTCTCTCTGTGACTATCATAAATAAATAAAAATTAAAAAAAATTTAAAAAAAAAAAAAAAAGGAAACAGGAATATTTTTCAGCCAGGTGCATTGCTACTCCTAGCAAAACCAGGATTCTGCAAGGGAGGGAGAAGAGGAGAGCAGATGTTAGGAAGGCAGCCAGCAGCTTCTGGCACGGCCCCCTTGCCGAAGTGGACGGTCTTCAGCCCCCAGGACTCTCCTGCCAGTCCCAGCATTACCTATGAGCAGCCAGTACACTGATAATGCAGCATTTTCTAGGGTAGGGAGAGAAGTGAGTGGATTGAATGATGAAAACTTTAGGTCATTAAATAAAGTTCCAACATTTTCTTCTTGCCCAAAACAGTCAGAACAAACTCTGTGGAACCGAAATCGAAGGGAAATGTGCCATGCCATTTTTCTTTAGCCTTTTTGCAATGCAACAGGACAATCAATACAAATCTTTGCAGTAATCATATATTGATTTTCCTAGAATATAACTCCATTTAAAGCACTTTTATCCCCAAGAGTAGAAACATTGGAGGCTATCAAAGAAGGAAGTAGGTTTCCTTGACCCCATCTGCAGTGCACAATTGATTAACAGAGGATAGTTATGAGAGAGAGGGAGAGACAGAGAGAGGGAAGAGAGAAGTCACCGAAAGGTTAATACTAGCTAAAGAGAAACATGATTATAGGACATTAGGCTTTTGGTAAAATCCTAAAGTCGGCAAAAGATAATGATACCATCTAAAATTGCATGAGATTTTGAGTACTTCACATACTCTTTGCTGTGCATCCCCACACCCCAACAACAACCACAGCTGAATTTGGGGGATCGACAAAGCTGTGAATGCCTGGGGACTGATTGATACATTTAGGTTCAGGGCTGATAAGCTGGCTTGATAAAGGAATGAGCGATACTGTTTCAGTTTTCCCTGAGTCATGTAGTCATTAAGCACTAAAACTCAAACTTGTATGTCTCTCAGATTGAATGTTTCTTGGCTTTCAGATAAAGCTCAAAGAAGAAAATATTTTATTGATTCACTTTTTAAATTTTTTTAAAAGAATATTTTAAAAAATTCTCATTCTTACTGTTTTGTAAGAGAACAAAACCCAAGAGCCCTGCTCCATTCCCTCCTCCCCCTCATCACTTCAACCCCCAAGGATAACCAAAACAGCCCACCTTCCGCAAATCCCAAGAGTTTAGGTCTGCTGCTGACTATTTCTGTGCGCAGATGTCTTCATCCCAGAGACAAGGGGAGTAATTGGATGGTAACGTTGAGAAAGACATGCCGGTTCTGCTCTGGCTCTGGCTCCAGAGGCTGGGATGTCGCCAAAACCGAGGGTGACGCCTCCCGAAGCAGTCCCAAGTTAGCCTCCTAACTGCACTCCTGGAAAAGGTCAGAGGGTGCCCTGGCGTCCACTTGTTCACAGTGTATTGTTCTCGGCGTATTTCCCTAAATCCCTCTTGTTTTTTTGTATCAAGGCTGGGGCTGCACAAACAAGCTCTTCACTAAATTAGAAGGCGTGTGCAGCCTCATTATCCCTCTCAATGTGTTGTACTTGATACTGTTTATTTTACCAGCAACTTCGGTCATTTGTGTTTTGCTTTGTTTCCCCCCCCCCTTTCTTTTTTTCTTTTTCTTTCTTTCTTCTTCTTCTTCTTCTTCTTTTTTTTTTTTTTTTTTTTTTTTGGCTTCAGGCAAAGCAACTAGTACACATTGTCAGATAAAGTATCTTATCTGTCAGCAGCACCCTTGTGAATTAATCATAATTCAATAGGCTTACTAATCAAGATTTGAGATGAATGTTTTGATAGAGCAATCAGATTTGTCTAATCTATCATTAGTTGACAGTCGCTGCAGGCAGAGTGTGAACTTGGCAATGGTAGACCTGTTTCTGATCCCTTTGGCTGGGCCCACCGGTTGGGTAGCATCGCCGATGGTAGCTGTGGATGCAGGCCTTGCAACCAATTAAATTCCGTTTCTCACTACCCCCCAGTCCTCCCTCCCCTCCCACCAGTTTGCAGAACAGGTTGGGTAGAGATCTCTGGTGAACCTCCTGCCCACATGATCAACAGATTGGAGGACATGGTGTTCCTTTTGTCATTTTCACCTGTAAACAAAGGTGTGCCACTCCAAGTGATCAATCTCAAGGGTGATTTATGGTGTCACTTGCAAATAGTGGTCAGAGAAAAAAAATAAACATAACATTATTAAACGTTATTGATTACAACTCTTATTACGTCGTATGCCTCTAAAATCTATGCCCCATTTGACAAAGTTACACATTCTTGGGAATTTACAGCATAGCTTAGGCATTTATTCAATTTGATTGTATAAATGGAAGAAAGCTCTTGTTGTAGATGAATATTTCATTGTACATAATGTCTCAAAATCTGGATAAAATTCTGAAATAATAAGTTACACTATATATATTACATGGTAGTCACTAATACATTAGTGTGAGAAAATTAGGGATAGGGTTATTTTATGGAGGACTCTTTAACCAGTCTTTTCCTTCTCCTCCCAGGTTTATATTAGCATAAAGATATTTCCTCATTATAGAAAGCTTAGATAATTCCAGACAAATCTAAGGGGAAAAAAAAATCTAAATTTCCTATAATTCCATCAACTCAGAGTTCATCAATATTAATATTTCACCCTATTAAAACTAAATAGGTAACAGACAAATACCTCAGTGGGTGATTGCCTGACACTGTCATCTACAAAATACAGCTCTACGTGGCATGCTGTTGTGGCATCTGTGGACCACACCAGACGAAAAGCCAGAGGAGTGCAGGAAGATGCTACTTCTCTCAAGATTTCCATTTCTGCGAGAAAAGCATATAGGGAAACTCACTTCGGCTGTTAGTGTGTCTAACGTGTTGGAAGTGACAACTTTTCGATTTCACAGGCGTGTCACAATCCTTACTAAATGAATGCTTGCCACACTTTGAGAGATTTGTAGCTTGGGCGATTCAGACAAGGGACAGCAGAGAGTTACCTAATTAGCCTACAGGTGTAATTATGTAAGGCATTCCAGGCAGTAGTGCGCTGTGTGTTAATTAACTTTCATGCCGAACATGCAGTAGCCCCTGAACAAAGAATGGTTCACAGATGAAGAAAAGCTGCTCGTTTTGCCCTAGCTTTATCTTCTCCTTCTAAAGCTTCCTTCCCAGCCTCTTTTTCTTTTTTTCTCAAGTCAACACATGAGGCATATGAGTTACTTTGCAAATAGCTCATCATCTCTCCCCATAACTCCCCTTCTACTTTCCTGCATAATTCCAGCACATTCTCTGGAATGAGCTTGTACATGACAAAATGTGTCTGTATTTGCTTATGTATTTATCTGTCACAGGTTTGTAAAATCCGTATGATTTCCAGCCGTGAGTTTTTGGCTCTCCGTGAAACTCCACAGGTCTCTTGTGGTGAAGACAGGAATGTCATTCACCGTCCCACAGGAGTAGCTCACATCCCGTCAGCCATCTTGCTTCCTAGTTGCTCCCGTCCATTCCTGTCTCTGAGGAAGACAAGGGAAAAGGCACCAGTTAAAGAAGATTCTTTCTTCTAGGAAATTAATCCATGGCTTCATTTGTGCTGGTTTCTGCTGTCAACTGCTGCCCCAGTTCTTAACTAATGTATTAAAGTAAATGTTGCAAATCCATATAAGTCAGCTCTGCACACTTGCATGAGGAAACACTTGAGGTCATCAAATAAGCACTGTACGTGGATAGTGGTCAAGTGATTTTCCAGTCCTTTCCCAGTTCTCAGGTGGTGAGATCCCATTCTGAGGTTCTCTGCTCCTTCTAATCCTGCCTCCTTGGCATCTCCCTCTGCCTTCATTTTGCTACTAATGCAGTCTAGAATGATACAGGAGCACTCTGTTCATACAGGAGATGAATGTTCTAGAATTCTACTTCTAAAATTCTATCTACACTAGCATGAAATTAACATAGATCAAGGAATTGCCAGCAACATTTAGATCGAATTCAATACGCTTTTTTATTCCAGTACCTCTTTACCAGTTATGAGAAAGAAATGTTTCCATTTTAGTACTAATACTAGTAAGCAGGCTCAGTTTTTATTGTCTTATTGGAAGAAAATAATAATAAAAACTCTTGTTGTTTGAAAAGCATTATTTCAGAGCTCTGTGACGTTATGGGAAAGGCCTTCAAGTTGATGCCACTCTAGTGAGGATAAGGGACATTTGAACAATTTCAGTGCTACCTTTGCATAATTTTCGGTTGGATATCTAGTGGAACTCTGTCTTCATTGTCACTCCCCACCACCCAATGTGGATCAGGTCAGGCCCTCATAGTCAAAACCAGTGTAACCACTTTTGACCAATCACTTGCTTTATGCATCAGGAATCCAGAGTAGTCTCAGACATAATTCCTGTTCCTAGAGAATTCACTATCTGTATGTGAAGATGAAACATTCAATACCTGAAAAGTAAAAACTCCAATAAAGAATCTAAATTACAGTTTGAGACAACACTGGGGAAGAGAGGTCACGTGGCTACATGTGATTGTCTTGTCATTGACAGATGTCTTGTAGAAGGAAAATGTTCTTCATGTAGGGGCTCATAGACACCAGTTGTGAATTCTGAACTGAAGTATTCTGTAAAAAAAATGCTTTTCAATTTTGAAATGGCAGTGCAAAAGAAAAATCTGGTCTATGTAACTGGTAAAGCAATTATTTTAGATTATTATTGAAATAAAGGCATAAAATTGAAAAGTTCTCATAAAATTCATGGACTTCTGAGAAAATGCCAGTGCACCTCACAGACCCAGGGTAGGTGGTAATTTCATTAATCAGTTCCAAATTCAAATGTAAGTTCATTTCAATCTACATATGTAAGATTTAAGGGAAAAGAGAAATTTCAGGTAGGGTAAGATATAGACAGCTGTATAGGAAGAGGTCTTTTCAATTAGATAGAATTTATTATGAGGGTCAGAATAAGATAGTATAAACCAGGTTCCATGTGTTAGACTTTCTGACTGAAACAGAATGTTCAAGAAACTTAGACCAAATATGTGGGGAGTACTAAGAGAATTCTGAGAAGCCTTCAAGGGTTTCCAAAGCTGAGAAGTGACATGATGCCAGAGATACTTTAGGGAAGAATAGTTTGGGGGCAGGACGGGCATAGATTTGGGTTCTCATTTAAAGGGTTGTATTTAAAGAGAAGTCGTGTTCCTGAAATGACGTGATGTGGGCATGCATTCAGGCACAGCAGTGATAACAGAAGAGAACGTATGAATTTCAGAGGACCTCCAATGTAAGAGAACCTCATAACCAATTGGTTATGGGGATGAGGAGGAAAGAGTCAAGGGTGGTACTCCGATTTAAAACTTGGAAGTAAATGGCCGTTTGGTGGGAATGAGGGTGTGCTCCACCACTAGTGGAAGTAGAGGGGAAGTTTTAAGGATCCAGCCCCATGTGTAGCTCTGGGGGAGACCTGAGATGCAAAGCAAGAAGCACGGCTTTGACATCTTCCTGGCTGTGAAAATCACAGAGTTATCCTGGGAGGGATTGTTTGATCTTTGTGTCAACTCAGTGGCCTCAGATATAATCATACCTAAAGTACAAAGCCAGTAATTGAAAGAAAAAAGATTTCCAAATATTTTAGGGATTCTGCAATTTTATAGTGGGTTAGTAATCACCTTGACTTTCTTCTTACAGGGCTTGTAGTTAAGGGCTAGTTCATGCCCTCACCAATAGACAGCCAGATTTCTCCTTCGTTTTATTTAGGTTAAAAGACTTTTACATCACCTTGGTTTTCAGAAACTGACAAACTGCCAGTGGCCTGTCAATTGCAGACTGACTTTTTTTTCACCTGCTCACAGAGATACTATTGTCTTCCGAGAACTAGTGCTTTTCTTCAGTGATGTGACTAAGCCTATATAATCTTTGAAGAATTGGCCGCTTTATACCTAACAGAGAAATGAAGGTGAGGCTGTGGAGCTGGGAAATCTCAGGGCAACACCCTCAAGTGTGAAGTGTGAGGGAAACTGAAGCAAAAAACCCCTCGACTTTTTGCCAAGCCCATTGCCCAGATCTCAACATCTAGACCTGGGCAGAGGTTGAGTTGAGTACATTCAGCTGTCCTTGTATAAAACTGTCTTTATAGAATGTGTACTCATCCCATTCCAGAGAATTGGAAAAGTCTCCTGTTGGTCAGACACACCTGAGTCCTGCGAACCCTGAGCAATGTGACTTTGTAATAGGTGAATGGCCTTTAAAGATTTATTGTTTTATTTTAGTGGGGGAGAGGTAGAGCGAGAGAGAAACCCAAGCAGACTCTGCACTGAGTGTGGACCCTGTCTCGGGGCTTGATCTCACGAGCCCGAGACCACAACCTGAGCCAAAACCAAGAGTCAGATGCTCAACCGACGGTGCCACCCAAACGCCCCTAGATGAATCACCTTTAAAGTCCTCACAGCTCTTGGAGAGTCTGACTTGTGATGTGTGCAATACTGTGTCACCCTGCCCACATCATAGCTACCTCAGTATCACTTCAGAGCTGAGAAGGTATAAAAGGGCGCTGCCAGGACCCACTGCCACTTTGTGAGGGCATAACCATGCTTGCCAAATTTTGAAACCAGTTACGAATCTGAAAATAAAAAATTAAAGATGTTAATCATTTCCCCTATTACTGAAGGATATATGTGAAATCTTGCATTCACCTTTTTAAATAGGCTTTATGATGAACATTGACTTCCCTGTCTCTTGGAAGGCAGATGTTTTTCTAACAAGGAAATAAAGCTACTCTCAACAGTATTTTCCTAATAAAAGAGCTAGTTGCTTTTCCATCTAAAACCAGAGTTTAAGAGCTTTTTATGATTCTAAAATGAAAAGAATTCCCTTACTATATAAAAAAAAAAAAAAAAAGAGTGATGGAAATTTTTTGCCAAAAAAAAAAAAAAAAGGTACCTTACTTTGCCATCTCAATGTGGCCTGCTGGCCTGAATGTAGTGGAAGGGAGAAGCTTTTATTAGGAAATAATCCTTTCCAATTCTATACCAGTCCTTATCCAAAAACTTTCCCCAAGGCTGTGTACAGTCCTGTGCCCTGGAACTTGTTTAACCATAGGTGGGTAATGTTCTGAGCTTTTGAAACCAACAGGATGGTGTGAACATAAGACTAGGTAAAAGAGGTGCTCTAGTAGTTGTAGGATCTTGAAAAGAGTCATTAATGCTTTCAAGCCACTAAAATTTCTTTTTTTTTTTAAATTTTTTTTTAAATTTTTATTTATTTATGATAGTCACAGAGGGAGAAAGAGAGAGAGGCAGAGACATAGGCAGAGGGAGAAGCAGGCTCCATGCACCGGAAGCCCGATGTGGGATTCGATCCCAGGTCTCCAGGATCGCGCCCTGGGCCAAAGGCAGGCGCCAAACCGCTGCGCCACCCAGGGATCCCCAAGCCACTAAAATTTCTTTAATTCTTCTAGTGTTGTCCTTCATAATTGTACTGTCAAATTTCCCATTTGCACATGAATGGGCTTGAATGAATTTGTAATAATAAGCTGGTGTCTGCACCATGTATATTAGGGTCTCAGCCCCCAACAGCAGGGTGTGATTTGGGAATGAAGCACATGGAGGCATCAGCAACACATAATTGGAAAAGAAAATCCCTTCCAAAATAATGGTATATGATCACCATTTCAAACGTGTAGAGATTGGGATCATCCACTTCAATATCATTTTTTGTATTACTGTAACCACTGAGTTTAGAAAATACAGAGTTGATTCCAGATTTTTCCTTGCAGTTTGAAAGAAGGCACACATCTCTCACAGTGACTGATATTCAGCATGAAGGGCCTTACTAACTGAACAGGATCTGATTTCGTCAGTTTTGTTACTTTCAATCGAAAACAAGACACATTCTTTGGCGAAATCCTCTACTTTTATGTTAAGGTATTCCTTAAACAAACCTGGAAGATAAGGTGCCATTATAGCTATAAAAATTAAAGCATCAAAAAAACCAGATGTCGTTTCCAAGACCACAGAGCCATTCACATTCAGAAACAAAACGAGACCCCTAAGAGGCTGCTGCTTCATTTTGGCGGGGTCACTATGGTTCTGGCCCCTCAATCAGGCTTATGGCAACATGAGGGGAGGTCTCAGCTGAATGCAGAGTCTTCATTAGACGTCCTGTAACTAGGTCTAAATGTGACTTCACAAAGACCTCTTAACTAGACACTGGCTAGAATGACTCTTCCCCTGGGAGAAAAGGGTCTTTAAGATATTTTGAGGGGAGGAGAAGGGTTAAGAGGTCTAATCCATAGCTCTAAATTCCCGTGCTTGGGGGAGCTCATTGACATGGTAGGTTTTAAGGGCTTCTTTGGAGCCATTATGGTTTGTCATGCTGAGGCCCACTGGAGAACACTTAATTGTAGATTATTACCCCAGTGTGTCGCAAGGGCTTTTTGAGCGCTTTGACAAAGCAGCTTGCTACCGCTTATGGGAAACCTTGGGAAAGTTTTGATGCACACAAACCCGAGAACATTCTTTGGGTTTGTGCTTTTAAGTTAAATAACTGGAATTGTCAGGGGCTTTTAAATCTTCCCATCCCTTCCTTCCTCTGTAAATCAAACCTCAATTGTACATAGATTCCTGGGTGCTGGGTATATGCTGAATATGTTTCTTTCCCTTCCTAATTGTTTGTTTTTGAGGTTGGGATTTTTCTTGGCGGTGGTGGTAAAGATGGTGTAATGAACAAACACAATTATCACATCCAGGGGCTGCAAAGCTTTAATTTAGAAATGTAATCGAAATCACATTGTTTCATATGGAACCAATTCCTTCTTGTCTTTTTCCCCCCGAGGAGTGAAGGAAATATCTCTGGTATATGGTTTAAAAACCTGATAGATTAGACCTTCCGATAGGTAGGTGGATTAAGGCAAAGCACAAAAAAAAAAGGCTCATGTTTTCATGTGTCTCCCCTATTTCAAGGTATTCTGAGTTTACCAGATTAGTCCTAATCTAATATGTAGTGCTTTAATGTTTTAAACATTTTGGCTGGACTCTATTCCTAGCCTCCATCTCGCCTATCTCTGTTAACATCTCTGCGTGCATAAGAGGGCATTCATTAGGGCTGGACTGAGGGAAAACAGCAAAAGATCAGTCCACATTTCTTGGGGTTTGGGAATGCAAGGCCATAGCATTGAGAGCACAAGAAGTTGAGAGGATCCGGGGGGGTCAAAATTCAAAATGGTGAACCTTTTTTTCTTTTTTTTTTTTTCTTCTTCTTTGCCCAGAACTCCAGGTTCATTCGGAAATGAGTTCATTTATGCAAACACTGAAGTTTGGGGATCTCTAGCTCCTGCTCATGGTTTCCCACACTGTAAAGCACCAGTGAAGCTAGAGGATCAGAAATAGTTAACAGTCTTTGTGCTAGAGTATGTGGATTTCTGTGTTTTTTGGGTTTTTACGAGCTCACTGCCACGGTTCCTCTTCTGTAGATAGAACCACCTATACTGTTTGCTTTTTTTTTTTTTTTTTAAGATTTTATTTATTTATTCATGAGAGACACACACACAGAGAGAGAGAGAGAGGCAGAGACACAGGCAGAGAGAGAAGCAGGCTCCATGCAGGAAGCCTGATATGGGACTGGATCCCAGGACCCCAGGGCCACGCCCTGAGCCAAAGGCTCAACCACTGAGCCACCCAGGGGTCCCTGCTTACTTTCTTTTAAAATTACCAAGAGATCTAGACATGTAGCGCAGAGGACACTTAATGAAAGCTGTTAACTATGAGTTACTTTGTTATATGAGATACACCAGCAAAATAAGGGACACAATTATTTTGGTAGGACTCTGTCATGGATACAGGAAATCTCAAACTTGATCTTAGGAACAGATGGAGAGGTCATCTGTCCTTGACTTCTGCATCTCCTTAAATTTGTGCTTGCTCTCATCCTTCAGCACACCAACTTCTCCTGTATCTTAGGTCCACATGGCTGAAAAACAGCTACCACTTCTGGGGCGCTCACCTCCATATAGGGGGTGAGGTCCCACCGAACAAACAGGGCTCCAGGAACCTCCCACTGAAGCCATGTGTGTTGGAGAGCTCCGTTCCCAAAAGAGGGTGACGAGGGACACAAGCCTGTATTCTTTTACTGGACCACTCCTTTAAGGAGGAAGTTAAGGTACCTGCGGTTCTTCTTCACATTCCTCAGAATAAAGCTGCTTTAAGGAACGAACATAAAGTTTTAGAGCAGGAAAGGATCTTAAAGTTCACCCAACCCTACCCTCTGTGTCTCGTTGAGGAAACTAAGACGAACTGAAAGTGATTCATTTTCCAGAGGTCCTGAAGCTAGTTCACAGCATCCCATGCTCAGGCTTTTAGATCAGGGCTCCTAATGCATCCCTTCTTCAGCTTTGCTCCACCATATCACAGCTCGTGCGCATTTCACGTGTTATTTTTTGCTATTGCCTAGAAGTTTTTGAGTAACAAGGGATTTATATTTATAGTCCCTCATTTAATAGATGGCTTTAAGTTTTATATACTCTTTGGCTTGAGAAAAACACAGGCAATGTTTATGAAGACAACCTAGAAATGTGTGGGCAAGTATTTCTAATGTACCATCACACAAAAACAGCAAAATCATGGTCAAATAGCCCATAGATTAAAAAATAGTAAAAATTATATAGGCGTGTAGATGTTAAGCAGGTTTGTTAGACCAGTGGTATTATGTGTAACTTTAAATTTCCTTAATATTGCCATTAAATTATTTTTAGAGTTTTAGGGAGCATATTTAATAAAAATATATCCCACTCTACTTCTCCTCATCTTAGAGCTACCTGAACTTGTATGCCCAATATTTTTGCTCATGGAATGTAAGGCACACCTGAAACTTCTATTCCAGTAATAGACACACTGAATATGAAATCCTCATAGCTATGGCCACAGCTATATTCAGTCAGGTTCTAAGCAGATGCTTGGCCCCAGGAAGAGGACTCTCAGAGGCAGTCAGAGGATAAGATGTTCTCAAGCACAAATGGAATCACTCTCTAGGAGTTAGGAAAAACGTCATGTCATATGACTTGACCCCAGAGGGCTTCAGGATGGGTGCTGGAAGCCTAGAACATTTCAGGTCTTAGAGGCACAACTTGGTTAAAACAAGCTAGATGACTCTCAGCAAAGTTCTTTCTGCGGCTATACCAGCTGCACCAAGGTGGTGCTCAACCTAGAAGGTGCCTTTCCCACTCACAAGCCCCTCATCCCCCAAATTCACTGTCTATACTTGTGACCACAAAACCAGGGAAGAAAATCCAGTTTCTTCGACACTGTCGGAGTTCTAATATGCCCTCACTGCGGTCAGGGCCAGGAGTAGCCAGCAGAGCTTGTGAGAGCAGGAGGGCTCACCTCGGAAAGGCAGGCCTACTGCTTGCACTGCTCCTTTTACTTGAAAAGAGCAGGCTGGTTTTTCAAGGACGATGAGAAGCAGAGGGAAGGGATCTGAGCCGAGCTGACATGGCATGTGCCATACCTGTCAGGCGCCTTTAAACCATTAGCTCCCCAACCCCAGGAACCTGCTCTCTTCAGCTTCTTGTACAGCATGGAACACAGCACGGTGCCGTTGTGGCTTAATGAAGGTAACTGAAGTTTAGGGAATTTGGTGAGGAGGACACATTGTCAGGAGCAACCCCAAAGGCACCTCTGCTTCTCCAAAAGTGGGACTCCTTTGTTTCCCAGCTGACAGAGGGGTGGAGGAGAAGGAAGAAAACCGGGCTGAGATTGGGCCCGAAACACAGGGGTGGAGGTAGGTAGCGTTTTCACTTCTGTGAAATCAGCAAGGATTTATCCTAATGGTAACCTCTCCAGAGATTTCGATCACCTCGTAGGCCTCTCACTTCCTGTAGGACTTTGTTTTCTATATAGAATTCACATCTGCCTGGTCTCATTTAAACTTCCTTTCTCCTGGCCCTGGCCAGCCCCACTGTGCAGGATTGCCATGGGCACTGGCTGTTCAATACCAGAGTGTTGGGAGCCAGCAATTCTTAGCCTTGGCCACAGTTGTACATAGGTTCTCCTCTCTGCAGCTGTGTTTAGCAGGCATTTGGTGGAACCCCGGGCAAACCTCAGTTCAAAGCAGAGTTCACACCTAGCGAGCAAACCACTTTAATACAAACAGTGAAATAATTGACCTTAAAATAATCCCGTTAGGGACAGGAAATATGGTGGCTTGACCTTTTATTAATAATTCTTTTCTTTCCAATAAAAATAGCTATGAGTCAACAGCATCTCTTCAAATTTGGTTAATTTCCTTAGGTTCACTCCAAAGGAGAGGTTCCATCAGTGGCTTTGAAATCTGAACGGGATGAAGAAAAATCATTTATGTGGTAAAAATGTCAACTACACTAACCAGATTAAAGACTTTCTACTGAATTAAAGAAAAATTTGACTCGATTATTTGAAACTAGTTGTAGATACGTCTAAGCACACAGAGAAATCTACTCTGAAGTTGTAGTATTTGCAAGTTCTCTAGGAGCTTACATTCCAATGCAGGGGACCCCTGTTAAATAAATACATAAAGGAGATCACTTCAGAAAGTGAATTAAGAAATGGGGCAGAGGACAGCCCTGGTGGCTCAGCGGTTTGGCGCCGCCTTCAGCCCAGGGTGTGATCCTGGAGACCCCGGGATCAAGTCCCGCATCGGGCTCCCTGCATGGAGCCTGCTTCTCCCTCTGCCTGTGTCTCTGCCTCTCACTCTTTCTGTGTGTCTCTTATGAATAAATAATAAATCTTAAAAAAAAAAAAGAAATGGGCAGAAGTGTGAGTAGTGATTAGAGATTTCAAGGAAGGCATCTCTGAGAGGTGACATTTAAGCTGAGATCTGAAATACATGAGGGAGATAGCCCCATGCAGACATGGAGTTAGCGTTCCAGACAATGGGAACAGCAAGTGCAAAGTCCCCGAGGTGGGAATGACCCCTTGGACGAACGGGAAGCACGTGGAAAAGCTTTCAAGGAGGAGTAGAGGTAGTTGGAATAGTCAGAAGGAAAGTAGAGCCATAGAAAGGCGTTTAGATTATATTTGAACTATAGAGAATAATTTGGAAAACTGAGCACCGACTGTTCTAAGCCATCTGTGAAGGGAAAATGTGCCTGAGGTGCATGTTTTATTTAGTTCTAAAGAAGAAAAGTGCTACGATTATTCTCCTTTTTATACCTCTACGTTGAGTTACACAAGTATTAGTAAAATGAAGTAATATTCACAAAAACACTTTAAAAATTTTAAAGCACTGTAATTTGAGGATATTGTCATCATTAAAGTGTTTAACATAATCGAGGGTATTATTACTTTATGGTAGAAAAATCCTGCTAAAACCTGAAGCGAATTTTCCTAGGACACCCCCTGGCATTTCTCTGAGACCTGTGTTGCTATGAAAAGCTTCTGTTGCCTTTTCCCATATCTCATGAAGGTCTGAGGGAGGAGGATTCCTGCTATGCAGACCACAGACCCCCAGGAGAGAACCACTTTGGTGCCCTGGTCTCCTCTGAGTCCATGGGGTCAAAGGTAAGGCTGTCCTGAGATCGTGACTCCCAGGACGTCTCCACTTCTTGGGCCATGCCGGCTCAACGGAAATTATGAAAATATCCAGGGCCAGGAGCTAATAAATAGGAAGTGACAGGCATGGCATATTAGGGGATTATCACATGCACCAACTCTCTTGCTGACGCAAGATGAAGGTGGAGGGCATCTAATAATCCCCCTGAAATGCGCTGCCCGATGTGCTGGTGATACAAAAGGAAATCTGGTTTCTTGCAAGGCGGACTCAGAAGACTGATGTCCTCTAGATGACCGTTCCCTTTGACATTTATCTGCTTTTTTGTGACCTTTGGTTTCCAAATGTAGTCCTTGGCTCTGACCTCTGGAAAAGATAAAGGAATGAGTTCCAGGTTTGTTCGTTGGTACCAGGAATGACTAACATTGGAGTTTCTCGGCTGACGGGTACAGGATGGCGGTCACCTCTCGTGTTGGCTGTTGTCAGGGCATGGTGGCCTCCATGAAGGGCCCGGCAGGGATGCTGTCTGTAATCACGTGCTCAATGAAAGCAAGAGTCCTCTTGATACCTCTTGACTACATAGCTCCACCAGTGCTGCCCAAGCCATAGAAGTGTAAAACGAATTAATGGAGCAAAACAAGTGGCTTGCATACAGTTGGCACTTCTGTTCTTATTCGGATCAGAAAGAACAATCGGATGGAGATCATTTCAGGAAAAAGAAAAAGGCATATGTTACTTATTGTTTTGGGCGAATGTTTTTATGAGGAAAGGGGATGCCGCACCATTAATAACTGTGGCACGCCATAGCAATTCCAGTCGGCCTGATAGATTAAACGTTAGCCCTCTCTCATTATTCCAGCGGCATTGGCTTCCCCCCAGCCTGATATGTATTCCATGCACAGTCAAGCCTCTGAGTTGACATCTTCTTCTAAAATTGTTTGGCTGTAATAAATATAAAACTTTCACCACTGATGTAAAGCATTGCTGGTTGGCATCATTTCCTACCCCCTTTTAATTATTCCTGACACTGTGGAGAAACATCTAATATAAATCTGTAATGTGCACTGATGACAAACTACACGGTTGGAGGACCATGTAATTTCTCCACAATTAATTAAAGTGCATGGAGATTTTTTTTTTTTCTCCCTCTCTCTCTCTCTCTTTCTTTCTTTCTTTCTTTTTTTTTCCCCCTCCAGCAGCCAGATGCCACTGACTGGCTCAAATAACACTGCTGTCAACTGTAAAAAATTAAGATCCAAACCGTAAGAAAGGTACTTAGATAAAGAAACCAGATGCCGGGATATTTGTGATCCCCGCGTCCATCCCGATGTAAGCCCCCATTGTTCGACATCTGTAACTCCACAGCTTCATTCCGGCCCAGTCTGTCAGCGGCCCATTTCCACAAGCGTCGTCACTTTGGTAAATCTTTTATTAAAAATTGAACGGTGCCAATCAGCAAGGGGAAGAGGGACACCCGGGGCGGGAGCGGGGCCGGGGGTGGGGGGGGAACCTCTTGTGAGAAGAAACTGGGGCCTGTTTACACCAGTAACGCCCGCTGGTGTTTATGGGCACGTGCGTGTGGTCACCCAGAGAGAAGGAGGGAAAATGCTCGGCTACCATTTCAGGCGGATCTGCCACCTGGAATTGATCAAAAGCAAATTAATTTTCATTTTCAATTAGGAATACAATTAAATCCAAAGTGTGCTGGGGAGGGGGGGGAATGATACTGTTTACATACAGCCCCTCAGCCCGTGCAGTGGGAGGGCTGGAGGTAAAGCCAGACGAAATGAAATACAATTCTTTGTGTCTTTGCAATTTAATTCATTAAAGTGTTAAGGTGCTGGCTGGGGCTGCTGCTGCATTTTACCTCCCCAGTTGCTGCCCCTCCTTCCCCTGAGGCAGCATTTTAGGAAGGGGGAAGAGGGAGGGCCCCTGGGGGGTGGGAGGTGCTGTAGGATCTGAGAGAGACCCTGCTTGCTGGGGGGCCCTGCCCCTGTGGGTCCGCCCGCGTTTTCCCAGGGTTCTGCTGTGCCTCAAGGATGTGGGGGGTTTAATGGAGAGCCTGAATTGGGGAACAGGAATTTGGCTCTGCCTTCTGCCTCCAGCCTGCTGGCTCTCAGCGTCGGAGCGATACCTGGCAAATGGATCCCCCTTCCAAGTCTGGCCATCATCAGAGATATTGAGTGATTGTGTGAAAACAATCTGGCCGGTGAATGCCTCATGTCACAGGATCCTCGCTCTTTTCACTTGACTTTTTCTCCACATTCAACTGCTGCCTTTTGTTGGAGCAACCAAGTGGGGGCCTGTGGGGCAGACAGGATTCCTCCGTGCTGCCTGGGGAACAGTTGGCCCAGTGTGTTCATCACCAAGGGTGGTAATTTGGGGAGCTTTGACCCTGATTTTAAGGAAAGTCAATTATTTGTCAATTATGAGACCTAGAAATCCAGCGAGAGGACTCAGATGTTAAATGCCCAGCTCTCTGGTTGGGGGATGGCTAACAGCATATCAGCAAATATGAATATGAACAGAAGTTTGCCCCCCTATCGACCTGCCTCCCACAATCAGCTTGCCATGAGCGTGTTGCTCTGCTGAAGAGAATCTTCTGACTCCATCTCAGAGAAGAGCTTCTTTGAAAAAACAGTGGACGATAAATATTTCGCCTTATGAATAACAATGAAGATGGCCTTAGATAATAGCTTACATCTTTCTAAAATTCTTTAGGTGATGGATTAAGAGAAAGAACATTCTGGGATCATGGAAACAGCTGCTTTTGGTGAAAGATTATCCAGAGCAGTGTGGTCACCGCAAATCTCCTGAGTTCCAGTCCATATTTTACTTCATACCACGCCACCCCCCCCCCCTCCTCATCCCAAAGCAAGGGTTTACGTTTCCTCCTCGCATGGTATTTGTGCTTTAAAAGAAGATTTTATTACTTCTGCTACAGTGGAATTTCTCTTTTTACTAGACAGTTGGCATGACCACAGCCTGAAACCGCGATGGAGTTGTTAACACGCTGGGATCAGTTTTTCCCCCTTTAAAGCTATTCTTTTCTTTTCTTTATTTTTTTAGGAGGGGGGTAAGAAAGCGCCAACAAATCAACAGAACTATTAACTTTCTGATTTATTTGCTACAGAAAGCAAAAAAAGTCAATGTGAAGTGACAGAAACACCAGAACCGACAGTAGGAAAACATTCTCTGTGAAGGTTTCCAACTGAAATTGTACCACAACCAGTTGGTTATCTGGAGATAGACATCTTCAGTTTCCTGATTGCATAATAGAAATGGGATTTCTTTTTCCTCTCAAAAAAAGCATTATCCATAACGTCAACATCAAGTTGTCTGTGCTTTGGGTTCCAGCAAACCTTCCTCTGGGAAACAGGCTTATAATCATCTGAATTGCTAACAGTTTCCACCATTTCTCCTCCTTGGAGGGGAAGGGTAAGTGTTGCTAACACAGTGAAGGCCAGAAGAGGTCTTCAGGAGCCTGCCAGATTAACCCTGCCTGCCTGGCAGATACCATGCATTGAGTAAATAGACATAGTCCTAACCCCTCCCCATAAGGTGACGTAGCTCTTGAGAAAATTCATCTGGTTGCATATGGTGTCTAATGGCGGCACAGCCAATACACATTATTGCTTTACAAGTAACTCAGGGTTAGAAGTCTATAAGGATTTGGCACTGTGGTTTGGGGCAGTCCAGGACAGTTCAGACATTTGTCCTGGCTGGGGTTGGATGTGCCCTTCTCATGAATGGCAACCAGCGATGTGTGTTGCCCTGCCCTCCTCACTAAGGCACCCACCCTCACTCAAGCTGACAGGTCTTCCCAGTGTAGTTGGTGACAATGCACTCTGTTTTCCTCACCACCACCCCTGCCCCCACCAGGTTTCTGATGACCCATTTCTGAGATGGAAAATTCTTGGCTTTGGCCGACAGCTTACATCATTTTTGCACTTAACAACGCCCATGATCGCAAAAGCAGCCCTCATTTTTAAATCACTTTGTATATCAATACTTCATTTTATTTAATACAGTGTTTTAAAATTATATTTAAAAGGCAGCCTCTTTTCGTCTCATGTGCCCTTGGCTGGGAAACAAAGGAAGTCTCTTTTAAGAGGTGTTTTACACTTTATGACTACTGAGAGAGAACATAGTTCTTTAATAGGTGTATATGTAAGAGAGTTCTACATTATAGCTTTTCAGAGATTAAAAGCTCCGGAACAGGGCTGTTTGATAACATCTTTGAAGGGCAGAAGAGCAAAGTGGAAGCCTCAGAGATTTGGATGCCAAAACAGAACACTCCCTAAACCTGTGGGCAACAGCAGCTTCTCTGAGATCATATTATTCTCACTGATAATAGCGTTCCGCCCTGACTGTGGGTGAGGACTGCGCAGGATGGATCATTCCTGTCTTATACTTCATGGTTATGGGCATGTAATATGTCCTTCATTGAGGCAGGCAATTGACGGAGACGCCAGAGCATTTAAGACTTGAGTCTACTGGAAATGAGACTTGCATTCTTGCCAGAAATGGATGCTTTTCTGTGTCCACCACTATCACACATCTTGACTTTTTTTTTAATCCCGACTCTTAAAACAATAATATCAAACAACTCCAGGGGAAAAAGTTAAATATTTCCATATGAAGAGCTGATTAAATTTGTATGGTTTTCTTTTCAGTAAAAATTGATATGTGATGAAACGCAGTACAGCTGGATGGCTGGTTTGGGCTGATACACCCGCATCCTCTGATCTCTGGACCCAGCAGCTCTCAGCGCCAGTGCCCCGTGATGGCCGTGCCATGGCCCAGGTTCGGAAATGCCCGTTCCTGGGGCAGCCGGGCTGCGGGATTGCAGGCGCTAGGCACCATCAGCAGTCACCTGGGTCGGGGCTTTCCTCTTAATTCACATGTCCCTTCGGGGACAGGTTGAGTCCCTGTGAAGCATCCTGGTCAATAGGGGACATTTAATGCTCCATCAGTTAGGATTCCTTCAGCTGAAGATGGGGGAAAGAACCAGGCTGGGATATGGGGGAAAGTAGTGAGGAAGCTGATTTATTGGCTCATGAGTTTGAAAAGGACAAGAATATCTGGTGTTAGTACAGTTCCATCTTGGGTTCAAATGAGGTGGCTGTGACCTGTGTTCTTTTGCTCCTGTGCTGGTTTTATACTTCCTTCACGTTGGTCCCACCATCACACTCTCCTCTCTGGGTCACAGGATGGCTGCCAGTGGCTCTGGAGGCTCTGTGCTTCCCATGGGGAGAAGCAAGGACCCTATCCCGGTGTTCCCAGCAAAGGGGCTCCTTTGCCTTGATGGTAGTATTGCCAGGGCTAGAGTGGACTGCACTAGAAGCTTCTGGGCTTAGTCTGAGAAGGAGACTCTGGGCTTAGTCCTGGTGGGAAACTGAGGTTACACAGAATGAGTTGGTGACAAAACAAGAATGTCCCTCGCGTATGCCAAAGACCATCCCACCAAAAGAGTAAGACAGGGAAGTAGACCTCTTTGACTAGGACACTTGAGTGTTTTGGGGAGACCACATTTTAGTGCTTCTGTTTTTATCCCCTTTAAAGTATGAATAAGAGGAAAGGGCTTCTCAATCATTTGTGTGACTGTACAGGCTTGACATTTGCTTTGCCCGGGGTGTTTGGAATCCAGGGGGCAGGGGGCCTCCTGCTGCCATCATCAGTGCTCAGAAGTAACGGCAGCGTATTTTTTCCTCAGCAGACATGAGGGACATGAAGCATCAGGACATGAAACCATCCTGATACTTCTATGCTTAAAAACCATGCCCATCTTTCCTCTCTGCAGAGAAGAAGTTGCCAGCGACTCAGGACCCCTCCAGGCTTGGCCCGCTTTGGCCCTCGCTTGTCACACCTTCCTGGGGCTCCCCTTAACTCTATGATAGGATGGCATCTCCTGTCTTTCAGCCTGTATTCGGATGCTTATCTCTGTCCACCCTCCATTTCTGTCTCCCAGAAGTCTGATATCTCTCCTCATGGCCAACTGAGATCAGGTTTCCCCTTCTCCTGGTTTCCAAAGATCATCTCCTGCTGGGGCTCGGCTCAGAGTTAACTGGGTTCCACAGCCTCGCTAGCTACCGGCAGCAGCGGAGCTGCCCTGAGCCACCTCTGTCAGTAGTGACTTTTCCTGAGCAAGGTCAGGCACCAGAAAACTTGATAGGCAGCATTCACTGTGGGGCTCCTTCTGTGCATTCCTCGGACGGACGGGGATGGTAAAGGTCCCCCTCGCCCCAACTCAGGGACTTCAAACCTGAGATAGAGAAAAAGACAAATTTGGCTCTCAACGTCTGTCAGGCTCCAGGGAAGCCGTATGTGTAACGGAGCTATTACAGATCTCTATTTGTCAAACTGAGTGTTTACTGTGGGCTCCCTTACAGCATGCCCCCCCACCCTCACTGAGAACCAGTCTACAAACAAAGCATTTACCCTCCGAGGATTCCTTTCTAATTAAAATTTTACATATACTAAATAAACAAGGGCACTTTTGAAATGTAAATCTGTCATTTTCGTAGGCGACTTAAATCAGCTCCACCTACCTGGAGACTGGTCTCTCCTTCCGCACAAAGCCACACACATCCCTAGTTTGCCTTGACTCTTGCGCAGCTCACGTTCCCTGTATCCTTAGATCCTGGTGTGGGTTGTTGGTTTTTTTTTTTTCCCTTGAACACTTTCTGCAGTTTAGTTATTTGTTGTAATTATCAAGTTCATTTTTCTCTAATAGATGTGATTAAGTATATTTAGCACTGTGTAATGAGTTTTCTGCCTGGTTGCATCTTAGCTAATAAGGAATTCCTTAGCGGCATCTCTGACAGCTGCTGCGGATCCCAGGCCTGCTCTGCCACAAGAGACCTTTTCCATGAACTGCTAGCATTAGAGAAATTAACTCCATTACACTCACCATAAAATCGAGGGCTGAAATTTGATTACTAATAGATCCTCAATTCAACTAGAAACTCAAGAAATGGGGTGGCCAGCGGGGAGGAAGGCAAATGTGTGCGAAATGCCGGTGTGCACATTTGTGCCAGTGTGTGCGTTCAGAAATTTCCAACCGTACCTCCGGTTTATTTCCCGAGCAGGACCAGAGAGCCGTGCGCCAGGCTGGTAGGCTTATAATGGTGCAATTCGGTAGGTATGGGGCTGGGAGGCTTTGTTACAGCCGTGATGGTAGCACCTGGTCACTGGTGCCTCTGTCCTCACCGCGCTAAGAAACCTCTGGGTGTGTTTTTGGCCACAGCAACTCCTTGCCATTGTTGCAGGCTGTCCAGATTTGTAAGGCTAAAGTGCTGAGGACAATTAGTGATTGGTGAGTGGCTGCTCTGATGTATCGTTGCTTAGCAACAGTCTCTGAATTAAGTCTCTGGAAGGAGTATACAGGAAGAGACAAGACAGGAAGATGAACTAGGTACCATTTCAATGTGTAGGTGAGCTGGCAATGAAAAAAGAGTAAAAGATATTTGTAATCTTAGAAATGGCTGAGTGGAAAAGGGAGATAAAGGAAGGAAGAGACAGAATGTAGCTTCTCTCTTGCTAAATAAAATAAGTGTCAGTTGAACCAACCCCACTGATAGAAGAGCTCATTCTTTCTTTGACCACTTTGGCTAGGATTCCCACGCAGGCAGAACCCAGACAGCATTACCCGCAAATGCAGCATGAACGTTCAGGGAAGGAAAAGATGGAGAATGGAGCTGTGCTTGATGCTTGAAATCATATAGAACAAGCTTAACTTAGCGTTAGTCAGTTCAAACCAGCAAACTGAGATTAACCGGGGGACAGGGCCCAGTTTTGATGAAGCCCTGTTCTCAGAACTAGGTGGAATTGGTGCTCTTACATACCGATGCTCAGTCTTGCTCCATTTGAAGTAAGGAAGTATCTTGAAAGCCGGGAACAGCAAGCATATCCATTTCAATAGATTTGGTTGAGTTTAGACTCTCAGCTGACTAAGATATCACCCTGAACTCCATGATTTAGTGAGCTGGTTTAGCCTCTGGAAGGCCAGATGAGCAAAAGAAAGTGGAAAAGCAGTAAAAGACCTTGATCCAGATACTGAGCCTTGTTAAGGGGAGGCCTTATCTACACACTGAGCTCTGTCTGGAGGTCTGCAAAGGTCCAGGGACTCATTACTGTTAGTGAGGGCTGTTTTGCAATTAGTGTTGAAACACTGAGATAAAGAAAGGATATATAGGAATTAAAAACAGATAACGTAAACACTAACAAAGAGTCCTAATCCCCTTGGCTGAGTGTTTTGCATGTTTACCTCTGATCAGAATTCTTAATAATATCGAGTGTGTTGCAATTCAATAAAGATCCCCTAGGAAGAAAGGGGTCGATTCTTGGGATTAAAAAACAGAACAAAACAAGAAAAACAGAAACAGAAAAACTTATATCTCCTATTACTTTATTTTAAAAAATGAGAAGAATACAGAACAACCAATAAACTACACAGGAAGGTTTTTGTTTTGGTGTAGTTTGGTTCAAATCACCTATGGGCATAATTCGGTCTTCTAGTATCTAGTGATTGGAAGGGTATCTCCAGGGCTCAGAAAGCAGAGTTTCCATCTCCACCTGTATATAACTTGGTTTTCTCTCTGAAGAATGGAAGTGGCAGGCAGTCAAGAAAGTCTTTGCCCTCCTGGCCCAAAGTTCATTGGAGAAAGGAAGCTGATACACCACCTCTGATTCTTGCCCAGTACCTAAAAGGGCTCACCATCACAATAGAGCAGTGTGTTTTCAGGACAGTATATAATTATTTGGGGAAGAGCCAAAAATGATGGCTAGTGCTTGATAATAGCACGTATTATGACATTCTATCTAACAGTCAATGGCTCAGGATGCCTGGGTGGCTCAGCAGTTGAGTGCTTGCCTTCGGCCCAGGGCATGATCCTGGAGTCCTGGGATCGAGTCCTGCATCGGGCTTCCTGCATGGAGCCTGCTTCTCCCTCTGCCTGTGTCTCTGCCTCTCTCTTTCTCTGTCTCTCATGAATAAATAAATAAAAATCTTAAAAGAAAAAAAAAAAGCCTATGGCTCTGAGTTTAAGTATCTTAAGCTCCGAGTGCTCTGGGTTCTGCATTCCACCCCCAGCTCTGATGCTCTGGTTGTTGAGCGCCCAGCTTCCCTGCTGGATTGTAAACTCGGTGAGTGCGGAACCTTCTACTTTGGTTTCCACCAACATTGTGTCCCTGGCACCCAATGCAGGATTAGCTACATAGAGGGAACTCAGTCAGTGTTGCTTTAATGTGTTATCTGAGAATCTAGCGGTGGTAACCAGTCTCCAGGATGGCCCTCAATCCTGATGTTCACAGTCCTGTGTAATCCCCAACTTTTCAATATGTGCTAGACTTGGTGACTTGCTTCTGCTGGGTAGAATAAGGGAGACAGTTAGTTCATAAAAGGCAGTGCGGCTACCTGCAATCTCTTTCTTTCTGGACCACTTACTCTGGGGGAAGCCAACTGCCATGTTGTGAGCAGCCCAATGTAGAAGCCCTCATGACAAGCCACTGAGGCCTCCAGCCAACAGCCATGCCAGTGACCTTGAAAGTGTATCTTCCAGCCCAAATCAAGCACCACTTGATAGGTTCATTGCATCCTTGTGAGAGGCCCAGAACCAGAGCCATCCAACTCCCAAATTCCTGACCCAAAGAAACTACTAGATAATAATGTTCATTGTTTTAAGGCCTTAATTTGAAGGTAACTTATTACACAGCAATAAAAAATGAATACAGTGGCTGATTACCACAAGCGTCACTTCATCCACTTACTCAGTAGGTATTTGTTGAATGCCAGCTCTGCCAGGGATTGAGCTAGATGCTGCTGATACCAAGACAAATAAGGCCTTTAAGGAACTTACAGTACTGAAGTATCATCAATGTAAGTGCAGTGGGTGTACAAAGGAGGAAGCCAGAATGGGGGGGAGCCATAAAACTAACAAAGCGGTCTCTCATGTAGCCTCCTGGCATCCCAGCACACACACATCACAGAAAACACTTCTTCCTAACCGTGCCTTAGCTTCATTTAGTTTTAGACAGTTCCAGCAAACCTTGTTCAGCACTTTGTTCTTCGTTAAGCATTGATTCATTATGGAACTGGTGGGCCACTAGAGAAGGGGGAGGGTTAGCCTAAATTCTTGGCCCTGGCTTTGAGCATCCCATGCTGAATTGGACTCTTGGTGGCTCTTCCTAGTCTGTCACTTTATTTCTCCCTGGCCTCTCGGTCACCAACAGCCCTATTAACTAGGGGTCTCTTGATTAAAAACAAATTGTTTGATTATCTCTAAAAGAACAAAAACCCCATGAGGCTATATTAATGCTTTGTATATATGCTGGCTGTATAAATAAATGCACGTTTCACTGTGGCTTGAGGCTGAACATGGCAGGAGAATGAGTCAGGCCTTAGGCCTAGCAATGGAATACTTCTAGGAATGCTGAGAAGATAAAGATACTGGCCAATAAAGCACTAATACATGGCTGGTCACTCACAGATCACTGTGGAAGGAACACATCATAGGGGCCCCTGTTATAATGGCCCTTATAAGGGCTGATTTGTTCAGAGACCCATCTCCAGGACCTCATCTTCCAGGCTAAACAGAGCTGGTCATGTACAAGGATGGCCTCATGTGGCTGCCTAGGCCCCCGGGATGAGAAGCAGAGGCTATGGAGGAGGAGGATTCACTTTGTAGCAGAGAAGCAGCTCTGTCTGGCCCGGGTCCTCCAGCCTTTAGGGGATGGGGCTTGGGAGCAAGAAGGAACCAGACCAGGCACCAGGCCGCCCCAATCATCCCAGGTTTAGAGCTGACTCCAAGGAGGAAGAAAGCCGACATGTTCTTTTTCCATTTGCCGCAGGCCTCAGCAGGAAAACAATTAAATTTCCTTTATCCCCTTGCCGGTATAACTGATTTCAGTGGGGAGAAGGGAGACAATCTAGCAGAGACACCAGAGATTATTTGGCTTTTCCCCTGCTCGTGTGCACGCACGGGAGAGTGACCGAACAGTTGCTTGTGTTCGGTACCTTCATTTGCCTCTTCCTCCCCTTTGGGAAAAAAAAAAAAAAAAAAATGCTTCCTTTGTATCCTGCCACTGTGTCGATTTTTGTGGTGGTGGTGGTTGTTTTAAATAGGAGAACTTGTGAAATGAGACTGCATAAAAGATAGACTTGTTTTCTATATGGGAGATATTGCCTGTCCTTCAGATCTATGTGTCTCGCTTATGGAATGAACCAAAGTAGGACAGATAAACTAATATTTTGTATAAGCTCAGCCAGACAATACAGATGATAAAGATGTTTCATCTTCTTATGCATGCAGAAAATATGAAAAATCGTAGTTTACACATATTTGCTCAATTCAAGTGTAAAATTGGGCCCTTCGATTGCCCTGGGCCACAGTGGCTGTGTTAAGGAAGCTCGATTTACCTTGCAGCCGAGTGAAAAATGATCAGAATATTAGACTCATCTAGCCCACATTAAGGAGCCATTGCATTTCCCGACAATTTTATGCTATCTCAATATGAAAACAGAGCAATTTCAACTCATATCAGGTTATGATCGGCAATTACAGTTGCATAATTCACCTAGGCGCCTCTGTGCAGGGCCTTTATTTTCCCTCTTGGTGACATTCCTGAGAAAGTGCCTGATAAAAATGTCATATATCATCCCAGCTTTAGAACTCGTGAGGGGGTAATCTGCTATGCCTTGCTGAGCCCATATTCATCACTGGATTTTTGACTTGGAGGGGTCGCGGCACTGATAATTTCCTGTTTGTTACTGTCCTCAGCAGCCCTGACAAGGGCTGTAAAAGCGGGGTTGTAGGCGGCGGTTCAGCGCCGTTCCGGTGGGGCTCATCACCAGCAATAACAGTGCGTGACTGTGGCTCGTGCTGTAGTTGGCCGTTTCGAAGATAATTAGATTTGATGTCAACATTTCTTTATCACCTGCATCCTTTTATGCATCTGTGTGTCAAGTTGTTATTTCCGGATTTATTAGCACCCTCAGAGCTACCCTCGATCTGTCAGCCTGTGTGCTGTTTGTGTTGACAGTTGTAAAGTTAATTACTAGTACTAATGAGCATCGGGCTTTTGGTGGACATGGCGTTTTGGACGTTTAAAACTATAATTAGTTTTTTTTTCTTTGTGTAGTGCTTCAGTACAGAAAAAAAAGTGTTGGGGGGTGGGAGGGGGGAGAAATACCTTCCTTCCACTCCGTTTTGACATTCTGTGTGCAGTCAACTTATCTTTTATTCAGAGGCTCCAAAAATTCAGTTCTGTTTATTTTTAAAATCGACTTCTTTGCATTGTAACTCCATGAATAATTTCTTTTGTTCCTTCTTTCCTCTTCCCGCTTGATAACGCGATCGTTTCGTGTGCCTTGAGAATTAAGGATAGTGAGGGTGGGACGATGAAAAAAATGTGCTGAGTAAATGTTGACTCCCACCCAACCAGACTGCAAAATCTCCACTTAGAACTCTTCCTCTTTTCAAGTCTTACTCTGGGCTCACCTGAAAGACTCAGTGAACGAAGAAGAGCAGACAAAATCAAAAGAGTAATCAGTGGTTCCCTGGGTGGCTGGTCCCTGACTAATAGTAATAGGGAGTACTTATGTAGCATTCGTTCTGTGCCAAGAATCGTGCTAAGCTCTTTGGACGAGGGTCCCCTGCTCAGTCCCTACCAGCAGCCTCAGAGATCTGTGCCGTCGTCTTCATTTTACAGGTGGGGAAACTGAGGTTTGGGAAGCTGACGGAACTCACCCAAGGTCTGACAACTAGGGAGTTGTGTTGGGATTAGAACCCATCAATGCAGCTCAAAGCCTGTGCTCGTGACTACGACTCTGTAGACGCCGAGTATGCTTTCAAGAAAAATTAGCAGGCTCCTGGGGCATGTATTCTAGAACAACAAAGAGCAATCACTTACTAAATCAGATGGGCTCATTTGTATTTCACTCCCAGTCATAGAGGGATGCTAGCTTCAGTGTAATGGCAATTATCTGTGGCATGTACTTTATGGAGGGATTTTGTTTGGTCTGTTGCGGCAGCAAAGCACCACTCCCTTGCTGCTATTCATATTTACTTTCTATTCATCATTATCTGCCATTTTGCTAAATAACTATCCTTCCCAGACATAAATCATCCATAAAAATACTCTGGCTCAGAGAAAATTTCGCCCTGGCACTGCAATGATGAGATAACCATTTTCATCTCTTGTTGAAGCATTGAGATTTATTGGCTTTCGATGGGCAACAGACCAGGCATCACTCTCTGCTAAACAGACTCCCACTTGCATTTATTCTTATTGCATTTAGTGATTCAAAATGGAGCTCTCGGAATCCCTCGAGGGTCCATTCCCAGCCTGGGTGGGGTGTTATTACTTTATATTAGATAAGGGAAGGACACACAAAGAAACATGTGGTGATTCGGATGATTTTTTATTTCCGTTTAGCAGTGATGACAGAATGTCATAGTGAAATGACTTCAAAAGTCATTTTTCCCCACTGCCCTGGTTCTGCAGCCTTGTCCCTTGAGGGCTCTTCCATTGTACAGTGTTATTAATTCTGCTAACTTTCAGACTTCATTGCTGACAACAGGCCTCTTGGCTTTCGCAGCCTATTACATTAAATTTCCCATCAAACCATGTCAGCCTCTGAGGTCACAGATTTCGAGAGAAGCTTTAGATATTTTGCCATCTGACTTCACGGGCAGGTGTTTTCTAAATTGCTTTTAGGTTTGTTTTTCCAGTGTCAGAAATCAGATTGAACCTATTTAAAAAAACTCAGACAGTGAGCGCTCATCAGGATAAGAACAAAGCGGAGTTTGAGGCACGCCTGAACTGGCACGTGTGTCTGTGTGTGTGTATGTGTGTGTGTGCGCGCGCACGCGCCCGCATGCATGCACTTGTATTTCGGTTGACCTTTCAAAGGGAAAGCAAAGCCTTCCAACCAGACTTCATCCCCGACCCCACCCGGTGAGTAGAGTGTCTTGTTGACTATCTATTTTTCTAACACTTACTGAAGCCCCAAGTACAGTGTGGCTGCCCTGGTGAACAGAGCCAGGCGCCACTGACCTTGAACTTGGAGGGGTCTGTGAAACTGTTGAGTGGCATCAGGAGGTCACTCCGGGCAGGCCAGTGAAATGACTGCAGACCCGGCTGCGGACTAGCGTGTCTTAATGTGGGATCCTCGAGCAAGTTTCTGGTGGCAGTAGAAAGGCAGCGTTTCTTTTGATGCGTTCGTTCTGGCCTGCCGTGGTGGGATTCAAATAAAGGAAACGCAGAAACCTTCCTTCCCAGCAACATGGCCACAGGCACCGCCTTGCTGTCGGAATTACGTTTGGAAGGAAGCCTGCGGAGGAAGGTGGAACGGGGGGCTCCACTGCAGAACAGAAGAGAAATGAGCTGTTGTTTCCGAAGCAGTCAGCTCATGAAGATGATTGCAGATCATTTGGCAAACCCAGTGTACCCTTGCAATCATTATTGATTATTAGTTCCAGTTAATATTTCTGCTCTAAAAATGACAGCAATTAAAAGCTCGCCATCGCAGTTGGGGCCTAGCAGCCCGGCACTTAACAGCCTCGGGGGCCCTTTGCTGACTACTGTGCGTGCTTGGGAGGCCAGGCCGGGGAAGCGACGGGCCTGGGGCGTTGAAGAGGAGGGAGGACCCACTCTCGGGCCACCTCAGCGCTAGGCGTTAAACACTCGGGGGGCCGCACCTGGGCAGGCGACAGAACCTTGGGTGCCTGGCGGGAAGCACTGCAGTTCACAGGAGCCCTGTCCCGTTTTTCTTTAGCATTTTTAGGGCCCCGCAGGCTGCTCTTCCCGAGCCCATCATGAGCCAGCTCTCCCTCCGTGCAGGAGGAGCTGCCGAACCAGGCTGGGGCCGGAGAAGGATGAGAGAAGCGAGGCGGTGTCACTGTTTCCCCTGCTAGCAGCCAGAAGGAGAGAGAATCATTTGTGGCACTCTGGGGACAGTTTTGTCACCCTGACAGTAATGCTGTTATGCGCTGGCTTGACACACAGGATGAATCCATAAAGACAGATAAGTAACTGTGAAAGTGGCTGGGGATCAGGCTGAGTGCCACCACTCACCTGCAGTGACAAATAGATAGTCATGAAGGATTGGAAATCCTGCCCAACACGGAGATCTGTCAGCAAAGAGATGGACTGCAGCCCCGGTGACACAGGCAGCTGGAGAAGAGCACGCGTGTGCACGTGCGCGCCCCCCCGCAGGGTGGGCGAGGGGGTGAACTTCAGAGCCTGGTTTGGGGGGTGGTCAGGCTTTCCCTGGGGTGGGGGAGGGGGTGCTGGTGCTGGTGCAGGGTGGGGAGCCCAGAGTCTGAACTTGGTTTTCCCTGGTGAACTGGAATTGTAGGGATTGCTTCCTTTTGTTGGTAAGTTCAGGCATATTTGGTCAAGAAGGCTGTGTTTAGTTTCCATTTTCTCTGGGATTTTTTTCATACCAATAGGGGTCCCCATCTGCAAATGAAATGAATCCAAGTTTTGATAGTTAGCAAAATATTACTGCTAAGCTGCTGGTGTCAGAGGCACCAGGCAAAGGGCAGGCGGAAGCAGGGGGCCTCATATTTATCTTTTATGTTGGAAAGGTTTGTTATTTCTGGTTGGGAATCTGCTTTTCTTCAATGAAAGCAATTCTGAGGGACAGCGTTTGAAAAAACAAGCCATGTGCTGGATCTGCTGTTTCCCACTTGGGCTTGAGATCCACACCGCCCTGTGTTCTATAGTCGTGAATCCCACTGTTGATATTACACAGAAATACGCTTTGTTTTAATTATTCTTGAGGTCGCGAACGCCTGGCTGTACCCTAGGAGATCCCTGGGAAGTTATGGAGTAGATTTGAGGTGAAAATAAGCATAAATGGCAAGAGTAAAACCTCCTCAGGGCATGGTCAGGGGTTGGGATAGAAGCGTCGAGACGTAGGACAGCCATTTAGAAATGCTTTTCTTTCTGTTACCTACAAAGAATATTTTGGCACTAGAGATCAGCATAAATGTCTTGAGGACCCACAGGATGGGTCCTGTGTCCGATGTGCATTTTAGCAGGAGGTGGGGATGGAGGCAAACCAATATCCCAGCATCTGTTTTCTATAACAGTGACCAGAACTGTTAGCATTAATAAACTGGCTGCTTGCGGGGTACGGAGAATCATCTATCAAGTCCTTGTTCAAGACTGTTTTTAATGTAATAATTTAAAAAAAAAAAAAACTTACAGTACCAAGGTTTTTTGTTTTTTTTTTCCCCCCTCCCCCTCAAAGGAGTTCTCTTGCTCTATTCCTGTGCTGTCATCTTTGGCCACCTGCCTTTGTCATAGGTGGAAATGTACTTGATCTAGCTCAATTGTACATACCCCGCTAATGTTACTTCTGGGAACTTAACACAGGATACCTGCATATCTGAAGCTCTGTTTCCTCAAAAATGGTTTTACGTAACTCACACTTTTACAACTGTCGTTACTATTACTACTTCTGTTTGAGGGCGCTGTGTACTTCAGCATTTGTTCTCCTGCCTGGGCAGGCCCTCACCACTTTATATTTCTTTAGAAAACCCTGGGGCCTATTCATTGGTTTTAAGGTACTTTCTTTTAGTTCATAATTTTTGGAGGCTAAGACTGTTTTAGAGCGATTCGGCTATAATGAAAACATTTTTTGTTTTGACCCTAGGCTCTCAGGTTTGACATGTTTTGACCCTATCTTTCTAACCATGATTTAAATTCTGAATTTCCAGAAGCCTTATTAAATATGTCAATTTGTGCACCAGAATGGTAAATGTTCCTGTGAACTTTGACTCCTAAAGGAAACTCTATTTTAAAAGAATAAAAGATTTTCCTGATAAATATGTTCCTCATTTTGGGCTAATACTTTCAGTCTGAATGCTGGAATGGGGAAGGGCCAGCCCACTGCCTGACCCCACTTGCTACCTCATTCTGTGATCCAGTGCTATTTTACAGCCCGCAGCATTAGATTTTTATTTCACCAAGATCACTTCCGTAATGGGATATAAATCTCCGAGCGCACACCTGATTACATAGGCCTGCACGTGAATAAAAACGAGGGTGAGCCCCCTGCCATCACAGGGCTGCAGGTAAGCGTGCCAGATAAGCGGCACTCAGTGGGCTGACGGGACCTCTGTGGCTGTTTTTATTAACTTGGGAGCTAAGGTCACACTCCTTCCCAGGGCCTTTGCGATGAAATGCAAGCCAGGGGCCTTGCCTTCGGCGTGTATGCCAACTCTGTGGTCATGACCCTGGATACCAGCATTTGTCAATAAAAAGTGTCTCATGATGCTAATTCCCTCAGTTTTAGCTCCACACCCATCTTCTCCATAACAATGCTTGGGGAGAGAAATTTCTTCTGCAGGGTTTAACTTAACTGGTTATTGGCTCCTCCTCTGGTCACCGGGTCAAACTATTCAGAGAAGGCTGAGCCACCTTTAGTACTTACCAGGAATGGAAAAATTGTCTTGGTGATAAGATACAATTTTGAAATACCGATGTGCCCAGCCCATTTTGCATCGTGGCCTTCAACACATGGCGTTACCTCAGCCTCCTCAAAGTCCTCACCATCCCGCCTCTGAGGGGTTGTGAGGACCTTTGGTGTACTTGGAACCCGTGGACTGGCAGCAAACACCTTTTGAAACTATCAGGAGGGGATCTGGCTCAAATAACTGACACAGTCATGCTCTTTAGAGTTGACTAGCCACTGCTGCCTGCGTTCTCTCTCTCTTGATCCTCTTAACGTGGTCAAGCGAACATGGCAGATAGCAGTGGGCCTGTCTTACAGTGGGAGAGACCCCATTGCCAGGTGGCTGGCTGCACTTCCCCATAGCACCTTCGAGGTCCCGGGAGGCTTTGTGGGCATTGTTTCCCTGAGTCCTTACCGCAGTCCATGCTCTAGGTGGGACAGGTGATGATGTACCACTTTGTAAGTGGGGAGGCTGAAGCTTAGGGAGGTTGACTGGCCAACCTGGGGACACAGCCGGGGAACTCATCCCAGACCCTCTGACTCTGAGACCAAAACCCTTTCCATGACCCCAGGATTAACTCCACACTTGAGAAAGTCTCCTGAACGAAGCTACTCTTAAGTCTCTGTAGGGCTTCACCGTTTCTATGATTCCAAATTCCTGTGACAGCCAAGCTGCAGTTCCCTGGAGGAAAGTTCCAGAAGGGAAGGTGTCCCTTGGCTGGCTCTTCATGCCCAGGCCCAGGGAGGACTCAGCAGAGGGCCCCACACCCAGGGCGTGCTCACCCACCCAGCTGGCAACGTGGAGGTGCCGACGATGATCTAGACCCATATCCTGGGACCGGTCGCCTTTCGCTGACTCATGCCCAGGGTGTTCACAAAGTGCACAGGCTGTAACACAAAGATGGAGCAGATGTATGGAAGAAGAGTGTCAGCCGTCGCTAAGGACCCACAGGCAAGGTGTCCCTGTCAGTGGGGACAGAGAGCAGACACTGAAGGCGGGAGCCTGTGCCGTGGCAATCTCCCGTCCCTGAAGCGTGAGGTTGGATGGCAGGAGAGGCTGCCGCACGTCAGAGTGGGCTGCATTTGCAAAGGTCAGGCTTTAATTACATGCACAGTTAAATGGAGATACTGGAGAGAGGTCACACTCGTATTTCTCTGGCCTTCATTAATGTTATTGCTCTGTCACTTTCTCTCTCCTTGGGTTTGTAAATGAAAATTCCTTTAATACATTTAAAAGGATTATTTATTTTTAATTGTTTTTACCTCTGGAGGGAGAGGTTACTTTTTTTTTTTTTTTGAGTAGTTAACACACACATACACACACATGCGCATACACACACACACCAACTTTGCCTATGCATTTCTTGCTAATTTATTTCAAACCCTGTGCTTTTTATGGTCTTATCTACTAATGATTTTGATTAAAACACAAGCAAAAACCAGCCAACATGAACAGGTTGAATGCTACATCTGTGCAGAAGATAGCAGCTCACTTATTTATGGCTCCAAGAAATGGAGCCTAAATTAAGCTAGCTATTGCTGGAGAGTGGATAAGCGGCCATTATGAATTATCCTTAATTATAGCGATTTCCTAAACTAATAAACCTGCTAAATCTTTATTGCAAAGGTTAGTTTACGCAGTGCATATAAAACCCGCATGTGCTCCGCATCAGCCACCAGCTGTCTGACAGTGGGTTGCGATTTTACTGAGTGTTCACATAAATTTTATGTTGGTTATATTAACAGTCAGTCCATATCACTACCCACAGATGCCAGTAGACATAAAAATTGCTCTCTAGTGAGCCTAAATATCCCTAGAAGCTAGTTGTGTCTAATGTTCCATGTAGTATTTGTACGTGAAAGCACCAGATTGGAGGGTTATTTACAGATGAATATTTCAATCCAGTTAGTTCATATAGGCCTACTTAGCCTTCTTTGCTGGTTTATTTGTATGCTAAATAATTCACCAAAGGTTCTTGTTTACTTTCTATAGTAGTTTCTATGAAATGCAAACAAGGGAGCCAACTTTAGGTGTTCAAAAGGCTAAGCAGCTCTGTGTTTAAATGCAGGTCAGAGCAGCAAATGCAGTCTTGCCCATGGGCTGTCACTCAGTTTTACACATCCTTCTTTCTTTTTTTTTTTTTCCCCTTTCCTCCTCCAGATATAACTAGAGCTTGCTGCTTTCATAGGAATTTTTGGCTGGACTATCTTTAGTCTAAATTTATCTTTTTCAATACCTGCTATATGCTACCTTCGGCTTGCACAATTAACCACCCAACGCCAGCAGCAAAGAACACATTCTTGGCTTTGAGAAGCTTCCCCACAGTCCTCTGGGCTGACAAGAATAGGTCAATTCTCTGCTATTGAAATGTCCTTGTTTTCTTTCCTTATTTTTTTCTTTTCTTTTTCCTTTATCCTTTTTCTTCCTTTTCTCTCCCATGATTTTTTTTTTTCTGGTACATTTCCAAATCTCAAGATTTGAAGGGACGGCAAATAGGACCTTTCTGTTTTCTTGGAAAGCCCCCGAGCCAGTCTGACCTCCATCACCCTGAAGGACAGAGGAGCAAAGTCCAGCTCTAAATGATGTAGCCTTTAGCAGCCCTCAGAATATCTCTTCACCTGGGTGGGAAGGATCCTTGTGTTCTAGCGAGGTGACAGTTACCTGGCCTATTGTTCACGTGTCCCCATGGCTCCGTTTATATGTGAAAAATATCTGCCCCTATATTTTGCAAATGTTTATGAGCCTAAACATTTGCCCCTAAAGAGATTGGAAAATAGCCTCCTTCATTTTCAGCCCAGCGCTGCCACGATCATGAGAGAGTTCAATAGCAGTGCTAACTTTTTATTTAATAATATTGATTTTATCATTTTTACTACTTACAATGGGGATTGGTAGGCTGATAGTTATTTGACCTCCCTTTGTGCATGGCTGTGGAGTGCTTCGTGAAAGCTATTGACATATATCTCTCTTCCCCCACTCCTCTTCCAGTGGCCCATCTCGGCAAATAATATTGAGATGCAGTAACTGTTCCTGGTATTGATTTCAGATTGTGTTCATCACACCCTTCCCGGGGCCAGGCAAAGAGCAGCAGCCCCAGTTCTGTAAACCCTTGACTGCTGCAGGCTGGAGTATCATTTCCATCTCCCCAGCAAGAATATCAACCATATATGTTTCAAAAAAAAAAATTTACCCAGAAAAATGAAAGCATGTTTTGATCTTGATTATTTTTTACGCATACATCATTAAACTGATCTCTTCAGTTTTATGTTGGGCTTTCTCTGTATTATTTTTTTTTTTTTAAGGAATACTAGGAGATCTGTGGTTCCCTGAGCTGAGAGCAGGAACTCTGATTACATTTTAAGCTTCTGGGATTCAGAGTTTGGCACACTCAGACAGACCAAGGGCCTCTTTGACCTTCGGTTCTCAGCCAGCTGGGGCCCTTCTCACCACCTGGGCCTAAAAAAAAAGTTCCAGGTTTTGCCTTCATGGAGTCAGTTGAGATGGCAGCACATTTATAAGAACCCGAGGTTTAACATTCAGGGAGCAGCCAGCCTAATCCAGTGATTATAATCACGTTTATCCATGGGAAGGATACAAGGCATAGTCTGGGTGGATTTGCATACTCATTGAGAAAAATACCAAGCACAGAGCTAATTACACTGGAATCCTAAGTTTTGTAGCCCCCCCACCCCCCAAAAAAAGGCAGTAGAGAATCTGCATCAAGAGTGACTATATCTAGGTGATAGCACTGCAAGTTATTTTTGTCTTTTTTGGGCATTTCTACATTTTCTACATTTTCTTTTGTCGTTAGGAAAAAAAAAAACACTCAGAGGTGTTATTTTTGAAAATGGAGTGGTTAGCAGGATTGGACCTCTCCAGAAGATCCCTGACCACCAAAGTGAATGCATTAGCCGAGGTGGAGATTGACCCACTGCTGTACTAATCTCTGCTCTGAGAGAAGCAGGACAGACATTGCTCCTGTCACAGTGCACCTGCTAGTTCTTGGTTTGTGAAGCCCCTGGGAATTGCGCTAGAGTTCGCCACTGAAGCAGAAGTGCAAAAACTGTTAGGAAGGAGGGCTTTGGAATCAGACAGGCCTGGGTTTGATCCTCGGTTCTTTCTTTTACCAGCCATGACTTTTGAGCAAGTGACTTAACGTTCTCTACCTCAGTCTGCTCGTCTGGAAAATGGGTTATTGAGAGCATTAAATGACACAGTACACGTAAGCTTATAGCATACTGCCTGGCCTCTAGTAAGCAGTCTGTAAATGGTAATTTGCATTGCTGGCATCTGTATAGCAATTTCCTCATCAAACCGGAGCCATAATGGGAATTAGCATAGTCGCGGTCTACAGAATGGTGATTTTTTTTTTTCCTCCATAAGCCCAACTGGGACTCAATTAAGATCTATCCAGTGTCTAATACATGTCAGATTTCCAGGACAAACCGGATTCCGTACAGCACTCTTTGATGAAAGGCGATTCCTTTTTAGCTGTGTATCTAAACGACAGTCCAGCTTCATATTTTTGTGAGGATTTTTTAGAGAAAGAAATGTCTCTATCAGGAAAAGAAGTTGCAGGTCTTCAGTTAAAGTTCTGCAAATACGATGAGCTTGCAGACGGTGGGCCGCCTCCCTCCACCAAACCCGGGCACACGCCCTAAGCACGCACATCCCCTCCTCTCTCCAACAACAATTGAGCCAGGGCGACGCTACAAGATGTGGTGGGAGCCTGTCGAATATTGCCTCCTTTCTGTGGCAGAGCCGGGTTTGCTAGGCCCGAGCATTTTCCATCTGTGTGGTCGGCAGCACTTGCCGGTACGTCGGGTGGCGTCGGCTGCTCCCCTGCAGGCAGGCATCTTCAGGCCTGAAAGCCCAGCATAGAAAGCAGCTAAATTAGAGCCTTTACACAGTTGCTGGAACCGGCTTAATGAGAGACAGCGAACATTTTGCAGGCTACTGAACTTCTGAAATGTGACAATCCAAGCAAATGAAATCATGGTACCTTTCATTGTACTTTAATTGGACTCAAACTTGGCACGAGGGGCCGCCGAAAGCCGCACTCAAGGAGACAGACAGGAGTTGTACGACAACTCGGGCGGCCCGCACAGCCCATCCTACAGCTGTCCGAGGCCACGCCGCGCCCCGGCCCGGCCCTCGCGGTCAAGAGGGAGCGAACCGCCGTGCGTAGAAGCGGAGACGAGAAGGCAGGCCCGGGCCTGGCGTGGTGAATGGCAGACCTGTCACCCCGAGTTTCGCACTTGAAATAACTCGGCCTCCCGGCAGCCGGTACAGGCCAATTTATTTTAAAGAGGCGAAAGAGGAGCGAAACAAACTTAGACCCTCTCTTCTGCCTGTTAGGGTGTCAAGATATCAGCGTCAAGGAGCCCTCTCGGCAGAAGGGTGAGGGTGAGTTGAGCATAAACACGAACAAGCAGAGAAATGAGCCTGGGCCTCCCGTTGAGCGAAGCGAAATGGGAATCCCGGTCGAGTAACCCAAAAAGCGGGGAAATTGCCAGAGCTGTCAGGAAGGGGACCAAAATCCTGTCAAGCAACAGTAAAGGGAAGGGGAATTGAGTGAGGGAAAGGCACATTTTGAGAGGGGGGCATGACGCGAAGACGTAGATCGTTTTAGGAGGGGCACCGTCCAGAGCCAGGAGGCCCTGGAGAGTTCGGAAGGGGAGCTCGGCTTTCCCGTGGCGCTTGTGCATCTTTTGAGTTCCCCGAGTTGAGATGGACGATGGAATCTCAGCCTTTTCTGGTCTGACCATCCCACCTGCCACTTGAGTCCACGTCCACTGTTGTTATGGCTCCGGGTTTAGCCAGGAAGGCTAGGAGAGTGGACAAATTGGGTGCCTGCATGTTACGGGCCACCCTGGACATTGATTTTTGAAGGTTCATTAGATAAATGCTGACATCACAGATTGATGTCTCTTTAAACCAGTACCTAGCGCAGGACCATCGAGGGAATCAAAAATATTGATGTAACATGTTTGAGCAGAAGGCTCACTGGAGACTTCCTCCTGCCTAAATGGGATCCATCAATTTAGGCTTTCTTTAATTATTCTAATTTCTGTGCACCGCATCCAGAGGGGAGTCCATCTGCAGAACTGGTTTTTATGGGGAACGCTGCTCCCACTTTAGGGGCACTGGAAGGCCAGACAGGGGGCGCACATCTATTTTTCATCGTTGTTGGAGCCGCTGTTTAGTAATTAAAATTTTTGATCATAGCCTAATTTTCCCATACAGTGTGGCCATGGAATTGACAAGGGACTGATTAATGGGCCGACCCTGGGGCCAGGAGGCTGCTAGGTTGTTCTCCTGTGGAAGGCATGCTGGCAAAATAAAGTTGATGGTTTTGTTTGTGTTTAACCCTTCACCTTGGCACTATCAATACATTGAAGACATCATTTGTATCTGCAAGTGTTTCTTTAATTAAGACCTTCTAAAAATCTTTCCTATTGATTCATTCCATTATCCTATTGATTAACTGCAGTGGATCATGTACTTGGTCTTCAGTGGAAGGCAACAGTCTCGGCCGTCTGTCATGACTACAGATGCAGACCACAGGCAGCTAGCATCCAGCGCCCAGGGCTGGCAGGAGTGTCTTGCGTTCTAATGAGGCGTCGGCAGTGGCTCAGTGGGGCTCGCTGAACACCACCGAGAAAGCCAGTTGTCTCCTGCTGGAGGGGTGGCCAAGCATAAAGCATTCCTTGCAGTTATTTATACTGTAGCCGCTTAGCGAGCAGTATGCAGAGATGAGGTGGGGGGTACTGGCAGGCTTGTGTGGGGGATGGAGAAGGACGATTCTGCTCTGCATCTGAATTTGGAAATCTAGAGCTTTGAAAAACAAAAGCAAACTCAAAAATCTAGACACCAGGCTTGGTTCCAGACAGGCTGTCCATCTTCCTTTGCCCAGGCTCTAGCTTCGCCCCCGCCCTTAGTTAAACAACCTGGCTACAGGTTGTTTATTGGACTGGCTACAGGTGCCACAGTGGGCTTCCGGTTTTAGAGGAGCTCCCCTCTGCCCTGTTCAGAAGGAAGAGGTGATCACTTTTGTACTTTCTGCTGTTGGCTTGGATCTAAGTCCTCCCCTGGTATTAAAAATCAAGAAACCAATGGCTAAATTAGCTCGTACGCTTTGTGTTTTAAAATATTCCTTAATATTGGTAGTCACAAAGAATTATCCTGGCTGGGGTTTGCAGACAGAAGGAATTTGGTATTCTGGGATATGCAAAATTACACGAGGTAATGCACTCACACACGAGTGGAAAGCACTCAGCACATAGTAGGTGCTCAATGCATCAGTAATTTTTGGACCTGCCAAAAATTCCTTTTTTCTCCCTCCCGTACACATCCCATTGCACCCCCCATGCATTTATCCTTCAAACAGACCAGAGCAGATGCCCCTCTCAAGAGTCAGGATGCCTCATAACCCAAATGGAATCCAGTAGAAAAGAAAAAACGTGAAGCAGGGATGCTGGACAGGAGACAGATTAAGTTAAGAGAGTAAGATGACTCTGTTCTGACTCTTTAGGAAGCAGATGACTTAATTTTTACTTGCAGAATGAGAAGTCCTAAGACTTTGAAGCATCTCACCTCAACAAGGTCATAATGGTCTTCATTTTCATGGTCAGGCTTGGCCCTGGGTTTTCAGTAATGCGTGTGGTCCCTGAGCTCATGCCAGTGGCTTCTTTGTCTGTGAGAAAGGAAGCAGGAAGTACCCCCTGTGTGTGTTTGGGGGTTGAGAAGGTGGGAGTGGGAAAGCTGGTGGTTGCCAGGAGGAACTCTTTTTTTTTTTTAATATGAATATTTAAAATAAAAATTTCCACATTTATAGAATTTTAAAAATCAAAATCAAGTGCAAATTCATGGCTGATTTGTGTTTCTCCTAATGGCTGATATTAATAGCCAGTTGTTTGTGCCAAACCAAATTGCTCAGTTTCCCTTGGCACCAAATGTCATGTTTTGGGCGTCCTACATTCTGTCCAGTGGGTTAACATTGTATAATGAACGAACTGTTTTCTCAGGCCAGGAACCTGACCATCCTAACTGCCAGTTCTGCTCTTGTAAACTTTTGTAAATGCCTTATTTCCACATTGCTGTAAAATTTATCATTGTGTAGATACTCCACACTCTTCTCCAAATAAAGCAGAAACTTACTTAGATCTACAAGTACTTTTCATAAAGTAAATTATTTAGAAAATATGGTAACATTTTTAAGACTCAATACTTCTGAATTTGCTTGTTCAATGAGCATGTTTTAAATTAAAATATTTTATCTGTGCTAATTAAAATACTTTCCTGAAAATTCAGAGAAGTACAAAACAAAAGAAAAACCTCCTTTAGTCCCACCACCTCGAGATAACCACTAAGAATGTTTCAGTGTGCTGTCTTCCAAGTTTTATTCAGTGCATTCATATGTACGGACATATATTTTAAAGCACAATTCGAGCCATGGTATTTTATAACCTGCCTTTTTTCACTTACTATATCACAAGCAGTTTTTCATCTCTTTAACCTAATTCCTCGGGAACAGGATTGTTAATAGAAACTTGTGTAAATACACCATCTTTGCTTAATTTTTCTCCTACTGTTGGACATTTAGGTTGTTTTCCTCTTTTTCCCTTATCATATGAAATGCTGGGATGAATATCCTTGGCTGAAAATTTTGCGTGAATATTTATCACCTTAGGATAAATTCCTAGAAATTGAATTACTGGGTCAAAGGATCTGCACATTTTTAAGGCTTCTGACACATATTACCAAAATGTTCTTCCAAAAGGTTTAACCAATTATATAGTCTCCCCCAGCAGCCTGTGAGCACGCCTGTTTTCCTCTACCTTCACCCATGCTGAAAACTGTGTATATGTGTGTGTGCATGCGTGTACGTGTGTGTGTGTGTGTGTGTGTGTGAACTGTTTCAGTTTCATAGATGAGGACATAGATTATTTCCTTGACTTCATTTATGTCATTTTGATTACTAATGAGGCAGAGGTATTTTTTCATATTTAAATAGGTATTTCTGTTTCTTCTCTTGTGAAATATTTATCTATGGTTTTGCCCATTTTTATTGGAATGTTTGGCTTTTTCTAACCGATTTGAAGATTTTTTTTCTTTCCGTCTAAGAATCATAGGCCCTTTTCATTGGTAATCAGATTAGGCTGTTATAATCAGGTTGAATTTTTCAGGTAGACGTTAAGTTATATTTGGAATATCTGCTGATAATGGCAATATCATTAGTGTACTTTTTACTTTTTAAGAAAGAGCTAGTTTTGCTCTGATAAAGAAGATATATGAAAAAGAATCTGACAGTGTCAATCCAGCTTTGAGTTAACTATCCCAGGACACTACCAGCATTTTATTACAGTTGTCAAAAAAAAAAAAAAGAAACCAACAATTTTATTGTTTTGATTATTGAGATCCAGCCACAGATCAACTGAGCAATTAAAATCTCTAAATAACATTCTCTGAATTGTCAAACAAAGGATTAGTTCCCAGCGGAAAGGACTTTTTTAAAGAAGATAGTTGTCTCTATAATGTCTGTGCCAGTAAATGGTTGCACTAATTGGAATATACAGAAATATTTTACCAGTTTAACAATGCATGACATCCTAATAAGATTGTGATGACAAGCTTTTCTTTTTATGAAAGGTGATGTTACTGCATGCTTCTAATATACATGGGCTCATGTGTCTTTTTATGACATGCTATAAATGAAATTTTTAGGAGAAATTAATCTGCTTTACTAGATCTTTCCTATATATGAAATTATTTATTAAAAGCAGGACAACAGAATCTTGATTTCTGTTGTTTTTATTTAAGTACTTGGAATAATATATTTTAAGGAATCTTGGAATTGAATAGAAAGGGATCACAATTAAATGCATATTAAACTGCTCACTCCAAATCCCACTAATCTGCCACGAGAATGTGTGAAGCCAGGTTCCCCGTCTTCCCCTAGCTCAGGTGGCTGTCTGAGTGCAGGCTTGGGACAGTTAATGACAATCTTCCAAGACAAGCAGGACTTAACATCAATATCCCTCTCCCTGATAATCTATATACTCTGGAGGTGGTGAGCTCTGGCAGGGTTTTGATGATTTTATGATGGCTTGTGTATATTTACAGTGTGTTTAAAATACTCTTTTTAATTATCATTTGAGTGACAAAGCTTAATCTTTCGATCTTTATCTGCACCTCCTGCTGATGTGTGTTTGTTAGGTAACTAAAAAGCGGAAATTTAGCAAAGCCAGAGCTTTATGCGAGTAATAAGGCTGAGGAGTCAATAGATGATTAACCCGCCTTTCTCCTCTTCATGAGAATAAAGGAGTCACTTTATAAAAATCTTTGAAGGTGGCCCAGATTTTTCAAAGCAGCATCCTAGAAACATATAATAGCTACACAGAAATGAGGAACATTTGAACTGCACAAAGCAAGCATGTATGGTAAAGAATATCAGAACATTTGAATACCATTTTCAAACACACTGGTATAACTGTTGATATTCTATGACATAGACTTATCTGTTTCTGCATGTATACACACATTTGTGTATATATATATATACATATACACACATAATGTATGCAGTATATATATTATATACATATAAATTATCATGTGGAGTTAAAAGCCTGTGTGATTGGATATTGATATTTTGTTAGATTTTAGGGGCTAAATAAATAGGATACAACCATTATTTAGCCTATCAGAGCCACACCTTAAAATGCCTCCTTGGTATTATTTCGTTTGAAACAGGATGAAAGGCTAGGATTATTATTCCTTGCTGCAAATAAGTAAAGGCATGTGTGTTAATAATGGATACTAAGGATTTAGAATTAAATATTGAAACTCTGTTTTGATTTTCCAGAATGATGAGCCACAACCACTACTCTTTTCGAAAGCCCTTGTTTCTTATAACAATAGGCCAAAATTTTAAGCAAAGGCAGAGGGAAACAATTTCAGTTAACCAGTCTATGTGCTTATTGACATATGTGATTAACTGATAAAGTTATGAGCATCATCATCGTTATGTATAAAGGAACTCCAGGCTGCCTAAGACTCCCCTCAAAGAAATCTTAAAATCAGGGATTGATTTGCAGATTTAGTAGGATATTAAAAGCTGATGTTGTGCCTGAATAAGATAAGCATTCTATATTAGACTGTACTGGAGAAGGCACTCACGTGGCCAGATGATTTTATTGACATCTCAGAACTAAGGGCCATAAATTCTGCTATCAGGCAACATACTGTCCTAAGAAATGGACATCTCTAATGCTGAAGCTGCCTTTGGTGGCCCCATAGACACAGCATGGAGTCTAATAAAGCATTAAACCCCAGAACAACCCCAACACCTAACAGAGCTATCACCTGTTTTAGCCTTGATACTGGTCAGCTTGACTGCCATTAGTAAATCATCCATTCTTTTGAGCAGTTTTTCTCTAGCATCAAGTAAGACTAAGTATGCATCCCTAGTCACCTTGCCCACCAAACTACTAACATCAAGATGATGCTTTTCCTAGAATTGCTCCTGTGAAACCTAGGCAACAGTAGGACAATGTAGAGTTTGTGCCAAGAGGCCAGCGCTACTGGAAAGAAAGCTTACTGAGTCCCCTTCCATCAAGCAGGCAAGTGTTCACATCCAGAGAAATCATCAAAGACAGAGGATGGTATCTGAAAAAAAGCAGTGGGCAAGGGTGCAGGTAGGCAAGAGGTTTGGTGTGGGGAGCTGAGTCCTCAGGAAGAGGCAAGCAAGGTCTGGAGGCCAGAATGGTAGGCGGTTGGATCAAGAGTCCAGATTAGTGGATTTGGGAGAAGAAGATCAAAGACTCAGACCAAAGTTCTGGGCCAAACGGGGTCAGGAAACCAGACCAAAATGTCTTAACAATAAAACGCCGAAATCAAATGAAGAGATAGGCAGTGATGTACCAAGGGTGGGCAGTGGGAATGGTCCACCCAGCTCTCCCTCTCTCCACTCCATGCTGGCAATAAAGGCTGCATTGTCTGTAGAAGATCTAAAAACAATAATAAAACTAACAAGAATCAGTCTGCTTTTCATTATCACCATTTTCTGTCAGTTCTAAAGAACACCCGTGATAGAAGACTTCTCTCTACAAAACTCTTGTTGATCTCATTTCTACACAATTTCTGAATTACTTGTGAAGTTTTCTAATACATACACATTTCCAATATATATTTCTAATATATATTACATATATGTGGGCTTTAAATTAGCACCTTTTTAAAAAGATTTATTTATTTATTAGAGAAAGTGAGTGTGTGTGTATGAGTAGTGGGAGAGGGAGAGAAAGAATCTCAAGCAGAAACCCCGCTGAGCCTGGAGGCTGTCACAGGGCTGTCTCATGACCCTGAGATCATGACTTAAGCCAAAACCAAGAGGTGGATGCTCAACCAACTGAGCCACCCAGGTGCCTCAAATTAGCACATTTTAAATAACCTGTCCTTTAATGAACATAGTATTCTACATAGACATTAATTCAGAGGATTCTCAATTATAGCATCAGCAACTGACGTGCAAAGACTCAGCTGTGCCTATCCATTTCAGAGTAGGTTCATTGCCATTTGGAATTGTTTGAGCTCTTCTCATTTAATTTATGTCTTCAACGACTATGGCGCCACATCATCCTGCATCTAAACAGTAGATTGAAAATGACTGATGATAGGCAGCGATTAAGACAAAGAAACCACAGTTGGGGATCCCTCGACTCTCATACCATGTGACCACTGAAGTTTATATTTTTGTTTAAAACAGTGAACCAGTTTACAGACTATCTGGGTAATAATTTGGTAAATGAAAACTTAATTCTGTGCACACAGCCTTTGGCTGAATTTGAATATTTTTCAGTTGAGATGTATTTTTTCGTTGTTAATTACTTATTTGAAACTAAAGAATGAATCAAGACAATAATTACTACTGAGTATTATATGATTGTTACTGAGAATAATTTCATTCTATTAGAGGAGAAGGGCCTAATAAATGATGTTCTTCAGCTGTCAGATATGCTAAGTACGTCCCTGGAGATGGGGGAGTGTTCACAAGTGTATTCAGCGTCTGCTAACACAATCCCTGATAATAAGGAGATACAGTCACAAGATGGGCCAAACCAAGAATGAAGCTTGATTCTGAGCTTTATAATCTGATATCTCTCTACAATTATCTGGGTCTGAACTGGCCTCAAAGTAAAGACAGAAGAAAATATGTAAGTAAACGTGCTGAGAGAGCGAAAACAAATGATGGCCAGACTAGTTGTTGATGATCACCCTGGGGAGAGAGCACGTAGATGCCACCCAAGTAACTGCTGTGGAGTGAGGTAACTCATGAGGCAATACTCAAGCAACCCCAAGGCCCTTCTGAACTAAAACTTCAGAAAGCAGAATGGCAGAATTGTGGAAGGAACCAGAGAGACAACTAGCGGATGGCTAATGATGACAGAAATGGGCTGGCTCTTCTACAGCCAACGGACCAGAGCAGGACCTGATAATACAGATGGATGAAGCAGGCAAGCATGGAGAGGTGAGATTTGTTTCAAACTGGAGCATGTGTGTCCCACCCAAAGGGTGCAGCCATTACTCAGCTCTGGCCAATTATCATTGTGGGGGATTATTGGCCAAATAAGCAGATCTTCCTGTTTCTCAAGCAAAGACAGAAATATGTATTTTTGACTCAAATCTCTTCATTTCCATTTCTTTTCTTTTTCTCAAAAAAACTAATTCACATTTTTAAAAAAATTACAAAAGCCATACCATTTGGGCCAAAATAAATGTGAGCTAAAGGTGGCCTCTGAGCCACCATTTTGTACCATCTGTACCAGAACCTGACACTGTTTCTGGTGGCTGTCACTACCAACCATAGGATGGTTTTCATGCTTTGAAATACTAGAGAGAGCTAATCATCATGCTTATAAGAATAATAGAGGCATTCCTGACTGTTAAAGACAGTGACAGAATGACTGTCACAAAACAGTCACAGCTTGTAGTCCCCAAATGCCAGGGAAGATACTACACTCATAATAAAGGCTGTCATTGATGGAGCTAGTTGTTAGGTGCCAGACTTTGTGCTGTGTCTCACTGGGTCCTCACAGCATCTCTGTGAAATAGATATGTGTAGCCCTGTTTAGAGATAAGGACACTTAGCATGATTTTGTACTTTTCCCAAGGTCCGTCACAAGTCAAGACTCCAGCCTAAGCCTCTATTGGATTTCAAGGCTCAGGATCTCAGCTACTGAGGCTCAGCTGCCAATGGCCACATGAAGAAGCCAGAGCAGGGTTGGTTGCCTTGACTGTCAGTCTGAAGGGCCCACTGCCCAAGAACCTTGGTGACTTCCCCAGCAACACAAATAGACTCCTTAGGTGGTTTGGGGGACCTAGTGGGTAATTGTTGTATGAACACCTAAGTTTGCCATTCTCCTGGTCCTGTTAAAGAGCATTCTCTTGAGCAAACCCATGGGAAAGGGGACTGCCTTATGTACAGTTTGGCCTGAAGCACTTGTGCTGATGTTCTCCTGGAAGAGTATACTTTGACTTATGCATTGCTTGCTTAATAGACCACAAAAGTCAACATCCCGCTGGAAGAACAGCTCGTGCTTGGAGGCGTCATGGGCTCCAAAAGATCCTGTTGAGGCAGGATGTTGTATGAAACCCACAAGTAGAGCAAAAACCTCATGTCTCCTAATTACAATTTAATATTTTAAAAAGCTTCAGAGACCACCTCTGTGCTTTCTACCAAAAAAGGAACTGGGATTTTTCCCCCCTTTTGGCTTTTTGGACCTAGAAGCACAGCGTGCAGGTGTGTGTGTGTGTGTGTGTGTGTGTGTGTGTGTGTTTAACAGAAGAATGTGTCTCTTGTCCTGGGGAATAGTAAGGCTACAAAGCAGGTGAAGCCCACTTGTAGAGGGGAGGGGAGTTGACTGATAAGTTAGTGTACATTGGGAAGAGACACAGTACAGCTTGTATGTATCTCACCCCTACCTCCCCTAGCCCACTTCCCAAAGTGGGCAATTAGGTCATCTTCTTACAATGTCCTCATTCCATTTTCCTCGAACCCTCTGGCAGGTCCCCAATTTCTCTTATCCTCCAGCCCAGTCTGGGGTTGGACTTGTGTGAGTGGCTAAGCCAGCCATGTAGGTATTGGCATGGCAGACACAGAAATGAAATCCAATCAGACACCCAATCAGGACACATTCTTGAGTGGCTGTGGGGTTCCAGAGTGGCCAATAGATTCCCACTGGCTGCCTGGACAGTATATCTTAGCAAGTACCGGCCATGTCCAGTCCATGCCAAGCCCCTGTGTCAGTGGCCAAAGAGGAATTCAATTCGAACCAAAAATAACAAGCACTATAAATTATTAAATGTCCCCCAAACACTGTGGCATTGTTCGGAGATTGTGGCATGCATAGGATAGTAGGAGGCATCTAATCAGAAACTCAAAATGAACAGCCTCGCAGAACAGATGGGCAAACTCTGTGGATTTCCTTCCTTCTGAGAGGAGGGGCCATTATTTAAATTTATATACAGTGGAAGCCACTGGAACCCCATCCTGATGATTAAATCTGGATGATCACAACACCCAGATGCATTAAACAGTGACCTTCTCAAGTCAGATGTGAGCAGAGATGCCACATGGCCCTGGCCAAGGACGTAGAGTTCATTCACTAGGCATTTCAGTTTTGATGCTATGTCGGTAGACAGCAGAAAAGCAGACTGATTTCCACCAGCTTCTACTTGTTCTTTCAGACAAGGGACGTTAACTCTTCTATCTCAGTTAACCTCCACCCCATTCCACCCCACCTCACCCCTTTTGTTTATCTGAGAAATTACTTCATATTCTTCTACCTAAATAATCATGGAAGAGCATAAAAATGGTGGAATATTGAGGAAAGGGACATGGCCAATAAGTAATACAGTCCGAAAAGGGCAGGGTCTCCACGCTGTCTACTCCTTTCAGTAAAACCTGTAAAAAAAAAAAAAAAGCAGACCGCCCAATGCATCAAACAGTTTGGATCTCACTTCCACTTAATTCTTACACCAGAAACCGGGAACTTAGGAGCAGCTCTGTGTGTTGGGAAACCAACATTGCCACCAGGCCCAAAGTTTTGTGTAGGAAACCTGACCACTAAGATTTGACCATACTGACTGACACCCGGGGCTCAGGATGTCCAGTCTAGAATTCTACCTTTGGTCAAGGTATTAGAGATTCAGAGTATATACTCCAAATGTCCTTAACATCACCTTCAGAGGAGCAGTGGGTCCCTCATTCTGTTAATTTATTATACTCTTGGACTTAGGCAGAAGAGAGCCTTATCACTCCAGAGTTTGGTGATAGTCCAGACAGAAGAATTTTGAATAGATTTAACAAAGATAGGGACCCATCTTTTTTTCTCATACAGTTTCAGGAATCCTTAAAAACCCATTTCTCACAATAAGCAAATTTTAGTTTAAAAATCTTTATGAGAAAAAAAATCTTTTTGAGATAAGAGGGATCGTTCTTCATGGCCTCTATTCAGGTTCGAAGAGCCCTTTTGGTTGCGTAGGACAAAAGAAAACCTGTAAAAATAAACTTTACAAGAAAGGAGAAAGGGCTGCAGTTTGGGTTTGGTTGGTTTGTGTTTTCATTCAGTTTGCCTTTTTAGACTCTGAGCGGAAAACAGAACACGTCACATATATATTTTTTTTCTTAATTGTAAGAAGTAAATACTCTGAAATGTATTTTTTTAAATTGCGATTATATTACAGCAGTTTCTATGTACCATAGATTAGATTTTTATTAAGGGTTTTATTAAATAACTGGTGTTTCACCAACATCTAATTAAATCTTCTATCTAAATTGAACAGAAAATTATGGGCGAAAAGAAAGCATTTGTAGCAGACTTTATTACAGATAAGACTATTATTTGTTCATCTTAAGAATTTGAGATCAAATTTACAAGCAGCATCCTCATCAAATTTCTTTTCTGGGCTGCTGAGCCTGGCCCCTTGAAAGCAGCCCATTATCTCCACCCCCCCCCCCTTTTATTATAGTGTCCTGGTTGTTGGCAACATGCCCGCTGTTTAAGGTTACTTTCATTAATTAACCGAAAGTTAATTTCTTTGCAAGCAAAATCTCTGATCTCATTATGTTGTCTTTAAAGCTGAAAGATTCAGGTTTTCTGGTCTCCTTTGATGGCACAATAAAAAGCATGCTCTTTATCTTAAGGGAAACTGTCTCCAGGGTTTAATTTAATAGTCCTTGAAATAGTTACAGCACAGCCAGGCGGACTACAATCATATGCCAGTTCTAGAAAACCTTGGCTTTGTCATGGTTAGAGAGCCTGATGACTGGTACAGATGTGGACCACAAGGCACCCGTATCCAAGAAGTTCTGCATTTTACCCCTTTAAGTCTCCTATTTGCACTCCCCAGTATATATCCTGAGAATAGAACAAACACCACCGCCAGTGTTCCTTCCAAAGCGTGCCACTGTCCAGCCATCTTTTTCTCTGGAGCTTCAGGGGTTTTGTGGCATTGACATTCCAACTGTTTGCTTTTGCTGCATGTGGTAAGGTGTCTTTCATTCCTCCGGTGGGAACGAGGCAGCATGGGTGCTCCAGAGAGTTTTGAGTAGTAGTCCAGAGCCTGGCAGGAACGGGATTTGAATTCAGTCTTCTTTTTGTCCTTGGACAAGTTATTAAACCTCTCTTTCTAAACCTACAGTTTTCCTATCAGTGAACTTGAAATAATTATGTAGAGTTGAGAAAATTAAATAAGTTAACAGGTCCATACCAGCCAGGTACTGAGCAAATGTGAGTCTTCTTCCCTTGTTCGTGTCTCTACCAGCTATAAGTGTGTTTCTAGATTTGGGGTTCATTCTGACATTTGGGGGCTGGCCTCCAGATTGCTATACCAATAGGAGCCATTTGGGGAGATTGTCAGACTCCATGGAGCATGTGTGCTGTAGGTTCAATCAGCAGGCTCCGTATGGCCCCAAAGCTCTTTTATAGACGTGGGGACAAGAAAAGTGTGTTCTCTTTGTCTCTCTGAGTTAATTTCATCCTCATGGATGAAATCTAGTTGCTTTCTGGAGCATTAAATTCAGCAAGTTGAGAGGGGCCTAAATGTCTTTTCAGAGCCACCAGGTATAGGTCAGACAGAGGGGACAGAACTCATCAGGTAGCTCAAGTCTCAAGAGCCATCCAGATACACGGAGAAGCTATTTGTATCCCACTGAGTCCAGCGCCGCCGCACACAGCACTGAGATTTACAGAGTCTGGCGGGGAGGGCTGCCAAAAGTGGGTAATGGCATGACCCGACATGCTGCTTCAGAAGCCTGGGAGACTGGGTCTTTGCCATTTGCATACGTCACCTGTACCAATTCCTAATGAAGGATGCAATTGACTCAACTCAAGCAGGTCAAAGTTACTTAGGCAGAAAATCCCAGGTCTTGGGAAGAAAAGTCATGTGCCTCTTGGGCCTGTGGCAGGAGTCAAAGGTCCAAGGTAATGTATTGGCAAAGATCCTGTCCGCTTTGGTGCCTTACTTCACTGCTCCCCCATGCTTTTAGGCAGAAATATTGTCAATGCTATTGATTAGTTGATCTGATAATCCAGCAGGCTCCCTGATGTGTTAAATTTCCTACTTTGGGATGACTCTAAGTATGGGCAGCGTGTATGCTTCAGTTGGGGGGGACTCTCAGTGGACCTTGCTTAGACACTGCTTCCACAGTGAAATTGCTTGAGGCTTGACAATTCCAATTATTCTTTTGGCTGTCACATTTAACCCTTCCCAAGACAGTTTTTCCCTCATTATCCATATTTTCTAGCCTTACTTTAGAGTTGGAAAAAACACTTTGTCTTCTGCATTGGGCCTCCAGGGTCCCTTGGTTTATTATCATATATTACATTGATGTGTTTAGATTTTTATTTCTTCATTTTCTTTTTCTCTTGTGGGCATGCTCCATCCTCCGCATCTTCCCCTCCATTGCATACCCTCCATGGCACAAGTCATATTGACTTTTATCTCTGTCTTCTGTGGATCTTCACACATTCCATCAGCCCTATCCTTCATTTGAAAAGCACACAGCAAGTCTATGAAGGGTTATGTAATTCACAAATAGGTTGGCATCCAAAGGGTGACCTTGGGTGAGGACAGTGGAGTTTTCTAGAAGGAGGGTAGCAAAGCTAAGTAAGCTGACACCACATTGTCCAAGATTGTTTCTAATTATTTAGACACTAGTCTGGAGTAGCTAGGGACTTAAATACCGTCTGGCATATCTTTCTTTGGTTGTTGGTTTTTCATCCCACCCTCTGTCTGGCTTCCATCTTCAAGCTCTTCCACTCTGTCAAAGGGCATGAAGGTACCCCGGGAAATCCAGACTGCCACTTGGAGAAATCATGCCTTCAGCCATTTGGGTCTACGGTGCCATTTGTTCTACATCCCAGCTTACCAGGCTTGACATCAATTACACTCTCTGCCTTGGTACAAAGAATGTGGGATGACTACCTTAATCCCCTTTGCAAAATAATAATAATAACAGCAACACCAGTAAGGCCTCTAAGCGGAGAATGTTAAGCCTAATTCAGAATTTTTAAAAGTGGAAAATGAATCATAAATACCTGAGAAATGAGGTTCATAATGGAAGCCCCAAGAAGCCCTTTAACCTGGGCAAAATCCTATAACACAATTATAAACAATTTCACACTCGACTGGAGCTGTTATTTGAGCAAAACTAACCATTTTTCTGCATGCACCAAACGAACCACGAGATCCATGTATCCAGCTGCAGAAAAACGTAGGATCACCCGTTCAGTCTGCATGTAATCAGCGTGCTTGATGGCAAGGGCATCGTAGGATCAAAAGAGTTAATAATTGGATCCTGCCCACAGCAACCACACAATTAAGGGCAAGATTAGCAGAGATGAAAAATTTATTGTAAAAATGCAATGTGAGTCTGAAACACAAAATGATTTCACTGAACATTTGTTCTGTTGCCATAATCCTAACGATCAACTCTATTACACTAATAATAGGAGAAAAACTAATTGCAGTGAGGACAGGACAAATCTTTTTTAATCTGCGTTGTCATCCCAACTAAGTCCCAACCCATTTGTATTAACCTTTGCTGACAGAGTCACATGATGGACATAATTTCTTATAATTTACCAGCTATGGATCTAACCTCTCTTCATCAAATATTCATAAAGGCAGGATTCTCAATGATTTTCTGTCTCTCTTCATATTTACAGCTTGTTGTCTTCTTCCTTTTTACAGTAATTTGGACACAATTGAAGTCAAATGGAATTAAAGTTAAATGCCTTTAGCAAGTAAGGTGCCTAAAAGCAAAGCCTTAGGGGAGGGGGTCGTGAACTAAAGGAGGGGGAGCTTGTGTTCCCAAGACTCTTCCCATCTCAGAGGAGTTCAAGCAGGCTTCCCTTCCCCAGAAGGGAAAAATGAACTCAGCCAGAGAATAGGCTCGCCTTGCAAAGAAGTGGCTCTCAGGCCTGTTTTGGGGGAGCGGCGAGGGGTGGGGGAAGCAAGGCAGTATAGGCAGGTGCCAGTGGCTCTGAAGCCGAGCCGAGACTGAGAACTCCAGACCTGCCTCCGTCTTCAGGGCTCACTGGAACCCTCAGCTGCCATGTCCGGGCCCCGTTTGGGCACGTGTACCCGCCAAGGGCCCAAGAAGCGCACAGGGGCTGTCATGGTGGACCAGGAAGTCAGTTGGTACAGCTACCCAGAAAGCAAACCGAAGTATCTGAAGCCATTCTTGAGAGCCCTTTTGGTAGAAAAACATCTGTTTCCACTTTGCCTTTGTGTTGCTTGACAGCTTTTCCTTAAGAGGCGTGTAGCTGAAAGGAGTTGCATAAAGCTTCGGTGTTTCCAGTGAGTATAGTCATGGGCCCTTTATTGTCACTCTCCCCCTCTCAGGGCTCCAGTGTCAGTGGGATGGCAGAAGTTTGGGGAAGGTGAGAGAGACCAGCAAAAGAATCCCCTTTCTCGACGACCGCAGGTCATCCTCAGATGACCCTGCCTTTACTGAAGCAGCACAGAATGTTGGAGGCAGGTTCTCCCTTAAGATGCAAAGGAACCGGGGCACCTGAGTGGCTCAATCGGTTGAGGGTCCAACTCTTGATTTCCGCTCAAGTCTTGATCTTGGGGTCGTAAGATGGAGCCCTGTGTCCCGCTCTGCACCAGACATGAGCCTACTTCAGATGCTTGCTCTAAAAAAAAAAAAAAAAAAGATGCTTGCTCTCCCTATACCCCTCCCTTGGTGCTCCCCCTCACTCACTCTCTCAAATAAATGAATGAATGAATGCAAAGGGACTCTTTTACCTTGTTGACTTCAAAGTCCCGTACTGACCAAGCCAAGAATTTCCTCTTGCAGAGTTCCCAGAATTCTGACTAGTAGAAAGGAAATTAGAACTGAAGGCACTTATATGCTTCGACAACCGATTCACATCCCCATCCCCGGCTCCTAGGTATTTTGTTTTCTTCACCATCAGTTAGCATCTTTATCCATTTTTAATCACACAGGTATACACAAATACAGTTGCTCGATTCAAAAATTAAAACTTTGTAAAAGTGCTCTTAGACCACTAGCCCCAGTCTCTGACCATCTTGCCCTTCTGGGTATTTTTCTGTGCATTTACAGATAGATGGATGTCCTGGGGACAAATATGTATTTTCTTTTGCCGTTTCCATAAGTGGCTATTAGGCCAGGACAAATCAATACCCAACTTGGTTGTGTTACTCAGTACATCATATGTTTGGAAATCTTCCCATATGAGAACACAGAATATAAATCTGTTCTATTCTACTTAATTGTAGCAGAGAAGTCCATAGTGTGGACATAGTTTAGTATCATCCCCACAATGATGGACATTTAGGTTGTTTCCAGTTTTAATTTATAAGCAATTCTGCAAAACATCATTATCTGTTTGGAACCGAGTTAGTTCAAACAGTTATTTCAACAGCATGCTAGCTTTTGCAAATACAGTTTTGAGAATGCTTATATTGACCTGAGAGCTCAAAACACTTTTTAATTTTCTCTACCGAGCCACATTTCTTTTCTCACAGTAAGGACAAAAGCAGTTATGAGGTATTTGACATCCTAAGTGCCCACAAATAAATAGACATTCCAAATGGCAGTGAATTAAATGTTTTTGATAGGGGGAAAAGTGGTAATTGGCTGTCAGAAAGGCCCAAATAAAGCTTGTTTTACAAGGAGAGCATCATCATGGTCGGTTTTTTGTTCCCCGGATTCAGAGGTACAGACGGTCAGACTGTGTTTCCCCAAGCTGCCCTGTATATTGGGGAAAAGCCCTTATTATGATAGCCTTCTCCTGCATGGTATTCCTTTCTTCATTTGCCTATTTGGCTAATGCTTGTGTCGTAAAGGAGTATCACTGATTATGTAAGGGATGGTTTGCCGAGTAGGATACGCACACATGTGTGGTCTTAATAACCCTTTCTTAGTCTCATACAAATGCCACAGAAGGTGTCAGGAAATTCTTTTAACAGATCAGATAATTTTGCCAAAAGATTCAAAGGGTTTTGTGAAAAGATTTACCAGACACCTCAGATATTGCCATTCTTCTGGACGGAAATGGGTAGCTGCTGAGATGGCCACCAGTTCCCTCTGGGTTGGTGGAAGAAATAAGGTATTTATCCAGGCAGATGCATTTGCAGAAGTGCAGAATGAAAACCTCCAATCTGCATAAGTGTAAATTAAAGATTCTAGGCTATTTTCTAAATTGTTCCCATTAGTCACTGTTAGGTTTAGGGAATAACTCAGAGTTGGTTTAACAGTAGTGTCAGGGAGAGGTTGACTTTGGTGAAAACCATCAACTGACTTGAGAATGACATAAACACAAATATTACCCTTCCAGCATACAAGAAGCATTGGGTATCTCATATTCCTTCAACTTTGTTTCATGCTGTTAAGTGACTCAGTCTTTCATCCTATGTTGGGTACTCTTATTATTATCTTATAAAAGGGAAAGTTGAAAAGTTCTCCTCAAAATGAATAAAACCCAAGAAAATAGATAAATTAGCCTTCTTCAAAATTAGAAACATTTTTGTGCATCAAAGAACATTATCAAGAAAGTGAAGACAACCTTCAAAATAAGGACAAAACATTGCAAATCATGTATCTGATAAGATTTAATGTCCAGAATATGTAAAGGGCTCCTAAAACTCAATAACAAATAGGCAATCAAATTTAAAAATGGGCAAAGAGGGGATCCCTGGGTGGCGCAGCGGTTTGGCGCCTGCCTTTGGCCCAGGGCGCGATCCTGGAGATCCAGGATCGAATCCCACGTCGGGCTCCCGGTGCATGGAGCCTGCTTCTCCCTCTGCCTGTGTCTCTGACTCTCTCTCTCTCTCTCTCTCTCTCTCTCTCTCTCTGTGTGTGACTATCATAAATAAATTTAAAAAAAAATGGGCAAAGACCTTGATTAGACATTTCTCCAGAGAAGATATCGAATGGCAAAAAGTAAATGAAAAAGATGCTTAGCATCAGTTATTAGGGAAAGTAAATCAAAACCACAATGACAGACTACTTCAACCTACTAGGATGGCTATACCAAATTTAAAAAAAAATAGTGTTGACAAGGATATGGAGAGGTTGGAACCCTCCTACACTGCTGGTGGAAGTGTAAAATCATGCAGTACCTTTGGAAAACAATCTGACAGTTCCTCAAAAAATAAAATGTAGAATTGCCATATGACCCAGCAATTCCACTCCTAGGTATATATCCAAAAGAAAGTAGGAACTCAAAACAGATATTTGTACACCAGTGTCCTTTGCAGCATTATTCACAACAGCCAAAAGTGAAAACAACACAAGAGTCCATCAGCAGATAAGTAGATAAATAAAAGGTGCTATCTGCATACAGTGAATTATTCAGCCATGAAAAGGAATTAAACTCTAATACATGCTACACCATCGATGAACCTTGAAAACATTACACCAGGTGAAATACAACAGACACAAAAGGACACATATTGTATGGTGAATCCATTTATAGAACTATCTAGAAGAGGCAAATTCATGGAGACAGTAGACGAGAGGTTGTAGCTGCCAGAGAAGGGGGGAATGTGAAGTGATTGCTGAATGGTTATAGGGCCTCTGTTTGAGACGATGGAAGAGTTCAGAAATAGACAGGCCTGATGTTTACACAATGCAATTAATGCCACTACATACTTAAAAATAGTTGAGATGCCAGGTTTTATGTTATATGTATTTTCAGCACAACAAAAAAAAAAGCTAATGGAACCAGATATAGAAGGTAAGCATATTATCTACAGTTACAGAGGTAGCCAGTTAAGGAACTAAAAATACAGAAAACACTACTTTCAGTTATTTGTTGCATAACAAATCACCCCAGAACTAAGAGGCTTAAAATGGCTGCAGTCATTATTTCTCACAGAAGACTCTGGCTTTCTGTGTGTTGACCAGGGCTCAGCGATAGAACGTTCTTCCATGGGCCCCACTAGGGGTCCTGCCTTACTGACGTCAGCAGCTGAAGCTCTGGCTTGCGGGGCCTCTCTCTCTCCAAGTGGCTTCTTTGTGGGGGTCTCTACAGCCGGGATCCAGCCTTCTTGCCCATGACTCCCAAAAGCACAAGAGCGAGAGCTGTCAGGCTTTTCTGAGAAACTGTTGGACTGTCACCAGTGCTGCAGCCAGTTTAAAGCAGGTGACAGGCCAACTGACCCAACGTAGGAGTGACTGTCAGAGGGCTAGTCCACTGGGGCCATGGCTGGAGACTGGTTCCCACAAACACCACTCACACGTGCGCAGAATAAGGGCGAGCCAGGTCTTCATGTACCATTGCAGGAAGCCAACAGATAAATATCTGGAGTTCATAAGTCAAGAAATAGCAGTGTGTGCATCTTAGTTAGAGATATAGAAGGTAACCACCATTAGAAACAAGTCCAGTGGTGGGAGACTCTCTTTCTTCTTTTTTTTATTTTTTAGTAATCTCTATACCCAGCGTGAGGCTTGAACTTATGACCCCGAGACCAAGAGTGCATGTTCTTCCTCCTGAGCCAGCCAGGTGCCCCTAGACGGAGACTCTTGCTTTTACATTATAAAGCTCTCTGTATCATTAGATGTCAGACTGGGAGTGTACATCGTTTCAGAAACATCATAGGGTAGTGGCTTTAGAACATGGCTCTAGGGCCAGAGTGCCTGGGTTCATATCTTGGCCACATCGCTCACAGTCTCTGACCTTGGGCAAGTTACAAAACCACTTATTGCCTCAGTGTTCCCATCTGTAAGATGTTGATAATCCTACCAACTTCAGAGTTATTAGGGTTACTTGGAAAGATGGAGAACCCTATCTGGCACAAAGTAGATCCTTAAATAATGTTTGCTATTAACAGTTATGACGTTAGAAAAGAAAAAGCAGGCAAGCCCACGGTGAATGAAGGTTCCCAAGACCTGAATTCTAGTCTCCCAGCTCTGCCGCAAATGTATTGAGCAAGTCCATTCACCTCGCCTGTAAAGTGAGGACATATGAGATAAGGATGAGCTCCTAAAAGCAGAGGTTTGTCAAATCTGACGTCTGCAAGAGCTAGGCACAGCAGTCAAAACTTACCTTCCTGGGAAAAGGAGAGCCCCCTCCCTCCCTCTTTGGAGAGAGCTTCAGGTTCTTTACGGTTGAACCCATTCCCTCATCTTCTGACTGTACCCACCATGGAGAAATAATTCACGGACTCACTCGCTGCCTGTCCAGAGACCTTTCTCCTGGGAAAGAACTTTATAAATCATTTTAAGTTAGTGGCCATAACTCCCAGGTGCTTGCACGAGACCAACTGGAAAAGGACATTAAGTTGGAACCAATTAAATTGCTTCTAGTCTGCATTTGCTGGCCTCCTGAATGAATCTCTCCCAGAAGGCTGGTCATGTGGTCAACCCTAGGTGAAACTGTAAAGAAGGTAAAATTGGGCTTCCGAGACCCCCACCCCTTCCTCTGTCCCATTTCCCCCCACTCCCCCGGGCGTGCAGAGCTCACATGCTTCTCTGTCACACCAGGAAGCAGCATGATCTCAGCAGTGACTTAAAATATTCTCCTCCTTAGGAACCGTTGCACCGCTAGAAGCCTTCCCCCTATATTGTCCCCACATGCTTGCGAGAACCAATTAATGGTGCACTTTCTGGCCCGGGTCGAGGAGGCCAGAGGAACAACACCGTGCCGTCCTGGTACCGCTCCGTTCACACCACATGGGCCGGCCACCTGCCGACGGCGCTATACATACATACAGCCCTGGCCTCGTAACTTAACCAGTGGCTGCCTTTGGCCACCAGAACCTTCATGAGTCAGTGTCCAGCTAGAAAGTGCAATTTAAATTAGGAACAGCAGGTTTCCCAGGTCCTGTGGTCTCACTCGAGCTAACCTATCAGCTGGCGCTGCAGAGGAAGCATAATGGGCCCTCAGTAAGGTATTCTGTGCTCAGTCCCAGGTGGTCTTGACTACAGAGCCGTCCTTCCAAAAAGTGTAAATTCTAACTTAGCAGTCTGCTGAGAAGCTGGGCTCCCTGGCAGGCCGGGCACGGGGGCAGGAGGTTACAGCGGCTAATCAAGTCCTCGCTGTGCCGTCCCGCTCACCGCCGAGCCCTGGCCCGGTCCCAGCTGACCCCACTCCTGTAATGCTCAGTGAGGAGCCGAACTTCTCCGTTACTCGGCCTGTTTTCGGGAGCTGGAAAGGTGACTTGTAACAGGCCTCTTGTTCCCAGCCTCCTCTATAATGACATTCTGCACAAGCAGATGTCGTCCTTTGATTCCCGATGACCTTCTGAATTTGGGCAAATGAGAAAGCGCCCGGGATCCACAGTGAGGGCCTAAGGGTGTCTTCCTGCACGGAGCCGAGCTCTCGTCGTGTGCCCCCACCCATCCGTGGCTGGGACGTGGCAAGGACGTGGCCTCACTCTGTCCCCCACCGGTAAGAAGGCTTCTTCCTGGAGCCGAGGGGCCATGAGATGAGACGGCCAGTGCCAGCCCGCGCTTGAGTATTTACCAGACGTGACTCCGGGGCTCTGGGGCTGTCTCAGCTTGACAGATGAGAAAATGCTGCCTGAACGCCCTTCCCAAGGTCACCTCACAGGCAAACTGCTGGTGCTGGGAGAATGAGATCACCCAGGCAGCGAAGGAAGAACTGCAGACCCCGCTTTCAGGAGCCCTGAAATGTGAGATGGGGCCACCGCCCGTCTAGGTGGCGGGCGTGTGAGACCATCAGTGATGAGGAGAGAGCGGCTTGTCTCTCTGCCTTTCTCCTCACAGATGCCCAGGTGGGCAAGTTGTGGTTATGATGATTAATTAATAAGCCCACCAGTTAACCCGAAGGCCACTCTGCAACCCCAAAGCAGTCTCTCCGGCAGCTCATCCTTGCATCCCGGGGCTCCAAGGGGCTTCGTGTGCCGGCCATGAAGCTGGCAGCCCAGCAGAAACCAGCTGGGGGACTTCAGAGTGTGCCCTGCCTCCCATTGAAGTGCAATTTTTAAAAACTCCTTTCAAACGGAGGCACTTTAGAAGCAAACCCAGCACCGACTCAGAGGCCTGTTCAGTCTTCCGTGGCTCTCAGCATATAGGATTACCCTGCTTCCTCAGCCTGAATCCACAGCCCCAAGAAGAAAAAGAACAGCATAATTTGGATGTGAGTTGAGTTCTGAAGATACACATCAGGTGAACTTAGGAATACAGGGCGGCTTTGGCGTCGTTTCTTCTTTTCTATTCCATCGCAAAGAGGGGAACAAAGCTTCAAAGCCATTAGGACGATCAGGTTCAGGGTCCTGCTCCCTCCCAGCCCCCAGCGTGGGGGGGGGGGGGTGGCCTGTCAGCCAGGAACAAGTCTTAAGGAGGATATTTTGCTCTATTAAACCAGCACTATGTATGGGTCAAGCAGAGAAGTTGACTCTCATGAGATGACCCAATTCCTAAAGGAATCTGGAGGCTTTCTGCAGGGGACCAGGCCAGAGATCATATCACTGCCCTGCATGAAACCCCTCTGTCCTTTCCCATCTCACTTAGAATAAGATCCCTCTTTACAGTGGCTTCCCAGACCCTGGGCTCTCCTGATCCCATCTCCTCCTTCCCTTCGTCACCCTCCTTCAGCTACAGCAGCCTCCTCGCTGTCCCTTAGAACATGCCTATACTCCCCTAGAAAACTGTGCGCCCAGATAGATGGCTAGGACGACCCTTGTGGCCAGCGCCCTCCCCTGCCTCTCCATAGCATTTATCTCCAGCAGAAACGTCTTAGTATCCGTTTGCTGCCATTCTGTGGCAGAGAATCATGCTCATCATACCCACATTTTTTTTCCTTCTTCCTTCGGTCTAGATCTTGGTTTTGACAGAGAAAAGAAGAGGGTAATGCATCTCCCTAAAAACCTCCACTTGCCAGCCTCTCCTGCAGCCCATTGACTGAGTTCCCATCAGTGAGAGAGAAGGGGAGGGGTTGCCTGTCCTGCCTAAAGAGAGGAGGTGACCACACATTTTCCCCCTCTACCATTTCTCCTATTCCCTGGGGCTCCCTGGGACTCGAGACATTGTGGCTAGAGGACCCTGGACCATGAGGTGAGCTCAAGGATGGTGGGTGTCAGCTAAGAACAGCAGAGTTCCTGTCATAAAGCATCCATAGGCAAATGGAGCAGGTTATAATCTCTAATCCTGGAACAAGGTGGCAGCTTGGAGAATCTTGCATTCTGCCCGCTGGACTCTATGATACATATGGATATTGCCTCTGAGGGGATTAGGACTTGCCTGCAAAAGTGGTTTATGAATCAGAGTAACAGCAACCGGTGGCACTTTCCAGTTCTACCAATAGAGGAAATACAGTTAATCAGAAAACTGCTGGCCTGGCAGTGACCTCACTTCCAGCTTTGTGACTTGCCGGCCACGTGACCTGGAGCAAGGCCTCTGCTTCCTTGTCTCCCAAACTGGGTATCACCCCTCCTTCCTGTCCTCGTTGTGCAGGTCACACGAGATGAGGTGTGTGGACGTTAACTATGTGTATATGTACAATCCCAATTTTCTTTTTTTTTTTTTAAATCTTATTTGGCAGAGAGTATATGCACAAGCAGGGAAGTGGCAGAGGGAGAGGGAGAAGCAGGCTCTCCACTGAGCAGAGAGCCCAATGTGGGGGCTCAATCCCAGTACCCTTGCGATCATGACCAGAGTTGGAGTCAAGACACTCAACCAGCTGAGCCATCCAGGTGCCCCCAGAATCCCAATTTTCTAAGAGATGAACCCAAACCTTAAGGATTGCCTGACTCAACTCTTGACTTTACAGACCTGAGTACTGATGACCAGAAAGCCACGATTTTGCCCCAGGTCACAGGGTAAGGTAGTGGCAGGGCTGGATCTTGAATTTCCCAACCAGTGATCTTTCTGCCACACCATCCCCCTTGGCAGTGGCTAGTCATGATATTATTCCTCCTTTGATCATGCCTCCTACTTTTACTATCATTATTATAAAACTGATTATATAGCAGGGAAATTAGTCTATTTTAAGGAAGCACTTCTGTGCATCACACTGTATTTAACGTGCCTACAATATGCCAAACTCTGTGCTAGGCTTGGAGGAGATGGCGGTGAGCAAACCACACAGAAATCCTGGTCTTCGGGGCACATGGGTGGCTCTGTGGTTGAGCATCTTCCTTCAGCTGAGGTCATGATCCTGGGTTCCTGGGATCAAGTCCCACATCAGGCTCTCCAAAGGGAGCCTGCTTCTCCCTCTGCCTGTGTCTCTGTATGTGTCTCTCATGAATAAATAAATAAAATATTAAAAAAAAAAAAAAAGGAAAGAAAGAAATCCCTGTTTTCGGAGAGCTTATTTTGCAGACACACACACACACACACACACACACACACACACACCCCAAATGGTATCAGGTGTTGTGTAGGACCAAAGGGCAGGGAAAGAGGAATGGGGAGTGCCGGCAAGGGGTTGGAGGGAAGGAGAGATGTTGCTGTCTTAGGTAGGACAGTCACGCTAGGCCTCACTGATGGAGCAGTGGCCTGAGGGCCTGGGGGAGCAAGCCACATGGGTGTCTTAGGGGAAGACTTTTCAAGGTAGAAGAGACAGCAGATACTGATGCTCTGAGAGTGTTCTTTCCTGTTCCGGGGAGAGCAGGTGAGCCAGTACCGACTGGCGCAAAGTGAACACGGGGACAAGCGGAGGGAGGAAGGGTCAGAGAGCCGGGTGGGGAAGGGGTAGATCACAGAGGGACTGGCCGACCATTGGAAGAACTCGGACTTTACCTTAGCTTTTGAACCAGCGCAGAGAGTAAACACATCAGCGGGCTGGTATGTCCTCGATGAACTGGCATTTCCTTTTGGCCCCCGTCTTCTGGTTCTGAATTTCACTGCCCTGCCACACACTTGGCGTTGGGCTACCCTGAGCTTTCTCCCATGCATGCTCTTGACCCACTAGTGAATACTTTTTGAAGAAGAGGAGAGACACAAAGGCCCAGTAGCCTCACGTTCAGAATAAGGTTAAAATAAACTTGGGAGATGTTTCTCGGCATCCCCAAAACCAATTAAGTGGGTTACACGGAAGTATTTCTAAAAACAGCAGTACAGTGGAGATGGACTGACAGGTGAGCAGATGGGGGAACCATCAACTCAAATTTATTTCACAGCTTACAACTCAAATGAGCATTCCAAAGTCAGAACAGCTGGCCTTTTATTCTGTAAGCCATTGTCCTTTGCTTTGCTCATCTCTCAGGAGTATGAGTGGATTATGCTCCAGTGGCAGTCTGTCTGTCGGTCTTTTGACTTTGCGGGGAAAAATCCTTTGTAGGAACCAGGCTTCTGATGTAAATCAGATTTCTCTGTAATGCCTGCTTCTTGCATGGGTTATGAAGTTTCTAGATTCTGCAAATCAGTGACATTGGCCTTTCAGCTTTCATTTGCGGCACCGTATTCGTTACCTACGTGACTGTTACTATCTGATCGTGAGTAAATGGAATTTAACCAGATAGTCAAAAAGCAAAATCTTCGCATCTGCAAGAAGAAATATCTCTATATTAAATATCTATATCTATAGATATAGATATATCAATATCTAGATAGATAGATAGATAGATAGATAGATACTTTAATGTTACCATGCACCTAAAAATCACAGCCGCCTTGAATTTCTGCCCGTAAGCCATTCTGGAATCTTTGTGAAGTTTGAGACTGCCCCGTGCAAACTTTACTTGAGTTTCAAGCGACAGGGGAAGTCCTGAAATTAGGAAAGGGTTATCTTTTGTCCATCGTGGTCCTTTGTGGGGTACTGTGCTGACAGGACAGCAGAGAAACCGTATTCTGTGGCTGAAAGGAGGGCTTGATACTAGCCGGTGGGGATTTCATTCCAGTAATTGCATCAAATTGGACCTTCTGCCGTGCTGCGGGGAGAGCATTAATACCACTCATTAAGTCCTGCGCCTGGGCGCTTCCCTCCCCACGGCAGAGTCACGGGCACAATATATTTTCCTCCAAAGTGTTTGTTTTCATTGTTGCCCTTTAAAAATAATGAGTTCATTCTATTCCCTCGCAAGGAAAGTTACTCTAGACTGCTTTGAAATTGTATATCTTTTGTTGAGCGCATTTCTGCAGTGGTTCCATAGCTTTGTGCGCCGGGGAACCCAACCCGGCCTCTCTTAAAGCTCCTGACCAAGCTGCCTCAGACTTGATACATATAATCGTCCAGCCTATTTGACCCTCATATTGTTACCCTTGACCAGGTAGAAGTCATGCAAGTTTCAGGTGACCCTATCATGTGACCAGAGGTCAAAGGTCAGCAGCTCCTAAATGTTGAGCTGTCAAGGTAGCCCATTCATCACTATCATTATGTCACTGACAAGCCGACAAATGAACCTGGGGATAAAATTGTTCTCAACCCTCCACCCCCTGGGTTTACACCCCAGCGGTGGGCCAAGCAGTCTCGCCTATTAAGTGATCGCCCAGGCCTGTCAGAGGCCCCAAAGTCCGGGAAGGACTCCTAGAGACCTGTCCTATGTGCAGACCCTGCACAGTCGCCAGTTACTTGCATAGGGGGCCAAGTTGCATGTCCGCAAGAGCTGACTTGGAGTCTGGTGTCCTCTGAAAGGGACATGAATATAACGTGTGTTTTTTATGGACCCAGAGACACCCACACGTCCCCCCTCCACATTCCATTTCAGCATCTTCGTGGTCCTTTGTGGCAGGCTAACATGGTGCATGCAGCATTCTCGCAAACTGGCCTGATCCAAAAAGTCACTCGGGAAAATTCAGACTGACCGGAGGGTCTGACTTGGGGCTAGGTGCCTTTGGTAAACTGTATTTTTAACAAGAGCCCCACGTGATCCTTTTGACATTGGTATTTTGGAATGGTGCAAAGAGCTCGAGATTTAGAGGCAAGCAATTTTGCCAAATCTGGACTCTTTCCTTTGGATATGAAATCTAGGACAAGTTAGTTAATCTTCTGGGCCTCAGTTTCCAATTTGAGGACCAACATTTATTTAAATAGATGTATCTCCTGGAGGTACATAACCGGGCACCTTTATTCTTACCCCTTCTCCTCTCTGATGGAGCCTTGCCATGGGCCAGAGGAGCTCTTAGCAGTGATTGGAGTGGAAAGAAGCCCTGGTTCCATGAGCCAGGAGAATGGGAAACCCATATCAAAGGAGTTTTCTCCTTGGAGTCCCAAGTTGGAACTCTAAATGTTTTGTTTCATTTTGTTTATTTCATTTAACAAAATAAAACCCAAACCCCTGATATTCATGGTTATTGAGCTATATGGCATATTAATGTGATATTTCAGAGAAATCATAGGTGGTAGAATTGGGAACCATGAAAACCACTGTTTATATGGAAAATGCCTTATGAGTTCCAAGGGAATGTGGAGAACACAAGTCATTTACAGCAGCTGGGCCCTGCCTGTGTTATTCCCTTCCCTTCCCAGTGGATAGACAGTAGGGACCCGCACTCGGTACTCTGTAAATGTGCTGACTGATAGCTAAGATCTAGACAGCTGGGTTATCCATGCTAAATGGCACAGTGGTTTCTTGAAAAATGGCCCGTTGGCCATGTGGCTTGATAGCACAAGCATTTATAAGCATTTTAGGGCTATTTGGTTTTTAACACACTTTAGTAGGCTCTCCTGCTGAAGGCTCTTCACTTCTTCCCTGAAGTGTGAACCCCAGAGTAGATTCTTCTACAACTAGAAGTTAAGCCAACCCTACTCTCTCTCAAGTGGTCATGGTTGAAAAATACTACCAACTAAAAAGGTATATCGATGGGAAAAAAAAGAAAAGAAAAAAAAAAGCTGACCCGTGGGCCAAAGTTTGGCTTTTCCTCACTCTGATATGTGTTGACTTTACTGATCTGGAAACATTAACATGTGGTACAGAGGCAAGAGGTTAAAAGCCTTTCAAAGAGAAAGTGAACGTGTCCTTTGTTGAAACTCATTTGGCAATTGGCTTTGCTTAGTAGTTCTGCCGTGGGTAAACTGAGTTATACAAATTTAAGAAGCTGATTTTGTAAAACCAGCTTTGTCAAGATAGAACATTATGGTAGATACGACCGGGCAGCTCTTTGTTTTCAAAGTGGCTCACAGTGCCGGGATGGCCGTGACAAGAAAGTCCAAGAGCACAAATTATAAATTTGTTAGCCCACTTCTTTTGAAAGGCCTCGGAGTGTCAAGCGTAGAGTATCATAAACTGGACTGCATCCTCTCCTCACCACTGATGAAGACAGATTATTTGGAGCAAAGCATAGTGAGACCATGCAAAACAGCACAGTGGAGTGACCCGCTCACCCAAGATTTGATTTGAAATGTAATGTTTAAGGGAGACATCCTGGAGACTGAGAATTACGTGTGAAAATCCCTGAAATTGTCACCAAGTACTGTCAGGGATCAAGATTGTATGGTATATGAAAACTACTTACATGTGAACACTGGAATCCCCCCCCCCCATGGGGCAAGATGCTGTGACTCTCATGATCCCAGAAAGAATGGGAGGAACAGAGAACCTCTGTGCCTTCCCTTGGGGTCTCTTGCTCCCTCTAGAGCATTAAAGGTCACAGAGGAGATTGTTGCCCAATTACGTCATTACTTGCCACCACTTTCATGCTGATCCGGCCAGTTGGGCCTCATTTGATGTGAGGCCATACCAGCATTTTCTCCGTGGGCCTGAGCCAGGCCTCGGAAGCCTCCATGGTGGCCTCCATCGTTCGAGGGAACACATTCCGATGGGGTTGATAGCCTGACACAGGCTCCTGTTTCCCATCAGCCAGAATGACTGTCAGCTCCTCATTGTAAATTACAATTCTGGAAAAAACTGACTTGAAGAGAACTGTGCTTTTCTAGTTCACTGGGTATTTTCTGGTGAAGTTGTTGGTTTCAGTCCCTGCAGTCTTTAGAAGTGTGATTTCTTTCCTTTTTATTTATAGGCGTTACAAGCGCCTCTGGCCAACATTGCATAATCAGCCGGGGTTTTGAAACAGGACCAGTACCTGCACAGAGAGGAAAGGATTATTGAGACATAATTATACATTTGTGTGGCATTTTACCCATTTTAAAGGGCTTTTATAGGCATATTTGGTTTTATCTTCCCATAACCCAGTGAAGCAGAGAAGCATTAGCTTCGTGTAACAGCTGAGGAAACTAAGAGGTTGAGAGATTTTTCTCAAGGTCACCCCAGGAATATAATTAGAAGCAGCTTATGCTCCCTAAAAGATGAACACGTATCTTTTGTTTCTATGGACTATATAGATGCTTACACTGTAAGAACCGCAGAGTCATCAGAGTGAAAAGGAAGTTTTGTCTGTCGTTTGCTGTGATAATAGTTCTTCTAGAACTTGAAGGGAAAAGATGTTTTGCTCCTCTTTTTGCCCTGAAATGATTTGGAACCTCCCAAATATCTAAATGAGTCAAGAACAGCTAAATAGTCAGGGGACAGGGCCCGTTTTCACCCGAACAGAAGTGCATGAGAAGGATGGAATGCAGTAGAAGGGGCAGCCAGCTAGATGCCCAGGCCTGGCCTAGCCCTGCTTACCCACTCACTTCCTCCTGGTTAACCGTGGGGGAAGGCAGCCCTCACTCGAAATGGGGGTCAAATACCCACCTCCCCCATCTCTCTGGGGTTATAAAAATCAAATTAAGACAGTGCTGTGTATTGAGAATCTTTTGTTTAAACAGTGTACAGAATGTAATTGTTTTAAGCAGGAGTTGCTCTTGCTGTCCTGTTTCCCATTAAGGAATTCCCTGTCAGGAGTTTATTTTTCTTGTCTCCTCAACAGTGTGTGCCTGGTAATATTTCCCCATCAAGCTCGCGTTTTTGGGTTTTTTTTTTGGGGGGGGGGTGTATTTTTTTTAAGCTTGCTCATCTTGATGAATCTTTTAGCAAGACACATTTCTCCTGAGATCTTTACCATGTCACCAAGAGTTATGGAAATGTTACCTGTCCTTCTTTATTTGTTACAAAATTTAGGGACAAGGAGGAAGACCATATATGTTTTCTTAAAATCAATGGCCAGCACATTACTGTAAAACCTATTGATTAAAAACACAGAGTATAATGTTAGTCATTTAGTCTGTGAAGTGGCGCAATAAGGGAAGAAATGTATCCTTTGACTTTTGCATTAACCTTTTATTGACTGCTTGCATACCCATAATTAACACACACTTTAGCTAAAGTGGTTAATTTTAGCACAGCGACCAGTGTTCACTAATGTTGCTGCCACCCCGATCACCCAGATGCAAGTGTGGCCCTAGGGGAAATCAGTGGCTCTGAGGCCCAGGATGAGTTACACCTGCAGGGAGAGAAGGGGACCTCTGGGCAGCCTGCTACCGGGCCAGCCAGTAGGACACCTTTCAGTTGCTTTGTATTGTGCCACCAGGCCATTTCAGGGAGAACCATTCCTTCATAGTGAGAGTTTGGGGTGGCTCATAGAGAGTCCTTGGTATCAAAATAATCTGAATTTGGGAGGGAGAGAGATGACGTGTATATTATTTTCTTTTGCTCCCTTTGTAATGTTTCATGAAAGGGGCAGGGGTTTCGGGGTAGATCCACATTTATTTGCTAACTAAAGAAGCATGAAAAATAGGATTTGCTTTACGATGGGAATAGAGAGGACAAGATGACTTTCTTACTGTTTAGGTGGGTCCAGAATGACCTACTCTCCCTGGGAACACTGAGTTTAGGGAAACTGTTTTCAACTGTCTTGAGAAAAGTCATCCAGCTGTGGTCATAGAAACCAGCTTATTTGCATGCAGAGAACTATTTGGATGACACCAGCACACCCTTGTATTTTGGATAGAAGTTTGTCCCAAATAGAAATACCGTTTAAACCAAAAGCAAGGGCAGTCTGGGTGGCCCAGAGGTTTAGCGCCGCCTTCAGCCCAGGGCGTGATCCTGGAGACCCAGGATCGGGTCCCACGTCGGGCTCCCTGCATGGAGCCTACTTCTCCCTCTGCCTCTCTCTCTCATTTTCTCTCTCTCTCTCTCTCTCTCCCTCTCTCTCTCATGAATAAATAAGTAAAATTTTTTAAAAATTAAAAAAAAATAAACCAAAAGCAAAAGCCAGTGTTTTCCTGCTTTCCTTACTCGGATGATCCCTGCACACACTATACTGTGTCAGCAGCGGCATCTCAGTTTGGAGGCAGGACAGTTCACATCCCTTTGGCAGGCAGGTCTGTGGCAACGGATGTTGTAGTAAAAGGGGGGAAATAACTCACAGGTAGGGAGCATGGCCAGCATGTCAGCCAGGACTCTTTAGTTGCAAGTGACAGGAAAACCTAACTGAATCATGGCTCATGAAACTAAAAAATTCTAAACATAACTGGCTTCCAGGTGAGGCTTGATCTAGCTATGAATGACACTGCTCAGAACCCAGCCCCTTGCTGCACCTAGCAAAATGATTGTGGCAGTCCCAGATGGTACATCCTGATAGTTCACAGAGATAAGAAAGGCTTTTCTTGCAGCCCCCACACCAGTCCTCTGGTTTAGTCTCTCCCTCTTGCCCTAGACTGGGACATGTGCCTCCCCCTAAGCCTCTTCCCTATGGCTGGGAGAGTGCAATATGCTTGTTAGCCTGAGCTGGTCAAGGCTCTCCTCTGGCTGTAGAGGTGGAGCCAATCCCACCCAAACCACATGGCCAACCATGGGGGGGGGGGGGTAGGGGGGGATGGATTCCCTATGGGAAAATTATAATCTCTTGATGGGGAAGGTAGGGATAGATGCAGACTGCAAATGTACACTGTGGTCCACATTCCTAACACATTTCCTAAGAGAAGTTAGGGTCCTAAGAGAACTTATTTTGCAAGGAACTATAGACCCTGCGTGCTAAGAAACAATCTGACTTTCTTCCCTGTATATGCCAAATCAGTCTGGAAGAGCCACCCCTTAGAAAGTACGATGACAGCACGTTTTATTAATTCTAGGTCTTCAGGAGCAACTATGGAGTTGTTCTGAATCAGAGCATTTTAGCCTGTCACCGGGAGGTTGTAGCAGCTTGAACACATAAGCCGCAGTGTCCTGGAGTGTCACATGGTGATAGGGTTCAACCACAGGCTCAGTTAGATTCAAGCCAGAAAGAGCCGCTTCCGTATCTCCAGAGCTTCTCCTAGAAGAGAGCCAGGCCAGGGGCCGCCCACTCAGTTAGTGTGAAGGGAGGGTGTTGCCACAGGGACAGGCAGCCCTGTTCTCGGCGTCATCATCTGTCCATCACCAGTCCTCGTGGTAGAAGCAACAGCAGCGATCATACTCCATAATATCTGCTGAGTGCTTCCTACGCACCAGGCAGTGTTCTAAGCACTCTGTGTGTATTAATTCATTTATCCTTCACAATAACCCCATAAGTCACTACTGTTATTACCATTCTCCTCCTCCTCATCATCATCACTCCTACTCGACAGGAAGTTGAGGCTCAGCAAGGGTGAGAAACCTGCATGGGGTGTCCTGCCCCATCGTAGGAGATGAGCCAAAAGGAGGCAGAATGAATGAATCGAGCAAGAGGAATGAAAACGGAAAAGATGCAATGCCTCGGAGCCATCCTCAGTCCCTTCTCTTTCAGTTCGCAGTCTGGCACGATGCAGGACTAGACCGTAGATGGAGGTGGGGTGAGGGGTGTCCCCTCCCATCGGGAAAGCATCACCTCCAGCGACGAGCCCTCTGCTGGGGCCCCATCACTCGCCGCCTTTTGGAAATCGGCAAGGAACACTGAGCATTAAAACAAGTTTGAAAATGACCTTGAGAGCTCTGAATTAAGACCCGGGAAGGGACCCCATCGCGGGTTCTACCTCCGGCCCAGGGGGAGCCTGTGAGTGTAGCCAGCTCCTAGCCTCTCGGTGGGGGCCCCCATGGAAAGGAGGTCGTTTCCACACCAGCCAGGCCTTTCTTTGGCGGCAGAAAATCACAGAGCAGCTTCACCCAGACAAAAAGCTGGGGGAAGCGTCTACTGCATGGCGTGAGCAAACCTCTGCAGCAGGCTTTAATATTTTTAATACTTTCTCAAAGCGAGGGGGCAAACCCATTTGACAGGTGAAAAAGCATCTCTATTGACTTTTTACAAACCTTATGATATTCTAGGTGGATCGACACTTATCATAGGCCCTTAATCTGCCAGCCAGGATAATGTGTGCGCAGATAATTTATCCACTGAGAGGTTGAGATGCTCAATTTGGAATAACTTCCCCTACCTAGTAAATTGAGCCTTGCTCTGTGATTCCAAAGCAGAGAGAGAGAGAGAGAGAGCGAGCACAATTTAAAAAGCTTTGCTGAGTTCCTTTGTAATTAGTTGCAGCTCCCTCTGAATATTAATTTCCCTGCATCCCTTTCATGTGATTTAGAGACTGTTTCTAGAACTACAGAGACACCATCAGAACCACGACAGCGAGCGGCACCGTCTCAAACACCTATCACCAAGTAGTCTGCAGAACGCACCCTCTGTTCTTCGGCGCTATGTGGGGCTTATCAGTGCAAACAGTTTAATATTTATGCTAAGAGGATTGTCAAAAGCAGCTTCTGTTGCTTTAATTCTTGTTTTAAATAAATAATGAGAACATTTAAACACATTACTCTTCTTGGGGCCCTGAGGTCAGCTAATCTTATTATTTATGAAGTGATGTGCTACATAATAGTACTTAGTGCATGTTAACAGACGCTATTATCAGGGTCTGATGCGGAGAGCTGAAGATATATTGGAATGTTATGTGTAATGTACGACGGATTGAGTGCATAGGATGCCGGTAGAGCAATTAACCACACGAGCAAATAGGTATAAAGTTGAAGTATGTTTTCCCATGGGGATCACCTCACCATTAATAATTCCCCAGAGAAGACGATGTCTTTCAGTTAGGAACCTTCTCTACCATCAGGCTTGGAAATAGGGCCAGGATATTCCATCCTTTGATGTCTTCATAGTTAGTCCTCCACAGAGGGCAAATCGTGGGAATGACCACTTTTTAATTGATTTCGAGAACAATGCGGAGAAGGTGGGAGTGGGGATGGACCCACACATCTCTTCCGAGTGTACTCATAGTACTTCTTTCGGGTCCATGTGCTTCCGCCACTGTGCGCTCCGAGAGGGCAGGGAAATTGTTCCTTTCTTATTGCAACTTGTGTTTCATTCTCTCTGATCCTCGTGTTTCAGACGAATAAAGCTAAAGCCACTGAGCTTTCCCAGACCAATTTTAAATAAGCTGGTCTCTCTGAGAGGTAGATGCCTGCCAGGACGGGGATGATGCTGCCCCAACTTTTTTCCTATAAGGCTATAATTTAGTCACATATGATAATTAATTTCTCTACTATTGATGAATAATCCATTTAATAAAAACCGTGATTTAAGTGTTTTCCTTAGGGAGTAACTCTTGCTAGCCTTTTAATTTAATTTTGTGGAAGTTTTCCTCACCTATTCATCAGTGGAAATGATTATTAACCTCTATTTGCATATATCCTTATAAATCCGTCTCTCCTTGGAGTGCCTTTTTCTGAGCACAGCAAGCTGGGACACTTGTAAATCTCTAGAATCTCCAAAGTCAATCCCGGCCCATAATATTGTTTAATCTATTCTTGGACGTTTTAATGCAGTAAATTCAATTTAATCTTTCCCAGTAATCTAGTAATACATCGAAATCCCACAAACATTTAAATCTGATAATGGCTTAATCACACACTTTAAATAACAGTTGAGATAATGAAAAAATAATTCACCATTTTAAAGGCAGAGTAACTGAATTTCCCCGGTGATTGGCTTCTGTGAAGCCACTAGAGATAATACAAAGCTGGGAATTGAAAAAAGAAAAAGAAGTTCCAGCGCCGCCAAGAACGGTTCCTCCGCCCTCTGAACACCTGCGTCCTGCTCGGTGAACTCATTCTTTCATGTCAGAACCAACCCCCAGGAGGACAGTCTTTGGAGCATTCGGCCGTGTCGTCCCAAACTGCCCGAGAACCGGGGTCCTCCAGGAGTTTCTTCCCATGGATTAATTGCCTCTTCCTACTCTTCCAGGTGCCAGTCCCGGATTGCCCGAACTCTGCCTGTGGATCAGAAGCCGGAATGTCGGCCGTATTGGGAAAAGGATGATCCTTCGATGCCTCTGCCATTCGATCTCACAGACATCGTTTCAGAACTCAGAGGTCTGCTTCTGGAAGCAAAACCCTAGAAGGAGCCCAAGTTTTAGGTGGAGGAGGAAAAGCTAGTTTTGGCCTCCTTCCTCTAACCTTGCCACAGGCTCAGGCAAGGGCAGTATGGGTAGACTTGGCCTTTAGATTATAGAACCTGGGTCCCCGTTGGAAAGAGTAGGGAATGGAGCCCACGAATATTAAAATGTTCTAAAATATTAAAAGATGGCACAGTGTTATAATCTGATTTGGTACGAAACAAGAACCTGCCCCCAAAATACTGTTCCCCACTAGGATTTTTCATGGGAGCCATTCAGCTCCCAAGAGCCAAGGGGTGGGCCCTGTCTATGGCAGAGCCCAACCTACTTTCCACCTTCCCAAGCCTTTTCAGAGACTCTAGAATAGAAGACTCTTAGTCATCCGGGGGAAGACAGAACCTATATGCCGGTCCCCCCAGTTTCTCACCACGCCCTCTAGAGGCTGTGCTGTCCTATATGGTAGCCCCTAGCTGGGTGCAGCTTCTTAAATCCAGTTTCCATTGTAATTAAAAATTCAGTTCCTCAGCTGCTTAGGTAGCCACACATGTCTGGTGATTAGCATATTGGGCAGCACAGATGCAGAACATTTTCACCATCGTGGAAAGTCCTGTTGGATAATGCTTCTATAAAAAATTTGAGAGCAGGAAATTCTCTTCTCCACTTGTCTATAGCCACCATCACCATTGGCAAAAAGAATGAAAAGAGAAATGAGTCATTGAAGAGCAGCCACTGTCCCTTCTGTGAGCCAGACCTCAGTAACAGCCCAAGTTATGAGTTCTGTCCTCTGCCCCTGGGAACGAGGAGGTATTGGAAATTAAAATACACTTGACATCTGTCGTTGAGAAGTTTCCCTGATCTAATGAAAGAGACGCAGACCTGTTTGCATTGCCTCATGGACTTGGCCCACACATGCATTTTTCTAGAATTCCCCCATCCATCCATGCATAACGAAAGATGGGATGGAGGCCCGGGGAGTCCCAGTGGCCCATTCTGATGATATCGGTGCATCAGAGAGGAGACGTTTAGTAGAGGTGGAAACCTGGGCTTTGGCTTTGGAGTGTCTGGATCAAAACAGCACACTGGCTCTGTGACTTTTGACATGTCACTGTGCCTCAGTTTCCTTATCCTTATGACGGGGGTACTAAAAACACCAACTGACAAAGTGAATAGTAAATGGAATAACCTAGCTACAGGTATAGAACAAATTCTGACAGGTAGATACCTGGTAAATATTAGTATTCTTCTGTATCTGTAAGCTGACCCGATGTAGACGTTGGCCCCCACTGCCCTCATGCTGATTTTGTCTCGTGATGCCATTAACACATCTCTCCCTTTTTGGCTTGGCCCCTGCCCCATGGTGACCCCAGAAATCACGAGAATAGTTAGCCCCCTGCCCCAGCCCATCGCCTTCTCTGGTAGTGGTTTACCTGTAGTTTGGAAGCCGAAGAGCTCTTTTGCGCATTGAGTGGCACACAGAGAACCCGACTCTGTCCCACCATTAGAATGTCCCCAATTCAAGGTAGCGTTCACTTCCACGGAGTCAACCGCCGAAAGGCCACATTACCCAAAGCAGCCAGGGTTTCATCATCTGGAGACTCTGTTCTCTCAGACCTTGGATGAATCCCCTCATGTCCTTGAGCCTCATCAGTAAAAGAGAAAGGAAGTGCTGCCTGCCTCACCATCCCCGGGCTATCATAGAGATTAGATGAACTCCTGGAGGTAAGGAGTGTGTGGCACATAGAAACCACATTCTAGGCACCAAGGCCGTGTGGCCTGCTCTTGGACTGATTTCGTGCCAGAGCTTCTTCTGTGTTACCATTTCATGAGGTGCCAATATTTAAAAATTGGGAGATCTCATAGAAAAATTAAAACATGTGCATTCTCTTTAGAATTCAGAACATCTGGCAGCCCTAGGCCTCCATCCTGGCATGGCAACGGGCTAAGTAGCATCTTCTCACTCTTGGGCAGGATGTGAGGGGCCTCCATGGCCCCCGGTGCTCCCCGTAATCATTTATCATAAACCCGACCCCTCACTGTCAGCACTCTCCAGACCTGCTTGCTTGCTCCCCTACCGTAGAAATAGGTAATCATGGTTAGTGCTTTCCCCAATGTGTGTGTTTTACTATTGAGCTATATTTGTGGACTACTTGTAGTAATATGTCTTGTACGTCACTCATAAACAATAAAAATATTAAAAAGATATGATAAGAAACTGAGAGAGGTCCCACTCTTTTCTCCTTGAATGCTAGTGGGCGGGCCTGCTTCCTTGGCTTGGGGTTAGGTGGAGATAGTTCTCGAACCCCTCCAGGTGGGGCCAGGTGATGCACCAGGGGTGGGAGAAACCACTGCCTAAAGCAAGCCTAACAAGTGAGATCTCGTTTTCGCAGAAGAGATGATGGCTTTCAGCAAGTGTGAGCTCAGCGTGCTTGGGGATTATGGATGCTCTGTGGGGAGGGTTCAGGTGGGTAGAAGGAGGGACAGCAAGAGACAATATGAAGGGGGGTTTCTGGGGCTACTGGCCATCAACCAGTTCCCACAGGCCGAAGGAAGGTCTCATTCTCCCCCTGAGAGCTAGGAAAGGACTTTCCTGGGAACATGGGCCACAGTGTGGTTGAGGGAGCAGGCGGCCTGGCCCCAGGGACCACCTGGAATCAGCAGCCCCACCTGCTTCCTGCCTGGCTCCCCCCCCCCCCCCACCAGTCCTAACTCTCTTGAGAAAAGTGATCTGAAGAGATCCCCTTGCCCTCAGTTGCTCTTCCCCTCCCTTCTGCAACCCCCAAACCTTTCTTGACCACCTACCATGGCTCAGCGGCTTCTGTGAACCCCGGGCATCCAAGGGCTCCCCTGTGCCAGCCCCGTGCTGAGGGCGAGCGATACACAGTGACCGAAATAGTGGGGGGACGTACAGCATACCTGCAGATCAACAACATGATGGTTTCACATGGTCGTACGTCCCGGGAAGGGGACCCACTGGGGATTGACAGAAGGTGGCTCAGACCTTGAGATGGGGAAGCTGTCCTGGGGGGCCCTCCAAGTGCAATTATGGGGGTCGTCCCACCCTGCCACCTCGCAACAAGCCACTCCTGCACTGAGGGGGTGGGGAGTGCCTCTCCTGCCACCCCAGCCTCCCAGTCAGGGGAGCTCGCTAGGCAGAGAAGAGCGGGGTCATGGCATCACCTGTGACACAATTTTAGTAATAAGCTGCTAAATCCATCACCAATTGAATCGAGGGATGCTGGAAATGAGATTCCATAGGCCCTATTTAATAGACACCCCACATTCAGCAGAACAGTTTCTGTGTGTTTCAGGGGAAGGTATTTTCGAATGCAACTGTTGTGGGTTTTGTTTTGTTTTTTTTTCCTCTGCTCTAGTTAAGGCTGATTTTACCACTGGGCAAATTGCATACATTTGGATCCATGCCATGCTAAATACTGTTTATTTTGGAGATCTGTCAGAGGCAAGTGCACAGAAGACAGGGGGATTCTTATTTGAAAAGGCAATTCTCCTCCAAACAGATTGAGAAGGAGAGGAGAGAGCGGATCAGGATGTGCTGATGTGGTAATGCCATTTATCCAGTTTGCCTTTGTCACTTTGTGATTAAATGGTATTTTTAATTAAGTCTCATCGAGAGCCATAGGTACCACGATGGTGAAATCAATTTGACAGCCATAAAGGGGGAGGAAAGGCCCAGGAGTGTGTTGTACTGACGGCGGCTGCAGGAGAGCTGGGCTGCTTTAGGGCCTGGGGGGCGAGGGGCCAGGGGGGAGGGGGAGGTGCAGGTCATAGCTTCCCTTGGGACAGGGGCACCTACGGCAGGCCTGAGTGCCATAGGGAAAAGGAGACACCGACTCATGCTCACCTGAGAGACCCCAATACACATTCCCAGAGCGGCTGGGGACTCCACGCAGGGGTCTGCAGGCTCGGCCTCTGGGTGGTCTCCTACCAGTAAGGAGGAAGCACATGGCCAGCCCCGCGGGTGCTGCAGCCCGGCCCCCCCGGCAGCGCGGCCCACGGCCCTCCGTCCCCCGGGCCCCGCTGTTCGCACAGGACGGGCCCAGTTCCTCTGCGATCTGAACCATTTAGAGGCAAGACATCCTTCCAGATAACCTGCGCAGATCCCTGTCCCACGGTTGAAAACTAGGCCCCTCTGCACCCCCTTCCATTTATCCTGTTCCCATCGACCAGCTTTCCTTCTGACTCCTGGATGGCAGCAAGAGGCTTCTGGCAGCGGGCTTCCCCACTTTGACTCCGGGTCCGGTGCCTGACCCGAAGGCTGCCGTCCTTTTAAGCCTCTGTTTTCTTGTCTACAAAATGGGGATCATAGTAATGGATCTACCGCCTAAGGTCCTTGTGCAGATTCAATACGGTGCATGGGGGCGGGGCGCCTGGGTGCCTCAGGCGGTTAGCATCTGCCTTCGGCTCAAGTCATGATCTGGGGTCCTGGGTTCAAGCCCCGGGTCAGGCTCCCTGCTCAGTGGGGAATCTCCTTCTCCCTCTGCCTCTGCCCCCCACCCACTGCTGTTCTCTCTCTTGCTGTCTCAAATAAATGAATAAAATCTTTAAAAAAAAATACTGTGCATATAAAATGCCTGCAGCAGTGCCTGTTGTAGCAGGTCTTGAGAGCAGGTCTATGAGCTATAATGTTTATTATCCTCTGATAACCGTGGTAGCTTTGGGACTTGGGCAAATCACTTGACCTCCCTGGGCCCCAGTCTTTGTTTTTGTTTTTGTTTTTTTTTAAAGATTTTATTTATTTTATTTATTCATGAGAGACACACACAGAGAGAGGCAGAGACACAGGCAGAGGGAGAAGCAGGCCCCATGCAGGGAGCCCGACGTGGGACTCGATCCCGGGTCTCCAGGATCACACCCTGGGCTGAAGGCGGTGCTAAACCGCTGAGCCCCCCCGGGCTGCCCGCCAGTCTTTGTTTATATAACAGGGAGGACAGTAATGCCTCGCTCACTGGATTGTTCCGTCCCCAGGATCCTGCCCATATAGTGAGTCACATCGTGTCTCGTACTTAGTGCCAGAACAACACGTTACCATTTATATTTCCCCGTTTGCACCTCCCGGCTTCCATTTTTTTCTAGGCAGATGGCATGGAACTTCTTATAAATGAGATCCTATGAAAAATGATTCTTCACTCTTGCTTTCCTCCAGTGGGATTAGGTCACCCGCTGCAATTTTAGATTTGCTTAAAAAAATTCTTGCCATCACCTTCTAATGGATGATCTGTGTACAACAATTGTTTATTGACTGTGAATGTCTGAGCACCAGGGTCAGTCTATTTCAAGGGGAGGGAAGCATTAATTAACTTCCAGCATTAGATTCCGTGATTCTTTTCCAATGATGCAGTTCATGACTTTGCTTGCATTTACTTTTCATCAGTCCTGAAAGAATCGAGGTAAAATAGTTCTTCTGCACATGTGTGTCAAGCTAAATGGATAACAGCAGATACAGATCTGTTTGCCTGTCTGCACTTGCCTTTAGACAAAATTCATCAATTTTACAAAAGCCACTGACTAAACATGGCACCAATACAAATGAAGTGCTTCTAGCACAAGGGTTTTCCTGTTGCTTTTAATCTGGTAAGTGGGGCAGCTTCCTGCTGCGAGATGGGAAGCGCTGGCCTAGGTCAGCTCTGTGCCCCACGCACAGGAAGGTCAAGGCCGTTCTACAGGAAGTTTAGGAAAAGCACAGGGCTTCCGGACCGGACCGCGTGTGCTTAGAGCAAGTTGACCTGCTGAGTGAGTGACTGTCCGCAGGAAGCACCTCCGCAGTCTTGCTAGATATTAAAGATGAAATAAAGACCAGGGATTAGCCTGCCCTTGGTGGCGCCAGTTTCAAGGGCATCCCGCCTGCCCTTCCCAGCTCCTGGGACAAGGGGAGGGTCTGCTGTGGAAAGAAACCCCACGGGAGAATCCCAGCACCCCCCGGTGCACCCCCACAGAGACAGCAACGGAAGGGCTTGTAGATGCTGAGGTCCGGTGCCCATGCAAGGAAGCAAGATTATGATTATTTTGTGAGACCAGTAGGATTCGGATGGGCAATGGAAGCACTGGTGTGCGTTTTCATCAGCCCTACTAGGGCAAGGCCCGTGTAACCTGGGAGCGGCGTATGGCTCACAGTTGAACACCTCCCCCCCACCACCACCCCCCCCACACACACAAGCAGCTAGACCAGGGGGCACTGGAGTGGCCTTCTGCGTGACAATAGTCTCCAAGAACTTTCGAAATTTTTTTCAGACCCCGGGGCACCTGGGTGGCCCAGTGGGTTAAGCATCCAACTCTTGGTCTCAGCTCGGGTCTGGATCTCAGGGTCGTGAGTTCAAGCCCCACGTTAGGCTCCACATGCAGCATGGAGTCTACGTTTTTAAAAAATCTGTTTAAGACCTCATGCCCCCTGCCAAAATCCCTGTACCCGCGGATAAGTGTGCTCAGCACTGGGGCACCCCCAGGTGAAGGGAACACGCTTTAGTTAGTTTCTTGGGAAAACTGTCATCTCCCTGCTGAAAACCCCCACTCATCCCTCCAAACAGGGAATCCCATTCTTCGTTTTGGACCATGCGCAGCTAACCTAGCAACCCCAGAGCCCCCCGGAAGGGCTGAGTCAATTTCTCAGAGTGGCTCAAGAGACTGCTCGTAACTCATCCAACACAGAAAACTGGACCTCTGGTCACCCCCTGCCCCCCGCACCCCACCCCCACCCCAGTGCTTCAGACAGAGATTTCCAGTTGATTACGCCTTGATTAGAGTCGGGGAAAAGCAGGCCAGGTATATAGGATTCCCATTGTCCCTCCCTCCGCGGCTCCCGACCAGGGTCAGGCTGAGCGGCCCCTTGGTGAACATGTGAACAATCAAAGCCCTGTTTACCATGGACGTTTAGTTTTCTTTTCTCAAAATCAAAACAGAGTTTAGTAGGCAGCGTATTTCATACATGCCTCTTGATCAATGGAATGATCTGTCAGAAGCCATTAGAGCCCCCATTAGCTCGAATGCATTCAAAGCTCAACTATTGGATCATTGAAGGGCCACAGTGATTGTTTTTAATATACTGTACATTGATTTCTCCCCGTGAGCGGTAACATAAGTTTGAAACTAACTGTGTATGACTAAAGCTTCATTTGCTGTCTCCAGTCCTCTGTGAGAAGCATGGTTTCACTTCGACCAGAAATGTCTGTGTATAGTTTTTAAAGAGATGCAGACCCTGTTAGATTTCCCAAGGTTTAGACTGGGTCGAATGGGGGGGTTTTTGGTTGTTGTTATTTTTTTTTTTCCTTTCCCTGAGCTTTCTCCCATATCTTTGTGCCCATTAAGTGAGTTGTGCGTGCAGAATGGGAGAGGCATCCCTGCCAAGGACCTCAAGTGAAAGGCAGTGGGGGAAATTTTTCTGAAAGCATGAAGCCCCAGCTGAGGCCAACATCGAAGTGAATTTGACAGCCTTGGGCCAGCAAAACTCTGCCCACACAAAGCAACAGAAGTGTGGCTGAGTCAGGGGCCTCCTCACTGGGGCATAGCTTGTCGAGCTGAAGGTGGAAGCTCCCCAGGTGGGGAAGCTAGCCATGCCCTCTCCCCCGCTCTGGCCTGCCAGTGGCTGCCATACTGCCAACACTTGTGTTGACTCGTCTTCTCAGCCTTTGCCAAGTGGATCCTTCGAACACTCGATTCCTTCCTAAATGCCAGACTCTGTGCTAGGGACACAAGGTCCGTGTCCTCAAAGTCCTGTTCTTGACCAGCATTTCTGATCTCAGGCCCTCGCTCATTTTTACACACTGTACCCGTTTTACAGATGGGAGAAACTAAGTTATTGAAGGTGAATTCTAGAAACTGGATTTTAAGCTCCTGGTATGTACTAAGATTTGGGAAGAGTATGAAGATTCTTGGATCCACCTCCCAAATAAACCCCAATATGTTGAAGAAGAAGACAGCTCCAGAGTGCTCACAAGAACAAGAACAGCCTACCCCTCCAATTCCAGCCCAGAAAGAAGAAATTCTGATAGTCTAGAAAATAGTTTGGTTGCCATTAATTCTCATTCCCCTGGGCCACAAAGGTCCACAAAATTTTGGCGATTTTTTTTAACTACCCAAACAAGCCATTGGAATTCATGGTGCAGGTTATTAAAATCAAAGAGGCCAAGACTGATCACCCCAAACACACAGGCCAAGCAAAAGTGACAAGAGCAAAATGCAGAGCAGGAGTCAACAAATTACAGCCTACGGCCAAATCTGGCCCGTCACTTGTTTTCATAAAATAAAGTCGTGTGGGAAGGCAGCCACACTTGGGTTTGTGCATTGTCTATGGCTGTCCCCTCACTCCCGTGGCGGAATGGAGTAGTTGCCACAGAGACCATAGGACCCACAAAGCCTAAAATATTTACTACCTGGCTCTTTACAGAAAAAGGATCGCCAAGCCCTAGACTCACTCAGAAAATTAGCCCTACCACCGGCGATTGTGCATGTTAGGTGATTAACATCTTGTCCAGCACTTAGTAATGACTCACCGGGTATAAATGACGACGATGAATCTTATTACAGTGTCCGGATCCAAGCACTCATGCCAAGACCGCTCTCCATACAGCAACGTGGAAAAAAAATAGTGATGATAAAGGCGTTCCAGGGCAGCTCTTTTAAGGGGAGAAACAGAACCAAGAGCCAAACCTAAGGCTCTTCCTGAATTCGAGAAGCCTGAGCCATGCGGCCGGGGAGGCCAACCCGGGGGGTGGGGGGGGTGGCTCTGGGGCCGGCGTCTGGCCTCAGCAGCCGCAGCCTGCCCCTCCAAGTGGGACTGCAGGGCGGGCCCCGGGGGGCCTGGCGGGGTGCTCCGGACCGCGTGCTCCTGGGCCCAGGCTCGCGTGGTCCCGATGGCTCACGAGGAGAGGTGGGGGGGCCTGGTCCATGATTTTTTTTTTCTTCTTCCAAGGTGGGTGCTGGGAGGCAGCGGGCGACGCTCCCTAACGTGGGGGGCTGACCCGTGTGTCCTCACAGAGGGTCAGCGCGGGGGGCCTCCGGCTCCGGGAGGGACTTCCAAATCGCTCGCTGGCGCGCGGACGTTGGAGCCGAAACGCAGTTGCGTGCCCGTTGCCGTGTCCTGCATCCGTCGCTGTGCTGCTCCTCCTCGCCTCCCCGCAGCCCGCGCTGCGCCTCCGCCGTCCAGGCCGCGGGCGGCCCCTCTTGCCACCTCAATCCTTGACTCGCTTGCAAGCCACCCCACGTGGATCCTTCCCGCTTGTGCCGTCCCCGGACAGTTTGGGAATATAATTTGACTCGTCAGACTGGGCTTCCAGAGCGGACCACGGGATGCTGGAGGGCAGAGCTCACAGCAGCGCTCTTGACTTCCAGGTTAGCGCGTCCATCAAACTCAGGAGGACGCTCCCTCCCCCCAAACCCGTTAATATTTATTAGCTATCAATCGAGCGAACCTTTGTCTGACATGTAAGAAGTACCCCGTAAGCATTCGTTGGCTGCCCGTTGGAGTGGAATTCATCTGACCGTCACCCTGCTGTCCAGTCTCCACTCCACAGCTTACGTATCTACCCCTGACCTCTCTCTCCAACTTCACCCCCCAAAATTTGCCTCTCGCCTGTGTTTTGTACAACATCTGGACCCTTCCGTGGCTCCAGTGCTGTGTCTTACGTGTGCGGGCCCCGGGCATGGTGGGCCTCAGTGGCAGGCCAGAGGACAAGCCGAGCCTGGTGGGGCCAGGGAGCCTCTGGCCAGAAATGTTCATGTCCCAAAGACGCATTCGGTCAAGGAGGTGCCAGTAGGTTAGCCAAGGCTTCTGAGCTGGTGTTTGGGGCATGGCAGCAGGGGTCTCCCAGAGGCAGAGGAAGCAGCCCAAGGACAAGCCGGCAAGGCCTTCTCCGAGCAGCAGGCCCTGGGGATCCAGGCCCAGCACAGCTCCAGAGAGCAAGATCACAAACAGCAGACTGCCTGCCGGGGCCCGCGGAGGTCGAGGGAAAGCTGGAAGACCTCAGCGGACACAGACTTGGAGCAGTGGGCTTGGGTTGGCAAAACAGTTGCAGACCCTACTGGCCTGGGGTCATAAAGTTGGTAAGACACTGCTCTCAAATCATAGACATTTAACCCAATCTTGTGTGCTCGGGAAGGACACACAAACATAAGGGCTAAATGGCCTGGTGATTCCCTCCCCAAGTTACACTCGGGGTACACAGCCTGGAGGAGTCGGGGGAGATGGGACCAGAATCCCTGTTCCCTCATTCTGGAAGTTACCCGTGGCTTAAATCACAAGCCAGCTGCTACACCTGGTGCTCCACGTAAAACCACAACATGTTCCAGCACCGGAGGAGAAACCCTGCAGAGCTTTCTCCAAAGAGGACATACAGGTGGTGAATATGCCCATGAAAAGATGGCCAATATCATTTGCCATTAGAGAAATGCAAATAAACCACTGACGCCTGCGTGACTCTGTGGCTGAGCATCTGCCTTTGGCTCACAGTGTGATCCCGGGGTCCTGAGATCGAGTCTGGCATCGGGCTTCCTGCGGGGAGCCTGCTTCTCCCTCTGCCTGTGTCTCTGCCTCTCTCTGTGTCTCTCATGAATAAATAAATAAAAACCTATTTTTTTTAAAAGAGAGAGAAATGCAAATAAGACCACAAGGTATACCCCTACATATCTGTGACAATGGCTGCCATTTTATTTTATTTTATTTTTAAAAATATTTTATTTATTCATTTATCTATCTATCTATCTATCTATCTATCTATCTATTTGAAAGAGAGGGTGTGAGCATGAGCAGGAGGGGCAGAGGGAGATGGAGAGAGAGAATCTCAAGCAGACGTCCCGCTGAGCTTGGAGCCCGATATGGGGCTTAATCCCATGACCCCGAGATCATGACCTGAACTGAAATCAAGAGTCTGACACTCAACCAACTGATTCACCCAAGTGCCCCTACGGCTGGCTGCCTTTTAAAGGTAGTGGTATCACCTTATGCTGGCAAGAACGTGGAGGAGGGGGGTCACTTACCCATTGCTGGTGGGAACGTAGAAAGGCAGAGCCGCTCTGAAAAAATAGTTGGGCAGTTTCTTATAAAACTAAACAGTAGTTAGCACATGACCCAGCAAGAGCACCCAAATTCATCCCCCAGGAGGCAAATCTATATTCACACCAAACCTGTACACACATGAGCCAAGTAGCTATTCACAAGAGCCTCCAAATGTAAACAACCTGCAGTGAGTGAATAAACGTGAGTACATCCACGCCTCGGAATACTACTAACCAATAAAAAAGCAATAGGCTACCAATACGCACAGCACCTTGGGTGGGTCTCAGGGGACGTATGCTGAGCGAAAAGAATCCAATCTGTTATACGCTGGAAATGTGTATAAATAAACGGTTCCATTTATCATATGACCTAATATGAACTAATAAAAGCATAGAGCTGGAGAGAACAGATTGTAGTTGCCAGAGGAGAGGGACGGGAAGGGGTGGCTTCTCAGGGGCAGCGGTGGGAGCCTCGAGGTGCTGGAACGGCTCTGCACCTGGACCGGGGCGGTCACGTGAATCTACGCATGCAGTTGTGGAGAACTGCCTGCACATGTGCACACCCACACACACACACGGGCACCCTGGGAATTTGGAATCACCTCCCTGGATCCCAGCTCTGCCAGTTTCTTGGTTTTGATGCTGTGTATCAGCTACACAAGATGTTACAATCTGGGGAAACTGGCTGGGGCTCCCTGTACATTTTGGGGGCAGCTTCCTGTGCTGAACAGGAGCCCCTGGTTGGCCCAGTTGGTAGAGCATGCGACTCTTCATCTCGGGGTTATGAGTTCAATCCCCAACAAGGGCCTAGAGCTTACTTAAAAAATAAATAAATAAACAAAAAGACAAAAGACAGCACACCGAGTTGCAGCATGGCAGCCCCCCAGGGGACTCTTAGGAGTAATTGTACGTGATTTCATGAGTGGACCCCTCATAAGAAGGGACTCCACGCCGGCAGCACAAAGCTCGCTCATGCCTGTACCTCAGGACGACGCCCGCCCCGTGGGAAGCAGCTTCCCTGGGCGCTGCTGCTGTATCCTGGTGACTCCTGCCAGAAGGAGACCCATCTCCCCCGTTCACTCGCAGGACACTTTGACCTTTGGTGACCTGAAATGGCCTGTTGGATACGCTGGCCTAGGCTGTGCCCGAGTGTCCTTGGAGCCCCGTGCATGGGACTGGTAACCATCTGCGCCGCGCACAACGTGAGGTACGCTGTCTCACAACATGGAAACACATTGTGTTTTCCAGGTGACAACATTTGGGCATGGACGGGCCATAGAGGGTGCCCCACATGGCACAGCTAGGAGCTGGCAGAGACTGGATTCAGATCCAGGCTGTCTGGCTCGAGAGCCAGGGAGCACTGGGCCTCCGGTGCTTGACCTTAGCACCATTTTCGGTTCTGCCTCGGTCCTTGGTTCACCAGACATACCAGAAACCAGCTCTAGTAGAGGCAGGAATAACTTAGAGTTGCGTGCAGCCTCTGCCATTTGATCTCTGGGTTATGAGTTCTCTGTGCCCCCACTTCCCTTCTTTTAATTGGGGCTCCTAAGAGCACCTATGATGTAGCATTGTTTGAGGGGTGAAAAAGAGAAAGTACACGAAGCTTTTAGCATACTGCAAGACTCCCCGCAATTGCTCAAAAAAAGAGAAACCTAGCTTTTCCAGTGAGAAACTTTGCTTTTTGGGGCTGGGTGGTGACTTGGGGCACGGGGGCAGTTTCTTCATGAGCATTATTGTATAAAAGCAATTTCTGATCTCTGATGAGAAACAAAGGCACTAGCTCATGAAGCCCGCACTGTGAAAGCAGTCGGTGCCCTTCATAGCTTGGAGGCCATTGAACAAACGCGTCCCCTCTGAACGAACTGAGCGAGTGAACAGCTTTCCGGCATCAAGTCTGCCAGGGAAGGGGGGTCTGGGAGGAGGACCCCCTGTAAAGATGGCAGGGATGCTAGGGCGCATGGATTCTGAAACTATTCTAGAAGCTACCCTGTAGGGTTTTAGAGTGAAGTTGATGGATAACACCACTCCCCCAAATTTTTTAAAGGATATTTAAAAATTTGTGCTCAACTTCACAGAAAACTGGAGGAAACTTTTTTTTTTTAAGATTGTATTTATTTATTAATGAGAGACACACACAGAGAGAGAAACATAGGCAGACGGAGAAGCAGGCTCCTCCCAGGGGGCCCAATTCGGAACTTGAACCTGGGACCCCGGGATCACACCCTGAGCCAAAGGCAGATGCTCAACCACCGCTGAGCCACCCAGGCATTCCTGGAGGAAACTTTTATATATGTTCTCACCTCTCTGATCTCATCTCCTATGGCCCTGTCCACTCCCACTCTCAGCCCCAGCCATCTCTTTCTGCACTGGTCACTCTGGCTTCCCTGCACCAAGAACTCACCCACCGCAGAGCCTTTGCAGGGACTCTTTGCTCTGCTGGCACTCTTCTCCCAGATATCCACACAACTCCCTCACCACCTTCTTCTTCTTCTTCTTCTTCTTCTTCTTCTTCTTCTTCTTCTTCTTCTTCTTAAGATTTTTGTTTATTTATTCATGAGACACACACACACACACACACACACAGAGGCAGAGGCACAGGCAGAGGGAGAAGCAGGCTCGATGCAGGACTCGATCCCAGGTCTCCAGGATCACGCCCTGAGCCATAGGCAGACACTCAACCACTGAGCCACCCAGGCGTCCTGTCTCCCTCACCTTCTTAGGTTCTTTCTCAACGGTCACCTTCCAGTGAGGCCTTTCTTGACCACTTCTATTTAATGTCTTTGACATCAGGATTCAGCAGTGACGTGTCATAGTTTAATTTGCAGTGTTTTATTTCTTCTTTTTTAATGATACATAAAATAATGTTGTACCTTATAATCAAGGCAACTTTGAACTGATGAAATATGGTGTTTAAAGTGTCCACCACCCAGTTATTCTAAAGTACAGGTTTCAGATGGACTATTGATAAAGATAATAACGTAAATTCTTAATCTGCAATAAAAGGATTCCATTTGGGGTCAGATAACATTGGGGCGGGGGACATGGTGTCTGCAGTTGGTTCTTAGTGCATCTGTGCTGGAGGGAGGGAAATCTTTTCATTTATTTATGATTCTTGCTATTCTCTTTAAAATCTTTTCCCTGTCTTCTCTCGGTTTCTCTTTTCTCTAATGCTTGCTGGGGGGATTTCTTTTTCTCACGCGAATGTTAAAAACAACAATAATGCAAAACCTTCACAGTGACTCAGTCTTTGAAAACTGACATCAAGGTGAATGTCTAGAGGAAATTTGGGGCTTGCTGGGGCCGCCACGGGCAGTTTGCATTTAAACAAGTTGTGACTTTGATTTAAGAATTTGGCTTGATGGGTAATATATCCAAGGCAGGAGATGATGTATATATACTGTTTCCATCAGAAATATCAAGTTCTGTGTGTGATGTGTTTATTTCTCTGAGTGGTTATGTATTTAATAAATAATGTGTTTCAGTGGGGTATTATTTTCATCTCGGTGTTTAATACCTCCACAATATGTCTCAGATTCGGGGTTGAACGGCACCTCATAAATTATGAGCTGTTATTAGCTGCTTTCTGGTTACATCTTAATTATCAAGGCTGAAAAGACAGGGCAGATTTTATAAGCATTCATATTTTCTGTTTACAAGGCTTTTACTGGCGTCTAATAAATTTAATTACCTCTAATAAGAAGAGGAAATGAAGTTCTATTTAGCAAATTCATAGCTTTGAAATGCAGCTTGTAGCTTTATGAGCCTGGCAAGCCCCAGGAAGGTGAAAGCCATTGAAGGAAGCCGTTGAACCTGGTGAAAGCCAGGTTAAACTAACTGCAAAACTGCTAAATTATTTTTTGTTTCCATTTTATTGCTTCACCTCCAGGGTAAACTTCGGGCTACTTGATAAAGCAGCCTCGCAGGAACTTAAACTTTCCATGCCTTAGCCCACAGGGCCGAAGCAGATTCCTGTAGTAGAGGTGCATTTTTCAAACATAATGTGAAATTTGGGAAATTGATCGTGTGCTGACCTACTTATTTCCACGAGCTGTTCCTTCCAGACTCCTTTGTTTTGCTCATATTATAAATCTATTGTTCTTTTAGGAGCCCCCACCCCACCCCCCGCTGCTAAGGGGGTGGAGGGAGGAGTCAGTGCCAGGGAGACGAGACGCAGGGTGCCAGCACCTCCACCATCTGAAATAAAATCCACAATGAACTGGATTCGTGGGGTGCAGAAAAGACGGATGATGCAGATCCACCTCTTCCTACGGAGGGTGGGAACACAGAGACTCCAGGCTTATTGAGATCGTGTTTGGGGAAGAGGGAGCCTAGAAAATATTTAAACACTTAGGTTATAGGGCATCGGATGGTTCATTTGGATTTATTTTTGGGTCAGATGTCTTCCCAAACTACCCTTTCTGGCAGCTTGATTTTCATTTATTTGACTATATGGGCAGGCGGACCCCTGGAGAAACCATCCTACTTGTGAGAAGTCTTTCTTGGTCTTTCTTCAAAGACCTAAAAACAATTGTGGCGTTAACAGGAAGGCGCAGTGGATGAATGCGTGTCTCGGACAGGTGTCCTCGGCAGGAGCACCTCTCTGGCTGTGACTCACTGCTTACCCTCCTTCCCTCCGTCCAGAGTCCGCAGGCTCATCACGGCCCCAGGGGCCTGTCCCTTCTCTGTCTGCCACCTCCTTATTCCAGCTCCTGATAGTTCCACTGGGACAATGACAACAGCTTTCCCCTGGGTCTTTCTCTTCCAGTCTGGCCTTTCTAGGCTGTTCCCCCCAGCAGTGACCACAGCTAGTTTCCTCTGAAAGAGTAAACGTACTGCCACACGGCCCTCTGGTCCCCAGGCACCTGTCTCATTCCTATCCCTGCACCCAGCTCCTCTTCACCCTCAGCCCCACCAAGCCTCTGCTTCCAATCAGAGGATGCTTCCTATTTTCCGAATACACCAGTCTTTCTAGCAGGGCTAAATACCTTCCATTGGTGCCTTTGCCAGAGAGGTTTTAGTGATTTTGGCATCAAGGCTTGACTGCAGTGGATTTAAGAGTGAAGACAAAGTGGCTGCAATGGAGAGACCATTTTACTGCCTCAATAACCTGTATAAGAAAGGAAGAAAAGAAGGGGCTGTTTTTTTTAACCTTATTTTATGTGCATACTAGCCATTGATTCTTTCCTATAAATTGCCTGTTCATATCCTTTGTCATTAAAAAAAAAGTCCAGTCCCTTCTTTTCATTGATTTGCAGGAGCTCTTTGTATATTTTGGACATGATCCCTGTCTTGTATGTGTCACAAATAATGTTTTCCAGTCTATCATTTGTCTTTTAATGTTGTTTATGGAATCTCTTATCATATATGGTCTATTTCATCATAAATAAATGTTTGGATTTTTAACATAGTCAAATCCGTCAGTGTTCTCCATTGTCGTTTCTTTGTTTCTGTCCTATAAGCTCCCCTTATTCTTCTCTTGCTTTTTTGTTTTGTTTTATGCTTGTACCTTCAAATCTATAATTCATCTTGTGCTTCTCTTAGTGAATGTGTTAGAGAAGGTTCTGACTCTTCCTCCTCTCCCCACAGTGTGTCCACTTGTCTTGTCTCCCCAGTCAATGGACAGACAGTACTTTCCCAAACTGATTTGAAAGTTCATCATTTTAATATCCTAAATTCTAATTTTTAAAGGAGAATCATCTTGAGCATGTTTAACAAGATGAAGGGAGAATACAGCATACAGGATGAGACTGAAGAATTCAGGAAAGCTCAAAGATGCTAGAAGAAGTCTTGTTCCGGAAAGGGAGGGAACTGGATTGAACAGCAGAGCTTCATCCTGAGTGGAGACGTGTGTCCACATGAGTAGCATGATGGTGACACACAAGGAGCTGGAATGTTTACATCGAAGGCCTCCGTTTTCTCTGTGAAGGAGTAAGCAGCCATTGACTAAGAGCAGCAATAGAGTAGGGCATTCGTAAGAAGTGATTCGTTACGGAGAAGGGTTTGATTATGGCAAAGTGGAGGAGCATCCGGAAGAATAGTGGAGTTTGTCCAATACGTCCATAATCTGGGTACTCCTCATCATTCCCACCGCTGCACCTCGGGGTAAGCTGCCATCTTCCCTTGTGGATTGCGGCAATTTTTTTCCACCAAGGCAGGATGTCTGTCTGGTTTGTTCACTGCTTTGTCTCTGGCCCCTAGAACAGTGCCTGGCACAAAGGAGATGCTCAGTAAGCACTTATAGAATAAATGAATGAAGGTTGGGGGGCTCATTGGCTATGGAAAGAAGCCCCCAGAAGACACAGGAGAATGAGCTGAGAGAAGGAAATGCAAGAGGTGAGAGAAGAGACTGGGAAAGATGAGGATGAATGGCATGCTGGGACCTGCTGGCCTTGGTGTACCAGGCGGATGTAATGCATGAGCACAGGCGCTCTCATTGTCCTTGGGACCTAGAATGCATTGTCCCAGCTCAATGTTTGCTCAAGAGTTTAAACAGAAGGCTTCTAGGGGAGATTCTTCTACTTGGCCCAGTGAGGCAGCCGTTCCAGTCTTGGCTTGGAGAGCTTCTGTCCTCCTGGGTAACCAGTGACCCTCAGAGCGTGGCTGCCTCAGTCATCCTAGAAATAGCTGGAGAGTATCTTAGGTGGCAAGAAGTGACCAGAGCCCTGAAGGAGCCCTTGCCTGGGTGACTGAGCTGGAGAGGATTGACCACCAAAGACCATGAGGAATTAGGCCTTGATGACTTGGAGATTGAGCCTTTCCTTGATGCAACCAGAAACCATCTGTGATGGCAAGAGGTGACCAGGCCCACAAAGAAGATCTTGCCCATCTAGCAGACTCTCAGAAGAGGTTTGTGGATGGACAAGAGACCAGATGAATGATGTGGCTGGGTGAACGTTCACATATCAGAAGACGTTCTCCATTTCAAGGGCAATGAGCAGGGGCAAGGGGCATTATTCCCCTGGACTAGTCTACATACTTTTAAAGAAATCATTAGTAGTGTTTGCGTAAGACTTCAGACTCTCCACTTGCAGACAACACGGTCATAGAACTTCCCAGCCTCAGGTACAGCCATGTGATCAGTTCTGGCCAAAGAGTTTTGAGTAGATACGTCACATGTAGTGTTCAAGCCAAAGCCTTTACTTATTTGTGCAAGACCCTTCGGACATCCTTTTCCTTCTGGCACGTGCTGCTGTGCCAGGAGGAGCAGGATGACAGAACTCCCCTGACAACCCATGATGAATGCATAGCATAGGTGCGAAATGGGGGGTGGATGCTTGTTACCTAGCAACAGCCTAGCCTTATTCTAACTGACACAGCTCCTACTCTAATCTGAACCCTGGTTATAACCCTGGTATTTCTAGAGGAAAGAGAAGGGAAGCCTATTTTTCAGCTACTGAATTTTTTCTTTCCTTTAAAAAAATGTGTGTGTGTAGTAAAACATACATAAAATTTACCATTTTAACCATTTTAAGTGTGCGGTTCAGCAGCATTCAATACATTCACGTTGTTGTGCAACCAGCACCATCATCCATCTCCAGAGCTTTCTCATCTTCTCATACGGAAACTTTGTACTCATCAGGCAATGAGTTCTTATCCACCTTCCCAATAACCCCTACTTTCAGTTTCTATGCATTCAACTCTCCTAGCATCTCATGTACGTGGGCTCATACAGTATTTGTTCTTTTGTGTCTGGCTAATTTCACTTAGCGTCATGTCCTTAACAGTTCATCCATGTTGTAGCAGGGGACAGAATTTCCTTTCTTTTTAAGCTGAAGAATAGCCCATGGTGCGTGTACACCACATTTTGTTTACCCACTTATGCGTCAGTGGGCATTTGAGTTATTTTCACCTTTCAACCAGTGTGAATACTACTGGGAGGAGCACGGGTGTACACATAGCTACTCACGTTCTGCCTTCAATTCCTTTGAGCATACCCCCCAAAGTGGAATAGCTTGTTGGATCACATGGGATTTCTATTTTTAACTTTTTTGTGGAACCGCTATACGGTTTTCCAAAGCAGCTCCACCATTTTACTTTCTCACCAGCAATGCACAAGGGATCCAATTTCTCCACGTCCATATATACGTATATAGTGGTATCTCACTGTGGTCCAAACTTCTTCCTCTTCTTTTTTTTTAAAGACTTTATTTATTTATTCATGAGAGACACAGAGAGAGGCAGAGACACAAGCAGAGGGAGAAGCAGCCTCCCTGCGGGGAGCCGGATGCAGGACTCGATCCCAGGACCCTAGGATCACGACCAGAGCCAAAGGTAGATGTTCAACCATTGAGCCACCCAGGCGTCCCTTCTTCTTAACCCATTGTTTGCCTGGTGGGAATCATACAGTCCCTACAAATCAGAGAAATGCATTCCGTTTGGTTCTAGGTATGAAAGCAGCCCAAAGCAAAGGTCTGACATGGATGAATTCAGACTTTTCTACCGATTCTTCCTGTGTCTTAGGCCCCTTTGCAAATGCCCCTACTTACAGCCCCTCTTCCCCCACTAATGCACGCATTTCCGCTAACAAGAAAGTGAGACCTCCCGGGAGTACCTCCTGTTTAAACACAGAGAGGGTTTCACCCAGAGGAATAGCTTGCCGATGGCACAAGTTCAAAATTCAGTGAGGAGGAGGTTTCGGGGTGGGGTGCCCCTGAAATTAAATCACACAGACAAGAGTGCCTCACGGAAAGGATGCCCCATGCCCACAAGCCACATCCTGAATCGTGGCGGCATCCACTGTGCTGCTGTTTTGTTTACTGTGTTTGGAATCAGGCTCTTTTGGATGTGCTCTTTAGATGACAGCATGATTGCATGACTCTATCCAGAAGTTTCCCTGAGAACACAGAAAGTGCAACTAGAAAACTCAGCATCTTTATTGGAACTAAGCCTTTCATAGGACTGAAATGGAGCCCTAAAATTCTGGGATGTTCTTAAGGCTCTGCCGAGTGATGGGTCTGTGTGGAATCTTCGAGGACTGACGTGGGTAAGGCTCCCTGATGGAGACCTAGGCCGGGGGTGTCTTGGATAGCCAGCCCTTCAGATTCCATCTGCAGACGTGACATCCATTTGGCTCTGGCCATGCTCCAGAGTGACAGCCAGAGAGGCAATGGGGCTCCTTGGCAGGCAAGAAGCTCCTTCCTAAGGTTCTTTCTTTCCCCACCTCTGGTCCAAAGGCCTCATTGCTCAACCTTTTTAAGAGAAAGTGGGTTTTTCATGAGAGACACCTAACTCTGGAAAATGAACAAAGGGTAGTGGAAGGGGAGGTGGGTGGGAGATTGGGGTGACTGGTGATGGGCACTGAGGGGGGCACTTGGGAAGAGCACTGGGTGTTATGCTATATGTTGACAAATTGAACTCCAATAAAAATTTTAAAAAAAAAGAGAAAGTGGGTTTTTAAAATCAGTAAATATCACAATTCCTTGTAGAGATAAGCCTTGTACTCCATGACACTGGCCTTTGACATAAAAACCAGACATCTTAGCACTTTCATCTAAAGCGTGTGTTGAGAGGTGACCTCGTTTCCCCCGCACAGTGAGGAGAGTCTTACCAAATCTCTCCATGATGAAGTCTCCCAAAGAACAGTCCCAGGGTCCACCTCTGGAACCAGAAAGGGCTCAAAAAATCGGAGTCCGGTCTCAGACCAACAGTACTTCCTAGTGCTCAACCTACAGAGTGGCCAGGCTTTCCATAACCGTACAGACATAAACCAGATCATTAGCTTGGATACCAAAGAACATTTTACAAGCTGCCATCCCATAAACATTCATTAAACACCTACAAAGAGCTTCACCTCTCTCTTGACTCCTGTGGGAAGTCAAGACTCCGGCTAGACAAACCTCTAGCCCAGTTTGAGGAGGAAAGAGGAATACGATGGAAATAACATGATATGATTCATGATCAAAGTCTGATTCCAAAAAAAATGAGACTTCAGGAAACAGGAAAAGTGTCACTTGCTCGGGGCATCTTGTTACAGAATCCTGGAACAAGGATCCTAGCCCTTCCTGGGCTAGGAGGATCTTGGAAATCAATTGTTCTAACTTCTTCTCTTTTGAGGAAGGAAGCTGAGATCCCAAACAGTTATAGGACATGGGCTATTCGACAGCGAGTAAAGTCAAAACTGGGGCCATCACCCAAGGCTCCTGGCTTCCACACCTTAGTGTGTGTCTCATGGACAAAACTGATGCTCTCGGGGGGACCCTCAGCGTCTGAACCTTTAAAGGACACAGAAACACTGGTTCATCTTCCTTGGGCTCATCGAGGCTCATACTACTTGGAAGCAGAGGAGCTTCCTTTACCTTTAAAGACACAAGCCTGACTCTCTTCCGGGTGAACCTTGCCTGGGAAGCCAGCAACTTCCTGGCCGCCCTCCCTCCATCCCTCCCTCCCCTTCAATCCACCAGCCCCTTCCTCCCCGGCTCAGTCAGCGCCAGGCCTGCTCAGGCTGGTGACTCCCTTAGCCTTTTTGCTTTGCTGAAGTTAGCGAGTGTACCCCTCTCAAGGTTAAGTCTTCCTTTGATCCCTGTAATCACTGCCAAAAGAGTTCATTTTTTAAAATTGAGATATAATTTACATACCATAAAATTCACCCTCTTAAAGTGTACAGTTCAGTGATTTTTAGTACATTTTCAAGCTATGCAACCACCAGCACTCTCTAGCTGTGGAACATTTTCATCACTTCAGAAAGAAACCCCATACCCATTAGAAGCCACTCCCAATCTCCTCTCTCCCCAGCTCCCAGCAACCACTGGTCTGTTTTCTGATTCTATGGATTCACCTATACCGGGCATTTCATATAAATGGAACCCTGCAACCTGTGACCTCCATGTCTGGCTTCTTTCACTTAGCATACTGTTTTCAAGGTTTATTCATGTCATAGTGTGTAACATGCTTCGTTCCTGCTGAAGGCTGAATAATATTCCATTGTATGGATAGAACCACATTTGGTTTATTTATTCGTTAACTCATGGATATTTTGGTTTTTGCCACTTTTAGGCTGTTATGCATAATGATGCCATGGCCATTTGTGTACAAATTTGTTTTTTTTTTTAATTGTATTTATTTATTCATGAGAGACACAGAGAGAGAGAGAGGGGTAGAGACACAGGCAGAGGGAGAAGCAGTCTCCATGTGGGGAGCCCAATGCGGGACTCCATCCCGGGTCCCCAGGATCACACCCTGGGCTGAAGGCAGGCGCTAAACCTCTGAGCCACCCAGGGATCCCTTGTGTACAGGTTTTTACGTGGTTGTGCTTCAAATTCTCCTGGGCTATACCTAGAATCGCCGTGTCATACGGTGACTGTATGTTTCACTTTGTGAGGACCTGCCAAACCGTTTTCCAAAGCAACGGCACCATTCTGCTTTCCTGTCAGCAATTGATGAGCAATGCATTTGTCCACATCTTCACCAACCCTTATCACCATCCTTCTTTTTGATGATAGCCGTCCTAAGGGATGTGAAGCAACATCTCATTGCAGTTTGGATTTGCTTCTCCCTAAAGACTGATGGCATTGAGCATGTTTTTGTGTATTTTACTCACCGTTTGTAGATTGTCTTTGGAAAAAAATGTCTATTCAAATCCCTTACTCATGTCTTACTTGAATTATTTCTGATCTTTATTGTTGAGTTCTAAGAGCTCTTTATATATTCTGGTTACTAGTCCTTCATGAGATACTGACTCTCAACAGTCTCCCATTCTGTGGGTTGTCTTTTCACCTTTTTGATGGTGTATTTTGAAGCACAAAGATGAAGTTCAGTGTATCTATTTTTTTCTCCTCTCCTTTGGTTGCCTATGGTTTCGGTATCCTATCTGTCCAAAGGTTTTTAAGGGCCCTCTTTCATTTCTTGTCCAAGACGACACTCAGCAACATTCAGATGGTAACTGCATCTCTCTGTTTTAAAGAGTGGTCTTTTTTCTTTTTGAGCTGACCAGGGCTCTCAAAATATTCTTGAGGGAGAATGCGGAGGGGTAGCACTGTGGGAGCAGCTGGGAAACTGTTCCCAGTGGGTAGGGTGGAAGGTGTTTGAGGAATAAATTGTGGGTCAGGGTTATATCCAATTATAAATCTCTTGCATCTCATTTGAAAGGAGCAAATATGAACTATTTAAAAGAGACAGATATTAAGCTCGCCTCTGCAATTTTTCAAATCCTCTGCTGGCTTCTTGACTTAAGAAGTGACCGTATTCTCCTCCAAGAAGCCGACTTTGCATGGCAGAGAACCCTTCTGATTTGGCCATGAATCCAGTTCTATGGTAGACTCTGCTACTCTTTGGGTTTGGGGGGATTTTAAAGGTAAACACTACCCCCGATGTGAGGGTTGAACTCACAGCCCCAAAATCCAGAATCCTATGCCCCACCGACTGAGCCAGCCAGATGCTCCGATTCTGCTACTGTTGATGGCTCAGGGGCATCCCTGCACCCTGCTCTCCACAGGCCAGATGGTCTGAGCCCTATTGGTCCTCCCCCCTTTGAATGCCCTCCGAAGGGCTTGTGGTTCTGACAAAGCCCTGACTCTGGGCTCTGCTGGAATTCATTCCGAGAGCTACTTAGGGTCCTCACAGGGTCCCTCAGGGGCCTCCTCTGTCCCAGAGCAGGGGAGACCAGCAGGAGCCTGGGCAGATCACAACCCTGCAGAGCTTGGGAGATGCTGTGGTCATTCAGGGAGGTCAGCCTGCCCTCTGTCCTTGACGAAGATCCCTGAGCCTGATGCGTGGAGTCTGAAATCAGACTGTGGCTTTCTTCATCTCCACCTTCATCCTCTCCTGCTTGGCCCCCTTCCCTCCGTCAGCTTCCAGCTGGCAGCCTGGGCACCGCCACAGTTTCGGATCTATAATGGAAATAAATGAACTAAGACCCTCAAGGAGGGGACTCCTGGTGTGTTTCAAGTGAAGCCTCTAAGCTGCTGCCCTGTGGCTGGGCCGGGCCGACTGCCCCTGAGTAGATCGAAGGCAGGCGGGGTTGGCCGAGAAGGCACTTAGGGTGGAGATGGAAGGTGTGATGAATTTGCCCCCTAAGGAGAGGGATCTGTCATGCTCCCGGCCTCCCGGCCATGTCCCCACGATGGATCACGCGGTTGATAAGCAGGAGATGAAACACCCTGCCTTCTTCTCATTTATTAGGATTTAGAGAAAATGAATCTGATTTGGAGCTCTCTGGGGTCGGCCTTGGGCTGGATTCCTTTTCAGCGGGAAGCGGAGGGTCTGGAAAGGTGAGCCTCCTGTCCCCGAAGCTGTTAGCCGGGCGGCCAGGAGGCTCGGGCAGGGGGAGACGGCGACACCACAGCATTAGGGGAATGAAGTTCGCCGTCTGACCCCACTGGCCGTGAAGGTTAAGGAGCTGGTGACAACTAATGATTTCTCAAGGGCGTTTTGTTTGCAGATGGCTTTCTAGTGATTTAGGCGGGTCGTTAGCGGATCAATACTTTTCTCGGGAGTCTCTGGAATCCCCGACTGCTTGATGGCCAGGCCTAGGCAGTTATTTCTAATGAGCAATGGTGCCCAGCGGTGGGGGTGTCTCCTTGCTATTTGTCGCTGCCGTCGGACGGCCTTCCGGGGACCGCTCGGTGCTCTGGGTGTCCTGTGAGTTTGTGTTACTCGTTTGTATCATTGTGGAGATGAGTCACCTGGGACTCGGAGGGATTAAGTATCTTGCCCACAATCAGACGGTCACACTGTCTGAGCTGGAATATTCTCTCTCTCTCTCTCTCTCTCTCTCTCTCTGCCTCTGAGCATACACAGTGCACTCAACCTTCCTAAACCTCGGTGTCCCTATCTGTGAAATGACATAACACATGCCCAGTCCTTGGCCCTGTGACAGGCACATGGATAGTCCTCGATGAATGACAGCTAAGGGCCCACCCAGACCTGTCTGGCCTCAGAGTTCACCTCCTTTCACGGTATCACTGTGCCTCCAGAAGGGCAGGAGGAAGAGTGGTGCCTTCCAACAACGTGTCTATTTTCTCAGGATGGTGTCATTTCTGGTTGGGTGTGACTTGGCAAAGTCCTACGAAGCCATAGATCTGCTCAAGAGACGGAGGTAGTTAAGTGTCCAGGCTCTAGAGGCAGGTTGCCTGGGCTCAAATCCCAGGTCCACCACTCACTAGCTGTGTGACCTTCGCCAAGCGAGACAACCATTCTGTGCCTTGGAGTCAGTCTTTACCTATAAAATGAAGATGGTAATCATCCCTACCTCAAGTTTCTGAGGGTTGACACACGCGAAGTTTCTAGATGAGTTAATGCATCCAAGTGCTCAGTGAATGTTATTGTTACTCAACAAATTCTATCAAGCACCCGTGTGTCAGGCATTGGAGACGCATCAGAGGAAAAGACAACTGTCCCTTCTCTCCTGGGGATTATATTCTAGTGTGGGGTATAGGGGCACATAGAAAGCAAATAGGCCAACAAACAAGGTAATGATAAATGCACTGAACAGAGCCAGGAAGGGAGGGCGTGGGTCAGGGAGGCCTCTCCGAGGAAGCGCCGTTTGCACTGGTTCCTGGAGAAGTGATGTGCGGGGGAATAGTACAGGAGGAGATCGGGGGACAGCAAAGGAATTGGCACATCGGAGGAAGAGAGGGGACGCCCAGGAGGCAGATGCCCCCAAACACGGCAGTGAGAAGGATGGGCTGCCGTGGAGAGCTGTGAAGAGCCTGGTCACACGGAGCATGGGGACAGGCAAGGAGTTGGACTTCTTTTGTAAAAACCCACGAAAAGTCTTGGAAGGCAGGTCAAGCACGGCAGTGGCCTCCTCTGATGCCCAGGCCAGCTGCGGGGAGGAGCGATCGTGCAAACTGGAGCAGAGCACAGGTGGGGAGACCAGGAGCCGTGGATGGGGCCGGGGCCGCGGGGACGGTGCAATGGCAGAGCAGGCCCGACTGGGGTTAGACTGGTGTGGAGAGGAGGGCAAGAAGGAGCAAGGGGGGTGAGTTTGGGGCCTGAGCCCCGATCTTCCTGAGTGGTGCCCCAGAATCACAGCAGCTTATAAAACAAACCAGGTCCCAGGGTGGCTGCAGGTCACCGTAAGCTGCTGGGGGGATCAGCTCTCTGAAGCCTCAGCCTGAGGCAGCGGCCCTGTCTCTGGATGGATTGGAAACAAGGAAGAAAAGCGGCGGGAACACAACGGTTTGAAGCTCCTGCCAACCTCACATCCGCCCGCAGGCCGAGGCCTAGAGCAAGCCTCACGGCCAAGGCTGATGTCAAGGGAGGGGATCCTGCAGCCCCCGCACCCCAGCGGGCCACACGGCAGGCGGCAGGCAGTGACAGGACCCGGGAGTGACCACCTGAGAGCACAGCGGGCTAGCAGCTCATGCCATTGAGACCAGGGTGGGGAGCGGCAAGATTTGGGGGGACACCATCAACAATCGTCCCTTCACCTCTCAACAGTGGAGTTCCCAGCAGGGGCTTTGAGCCAGTGTTAACTGAACGAGTCAGACGCAGGCCGGCCTGGAGAGGCCCATGGAGGGGAGGCTGGGGGAATGTTCTCGGGCGCAGAGGGCACCCAGGTTAACCTCCCTCAAGAGACAGGCGGTAACCCAAGCCCTTCTGCTTTGTTCAGCCACTGGCTTCGTTCTGGCCACCGAGCTCTTGGGGGTGTGTGGGGGGGCGAGCCAGGGCCCCCCTTCTAATTGTTCTCTCTCCTCTAGCCCAGGCTCAAGGGCTGGGGGCGGGGGGTGCTCTGGGGAGGTCAAGCGCTGTTCCCTGCCCTCCTTTTCAGAGATCAAAAAATGGTTCTCTGGTTGAGCCATGGCCCGACCATCTGCGACATGTTAACTGCATAATGGAATGTAACTCGAAGGGCTTTTAAAAACACGAAGAGAGATTTTATTGTAACTAATCGTGATGGATGGTGAGTGCGGTCACACCAGGCACATAAATCTTCGTGCCAGGCCTCGGACGAAAGAGCCAACCAAGTCCACAGCTCAGGGAGCCTGGTCCTCAGCCGCGGGCAAGTCACACGGAGCGGCGCTGGGACGTCAGCGATGTTAGCAGGCCGCCCTCCCTCCCGGGGCCCTGCCCACCCGGCCCCCCGCGCCCCTGCAGGGGAGTCACCCGCCGCCCGGCCTCACCTCCCGGGAGTGGACCAGCAGGCAGGCCCCCCGGAAAGGGACAAAACAGGGTCTGCAGAAGCTCCAGCCACTTTCCCGTTTCATTAGAGAGAAGAATGAGTCAAAGAGCGGGGTGAGCTCCGGACAGAAAAGTTCACGTGTAATAGCTGCTCCTGTTAGTTGTATTCACTCACTTAGAACCATCTTGGCTCCCACGAATGTGGCCAAGGCTCTTATTTATTTGTCACTCGGGTCAAGGTTTTATGGTTGTCAGTAAAGGGACAAGAACAGTGGGCTGAGAGTCAGAAGTTGGGGACTCAAGAGTCAGCTCCACCCCTCTGTGACTCTGGGCAAACCAGTTGACTTCTCTGGGCCTCAGTGTTCTCATCCATCATCTGTCAAATGGGCTCGATACTACTGAGCCTAATTAAAAGGGTTCTTCCAAGGAGCTGAAGAAATGATGTATGTCTCAAAGTTTGGAAAAACATCAGAAATGTATGATTTGTATTCAATTCGAATTTGGAAAACAACTCAAAAAGTATGCCTAGATTTTTTTTTTTTTTCCTGGAAAAACCTACTAAAGGGTGAGGGGAATGAGAAAACTGGATGAGGCAGCTATCATTCCCACCCCACACCTCTAACTTTTTTATACCTCTCAGCTCATCATTTGGGAATCAGAGAATGGAGATGCTGCATTTTTCATATGGAGACTATGAGAAAATTGTGCTTTGAATAAGTGTATTACATGATGACGACTTTTCTGTGGGGCTTTACCACCTCATACTTTAATTTGTCAGGAGGGCAAGGGGCCAGAGCCCAGAGTCACAGGGAGCCCACAGACCAGGGGCTTCCCCCAGGTGACCATTCCCGTCATTGATCACAGTGAGATTGGCATCAGAAATCCCGAGGACCCTGCTTGAGTGCCCGATTGGCTGTCCCTGGGCTGTCCTCATCCTGAGCCCTACCCTTCTTTTATTTTTTTCTTAATATTTTATTTATTTATTTGAGAGAGAGAGAGAGTGAATGAGCAGTGGGGAGGGGCAGAGGAGAGGGAAAAGCAGACTCCTCGCTGAGCAGGGAGCCTGATGTAGGACCTGCCCAAGACCCTGGGGTCATGACCCGAGCAGACCCTTACCCGACTGAGCCCCCTGGGCGCCCCTTGAGCCCCGCCTTCTGATAGGAAGGTTTCTCCAGCCTCCTGGGGTGTCAGAGTCTTCTCAGGAGTTCTCAGGTTCCCCCATGGCTGCCATGAAATGCAGGCTCTGTGTCACTTGTTGGGTTATTTTTCACTCCCCTTTCTGTGACTTTTTAGAACTACTATAACATTTGGGTCCCTTAGTTGCATTCCTGTCAGTTTTCTGGGGTAGATATAGTTTGTTCTGTGTCATTAGATTTCTTTACACATGTCTATGGGATTTTGGAAATGAAGGGGAAAGAATGGTGGGGCTCGATTTTCCATCTTAAAGCCACCTGTCAGGAGCAATATCATTCTTTTTGAATTCATTAAGGTCACCATCCTTGGAAGCCAAAGGTAATTTTTATAAAGATTCTTTGGAAAATTTAAAAGAATTTGGTCTCCTTGGTAGGAAACAAAATTGAGAGTTATATCTTAAATCAACCTTATTATTCAAATATTTTTTTCTTTTTTATTCAAATCTTTTATATCCTTATGTGATACTTTTGAGTTCTTCTCTTTTAGGACCATTTAACCAAATAGCAACTTTTTTTTACTATGTCTGTAAATCTCTGAATTTAATAGTGTGAACTCACATATACGGTTTTATATTTAGCAGCTAATCTTATTATAAATAATGGTGGTAATATTTGGTTTTCTGTTACTTTGTTTTGTGTTTTAGGCTTGATTTCCCTTCCTTTAAAAAAAATACATATCACATTTACTTTCTTCCTCTTAATAAACAAATAATCTAGAAGGAGGTACTCCATTTTTGTTCTGTTAGTGGCGACTGTTAAGTTTTTCAAATGCGTCTTTGGTCATTTTTCTCTGTCGCCGTAAATCGGTATCTATCAAACGTCCCCACGTGTATAATGGAAGATGTCTTGAATTTGTCTCTTACTTCATTAAATTGATTTTCTGCAGCATCCAACCTGCTGTTCAGATGATGGTTTTTAATTAATCAATTGTGTTTTCTCTCCATTCACTCTCCCCTTATCTCAGATTGTTTCTTTCCCATCCCGCTTGGTCTCATTTCTGGCTTCAATGTCCTCTTGAATATTGTTGAAAAGACAAATCAGAAATATCCTAAAGCTGTCTATTTTTCACAGTAAATTTCCATGGCAAAAGAGTGGCTTCTATTGCCCTTCAGGGGGCCTCCTTCCTTGGGCCTGTGGGTGCTCCTAAGCGTGCGGAGCCCTCCCTGCCCACTCCTCCTGCCTTCTCCCTGCTCCAAGTGGGGACAATTCCATGGGCTTCAGTGATGGCTTCTTCCCCTTCCTTCACAGGTCAGCTGCTCTGAAATGACAAGGGGGTGGGGAGCTGGCCTCCTGGGCCCCTTTCTCCAGGTTTACGGGTCACCCTTATGAAGAACGGTGGGATCTGATGGACGAGATGACAGCAACCAACCCCTTAACTGGCTCTTCATTGCAAAAATAAAACAAAATTAAACTAAATGAAAAATATGAACAAAAGAAACCATATTATGTCACTCAATCAATGTAGGGCCTGTCCCTAGATCATGGGTTTCTCTGATCTTATACAGAGATGGTAATAAGAGGTTTCTTTCAGTGACAAGTTTGATCTTTAGAAAAAAAACAACAACAACAGTAGATATAGCAGCTCCTGATCTTGCAATTGATTCATAGCAATAATTATAGCTGTGGACAAAGATTTGGTCCAAGATGAATCCATAGTCGTCCCACATGAATGGACAGCTGGTAACAGCCTAGAGGTCAGAAATAAAGGACTGATTGATGAAAGCTTGGAGATGCAGCCCTTAAAAAATGCAGGAATATTTAATGACATAATAACATTTTCATTGGTTAACAAGACTCACAAAAGCTTGTTTGATCTCATGTTTGTAAAATTAGTGTGTGTCTGTGTGTGAGTGTATGTGTGTGTGTCTGTGTGTGTGGGTGAGTCTGTGTGTAAGGGAGAAGGAGAAAGAGGGCACAGAGGAGTAACTGAATCAGCAATACCCCAATATATTAATCCCTGGGTGAGGTCAATATACAGATTTACGTGCTTTTATTCCTTTTACTTCCCTGAATTTGCCTCCATTCTTTTCGATGCATATGGAATATTTTTGTATCAAGGGAGAAAAGATATTTTTTTAAAAAATCGGTTCATTGGAAGATTTCTGAGAATGCTTATAGACGTTATCTCCACATTGGATGATTTTGTCATTGTTTTGCTTTTTTCCCCCTAAAAGAACAAAAGGAGAAATGTTGGATATTCTGGACATGCTATTAATAAAAAACCATGTTGACATTCATCATTATTATCCTGGAGCTGGTTGGGGGTGCTGGCAGGATCTCTTCCCAATGATGCATGCAGTCATGTCCAACTGGTTGCTTCAAATCAGCCAGAGGGGGAGAATTTACACCACGGGCGGGAACAGGCAAACACTAGAAACCAGGCCTTCTGCCTCCAAGAGCTGGTCATCACCATTACTTTAGGGAAGATCCAACCCACCAAGGAACTGGGGCTGGGAGAAGCGGAGTGATGTGCCCAGGATCACATGACAGCTTGAGGACAGGGCTGGCTTGATGGGGTTTGGGCCGGGGGTCTCCTGATGCCCCCAGTTCCCGCTGTCCCACGAGGGCTCTGCTAAAAACGGCTCCGCTCAGTTTTTGCCAGTGCTGACCAAGAGCACGTTCATTTCACTTAGGAGCAGAGAAAACCTCACTTCTGTAGTCTAAAGAAAAATGAGCAAGGTGTCCAGGACCATGATTTTGCTTCATGCGGATTCACAGAGACGGAGAGTGATAACCAAAGACAATTTATCTACATGTGAAACTAAGCATTTATCAGATAATTGAAAAAAGAAAAGGCTCAAATCCCTGTATTAGACAACACAATATTCTTACCATTTGTGCAATGATTTGTTAATTAAATTGCTGCTAAAACAATATTTATTTTTCACCTTAAAATCAGCTGAATATCAATCTACAATCAATACAGTGTTGCCTGGAGGCATCTCCTGCTTCAAATTTGCTTCACAAATCTGCTGCAGGTAATTTATACCCAGTCAATAAGACATGTTTCAAAAGCCACTTTTCGCTCCCAACAGGCAACCCTGGTCTAATTTACAATTGGATAAGAACTGGCAAACTATACACACCTGAGTTAAATGTAATTTGTAATAGGATTTTTTTTTTTTTTAAGCAGTAGTGAAAGATTTGATTTCGCCTGTTCGGTATGCAAGTAATCATTGGCTATTTTTGGGACGATAACTGGAAAACATAAATTGCTTTTGTTTCCCTCTCAGGCATAATTTTTTGTTGTTGTTATTTGGATGGGGGGTGGGGGGCCTTCGGGGACCGTGAACGCCGCAATCACGTCTCCAGTACATGTTTGCAGAATCCACGGGTAGCGATCTGAGAGGCAACCGTTTATTGTTTGGATTTATTTTCTTAAGGAATTCTTTATTCTGGGGCGAGTCTTTGCACTGTCCCCCCAGTATTTGGGAAGAGGCAAAGGCAAGACAGGAGCTGTCACGGTTTGGCTGAACGGGAGACTTCCAAATTAATCCCAGGGCTTGAGATCTCAGCAAAGGCTGAAATCTGCGATTAGCGTTGCAAACTGCAATTAACAGGTGGGGAAGGCGCTGGGCGCATCTCGGCGGGCGGGGCGCCCCAGGAAGGTCCCCCGGGAAGGGGGTCCCCGAAGCTCCCACCCCACCCCTGCAGGCTGCCAGCTGCCAATCTGATTGGCTAAGTAGTTTGGACTGCACAATCCTCTCTTTTTCTTCTGGATTGATGTGTTTATTACTTTTTGTGACAGTGGCTCCCAAGGCAGATGTTCAATAAAGAAAAAAAAAATCTGATACAGACCCAAGTCAAGAGAGAAAGCGGCGGAGATTTGCAGAAAATTGGGAAAGTTTATAAGCGTGGCGCTGTTATTGGTGATTCTGCTCCCAGGGTTGTAGCCGTGGTGTTATTTACTCTTCGCAGACGGAAGCCTAGCAGGGAATTATTGAAAGCCGAGCTTCCGGAGTTTTAAATTGCACTCGTTTGTGCACATCCTGCCGGCAGCTCATCAAAGAGGGGGGCTAAATTGAAGCTCTGAGGGATGGGAACTGTTCTGTTTCTCTGTCTCTGTCTCTGTCTCTTTTTTCTAGAAGGAGAAGAGGGGCCTTAGTTTCTAGATGAGGAGGTGGTGGTTTATTTGGCGGCATCGGGGAGCAGGTTCAGGCTATGGCATAACTGAGCTACCTAACATTCATCTTGGGGCTCTTTGGGGTCCAAGCTCTGCACCCCCACCCACTTCAATGGCTCTCCCAGGCCCCAGTTCCCTGCTCTCCCGGGTCTTCTCCTTCCTCGTCCCCAAGCACTCCCTGCTCACTGCCCCGTCCTGGTGGAGACCCACCTGCCCTGGACAGGGGCCGCTGTGCTGGGGACCCAGTGACAAATCTGAGGAAACTGACTTCCTCCAGAACGTTCTACTGTTCTCTCCCAGACCTGATGTGACCTTGAATCGGGCACATTCTAGAGACGAAACTTCAGGCATCCTGTCCCTCAAATGGGCTGGCAGGATCTTCAGGTTTCCTGTCTGCACACCTGCTTTTCAAGTCACCCCAAAGGCCATTTTTAAAAAAAAGATTTTATTCATTTATTCATGAGAGACACACAGAGAGAGGCAGACACAGGCAGAGGGAGAAGCAGGCTCCCTGCAGGGAGCCCGATGCAAGACTCGACCCCAGGACCCCGGAATCACGCCCTGGGCCAAAGGTAGATGCTCAACCACTGAGCTACCCAGGTGCCCAAAGGCCATTTTAAAAATCAGGTTTATACCCCTTCATGTCCTCCTCAGTGCTTTTCTTTAGCATATGAAGCTCTTTTTTTTTTTTTTGCATATGAAGCTCTTAATCTATAAGCCGACTCCACCATAGAACAAGAGGAGTCAGTCAGTCAGGTGGTTAACTGCCCTTGCATATTATCACTTTTTTAGAGAAATTTTTATTTTTATGTATTTATTTACTTACCTTCTTAACTTATTTTGCACACATGAGTGAGAGTGAGCACCCACGCACAGGGGAGGGGCAGAGGGAGAGGGGAGAGAGAATCCCAAGCAGATTCCGAGCTGAGCACAGAGCCTGTCATGGGGCTCAATCTCACGACCTGAGACCATGACCTGAGCCGAAATCAAAAGTCAGGCGCTCAATCAACTGGACCACCCAGGTGCCCCTGCACTTGGAAATTATTAAACCCAAATAAATGTTTGCCGGGAAGTTCCCTCTCTTGGCATTTCCTTTTTTTTTTTTTTTAAAGTTTTTTTTTTTAAGATTTTATTTATTTATTCATGAGAGACACAGACAGAGAAGAAGCAGGCTCCATGCAGGAAGCCCGATGTGGGACTCGATCCCGGGATCCCAGGATCACACCCTGAGCAGGCGCCAAGCTGCCGAGCCACCCAGGGATCCCCTCTCTTGGCATTTCCTAAGCTATATGTCAGCTCACTGAAAGTTTGAGAAAGCCCAAAATTTGGATTTTGTCTGCTGCTTGCCAAACTTACTTGACTATTTAACAGTCATCCTATGTCAATTTATTGAATTTGCTGCGTGGCAGACCTCAGGCCAGCATCTGGGAAGATGACGCGAAAGAAAATGTAGTGTCCTTCTCTTTCCTTAACAAACCCTTCCTTACCCTCCCCCAAATACTGATTTAAATGAACCCAGCGCTTCACAGAGCACACCTTGGAAAATACCTCCTTAATGCAAAGGAGTGGCTTTGATGGTGGAATTTTGAGGTGCAGGAGAGTCTTCCAGCGCCCTGAAAATCATACTATTTGGAGAGCAGCCTAGTTGGCTTACATAGAGACCTGTCTCCGAGAGTGAACAAAGCTTGCAATGGTCAGAATTTAAAGCACTGGCTGATGGCTATCGTAGAATGCCAGGACTCACCTTCCTCCAGGCCTCCTGGCCTAACCAGGGTGCCCTAGTCTCTCCACTGAATCCTTCACGAGGAGTGGGTGGGGTAGTGGAAGGCCAGAGCAAGGGCTGGCCGGCCGGAGAGTCGTGTGATGACATTATTGCTCACATTCTCTCCAGGGGAGCCGTGACACGTACAGCCCAGCAGGATCAATCTGGGTAGCGTTGGGTATTTATCACGGGATGGAAAGTGGCCTTGGAAATTCAGAGCAGAAACTGATGGCTTTTCTCCTGAGAACACAGGATAATTCAAAACTTCAGCTTCAAGAAAGAGGTTGAAATGCAACAAACCATGGGGGGCTCTCCACGTTCCCACCATTCATAATTGGCAGATTAAACAGTTGATCTCGTTACTTCTTTTTCTGTCCAAAGTGGCTCTGTAGTTAGACAGGGGTGATCGGAGAGAAGGTAGTGTCTGCGGGCTCGCACGCACAACTAAAATAGGAAATGCAGCTGTGAGAGAACAAGAATGAGGGTCACTCGACAGTCTCATCACGAAAAGATGATTCGCACATCATTGTTCCTCTTCCTGTGGAGGTTCGGTGCCCCTTCTGTCCCGAGCACGAACACTGTTTGAAGACAGGCCCTCCTTGTCAGTAGAAAGCTCGATGTCTAGTCTGCGGGGTTGGGGCTGTTAGGGGCTGAATTTTGTCTCCTCAAGTTCATATGTTGAAACCCTAACTCCTTGTACCTCAAAACATCACTGCCTTCGGAGGTAGGATCTTTAAAGGGGAAATTAAATTAAAATGAGGTCTTTAGATTGGACCCAAGTCCCATCTGACTGGCATCCCTCTCAAGAGGAAGTTTAGAGACCAGACATGAGTGCACACGTAGAAGACGAGCGCGTGAGGACACAGCAAGAAGGCAGCCATCTGTGCACCAAGGAGAGAGGGCTCAGGAGAAACCAGGCTCGCCCACACCTGGATCTTGGGCTTGTCAAACTGTTGCAGAGAAAGTCAACATCTGGAGAGCAAGGAATGAGAGAGCAGACGGGGAAGGTGCTTGAGCAAGTATCCAGGAATGGGGATGGATTTTTGCTGACTGTCCCCCACAGACCTCTGAGCGGCCCATGCTCCTCATTGTCACTTGGGAGACGCCAGCTGAGGGAGCACCAGGCTGGGAACCAGGAAAGAAGCCTGTGGACGGCACAGTTTGTTTCCTGAGTGACAGCAATGGGTCCATTTGATCCCACACTATTTACTGCTTCATTTTTTCAGATGGGAAGTGAATTTTTGAACCTACCGGTAGCGCTACCCAATAGATGTATTCAGTTCTTTCCGACCTTCGTGTTTAGCTACTTCAGGCTCAGAAGAAATATTGGCGCTGGTTTCTGGAGATGAAATGATAGAGGGGACATGTAGACTCTCAGGTATTCATTTCCAAACCATTTTTATTTTAAAAATCAAGAAATTGCCACCTGGCCAGATGACCAGCAGAGAGCCTAGAGATGGAATGGGTGTTTGGTGGAGGCTAGGAAGAAATACTCTACATAGCGCTGGGAAATGACCATTTTTTTTTTAAAACAAACCTCCCTTGGATGTCTGCATCATATAAATCTAATAAGACAGAGTAAAAAATATTGGATTTATTTTTACAAGTTAGCTATGACCTCCCGACCTTCTGAATGGATTCACTTCGCCCGGTTCCTCTTAAGGGCCTTAGGGTGATGACTAACTCATAAAAATAAATCCAATATTTTCCCCTTAGCCATGTCATAGCCAATGTAGGAATTCAGATGATGGGGCAAGGGAGGTGGGTTTTCATTTTGTTTGACCTCCCATTATGAGAGGAGCTGAACCCTCAGCCCTGATGGGGCCTTCGGCTTGCCAGCACTCCCTGCAACCTGTGTACAAAGGAAGAAAAACAAGGTACCACTTTGGGGCCAAGCCCAGGGCAGGGCCTTGTAGGGATGCGGTGACCAGACAAGGGAGATGGCGCACGTGGGAAGAGACACATGCTTTTTGGCCTGAGGGACAGGGCGAGCCCTTCCCTTCTTTGCAAGGGCTGGGCAGGTGGCTCACTGTTCTTCCGTGAGAACAAAAAATCCCACCCTTAAAGGAAGGTATTCACAGGAGAAGGAATTTGGCCTCAGTGGAATAGTGTAGGTTGGTCTTCCTCAGGCCAGAAATGTCACCCGGATTGGAGCCCCGACATTTGTCATTACCAGGGACCTTGTTCGTCAAACACGTACGTCCTGATGACCTACTGTGTGCCAGACCCATGATGAGACTGAGCATGTGGGGTGAACAAGAGATGCTGTTCCTGACCCTGTGGGGCCTGTGGGCTAGTAGAAGACTCAGACGACAGCCAAACAAACCTAGAAATCCATGTGTAATCATAAACGCAGAGGTGTCCAGGAGAGGGGACCCCAGAGGCCTATGAAAACCAATAATGGCAGGACCCTGTCTTCTGGTGGCAGGGAGGGACAGTCCCACAGCAGTCCCCTGAGGAAGCCGTGGTTGAGCTGAGAGATGGGAAGTTCACGGGTGATGGGAGGCGTGGAGGGAGAGGGGCCAGTGCTCATGAGGCAGGTGGCATTCCCTGCCAGCGGGTCTGAGGCCGGCAGGACACCTGGGATTCCTGCCTGGGGAAGAGCAGGGCAGGAGGAGGAGGGGAAGGCAGGGCAAGGCAGTGCTGGGTGGAGGGGCGGGCTGTGGTGCAGTATCAAGGGAGGCCTCCTCCCGCCTGCCCCCGACTCCACCCCAGAGCCGTGAGGCTGGGATGACCCCTCAGACTAGCTCTGCGTTGGGATGATGGTACTGGGCCCTTCCACCCCCTCGGATACCAGCCACTCTGGCGAGGCCGTGGAGCGTAGGGTGTCCTCAACAGATGCCGCTCATGAAGAGGCTGACAGCTCGGGCCAGCCGCCAGCCGCCCTGCCAGCGCCTGCGGAGAACCACATCACAGGAGCCTCGAGCGCACCGACGTCTCTAGCCGCCTCCCTCCCTGGGCGAGCCAACGCTTTCCCGTGGCTTTATTTTTATTTTTTTTTTAATTTTTTTATTTATTTATGATAGTCATACAGAGAGAGAGAGAGGCAGAGAGAGAAGCAGGCTCCATGCACAGGGAGCCCAATGTGGGATTCGATCCCGGGTCTCCAGGATCGCGCCCTGGGCCAAAGGCAGGCGCCAAACCGCTGCGCCACCCAGGGATCCCCTCCCGTGGCTTTAAATACGGTCTCCTCATGGGGATGCCTGGAGCCTCAGCGGGTGAGCGGCTGCCTTCGGCTCAGGGTGTGGCCCCGAGGTCCCGGGATCGAGTCCCGCATCGGGCTCCTGCTTCTCCCTCTGCCTGTGTCTCTGCCTCTCTCTGTGTCTCTCATGAATAAATAAATACAATCTTTAAAATAAATACATAAATACATAAATACCGTCTACTTGCTGGTGACTCACCAACTGCATCTCCTGCCCAGACCCTTCCCGCAGACTCCAGACCCGTCTACCCAGTAACCTTCTGGACGTCACCAGTAAGATGCCTCAGGAACCTTGGCCCCCTCTGAGGGAAACCAGCTTTGCTGTGAGCTGCCCTCTGGAGAGAACGACGTGGCCACCGCTCAGGAGGACCCGGGATCCTGGAGGTGGCTCCTCCCCTTGAACCTCGAGATGGGACCACAGCGCTGGCTGACACCCGACGGGGGCTCCTCCCTGTGAGTGATGCCAAACCAGAGGACCCGGCTAGGCCGAGCCAGGATTCCCGACCTGGGATGATAAACGTTTGCGGTGTCAAGTGCTAGGCTTGGGGATGCGAGGACTTCCTTGATCCTTGAAGTTATTTGAAGGAGAGGATCCCGTAGACTCAGGGCTAACGTCCAGTAACCCGGAGGGTGTGCCAAGGGCGAGGTGGCAGCTCTGAGACGACTTCCAGGGTGGGCAGAGCCAGATTCACTGGAAGCCCTCAGGCCTCTGACGCTTGGAATTATGCCCACATTCTCCTTGTGCCCGTTTATATATATTTTTGGCCACCACCACTCTGGACTCAGGGAGCCCTGGTGGTCTATCTGTTATCTTGTGAAGGGAAGGGGTTTTTTTTGTTTGTTTGTTTGTTTGTTTGTTTTTTCTGCTTTGGACCAGTCTTTTCTCAGAGAACTCAGCTTGGTGCTCTCTCCCGTGCGAGACCTGTCGCCTTCTCCGGGTGGGAGGGGGGGGACCGTCTCTCTAAGGGGGCTCAGGGAAGCCAGCCTCGGGGTGGGGGTGAGGTGCCGGGAGGTGAAGCTGGGTCTGGCGGCACTTTATGCCACCCTGAGGAACTGTCAGCTGCACAAGCTGAAGAGTGGGGGGCTGCTGCGATGGGGGGTTGTCTGCGAAGCATTCCTCACCCCGCTGTGGGGCCACCGCAAGAGCCTGGGCCCCTCCGTCAGCAGAGGCCCCACCTGCCGGGTCGGGAAGCAGGACACACCAGCTTGTACTTCGCAGGTACCCCTGGAGTTACCTCAGAACCACGGCTCCATTTACAATCTCCCCCTTTATAGTGTAGCAGAGACACATAGTTTTGGGGGGAATGTGGCAAAACTGCCAGGCCCTCGTATGTGGGTAGTGCTTGCCTGTATGTGCCTGCACACAGCCTCTTCCCGGCCTCGAGGGGAGCCCAGCCCCTCCAGTGGTCCTGGGGAGCCAGGGTACTTGGTATTCACCCAGCCACATGTTTTTGAATGTCTCGGTCTTTGATCCTGTCTGTCCTTAGACTTTCTTTTTCTAGGCCGAGGACACCTATTTGGAGGTCTTTCATCCCACAGAAGCCCGTTGGCCTCTGGCCTTCCCTGCAACTTCATCTGTTTGGCTGGATTTTTTTTTTTTTAAGGTCTATCCTCTTTCTAATTATAAAAATAAAACACATTTTTTGTTTTCATAAATCTTGAGATAATTCAGGAGTGTATAAACAACAAAAACAAATGTCTCGCTTAGGGTACACGATAATTGCACAGAACACCCATCTGGGGTGTAGACACATCAGGGTTTCCTACGAGGCATGGTTGCTGAGAGGGCAGCGTGGCATCACAGCCCTTGTGTCTGAGATACCTGTCCTCAAGTCTGGGCCACTCCACTTCTCCAGCTCTGTGACCTCAGCAAAGTTACCAACCCTCTGTGAGCTCCCCTTGGAAGGTTAGGTGAGGATTGAATACGCTCATGGAGGCAAGCCTTGGGAAACAGGGTTTGGAACAGGGTGGGCACTCTGAGAATGTGAACGTGTCCCCAGCTGAGCCCCTGCTCGACCCCCCACCCACGCACCCGGGTCCTCTTTGGTATGTCCACCCCAGTGAGAGCTACCACTCTCCCCCCGAAACCCAGGCATCATCCTGACACTTCTTTGTCTTCCGCTCCCCGTAGTCAGCCAGCAGCAAATCACACCGACTTCACTTTCTGCCCTGTGTGTTCTGCATTTGTCCCTTTAGCCCTCTCTCTATCCGGCTATATCCCACGGAGTTGTTGGTACACTGAGACGTGGCTGGTGGGAATGTCAAGTGATGCCAACCCAGTAGGAGCTGCTGGCAGCTCCTCAACATGTGACCCAGCAATTCCCCATTATCATACTTCGGAGGTATAGACTCCGAACTATCGGAAGCAGGTGTGCGATCAAAACCTCTACACGAATGCTCCTAGCAGCTCCATTCACAGGAGCCACGAGGTAAAAACAACTCACGTGTCCATCGGTGAGTGATGGGCAAGGAAAATGTGATCTCTCCGTACAACGAACGACGACCGGCTCATGCTACAGGCTGGCTGAGACTCGAAAATATTATGCCAGGTAATAAGGAGCCAGACGCAAAAGACCACATGCTGTATGACTCCATTCATGCAAAAGGTCTGGAATAGGGGAACCAAGGGGCAGGGGCCCCTGGAGTGAGTGTTTCATGGGTTACTGTTTGGGAAAATGACAAAGTTCTGAAACTAAAAGGTGGTGATGGTGGCACAATAACGCCACTGGGTCATATATAGACACTGGAACATGGTTAAAATGGTAATTTTTATGTTTCCTGTATTTTACCATAATAAAAAACTCCTGTGTCCTGCGATCAATACCTCCTCATTTTCCCTTCCGACCCCTTCCCCCCATTCCTGGCAACCACCATTCTATGAGTTTTACGATTTTAAGTTCCACATATAAGTGAGATCATGCAATATTTGTCTTTCTGCGTCAGGCTTATTTCCCTCAGCAGAATGTCCTCCGGGTTCACCTGTGTTGTTGCAAATGGCAGGGTTGTTCTTAATTTTTAAAGGCCAAATAATATTCCATTATAAACATATACCACATTTTCTTTGGGCCGAAGGGTACAGAGCTCCAGTAGTGCAAGACGAGTGGGTTCTAGGGGCCTCAAGTACAGCATGGTAACGATGGTCGACAACGCTATATTGTATACTTGCAATTTACGAAGAGGGTAGATTTTGATTTAAATCTCGGCACACACCCGCCCATGGTAACGCAGAAGCGACAGCTTGATTGTGATGCTCTTTTCACAGTATATACATCTATCAAAACATCAAGTTGCATATCTTAAATATATACAATTTTTATGTATCAAAGACGACTCAATAAAGTTGTTAAAGAAACGAGGATTTTTCTGAAATCCAAATTTAACTGGGCATCCTATATTTTATTGGGCAACCCTGCTCCCAGCACACCATGGCTCCTATGGCTGCTTTCAGGAGCTCTAGTATCTTCTTTCTGGAAGTCCCTCCACAGCAGGGCAGGCTCTCTCCTTTTCTGCTCTACCCCTGCCCTCATCTGCAGCCTGGATGGGAGGGCGTGTCTGCCCAGGCTCTTCCTCTTCTGTTCTTGCCCCTTGATCAGCAATGACCTTGATGCTCAGTCCCCTGGGCTTTGCCTGCAGGGAGAACCCCAACATTGCTGAGAACCTCTGGCAATATCTTTTGGACTGGTGAAGTGGCTCATCCAGGGGTGGGGGTGGCAGGATTTGAATTTCCAGAAGCCACAGGCCCTCCCTCAACATCCTCCTATCCACTGCTGAGGGTCAGAGCTGGTTTCCCCACTCCATCTTCATCTTTAATATAAGCAATATCCTCCCAGGCTCCAAGGACAGCAGTTTGCCTTCCTTCAAGAGTGCAAATTAAAGTGATGCCACCAAGGGCATTAATGGTCTTAGCAGAGTCAACACGGAGAGCATCGTGCATTCCCTGTGTAATATTAAGAGTGACTAAGCAGAGGCACTGCCCTTCCAGCCAGGCTGGGACTGAATACCAGAGGCTCCTCTGGGGGTGGAGAGAGGAAGGGAGAGGGGAGGAGCTCTGAGCTGCCAATCACCTGCTGTAGCATCGCTCACATCCCAGCCCTGGGGGGCCGTGGGACAGAAGGTAAAGGTCAGAAACTCTCAGCAAATATTTGGAAGGCTGTTCCCACGCCCAGTGGGTTTGGACACAAGGTAATCCTCTTCTGGAAGGGGCCCAGTAATCCCTGAGCAAATGCCTGGCCTAACTGGTAACTGCATGGCTGAGCCAGCCCATCCCCCCAGGGATAGTCAGGAAGGGAGAAGGTGAGGCCCACACCCCAGGCTGAGGCTGGTGTGGGAACACACCCACTGGCGAGTGCGTTAGCGTGAGACCCGTGGCATTGGGGTAGACAATATTGTGTTATCTATAACCACACTTACAGAGCATGTTCTGTACCCCAGGCTTCAGAGATGGAAGATGTGGTGCTTGTCAGGAACCCAGACTCTGGTGAGAGAGCAGCAGGTCTGTAGGCTCCCTGAAGACAGACAGCATCTCTGACTTGGCTCCCTGTTGCACCCCCAGGAGCTAATGGAGTAAGCAAATGAATGGCTGACTGAATGAATGACTTCCAATACAGTGGGGCTCCCTACACCGTCCCATGGGACTCAGGAGGACTTTCCAGAGAGGGACTTAAAGAGAGGTCCGAAACAGCTGGGCAGAGGAGGCATGGAAGGGTGGACCCAGGCAGAAGGAATAGCACCTGCAAAGACTTCAGGCTCGAGTCCCCGTCAGGATCCAGGGGTCTGGAAGGACCTTGCCCGCCATGGGGAGGAGCTTGAATTCCTTCCTGAAGCTCCGGAAGGATTTTAAGTAACAAAGCAACAAGATCTGATTTGGATTTTAGATCATTAATGTGGATGATGGGATTGCTCATTCTATTTATTAATGTATATTAAAAACAAACCGCTATTACATACCAGACATTACACTGAGTCTAGACCAATACTGTTCAGCAGAAACATAATGTGGGCCACATGAGTAGTTTTAAATTTTCTAGTAGCCACATTTTATTTATTTATTTTTAAAAATGTTATTTATTTATTTATTTGAGAGAGACCAAAAGACAGAGAGGGCACACGATTGGGGGCAGGAGCAGAGGGAGAGGGAGAAGCAGACTTCCCACTGAGCAGGGAACCAAAAGAGAGGCTCGATCCCAGGACCCTGGGATCATGACCTGAGCTGAAGACAAACACTTAACCAACCGAGCCACCCAGATGCCCCTAGTAGCCACCTTTTAAAAGGTAAACAGAGCAGGTGCTATACTTAATAAATCATTTAACCCAATATAACTGAAATATCCAGGAACATTTTACATTATTTTTTGGTTGTTCTACATCTTTGAAATCCAGTGTTTATTCTTGTGTCACACTTGCCCAGTAGGCACCGTGGCTATAGTACTGAACAGCTCATGGAGGTGTAGATGACGTGTAGGAAGCAATCATGGTCTTAGTCCTCACAGAGCTCAGTGCCTGGAGGAGATCCACAATTCAATAAGTGACAGTGGTGGTAAGGGAGGCGGGGAGGATCCTGACACCCAGGGAGCATGGCTGAGGGACACAAGTCAGGGTAAATTAGGTGGTGTCCTCAAGGATGAATGGGGGTCAGTTAACTGGTGGTGATGCTGGTGGGGCTGGACTTCAGCCATGTTCCTGGCTGGCTGGCTGGACACCTGCTCAATTGCCCTAAGTCCCAGGAGAGTGGCTTGTGGTGAGTCTGGCAGGGTGGGCAAGGCCAGCCTGCAGCCATGCTGGGCATTTGGGCTTCCTTCTGAGAGCAACGGGAAACCACCCAAGGGTCATAAGGAAGTGGAGCAGTGACCACAATCAGATCTTTACAAATAGTCCCTGGTGGATGATGTGTACACGTGGACTGGGAGGGCAGGGCCGAGGAGGACAGCCCATTGCCTAGCGCACCTGTTCTAGCAGGAGATGCTGGTGTTTTGAAGGGGGGGTGGTGATGGCACTGGAAATGGGAAGTGGTGGGTTAGAAGCCAGAACCAGCAGGACATAGTAATGGATTGGGGGCATGGATGTGCGCAGGTGCACCTGTGGGCGCACGGGGTGAGAGGTGCAGATAAGGGGTGACTCCCAGTTTTCTGATGCTGTTTCTGAGATGGGAAACCTAAAGGAGGGGAAGCTTTGGGCATCAGCGGGGGAGATGACAGGTTCAGTCTGGAGTATGTGGAGCTGGTGGCGCTTGCTAGACGAGGTCTGATTTTAAGTGACAGTAAGTAAGTCCAGGCTTGGGAGAGAGGGCTGGACTGGACAAACCCCTCTGGGAGATGGTCAGGCTCTGAATGCCTGGTTGGTAATTAAACACATAGAAATGGGTAAAATCATCTAGAGCAGTGGTTCACAACCAGGGGCGACTTTGCCCCCAAGGGCCATTTGGCAACGGCTGGAATACATTCTCCGTCGTCACAATCCGGGGGCCTGGGGACTACTGCCCACGTCTAGGGGGTCGAAGCCAAGGATGCTGCTTAACATCCTGCAATGCAGAGGACGGGCCCCCACAGCAAAGCCTACCCAGCCTGGAATGTCCTCAGCAGCGCTGAGGTGGAGAAAGAGACGAGGCAGAGGGAGAAGAGGAGACAGTCTTGGATGGAACCTGGAGGAAGTCTGACATTTCAGGAAGAGCGAGTAGATGAGGAAGGAGGGATCCGTGAGGTGGGAGCTTCTCAGCAGCTGAGAAGGGAGACAGGGCAACAGGCACAGCCGGCCCAGGTAGGAGGCTGTGAAGTCACCCCCCGGGAATAGTTACATTGTATCTTTCTAGTTGAGACCTTTTCCATTTTGATTCTTCTTCCCCAAGCCAGATCTACGGACACCCCAAATTTCAAGCACCCGGAATACAGAATTGCAGTGTGGCCAGTGGAGATCACAGGCTCCATCACTTGTTGGGTATGTCCCTTGGGCAAGAGGCTCAGTCTCCCCAAGCCTTGGTTTCTCACTCTGGAAAATGGGCGTGTGACCACGACTGAGAAGATAATAAATTGGCACCTAATAAGTGCTCAATTAGTGGCAGTTACTTTACTTCCTTTCCTTTATCATCTTGTGGCCAGCTTGCTTATAAGCTATTCTTAGGTTTTTATCTAGTCTACTCTGCCAAAATCCTACTGAAAGCAGGATAAGTTTTAGGGTGAGGTCTCTGTTTCCTTACCTTGCAGATAAAGTCCAGCTATGGGGCACCTGGGTGGCTCAGTGTTGAGCATCTGCCTTCGGCTCAGGTCTTGATCCCAGGGTCCTGGAATCGAGTCCCATATCAGGCTCCCTGCGAGAAGCCTGCTTCTCCCTCTGCCTCTGTCTCTGTCTCTGTGTCTCTCGTGAATAAATAAATAAAATATATATATTTTTTAAGTCCAGCTACTTGTATTCCAGGCTCTTGATGTGAAAAGCACCTTTTAGTGAAGCACACCTTCTCCTACCCCTTCCCTCCCTACCCCTGCTCTCCCCAGCTTTCTCTTCTCATTCTGGTCCTTTGTATTAAAGAGTATGCCATTGGTAGGACCAGGTCCTCTGGGACACGGTTTGGTTCATCTTTTTAATCACACCAGGAAGCAGAGGAAAAGGCACCAGATTGGAATCTCTTTGTGGGCCAAGACATACCAGACCTTCCAAACTCTCTCGCTGATATTACCCAGCAGAGGGGGTTAAACTCGGACCACCCTTCACTCAGCCTCTCAGGGTTCAGGGTGTGATGGGGACAATCACACTCCAGGCAATCGACTCCAGGGAAACATTTTCTTTCAAATGTTCAAATGTCTCCTGTTCATCTTTAAAAATCAATAAATTTAAATTCTAGTCCATAATTTATCACTGTTCATTTTAATATAATAATAAAATTTTATATTCTTTTCTAGATGAGTTACATGATTTCTCTCTACCCCATTAGTTTTCTCAAGGCACAGAGATATACCACCACGTAACCCCGGGAAGATTGGAGTGTCTCAGCTTGACATCAGGTACAGCTTGACCACCAGGAATACCCAACATGTTTTTCTTGGGTACCACATACCTCCTGGACATTTGATAGATTCCTAGGGATGCAGGGTATGATGATTAGAGGAAGGCAACAGTCATGGAGCACATCATTCTGGAATAAAGTGTTTTCTGGGGAACTGAGAAGGTTCCTGAATTCTCCATTGCTCCAAAGAGACTATGATTCTATTTTTTTTCCAGCCAGCAGAATTTTTCTAACTGGGGTTTTGGTGGTTAGCAAAAAAAAAAAAAAAAATGTTTCCAACGTACCCGGGGACGGGGGGACCTGTTGAAGGTGTCGGGTGTAATTTCTGTTGGGCAATGGTCGGGGCCTCACAGGTATTGAGATTGGAAGGGTTTCCTACGTTTTGCAAAGCCATCCATTATAGACACCCTCTATGTTAGCAGACATGGCCCCACAAACGGGCTGTCAGAGCCTCCCAAGAATGATGCCAGGAGAAACAGAATGTCAAAGACAATGCCCTATTCTTTGTCTCTAGAGGAAGAAGTCATCCCCAGGTGCTCAGGCATGGATGGAGTGGACTCTTCTCTGACACATCACACACACACTGCAGCTAAGTTTGTGGAGATTCCAAACAGGGATTACAGTTCCCTCTATGAAAAACACTGTCTGCTTATTTTTTTGGTCTTATGAACAAAATGGCTTCAAATTTACATAATTAAAATTCTGGTGTCTTTCAGATCATAACAATGGGTAATTAACATTGTTACTTGTCAGCTGGGAAATACCTCGGGAGGAGGATGTCAGAGCCCAGCCGTTTTATTTTGGGCCACATCTCATGGACAATCAGGGCTAATTGAATCACCCCCATCTCATGGAAAATGAATGAAAGAACATTGAACGTTGCTAGCCCGGCTCACAATCAACTCAGAAAGGCTGCTTGCTCAAACAACCCTGCGTCGGAGACAGCAGCCTGACAGTCTAATTTAGAAGCGTTGCTTAAAATCTTAATCAGCGCCTTGAAATTAACAGAGGCGAGTTCCGACACCATGTTTGTTGTTTATGGTTATCATCATTAATAAACGTTAAAATGTTTTTACAGGTGTGGAGAAAGGCACATCCCGGGGACACTGCTCTCCTACGTTTGTACTCTCTACCAAGAAAAAAAAAAAAAAAAAGAAGAAGAAAAAAACCATGTCATCGTCAAGAATGAAGACGTAACATAATCATCAGAGCTTGGCTTCCTTTTATTTTGTGGTTCCCTGAAAGCTATCTGCAGTCCTAAGCCCGGGTCCATCTTCCCTGCACAAGTGCTATCTTGATTGACACGTCTCCAAATAAGCTTGTGAATAGCTTTCCATATTAGCCTCAGAATAATTCAGATGTCAAATTACGGCTCGCAGACTCCCTGACTCCTCTCGAGCCCCAGAATGAATTTTTTTTTTAAATATTTGGGGGGAAAATATTAAAGGTTGTTTGGGTTGGGTCAAAGTTCGTATCATTTGCTAATAAAGAGCCACAGAGGGTGTTTGCACAGGGTGGGTGGCGTTGATTTTATTTTGTGCCCCAGCTGCAGGTCAGCCTGACCCCTGGCCAGTGGTTTGGAGTGTGCAAGCCTGCAGACTCTTTGCACCTTTGCAGTTTCCCGTGGGTTTGCTTTGGACAGAAAAGGGGACGAGGGAAGAAGGAAGGGGAGAAGAGCCAGGCATTCTCTCTGCGCAGGACTCCTGGCTGATGTCATCTCTAAATATGCAGCTTTAATTGCTCCTCTCGGCAGCAACAAGGGAAGAGATCTTAGTTACTTGTCTTCATCACCATTGAAACCGCGCAGCGGACCCAGCCCGGATTCCCGTCCAGCAACCACACAGAAGCATTTCTGGCAAACGAGAAGGCAAAGCAGTGCTTGCCGGGCTGATAATGACCACTTTTCATAATATTTGTTGGATGCTCTGTAACGTGCGGCTGAGAAAACTCTCATTATTACTGGCTGTTGGCGCAGCTGTAAATATTTAACCAAGAATGCTACCTGCTTTGTGGGAAGACTTGCTAATTACACCTGCTTCTCTCTATAATTACATATTGTTGTAAAATTCCACGATAATGACACAACTGTGTCTTCCTGGTGCAAGAGGTAAATTTATACCAAGTACGGCCCCGGAATTTCCATAAGCAATTAGCCTACACATTTATATCCCTGTGTTTTTCTGTGATTTTATTGAAATGAAAGATAATGAATTAAACCCAATTACAGCAGGAAGACAGCTAGCAAGTTGATGTTCCTTTCAAACCGCAGTTCCACTTCACAAGCGGAGTGAGGAGGAGAACTGGATTCCTGCTGAATACCTCTGAAGCATCTGGATAAATTAGAAATATCAGCCTGGTAGCATGGACCCTGATAAACAGCCTGTATCGGGGACTGGGGTTCCCCCGGATAAAATGCTCCTCAACAAGGTGCCCAATTCGAGGCTGAGCAATGTGAGGCACTGCCCTTGGCTCGTAGCTTGATTATTAGTGGAGCAACCCTATGAAAAAAAAAAGAAGTTTTTGCAGATGCCGTAATAAAGCCCAAGATAATAATCTGTAGTTTGCAGGGTTCGTTGAGGAGCGTGAGAGACGGTCCTGGGCATTCGGGAAATAGGAGACAGACAACATCCTTAGTACCCTAAGCTGTGGGCTCGCCTGTTCTCCTGGAAATCTCTCCGGGAGACTTAGAGACACGACGCCGGCCGGCCGGGCTGAGAGAAGGCTTCGGTCGCTGTCGTCAGGAGAAGGTTCCCAGTGCAGAGTCCCGCTGCCGAAAGGACAGGACAAAACCAGCGGCCTGGGGATCCACTTCCAAAATCTCCCGCCTCAACATCTTTATTGTCTTCTCTCCCTCTTCTCCTTCCCTCCCCGTCCCCCCTTCCCCCTCCGTATAAATGCAAACATCTCAAAATGTCAGAGGCAGAGAAGTGACCCATCCGTCCCCAGCACAGGGGACGACTCTGCTCTGATCTCGGCATCATTTCAGACACAGGCACAGTCCCCGGGGTTCGGGGCTCCTCGGCACAGTTTTAAAGCTGATGATGAATTTATTTCTTTATTTAGCGGTCATGACTATTCCTAGGAACACTTTCTGGTAAATAGGAAGGCGGTGGCGTAATTACAGGCGGCGGGAGCGGGAGCGTGACAGCCTGGGCCGCAGGAGCAGCCGCGGTCGTCCTGCCCCCGCCCGGCCCGCAACCCTTCTGTTCTGTCCTGTTCGATTTGCTCTGGGCGGCGGGGCTGGAGCGCGCGGGCCTAATGGTCGGCTGTCGATACAGTAAAAATGCTAACCCGTCTTTACATCTAATCCATTCTGAGAGGGCTCTTTGCAGAAATGGCCTCTTCCATTTCTTCATTTTCAGAAAAGCCAATCAAGGAAGATTGAACCACACGCGCTGTCGGTACAGTGTTGTTTTTTTTTTTTTTTTGTAAGTGTGCGTGTGTGTTTTAAAAAGGCGCGATGATTAATTTTGAGACACAGCATTTTGTGTTAAGTTGTCTTTGACTATTTTCTTCCCCGCCTTTTTTTTTTAAAGGGCTCTGAAAATCAATGCTCTGCTCCACTACCATCCATCTTTATATAGTAATAAATTAAGTGGGAGGTATTGATATTTTTGACTGAGCTTTTAGAATTTACATACTAATGACAATTATACCCTTGTGACTGTTGATTTCTGCTGCTGTTGACTGTTTGTGGCTCGGGCAAGAGGCGTTTGAGTTTCGCCTGTTTGCTCTGCTGTTCCTGGGTGTCCACAGCATCCCTCTATGTCTTGGGTGGAGACTGAGGTCCGTGGGAAACTGGGTCCCAAGGAGGGGAGGGCTCAGGAAAAGCTCTCCTGAGGAACTCCCCCAAGGGCAAGGCCGCATGACCTCAGGCTTGGCAATGAATGTGGGGAACTGAGGCAGGGTTATACCAAGATACCACACAACAGTGGGCAGCGGCCCTCACCAATGGGTCCTGGGCAGGGGTGTCCTGGAGGTCCTTCTGCTCTGCCAGACGTTAACCCTTTAGGTGCTGAATTAAGGGAAGTAGAGCGTTCTGCGAAAGCCAGGGTGACAAGCCACAGAGGGACTGGGGAGAAGGGCTATGTAGCAGGTGATACAGGGCATCCCAATGTTTAATACTGATGCAGACTGGGTGAATTTTAGCTCTGGATAGGAATCCCCCACCACCACCACTGCACACACATTTAGAAATCCTGAAGTCACAGAGGTATCGTGTGCCCTTTCCATTCCTTAAGAAAAAAAAAATAGGGGAGTCGGCTGGGTGGCTCAGTCGGTTGGGTGTCTGCCTTTGACTCTGGTCATGATCCCAGGGCTCTGGGATCGAGCCCTGTGTCTGACTCCCTGCTCGGTGGGGAGTCTGCTTCTCCCCTTCCCCTCTGCCTGCCACTCCTCCTGCTTATACTCTGCCTCTGTCAAATAAATAAATAAAATCTTTTTTTTTTTTTTTTTTTTTAAAGGAGAATTTGGAACCCTGCCATGGAGTGCCTGACTCACTTCGTGCTTGCAAACTGCTTCTGGTAAGTTCTGAGTTTGGGCAGAAATGTAGACAACTACGGCCCGCCCCACCCCCTTGCCCTGTCCCTCCTGCGAGGTGGGTGAAGGGCATCTTCTCAGCATTTGGCCAGAATGTGTCGGGAAGCAGAGAAAAAGGCCTAGCAGAGACGGAAGGACAGCAGCAAGGCCAGGGCCGCTGGAGGATTTCATGTGATGAGACCAAAGCCCTCGGGCCGGTCGGAGGGCTACCCACAGGTAGCCGACCAGGAAAAATACCAACAAACGGGCACGCAGGCCTCAACTTCACTGAAACAATTATGTCGGGCACCGGGACAGCCTGGAAGCTAACAACAGTTTATTCGCAGAGATTAATTTGTCAGTAATATTGATTGTCGGAGGCCTGTTTCTAAGATTCCACGAGGCGCAGACAGCAGCCACTCGTGCAGGATTTCTCCCTCTAGAGTTTCCAGGATGTTGAGGAGGCGACTCGGAGGCGCAGGACGCTTGTGCTGTCAAACTAGACTCGGCCAGGCCCACTGATCCCGGGGCAAGGGGTGTGGACTTTGTTTACATTTCGCAGAAGCAGCAATAAATTGTTTGTTTACACACCAGGATCTCTCTCTCTCTCTCTCTCTCTCTCTCTCCCCTCCCTTAATGGGGGTCAACCAGCAGGGCCAGGCGCCTAGCGTGGAGGGGAGCCAGTGGAGCTTTCCAGACGAAGCCCTGAAATCATTATGCGGGATTATCCAAATATGAGGGCTGCTGAAAGTCCACCTTCTCTGGTTTCCTGCTGCACAGAGATTGCTCGGTTACATCCAACTGTCCAGGAAGTGCCTTTGCGAGAGTGTCTGCAAAGAAAGGACAGAACAGAGGAGAGGTGTGGAGGAGAACTCACTTTCATCAGAGGATCGGCTTTCAGGCTGGTTTGGGAGCCCAGAGCATTATTGTATTACACGCGGCACTGAAATGCGCCTTGTTTCGCTTCCTTCTCCCCCCCCCCCCAACTCCTTTCTTTTCTTTGAGTGTTTTTGAAATAAAAGAGTGTTTTCTTCCAAATTGTGCTGGGAGGCAAATTCTTGAACGGTGTAATAGAAAATGTTAGACAATATTCCTTACCGGAGCTATTGACATTTTGGATAGTTGTGACACTTTGATTTTTCTCAAAACATATGGATCAAGCCTGGCTGCATTATTGGACAGGAAGTCCTGATGAAAGGCCTTCCTTTATCTTTCTTTGTATTCCCCCCCTCTGTTTGTTCATGGCTTTCTCTCTGAATATAATCGTGGTTTTCTTAAGCTGTCCGGGGAGTCCTTACCGCCTTACTAAATATTTCATGGTGCACAGCACACCATACCTGCCAACTGCTTTCTTATTTGTTGTCAAAAATAAAGGGTTCGTCCTTCGGAGTGGGGGAAGAAAAAGAGAGCCGGTTTATTCTGTTGTTTTTATTTTAAAGTTTCTCATCTGCCCCAAATGCAGGGAGACACTGGAAATCCAGGAGTGGTGCCTTTCATTTGCCGGGGACACGGCTGGCCACTTATTTATTTATTTGCGGCTTATTTATTTATTTGCGGCGCGCACTCTCTTCTATGATTCCCAGCACTTGTTTCTTTGCGGTTTCCCGTCCTATTTGTTCAAAAGGGAAAAGTTCAAAGCGGCTCTGTCAGCTGAGGGAGAAGCCTGCTGAATACTAACCCTCCAGCGCCCGCCTGCGCTGACCTTGAGAGGGGAGCCGTAAACGGTCCCATTGCAAACCCGCATGTGTGTTTTGTTAGACCAGGTCGGGCGGGGTCAGGGCTCACCTGAGGCCTGCGGAGCCGCCGACCTGCCCGAGCAGCGGGGTAATGCATTTTTAAAAGGGACATTCTCCACTCTGAATGGGCCTAATATGGTCTCTGTTTAAAAACCTGTCAGAATCCCAGGCACACACTCCATAAAATATAAATAAGTACTTACTGTTTGCAGATGTTGCTTGTTTTTCATAATGTTTGTATTTGAAGTCTCGAATCCTCACTTCCTGTCAGGTTCCCTCCTGCCTCTCCTCCGGTGTCTGAAGGAGCCCGGGAGAACTTCAGATGGCAAGTTCTCAATGAAGACACTGTCAAGTCTGTCAGCGTCCCTGGCACAATTAGCATTTTCCCTCTCTCTCCCTCTCTCTCCCTCTCTCTCTCTCTCTCTCTCCCTCCCCCTCTCTCTCTTTCTCTGTCTCTCAACACCAGGGTTGATTTCTCGCCAGTTTGACGTGGGCCATAGAGAGCCACCTCTCCTGCTGGCGCCTTTGCAAGGGGCTCCAGTCTCGGGGAGGTGTGATTTTTTTTTTTTTTTTAATTTTTATTATTTGTTTGTTTATTGAGGTGAGGCTCGGAAAAGCAAAGCTGGAAGTCAACAGGCCTGTAACAGGCACACTTAGATTAAGTGGAGAGAATTAGCAAAGAAAGAGACTGTGGGGAACCTGGGAGGGGGGCCTCATGTCTCTGGGGCGCCCATCCTCATCCCCGGAGCCCCGCGATCAATTCAGAGCAGGTGCCTGATGAACTTACCTGTGCGTTTGACTGCGCCCGCACCGAGCAGCCCCTGAACCGACCTGACGTCTACCAGGGTCTCGGGCCTTCCCCGCACGCTGGCCCGAGCTTGCCCCGGCTCCCAACCCGGTCCGCGCAGCCCCCCAGGGTGGAGGAAGGACCCCCTTCTCGGCCCCCTATCTCCTGGCTCCCTTCCTGCCTGCTGCCCCCGCGGGGCGATGGGTGACAGGTGGGACCAGGGCTCATCTCTCTGCATGACCAAGCCAGCAGATCCTTTATTCCAGAGCCCCGGTGGCTGGACACTGTGCCAAGAGGACTGTTGCTTTTTATTCCCAAGCCCTCCCCATGACTCAGCTGAACATTTTAACACCCCACGCCCTGGGGCCCCCACCGGCCAGCTTGGAGAGTGACATGGGAGCGCTCCCCGCACACCCGTGGGCTTGCAGAAATGGGCATTTAGGCGTGTGTGTATGTATGTAGGTAGGTATTTATTCATTTATATATATATATATATATTTTTTATTTATGATAGTCACAGAGAGAGAGAGGCAGAGACACAGGCAGAGGGAGAAGCAGGCTCCATGCACCGGGAGCCCAACGTGGGATTCGATCCCAAGTCTCCAGGATCACGCCCTGGGCCAAAGGCAGGCGCCAAACCGCTGTGCCACCCAGGGATCCCTATTTATTCATTTTTAACTGCGTATGCAGCCCTCTGGTTCAAAAGGCCAGCACAGCACTTGTTCTCCAACCCTGTGGTTTCTTTGCTTAGAAGGTAGTAGTTTGGAGGAGCCCCTCTGCAAGGTCCCTGCTGGGCCTTATTTCCCGGGTCCGGGTGCCCAAGCCAGTGGTCATCAGTACCCTGAAGAACCGAGAGCCTGCCCCCCAACCCCGCCAAATCACTGCTAAGGATCAAAGACTACCCTTCACCCACTTGAGCTGGAGATTGATGACAGTGCTGTTCACCTGCCATTTGCTCTCCTAATAATAGTATTTTTAAAAAAGAAAGAGAGAGAAAAAGGAAGGAAGGAAAGGAAAGGAAAAAAGAAAAGAAAAGGGAAACAAGAGACACCAAGCCTTGCCCGGTTTCTCCCGGCTTTCGGGAGGATCCGATTATAGACACGTGCCCAGGACGGCGGCCTCCGTGCTCGAATCAGGTCAGTGGGGCTTGCTTCCTCTCTAAAGCACAGAAACCATAAATCAAGATGAAAATCCTTCAGCCCAAAAGCCTTACCAATTGATACAATTTGAAAATGGGCAGCGGAGAGGCTGGGGAGAAGGCTGACATGATGACTTTTATAATAGCAGAACGTTTAAGGTTCTAGAAATAAAAGGAAGAGGATGAAATCAGGCACGTTGGTCTCTGCCTGCAGGCTCTCTGAGCTCACTGGAAGCTCCCGCAATTATTTCTGCTCTGGCTTTCCCCTCCTTTTTTTTTTCCAGCAGTCTGTTTGAAATGAAGCAGAACCGGGCATGGCAAGCTTATCAGTGTCATTAGCTGACAGGGCGCCCAGCACACCTGCTTTTACTTGCTGCCATTTCAGGCATTAATGCCACAGAGAATGTTGCTTGGGTCCTTATAATGTGTAAAGATTCATTTATTTCACCTTTTGAACCTGCCTGACCCCCTGGGCTTGTGCTGGGGAGGGGGGAGGAGGACTGGAGAGGGTTTTTTTCCTGGCACTTAGAAGAAGCTGACAATTAGGGGTCTGGCCCTGGGGCTGTTGTTGTGATAGAAGCTTAAGAGAGAGGTGGGAGCTTAGCCAGGGAGGCTCTGGGAGCCTGGGAGCCGGGCAGCACTAGGGCCACTAGGGCCACCCGACCAGGGACTGGGGTGGGGGTGCTGCTGAGCCAGTTCCCCTGGCTGCTGCCTCCCGGGCTCCGAGGTGGCCCAGGGCCAGGGCTGCTTTGATGCGGAGGCACCCTTACCTTCCGAGACCCCTCCCTGCCTCACAACACTCCTATTGCGGTGCACCCACCTCGCACGTTCGCTACGATTGCCCAGAAGATTTTTAAACATCGTTTTGCCTTTGGAATGCTTGGGCTCTGAGTACCTCCGTTTTGTTTATGATGGTTGAGATCTCTTGGCAATCACTGCACCTAGGAATCCCTGCACAGGGAGAAATATCTACCCTTCAAACTGTTTTCCAACATAATGGAATTTTTATGAATGCTAAACTTAGCCATTAATGAGGTTGATATAACATTAAGTTTTGCAGACACTTTAATGAAACCCCGATTAATTTTAATTTTATGATTTTCTTTTCACATTTTGGACTATGAATATATATTATATATACTTACATATATTTATATATTACATATACTTACATATTATATACTTACATATTTATATATTATAGGTCCTTATATACTTATATTTTATATATAAATAATATATATATCTCAAATATTTTAATAACCCCTGAAAAGGAAAGGCTGGCAGCTACAAACCCGATGCCCTAAGAGTCCAATGACAACACCCCCGCTACCCTGTTTTCTTCTTTTTTTTTTTTTCTTGCTTTCCCTTGGTATGGGTTTGACCTACACATTTTCCCTTTTAGAAGTTTTAGTGTAAGGTTGTAGTTTGCTAGGAATACAAAAGTAGTTCTTGTGAGTGAACATTACACTCTTAGGACTTTGATTCTGGATCCTTCTATTTTGTATCTCCCGACTAGTAGTATTACAGAGAGTCGACTCTATTCTTCAGCCTCTGCCTGGAAACCTGGGGCTTCCTTCATTTCTTGATTTTTCCTTCTTTTCCAGAGGTTGACTGTGTACTTTTGTTGCTCCTGCCTTATTAGTATAAGACGAGCTCTTTCCTAGGAAACCCCAGGCCCAGAGAAGATCACCCTCATTGCCCTGTTGAACCCAAGCTGAGTTTTCTAACCAATGGCATTGCTGCTCTAGACATTGGGGCTCTCTTGAAACTTGAAAGAGTGTGCCAGGAAAACATCTGTCCTCACCTATAAAATAGGCTTCTTTGCTATTCCCTAGTTCGTGATTTCGAGGCTTTAGCATCGTTTGTGAGTACATGGCTTTCCAGTGGTCCTGTTTTCTACTCTTGGTGACAAAGTATTCCTGGATTTGTGATGAGATCAATTTTATTTTTAAAAGCTGCAGATTCCGAGGGGAGCCATCCATCAGTTGACTTCTGTCTGAATCCCTTTCCTGGTGGAATTTTATCCTTGCAGAAACTGCACAGTTCAAAGTTCCTAAACTTGAATGCTAAAGATTCTTTGGGTTGAAAACATCTCAGTCCCTGGTACTGGAAAGTGAGTATAGCATCATATAATCTGGGCATGTATATGGCTGCATGGTGAATTAATACTTGTCAGACCTTGTTACTCTGAAATAGCCATGGCAAGGTAATGATCATCATTCATTTTATTTTATTACTTTTTTTATTTGATTTCATTTAGGCTTTGGCAAAGGTGAGGGGACTGACTTGTATTTCCTGTTTATGTTTGATATCCAAAGCCCCTTGGGGGAAGGCGATGCTAGGGGAAATTATGTAAATTAAGGAGGAAATTTGTGAAGATACCTTGACAAAGTCAGAAATGAGAATATTCAGCTTTAACCGTTGGGTCATCCTGATACATGGCTCTTGCACTCATGATTGGTGAAGGAGGTCTGAAGAGGGCATGGAGCAGGTGTGGCTTGCAGAGTGTGTGGCTTTCTTATTTGCAGGTGAAATGAAATGATGGTTGAGGTTTAGCGTCCAGAAGCAAAAAGCTAGGTTCTGTAATAGCTAATTTAGACTAGAAAGCCCACCGAGTGATGAAACTTTAGGTTTTCTCAGCTAACAAATCCTCCCTAGGCCTGATAAAGCACTTTAAATTATGAAGGGAGCCCTCATTGAGACATTGTGGTGGGAGGCATCCCCTGGGAAAGAGGCCATTCTAAGTGAAGGGAAACTCAACAGCAGGGCATTTGGTGCTGGGACAGAAGGCAGCATGGTGTACTGGGAGCAAAAGAAGTTCGAATCCCACTTCTGACACTTCCTAGGTATGTGGCTCATTTTAAAATAGCCTGCTTTATCTCTTTTTTTTTTTTTTTGTTCTTAATTAATTAATTTATTTTTTAATTTTTTATTGGTGTTCAATTTACTAACATACAGAATAACCCCCAGTGCCCGTCACCCATTCACTCCCACCCCCCGCCCTCCTCCCCTTCCACCACCCCTAGTTCGTTTCCCAGAGTTAGCAGTCTTTACGTTCTGTCTCCCTTTCTGATATTTCCCACACATTTCTTCTCCCTTCCCTTATATTCCCTTTCACTATTATTTATATTCCCCAAATGAATGAGAACATATAATGTTTGTCCTTCTCCGACTGACTTACTTCACTCAGCATAATACCCTCCAGTTCCATCCACGTTGAAGCAAATGGTGGGTATTTGTCATTTCTAATAGCTGAGTAATATTCCATTGTATACATAAACCACATCTTCTTTATCCATTCATCTTTCGTTGGACACCGAGGCTCCTTCCACAGTTTGGCTATCGTGGCCAATGCTGCTATAAACATCGGGGTGCAGGTGTTCCGGTGTTTCACTGCATCTGTATCTTTGGGGTAAATCCCCAATAGTGCAATTGTTGGGTCGTAGGGCAGGTCTATTTTTAACTCTTTGAGGAACCTCCACACAGTTTTCCAGAGTGGCTGCACCGGTTCACATTCCCACCAACAGTGTAAGAGGGTTCCCTTTTCTCCGCATCCTCTCCAACATTTGTTGTTTCCTGCCTTGTTAATTTGCCCCATTCTCACCATTCTGTAGGTTGTCTTTTAGTTTTGTTGACTGTATCCTTTGCTGTGCAAAAGCTTCTTATCTTGATGAAGTCCCAATAGTTCATTTTTGCTTTTGTTTCTTTTGCCTTCGTGGATGTATCTTGCAAGAAGTTACTGAGGCCGAGTTCAAAAAGGGTGTTGCCTGTGTTCTTCTCTAGGATTTTGATGGAATCTTGTCTCACATTTAGATCTTTCATCCATTTTGAGTTTATCTTTGTGTATGGTGAAAGAGAGCGGTCTAGTTTCATTCTTCTGCATGTGGATGTCCAATTTTCCCAGCACCATTTATTGAAGAGACTGTCTTTCTTCCAATGGATAGTCTTTCCTCCTTTATCGAATATTAGTTGACCATAAAGTTCAGGGTCCACTTCTGGGTTCTCTATTCTGTTCCACTGATCTATGTGTCTGTTTTTGTGCCAGTACCACACTGTCTTGATGACCACAGCTTTGTAGTACAACCTGAAATCTGGCATTGTGATGCCCCCAGATATGGTTTTCTTTTTTAAAATTCCCCTGGCTATTCGGGGTCTTTTCTGATTCCACACAAATCTTAAAATAAGTTGTTCTAACTCTCTGAAGAAAGGCTTTATCTCTTATTATAAATCCAATAGTTTTTAAAAAATGCTCATAACGATGAGTGTAGTCACCATCTGTCACCATATGACATTATTACAGTATTATTGGCTAGATTCCCTGTATTGTACTTTTCAACTCCATGACTTATTTATTTTATAACTGGAAGTTGGTACCTCTTAATCCCCTTGTTTTGCCTACCTCCCTCCATCACCCCCTGGGAAACCACCCATTTGTTCTCTCTATTGAAGAGTCTGTTTGGGTTTTTCTGTTTGTTCATTTGTTTTGGGTTTTGGATTTCATATATAAAGGAAATCATGTAGTATTTGTCTTTTTCTGTCTGATTTATTTCACTTAGTGTAATGCCCTCTAGGTCCATTCATGTTGCTGCGAATGACAGGATCTCATTCTTTTTTATGGCTGAATAATATTCCATTGTATACATATACCACATTTTCTTTATCCCTTCATCTACCGATGGATACTTCAGTTGCTTCCATATCTTGGCTATTGTAAATAACGCAGCAGTAACATCGGGATGCACATATCTTTTTGAATTACTGTTTTCCTTTGGGTAAATACCCAGCAGTGGAAGTATTGAATCATATGGTAGTTCTATTTTTAATTTTTGGAGGAATCTCTATACTGTTTCCCACAGTAGCTGCACCAATTTATGTTCCCACCAATGGTGTACAGGGGTTCCCTTTTCTCCATATTTTTGCCAATGCTTGTTATTTTTTGTCTTTTCTATCCTAGCTATTCTCATAGTTGTTTTTTTTTTTTTTTAACGGAAGCAAAATGAAGAAAACAAAAGCACATCCTTAATCCCATGCATTCAGACAAAACCTACTATTCCTTCTTTCATGGCTATCTCTCCAAATCTTGTTTCATATATAGACATATATATTGCGTTACAAAAATTAGAATGCCTATAAGCCCCTCTCTTTTCTTTATGTTCAATTGTGGACATTGTCAACATTTTGTAATGGCTGCACAACGTACCATCTTACAGATATGATTTATTTACCCAAACTCCTTGTTGAAAGTATAGGTTGCTCCAGCTATTCACAATTACAAAATGGCTGTGACAAATACTTGCAGCTGATTATCCACCCATGTTCCTGTTTAAGATGATCATATTTCTTTATGGAAAAATTCCTCAGAAGCCAGATTTTTGGATGAATGGGCATGCATATTTTTCCTTGAATAAACTTGGAAGTTTGTTGAGATTCTTGGATAGGTAGATCCATGTATTTTCTAAAATTTGGGACTTTGAGGTCATTATTTCTTCAACTCTCTGCTCCTTTATTTTATTTTTTTATTTTTTTTATTTATTTATGATAGTCACACAGAGAGAGAGAGAGGCAGAGACACAGGCAGAGGGAGAAGCAGGCTCCATGCACCGGGAGCCCGACATGGGATTTGATCCTGGGTCTCCAGGATCATGCCCTGGGCCAAAGGCAGGCGCCAAACCGCTGCACCACCCAGGGATCCCTCTCTGCTCCTTTATTACCCTCTTCTCCTTCCTGGACTGCCATGATGCATCTGTTAGCCTGTTTAGTGGTATCTCATATGTCCCTTTGGTTCTTATTGCTTTTCTTCATTCTTTTTGCTCTTCACACTCATCATTTCAAATGACTCCTCTTCAAGTTTGCTGATTGTTTCCTCTGCTTGTTCTCTTAACCGCATGAGTAAATTTTCCAGTTACTCTATTTTTCAGCCTCTAATTTTCCTCTTGGTTCTTTCAAAATAGTTTCAGTCTCTTGTTCATGTGTAAATTTTGTTCACATATTATTTTCCTGACTTCTTTTAGTTCTTTGTGTTTTCTTTTAGCTGTTAGAGCCTATTTCAGATAGGGTTTTTGTGTGTGTGTGTGTTAGTTGGATAATGTGCCAAGGTCATAAGGTTTGAGGGAGACGCACATCAGGCCATGGCATGCACACTCATAGTGCTTATGACATACAAAATGATGTTTAAGACAGTTCTGTTAAAGATTTTGCCCATTATGCTGAGTGATATAAGTCAGGTGGAGAAATACAATTATTAGAGGGCTTCACTCATATGTAGAATATAAGAAATAGTGGAAGGGACCATAAGGGAAGAAGGGCAACTGAGTGGGGAAAAAATAGAGAGGAAGACAAACCATAAGAGACTCCTAAGTCTGGGAAACAAACAGGGTTGCTGAAGGGGAGAGGGGGTGGGTGATGCGGTAACTGGGTAATTGGCATTAAGGAAGGCGCATGATGAGATGAGCACTAAATGTTATATGTTGGCAAATTGAATTTAAATTAAAAAAAAAAGAAAAAGAAGAGTTATGGATAGAAAAAAAGAGTGCAGAGAAGTAAACACATTCTAAAGACCTTATCAAAAAATATGAATTTAATAGAGGGAGAAAAATGAAAGTATTCCAAGTAAATAAGAAAATATTCTAAATAAAAATATTGGTGTAGCTTTAAATCCTCATAGGGGAAAAAATCATGTTTTCAAATAATGGTAGAGGCCTATGTGTTGGAAAGTTGAGGCAACCATTATGAAATGGTAAAGCATGTTAGAGCTCACAAATTAACAAAGGAAAAAACCGAATTAATAGCTTGATTATATTAGCAAACTTGGGGGGGGGGACAATGTAAGATCAATAATATGTTTATTAAATAGCATGTATTAAATAATATGTAAAAATTAAAGCGTATCAAACATTAAAAAAAGTAAAGATTTTGCCTAGCAAGTCTGATGCCCATGTGTTTTCAGGGACTGTGTCTGGAGATCTATTTTGTTCCTTTGTGTGGGCCGTGTTTTCCTGTTTCTTTGTAAACTTCATGATCTTCGTTTAAAATTGGGTATTAAAAAAATCAGCCACCTCTTCCAGTCTTTGTGGACTGGCAGGCAGGACCTTCACCAACCAGCAGGGCAAGTACCGAGCCTGGGGATCAGCCTCACATGAAAGTTTGAGGTCTTCTCAGGGCTTTTCTGGACATAGGTCTCCCCTGGGCCTGTGTATTGCTCCATATAGGTGACTGCTTTTAAATGTCTCCACTTTCTTCTTAGACCTTACCTGCTTCCCCAACCAATAATTGCTGGCGTCAGGAGTCTGCTGGTCTGGAGTCCTCTTGAATTTTCCTGAGCCACATTTACCACTTCCTGCCTGAGATCCAGGTTGTGAATCCTTACGTGAGCATGAGCGTGAGCTCCTGGTCAGGAGGCGAATCCCTTTGGCAGCCCCCACACAGGTTAGAGCATTGCAAATTAGGTCCACCCTGCTCTTGCTTATTTCTAGAAGGGAACTGGGAATCAGGCTACTTCTTCCCCTAAATTGTACCATGCAATGCCAGGCAAGGGCCAGTAAAAAGACCATATTTTCCACCAGCTGAATGTGACTTTTTCTTGGTTGGAGATAGGTTGCTGTGGATCTTTGACTGATTTCCAGAGCTCCTATAATGTCATTTTAGCACATATGTGAGTGATTATTCAAGAGTTTGTCGGCAAGTTCCTGCAATTCTTAAAATCTAGGAAGCTCCTCCTCACTCCTTCAGTCTGTAGCACCAAAGTAAGTCATTCTTGAAGTTCTCTGGGAAGCTGCTTAAACCCCACATCATCTTAAGCACTTGGCTGCCAACTGCCTCCAAAGAAAAATGACTTCTCTTCCACCTTGCAGGTCCCACCTCCGAACTTCTCACAGGTTTTCACCCCTGCTTGCATAGGGGGTTCTGGGAAATGTAGTCCCAGCTGCCCAGGAATCCTGGGAAGGAGATGGCTGGTGGTGGTGCTGAGTTGGCAGCAGACAGCAATAGCACAGCCCAGCACAGCCCGAACCACTCTGTATAATCACTGGCACTAATTACTTGACAGAAGCAAATGTGTAGAAGTAAAGGCGCTCTTTGTAATCATCCTTGGCCTGCTAGATCCCTTTCTCCAAACACCCCTATCTTGATGGCCATCTTGACACTTTTGAGTACTATATAGTTATTTACTTAATACCTTCCATCCAAAGGATTACTCTTTTATTTAAATAGATTATTTCAGAGGAAAATACATGAATTCTACAAAAGGCGAGCAGTATCATTTGCAGTACATAAAAAATACCTGTTAAAGAAGTGGAAACAGGGGGTGCCTAGCTGGCTTATTCCAGGGAGCATGAGATACTTGATCTCAAAGTTGTGAGTTCAAGCCCCACATTAGGGATAGAGATTACTTAAAAAAATTGGAAACAGGGGCACCTGCGTGGCTCAGGGGTTGAGCACCTACCTTTGGCTCAGGTCGTGATCCCGAGGTCCTGGGATCAAGTCCCGCATCAGGCTCCCTGAAGGAAGCCTGCTTCTCCCTCTGCTTCTCCCTCTGCCTGAGTATCTGCCTCTCTCTCTGTGTCTCTTGTGAATAAATAAATAAAATCTTTTAAAAAAATGAGTGGAAACAAAACCATGTTACCAATTTTAGCTACACATCACTCTCTACACCCAATCACCACCCTTTCCTACTGTGACCCCTCAAATTCCCATCTCAACTGGAGCAGGTGCTCTTCTGTCTGACTTATGTGCTGGGGGTCCCTCCTCAGCTGGAAATGTTGATCACACTGTTGACAATAACTAGAAACATCCAAGTCCCAATCACTTTGGTACATTTGAAGATGCTCCTTTGGGGTTGCAGTAGGGAAGGCCACTCCTGGAGCTGAGTTTGGCTGGAAGGCAGTGCTTTGAGTTGAACCAGATGAAGAAAGTAGCTCTGCTGTCCTTAGAAAAGGAGGACTCTGCCTCGTGTAGCACCTTCTGTAAACAGGTCTGGGGATCTTTGTGAGGATAGATTCTATGATGAAAATCCCAATCTGTCCATGAGAATTTTCCCTCCAAATGAAGCGCAGAGCTGTTGTAGCACCTCAGGGTGGCAGATGTGGCAAGATTTTTACCCTTGTGGCTGAGGGTGAAGGGGTGGGTGGGGCATGGAATGTTCTCACCCTTCCCCCCTCACCTAGATTAGGAAAGGTGAAGTAATTCATCCAGTTGGCACAGCTGGCAGGAGATAGATCTGGGATGAGAACCTAGGTTTATCTAGCCGCCGCACCATGTGGCCCCTTGTTTGAGAGCTTCCAGGAGACAAGTGAGCGTGCCCTGGAGGGTCAGCTCAACTGGAGAGAAGAATGCAAAAGGAGAGAGCTTTTGCAGCTCTCTGACACAGTTTAGGGCACCAAGCAAAGCAGAGTGACTATGACCTGGACTCACCAGCCTCTGAAACTGTGCTTCATAAACTGGTCTTGGGAGAGACCCTTTGCTTCCTTGTGGAACACTGAACCCAAGCTGATCCCTCAGCAACTTGTCTCTGAGAGCTCTGGCCAGGGACCCCTTGATTCCTAGGTCACTCCCATCACTACATTTAGTGAGGTCACTTACTTCTCTTCAAGGGGTCGTTAGGGAACAGAAGAGACCAAGGCCACAAATAGAGGCAGATGTGTGGTATGTGAGTCACCTAGCAAAGGGGCGAAAGGAAAGATGACAGAGCTGGTGCTGGTTAACACTTTGGAATCTGGCTTTGGGTGCAAAGTGGAGTCTTTGCCTCTTGAGCCAATGACTGGCCTTTAGTGTCCTTCCCTCCCAGTGACAGTCCCATGAGCCAAAGCATTACATAATGGAAGTTACCAGCATTCATGGAGTAGTTACTATGTTCCGGGCACCAAGAAGTTTTTCTTGGCCAATAATGGCAAGAGCCATAAGAGGATAAGACTTAAGCACTTCTTATCCACGAAGATGGCTATTAAAAAACAGAAAATGAAACAAAGCAGAAAACACCAGGTGCTGGTGAGAATGTGCAGAGATTGGAGCTCTTGTGCATTGCCAGCAGGAGTATACAGTGGTGCAGCTGCTGTGGAAAACAGTGTGGCATGCCTCAAAAAAAGTAAACGTAGACTTACCATATGATCCAGCAATTCCATTCTGGTCTGGGTGTTCATCCAAAGGAGTTGAAAGCTGGGGCTGGGACGGATATCCATACACCCCATGTTCATAGCAGCATTATTCACAATAACTGAAAGGTAGAAGCAGCTCCAAAGTCCATCAATGAATAAGCGGATCAATACAATGTGATACAAACACACAGAGGAGTATTATTCAACCTTAAAAAGGTAGGAAACTCAGGTATGTGCTACAACAACCTTGAAACAGAATGCCAAGAAAAATAAGCTAGACACAAAGGACAAATATTATTTGATTCCACTTATGAGGCACACAGCAGAGTTGAGTTCATGGAAAAAGAAAGTAGAAATGTGGGGGGAGAATGGGGACTTACTGTCTGATAGGGACAGAGTCCTGTTTGGGAAGATGAAAGGTTTATGGAGAAGGATGGTGGTGATGGTTGCACAACAATGTAATATACCTGATGCTATTGAATGGTGCACTCAAAAAAGTTTAAAGTTATCTTTTGTAGCTGAGAAAGCAGGCTCTGGAAAAAAGGAAGCAGCATCAAAGTCTCATCTTGCAGAGATTCAGGTGTGCCCCACTTGTCTCTGCTCATTCATTTCTCCTAGGTCTTCTTCAACACCTGTTCACTGATCCTCCGGGAGGGGGACTCCCACTCACCCCCACTGTGTGCTGGAGGCTTGGGGGAGTCTCAAGGAGCTGGCATTTAAGCTGTGGGTGGGGTGGGGGTGGGGTGGGATTGAGAGGGTGAAGAGCTGGGTGTCACCAGACAGAATGTCACCAGGCTGAGGAAGGCAGGAATGGGCTCCACTAGTGCAGGGGACTGGAGATTCATTTCTGGCAGAGATGGTGAGGAGATCCAGGGGGGGCTTTATGGAAAGGAGTAGTAGGATGCTGGTAAGTGGAGTTGAAAAGAGGGTTGGGTGGCTCAGCAGTTGAGCATCTGCCTTGGGCTCAGGGTGTGATCCCAGAGTCCCAGGATCAAGTCCCGTATCCAGTTCCCCATGGGGAGCCTGCTTCTCCCTCCACTTATGTCTCTGCCTCTCTTGTGTGTCTCTCACAAATGAATAAATAAAATATTTTTTTTTTAAAAAAGAAGAGGGGGTTCCCAGGGGAGGATAAGGTGTTGACAGGGTCACAACAATGAGAATATTAATAGTGCTTACTCCAAGCCGGGTGCTGTCCTAAGTACTTGACATGTGTTATTTCACTTTATTCCCAGAGAGGCGGGTACTTTTAGTCACCTCATTTTACAGATAAAGAAAGGGAAGCCCAGAGAGGTCAAGAAACCTATCAAAGGTCACACAGCTATTTTTAAAACATACAGCCTGCAGGGAGCAGGTGTGAGCATCCACATTTAGGGATTTTTAGGTCATAGAAGTTAGCAGGAACATAGGGTGTGAAAGGGACGCAGTAGACACGAGATGGGAGAGGGTATGAGGGCCTTCTATGCAGAACAATAGTATGGGTACTATTTCTTTTTTTGGGGGGGGGTACTATTTCAATAAATGAACAAATCAATTTACAATCTCTTCCTTTCCAAAGGAAACTTGAGAGATGATTGCAAGTGGGAACATTTGTGGGACAGATGAGGGGACCAGAGACCAGGGGTAGGGTGGGGCAGATCAGGGTGGTGGCGCTCAGGGTTGCCAAATCTGAATATTATTTACCGTGCTAACCAACCTCCAAGATGGCCCTCCCAGTGAGCCCTACCTCCTGGTAGTCATCCCTTGAGTAGTTCCCTTGCATACTAAATAGAAAGGACACGTAACCAATACAATACTGTGCAAATGATGGTTGCCGCCTCAAGGTCAGGGCACGCAAGACACTGTGGCTTTCAGCTTACTTTTACTGGGGCCACGTGCTCTGGAGACAGCAGCTGCCATTGTGTGAGGAAGCTCAAGCAGCTCGAGGGGGAAGGCACTGGGGCCTCCTGTCCACAGCTGCATCCATGCCCACCTCGGAAATGGATTTTCCAAGCCCCGTCAAGCCTTCTGATGAGCACGATCCCGGCTGGCATCCTGACTGCAGCCAGATGAGGAGCCCCTGGGCCAGGGCGGCTCTCAGTCCCTGCTCTCAGATTCTTGACCTAGAGACACTGTGCCAGATAATACATGCTTCTTGTTTATTTAAGCCACAATGTTTTGGGCTTAAAAATTGCCCCGAGGTTAATGAGGTTAATGATATAGATACAATGGATAGCAAATGTAATTGCTAAAGTGACTCCTTCCTGGCCCCTGTCTGGGCTGCCATGCTCCCTTCAGCGGGGAAGCTTGTAATGGTAGCTGAACTTTCAGCTGAAGGCATGTTTCATCCCAGCAAGGCGGAAAGGGAGCCGGCACAATGATTGTTCCATGCTGCTGCTGATACTGTATTCCTAACCCGGGAGAGCTCCCCACTGTTGCTCCATCCTGGCTGCCACAGGCCCCATGTGGATGTGGCTGTGCCTCTGGGTGAGGGCAGCCACCGGTGGCCACATGCAGATGTCACCAGTGGCCTACGAGCTCCATGGGGATAACGGCTGAGTCTCACCATCCCTGTTACCCTAGTCGATACTTGATTGTCATGTCTTGGATACACGACCTTGTACTCAGCCCGGCCCTGGTGATGGATGATAAGGTGGTTTCCAGTTATTTTGCTGGTATAAGTAATGCTGCAATGAATAAAATCTGGAAAAATGCCTGGCATACCCATCGATTAAATTCCTGGTAAGGGGTACATTGGATGTTCCCATCCAATGGGAACATGGGATGAAGAATGGGATGTTCCTATTCTTCGTTTTCTAAATCTGGGACATACCCCGATGGCAGGAGACCCAGGGGTTGTAAAGGGACAGTGAGCAGGTAGGTGGCTTAGAGAACAGTCGTGCCCTGAGGCAGGATGATGTAGGAGACGCTTTCTGGAGTCCCTTTCCTATTGCCAGCTCCCAAAATTGGGTCACATTTTAAGTCAACCAAGGCTGTTGGGAGGGGAGATGTGGCCAGACAGAGGGGCCCATGCTATGTTGGCAAATGTGTGGGTCACACGCTGTTCTCTTGGGTACATGTGCACTCCTGTGCGTGCATGTGTATGCAAGTGTGCACGTGAGTGTGTGTATGGGTGTGTGTGCATATGCATGTGGGCGTGTGTGTGTGCATGTGTGTGCACGCACGCAGGTGTATGCATATGTGAATACGTGTGTGTGTGTGTACCCTCTAGGTGCTGTCTGTGTGCCCCTCTTGAGCCCAGTCCGGGTTTCCCCTCCGCAGTACCCCCGGCAGCCTTGTGGTGTCACCAGAGTGCACCTGGCCCCCGAGGGAAGGCGGGCAGAGGCCTGAGGAAGGGTTCCTGGCCTGCCCCGGGCTGCGGGCAGGCCCCCAAGGGAGCCTTGGCTCTTTCTAGAGGGCAGCTAGTGAAGGCCTGCGTGGACCTGGCTTGCCTATCATCTGGAAAGGGATGTGGGATGAGCACCCTGTGTCCCCTGCTGCTGTGGCCTCGGAGAGTACAGAACAGATTCTGACTCAAGGTCATGAGCTGTTGTTGCCTCTTCTCCTTGGACTGAACTTGGAGAATCCACTTGTCAGGAGCGAATAGGGAGACAAAGTGGGCTCCAGGTCAGGACGTTTCTGACACGGAAGCCAAACCATCTAACCTTTTGGGGGTGTTGGGTCTCCTCTTGCCCTCTCCCTCTCTCCCCCCTACCCCTACCTCCCCTGGCTTTGTGTCGCCCCGGCTTTCCAACTGTGCCTTCCACCGCCCGCTGGCAGACTGCCCTCCGCCTCCCCGTCGGAATCTGGCTGCTGGTGGGCACGCTGCTCTAGGAATGGGAACCAGACTTGGGCAACCACCGTGCCCAATGCCGTTTGCGCGACCCGGAGCCTCTAATGCACACAGCATGGTCCCCAGGCGCCCCAGACGGGTGTGGTTAGCCCAGCCAGCCGCACGGCCTGGTCCGGATTGCCGCCCCTCTCTAACCGGCAATTAGGCCCGGGCTGTGACAGCAACAGGCGACCGGGGGTCGGGGTTTTCGTCCTGGGCGGTGGTGTGTGGGCCTGGGGCTCTGGGGGGATCTGGGATGAGGCGCTGGGGGTGCAGCCGCAGGAGAGGGCTGGGGTGTGCGCAGGACTGTTGCTCTGAGGCCGCCTTCCTGAAACCGTCCTAGGCAGGCGTCCTGCCCCTCGCTTGGTGCGCTCTTCTCTCTCTCTCTCTCTCTCTCTCTCTCTCTCTCAGTTGCCTGGGGCCCCAGCCCCTCCTCAGAGCTGCAGGTGAGCTGCCCTGACCACACAGCAGCGAGCAGGAGTCCTCTGGGGGGCACCGGAGGGGAAGGGCCCAGCGCTGGCTCCCACAGCTTCTGAGCTCCTTCGAGGCTTTTGTTTGGCTCCTGCAGGAAACTGGGAAACGCTGTTGGGAGGGAGCTGTGAGGGTGCTTCCAGAACACAATGACTAGGAGGGGGAGGAAGAGGAGGAGGAAGGATGAATAACAAAAGGGATGAAGGGTTGCTGGGGCACCGTGGGCCTAGGGGAGAAAGTATACCTCCTTGCAAAACGACTTTCTGTAAACAAATCTATATAAAATGTGAAAACTCTTCTTTTTTCCACAAGGTGCCAGGGTGCAGGCCCTGGAAACTGCTCCTCCCATGGGCTGAGATCAGGCCCTGGCCATGGGTGGGAGGGGACCCCTGAGAAGCTGGAGCTCTGGTGGCTGCAGCTCAGGGGGGTTGTGGGGGGCCTGAGTCCTCCCGCGGGGACCCAGCAGGGGAAGAAGGGTAAGGAACTGGGGAGCCCACTTGCCTTGGAGCCTCTGTGATGCTGGGGGTCCCAGGCAATTGCAGCATTGACTTCCCAGGGACTTCCCACCCACGTTTGTTTCTATTTGTCTGACTGCCCTGCCCTGCCTCCCCACCCACCCCACCCACACAGCGCCTGGGGATGGGATGGAGATGGAAGCCAGCCCGAGGGGTCCTTTTGTGCTCTTCGGCTGGAAAGGTCTCTTGTGCTGCTCAAAGAAGGAGATTTGTTCCTTTAATTGATAATGAATATCAGAAAGGTCATATTTACATTATGAGCTGGGTGGGAATTGTGTGTGTGCCAACAGTGAGAAGAGCCCACAAAAATAAATGACATCCCGCTTGCTCTCCAGGCTGGTGGTGCTCAGAAGGTGGGTGGGGGACCTGTCCAGGGAGGCGGGGAAAGAGGAGGGGCAGAAATGAGGGGAGAGCAGAAAACGGGGTGGAGGGAGGGAGAGAGGACACATGGAGAGGAAGGGGACGCAGAGAGGGAGGCAGGGATGGAGGCCAGAAGTGGAGGCCCACCACAAGCCTGCACCCAGTGCCTCCCCACCCCACCCCCCCCCGCCCCAGGGCGACACTGGTTTAGTGCTGGTCACTGGTCACAGGCAGGGATGCCAGCCACTCCTAATCACAGGACCAAACCATCAGCCTCCTGGGGGCATTTCTTAAATACCACATGGGGCCAAGGTGAGGTGGGGATAGGGTCACATCACTGCTGTGTTCAGAGCTGCCCGATGGCTCCCCCAGTGACCTCAGGAGTAGCTCTTCCACATGGGCTCCCCAGGCCCTGGGCCACGTGCCCTGCCTGCCCTCCACCCTTGCACACCCTTCCCAGCCCCCACCCCCCAAGCCTCACCTGATTGCTGAAAACTCCCTCTCTGCCCCCAAACGGCTGGCCTGCCCACCACAGGACTTCCCAGCCTGGGGCCATAGCTGCCAGCAGTGGCGCTGGTGTCCATGCAGGGCTGTGTGCCTCCTGAGGGTGGAGACCTGCCTTGGTCACCGCTGCCTGTGGTCCACAGTCAGGTAATGCACCTCCGGGGGCCAGCCCTCCGAGGCATATCTGTTAAATTGTGTGGTACATTTTAGTCTCTTCTAGAATCTTCTGGTAGAGTCTCAGGAAAGTGTCTTCTTCCTTATTCTTGTACGTGGCGCTTTGGGATCTCCTGGGTCAAAGCTCTAAAGGAAGCCTGCATCTAGCTTCTGTTGGAGGCTCAGGGGGGGCAGGGAATAAGCCAGTTGAGCCTCAGTTTCCCGCCAGCTGCATTCTGATGGGAAGAGAATCCTTGGGAGAGGACCCCTGTGTCAGGGCACCGACAGCAAGTGCCCAGAGAGAGCTGGGAGAGCCTGAAGGGCATCCCTTCTCTCCTCCTGGCATCACTCATGACACTGGGCAGGATGGAAGTCAAGAAGCTGCCCCAGGGATAAGCCTTTTGGGGGAACCAGCCCAGAAAGCCCCCCCACCACCCCCACCAGGGCTAAACCTGACTTCCTTTTTGGGCCCGGCAGGCTTCATTTCCAAATGCTTGGATGCTTCCTGAGGTCACTGGCCAGGAAAGGTTAGAATCAGCAATTTGGGGACATGGCTTGCAGCTGGTCCCCTGATGCGGGAGTCCAGAGTGGCATCAGTGGGGGGTGTGATGAATGGCAGGGGAAACCCGGCTTCCATCCACACAAGAAGGTGGGAGATTATCAGGACAGGAAGAGAGCCGTGTGTGTGTGTGTGTGTGTGTGTGTGCGCGCGCACGCGCACGTGTGCGTGTGTGAGCACACGTGTGCACACACCTGCGTGTGAGAAAGAAATGGAGACGTGGGAATGGTGGTGGAAGGATGTGAGGGCCGTGGGCCTTACCATTTTTCCAGACAGAAGAGGGGAATTATTTTTATTTTTATACATAATGTTATCATTTTTCTTTGAGAATATAAAATCTGAAAACTGTGTGTCTATTCTTTTCCATAAATGGTGTCACGTTGTAGTCATTTCTTCCTGTCAAAAGGAGCTTATCAGCAGGAGAGGGACCCCCCTGCCAGCACTCTGGGTGAGCCTGGGGAGCAAGCCCTTTGGTGGTGTGGACATGCTCACCCTTCTGAAGGACGACGTGGAGGTGAAAAGGCTCATCGAGGCACACTGAGGTGACAGCGAGAGGGGTGAGGGAGGTTTGAACATCGTGTAAGTGACTGTGCTTCTTCCTCTCATCAGGAGGCAGTCAGGGAAGGAGCAGTGCTTACGTGCGCTGGTGTATGCTGTTCCCTGTGTCTGTAATAATTCATAAAGAATAAAGGAGATAAAGGAGGCTGACTACTTCTTATATCTTATATTTTTATTTTTTAAATTTTTAAAAAGATGTATTTGAGACAGAGAGAGCGAGAGAGAGAGCATGAGTTGGGGGCAGGGGGAGCGGCAGAGGGAGAGGCAGACTCCCCGCTGAGCAGGGAGCCCAACATGGGGCCCAATTCCAGACCCTGGGATGGTGACCTGGGCCAAAGGCAAGCACTTCACCGACTGAGCCACCCAGGCCCCCGTGCTAATTACATTTTATAACAACATTCTAAAATCATAAAAACCTATCAGTGTGTGGTCATATATGTTTTTAAATGATTTCTTTATTGTGAAAGTAACATCTGACGATAGGAAAGTAGGAGGTACAGAAAAATATTAAGCTGACCAAAAACACGGAACATGTTCCTACTTAACAGAAAACTGCAGTCACATATTTTATATGAATATGATATCAATCTATGAAAAACATCTGCTTACAGTTACATTTAATGTTCTAATTAATGTTATAATGAGATGCTAATAACCACTCTCATTAATTGACCTCTCGTATGATCAAGGTTGGGCTTGTTGCGTTCGATTTAATCTTCACGGCAGCCTTTGATGTGGGTATTCACTATGCCCATTTTACATGCAGGAAAACTGAGGCTCCTAGAAATTAAATGGCCAGAACCAGGACTGGAATGGAGCACCAGGCTTTGCCTCTAACGCCCCCAGGCTTCAGGCTTGCGTTTATTGTGTGTCAAGGGGGCTGGGGATGTAACAGTAGGCCCCCCTGCACTGTACTGGGATTCCCTAGGGTGGGGTGCTTGGCATCACAGGGGCCTCGGGGAGAGGACAGAGCGAGTAACAGGGAAGCCCGATTCCACGGGAGACGGCCCACCATTAGTCAGTTCCTGCTTTTTGATTTAATTCTTCCCCTAAAGTGTGTTCATCATGTAACTTAGGAAAGATTGGTATTCAGGGAAGAGGCATCACGGGCGGTAATTAAACTGTCTCCACTGACGCGCTCCCGTCTCTGAGAACAGACCTGTTTGATTTCGCAAAGGAAATCATTGGTATTTTAACAGGAGGCAGGAAACTTTTGATTAGCGAGTGATAGATAAACAGATCGATGCCTTTTCTGGCGACATTTTCAGCTTCATTATTGTCACTGGGAGAGAGAAAGGGGTGGGAAGGGGAAGACGAGGAGGAGGAGGAGGAGGAGGAGGAGGAGGAGGAGGAGGGGGAGGAGAGGAGGTGGCGGTGAGTCCTGGGAGTGGCTGGCGAGGGGGCTTGAGTCAGGGAGGCGCTGGGGCTCCAGGAGGAGGTGGCTGCCCCTCCGTGGCTGGGAGCTTTGTCCCTGCCTGGGGATGGCAGGAGAGGCCCCACCGCTCCCCTGCGGCGACGTGGCATCGCTGCCAGGGCCAGGGCCTGGGCCTGATGAGATTCTCCTGGCAGCCCGCCTTCCTCCCAGCCCCGCAGCCCCTGCGCTTTATTGCTGCTCTCTCAAGGTCAGGGGGAGTTAAGACCAGAGATTATACTGTGTCAGTTGTGCCTTTTTGAAATATGACTCAGTGTAAGCTCTTTCCACACCAGAGGAGAGATGCCAAAATCGCACTTCAATCTCTAGCTCGCAACGGGCTTATTGGGATTTTAGCAGGGCTCTGGCAAGATAAGTCTGTTTCTTCTCTCAGGGTTGCCCTTTGACAAACTTTGGTTAAGCGAGGCCATAACTTAGCGAGGGCAGGTGTCCAGGGCTCACGGATCCTGTGCCCAGCAGACGCGGCAGGGCCACCCAGTGCCACTGGTCCCTGTGCCAGCGGAGGAAGGAAAAGTGGGCTCCTTGGCAGCCGTTCGCCCCTCCACCCACGTGCCCTCCAGCCAGGATTTTGGTTATTAGCTGCTCCTGGGCGCCGATCGCAGCTCATCTTCCTGAGCCTCCGTCTCCTGGACTGTAAGGTGGAGCCAGCCAGCATGTCCATCTCTCAGGGTTGTCCCGAGACTTAGGGATGCTGTAGGAAAAGCACCCGGCCCTTAGGAGGTGCTCAATAAATGGGAAATCCACTCTGCTTTCCCTGATTTTGGCTCTTGTGTTTTAAGATACCCGGTGGAGGGTAGGGGAAGCCAGAGGTCGGTCAGAGAACTCCGTGATGCTACCTGGGCACACACAGCTGTGAATCTGCCAGCCCCTCCGTCCCGGGCTCAGCAGGGACATCCGCCAAGTGGCGCCTGGGCTTTGTGGTCACTCCTGGGATGAGACACAACCTGACTGCAGGCCTGGGTTTCCTTCTTCAGCGTGGCGGCTCCTTGAGTCCCCCCACACGGTCGTCTCCTCCTCCTCCTCCTCCTCCTCCTCCTCCTCACTGTCGCCCACCGCCGGGCCCACCCTGCCCCGGGAATCTGCGCGGCATCACCGTCAACCCCGGGCTTTGGCGCTGCGGCCGCGGTGGGCGAGTCCGTGGCGGGCCTGTGTCCTCATCCAGAGTCACCGCCTGGTGCGGCCGCGGTGGGCGAGAAGCCATGGCGGGAGCACCCCGTCTGGGCCACTGACCGGCCCAAGGTGAGGCCCGCGACCGCAGCTCCAGCAGGGGCTCCTCCTGACCGCTCCCCTACGGCGTGGGCGTCGGCACTGGAGGGATGCTTTCTGACCACCTGATGGAGCACGAGTAGATTCGGAGTAAATTGGAAGCGTCAGGAAAACGGCCTCTCCGATCCTGGCGTTGCTGACCTTGCGACGGCCACTCGGGGTTTCCTTCGTCTCCCAGGTCCACTGGTCCTCCCGCTTCCCTCCACTTCCGGTAAGACCTCCAGCGTTACTTCCGGGGACTGGCCGCTCCCCTCCCACTGGCGGCTCTTGGCAGAACTGTCAATCAAGGTGCTTGGCCAATGGGTGGGGCAGCGGCTCGAGTTCAGCCAATGAGATTCTCCCGGGCTTTGACACCGCCCCTCCCTTCTGGCCAATGGGTGAGCCCGCGCCCGGAGGTCAGCCATTCGCATTCACTCTCTCAGGATGAAAAATGGCTGGGGCTGAGTTCTGAACCGAGGGGGCTCTGTACGGGCTCCTGCCCGCCTCCCCCGGGTCCCTCTCCTCTGCCTTTTTGAGCCTAGCACTGAGTCCTTTCTGATTCCGAGAGCTGCCCCACAGCCTTCCAGACAGTGCCCCTCCGAGCTCGCCAGCCAGGGTTGGTCTCCGTTGCTGGTCACCCAGGAGCCCTGATGGGCCCAGGCTGTGCCTTTCGGGTATTCAAGGAGCCAAGTGGAACCGGGAGCCAACGCGTTCTGGTGGCCCGTGATGAGGGGGGCAGCCCCGGCCGCCCTCCCTCCCATCCTGCAGAGCTGGGCTGATCCGGCTTGCGAGGGATCCGGGAGCAGTGCTTGAGCAGCGACCCGGCCGCTCTTCCGAGGGGGCCTGGGCTTTGCCCTGCTAATGAACCCCTCACTCTCTGAGGCCCAATCCATTACTCAGGCTGGTGCTCACACCCGCCTCAGCTGTCTGTCTTCCTGCCTTTGCTTGCACCCCCACCCTGTCTTCGGTCCTAGTAGCGGTATCTCCAGATGCGCTGAATTTAGCCATCAGGTCCTCCTTGCAGGAGTTACTTCTGATTGGGGTTAGGGGTGGGGCTACCATGGCCAAGGGGTCTCACTCTGATTCTCCTCCCCCCACAGACTCAGGGGCAAGGGTATTGTGTGTGTGTGTGGTAGGGGGGGGACCCCTCCTCTCAGTCTCCACAGGGGCCCTGACCCTCAGCCTTAAACTCCTCTTCCCTTGAGTGGGTGAAGGCTCCAGATCCTTGTGGGGCCCAGACCTGCCCTGGGTCATCTGCTCCTGTCCTGCCCCTGGCCCAGAGTGGAGCTTGGGGGCCAAGAGGGGCCGTTCTCCATTCTAACTACCTACTGACCCCTGACTCATTAGCTGCTTGGAATCAAGCATTTGCACCCAGCCTGCTCTGGTGTGCACACCGCCAGGAGCTCATTCAGGCCTGCCTGACCTATCTGCAGCCCGACTCACCCCCAATCAGTGCCATGTGCCTCTCAAATGGAGGCTCCCTGTGATAGTGCATTGATTTCTGGGCGCTGAAGAGCCCAGTGCCTCCAAACTGCAATGTTGAAAATCCCATCGTCTTTTCTGGCCCAGCCTGGCCAGTGGCCACATTTATTTGGGGAGCGCTCCACCGTGTTTAGAATACACCTCTGGCTGATGCTAGGGCTCCGCATGACAGAGGGAGACGGTAAGACTGTCATTTCCAAGCTGGCTCCTGAGTGCCTCTGACCTATTTAGAATTTCTAATTTCTGTTTCTTCACTCTATTTTACAAATTTATTTATTTATGTATGTACATATGTGCTTATTTATTTATTTGTTTACTTATTTTTGAGAGTGAGAAAAGGGGGAAGGGGCAGATGGAGAGGGAGAAAGAGCATCTTAAGCAGGGCTCAGGTCCAGCATGATCTCAGGGCTCAATCTCACAACTCTGGCTTCAGGCACAGCTATATCCAGGAGCTTAAACAATGTCACTGGGACTCTGTCTCTCAGCCTCTCTCAAGTTGTGCTGTCCTTTCTTTGGCATCTTTCTTTCTGTAACTCAGCCAGCAAAGTTAATTTTGGACTTCTAGCCTCTAGACTGTGAGAAATAAACTTCTGTTGTGTAAGCCATGGGTCTCTGTGTGTTTATTATGGCAGCCTGACCAGACTAACCACACTTGACTTTGTTTTATTTTTTTAATATTTATTTATTTATTTATTTATTTATTTATTTATTGTTTTTCCTTAGTGTCTATTACTTATTTTTAAGAATTTCTGAATTTTTATTTTATTTTTTATTTAATTTTTAAAATTTGATACTTTTAGTTATTTTTTATTTAAAAAATTTTTATTTTAAAGATTCATTTCACATTTATTTTTATTTTTAAAAATTGTGAATTTTATTTATTTTTATTATTATTTATTTTATTTATTTTATTTATTATTTTTAAATTAAAAAGTTTTTGGTTTCTTTTTTCTTTTTGTTTTTCAAATTTTCAATTTTTTATTTATTTTTATTTTTTGTTAATACAGAATTTAAATTTTAAAAAAATGTGTATCATTAGTTTCAGAGGTAGAGTTTAGTGATTCAGCAGTCGCCTAGAACACCCAGTGCTCATTCCATCAAGGCCCCCTTCTTTAATGCCCATCAGCCAGGTTACCCTGGCCCTGCCACCCCCCTCCCCTGCAGCAACCCTTGACTTTGTTTTTAAGTGCTCTTTATGTATGCGGCCTTCTTGGCACTCCACTGACAGATCAGCTGCAGGCATTTGAGACCCAGAGAGATTGGTCCCTTGCCCCAGGTCACACAGCTAGTAAGTGGCAGAGCAGGGATTTGAAGCCAGAAAGCCAGGTTCCAGAATCCAAGCTTTAACCCCACTGTACCGCGCTGACCTGACTGGCTCGTGGGGCTGAATTAGTGAGGTGCTATATCCATGTGGCTCGTTCCAGTGCCTGGCATATGGGAAATGGCTGAGATGGCTCTGTTGCCCTGCTGACCTGCGGGGTCTCCCCCCAGCGACATCAGCCACGTGGCAGGGTTCCCAGGGCCCAGCAGCACAGGCCAAAGCCCTGCGATCTGGGCTCCTGCACCCATCTTCCCCATCCGAGCAGCACGGTGCTGGCGGGGGAGGCTGAGCAAGCAGATGGGAGATGAAAATGGCTTTGGAAACAAAGAGCTAACTTGGGAGAGCAGTTTGTCTATAGGCCCTGGTGATTTCTAGGTGCAGGGCAGGGCGGGGTGGGTGGCATCGGGAAGGTACCATGGGGGCGGCGGGGCTGGGCTCAGAGACTCAGAGGCTGGGGACTGCCCTCCTGCTGGCAGGACCTTCAACCGCAAAGTGTCTCTGTCTTTCAGGGTGACTGTGTCAGTGGCGGTGAAGCAGCAGGGGCTAGATGTGGTGGGGTCAGCGACCCGGGAGTGCAGTGTCTCAGGGACAAAAGCAGAGCGGTGGTGGGCACGACCACTCAGCAAAGGCAGGCCTGGGAGGCACCCCCCGCGGGCCGGGGACCTTTCTCTTGGAGCCCTTGGAGCCCCTCTTCAAAGCACACTCGGGGCCCAGAAGCTCCAGAGGGCCAGTGTGTTGCTGGGACCATCTTCTGTGACCTGGGGAGGCCCCGGCCGGAGGAAGACCCCCTCCAAGGCTCCCACCCTCTTCTCCCAAGGTGACCCTGGCCTCAAATGGACGCTCTGTCTCATTCTACCCGTGATGGAGGGTGGTTATTAACAAAAGTGGGACTCACTGCTGATTACCTTCCCCACCCCATTAATTTTCATTTCCCCTGGATCCCTCAAGGCGGGCTGCTGCTGAGGCAGCGGGACCAGGGTATGTGTTACACTGAAATGCACGGGGTGCTTGCTCCTGATTTCTGAGTTAGAATGTTCCCCTCCTGCCAGAGAAGGGAGCTTGCTGCTCAGGGTTCTGGTTGCGTGTCCTGCTCATTTATCAGTAAATTCTTCTCTTTCCCCCATATAACCCAGAGTCCTTTGCTCCTGCCCCTATGCTGGGAATGTTGGGAAGGCCCCAGTAGGCCAGGGGATCCATCTCATACCTGGCCAAGGGCCCCTGCCAGCTGAGAGAGCTCAGCCATGAGAATCTGGTATGGCCCCAGCTGAACAGTGGCTGGCTTCTCCTTTGGCTTCAACCTGCAAAGCGCAAGCCATCTACTGGGTGACCCCTAGTATATTTTGTGAAGATTTGCCCATGGCAGCAGTTGTTGGTACTTGCATAGCATCAGAAGGACCTGGGCAGCTTTCGCTAACTACAGATGCCTGGGCCCTGTCTCTAGAGACTTAATTTCAATTATTCAGGAGTGTGGCCCAGATAATTCTAATATACACCAGGGTTGAGAACTACTGATCCATAGCCTCCTCCCCTTTACACGGGTGAATGCATGACTTATGGACCTCCCCCAATCTCCCCACTCATCTGTATCTTAATACTGCATCTGGTCAACACAAAGGAATGCATCCCTAATGGTGAAATATAGGGAAAGTGGAAGTGGTATTTTGGGCAGAATGGCGACGGTATGCTTACTTGAGAGGTATAAATTCCTCTGCAACTCGTAAGGCAGGCCCTCATTACCGTAATTTACACTGCCACCCATCTTTGGAGGGAGTGCCCTGCTAGGAATTAAACTCCTGTTTCCTTTTTCTTCAGTAGGGAGAGTTCTCAGGGACCGGAACAGATAGGGTCCTCAGACGCAGCCAGAGGAGCCTCCCCAGAAACACACGGGATGGTAACTGGGCCTACTGCCCTGAGAACAGAAGAACCCAGGCAGAGCTGGGTGTTCGCTATGGGGAAAAGGGGGTGGTGGTCCTGAATCTATGGTGGTGAAGAAGGAAATAGCCCAGCCCAGGGCTCATGGGCGACATTCCCATTGCGGAGAAGCCAGGGGCTCAGAGCACTAGCACAGGAGGCTCCTTTGAGGTTGCATGGCCCCATTGGAGCCTGGGCAGCACACGACACACGCATCTCTGCTTTGCCTTCTTCTGAAGAGGAGTTATGCAAGGGCCTTGGGTGGAGTTTAGAGCCCTCCTCACTACGGGGGGTGGTGGTCGAGGATCTGGCCTCTTTCCCAAGCTTGCTGAGACTACTTGCACTCCCTCTGCGATCGGTGTGATTTATCCCACGTCGTTCCTAGGCCTGGGCAGGGTCAGAAGTGCACAGCACAGGGGCTTTAAAGACTTGTGCATGCCCAGATGGCAGAGGAGGTGCTTGGGCAGATGGCACTCTGGAAGACATACTTGCTTCTGTCTCCTTCCAGTCAGCTGGGGCTAGGGACTGTCCAGAAGCACTCATATGACCCTGCAGTCCAGTTCCCCTCCTCATGATGGCTTTTCTTGGTTTTGAGGATGCACCAGTTCTTTTCCTGATTCCCTCCATCAGGATCTCTTTCCCTGGGCCCTTCTCATGACTGAAACTCTTGCACTCCCTTCTTGTCCTGACTTCGGTGTCACCCCTTCATAGGGGCCTCCCTCATGGCTCTGGCTAAGTACATCTCCCTCCTGAATCTAGTCTCATTTGCTTTGTCTCTGTTGGCCCACACAATCCCTTCATGATGCACATCCCATCGGTGATGACATGTTGACCTGTTTCCTTATCTCCTATCTGTTTCTTCCACTGGACTGTACCTTCCCCAAGGGTGGACACCAAATCTGTTATATACCCATCATTTCCCTAGGACCTAGCACTGAGCCCTCAGATAGGCCCCTCGAGGAGGTAAGTGTGGAATAAATGGATGAGTGGTTGAAACCAATGAGAACAATTCAAAGATTAAAATGCTATTATGCTGGGGTGCCTGGGTGGCACAGTTGGCTAAGTGGCTGACTTTTAGTTTTGGACTCAGGTCATGATCTCATGATTCTGGGATTGAGCCCTAGGTCAGGCTCTGCCCTCAGCTTGAGATTCTCTCTCTCTCCCTCTTCCTCTGTTCCTCCCCTGCTCGTGTGCATGCTATAATGTTAAAATAAAGATTTTATTTATGTGTCTAAAAGAAATAAAGGAAATTTTAAAAATTAAATTAATTAAATTAAATTTTAAAAATGCTAACATCTGATCCAACAATCACTTTCCTTGGTATTTACCCAAATGAGTTGAAAAACTATATCCACACAAAAATCTGTACATGGATGTTTATAGCACCTTTATAAATACTTATTCTTACGGTTTATAGGAGAGATTTTTTTTGAAGAAATATGACAATGTCTAATAACTATATAAAGTCCTAATTTCCACTCATGCAGTGGTAGATTTGATATAATGCATAAGAAAAAACTTTTAAAACCCCAAATGCACAAAGTACTGTACAGTTTGATCACAAAGGCATTGGTTGATAGGGAAAGCTCACAGAACAGCTTCACCTCAGCCAAGGTGAGGGGGCAACCAAGATATTCTTCAGGAAGTGAATGGATAGGGTAGCCCGGGTGGCTCAGCAGTTTAGTGCCTGCCTGCAGCCCGGGGTGTGATCCTGGAGACCTGGGATCGAGTCCTACATCGGGCTCCCAGCATGGAGCCTGCTTCTCCCTCTGCCTGTGTCTCTGCCTTTCTGTCTTTCTGTGTCTCTCATGAATAGATAAAATCTTTAAAAAAAAAAAAAAAAGGAAGTGAATGGATAAATAAACTATGGTCCATCCACACAATGGAATATTATTTAGCACCAGAAAGAAATGGGCGATCAAACCATTAAAAGATACTTAGGAGCCTAAAAACACGTATTGCTAAATGAAAGGAGCCAATTGAAAAGACTACACACTATATGGTTCCAACGACATGGCATTCTGGAAAAGACAACACCATGCAGACAGTAAAATACATCAGTTACTAGAGGTTAGGATGGAGGGATAGCTAAGCAGAGCACAGAGGATTTTTAGGGCAGTGGAAAGGGTCTGTGTGATACTAGAATGATGGGATGCATGCCTTATGTACTTGGCCAAACCCATAGAATGCCCAACACAAAGAGTGAGCCCTAATGCAAACTCTGGACTCTGGGTGCTAAGGATGTGCTATCGGCTCATCAGTTGTAACAAATGTCCCACTCTGGTGGGGGATGTTGAGGGTAGGGGAGGCTGTGCGTGTGTGTGGAGGGGGCACATGGGAAATCTTTCCTCTCCAAGTTGCTGTGAAACTAAAGCTGCTCTAAAAAAAAAAAAAAAAAAAAAAAAAAAAAGCCTTTAAAAAATAAGGCAGATTACCGAGAAAAAAGCTATAATGCTAAAAAAATGTTATGAATGTATAGCTATAGGACAGTGGGGAAAAGAGCTCATTTATATGGGGCACCAGATATGACAAACTAATGCCAACAGAAGAGAATCACAGAATTCTAGTATGTGTGGGCATGTGCACACGCGTGTTTGCCATACCACTGCCACACGCGGTATAATAGGGCAGGTACTTTACAATATGGTCAGCATTAATTTCATTTAAGTATTATTATCTCCATTTCACGGAGGCTTATGCCGCTTGACCAAGGCTGCACAGTTAGTGAGTGGCAGGGCCACAGCAGGCCCAAGAGCCCATGCTCTGAGCTGCTGTGCAATCTAGACATCAACTCTGGAATAAATAAAGCCGGAGACATGGCTCTTCTCCCTGGGGGCTGTTTTTGGTGGTTGTGTTGACTGGGGAGCAAAGATGCTGACTGTGTGGGGTAAGTCCCCTCTAAAGACCCTGAGGGATGCCAGGGAAGCTCCCAGGCTGGTGCAAATGGATGAGAGGGGATAGAAGGAACCAGAATGGGGTGAGGACAGTGTAAGGGCCCGTAGACTACTCTATGTAGGGCTTTGGAAGCTTGGGGCCCAAGCCTTCCTAAATGGACAGGACACTTTGGTGGCACAAGTGCTTTGGAAGCCTCCTGGGTCTACAGTTGGGCCTCCAAAAAGCACTGGGGTTGAGCCAGCAGAAGGAGACAGAAGAAGGAAAGGGCTGGCAGTAGGGTCCTCAACACGGCCAGCATCTCTGATCGGGGAGCTTCATGGGGTGGGGCTCCTAATTTTGCCATTGGAGAAATTGGTAATCAAGTGGGCAGGACCAGGACTTAGGGCAGAGGGGTGTCTAGCCACTGAGCTTCCTTTTTGAAGCTCATTCTTTCTTTCTTTCCCCCAAATATTTCCTGAGCACCTACTGTGTGCCAGGCACTGCCTGAGATGCTGTGGGTAGGGCACTGAGCAGGAGAGGCCAGCCTCTGCCGGTGGGAAATGGATAAGAGGGATACACAGGTGAGATCATACTATGAAGAAAATATGCCATGGTGATGTGCTAGAGAATGGCTATTGTGGGGTGGACAAGGGCCTGGGAGGTGACCTGAGGTGGGAAGCCAGGGAAGGCTTCTCTGAGGAGGTAGCATTTGAGCTGAGGCAGATCTAAGATATTTACATACATGAACATACATGATGTATAATATATAACACCTCATATATTATATATTACATCTTATGTTATGTCCTGCCATGTGAAGAGACAGGAGAAGCACAAAAGAGCAGTCCAGGTGGAGGCCACAGCATTAGCAAAGGCCCTGGGGTAGGAATAAACTTTGTGTGTTCAAGGAACAGAAAGAAGGCCTGAGTATAGTGACTGAGTGGGAGAGTAGTCTATGAGAGGTGCACGGGGACTGCTGCCACCGAGCCTTGTCATTCCAAATGCCAGGGGAAGTCACCGGCAGGTGGTAAACACAGGTGTACCAAGACCTGCGGTATAATTTTTAAAGGGCCACTTTGGTTGTCCTGTTGGCGCGTGGATCAGGGTGGTGTAGGGATGGACTCTCCAGCTCTCAGGAGGATTCTCAGCAGCTGGGCCTTGAGGTGGGAGGCGGGGCGGGGGGGGGAGCTTGGGGGCGGTTGTGGACCAGGAGAGAAGGAGGACGTTCAGGATGCCCTAGAGCGGTAGAGCCGCTGGGAGCTCCAGGATCCTTCCCCGCTAGGAGGCTCCCATCAATAAGAGCATTTCTAGGAGGTCCCTGGGGACCTGCCTCCCTTAGCATCCCGCAGGCCCCACGGGCTCCAGGAGGTGCCTTTGTTTTCAATCTGCTCTGGCGTTTGTGATTAAATTGATCTGCATGTAATTGATGTTGCTTCTCGCCAACCAGCAGAGCGGACCCCTATCCATGGGGCCGCATTGTTTTTCCACAACAAAATCTCAGCAAAATCTCCTCCCTCCCCCTTACCAGAGGAAGGGATGAGGGTGGGAGGCAAGCCAGTAAGGAACACAAAAATCTTGGCCCCTCTAATCCTTATGATTCCTGAAGAGTGTCAGCCAGGGTTTCAAGACAACACATGTTCCCAGAAAACAGCCCTGGCTTGGAGACAGGCGGTATCCCATTCAAATCCCAAGCAGATCAATCACCGCTTCTCTCCAGCTCCAGTTAGAACTGTCAGAAATTAGAGGAGCTTGCGCAGTCAGCGCTCGGGTCCTTCACGTTGGAAATGCTTATGATAATCGAGATGCAGCCTAAATGCGAAGTCGTGGTGTGTGTAAATAACCAATTATGAGGGTTTTTAAAGGAGAAGCTTGTTTGGTTCTGAGAGACAGATCTCCCCAGCGGAACCCGCTTTTTGCCTTGGCGCGATATGGACGTAATTTCAAGTATCCCTGGGTGTTCTCCTCGTGCTATTTATTTAAGGTATTTATACAAGAATCAACTCTGTCGAGATGAAGCAGGGGAGGTGGAGAGAGGCTCCCGGAGCCCGGAGCCCGAGTGATATTGATTACGATTGCAGACGATTGCGGTGTCAGGTCACCTTCCCGCCATTGATCGCTGATTGCTCTGTAACACCCGCTGCTCCGGCCCTCCCTCCCCTCCCCTCTGCCAATCACGGACACATTAATTGTGGGGACAAATTTCACCATTGCTCCCTTGCAGTACTGTTGCGATTCCCAGCCATTTTTCACACACACGGTAAAACCGCGGTCGGGCTGCCGAAAGGGAATCCTGCAGGAAGGAGGCCACTGCAGAAAGACAGTGCATTTCCAGCATTTAATGAGCAGAGCGGGAAGGCTGGTTCATTCTCTCTGATGAAGCTACAGCTCGGTCTGAGTGTTGGGTTGGGCAGAAGAATGCGGGATCCACTCTCTGAACTGCTGGGAAAATTCTCGGTCTTTGTCAATAATGAGCAGTCCTCCACCCTGGGGGGGCTGGGGGGCGGTGATGGCAGAAAATAAAACAGCCTTGCAGATTAGCTACCTGCCTGCTTAACCAGGACTAATCACAGCAGGGCCAGGCGGGCAATTACCAACTGTGGCTGGTGTTAATTTCATTCTCCCTGTAGCTTGTTTCGAAAGAAAGAAAACAACAGACTAAACGCTTTTGGCCTGCAAAGATTTTCATCTTGCCAATATAGATAGTTAAATAAATCCAATGAAATGAATCCTTAACTAGCTTTGCAAAGTAGGATCTCAGTCCTTACCGGTTCAGATTGTCTTATTGTAGGGGAAGTGGCATCTGCGTCATACTGCAAGCAATATTTATCCATCCGTTCACGTTTTAAGTATTTTGGTGCTGAATGCTGAGAATACAGGGGTGAACAAAACTTGCCTGTTTGGAATTTATATTCTAGAAAGAGCAGTGGGTTTATTATTTTTTTTAAAGATTTTATTGATTTATTTATTCATGAGCGACACACAGAGACACAGGCAGAGGGAGAAGCAGGCTCCCTGTGGGGAGCCTGATGCCAGACTTGATCCCAGGACTCCAGTATCATGACCTGAGCCAAAGGCCCAAAGATCAGTGGGTTTAAAATATGCCTTATTATTGTGGGGGCACCTGGGTGCCTCAGACAGTTAAGCATCTGACTCTTAATTTCAGCTCGGGTCATGATCTCAGGGGGATGAGATTGAGCCCCAAGTCGGGCTCCATGCTGAGCATGGAGCCTGCTTAAGAACCTCCCTCTGCCCTTCCCCACACTTATGCTCTCCTTCTCTCTCATAAGTAAATAAATAAATAAATCTTTAAAAAAATTGTGATAAGAACACAACATGAGCTCTATCTTCTCAACAATTTTTATATGTCATTGCGGGCTATCGCTGCAATGCTGCCCAGTTCATCTTACTTAACTGAAACTTGTTCATCTTACTTAACTGAAACTTCATGCCTGTTGATTAATAATTCCTCTTTTCTTCCTCCTTCCAGCCCCTTGTAACCACCATTCCAGTCTTTGAATTTATGATTTTGGCCATCTTATTTATATATTTTGGGGACGGGGGCAGGGGTAGGGATAGAGGGAGAGAGAGAATCTTAGGCAGATCCCATGCTGAGCAGGGAGCCTGCGGGGCTCCATCTCATGACTCTGAGATCATGACCTGAGCCAAAAGGAAGAGTCAGACGCTTAACCAACTGAGTCACTCAGGCGTCCCTGATTTTAGCTATTTTAAATACCTCATTTAAGTGGAATCATGCAGTACTTGTCTTTCTGTATTTGGCATGATGTCCTCAATGTCTATCCACGTGCTGTACATTGCAGAATATTCTTCTTTTCTAAGGCTGTATCGTATTTCATTGTGTGTCTATGCAATATTTTCTTTATCCATTCATCTGTCTATGGGCATTTAAACTGTTTCTACCTCTTAGCGGTTGTGAATAGCACTGCAATGAACATGGGATTATACAAATGGCCAACAGGTATATGAAAAAATGTCATGAATTATCAGGGAAATGAAATACACAAAAACCACAATGAGATGTCACCTCACACATGTTAAGGTAGCTTTGCCAAAACAAAAACAAAACAAAACAAAAACCCTCAAAAAACAAAAAGACTAGTGCTGGTGAGGATACAGAGAAATTAAAACCTGTGAGCACTGTTGGTGGGAATGCAAAATGGTGCAGTCTCTGTGTAAAACAGTGTGGCAGTTCCCTCCCAAAAGTACAACTACCCTGTGATCCAGCAATCCCACTTCTGGGAAGATATCCAAAAAAAAAACCATGGAAATCAGAATCTCAAAGATATATCAGCATACCATGTCCTGAGCTTTAGCATGTTTCAGAATTACCTGGAGGAGTCATTAAAATATCAGTTGCTGGGCTCTGTCTTCTACCAGAGTTTCTGATTCAATGGGTCTAGGGTAGGGCTCTGGAGTTTGCATATCTAACCAGTGTCCAGGTGCTGCTGCTACTGGTCCAGGGAACCCCACTTTGAGAACCACTTCAGTGGATGTCAAGTCTGGTTGCACATTCAAAACCACCTTTTTGAAAGCTTTCCAAAAATACCATTGCCTGAGAGGGGCCCACTGCCAATGGTTCTGACTTATTTGGTCTAAGCTGGGCTCTGGCATTGGTGTTTTTTGAAAAGAGTGCCCTAGGTGATTCTGTACCACTGAGTTGAAAAACATTTTCCTTAACCTAAATGTGCAGAGTAGAGGATAGAAGCTTTTAGCAGGGTAGCTAAGAGGCTGATGGATGTCATTTGGCACTCCGAGCCCTGGCAAATTATTTTGTCTTCCTGAGCCTTGGTGTCCTCATCTGTAACTTGAGTTATCTCGAGGAGCAAGTGAAGTACTACCCACGCCAGGCATGTGGCAAGAACTTGGTATATGCTGGTCCTCAGGATGGCTTTCAGACTGGGGCACACAGTGGGTCTCTGCCAATTTTAATGTAATTACTCAGTATGCTCCCAGATAAACACCGGGCCTGTTGAGACACCGCAGAGGCCGACTGTATTTGTCTTTTCTTCGATTTGCTGTTTGCCCTGGTGCCTTTCTAGAAGAATCCCTGCCGCTCTCCTTCTCTTTCTTCATTCAAACACCAATAGTAAGGTCCTCATGCCTCTCCGACAGCCCCAACTTCTTAGCAAAAGTGTCTTGTTTGCAGCTGTGGAAACATTCGTCATCCACTGTAACTAAGCAAAACACTCCGCCCTGGGACGTGTCTAATACACGTGCTAGAGATGCGGTGCCAGGAGAGCAAATGGTACCCGAGAATAATTCCTCAAATGAGCCACAGGCACGTAGTGAAAGCTGTCGGAAGCCAGAGGATCCATTAAAAATTTTTTGATTGACAGTCAAGCTTGTTCCTCTTTCCATTGCTTTCTCATGACCTGCTATGGTTTGTGCTGTGTGAATTTTTTTTAAGGAGTCATTGACTTCAGGGTGGGAGTGAGAAGAGGACAGTGGGACCCACAAGAAGTTGGGACAGGGGACTCAGGGCATGTGCATGAGGGTGGAAGGCACAGAGAGGGGGCCCTGGGCGGGTCTAGAAAGGTAGTCGGGGATGCATAAGAGGGGAGGGGTGGGAAGGGAACATGCTTTCTTGCATTAGGCTGGGACTGCACATAAGCTAAATTTATACATGGCACTGCCAAGGCCAGGAATCCAGAGTAGTCTCGGGATGGGGAAAGCAGGGAAGTGGTTACAGGCCCTGTTGCCCAGAAGTGCTTATAAGGCAAGAACCCAACTTGCCTTCTACTCGGGTTATCTGGGGAGACACCATGTCCTTGTGCGTCATCCACAAATTGAGGCTGTGTAACTTGGTGGTCGAGGACACCAGCTCTGGGATCAGAAACGACCCTGGGCATGAGTCCTCACTGCCACCTTTTGCTAGGATGTGTGACCTTGGGTAAGTCCTTCCCCTAGGTGAAAGTAAAATGGATATAATAACAGCCCGGTAGCCAGAGCCCAGGGTTGTCACAAGGGATCGTGTTTGTGAAGTACTTATACTGCCGCTGTGTGGTATCCACTGCCCTTCATCCATCTAACAACTAATTATTTATTAAGCCTGACTTTGTGCCTGGCCCCACTCAAGGAATAGGCACATGGGGGTGAAGAAAGCAGGTGATACCCTTGCTCTGAAATAGCTTATATCCTGGCACAGGGAGGCTGAATAAACAATAGCAATAAATAAACAAGGGGGGGGGGAGTAGCACTAAATGCTATGCTGATAATTAAAATAGGGTGCTGTGAACAAGATAGGGGCCCCATTTCCCCTGGGAGGCAAAACATTTCCCCTGTTTAAGCTAGAATCTGTATGATGAAGAGGCAGCCATGCACCTATCTGGGCAACAGCATTCTGGGCAGGGGGACCAGCATATGTGAAGTTCCAGAGTCTGGAGAGCAAGAGGCAGAGAATGGAGGCCGAGGCGGCCACCATAGAAAGGACGTGGCAGAGAGTGGAAGGAGAGAAGTGATAGAAAGAGGCAGAAGCCACAATGCAGAGGGCCTCTCAGGCCCTGGGAAGGATCTGGATGTTCTTCTGCATGTGATGGGAAGCCTTGGGAGGGCTGGAACAGGTGACAGAGTGACTTGGTCTGATTTCTATTTTAAGATGATCTCTGGGGGCCAATGGAATGCAGGGGTGAGAGCCAGAGAGGGGGGGCAGCGAGGTGGGTGGGTGGGTGGCCATCTTGCAGGGTGGGTGCCAGCAGCTCGGCCGGCCTTGTGGACCTCGCGTTTAGCCTGCATGCCCTCACTTGGGGTGGAAGCAGAGGGCAAAGCCTCCAATCTAATCCCCGAGAACCCAGCTGCAGGGGCTGGAGAATGGGGTTGCTTCTCCTCGCTGTGCACCCCCAGCCTCGGTGAGGCGAGCTGAGGGGCAGCTGGAGAGGACACCCTTCCCGTTCACAACTCACCGTCCTCCTCCAAGCCCGTTTCCCACAGGGAAGGACACTGGCCCTCGGCTGCCCTGCCTGGGACACAGCTCCTGAAGGGGCCGGTTTTCCTGGGGATGGTGCTGGGTGCTTTCCAAGGGTTTTCTGGATCATGTCTGCCCTTGGAAGCAAGCACCTCACCAACACATAGGGAACATGCGTGCTCTGCCGGCTGCCTGGACACCCAGCCAAATGTCGGGAAGTTGCTTCAAACTCGTGTCACGTCTCGCTGAGTCCATCTGGTTTGGCCGGTACAGGGGCCTGAGCCCTGGCATCTGACTGGCCCTCTCTCAGGCTCCCGTCTATCTCAAGGCCACAGGCCTTTGGGGTTGGAAGGAATTAGGGAAACATGGGAAGGAAGTGTGGCTATGCAGTCATCTCAGTCCATGCCGGGTCGCACAGAAGTCCTTTGGCAAGTGACAGCCCGGAACCATCAGCCTGACTTCTGCGAGCCCCCGACCCCCTGCCTGGCCCATGCAACTAGAGAGTAAGATTCCCTATTAGAGGGCGGCCGGGAGGCTCAGCGGTTTAGCACCAACTTCGGCGCAGGGTGTGATCCTGGAGACCCAGGATCGAGTCCCGCAACCCACTCCCTGCACGGAGCCTGCTTCTCCCTCTGCCTGTGTCTCTGCCTCTCTCTGTGTCTCTCGTGAATAAATAAAATCTTTAAAAAAAAAAAAAAAAGAATGAATTTCTCCTCCCTGTGCAATGGCTTACTGGAGGCCCCACTTGAAGAGATCACTCTGTTTTTTTCCTTTTTATCTATCTTTGTATCCCTTTAATTTTTACGGCCGATCATCCCGCACGCGAACCAAGTGCTTGCTAAACAGGCATTATTGCCGCTCTGTGCAGGGCGCAGCGCAGAGGCATAAATCCCACCTCAACCTCATCCCAAAGAGCGGCTGAGTGCATCCTAATAAAGGTCCCGAATGGTTTTAGTGTCTAGAAGCCAAACGGAATAAAAAATGCACGCGCATTGCAGGATGTTATGAGCCTTTCTATCAAAAGTAATAATAAACAGACTGCTTGCTGAGCCGGTGATTGGGTCACTCTTTGAAGCAGGATGTTGAGGGACAAATCAAGGCCGCGGGGAGGACCCGGTGACACAACGCGAGGGGCCCGCCCGCCCCCGGCCTCCGGACCACGTGTTCATTCGGAGCCCCCCACCCCGTCCACCACCCCCCCCCGTACCGGGAGAAACCAGCAAATTAAGAGGCCTTCGCTGCACGCGGATATTTAATATTAGCAGCCAGATAGAGCGGGGGCGCACATCGTTTGTCAGCAGAATACGAAATCAGATGAGGCAGTTGGCGGCCGCGGAGCCGGCGCCCGCAGGGGAGCAGTCCAAGGGAGGGCTGCCCCCGGGGAGCTGCAGGGGTGAATCAGGCCGGAGGGCAGGGCTGCCCCCTCCCAGAGCTGCAGGGGTGAATCAGGCCGGGCCCGAGGGCAGGTTGCCCCCAGGAGCTGCAGGGGTGAATCAGGCCGGAGGGCAGGGCTGCCCTCCCCCCCCCCCCAGAGCTGTAGGGGTGAATCGGGCCAGACCCGAGGGCGGGGCTGTCCCGGGGGAGCTGCAGGGGTGAATCAGGCCGGAGGGCAGGGCTGCCTCCCCAGAGCTGCAGGGGTGAATCAGGACGGGCCGAGGGCGGGGCTACCCCCGGGGAGCTGCAGGGGTGAATCGGGCGGCGGTGGTCATCCACCCGGAGCAGGCCGCCTCGGTGCAGATGTCTGGGTTTGGCCGGGTCTGTAGGCAGTCACTCGGCGCTCTGGGCAGGCGGGGGTTTGACTATGGGATTGTATGTGGAATCTTGGATAAACGGGGGACCCTGCAGCACCGCTTGGAAGGCTCCGGGGGAGCGGCGGGAGGAGCGCCCCGAAAGCACGCGCTCGTTCCCGCAGCGGGACTCGAACTCCCCCCTCCGGGGGACCCCAGCGCCCCGGGCCAGCCGCGGCGGGGCTCCTGCGGGGCCGCTGACCCGTGCTGACCTGGCCGCGGGGCGTCCGCACAGGCCCGGAGCGCGTGCTCCTCCTTCCCCTCCTGGCCCCACGTCTTCCTCCCGCCGCCGCGCGTGAGAAACGCCGAGATGGGGAGCTTGGGCCGAGCAGCCGGGCTGTGACTGATACCTTTCTCCAATTCTGGTAATACGCATAATGATGTTACTCAGTTTGTTTTACATTTCCAAAACAGATGTAGCAAATCCCTGTAAACTGATCTATGGTAATGCACTTAATTTTAATCTTCAATGTTAAGAGTAAAAACTGATCACTTAAAGCAGAAACATGTGTCACTTCTCCATAAGCTGGCACGAGACCCAGCCTCCCCCTCGCCACTCAACTGTTTTGGCTCTGCTCTTGGCCTTCTCTTGAGGCTGTCCCGCCCGGTGACTGCCCCTCCTTCTCCCTCCCATAAGGCATTTCTCAAGGGGCCTCCCCACTGCTGGGTGTCCCCTGTGGCTGGTATACGCTTCTGACCTTGGGTGTTCCCCAGGATTGTGTCGCTTGGTGTTCTGGGCCACAATGAGTAGACTGCAAACCACAGGTCCGCTGTGTTTTGGAAGGTTGGAAAAAGATAGCCCAGCGTTGTGCTCGATTGTGGAGAACCGTTGTAATGAACGGTCCATGAAAAATGAGTGCTCCCTGACCAAGATACTGGCTAAATATTAAAGCAAGTTGGGCGATGATTACCAAATATCTTTGTTCAGGAGTAAGGGCTGAAGTGAAAACCTGATTTTTTTTTTTTTCTTCTAGAAAATGGGTTGTGGCTTCTTAATATGCAGGTGGTTGCTACTCTGAGGCTCAACCTGGGTGGCAATTAAGAGAGTCAGCCTGGAAATAACAAAGGAGCCTGGAATGTAAAAAAGAGGTACGCCCCAGTGATGGACCAGAAGGGTTTGGAATGGTGGGATGCAGGATGATAATTTTTTCTTCTAGTACAAGGCATCAGACCCCCGAACTTCTGCCTTTACCAACTAAGCGTACCACACGGTGCCAACTTTTTTCTGAACAGTTCCCGGTAGCCATCACCGAATGGCATGCCATTGTCAACATGGGTTATCTTTGACCTTAAGGTCCGGAAGAGTTGAAGCCAGACGGATATCTTTTGTGCCAAGTTGGCTGGGGGTTGGAGGGTCCACACAGCCGTTGACTTCTGGCCTTGACTTCTTGGGAGCAGGTACCTAGGAGACACACCTGTTGATGAAGAAACCCCGACAGAGGGAGAGGCATGTTGAGTCTGGAGACCAAGACAGGCCAGGCAGAGTGTGGGAAGTGATAGTGGTTGGTAGTGTTGGGGCTCTCAGTGCCAGGCGGGGGCCGGCACCAGGGAGGTAGCAGGACCAGCTTAGGGGGGCATGCCTAGGGAGTTTCAGACCTTAGCCCAAGGTCAATGGGGAGGCTCAGAAGGAAGTGACAACATTGATTTGTGACTTAGATCTCTCTGACAGCTCTGTGTGTGGGACTGAAGACATGGCGAGCAAAGTAGATGTTGGTCGCTTTGAGTTCTGATGCTCTGTCCTCTATTTAGTTGCCAGGACAGTGACCCTGCTGAAGCAGCTCATCTTGACCATGAGGCCTCCTCGTTTGTTCCTTTTTCTTCCTGTTCTATCCCTTTCTTTCTAAATGCTTTTTGCATCCAAGATTCAGATAACTCCTTTCCCTTGCTCAGACCCCATATTCTTTATCTTGGCCAAATTGGAGAGACCTCTTTCCTTCAAGTGAAGCCCATCAAAGGAGAGGGCTGAAGGCCTGTGTGGGGCAAGACCAGTGGCATCAGAGTCTCCAGGAGGGCTGGTGAACACACAGATTTCTGGGCCCTACCTGTAGAGTTTCCGATTCAGCAGGTTTGGTCTTGGGCCTTTGAACCTGCATTTCTAACAAGCTCCCAGACGCTGCCGCCACGGGTGATCCAGGGACCATACTCAAGGTAGCAATGATAAGAGCCTCAGTGTCCTCAGCCCCTCTTCATCTTGGCTGGCGGGTGCTGGAACCTGCAGAGGAAGGGCCAAGTGGCTCTGGATGGCACAAGTGGAGATACTTTCCTAAGGGAGTTTCAGAAATTAAAGGCAGAAGGGTCGTGTGACCAGGGCCTCAGGAGCCTGTGTGCTGCTCTTGGGCTGTTGGGGGCAGAATCATCTTGGCTCTAACCATACTCCGAGGGTCCTGTTCTTCGTCCAAAAACAACGCGGCAAGCAAGAATTCAATTTGGCAGGGGCCCTTCCTGTGTAAGCATACTTTCCCTTAATTTGATCACCCATGCAAGAGCCTTCCAGACATTTGGATATAAGTTTTTAGAAATTCGGCTTATTTTCTCAGATATTTTCATTCTTGGCCATTTGGTGGGGGAGGGAGGCTGAGAGGCGGAGAGATACACAGTCCAATGGAGATTATTCAAGTAGAAATTGGAACGTAGCTGGGAAGATTCTGGAAAGACACAACAGAGTTGTGGAGAGACACAATTTTTGGAGCTGGACCCAGCAGCTTGGCATTTCAGACCTGCCACTCATGGGTCTGTGGCCCTGGGCAAGTCACCTGGTGCTCTTGCAAACTCAGTTTCCTCCTCTGGAACATGTACTAGTAATGCCTGCCCCACGGGGCTACCATTGGGATTAGAGGTGATGCCCGAAGACTAGTCAACATACACCGGAACCCCGGGAACCCCTCAATTACTGCCATCTGTGATCAGAATTTTGTCGCTATTCTTTTTCTTTTTCTTTTTCTTTTAATATCTACCCACCCAGCTCAAACTCATGTATATTGCAGAGTATTCAGCAAATAAGAACCTCTTGAGAATCATCCATTTTTCATTCAAATATCTGTGTCGGGGTGCCTGGGTGGCTCAGTTGGTTAAGCATCTGACTCTTGATTTGGGCTCAGGTCATGATCTCAGGGTCGTGAGATTGAGCCCTGCATTGGGCTCCACTCAACATGGAGTCTTCTTGGGATTCTCTTTCTGCCCACCCCCCACTCATGCACGACAACCCCCCCAAATAAATAAAATCTTTAAAAAAAATCTGTCAAGGGGCTGCATCAGTAATCTCAACCCCGGCGGCAATTCTGTCCCTCAGGGGGCATTTGTTAAGATCTGGAGATGTTTTTTTGTTTTGTTTTATTTTGTTTTTGTTTTTGGTTGTCACACTTGGGGACATGCTATTGGCATCTAGTGGATGGAGGCCAGCAATGTTGTACATCCTGTAATGTGCCGGGCAGCCCCTATGATGAAGGACTCTCCAGCCCAAAATGTCAAGAGAGCTGCGTTTGAGAAACTCTGGGCTATTACTCTGTGGTTCTAGGATGCAAGAGGAAAAAAAATCTAAATTATTACGTATTGAGTGTTTTCTATGTGCCAGGCATTGGGTTTGGTGTCTTACTTTTTTGACCCTTACAGAGACCATGATGTGGGTGTTGTGATGGCCCCTGGTTTGCAGAGGAGAAACCTGGTATTGCAGTAGATTGCTGGACTTCAGCGCAGGCTCTCTTTGTTGTCTTGTCCCTGCACTCATTTCCCTTCCGCCAGTGCTCTTAGAGTATCTGTTTGGTGCCAGGCTGTGCTCGGAGTCACCAGGACAGAGTGTGAGCAAAGTCGGCCAGGTGCCTGCGTGGGAGGAGCCCCATCCTGGCCTGGTGCAGGAGACAGAGAGTGACATCTGCTGTGATCTGAACCGGGCACCATGGGAGGGGATGGCAGATGGTTATACCTGACCTGAGCTTGGTGGGCCATAGGGAGAGACACCTCAGCTTATTTCTGGACAGAACCCATTTCCGGGGACAGTGACATGAAATGAAATGGACTGTCTAGGCTGGAAAAAGAGTCCACTCTTTCCTGCCCTCCCAATCCATCCCCTGCCACCATGACCCTGTCTGCATGGAGGAGAGTGGATTAGAAGGATTTCTCTGAAGTCACGCAGACCTGTGTTGAACTGCTGGGTGGCCCTGGGTAGGTCGTGGGACCACTCTCAGCCATAGTTTCCTTGTCCAGGCATGGGGACAGATGAAATAAGCACGGTGATGCAAACCACAGCTCACTGTGTCAGGTGCTGCCGGTGTGTCCATCACAGATTCCCATGTGTCACCTCATTTAACCCTTGCGACATGCCCTTGAGATCAGCACTGGTATCAGAGCCAAGACCAGGGTGAGGCGAGTGAGACCCTCACTAAAGATACAAGATTGAAGGGGGTGCCAAAGAACTCAGTAACCAAGAAATGATTTTAATGCAATTTTTAAAAAGTAAATGCAAAAACAAACAAACAAACAAGCAAACAAAATCCAGGGTGACCAAACTATCAAGATTTTAAGTAAGACAGCACTTGTGTGATTCGGCCTCATGCTAATCCTGGCTCTGCATCACCCCATTTTGCAGATGAAGAACCGAGGCTCGGGGAGACTGTGTCTCCTCCTGCCTTATAACTGAGGGGCAGCGAGAACAAGGCAGCGGCCTCTATTCTGCTCCTCCAGTCATTCACCCCTCGCAGGGGAACAGGAAAATAGACAGTGACCAGCACGGAAGCAGGGGCAGCTGGGCCGCTGGGCTGAGGACCGGGTTACTGTTTAACATGCATCCAGAACCCGCAGCGCACTTTGAAATCGAAATGGACCAGGAAGCGCCCTGGTAAACTTAGCTCTTTAGTCTTTTGGGGGCACCTGGCTGTACTTCAGAGAGAAAGCAGATGAAGCAAAGACAAGCCCATTGTCAGGGACCCCAGATGGGAAGGAACAGAGAATCGGACACCAGGGAAGAGCACGTGGCTACTTGAAAGACATCACCCAGGGAAGGAGGAAGGAGCAAGACATAATCGTGTTTTTCTTTTCATGTGTTTTTTTTAAACGACTTTTACAAACATGAGTTCATCTATTCATGACAAGATAGAGGTGGTGATTTTTATTTTACTACTGAGAAACTGCAACCCCAGAGAAGGTATGGAATTAACTCTGGGGAGATAGCATGGCTGCTTCCTGTTTGGGGGTCCGGGAGGCTAGAACTCACGGCCTCTGCCCCCTATCCCTGCCTCTTTTCCCACAAATTCCATCTCAGCCGCTGCACAGACCAATACGCTCATTACGCAGAGCTCATTTTGATTAAACTCATAAGCAAGCACTAAGCTCACGATGTCTCTGAACTGGAAGGTACTGGTAGTTCTCTTGGCTCAGAAGCTCTGTGCCGTGAACACACCTACTTTCCCGTTCCTGTGTGTGCTAAAGTTATTCTTTACACCAGCATTCTGGATGTTGCACTCATAACCTGTTACATTTTCTTGTGCTTCTGTCAGGATCTTTCCGGCTGTCAGTGCTATTGTTGGCTCCTGTAGATGAGCATTGTAGAATGGCCCCAACAAACCAGGTCTCCTGCACCATGGGCTTCCCAGTGTGATATTGCTGCTCCTCCCAGCAGTCGGTAGGTCTATTTCTGGGCTGGTCTTGGGCTTGCTTATACTTAGAGAATGTGGCCAAAGTGAATGTGGCCCAAAGGTGGAAAGAACCCAAGTGTCCTTGGATAGCCGGGTGAACAAAATGTGTTATATCCATACATTGGAATATTATTCAGCCTTAAAAAGGAAGGAAATTCTCACGTCTGCCACAACATGGATTAAACACCCTATACTAAGTGAAATAAGCCAGTCACAAAAGGACAAACATTGTATGATTCCAGTTCTTTTTATTTTTAAGATTTTTGAGTTTTAAAAATTTATTTGAGAGAGAGTGAGAGAGCACAAGCAAGGGGAGGGCAGAGGGAGAGGAAGAAGCAGACTTGCTGCTGAGCAGGGAGCTGGATGTGGGGCTTGCTCCCAGGATCCCGAGATTATGACCCAAGCTGAAGGCAGACACCCAACTATCTGAGCCACCCAGGTGTCCCTGTATGATTCCACTTCTAGGAGATACCCAGAGTAGTGAAATTCCTGGAGGCGGAGGCAGTGTGGTGGCTGCTGGTAGCTAGGCAGACTGGGGAATGGGGATTTAGAGTTTTATGGGTAGACTTTCTGTTTGGGAAGAAGATGGAAAAGTTCTGGAGATGGATGATGGTGATGGTGGCACAACCACATGAATGTACTTAATGTCACTGAATTATATACTTAAAAATGATTAAAGTGGTAACCTCTATGTTGCATGAATTTTATCACAATAAGAAGACATTTTGGAAAAAGCAAGGCTGGGTGAATTTGGATCCTAGGCCTTAAAGGGCCTCGCAGTTCCTGCCTTGGCTCTCTTGGAACACCTCCCCAAGACTGCCAAGCCAGGGAGCCAGTCCCACCCTCCAGAGGGTGAGGGGACACTTGGAGGGTCCTGAGGTGCCCAGTGGCAGCCAGGGTGGGTAAGGTCAGCTGGGACTTCCCAGCCTAGTACACCTACTAGCTGACTTGTGTTGCATGACTGGGTCCAGGGAAAACCCAAGGAAGAGCTGCTCAGCTGAGCCTCAGAACCGGGAGAAAGACTACTGTTCCTTTAAGCCAATCCTTGCGTCTTTCCTTTCAGTTACTAACCTCTCTTCTCCATTTCTCTGTTCATGGCTTTGGGGAAGACACATATTGTGCTCTTCCATCTAACTCCTATTTGATTTTTTCTTTTCTCTTAAAACACAGAACAAAGTCTTCCATTTCATTGTCACGTCATAGCCAGGAATTTCCATCCTACCAAGTTTAAGTGATTGCTGGAGGGTCAGAAAGTAAAATACCAACCTTAGGTCTCCATCACCCTAAAAGGCTCATGGATATCACATGAACACCTGTCTACAAGCTGTGAGCTCTCTCCCATGGGAAGCCTCCCCAAATTCTACATTAACTAAGGTAATTTTTTCCTATTTTCCCAGAAGAGGCTGAGCTCCCAGGAAATACATTGTTTACCTTTCTCCATGTGGAATAATAACTTAAAAGTGGCTTTCTTAACCAATTAAGTTAGAGTTTAGGTCAATGAAACATGGACTCTCACTCACTGCTGATGGAAAAAGTCAGTGGTATGATCTTTCTGGAGATAGTGTGGCAATCTTGACCAAAACAATTAAAAATATACATATCCTGTACGCCCCCACATTTCACTTTTATTGATTTGTCTGTCCTAAATAAATAATTGTGGCTATGAGCTGAGATTTAGCTGCATCGAAGTCCATCATGGTATCAATTATATTCATGAAAAATTGGGAATAACCTAAATGTCCAACAAAAAGGGATTGGTTAAATACTTTAAAGTACAACCATAGAGGGGAATCCTATGCAGCCGTTAAAATTCTCTTGTAGGATAGTCAGTGGTATAAAAAGATGCTCATAATCTGTTGTGAACCAGCATCTCAATAAAACAATTTAGTATGATTTCACTTTTATGAAAAATGTATTTATATAAAACATGTTCAACATGTTATATATGTGTGTGTGTATAAGATATACAGGAAGTTGGGACTCCTGGGTGGCTCAGTGGTTATGTGCCTGCCTTCGGCCCAAAGCATGATCCTAGAGTCCCAGGATCGAGTTCCACATGGGGCTCCCTGTGGGGAGCCTGCTTCTCTCTCTGCTTGTGTCTTTGCCTCTCTCTCTTTGTGTCTCTCATGAATGAATTAAAAAAAAAATCTTTAAAAAAAGATATACAGGAAGTTATATACCAAAATGTTAACAATGGTACTTCTGGGAAATAGAATTAAGATTGATCTTAATTTCCCTTTTCTCCCATAATTCTATAATTGAGTGTAAACTTAAATGTTTTATACTCGGTGGTTATTATTTTTACATTAGGAAGAAACACAATAAAAGAGGTGGTGACATTCAGTTAGAAATACCCACCAAACAAAATATGTAGTCTTAACCATGGACAAGAAGTTGAGAAAACATCATCCTTCCCTGGCCCAATTTTTTAAATATGCAATTTGGAAGCAGCAAAGCCAGGTGTCCGAGACTCTGCTATGGAGCAGAAGAGGGAGATGTTGAGCATCGGGTCAGGATCACTAAAGAACATTTGTTCACTCAGCTTCCCACAGATCCTTGTCTAGGGAGCATAGCTAAAGACACTAAATGTGGTCTCCATCTGGATGGCCCCAGGCAACTGGATTAACACAGTGGCCCATGGAACCAAATCCCTGGATTGGAATCCTGGTTGTGCCTGTTACCAGCTTTGGCTCTTGGACAAGAATCCCAGATGCCAGTTTTTTGTTTACATGACGTAGGCTCAGCCACCATCTTGCTTGTACTGGCCCATTGGATGGTGAAAGGATTGAAAACAGAAGTTTCCGAGAAGAAATTTTCCTGGGAAAACCTAGAAGTTTTCCCAGAAGAAAGCACTGGAAGTAATTTAAAAATATCCAGGATCAAGGATTACTTCCTGGGTGAATCTGTGGTTCACCCCTCCCTGCCCTCCCTGGACCGCCGAGTTGGCTCTCTGGGCCTTCCCAGGGTGAGGAAGGGCAGTGGCCTTGGCACACACTCATTTCTCCTGGACTCTGTGTCAGGCGCTGACACCCCAAATGGCTCCCGGAGGGGTGGAGGTGTAGAGGCATAGCCTATCTGTGCCCCACATGGAGAGGCCAGAAGGAAAGACAAATGTTTTAAACTCTCAGCCACCCAGCCTCCTGTTCTTGATATTTCTCTAACATATGCTAACATATGCTTTCCTCAAGAACTTCAAAAACCTGCTTTTAGCAGCAATGAAAATAGGACCATGCGTCCAATTCAACCCTAAGCTTCAAAGTTTCCCTCTAATACCATTACCTCATGTACAGAAGAAAATGTAAATCTAAAATATGCTGGTGATTATAACCTTTCTTCCTGACAGACATTGTAATATAAATGCACATAAATTGAATTTCTTCTTTAAAGAAATTTGAATACCTTTGGAGCATTTTAGCAAATCATCTGCAGCCCTCGTGGCACCACATCAATGATCTGTGGAAAAGTGATCTGTCTGTAGCATGACTTCTGCAATAGAAGGATGGAGCAGGGCCGGGACATGCCAAGAAAAATAGGACGTACTTTATTGATATTCAAAATTTATTTTATTAAACTCGCACAAAAGAGACGCGGGGAGCTGGTGCTACCAGGGAAGGAGCTTCAAATATTAACTCCCTGAGTCCTGCTCACATCGTCTGCCTGCCAAAACTGGGGAGACAATGAGGAGAGACAAGCAATTGCAAATCTGCAGTTTTTCTTCATTTGGACTCTGCCGCCAGGCTACAATGCAGAGGCCTCGCATTAACTACAAAATCAGAAATGGTAGTGGTGGTGAGCATTCGTGGGAGGCTACGATGCATCAGATAAGAAGAGTTCTTGGGCCCAGATGGCCTTTGGGGAGGAGGGAAGGAATGTTTGAATGGTGTGCGCTCACCAGCTTGCACCCAGATAGGAAGGCAGCCGCTGAGGTCTCCGTCCTCTCAGGGGCTGAGTTCAGGCCTGTTGGGGACTGACTGCTGATTGTCACTGCGAAGCTGGTAGGTTTAGAAGTCATAATAACAAAAACTGTGCCCAGCCCTCGAGCCTTCCCACCACGGCTTGAACTCTGGTCCTGGGCCTCTGTTCCACTCTGGGCTGGCATGTGAAAGCGACCAGTGTGCTCATCCAGTGCTTCTTTGGATCTGTGCTCTAGGGCTGTGGTTTGGGTGCTCGACCTTAGCTCCGCCTGGAGTTGCCCACCGTCTAGAAACCTCCAGGATCGTAGGAAAGCTGCTGCTGGATTTGGGCTGGGTGGGAGTTTCAGGTTAGGAATGCCGCCTGATGTACCTCATCCATAAATGCTGGAACTGCATTTGCAGGGGACCACTGTCCTCCAGGAGCGAATGCGGCACATTCCCTGTGGGCCCCCTGCCCTGGGCCAACCACCACAAATAATGAAATGATGGTATGTCCACTTTCTCCATCACCTCTGGGCTCCAGGGGCCTGAAACTTCACCACACACATTCCTGCAGCCAAGAAGCCAGCTGAGGCTACAAATCCTTTGGGCTGCCTGGAGGAGGCATCAGGGCACCCCTTTGCTTGAGCTGCTGGTCCTAAGTTAGGGCAGGCTCCTGTGCAGCTCTTCTTTGATCTCTCAGAGCATGCACCGCCACCCTTCTTACAAAATAAAGCCACCAGCCCTGATCAGGGACAGGACCTACTATGACAGTGAGAGGATCTACAGGGGGAGCAGGAGGAGAGGAGAGTGATTCTGAGCAGGGCCTCATGCCAGACTGCCCAGGTTGGAATCCTGGCTCCACCACCTTGGGGCTTAGAGCAAGTTAGCTTCCCCATCTATGGCTCAGTTTGCTTATCAGTGACATGGGGATAACACTCTCAGGCCACATGACATGAAACTGCCATCAGTGCGAGTCAGAAACAGTCGATTAGTGGCAATATCGTATGGTTCGTCCTACTAGGACGTACCCACGAGTCGTGGGGAAATTAATGAACAGGCACATGTACAGAACTCAGGAATGCGCAGAGCACGGGGCTAGAGCCTATGAGGGTTAGTTGATCCGGTATTTATTCTCACCTGTGCTCTGCGGCCCACGGGAGAATTAGTCCTCACGGGGGTTCATTTTCCTGGGGTTTGTCTAGACTCATGGGGTTTAGGGAGGAGAGAAGATCCAGCTGACCTGGATCTGCATGGCCTTCTGTCCTCTCCTGTCCCACTCGCCTGCACTGAATCAGTGCACCTAGCACTGCTGCCCCGCACGCTGGTTGTCTCCCGCCCGCATTCGTTCAGCCAGGGCTGAGTCAAAGGTGAGGCAGGTGATACAAAATTTGCATAGGAGCCAGAAAACCCAGTGATCAGGATAAAATAATATTTTAATGCCGTATTTTTCTTAGAATCAAAATTATTGTGAAAAATCCATGATAAACAAAATAGCAAAGCTTTAGAAAAGAAGACACCCAACAGAGCAGGGACTGGCGAGGGAGGGGGTGACTCAGACTTGGGTGGGGTAGGGAAGCTGCGGCGGGGGGGGGGGGGGGGGTGTCCGTGGGGTGGGGGTCGGGGAGGGCGGCCTCCCCTCGTTTCCTCTTGAGCCACTAGTTATTGCTGCTCCACCTTTTCCATCTGTTACTTCCAGTCGGGGTTTTATTTTATTTTATTTTTCATGAATTTGGAGAATTTCTTTTTGTTTGAAAAAAAAAAAACCCCAGCAACGGCGAGGGCAGATCATGTGACGCTGCGGCTGCGTGTTGGGCCGCGGTCTGCCCCCTCTGACAGCGCTTGTTGCAATCACATAATTGCTTGTTAGACTGAACTGTACTGATTTATGGGGGATCAATCTTTCTGCTGGTCTCCGTTCCGCAGGGTTCCGTGCCAGGAGGTTGTCAGAGAAGCTCATTTTACTAGAAGAGAGAAAACAAACAGGGAAAGGGTACTTGCACATGTGGAGGCCTGAGAACAGTGTTCTTTACCCCCTCTGCCACCTATACCTTTCATTATTTAACACCCCACGGGGCCACAAGTGAGTGGAGGAGATCTCCAGAACAAGCCCGGACTGTGGCCCAGGTCACCTGCCTTGTCCCTACGCCCCCTCTCGTCTGGAACACATGAAAGGATGTGAAGTAGAGGAGCTGCCCTTTCCCTGATCTGTTCCTTACAGACCCTGGCAGAGTTTCCCTAGGGGGATTTGCAAAGCTCTTAACCTTGGTGGAGGCAGGGGGGCTCCAGTGGGGACCAGTGAGAGGCAGCTGGTCCGAGGAGGCAGTGGATCTTAGCGGCTGGGAAAGCTGGAGTGCGAATCTAGGCTCTCAGACTCCCTGCTATGTGGTCCTGGACAGGTCAGTGAGCCTCGCCAAGCCTCAGTTTCCTAACCTGTAAAGTGGGACTTCCTCACTGGGCTCACATATCATGAGAAGAGTTGAAGTGCGTGAAGCCGTGGGCACAGTGCCTCGCGTATAGTAAGTGCTCAATAAATACTGGTGGAGCCTCGCATATAGTAAGTGCTCATAAATGCTGGTGAACCCGGCAAAGTCACAGCACTACAGGGAGAATTGTGTATTTCTTTTTCCCTATTTCTCCCATTCTCTAGGGCAAACTCTGGGAAACAGAGCACGTTGGTCCTCTTCTGCATCCAGCCAATGTCGTGTATCCCTGAAGGTCAAAAACAAAGGTTACTAAGGAAAGGATGATGGGATTGGGAGCTGGGAAGCCTGGCTTGTAGTCCCCAGGCTTGAGCAAGTCCCTCTCCCATTCTGGGACACTAATTTCTCACCCGCAAAACAAAGGCTTGCCTGGACACGGCATCTCTGGAAGTTTACCCCAGGACCCTATGGGTGTTGCATCTTCTATAGCTCAGTGAGGGGAAGGAAGAAGGAGGAAGGGTTCTGGGGTCAAATTTATTTAGGGAAGGTTATAAGCAGTCCAACCAAGCTCCACACAGAACTTCTGAGAGCCCTTCCATGTTTAGCACTTTCGGGATCTGTCTGCCCATGGTTGGCCAAACATCATGGGGAAGCCATTCTGGAAGAGGCTGGGCTCGGGTCTTCTCTAAGGTCTGTCTACACCTGGGTGTGATTCTGAGGCTGACCAAGGGCAAGTAACTGCAGACAAGGCAGAGCCAGCAGCAAACACATACAAAGCCTTTGCTCTTGTTGTGCTTACATTGTTAGGTCAAGAGAGACTAAATAAAGACATAATAGGTCAAGAGGAGGCGATACATACTAAGAAGGAAAATGAAACAGGTTAAAGGGACAGAAAGATTAGGGGCTAGTTTAGACGGGGATCAGGGAAGGTCCCTCTGATTTGGTAACATGCAAGCAGAGATCTGGATGGAGTGAGAAAGCCATATACACATCTGAGGGAGTGTTCATCCAGAAGTAGCAAACTGTAAGTGCAAAGGGCCTGAGGCATAAGCACATTTGGATGTTCAAGGAACAGGGAGAGGCCACTGGGGCTTGAGTGGAGTGAATAAGAGGGAGAGAAGTAGAAGAAAGTGACCAGAGAAGCATCTATAGAGCCTTGTAGGCTACCCAAGAACTTGGATTGTATTTTTTTTAATAACTGATTGAGACATATTTTGCATGTCCTACAGTTTACAATTTTTGAGTACACACCCCAAGGCCTTTATTTATCAAGTTGTACAATCCTCACAAAATTTATTTTAGAGCATTCTTATCACCAGCATGATTCCCATAAGTAAATGAAAAATCTTTTGAAAAAAAGATTTTATTTATGTATTCATGAGAGACACAAAGAAAGGGACAGAGACACAGAGGGAGAAGCAGGCTCCCTTCAGGGAACCCTGATGCAGAACTCGATCCCAGGACCCCAGGATTACAACCTGAGCCAAAGGCAGACGCTCAACCACTGAGCCACCCAGGCATCCCTCCTTTGAACTGTTTTTAAGTGTACAGTTCAATGGCAATGAGGACATTCCAGTTGTGCAGCCATCACCATCATCCACTTCTAGAACTTCTCCATCATTTCCAAACTAAAACTTTGTACCTGTTAAACAAAAAATTCCTATTCTTCCCACCCCAGCCCCCGACACCCGCCGTTCTATTTTCCTTTCTTCTGTGAATTTGACCACTCTGGCACCTCACACAAGAGGGATCAGACAGTATTTATCTTTTTGTGTCCAGCTTCTTTCACTTAGCGTCATGCCCTCAAATTCCATCCACGCTGTAGCGTCAGGATTTCCGTCCTTTTTTTCAGGATGACTGCTGTCCCATTGTATGTATTTGCTAGTTTGTTGATCCGTTTATCCCTTGATGGACATTTGGGCCATTTCCACCTTGTGGCTACTGTAAATGACACTACCTTGAACATGGGTGTGCGAATCATCTTCAGAGTGGGAATGGTAGCAGTTACTAACCTGACACACCTGTCATGAGGATTTAATGAAACAATTCACACGAGTGCTCAGCACAGGGCCTGGCACGCAGAAGGTGCCAAATGGACACCATTCAATACAGATTCAATGACAATTGAGCTTGTTATTATCAGTGATGATCTGCTGCCAAGCATGTGATCGAGAAATAGCACAAAGCTCTGAACTTGAAGAGAGGGCATAGGGGGTTGTCCTTTTAAAACATAAATACAGTTTCTATTATAAAAATAACATGGCCATAGTTTTTGGAAATTTAGAATACAGCAGAGGGAAAAAAAGTCCCACCCATAATCTCACCACTTGAACTGAGTATCAGTTTCCTTCCACTTCAGAGGAATTCAACAGACTGTCCTTCAGGAGAATGGAGGGGAGCTGGAAAGCCTGGGTTTGGTGGGGTCGGGTTGGCCAAGGGACCCCAAGGAAGATCTGCCTTGAGAGCAGTCATGGTTGGGGATTTGCTTGTGCTTTCGAAAACCTGAGGCCCGGCTGGCTCAGCTGAGCTGGGATGCATTTTTTGGCTCCAGCGTTGGGAGAGAGAGAGAAATCAAGAAAAGGAAATATCATTTCCTTAACTACTAGGTATTAATATCCTGTTTAATTTAATTTCGGCTTTCTGCGCTGGTGAGCTTTTTTCCCTCTAACATACAGTGTCAGCTTGGCAGGGAGTTTCTGACAGTATCAAAAGAGGATTTAGCTCTGAATCCTTGCCATGAAAGTGTCTCTATCTGCGCCCAGTGTAGGCTTTCAGAAGCAAGCATTGTGTCCCGTGAAGACGGTAATTGAGTGAATGAGGCCTGGCACCTGGGCCTGCCGCGGAGCCCTGATAAGGACATAAAGACAGGCTGAAAGGGCCTGCTTGCCAGAGGCGGAGAGGCTGGCGCGTCCTCGGGAGGAGGGGAGCCCAGCCATCCCTGCAGAGAGCTGAACGTGGGGAGCTCAGCCCCTGCAGCCCTGCAGAGGGGGGTTCCTGGGCAGAGCGGAGGTCTGAGTGTTCTGCACCTCAACACAGTGAAATGGCATACGCGGGGTGTGGGGGGGGGAGATAAGCAGGTGGCAAGTGAGGTGGGGCTGGCCCAGCTGGCTGATATGCCCTCTGTTTCTTGATAAACACCATATTCATATTTGGCAGACCCTCCTCCAGCTAGCCACGTAAAAAAATCCAGCCTCAGTTCGCTGGGCTTGTGTCTATTTAGTCTTATCTTTTTGGGGGGGCAGTGTGTTCCACCATGTGGAAGACTGAATCAGGACCCCAGGGAGTCTGAATGGTTGATTTCCCTACTGATTCCAATGTGCATTCACCAGCCCTTGGTCAGGCCTTACAACCCTGAATGGGACTGCCCATCTCTGAGATCTCAGGGTTGATCATGAAACCCCATCCCACCCCAAAGAAAAACAAACTCATTCTGTTCCTTCTCCTGTGAACTGAAGACAGTTTAATGGATAAATGACTATAGGGTTATTGCCTACCTACCCACCCATCCATCCACCCATCCATCCATCTACCCATCCATCCATCTACCCAACCATCTATCCATCTATCCATCTATACACCCATACCCCCATCCATCCACCCATCTATCCATCTACCCATCCATCCATTTCCCAACCATCTATCCATCCATCCATCGGTACACCCATACCCCCATCCATCCACCCATCCATCCACCTACCCATCCATCCATCTATCCAACCACTCATTCATCCACACATCCACCCACCTATCCTTCTATCCATCCACCAACCCCTCAACCCATATATCCATACATTTAATAGCCTACATGCCCATCTATCCATCCATTCATCCATCAACTTTGGAGATCCTGTTATGTGTCAGGCACTAGTGGATGACATCTTCTAAGGGGCTTTTAGTGGTGACAGCCTTGGATAAGAAGTTGAAGCTTAAATCCCTAATTAGCTGTGTGTACTTAGCTAAGTCACTGCTTTAGAGTTTGCCACAATTGGGAGCTACTCTAGTTAGGGGCAGGCAGACTTTTTAAACCATTTCTCCCAAACTCCAGTGGTTAATATAAGTTAGCTTCTTTCTCTTTCTTTCTCTTTCTTCTTCTTTTTTTCTTTCTTTCTTTCTTTCTTTCTTTCTTTCTTTCTTTCTTTCTTTCTTTCTTTCTTTCTTCCTTCCTTCCTTCCTTCCTTCCTTCCTTCCTTCCTTCCTTCCTTTCTTTCTTTCTTTCTTTCTCTTTCTTCTTTCTTCCTTCTTTCTTTTTAAAGATTTATTTACTTATTTGAGAGTGAGAGAGACAGCGCAAGTGGGAAGGGTAGAGGGAGAGGGAGACAGAGAATCTTAAGCAGACTCTGAGCTGATTCTGGAGCCTGATGTGGGACTTGGTCCCATGACCCTGAGATCACAACCTGGGCCACAACCAAGAGCGAGACACCCAACAGACTCTACCACCTAGGCACCCCAACATGAGTTCATTTCTTATTCATGATTCAAAATAAGTGTTCTTGATTGATGGACAGCTTTCCTCCGTGTAGTGACTCAGGGGCTCTGGTTCCTTCCATCTTGAAACTCAACCCTCTTATAGTCCATGGGGCTCTTTACAGTCTGCTGGTACATGAGGAAAGAGAAAAATAAGGATCAACTATGTGAGGCCTGAAAGTGGTGCACATCCCTTCTGCTCATATTCTATCCGCCAGAGCTCAGCCCTATGGCCATAGCTGACAGTAAGGGTGGCTGTGTGCCCAGGAAGGCGAGGAGAACACGCACACTAGAAGCGCCAGCAGGCTCTGCCATTGGGTCTCCAGATGGTTTTTGATGTCAAAGAAACAGTAAAATGTTAGATACCAACACAAAGAGGTAGGTCAAAGATTTCTGGATTTCCTTTACTTCCCTGGCAGAAAGTTAGTTATTACCTCTGCTGCCAAGTGCAGGGAGATTCTTCAATTGATCTAACAGCCTGAGGCATCAGTGCTGGCGTATTCAGGAACAGATAGCAGAGAATTTTTTTTTTTTTGACATCTCAACTCAGAACCTTTCTTTTCTTTTCTTTTTTAAGATTTATTTCTTTATTTTAGAGAGAAAAAGAGTGAGCAAGCATGAGCCAGGGGAGGGGCAGAAGGAGAGGGAGAACCTCAAGCAGACTCCCTGTTGAGCTCAGGGCCCAATGTGGGGCTTGATCTCAGAATGCTGAGAATATGACCTGAGCTGAAATCACGAGTCAGATGCTCAACCTACTGAGCCACCCAGGCATCCCCAAGAACCTTACAAATATAACCAGAACCCTGTACCAAAATGGAAATGAGAAGGTCAGGCCTGACCTCTTTAAATATTTGATCTTGGAAGGGAGAAATTAAAAGCCCATAGCATCATCCAATTATAATCTTCTTTTATCTGGAATTCTGATGGACAAGTTTATACTTAGTTTTTTCTAGAAATCTATCTAAGCATAGGTTTCAAAATCATTACCACCGTCACCATCATTAACATTTATTAAGTGCTTACCATGTGCCAGGTACTGTTTCAAGAGTTTGATAGTCTTTTTTTACCCATGTTTTGGGGCAAGTATGATTATTATCTCTGTCACAGGATTCTGGGACAGGAAGGCATTCAGCTAAGATCAGACATGATCCTGGTGCTATTGGGTGGCAGAGCAGGCAAGAATGATTTCGGTGGCTTTCCTTAAGCCCAACGGCATCAAGGTATCACTGGGACTTTAGGCCCAATGCAGGAGATTTTCCCGAAGATCCCTCCCAGGGCCGTGTATGTCAGTTTTCCCATCCATAAAATGGGGATGCCAGTCACCATCCTGTCTCTACGGGCAGCTTTGCTGAAAGGATCCCAAGAGAAGAATGGGCTCGGAGGCACTTGTCCAAGCACACAAGGGCACACGTGAGCAGGATCATTGCTTTGAGTGTCCTATCATTTGTTTGCAGGCTTTTCTCTGCCTTTGGCCTCAAAATTGCTTCAAAAGCATCAAGTGACTTACTCAGCAGAGTGAAGGCTCGAGACAGAACGTGCTGTGCAAATGCAGTGTTTGCCTTTGGAATATTAACCTCGAGAGGCTCGGGTGAGCTGGGAAGTCAAGAGCCTTCCTCTCGGTCCCTGGCAGCCTGCTCAGGCTGTGCGTGTTTTTCCAGCTCGAAGAGTGATGAGCCTCTTCTGCACACTCCAGATGTTTCCAGCCCTGCGGCGCCGTCGTCGTCTAAAGCAAGCTGCTGGGCACCGACTCTTCGGGTGACATTCTCCCACAGGTTCTCTCGAATGGGTTTGGCTTTGCTGCAGGGAACGAGGAAAAGACCTGTGTTTGTGTTTTCTCTCGTAAAGAATACGGACACCGTAATCTGCTTTACATCTGGGTCTGACTGCACACAAGAGAGAGTGGGTGGAATGGGTGGTGGGCAAGTCAGCTGCGGGGGAGGCGGGGGCCCCCCGCCGATAGCACACCTGTGTAGGTGTGACAGGGCAGCTCGCTGGGTGGAGGAGTCTCTGGAAGACTCGAGGCCCCTCCACTGGAGGCTGGAGGAGGGGACTGTTGCTGTTTTTCAGTGATTCCGGGCTCTTTCCCCCTTGGAGCATTTCTGGTTCTGTCTGGGTTTTCTGGAAGCAGTTAGAAGAAACAGCTGGATGTTGGAGGGAAAATGTCTAATGTGCTTAACATCTTTATAAAGGCGATTCACATTTAGAGAAAGGATTTGAGTTGATTTTCCCCAAACCAGCTCTCTTCTCTCTCTGTGCAAAGGCTTTCCTAAAACTTCCCAATGTGTAGAGGGTGGATTAAACAAGTGAGAAGTCATAAAGTGCAGCCCTATTTAAATAGAGGCACCTATGGCCCAGGCATCTGATTATGGATGAGTGTTGAGTGCCACTTGCAAAGTGTGCAGCCGGCCTGCCTTAAATAACACTCCCTAGGCCCAAGCAGTCCTGAAGAGGTTTCTAGGATTAGATCACAGCCTGGCAAAAGCAGAGCAAGTCTGGAAAAGTCCTAGGAGGATGGAAAAACATTTTTTCCTCTTTTGTTTCAAATCTATCAGATCAAGCAGCTGATGCAAGCTTTGGACCAAATGAAACATTTCAATAACTCGTATTGTTAAATCACAATCAGCTGGAGGAATTTTGATTTGCGACCGGCTCAGAAGAACATTCTTGGGGATATTTTGAAAGGATCACCAAGAGCAAATTACTGCCATTGTTCCTTAAGGGAAAAAGGATTTGTTTTATTCCATAAACTGCAGGGCGCTCAGCAGGGTAACTGGCAGACGGAAGAGGGCCTCATCAAGTGTCTTAGCTTGGGCTGCTCTAACAAAATACCTTAGACTGGGTGGCTTGAGCAAGAGAAAGTTACTTTTCACAGTTCTGGAGGCTGGCAGGTCCTACTTCGAAGGGCCAGCTGATTTGATTCCTGGCTTGCAGATGGTCTTCTCGTTTAGTAGAGAAAGACAGCTCTTTCTTCCCATTGTTTCTTCTTATAAGGCCACTAACCCCATCCTGAGGATTCCACCCTGGGTCACTTGATTCCCTCCCAAAGGCCTCATCATCTCCAAATATTATCACATTGGGAGTTAGGGCTTCAACATATGAGTTCAGGCAGGGGTTGCCGGGGAAGGGGTGGGGGGGTGGGCACGAGTTCCATAGCACCAAGTCGCCTCTGGGACCCTCAAAACATTGAACAAACCAAGACACAAATGCCTTCCCCAGTGATGTCTGTTAGAGATGCTTCTCCCTTAAGCACAAAGGCGGGAAATATCCTAATTGTCTGTGTGGGTCACACAGTCACGCAGAAGGTCTGGCTCTACACATGGCGCTTTGTGCTGTGAGCTAGGCAACGTTTACACAGGCAGGCCTGGAACCAAAAAAAAAAAAAGTGCCAAAGGATGAGCCTGCCGTTGCCGGGATTTTCCCTCAATGTTTATTGCATGAAAGATGGGCTTTGTCCTTTGGAGCATGGTGTGGGAAATAAACTTGGCCTGACAGGTAAACTCTTAAGAGGCCAGCAAATCCAGGTGATTCAGCGTGTGGAATCTCAGCCTCTCACTTGGCCATATTTTCAAAAGAGAAGACAGCTAATGGGAATAAGTTCCTTACATTAAAAATATACTTACACTTAACAGCACCAAACCACTTAAGTTGGCAGCGGACCAATTATTAATTAGACGAATGGCCTTTTATAAATCCCTCTGTGGCCTCCAGACAACTGATGGGTTTATGGTCCATGCATTAGGGAACGTGGTTCCTCTGTGGTTATAATTATCCACAGTTGCTGACCGTTTGAGGGTCATCACACCAAAAAACAGCTGCTCCGTGGACATGCTGTCCTGTGCCGCCACATGGGTGACGGGGAGGAAGCAGAAATAGGAGAGGAGGGTTTCCTTCTGCTGCCCTTCCTAGCTGTTTGATCTTGGCATAGCCCCTGGAAGTTTTTCCTTAGTTTTCTCTCCTGGATGTGTGTGCAAGTGATCCGTCGAGGTTACACCTGCCCCGTGACCCTGGCCGGACACTCAGAATGCTGCCTCCCTCCAGCCCCACCATCCGCGCCCATCCAATCAGAAGCAAAGAGACTAACTCCCTGCCCTTGACGACTATTGTTCCCGGGGAGCAGATCTGACCGTGTTGGACGCCAGCTTTGTTCCTGTCTGTGAATGTTCATAAAGTTGAAAGTTTTGGAAATTGGTTAAGTTTCTGTAACTCTTTAAAAAAAATATTTAGAGGCCGGGAAAAGAATGGCCTTGCTCCTGTAACACAAAGAGCTGCTTGGAGAAAAAATGAGTGGGAAATATGAGAAAGAGAGACAGAACATGAGAGACTCCTAACTGTGGGAAAAGAAGGGGGGGGGGTTGTGTGGAAAGGGAGGTGGGCGGGGGGTGGGGGTGGCTGGGTGATGGGCACTGAGGGGGGCCCTTGATGGGATGGGCACTGGGTGTTATGCTATATGTTGGCAAATTGAACATAAATAAATAAATAAATAAGTAAATAAATAAGTAAATAAATAAATAAATAATAAAAAGAGCTGCTCAAGATCTTGGCTGGGGGTGCTGAGGAACAAGGATTTAATGGGGCCCCATAGGCATGGGATTAGTCCGGTCTATGCCCCGTGTCCATCCATGGAGGAGGAGACCCCACGGAGGTCACTCAGGGCCTCTCCATCTGGTGGTGCTCTCATCACCCCCTGCACCCGCGGAACCCTCCACCCCGTTAACTGCATCCTGACAGCAAACAGGAGCTCAGCGCTAAGATTGGATGCGCCCAGCCCCGCAGCGATGCCCATCAATTCTGCCCACTTCCCATTGGCCAGAGCTGGGTCACATGGCCACCCGAACTGCAAAGGAGGCTGGGAAATGTAGTCTACCTGGATGCCCAGGACGAAAGGGCAAACAGGTAGGTAGACAGTAGCGGGCTAGCCTCGGCCTGGCCCCAGTAACACAATCCCAAGTTGGTGGTTCAGCTGACAGCATGTTTTATTTTTGTGACTATGGATATCACAGGTGTGCTTTCTTTCTTTGGAGACTGAGAATACAAAAGAAAATGACTAAACCTCAAAGCCAGCCATTTCTCAGACTCTCTGGCTCCCAAAGAGCTAAAATCTTTAGATGTTAGAGGCTGCTCTGTTCACAACGAATGTCACATTCGTCCTAAGGGACGTATTTGACATTGGGTGGCAGAGTTGAAGGGTTCCATGCTGCTCTTGTCGAAACTCGGTTTTCCTTGAACTACCTGTTCCCCCGTTTATTACCACTATCCTGAAACCTAGTTCCCAAAAAAGCCTGGAGTTTCAGCTTCGTCCAGTCGATCTTCTTAAGGCTCCGTGCTAGTCCGATGGATGACATTATGTGTGTTCATGAGAAAATCATTCGAAGGGCTACAAATGAGTCCTTTAGTAATACCCAGGAGTCATAATGTCTGTGACATAATGAACCTTCCTAAATTACAGCCTACACTAATTAGATCACTTATTGCTACATTCCAGGCCCTGAAACAATTTGCTTAAAGTGATAGTTACCTCTAATGAAAAGATACATAACGGCAAATGTCAGCAACCCTTTTAAATCCTCCACGACTTATCACGAGGACGAGTGTTCCTGGTGGTGCCACATCTTTTGTCACCATTTCCTCCTAAATCAGGTGGGTATTTTACGACCGCTTGGACACGGAATTCCCCGGGGGTAGTAAGAAGATGAGGGAAGGGCTCACTGTCTCCTTCAGTCCTTCTCCTTAGCCTGGCCGCCCCACCCCACCATTCACTGTGGTCGAAATGCTCCCAGCATCTTGCCTAGAAAGATCTACGGCTATCAGCTACTTGTAGAGTGGCCTTTCCTGGAATGCCTGGGGTTCCTGCCCACCTGGCAGGGGCGGGGTTCCCTGGTCTCCCTGAGCCCTTCCCGAGGGGGGCATATTTCACAACCATCTCCCTGATGAGGTTGGGAGGGCTGTGCCAGTCACGGGGGCTGATGGAAACCAGGGTCTGGCGAGGGCTGGCACTGTCACCACCAGGTCAGGCCTGCAGCAGCTGACACTTAGGATCATTTGAGGAAGCTTCACAAGGCACTATCTGCAAGGATGTGGGCAAGGATGCTGAGAAATGCAAGGCATGACAGCAGGGCTGTGGCGCCCCTCTGCCCAAAGGGACAAAGGGAGGGAGCCGTTATCAGAATCCAGACGAGAGAATCCAGACAGGAAGGGTCTTCTCGAGCCACCTGCTGAGCCCCCTCCTGGCCTGTCTTGGATGCCCCACAGGGAGCTGGCGGGTAACTGCCCCAACTCATTCTCCTCCTTTCCTCTCTGCCTCCCTCCTCTAGTCCCTCGCTGGGCTCCCTATTGCTAAGGAGATATCAGGAGATAGCTGGGGGTTCGAGGGACAGATGAGCAGGGAGGGTGTGGGAACGAACCTGACTATTTGGATCAGCCTTCTGGGCCATAGAGCAGGGAGGGGAGAGTGGGGAGCAGCTTTGAGGGGACGGGACACACGGATGCCCAGCACTGTCAGGTTCTGCCTACAGCCGTGTTGTGTGGGAGAACATCTTCCCTGCCTGCTGTGCTTCCAGGTCCACCTAAGTTCCCTAGGGCCCTGAGCAGTGTGGGTGAGAACCAGCACCCTGGACCACCCGGGGTCTCAGCCTTGGCTTGGCTCCTTCTGGGAATCGATGGCTGCCCCTCAGGGACATCTGATGGTTCTACAGTGATACTCCTCTGCCAGAAAACAGCCAGGATGTGAGGCTTCCTTGAGTTTAAGCACATCCTTGATAGCCTGAGGGTGTGTCTCATGATAATGAAGGCGTCCCATCAGAAAAACAGGCCAATAACTGCACCCACTTAGAGAATGGGGTCTCTCTCCCACACTCCTCATTTTTTTAAAAAAGATTATTTATTTATTTATTTATTTATTTATTTATTTATTTATTTATTTATTTATGAGACACACACACACACACACACAGAGACAGGCAGAGGGAGAAGCAGGCTCCATGCAGGGAGCCCCGACATGGGACTCGATCCCAGGTCTCCAAGATCAGGCCCTGGGCTGAAGGTGGTGCTAGACCGCTGGGACACCCAGGCTGCCCCACACCTCATTTTTAAAAAACTCTAGAACTGAAAGGGACTCATCTGTTGCCACCACGGGCCCCACCCTGGCTGTCCTTCAGGTCACGTAGTGTGTGTGTGACTACTTAGGCCATCCGGGGCCTGGAGGCAAGGGAGGGGCTGGGTTGAGCCCCGGACAGGATGGAGGCAGAGTGAGCCATGGGTGGGGGCAGGGAGAAGCGGCCTTTTTCTAATACCTTCTCACCAGGGATGGGCAGGCACCAGCTCTCACCTGGAGAACACCGGCCTGGCCACGACACCTGCCATGACTTTCTTGTTGGAAAAAGGGTCCAGATCACATAGGTGGTGGGGGCAAGTGATACTGGGCTAGGAATTGCAGATGAGCCTTGCAGGTTGGGAAGGTTTTATTCCAGAACCCAGGAAAAACAGAGCTGACCTTCTTCCAACCTGCAAAATGGCCAGCAGCCCTGAAACATCGGCTTCCTGAAACCTAGAGCAAAACTTCCAAGGTCCCTGCCTGTCTAAAGCAAAAAGCCCGCAAAGTAGAAACTTCTTATTCTTTCTCCTAGTTTCCAGGGTGGGTCAGAGGCCAAGAGACTTTAGTTCTAATCCTCATTCTGCCGCGTACCAGCTGTAACCTTGCAGTAATCACACATCTCCCTGCATCTCCTTTGTGCAATTGCAAGATTGCTTTAAAACACTAGTAAGGGGGGATCCCTGGGTGGCTCAGCAGTTTGGCACCTGCCCTTGGCCCAGGGCGTGATCCTGGGGTCCTGGAATCTAGTCCCACATTGGGCTCCCTGCATGGTGCCTGCTTCTCCCTCAGCCTGTGTCTCTGCCTCGCCCCCTCTCTCTCTGTGTGTTTCTCATGAATAAATAAATAAAATCTTAAAAAAAATAAAACACTAGTAAGTAAAATAATATCAACGTTAATGGAAAACAGTATACTAAGTGCTTATGGTGGGTGACAGCCACTGTCCACCCAACAAGTGAGCCCTTCCTGTGTGGAGCTCCCCCCAGGAGGCAGCAGCCCATCTGGGGATGGTTTTCAGCCCTCCTCATGTACAGATGGGGTCTGTGTTCCAATAAAACTTTATTTACAAAAACAGGTGATGGGCCGCATTTGGCCCACAGGCCATAGTTAGCCTCTAGTATAGAGAATGCCTGTATATCCTTTTTCTAAATTTACCAGCTAGTAATGTTCACTAATCACCTGTTAAGCACCATTCGCTGATCTGCATCTGCCGTGTGCAGGAATGTGGCAAGGTTCTGGATCTTACTCTTAAATTCTTCCAGCCAGCATCTATTGAACCCCCTCTTGTGTGCCAGGTGCAAAGTCCCTCTGGAATTTGGCTGTGAGCAACAGAGGCTCAGGCTCTGCCTGCAAAGTTACATTCCAGGGGCTGCGACAGATACAGAGAAGCACAAGTGCTAGGGAAGCATGTAGGGAGGACCTCTAATTCAGACTGGGAGGGAAAGGGGGGCTTCTCAGAGGCACTGACACACAGGGCAAGGCGACTGCTGCCTTCATGGATCTTCCAAGATGTGTCCTTGGCACCTGGCACGCTCACTCTTGCCCTGCCTGAGACCGGCCGCGGGGGACTCTGAAACACTAGGAGATGGTCTAGCCACAGGATGGAGGGATCCTGAATCCCCAGATCATCACAGGGAGAAAAGCTGCCTAGGGACCATAAGCACCTTCTCTGAGTTGTCATATGAGTGAGAAATAAATCTCATTGTGTCGCGATGCTGAAATTAGAGGGGTTATGTATTACGGCATCTAGCGCTATCCTCGTTAATAAAATGCTTTATGCACACCGTCTCGTTTAAGCTTCTCAGAAATCCTGTGCAATACCCCAGTTTTACAGATAAGGATGCTGAGTCTCAGAGAGGTTAAGTGGCTTCTCTGAGGTCACACAGCTAGTAAATTAAATAGCCCACAGTCTATCCCGGAGGAGTCTGTCTCCAGCGCCCACACTTCTGAGCCCCGTCTGCGGCTCAGATTCTGATTGATACATAACCCAGCCCTCCTGTCCTGTCTGTGCAGCTTAGCCCAGAAGAAGCAGGGGACCGTCCTGTCCTGGGACTCGTATTAATGGGATGAGACAGGAATTCCCCAGGGCTGGGACCGAAGGCCAGAGGCCAGACAGGAAAGGGCAGTCCCCTGGCCTTGGGGAGAGCCCGGTTTGCCAGGCGTTTGGAGACTGCTGCGGGCCCCAGACCCTGAATTCCTCCGAGACCGTGGGAGAGAGAGGCAGGCAAGTGGGAGGACCCCCAGGATCCCTTCTCGGTTCCTGCTTCCTTGCAAATGTTTTCCTTCGCCGGCCAGTGAGGTACCTCTCTCTTTGTAGCCAACATGTCCAAGGCTGACAGGCTAAAACTGCTCGCTTGCTTTTAAGTGTCAGGAGATGTAAATAGTTTTAGTCTTCAGTGGTTTCTGATTGAATCTCCTTTTGAAGTAATGATAGCTATAATTTAAAGCAACAGTTACCATATTTTCCTTGCTGCCTGGCCGTCTTTGAAGCACTAAGTATAAATCTGCTTAAAATCTTAAAATAGCTGTAGCCCTGTCTCAATATTCGACCAGGAGCCAGGGAGATTCGGCCTCTAATTGCCATCATCTGTAACTAATATCAGGAGCGGAGCGGGCCCGTGACAAGGTGGCCAGCAGAATTGCTCTGACCTGGGCAGGGAGGTGGAGGCAGAGACATGGTCTCCCCTGGGGACCCTTGACTTCGGTTAGAGTTCGGAAGAAGCCCGTCCTGAAATTAGGACCAAATGGGCTCTGGGCTGTTAGGAGATCTTTCAGGACCGTCTTTTCCAGGCCTCTCCAGGACTGTGATGGAAATGAGCAGGGCCTCTCCTGCAAAACAGAACCCAGAATGTTCAAGGGCGGGCAAGGCCTTGGTCCCAGCTGATGGAATTCCCAGGGGCCATGTCCATGGCCAGGTTAAGGCATGCCATCCTTCTTCAGAGGAGGAGGCCGGCTGCAGAGATTTCCAGGGTGGCTGCTCACCCATGAGGAATAATACACAACCATTTCTGCCGCACGTTGACAAACACAGTTAAAATAGCTTTTCAGGGATGCCTGGGTGGCTCAGTGGCTGAGCATCTGCCTTTGGCCCAGGGCATGATCCTGGGGTCCTGGGATCGAGTCCTGCATCCGGCTCCCCATGGGGAGCCTGCTTCTCCCTCTGCCTGTGTCTCTGCCTCTCTCTATGTGTCTCGTAAGAATAAATAAATAAGATCTTTAAAAACAATAAAAAATAATAAAATAGCAGTTCACTCTTAAATTGGCCACTGCATTTTCGTTTATTCATGAATATGAATTTATTCGACAAATACTTACCATGTCCCTACTGCACGCAGGGCAGCGAGCAAAACAGTTGAGAACTCCAGCCTTGACAGGTTACATTAAGCGCTATTGAGATAAGGAAGACAGGGAAGGGCTAGGGAGCAAAATAAAGGAAAGGAAGAGGGGAGTGGTGACCTTGCACTTTTAAATAGCCTTGAGTGTCACCAAGAAGGTGGCATTAAGTGGCTTTTCTGTCTTTGTAAAAACTTTTCAAGGGAAGGTATACCATGTATCTGGGGATTCTTTTTTTTTTTCTTAAGATTTTATTGATTTGAGAGAGTGAGAGAGTGTGAGAGAACGAAGCACGAATTGGGAGTGGGGAGGGGCAGAAGGAGAGGGAGAAGCAGGCTCCCTGCTGAGCAGGGAACTCGATGTGGGGCTCGACCCCAGGACCCTGGGATCATGACCTGAGCTGAAGGCAGACGCTTAACCAACCGAGCCACCCCATATTTAAGGCATTTTGAAGAATCATGGTGGGAAATGTTCAGAAAAGTTGACAATATGTATCTTTCAGTGCCAGGATTTCAGGTGATTTTAACTTCTGCTTTACTGTGCAGGCATTTTCTGAATGTCCTAGAATCAACATGAATGTGTTTTAGGAAAAGGTGGCAATTGAGTTTGGCAGTTCCCCCAGTAAATTAAACATAGAATTACCATATGGCCCAGCAATTCCACACCTAGGTATATATACCTGAAAGAATTGGAAGTAAATATTCCAACAAAAACTTGTGCACGAAGGCTCATAGCAGCAGCATTCACAATAGCTACAAGATAGAAGCAGCTCGAAAGTCCCCCAGTGGGTGGAGGGATTAGCAACCTGGGGTGCATCCATGCCATGGAGTATTATTTGGCCAAAAAAGGAACAAAGTGCTGCTAGACACTACAACAAAGATGAACCTTGAAGACAGTATGCTCGGTGAAAGAAGACAGATGCAAAAAAAAAAAACCACATAGTGTAGCATTCCATTTATATGAAATGTTCAGAATAGTCAAATCCATGGAGACAGAAACTGGTTGCCTAGGTTTAGGGTTTTGGACTATAGGGTTTTTGGAGTAGGGCGGGCAGTGACGAAAATATTCTGGAACCTAGATGGTGGCAATGACTGTCTAACACTGAATAGTCTAGAGTCACTGAATTGTGCGCTTTATTATTTATTTTATTTTAAATTTGTTTGAATTCAATTAACATGAAATGTTAATTAACACATAATTAATGAACATATAATGTATTATTATTTTTGGAGGTAGAGGTCAGTGATATATATATATATATATATATAGATAGATAGATAGATAGATATAGATATATATCTCAGTCTTATATAACACCCAGTGCTCATCTTATCACGTGCTCTCCTTTATGCCTATCACCCAGTTACCCCATCCCCCCACCCACCTTCCCTCCAGCAACCCTCAGTTTGTTTCCCTGAGTTAAGAATCTCACATGGTTTGTCTCCCTCTCTGATTTCTTCTTGTTTTATTTTTTTCCTCTCTTCCCCTATGATCCTTTGTTTTGTTTCTTAAATTCCACATATGAGTGAGATCATATGAGAATTGTCTTTCACTGATTGACTTATTTCACTCAACAGAATACCCTCCAGTTCCATCCATGTCCTTGTAAATTGCAAGATTGCATTTTTTTTTTTTTGATGGCTGCATAGTAGTACTTTAAACTTGGTAAAATGGTAAATTTGATGTTATACATATTTTTCTATAATAAAGAAGAAATGGGGATGCCTGGGTGGCTCAGCAGTTGAGCGTCTGCCTTTGGCTCAGGGCGTGATCCTGGGGTCCCAGATCGAGTCCCACATTGGGCTCCCTGCAAGGAGCCGCTTCTCCCTCTGCCTGTCTCTTTCTGTGTCCCTCATGAATAAATAAATAAAATCTAATAAAAGAAGAAGAAGAAAAAAAAGTTGTTGGGGAGTTCCTGGAAAACTCAGTTGGCCCTATATGCCCACGAGAGGCCTGTGGTGTTTGTCAGGTGACCGAGGTGTCAAGTGCTAGGGGAGCTTGGCAGCAGCCCCATTAGAAAAACTCATTTCTTCTAGTAATTTAGCAAGCACCTCCTGGATGCCTGGCAGTGAGGCCACGAGGGTGGGCACCGGCGGGCCTCCTCCCACGGAGCCTCCAGCCGGAAGCGGCCTGGGAAGGGCCACGAGGTAGTTGAGTGGGCCGAGGGGAGGCATGGGGGGAAGCTGTTTGTGTGAGGCTGAGCTGTGAATCCAGCTGCTTCTGCCCTGGCCCCGACACGCCTCTCTGGGCCGAGGATACAGATCTCAAAGGAGAGGCCAGACAGACGCTCTGGGAGGCCACGCCGAGTGCATGATGGGGGTTAGCAGCAAAACAAGCTGGGTGGCTCTGGAGCCCATTAAGGGATTAACAATTTTCCACAGATGATCCACAGAAAGGGCAGTCTGGACACAAATAATTGAGAAAGAGCCTGCTCTCCTAAAACCTGGGCATTCCAGCCTCCCTCAGAAGAAATTCTCATGCTTGTGAGGACTGCAGAAGTGAAGATGTTTTTCCGTGGAGGGCGAGGGAGGAGAGGGGCCCTTTCCTACCATCACGTGCACGGGGCACGCCCTGTCTTCACACCTGCCTCTTGCCCTGGCTTCGCCCGGGACCCAGACACCAGCCCCTGCCATACGACCGCCCAGCTGCACCCCTGGGACTCAGCCCACGACGCGTGACTCACTAGAACTTTCTGGGTCATGCTTTAGAGCTGAGTGCCTTTGTGCCAAAATATAAGGCAGAAAGATGCCAGCAGCCCAAGGGGCTCGTCTGCTTCTCTTGCTATTTCTCCGGTGAGAAAAGGCAATGGCCTGCTCCAGGCCGAGGCGCAGAGATGGGGGCAGCTGCCAGCGCAGCAGAGGCTTGGTGCCCACTCCAGCCCTAAGAGAAGTCACCTTGCCCCTGCGCACAACAGGGTGAAGGCCTCCCACCCCGCCCAGGGGGGCCCCTGGGTTGGCACGCCTTTCATCTCGTGAATCCTCCCCACTGCCTTCTGAGCACTTGACCCCATCTAGCCAAACCCGACTGTCCTGGAACAGCTCCGGTCCTTCCTCACCTCCAGGCCCTTGTGCCTCCAGTTCCCTCCCCTGGGCGCTACCCCCCCAACGTGCCACCTGTTGCAATCCCAGCCGTGCTGCACCACTCATCTCAAATGCCACCTCCTCCGTGACCCCTCCCTCCTCGAGAGTGTTCTGGCCCCCCTGCTCTTCTCAGGAAGCTGTCTGCCAGGGGAAGGCTTCACTGGTGCAACTCCTCAATCTTAAAGGGATCCAACAGAGGGGCCTCTTGGTGGCTGAGTGATTGAGTGTCTGCCTTTGGCTCAGGTCATGATCCCAGGGTCCTGGGATCGAGTCTTGCCTTAGGTTCCCCATTGCCTATGTCTCTGCCTCTCTCTCTGTGTCTCTCATGAATAAATAAATAAAACTCTTTAAAAAAGGCTCCAATGGAGCCCTATGGTGTAGACCAGGACTTAGGAACTACACACACAGCCTGAGGTTCAGCCTGGACTCAAGCTGGGCAAATCTCTTTACATCTCTGCATCTCCATTTTCCGATTTGTGACACAGAGACCACCACCATCATCATCATACAGTTGACCCTTGCACAACATGGGTTGGAACTCTGCAGGTCCACTTTGCATGTGGATTTTTTCTGATACAGACTATACAGGACCGGAAATGTGTTTTCTCTTCCTTATGATTTTCTTCTTTCTTTCTTTCTTCTTTCTTTCTTTCTTTCTTTCTTTCTTTCTTTCTTTCTTTCTTTCTTTCTTTCTTTTTCTTTTTTTTTGATTTTATGTATTTATTTGACAGAAAGAGATGGGGAGGGGCAGAGGGCGAGGGAGAAGCAGACTCCCTGCTGAGCAGAAAGCCTCATGCGGGACTCGATCCCAGGACCCCAGGACCATGACCTGAGCTGAAGGCAGATGCTTAACTGACTGAGCCCCCTAGGCACCCTCTTACGATTTTCTGAATAATGTTTTCTTTTCTCTAGCTTCTTTTATTATAGGAAGATAATAGAGAATACATGTCACCTACCAAATGCACGTTATCAACTGTGAGTGTAAAGCTTCGGTCAACAATGGGCCATTAGTAGCTACGTTCTTGGGGAGTCAGACCTATACTTGAGTTTTCGACTGTGTGGTAGCTCAGCACCCCAACCCTCATATTGTTCAAGGGTCAACTATATTTTCTGACAACATGGACTCCCTCTGAGGATTAAATAAAATGTGTACAAGGCAGGGTGGGGAACTGGGGTAGAAATAAAGACCTGCCTCGGATGCAAAATTTCAGGAGGTGCTCATGACGTCATGAAAGTGCCCAGCGCCTCTCCGCTCTCACTAATCCTGGCCTTGGTGCAAAGCACACAGGCCAGCCTAGAATAATGCCTGGGAGAGACTGCTGAGTGCACAGAGCAAACGTTCAGGAGCTCATGCACAGACTACTTCAGTATTCGTACACCTGCCTATGTGGGTGGGTGGTATGTACGTAGGATATAAGCACATATACATACAATATACGTGTACATTTATAGATCTATACAAACACCTAGAAATATACAGTATTAGTGATTTCAGAATCCGAATGGAGGCATTTTGCCATTATGCTCTTTGGTATTGTTTGAGATTTGTTTGGTTTATTTTTTACACATTTATATTTCTCTTGCAATTAAAAATAACACGTTAAAAAAATCCCGTGAGGCAATTTGCTCAGGAGGGACTTTGTGCTCTCTCGTTTACTTGCTGTGTGACCTTGGCAAACTGTCTCTGCCTCTCTGAGTCTTCCTCTATAGAAAGAGAATGATCGTGGTTTAATGACCTCATGGGATATTATGGGGTTTAAATAAAAGAACACCCTGTCTTTCCAGGCTGTAAGTTTTTCTCATCCGGCTCCAGATGTTGGCAGTGCCCAACAAATAATGTGCTGAATTGAAATGTTATTTCCTTTTGGTGTATTTCTATAATAAGAAGTTTTCCAGCTCACTCCAGATCTTTTAAAACAGGGTGCAGGATGGACTGGAGGGGACAGAGGGCCACCGACCCTGTGGGAGGCTTGGCAAAAGGAGACACAGGTAGACTAAGCCTTTTTGAGGCTAAGGGCCTCTAAAAGATGGCCATCTCTTCGGGATGAGAGAGGATCCTAGTAAACACAGATGGAGGGTGGTGGGGCTGGGAGTGGAGGAAATGTGTTTCAGCAAAGATTTCATGGCGGTGCTGATGGATGGAGATGAGTAATGGTGCCATACTCCACTATGGTGGCGGCTTGGCCTGGGTGAGAAAGGAGGGACATACAGGGCTAACGGAAGGCCAAGGGAGACCTCAGCCCAGGGTCTGTGAAGGGAGGTAGTGCCATGCAAGGAGGAAGCACCAAGCTTTTGGTGCCATATCTCCTAAACCTCAAATCTTCTTGCGACCGTTTACTTCATGTGGAGCTTTAGACAAGTTCTTACCCTCTCTGTGCTTCAAAATCCCCGTCTTCAAAATAGGAAGAGAACCGGAACAAAGCAAGCACTTGGTAAATGTCATCCCCAAGGATGCTGATGGTGATGATATTGTTTGAACTTGTTTGAGCAGGCGAATGACAGAAGCACATCCATGCATTGAGAAATCCTTCTAGTCACAGTGGGCAGGATGAATTATGGAGAAATCGGGACAGGGAGGTGCTTAAGGGACAAGACGCCTGCTTAGTCATAAGGAGAGGGAGCAGAGTGGGAAGAGATGACAAACGTGACAAAGAGAAAATAGAGTCAGCTTGGCAATTGATCAGATGGAGGGGACAAGGCAAAGGGGGTGGGGGAGGAGTGAGGGGCAATAAGGGGTCAGGGGAGTAAAGACACAGTTCTGGAGCCTGGGAGAAGATTCCTGTTGGTATAGGTAAGTATTCTGGAATGCAGTTGGGTTGGGCATGTTAAGTTTGAGGGACCATGGGAATCCAGGTTGGAATCCTGAAGAGGTTTGGGTGTGGCCCTAGTCAAAGGTAAGTGATGTAAATGTTCCTGTCACCCTTGAAATAGGTACCTGAGGGGTGCCTGGGTTGGTCAGTGGTTGAGCATCTGCCTTTGCCTCAGGTCATGATCCTGGGATCCTTGGATTGAGTCCTGCATCGGGCTTCTCGCAGGGAGCCTGATTCTCTCCCTGCCTGTGTCTCTGCCTCTCTCTCTGTGTCTTTCATGAATAAGTAAATAAAATCTTAAAAAAAATGAAATAGGTTCCTGATTTGGACATCCTGAGGTCTCAGACCTGGTTGTTAAGATGTACTGTCGTGAGGACACCACAGCTGCTCTTTTCCCAAAGATAATATGAGGAATTGTGCTTGCCTCTTACAAGTAAGGGTGATATTTCCCCAAATATATTCCATCAGTGGGTGTTCTATGAAAAGAATATTTAGTGGTTAAATAAATTTAGGAGGCATTCAGTTAAACAAAAAAGTAAATGTTCCTTTATGCAGGACTTATCAGTGCCTCTAATGTGCTGATAGGTTTTGTGTGTTCTGGAGAAGAACATGGAATATAATATTTCTCAAAGTTCTCTTCCTGCAGAGCTTTTTCTTTATTTGGCCGGGTACTCAGCCCTGAAAGCTAAGGAATCTGCATCTGGGGCGGTGGATGGCAGAGGCCTCCAGGTTTTCAACTGAGAGCAGAGTTTCACCAACTTTCCTGTGCATGTGTTAATGTGGGGTTTGCACGTCTAATAAGCTCCTGTGTGACACCTACATGCTGGTCCACAGACCACGTATTGAGAAGGGCGGTCTTAGAGGACCCCCTTCCTCCGCTGGCTGATCACCAAGGAGGGCACGGGAGGCCTCAGACCTGAGTGGGTGGTTACAGCCCATCGCTGCCCTTGGTAGTGGTCGCCCGCACCCTGCCCTCCAGCTGATGCCGTCCTGGAGGCAGAACCCTAGTTTCTATACTGTTAAGGAAAATTTGCCTCCAAATTTTAAGCTGGAAGTTCACTGGAATAACTTTTAGGAAAGAATCACAACCACATGATTTTTTAGATTTTCGGTACATACATTAAGAACTGTGTACAAATTGAAATGTCTGTACTGATCCTCAGAACAACCAATAAAAACTCAATTATGAAAAAAAAGGGAACCCTAGTTTCTCACAACTGACAGCTGCCTTCCTGTCTGGAGCATGCAAGGGCCCGAGCCGTCGAAGTCCCAGAAGGCAATCAATAGGCAGGAGAAGGAGCCGGGTGACTCACTGTCCCCATTTGAGCGACCAATCCCTGCAATGACATGCGGACCGTCCCCAGACCCTGCAGAGGAGCAGTGGCGGGGCAGATGCCTCTGCGGCCCCAGGTTGGCGGCAGAGCACCTGGCTGGGGATGATGGGCCGGGGCTGCCTAGAGGGTCTGTGCGCGTGTGCACAGGGTGTGTGCGTGTGTGCGCGTGTGCACAGGGTGTGTGTGTGTGTGCACAGGGTGTGTGCCTGTGTGCACGTGGGTGTGTGAAATATGGCTTTCCAAACTGCCAAATCATCTTAATTAGATTGAACAGTCCTCCGATCCCTTATTTAGAATGGAATGTGGAGCCCAAGCTCTGCTTTCCTTTAACATGGGGAGGGAGGGAACGAAAATAAACTTTGGTTTTTACTGTGGCCGAGAAGTGAAGGGAGGAGTTTGGGTTTCAAGGGAGGGGGGCACCGCCCGGGAGGAGGAAGGCTCCTGGGGACACCCACACCACAGGATACCCGTCCTGCGCCCTTGCTTCTAGGCTCTGCTTCTGAGCTTCAGAAAGGCCCTCTGCCAGAAGGTCTAACTTTTTAAGAGTCTAGGTTTGGGGTGATGGAGCACTGGGTTTGAATCTCAGCTCTGCCGTTTAGCAGATCGGTGACCTATCGGTGCTCAATACATGGTAGCTCTTTCTTTCTTTCTTTCTTTCTTTCTTTCTTTCTTTCTTTCTTTCGCTCTCGCTCTCGCTCTCGCTCTCGCTCTCTTTCTTTCTTTTTGGCTTATTCAAGAGCTTAATGGACAAGAATGAATGTGCTTTTTTCACACGAGTTGGTTTTATGGGCATGAGCACTTTCTGGTACTTAACCATGGAGAGCAGAGCTTTTGTTGGCTTCTCAAAACACCCTGAGGGGGAAGGGAGGGCCGCTTCCAGAGGCTGAGACATGTCCAGGGCTGCACGTCCAGTGGACACTGGGACAAGGCTAAATTACAGGTTGACATCCTAGGAGTCCTGAGTATGAGGAAAGTGATTTCTTAATGAACAGTGCCTTGGGGACAAAATTCCTTTAGAACCAGCATGTTGAAGCAGGAAACAGGAAACCGAAAATGTCCCACCTCTTGAGGTGGACTGGCCTCTTTCGGCCCCTGGGGCCATCCTGCTCCGGCCTCACGTAGCAGAGGGTAACGAGGCTCAGCCGTGAGAACAGGCAGATCCTTTAACTGTGTCCCAGGGAGACAGGGGACTCTGGCCTCCCCCAGGAAGGCGCGTGCTCTCCTGCCTTCTCGAAGGCTCCGTCCAGTGCAGGAGGGTCTGGTGACCGGATATTGCTACCTGTGGGAGGACTGCCCGGCAGCTGGCACACTACAAGATAGGCTAGTTGTTCATGAGCCCCACCTCCTTGCTGGGCTTTAATCCATCACTGAATTCTTCCCACCTGCTCCAAACTAGAGAGCAGTTTGTGGGTGAGCAAATGGAGGTCCCAGAGAGGGGAAGTGACTTTATGGTTGTCACCCATCAAGGCGGGGTCCCTTGGCCACCAGAACCCCGGTGCTTCTCGCCGTGCCACCCTGGGAGTCCCCTTCCCCTCCTTGTCTCGGAGTCTGAGTCTGGCAGCTGTGTCCCCTGCTCGTCCCAACCGACGCTCCTCCCTCCCCGCCTCTGCTCCCAAACTCACCCCAGAAGCGCTGCCTCCTCTGGCCCCTCTGACATTATTCAGGTTACACTTAACGCTGCTTCCTAGGACAGTTCCTATCCCCCTGGGACAAACCGGGGGACTTTTTTAAATGTCTCTTGATACATTTGGTTCTCCGGGTAACATTGAGTACATTGTTCCTTTAGCGCCTGGTGAGAGACAGTGGCATCTGGCTTCTGGGCTTATCTCCTCTGCTTGCTGAAGGATCATTGTATTTCCTCTTCTCGTGAAAACATCTGACCCTCCTCGTGGCGTAGATAACAGGTGGTCCCCAGTGGCTGCTTTCTCCAGGGTGCTTCTGGTCCCCAAGGGGGAAGGGCCTCGCACTGGCTGGGTGTGATGAAAGTGCTCCTAAGATTGTCCCAAACTACTCTAGGGAGGGAGGTGACTTTGTCTGCTCTTGTTCACAGAAGATTCACAGGTTGTATAGTAGAATGGAAGGGCTGCAAAGTTAATTGTAGTAACATGGGGTAGAGATTGCTAGTTGCCCGGCCAATACCCATTCTCTCCTGCTTCTGCACCAAAAGAGCCCTAATCACTGAGGGCAGTACTGTGGCCAGCTATAGGACTATTTTCCTCAACATCCCTTGTACATATGTGACTAAATTCTGGTCAATGAGATGCAGGTAGATATTGCTGAGAGATTCTTCCAGAATGTCTTCATAAAAGAATAATCCCTGAGGAAGGCCCTCCCTTTTTTCTTTGCCCTTGATTCCTTCTTTCTGGGGCACAGATGTGATGGCAGGAGCGTCAGGTCCACTTTGGGTCACGAGGTGACCATGGGGATGGAAACAACACGCTAGGAATGGAACAATACAATGACAAAAGGAGCCTGGGTCCCTGACGGCCCTGAAGGAGCCACTGTGCCAACCCTGGACTGCTTACCTCTGGACTTCTGTCATGCATATGGGAATAACCCATTATATATTTCTGTTATTTGGGATTTTCTATTACATGGAGTTGGATCTAATCCCTACTGTTACATAACACTTAAAAGTGGATGGCATTCCAATAATGTGAAAATAATGCACCAGGTTATGTCTTGGTGCATTGTTTGTAATTGCAAAATATTGGAAACAATCTAAATACTACTAGACTTGCTGAACAATTGTGGTGCTGTCCACCCAGTGGAGTTCTACGCTGCTGTACAAAAGAATGAAGACGACATCTGGGACTTAGGTGGGTGGGGGTGATTTCCAGGACCTATTGCTCAAGCAGGATGCTACTTTTTGTGTAGGAAAAGGAAGGGAAAAAGAAAATATTTGTACAAAGCCAAGAAAACAACAGCTAAAAGAATAAAACAGAAACTAATGAGATTGGTTAGTTCTAGGAAGTGGGTGGGAAGGGGGTTGAAAAAAAAGAAAGAATGGGAGGAAGTAAAGCCTCTCTTAATATATGTTTTTGGTTCAATTCTGACTTTGGGAACCATGATAATAATGTCACGCACTCAAAAAAAAAAAAAGGGAGTAAAATCATCAAGGTTGGCGGAAAATCTTAAAATGAGGTACAAGTGAAAACAAATGAACTGAACTATATTTCAAATGAAACAATAAACCACACTGAAAGGAAGGGTTGGGAGAGCAGAGCCCGGTGGTTTTGAAACAGCGTTTGGATGAAAGACAAAAGAGCTCAGTGTGAATCTTTAGCTCTTGAAAGTTGGTTCCTTTTTTGTAATCGTAGAGGTTAGCAATTCTGAAAATGCTGTGTATTCTGGGATTGGGCTAATAAGGGAAGACATGGTGCATCATAGTAGCCAGGTTTCTCACTGACAAAGGAGGGACGTGTACGGAGAGCACAAGGATCTGACGAACTCGGCCCTGCTGGATCGGAATTGGAAGTATCAACTTATATATATATACATAGTGTAAATTACATATATTCTTGGACATATATACACATACATGTGTATATGGTAGATATGGGCTTGTATATGTGTACTGTACACATATATAAATATTTTTATGTGGAGATCTTTATATTTACATAGCTATCACTTGTGTAAATATAGATAAATCTAAATACCGATATACTCATATATCTATACAAGTGAAAGATAAGTACCTAAAACAAGTATTGCCTGTCTCTGGCTATCTATCCGTTGATGAGAAAGAGAGAAATATGGTAAAATGTTTACATTTGAGGCATCTGGGTGAAGGGTTTACGGGAATTCTTGGTACGATCCTTGCAATTTTTCTGTAAATTTAGAAGTATGTCAAAATAAAAACATGAAAAGAAAGAAACCCAAGTGGACGGCTTGTTAGAGTTGATTATGAGGCTCGAACTCAGTGTGTCTGGCCCCGGTTGGGGCTCTTTCTTGGCCTGCGGTCTCCTTGCCATTTAGTGTGGATCTATGGAGGAACTCAGGCTGGGCAAATGGGTTTCCTCAACCCCTTTTCATTCATCTACAGGACGGGTCTCTGACATGCGCACAGGCAGAAGGAAGAGAAAAGGAGGGGGTGCCCTCTGTGAGGGGACAGCTCGTGGAGCCTTAGGTGAGGAGGCATCTATCTGGGTCCCCGTGCGACCAAGGGCAGGGGACTGGCCCAGCCTTTGAGGGCGTCTGTGCTCCCCTATCTTACTTAACGTACTGGTCCTGCTGTCTTCCTAAACACCTGCAGGAAGACTTCTTCAGTGTAAGAGACCCTCCACTCCATTTGTTCTCTCCTTTTATCTTGGAGGGGCTATTTGTCCCCCACCCTTCTGTCCTCCAAAATGTTGCTTCTCAAGAGTTTTGACAGTAATTCACTAATGAAAGCTGAGTTCAGCAGTAATTCACTGTGGCCAAGGAAAGAAAAGAACGAGCTTCTTCCCTCCTCTGCTATCTCTCCCCTAATTATTAGTTTGTAAGTATGGGTCGGAGCACCTGCCTTTGAAGGGTAAGTGATGAGGACTTTGGCAACGGTGTTAGGCAGAGACCTGGGCCCAGACCTTCACCCTGTCCCCCTTAGACTCTGGTGCTCCACCTGCAGAGGGGGCACGATGATAGCTTTGACCTGAGTGAGTGGCTTTGAGGCTAGAACAAGATAAGCCTGTAGATGCTTATCAGAGTGCTCAACAAATGTCAGATACCAGCTGTCATCATAGCAGAGTGTATGGTTGTGACCTCAGGCAGCAGTACCAAGGACGAGCCATTGAGAAGGAAGGCCTTCCTTCCAACCTGGACCCATCTTGCCTGGAATGGCAGTTAACCTGTGAGTGCATTTCAGAGCTTTGCGGGGCCCTCCTGATGAAGACAAGGGTTTCATCTACCTGTCGACCAGCCTTCTCCAAGTCTCCCACATGGTGTGTGACTGGGGGCTCCCGACCCTAGCCACGGGGTGTGTCACTAAAGCCTCCATCTTCCCTGCACTCAGAGCTGCATCCCTGCACTGTAATATTCTGGAAAACATCTTCCCCTACCACCTCTCCTAGGTTAGTGTGAGGTGACAGCAGTTTACTGGCGTCGGGGGGAAGTTGTCTGCTTTTTGAGGGGATAACAGCACCAGGCTTTTATAAGCCCCTGGCAGGTCTCCCTGCAAATACTGTCCTATGGAATCCTGTTACTGTACGAAGGCTATAGAGACGACTCAGGGAGCTTGCCATATAAGAAAGTTCCAGAACATAATTATTTGAGGTTACAAAAGCTTTTTATTCTTTGGGGGAGATAAAATTCTATGTGTTTTCAGCGAGACCTCTTATGCCAAAGCTTCGCAACAAAAATTCACTTAGAGGAGCCTTAGAGGGGAATATTCACAGCTATTGGTGTCGAACCAATTTTCTCCTTCTTCTTGTGTTTGCTTAGTGCGTATGTATGCATACGTGTAGGCATGCGTGTCTGAACATTTTGGAGAGTGTCTTTAAGTAGTATGTTTATGTGTTGCCCCAGTGGGACATATCCAGTGACTTTCTTGAGCTATAATTCACATGGATTGTAATTCATCTATTTAAAATGTACAATATTCAGCAGACTTTAAAATACAGAGTTGTGCAATCATCACTACATAGATTTTAGAACATTTGCATTGTTTCAAAAAGGAACCCTGCCCCACTAGCAGTCATTCGGTATTTCTTCCCAGCTGGAACAACCCTAGGAAACCAGTTCCTGTTTCTATCGATTTGCCTATTCTGAGTATTTCACATATATGGGATCATATGGCATGCAATCTTTTTACAATGGCCTTCTATCACTTAACACATTTTCAAGGTTCATCCACATCATGGCACATGTCAAGACTTCAATCTTTTTCATAGCTAAATAGTATTCCCATTGTATGGACAGACCACATATTGTTTATCCATTCATCAGGTGATGGACATTGGGCTGTTTCCACTTTTTGGCTGTTACAAATACTGCTACTTCTGAAGATTCATGTCTGAGCTTTGTGTGGATGTGTGCTTTCATCTCTCGTGAGTATATATCTCGGAATGGAAATCCGGGTCATATAAAAACAATGTTTAGCTTTTTGAATAACTGTTGATCTATTTTTCAAAGGGGTTGCACCATTCCCACCAACTATGAAGGTGATAGTTTCTCTGCATCCTGTCCAACCTTTGTTATTATTCGACTCTTTGATTACAGCTGTCCTCACGGTGTGAAGTGATGTCTCATCATGGATTTGATTTGCAGTTCTCTGATGATCAATCATGTTGAGCATCTTTCCACATGCTTATCAGCCATTTGTATATTACCTTTGGAGAAAAGTCTATTCAGATCCTTTGATCATTTTTAAATTGGGTTATTTTTCTTTCATTATTGAGTTGTAATAGTTTTTGAAAAATATATTCTAGATGCAATTCCCTTATCAGATATATAATTTGCAAATATTATGTCCCCCATTCTATGGTTCTCTGGTTACTTTCTTGATGGTGTCCTTTATAGTAGCACAGCCTTACATTTTTTTAAGATTTTATTTTTTATTTATGAGAGATACACAGAGAGAGAGAGAGAGAGAGAGAGAGAGAGGCAGAGACACAGGCAGAAGGAGAGGCAGGCTCCATGTAGGGAGCCCGATGTGGGACTGGATCCCAGGACTCCAGGATCACACCCTGGGCCAAAGGCAGACGCTAAACCACTGAGCCACCCAGGCATCCCCACAGCCTTACATTTTGATGGAGTCAAGTTTTTCTTTTTCTTTTTTTTTTTCTTCTGCTACTTGTGATTTTGGAGTCATATCTAAAGAAGGCTTTAGTAGGGATCCCTGGGTGGCGCAGCGGTTTGGCGCCTGCCTTTGGCCCGGGGCGCGATCCTGGAGACCCGGGATCGAATCCCACGTCGGGCTCCCAGTGCATGGAGCCTGCTTCTCCCTCTGCCTGTGTGCTTCTCTCTCTCTCTCTCTCTGTATGACTATCATAAATAAATAAAAAATATATATAAAAAAAATAAAGAAGGCTTTAGCATACCCCAAGTCACGAAGATTTATGTTTATATCTTCTTCTATAAATTGTATAGTTTTTAGCTCTTATAGTCAATTCTCTGATATATTGAGTTAATTTTTATGTATGGAATAAGAAAGGGATACAACTTTCTTATTCTGTAGGTGGATATCCAATTCTTTCTGTTTTGAAAATCCTGAAATAGTTCCATGGCAGTTGGTAAAGAGTGCTGCCCTGAGATCCCCAAGTGTCCCCTCTTTTGCTCTGGTTCTACCCTGGGACCTCCCAGACATTCCCATGACTCACAGACTGACCTGTCAATGCCTGGCACACAGCAGGAGTCTTCAGGACCCTGCCAGCTCTGATGCCAGTGAGGTCCCAGCTGTTAAATATTTTGAATGTCACACTTATGTGCTGGTGTGTGTTATGACGCGTTCTCAGGGTTGGAGACACTAGTATCAATTCAGAGAGGTCCTATAACCTGCCACTAATACTCCTGTATTGTACTTCAAGAGGGTGTTGCTGGAGCAAAGAGAAATACCAATGTGCTGTAACTGTCACACCAATGAGAACCAGAGCAAGAGTGGAACCTGACTCAGAAGAAGCTCAGCAGATGCTTGAAAATCTATGAGCCAAAGACCTCAGAGGCAGCGAGATGAGAATATTCCACTGTGGTTTCCCCACAGGCAAACTGGTCACCCATCTTTTGCTCCCATCACAAATATCCCATCTGAGGACCCGGGACCCTACCCAGGTGGGTTCCTCTAGGGGAGATTGTCTGATTCTCTCTTTGCAGAGTGAGGACGAACATCCACAGTTTTGCAGGATGGAAGGGGCCTCTTTCTTGGAAGGGTTGAATCATCGAGACAGCTTTCTTAGAAGGTCAGAGTTGACAGACCAGTCTACCTTAGTTGTGGATGTGTCCTCGCCCCTGGTCACAGCTCACCACTGATGGAGAGGGACTCTGCCCACCCATCAGATCGGCACTGCCTCTGCCTCCCTTCCCCTCTCATCCTTCTGCTCAGCCCCTCTCTCCTGCAGTGTCTCTGCTCCACATTTCTGGATAATTATATTTTTTGGCAATGGCCCCTCTGCATGCTGTGGAGCAAGTGGTTGAGTCTATGGCCTTTTCCCAAGTACTATTTCCAGCCAGGCTGTGCCATCCTGTTCTTCTGCTGTATTCTAGGACACAAAAGGTCAGGAGCTTTGCTGGGAAGACAGACCCTGGTGTGGAGACCTCTTGGCCTGACTGTTATGTGGACAATAAGGGAGCGTCTTAGGAAAATCAGTGAGAGCATGTGACAGGGACCCCAAGTCCCAACCTTACTGAGTGACCTCAAGAACAGTCCTGACTCCACCTTAATATTTGGGAGCTCGGGAAGGGCTGGCATATATCTGAGTTTGCTCAGGCATGGCAGGGAGAGGACACAGGACAAATGGAATAACTGTTGCCCTCAAACGAGACTCTCTTGCTGACTTGGCAAAGAAAAGCATGACGACAAGTCACTGTCACATGGCAAACCTGAACAAAGGGGAACTCTAGTACCCTACTAACTCTTTTATAATGATGACACTTTAGTGCTCACTTCGGCAGCACATGTACTAAAATAGAATGATTACACTTTATAATTGTATTTAAACTTCTTCTATTTGGCACTTATTAAGCTATTTTTACAGAATGGTATTTATAATTAGAGTATTTAATAATTCTTATTTTAGAAAATATTTGCAAAAGATTGTCCTAACGACCCAAAAGGAAATTAGGAAGAGCCTGATTTTATCATCAAATTCCAAAGCAGCAAGTCACTCGGTGAATATTTATCAAGTGCTCAGTAACATGAGGCTCTGGGATGCACCAAGCTCCTAGAGAATCCCCAGGACAAAGTGTATCCCTCAGCTCAGGATCAAGTGTCAGAGGGGAAAAGAGGTAGAGGGACCATGAAGAGAAGAGGGGATGCCAAGCCCTAAAATTCTACTGACTTTAAGCAAAACATGAGTCCCCAGGAGCTCCCCCAGACCAACCCCATTCTTCTCTCCCTTGTCACCCTCCCAAGACATTGGGATCTGGTTCTTGTTGACCCCTGCCTCCAAGTTTCTTGAGTCACATCAGCAGACCTCCATGGTACCCAGTAGTTCCCCAGGAGGTATCAAAGCCATAGGGCCCATGGGGGCTCTAAAGATCTTTTCAAGAAAAGCTACTTTTATAAAAAGACAAACAGGGAAATATTACGGAGTTGCAAGCTCCTAACTAAGATAAAAAATAAGACGTAAGGGAATGTGCACTTTTGTACCCCACTTTGGGTCTGACGTCAGAATCTCCAGGTGTACTTTCACTCAGCTCTTTTCCTAGGGATGATACTCACGTGGGGAAGCTCCAGAAGTTGGGCCATGACTCATGTCCATTTCGGCCAGATGGAATCTGCTGGTCGGAAAGGGCTGAGGTGGTCTGCCTTTGATTTTGCCCTTCGTGCAGTAACCAGCCTCGGATCCTGGCCTTTGAGGTACTGACCGATGGCTCTCTCATCACCTGCATCCCAAACCTCTTTGCAGATCTTCTTTCCCTCTCCCATCCTGCACCCTTTCCATCTGCCCTTTCTACGATGCACCCTATCTTTCTTCAAGGAACTTCCTCTTCCTGCCACACCCCTGGCCATTGTGATTGGCCCAGTAATGAACACATGACCAAATTGAGCCAATCAGAGTTCTTCCTTGGGATTTTATAACTGAGATGAACCAATTGAAACCGTTTCTTTCTTTCCCTTTGTTTGGATCACCAGCTCTCAAGGCCACGGATACTGAGTTAATGGTGATGGTATACCTGCCACCTGGGGAATTCTGAGAAGATGGCCAACACTGATGTAGATGCTGAAATTAAAAAAGAAACAAAGTACTGATGGTTTCAAGTTCTTAATCTTTGTGAGGATTAAATGAGTTAAAGCAGGTACTTAGCTCATAGCATGTGATCAATAAACACTATCATTATTATTTCTTCCACTCTTGGCTTCCCTGGTTACATGAACCAACAAAAACTTTTTTAGAAAAGGCTATTGAACTGGATTTCTATCTCTGGCACCCAGGCACTCAGATGCTCAGGATCTCAGGAATGTCTTTTCTTCGAAAGGAAAGCTGGTGCTGAGTTAAGTCACACATATGTGTCAGTGACTGTAGTAACCAGGCTCCAAGATGGCCCCAATGATCTCTGCATCATGATATTCATGCCTTTTCATAGTTCCCTCCCATATGGAAGAGGGCTGACTAGTAGAATATTGCAGAAATGATACAGTGTGACTTCTGAAGAGAGATCAAAAAGAACTGTGCCTTCTATCTCGGTCCCTCTGGGGCCCCTTGTTCTGGGGGCAGAGGGCTGCCATATTGTGGACACTCAGGCTGCTCTGTGGACAGATTCACGTGGAAGGGAGCTGAGAACTGCTGCCCACAGCTGTGTGAGCAAACTGTCTTGGAATTGGATGTTCAGACCCAGCCAAGCTTCCAGATGACTCCAGCCAGCCCTGACATCTTGACTGTAACCCCCATGAGAAACCTCAGGCCAGAACTACCCAGCTAAGCTACTCTTGAAATCCGGATGCACAGAACATGTTTCAGAATGACTGCTTGTTCTCTCCTATCACTGCGTGTTTTTTTTTTTGGGGGGGGGAGGCGGGGGTTGTTATGTAGCAGTAGATGCCGACATATTGACTCACCCCTCCCTTCATAAGATCGCCCAAGTTTAGTGGGGATCACTATGAGGCATGCTGTTAGAAATCAGCTCCTGTTAATAAAGTCCCACATTTTCTAATTACATATATCCGCATGCCATGAAATATCTGGAAGGGCAGAAGCTGTGGCCATGAGGAGCCTGTTGTTACACGCAGCCAACCTTGAATATGATTAAAAATAGAGGAAGGGGCACAATATGTTGTTAGTCCTGATAAATTCAGCCTCATGTTGAAGCCTGGTACCTTCTCCTTTTACCCCTCTCATTCCTTCCTTTCCTCCCCTCTGCTCCACCCTCCCTCGTGCATCCTCCATCCTGCCTATCCCATAGAGGTCCAGGTCTCAGAGACTGTTCCTGTCTCCGTTCTGGAATGGCCACATGTTTTATTGAAAGGCATAGGGACCAGTGCTTCTCACACATTCATATGCACCCACGTCCCCCAGAGAATCCTAGGAAGATACCAATTCTGATTCAGTGGAGTTGTGAGGGGCCTGGACTTCTGCATTTCTAACCAGCTCCCAGATTGCTGCTGCTGCTGCAGGGAGCACATGCAGAGAGATTTGGAAGGATGACTGCTTACAACAAGCCACTGGCATGTAACTGTCCTGAGAGCCCCTCTCCACCAGGACCAAAGGTGAGGAGGAATTGAACAGGTGGACAGAGATCCTCATTCTGTCCTGTACTTACTTTAAAAATTTAATTTAAAGGCCACAGACTCAAGGTGGTGTCTGTGACACAGCCATTCACATGCCCTTGCAATTTGCTGACTTTGTGATGGAAATGGGGGGCTGCAGTGGGAGGCAGGGTGTAGGGGCTTCCTAGGATCTTGGCCCCAGCAAGACAGGGTCAGGTCCACACGGATCAGGTAAGCAGGTGGGGCAGGAGCAAAGTGGTGTCACAGCCGATGGGCACTCCACCCTGAATCCCAAGCAAGTGGCACACGGGGTCAGAATGCTGACTCTACCCCTCATTGGCTTCACTGAGCAAGTGGCTGAGTTTGGGCTGACCTACCTATAAAGTGGGGGACAATCATGCCCATTGCCCAGGGTCGTTGTTGTTACCATTAATGCAAATAACATTTGTAATAGACTAGGTAATTAGTATGCATGAGGCAAATCCTTCTGCATGGTACCTTGTTCTAAGTGCACATGAATTCATTTCATCCTCCCAATGGTCTATGCGGGAGGTAAAATTATAATGATTTTTTTTTCTGTTTTATGAGGGGGCAAAGCTCAGAGAGGTGCAGTCAATAGCTCAAGGTCACACAGTTAGGGGGCAGCGGAGCTGGGATTTAAACCAAGACAATTTGATGGCGGGACCCACCCTCTGGACCACCGCACCCAAGGTGCCTGGCCTGGCACATATGGGTGGTACTGGAGGGTTACCTGAGGGGTCAGTGAATGAATGAATGCTGTGGGATCCAGGGAAGTGGCTTTCTGTGTGCCTGTCTTTCTTCTCACTCTCTCTCACGCATTTTAGTCATTTAAAATCTAAAAAGCTTCTTGAGGAGTTAACACAGTCACAAGGTTCAAAAGGAGCAAATGGATTGAGACTAAAAAACATCCCTCCTGTCCTTGACCCTCAGCTGCCTGGGACCTTTCCCCGAGGCAATCACACCAGCTCCTTGTACAAACAAATGTATATTACCCTTTGATTTTTATTTATTTTTGTAAGATTTTATTTATCTCTTTGACAGAGGGGGAGAGAGAGAGAGAGAGAGCGCGCGCACAAGCAGTGGGGAGGGGCAGAGGGAGAGGGAGAAGCAGACTCCCCACTGAGCAGGGCGCCTGACATGGGGCTCTATCCCAGGACCCCAGGATCATGACCTGAACTGAAGGCAGATGAGTAACCAGCTGAGCCACCCAGGTGCCCTTATATTACCCCTTTAATCCAGACAGCTACATACCTATGGAATGTTCTCCTCGTACCAGAAGAGTCTCTTAACCTGACCTCTTTAAGCCTTCATTTATTTATCAGGTCTCCCTGAGGAGGGGTTGTGAGCATTAACGAAAATTCATGGAAAGCAGTTAGCATGGTTAATGGTTAGGCCTATCAAATAATAAGCACTCAACCCCATTTTATTCGTTTTATTTTAGTTATTTTATTTTGTGAAAGAGGGTGAAGGAAATAGGAGGTGACACGGCCTCCACTCCGGCCACTGAGGCCAATGCCCAGCTCTTGAAGGGGGCGAGACTTCCTGTCAGCATTTGTATACAGATCATGAGCCATTCACCCCAAAGACAAGAAGGGAAGAAGGAAGGAGCAAAGAAAAATATGGACAAAGAAAACTTCAAAGCCGCTCTAAAAAATAGAAACTGAGCCCCACCCCCAACTCTAAGCAGGCCCCATCCCGCATTGAAGGCCTCCCCGGCATTGAGGTGGACACCATCTGGCTTCAGACACTTTTCCTCAACACCCCAGCGTCAAGTCAAGCAAAGTGGGGTGGGAGGAGAGAAATAAGTTGGGTTGGTTCACACAGAGCCTCCAGATTCTGTGCAACAGTGATAAATAATGTACAAAGCCCAGAAAACGCAGCTCTGTTGAGTCTGGGCCTCTTTCTCCCCGAGGTGTGAGGAAAGGGGAAGCAGGGCGTTCATCCTGTTAAATTCCTGGAGCTCTGCATTCTGGGGGGCCCAGTGGGAGCCCCAGGAGGCTGAGCCAGTCTTTGAGCCAACCAGGTGGCCTGCCAGGTTGCCAAGGGTCTCCCCACTCGGGGCCTCAGGCAGGCCAGCATGTCACAGGCCCACAATCTGAGCATGAGGCCTATCTCTTGCTATCATTAATTCATTTCTCCCCTGCTGGCCATCAAAATCCCATAAAAAAAACCATAACATAATATCAAAATAATAGTAATGTCATTTTAATCTACACACATTTTTATCACTGTTCAAAAGATTTTTTTAAAATTACCCCTGGAAACTCCCGCTATCTAATAATTATCAGAAAAAAAAAAAAAGAGGAAAGAGAGAGAGAAAGAGAGAGAGCGAGCAGGGGGGAAAAAAAGCCCACAAGAGGCAGGGAAGCTCTGCTTTGTCAGGGAGAAGAAAATAAAGAGAAATCAGCCCAGCTTCAAAGGGCGCATTTCCATAATTGCCCTGTAACTTTAGCAAAATAAATCTGAGCGGCTGAGAAAAGCACAATCTCTCAGATGAGTGCACTCCAAAGGTCCCGGAGGGCTACGGGCCCACTTGTTAGCGGCCCAGAGCAGTGGGAGAATGCAGGGCTCCCCACCAGCACAAAAGCCATGAAATCACAGCCTTCCCGTCCTAGACAGGCCGGGCCAGAGTAAGACCTTACCCTGCCTTTGTCTCCCTCCTGCTCCCTGACACGGGACACACACCCACACGCACCCCCCACCCCACATGCACGCACACCCGCACTCCTACATGCACCCACACACACCCGTGCACACACACACACCCATGCACCCACACCCACACGCCCACACCCACTCTGGGGTAAAATAAGCAAGTAAATAAATAGAGACATTTATGCGTAGGAAGGGCTGGCGGCAGTTAAGAGGTGGCAATTATTATGAGCCAAACCACAGGAGTTAGGCTTTCATCTGCGAGAACATTCCCGTAACCTGCTCCTGATATAAATATCCAGTGAGAAAGGCCCCAACTTTCCAGACACACATCCTCTTTGGAGAGGAGTCTGTCTCTCCCTCCTGAGACGGTCCCACCTCCAGCGGCTCAGGGAGCAGAGACCTCCTCTTCTATTTCCCAGGCTGGCAAAGTTGCGTGCTTGTGCTCCCCCATCCCCACGGCCCCCTTCCAGGGCCCAGAGTTTTAAAGAGCAAAAAGTGGCCCCACTTAGCATCCTCCCCTAATGTTTCCCTTCCACACAGCTGAGTTTTCTGGGAGAAAACACACTGCTCTAATGGCCCCAGACGCCTCTCCCCTCCCTCACCCTCTTGGTTTCTTGACCGAGGCATTATGGACATTTCGGACCTCCTAATTCTCTGCTGTCGGGGCTGGCCAGTGTCTGTGGGGCAGCATCCCTGGTGTCAGCGGCATCCCTGGTCTCCACCCATGAGATGCCAGCAGCACCCTTCCACAGTCAAGACAATGGAAAGTGTCTCCAGACATGGTCATATGTCCTGGGAGTGGGGGCATTGCCCAGCGGAGAACCACTGCTCAACCTAGGGACCTCTTGCCATGGCTACCCACCTCTCCCACACTCAGGAAGAGGTGCCCTGTGGGGTTTTCCGTGCAAACAATCTGGATGGTCTTCAGAGGGGCTGGAGCCTCTGTTGAGAGGGAAGCAGGAGCTGCAAGTGAGCCAGGTAGGCCACCAATAGATGGACATTTTCAGTGTGGTCACGTTGGCCGGCTGGATCCGCTGACAGTGGCTAATCAAGATCAGGAAGCAGTCTCCAGAGAGGCTATGGGCTCCCTCTATTTATGCCCAAAATGCGACAACCTTGGATTCATCGACTCCAATCCTCTCTATCTTGCAGATGGTGAGGGTGGAGGCCCAGGTCGGGATGACACTGCCTCCCCTCAAGCTCGAGTTAGCTCTGCCCCATAGACATAATTTGTACATACCCGTGATTGCCCTCTTTCATTTGGCAGAAGTAGAGGGTACATGCAGCTAGGAGTTAGAAGATACAGACAACGTTTCTAGAAGGATACGAATATTAGGCCCACAGCCAGAGTTCCTGATGAAAAGTCCCAACAAATCAGTGAAGATGTCTGACATCCAATTCCCATCCAAGGATTCAATCCCTATGGCTCACCTTCCAAAACCCAGGCCTGAGACAGTGGACTCTCCAGGTGGCCTGGAGACCATCGGCCCAGCTGGGGAGGACTTGCCCTCTCCTCGTGCCTCCCCTGGAGCAGGTGAGTGGCTGGAGCCCTCTTTATTCTCCGGGGAAGCCTCTACCGCAGTAGCTTTTCCAGGTTGCCCTCTGACTGGACCCCGCTTCCTCCTCCCTGTATTCCAGTGAAAATAAATTCAATTGGAAATCATGAATGTGCCAGTCCCAGAGGTGGGCCATCACTTAGGGAGATAATTTTATTCTCCTCTGGCTCTCTGGCTCGGTGATGCACCCCCACCTCCAGCTCCGTGCAGATAATGAGGGAAGCGGTGACATACACTCCTTCCTCTGACCTAATTGATTATCCCCACACACCATGGCGTGCTTTGCATAACCAGCCCCGACAGCAGGAACCCCTTCCAGGAGGAGTGATTGACATATTTTATTTCTAATTGAAGCTTAATCAGGACCCAGGATAAGATTCCCAGACATTCTTTCTCTATTACTCCTTATTCTCTCTGGCTTCCTCCTCACTCTCTCTCTCTCTCTCTGAACTGTACTCCCTCCAGCTTATTTTTTCCTTTTAAAATTTTAGGTCCACACAATAAAGTATGGATGGAGAGAGTTCCTAGGATCCCTGAGAGGAGGGAGAGGAGGGGATGGCTTGGGGAGGAGGATGCAGAAATGGTGAAATGGGCAGGGGAGCTGCTTCTTCTTCCCTCCTTTGGCTAGAAAGCCCATGGGATCTCTTTTGTTTTGATTGAAGTTATCCTATGGGGGTCAATCTGGGGCCATGGGAAGGGCCCATGTGTTCTGTTGGACGGAGAAGATCCAGCTACATGGAGCCACTCCCAGATCTCTCCCAGCTGTCCTTGCCCCCCCCCCCCGCCCCCCACACACTGCCTGCTCCGTAGAGGCAGGACTGTTTCATCAGAGGGCCACCATCCTGACGAAGTGGGCAAGCCTCAGGGTTTACACCAGAGAGACGCCAAGCACAGGGAATCAGATCTCTCCAAGCTTGGCCTCTCCACACCCACCTCCCTGTGAACAGAGGCATTTCCTCCTCCCCTGGTGGGTGCTCAGGGCAGAGAGGCTGCCTGCCTTCTCACCCTCTCCCTGACCACCATGGCCTAGGACGTTCCTTTCTCCCTGGTTTGAACTGGGTCCTGTGGTGCCTGATGGCCGACACCTCACTCTTCTGGCTGAAGGTTGTGTATGGGCAGAAATATTGCCCAGAGTTGAAGAGAGCCGTCTGAGATTCTGGAATAGAGTATTAGTCAGACCAGGGCTATCTACCCCTGTGACCCCGGGCCAGCCCCGGACGAGCTTTCTCTCACCCGCACATCCTGCGAGGTAGGTGGCATTACTCCCATCTTACAGATGAGGAAACAGTGCAGAGAAGTTAATTACCTGCCTAGAGTTTCACAGGACGTACATAGACCTGGGAACTAGATCTGTGCCACAGTGGAGCTCGGGAGGCACTAGTGGACAGGCTATGGCGGGGGGGCTGCCCACCTATAGGCACTCAGGCTAACAGCAGAGGCCTCTGTCTGGCCCGGGGCCCTGGTCTCTGAGGTTCCAGGCCCAGACGATTGGAGCCCGTTCCATGGGGCAGGGGAGCCTTGCCCAGGACCTGAGCTGAACCACAGCCTCCACCTGAGACCTGGGAAGGCGTCTGAATCCCATGAACACCATTAATAAAGAGCTGGGAGGGGACGGAGCCCCGAGAGACATCTCCCACTTCTGGGGAAAGGGCTAGAGGGGGAGCCCCCAGCCTTGCTTGGAAGGTCTGTGCTCAGAAAGCAGCCTCCGCTTCACCAGTCCTCTGGGAAAGGCCATTTACTGACACACGGGATGCCAACAGACCCTCTTTCCCCCTTGCCCCTGGGGGGCCACCACACCCAGACTCCCCAGCCTCAGTGAGGTTCCTTGGGGGCCATGCAGGCAGCTGCCTGGGCATTTAGGATCCAGGTCTGCTCCCCCTCCCCAACCTGGAAGGGGTACTATAAATAGAATGTCTGCCTTGTTCTGTGGCTTCAGGCATGCAAGCGCTTCCCAAACCTCCCAGGAGACCTGCAGGATTGTCACAGGCTCCACACAAGGGGGTGGGAGTGGGTGGCAAACTCCTGGTATCTGGCCACCCTCTAAATTTACTAACTAATCACGAGGAAGGAGATGCAAAAAGAGGTACCCTCCGCTTCATGCCCCGAGGCGGCACTCTTCTGGCGCTCCCTACAACTTGTTCAAGTCAAAGTTGGGCCGCCGCCGGCCACTGAAAGAGAAAACAAGAGGAGGAGGAGGGGGCTGGTGGCCGCCGGCCTGGCTGGAGAGGCCGCCGAGGTAGGCGCTGAGTGGCCCTTTTGTCCTGTAGAGGGAGCTCCAGCCCCAAATTTCTCGGCTCCCTCCCCCAACCCGCCCACCCCTGGACGGCTGGGAGCCTGAGTCCCGGCTGCAGAGGTACAGGGGCCCAACACCCCTGCCCCCCCCAACCGGGACCCCCAGACAGCCGTCCTTCTGGGGCACTTGCGGAAAACCCGCTGGGGTGCCAAGACAAACCGATGTTACCAGGACACGGGTCCCCCAACTAAATTCGCCCTGGGCGCAGTCCCGGAGAGGAAAGGATGTTCATCCCTAGGCTCCCTGCTCCTCCCTACCCACCCTCTGCTACCACCACCCCGCACCCTCTCATCTGTAAGGAGGAGTCTAGGGTGCAAGGAGGTTGGAAGAGGCTTGAACTGAGCCGGCACATGCCCTTACAGAAGACTGAGAACCCCTCAGTTGTGCCTGTCTCTACGAATGGGGCTGGGAGTGATGAGAACCTCCCAGCCTAACCCTTCTGCATCCAGACCCTTCTCTGAGTCTTTCTGCTTTGTCATCGGAACAGGCCCCAAGAACCCTCGGTGGCTCCAGCGGACAGGCAGGTGGGCCCAACTGCCCGGACTCCTCCGAGGGCATCTTGAGGCTTCCCCTGCCCTTTCCCACGGGCGCCCCACGTACTTCTCTCCAACTGCCTCACCTCCAGCGGCAACCCCAGGGCCCGCCACTGCTGTGTCTCCTCGGCCTCCGCGCTCTCCCGATCACACGGTCCTGACTCTCCTCCTTTTCCTCTCATCCCGTCGACTCCTCAAAGGTGGGGGCGTGGGGGGAGTGGATGAAACAAAACACAACAAAAACCAAGCCGATCGGTCGTGGGGGGGGGGGGGGGCAGACAGGCGGGTTATAGTCAAAGTGGCAACAGCTCATTTATTTAGCCAAAAATAGATACTTTCTTGTACAATTTGGTTCACACATATGTACATTTTTCTGTATATACAAAAAAAGTCAGACACGGTTATTCTCACGGAGACTCCACCCCCCAAAATCAACCGAACCAAAACAAAAACAAAAACAAAAACAAACCAAAAACCCTCACAGACTCTGCTAATGTGGGGTACAGAAGCCACTTGGGGAGGACTCAGGGGGACTTGTTTTATTTTTTTTTCTTTTTTGTTTAGTTTTCTTTTTAAGGTATTCATACACGGACATGCTTACAAGTCATAACTATACAGAGCGATTTTTTTTTTTTACAATTATTACAACGATTTAAAATTTTTAAAAATAAGTACTAGGACGAGGAGAGAGCCGATAGGACCAGGGCGGCATCCAGATGGTTCTGGGGCCTGGAAGAGAGAAGCAATGGTAGCAAAGGCAAGTTCGGAGCACCGACGCTGCCCAGGGCCGGGAGACCCAGGCCGGGGCGGAGGCCGGGGGCTGGGAGGCGTCTCCGTGTCAGATGCCGGCCCGCTGTGGATGTCGGCCTTCACCGACACGAGGGCGGGAGGGCGGCAGATCGCGGGGCCGGGCTGGGAGGCCTGCAGGTGGGCTTCCCGGAGCCGCCGCCCGCTCCAGGGGCCCGCCGGGCTCGGGTGCCCAGCGAGCCGCACCCTGGGCCGCGCCCGGGGTCCAGGACCGGGACCTCGGGGCCGGCTGTGCGCCCGCGGGGACTACCCAGGGCCCCGCGCTCCGGCCCCTTTCTAAAGCGCGTCCCGGCTGCGCTCCCCCGGGGGCGAAAGGCGCGCGTGTGCCTCCGCGTTTGTCCCTCCCCCCCTTGCCCATCCCACCATCCCCGCCCCCCCCACCCCCTACCGCGGGGTCTCTTACCGCCTGGGCACCGGCTGGAAAGCTGTCTTGAGTAACTTTTTCTCCACTTCCAAGGCACTACAGCGATCTAAGGGGAGCCGGGAAGAAAAAGGAGGGCCTTTAGAGCGCTCCAGTGCCGCAGTCAGGGCCGCGGAAAGCGCCCTGCGCCCCCGGGGTCCTGCGCGCCCCCGCCCGCGCCCGCGCGACCCGAACCCACCCCTGCCCTCCGCGGCCCGCGCTCCGTAGTCACCTGCTCCGCCCTCGGGCTCCGCAGGCCGAGCGAAGGCAGCAGCGGCCGCGGCCGGGTGGCCCGCGGCTCCGGGAAGTCCCAGCAGGTGTGGAGGGGCCGAGCCGAGCAGGGAGAGCGGGTGCGGGCGTGGGCCCGGCGGCGGGCCTGGGAACGGCCGGTTGGTCCAAGCGGGGAACTTGCTCAGCGGCGCCGAGACGAGTCTGTGAGCCGCGGCGGCCGCGGCGGCGGGCGAGAGCTGCAGGGCTGGGGGCGCGACGGCTGCCCCGGGGGGGGAACCCCCAGCGCCCGGGGGCGAGCGGCGCGGGTTGTCCGGGCTCGTGGCCGTCTCGGCCAGGGACCAGATCTTGGGCTTCTGCAGGGCCGAGGCGGGCGCCGGCGCGGGAGCGCAGGGGTCCAGGCCCGCGGGAGGCGAGGGCGGGGACGGCGGCACCGCGGCCACCGGCGGTGGCGCTGGGGCCAGACTCAACACCGGCGGCGGACGCTCCTCCAGGCCCTCCGAGCTGTCGTCCGAGTCGCTATTCTTGGAGTCTGCGATGGGTCTCAGGCCGAGGTCGCCGTCCCGGTGCGCCGCCCCGGCCAAGGCGAGCTCAGGCCCCACGGCCGCGCCGTCTAAGTTCTCCAGGTCGATCTCCTCGTCCTCGTCGTCGTCCGCCAGGCCCTCGCCCCCCGTGTCCTCCTCCTCCCCCACGAGCTCCTCCTCCTCCAGCTCCAGCTCGCGCTTGCTGTCTTCTTCGTCCTCCTCCTCGTCTTCCTCCTCGCGCTCGCTGCCATAAGCATTGCCCTCCTCGTCGGTGCGGCTGCGGGGCGCCCAAGTCATCTTGTTCTCCTTCTTGAGGCGCCGGCGCGCGTTGGCGAACCAGGTGGACACCTGGGTGAGGGTCATCTTGGTGATGATGGCCAGCATGATCTTCTCGCCCTTGGTGGGGTAGGGGTTCTTGCGGTGCTCGTTCAGCCAGGCCTTGAGCGTGCTGGTGCTCTCCCGGGTGGCGTTCTTGGGACGGGACGGGTCCCCGAACTGGTACTGGCCATACGGGTAGAAGGCGGGGTGCGGGTGCGGAAACGCGGCGGCCGCGGCCGGATGCTGCACCCCCGGGCTGTCTTTCAGCTCGTACTGCGCGCCCTGCACGCACATGGAGAGGGAAGGGACACGCGCGGAGGGCGCGCGGGTGAGCCCCAGCCGTCACCGCCTCCACCCTCCCGGCCTGGGCCCCGCTCGTTACTGCCGCGCGCTCACCCTGTCCCGCGCCCCAACTCTTACCCTCCCCCCGCCACCCCGGCTCCCTGGGCGCTTACCAGCTGCGGGAAGATGGGCAGCTCGGCGGCGTAGGGCAGAAAGGCACCGTAGCCTTGGGCGGCGGCGGCGGCCGCTGCGGCCGCGGCATAGGGCGCCCCGTACACGGAGGAGAGCACGTTGGACAGGGACCCCGAGGCGGCCAGCTCCGAGGCTCCGGCTCCCGGGCCGCCCCGGGCCCCCGCGCTGCCGCCGCCGCCGCCGCCGGCGGCCCCCGGGCGCTCGGGTGGGTAGAGCGGGCGGATATACTGGTATCCGAGCTGGGGGAAGGACATGGTGGCCCGCGGGGCACGGACGGAGAGGGGGCCCGGCCCCCGGGGCCGCCCAGCTCAGCGCCGCCCGCGGGCTCCGGCGCGCATCGGGGGCTGGGCCGGGCTGGGGCCGCGCTGCCTCCCGCGCTGCGCTGCGCTCCGCGTTCGCCTATTGATCTGCTCCGCGGCGGCGGCGGCGGCGGCGGCGGCGGCGGCGGCGGCGGCGAGGAGCCAGGTCAGGTCCGAACAGATTGGCGGAGATTCCCGGGGCTCCGGGCTCTGATTGACATTTCTACGGGCCCGCAAGCCCCTCCTCTCTGCGCCGCGCTCCCTCCTCTCGCAGCCGGAGCTGCCTCTGCCCGCGCCTCGCTCCTCTCTGCCCTCCTCTCCCCGAGCGGTGTCGCGCCTCGCCTCCTTCGCCCTCCTCTAGTTTTCACTCCTCCTCCTCCTCCTCCTCCTCGCCCTTCCTCTCCCCTCCCCGCCCTCCCCGCGCTCCTCTTCCCCCTAGGATCGCTTCCGCTCCTTCGGGCTCTTGCACTCTCCTGGACGCTCGGAAACTCTCTTCCTTCTCCTGCTTTTCCGTCCTCTCTATTCCTTTCCTCTTCTCCCCTTTCGGCCCCCTTCACTCATTCTTCTCCCCTGTTTTTATCTCACTCAGTCAACTCCCACGGCTCCCCCCCCCCCCACCCCCAGCCCTGGCCTCGGCGCCCCGGGCTCAGGCGGCCTAAAGTTGGGGACACTTAAGGTGCCGTGCGGGGGGTGTGAGTCCGTGCATCTGGGTCTGAGGCTGTGTCTGTGTGTCCGTCCCCGCCCTCACCTCCTCCCCTGCCCTTCCCCAAATCTCGGGTCTGACGTCGCGCCCTCTTATTCGACTTTTCCTCGCGTCTCCTTCCCGAGTCGCCAATCGCCGGGGCGCCTTCCAGGCGAGGCCGCCCACCCCGGAGGATACTGCGCGCGGGGCGGGGCGGGGCGGGGCGGGGCCGCGAGCCCGGGCGCTCCGAGTCCCCGCCCGCCCCCTCCGGCCTGCGCGGGGAGGGGCCGCGGGAGGCGCGGGGCCGCGGGTTAGTGCGGGGTCAGCGGGCCCCTCCCGGCTGCCAGCCCCTCGGCACCTCCCCCCCTCCGCCGCCGCGCCAGGCCTGGGTCGGGACCAGAATTCGGCCCGGGGCCGGCGCTGGGGCTCTCCTCGGCTCCGGGCCCCCTTTTCGTCTCGCACCCCGAGACTCCAGGCCACGCTCGGCGGCGTAGAGGAAGGAACTAGAAGAGTGGTGCGAGGGGGGAAGGGGTGCCTTCTAGCCGAGGCTTCAGAGGCCATCTCATTGCCCGGGGGAGCGAAGCAGCCCCCCCCACCCCCCACCCCCCAGGACCAAACCCTGAAATCAGCTCCTTGAACGCGGCCTGTGTCCGGGTGCGAATGTCTGATGGAAATGGCGGGCTCTGCCTTTGGAGGGGCTGGAGTGCGGACCCCTGGGGATCCCGGGGAGCCACGACTGGAGAGCGGAGCCCAGCGGCGCCCTAAGCGGCTGTGCGTGGGGGGAGGAGCAGAAAGCCAGGTGGCGAAGGCTCCGGGAACTTTCCGAGAGCGCCTCGACAAGTTTGTCTTGGGGTTTTCGGTCCGTAGACACCCTTCGCTTCCCTGCCCCTTCCTCTGCTCTCCGGTCACCGTGCCAAACTGTTTTCTCTCTGCAAAGATCCTATCGCCATCTCGGGTGGGGATGGGAGGCAAGGCTTTGAGTTTCACAGTGGGATATTTCCTAAATCAAACCTGAAATCCCAGTACCCGAACGCCCGCCTCCACGGATTAGGGCGTGCAGCCCACCGCGGGATTGAAATTCCCGGAATCGCGGCGACTGCGGGCTGAAAGCTTTAGGCCGCGGCCGCGACCGCCGCCCAGGCCAGGCCTGCAGCGGTGCCGCGCTCCGGGGACAACCCGGAGGCGGTGACTGTTCTGGAGTGGCCAGCCCGGGCTGCGAGGCGGAAACTGGCCGCCGCGCCGATTGATGGAGGAATTGAATCCAAATTCCACCGGAGTGGAGGGATCGGAGAGTCCCGGCCCCAGGCTGTCCCTCTGGTCTGGGCAGCTCTGGGCAGTTCAGGAATGAGCTCCCAGTTCTGACCCCACCCCTCACTCCCGGCTCCTTTCACCGGTCTTCGCACAGGGCGGCGGCTCCGAGAAAAATGCAGGTGGTGGTGGTGGTGGTGGTGGTGGTGGTGGTGGTGGTGAGGAGACGGGAAAGTTTGGGGGAGACCAGTTTGGGGTTCGAGGGCGACCCGTCTGGGGTTCAACTGGGGAAACGGACGTGTGGCCTTCTCAAGTGCGGCTGAGCTCTTTCCCATATCCCCTCCCCACCTGCTTCTCTGTCTGATACCTGGCGCTCGCCTTAGCTGGAGTCTCCCGCAGAGGGGGAGATACCAGGGGAAGCTCTGGCTTTGAAATGTTTCCCCGGCGCCTGATTTCGTTTCCAGTTAAACCTCTCAGCCAAGTGGCTTCGGGAATCCTGGGCTCAGCTTCTCACGGAAGATCTCAGGGGTTACAGAATTGAGGGTAACATCATTTCCCCGAGTGCTTCCTTAGGTGTCAGACCTTGAGCCTCGACGGCCCTGAACCCTTGAGTTTGCACAAAGCGGTGGCATCGGACCCGAGCAAGCCAGGAGCCAGACTCCGAGGCGGGGGCTCTGGGGGGTGCGCTGTAAACGCCCGGATGAAACGCTCGCTATTTAACTCCGCTCTTCCAGAAGGAAAAGAGAAAACTATGAGCCTCGGAGATGCTTCTCCCGCCTAACCAGCTATCGACTGGGCTGCGTCGAGCTGCGGGAGGTGGGAAACAGGCCAGGGACCGGGCGAGGCTGTTCTCTGCGAACCAACCACGCAGGTCCGGGGGCGCCCGTGGCCCCGAAGGCGAACCCTAGACCCATTCGCGTACCCGAGAACCTCCATTCATTAGGTCCCTCCAGGAGCCCCAGGTCCCGAGCAGAAGCGGCCTCTCCACTACCCTAGTGTCCAGCAGAGATCGGCCCTGCCCTGGCCCGGGAGCTCGCACTTCACGTCGGGACTCAGCGTCCCAGGCGGCCGAGCCCCGACGTGGCCCTGGCTCTGCAACTCGACCGGCCAGTGGCGCTCGGCCCCCGGACTGAACTCGCGGGTTCGAGGGCAGCCAAGCCATCTCCAGAGATTTTTAATCCAAGGGATGAGGTTAAAGTGACACTCGCACAGGGAGGAGAAGCAGGTGCACGGGAAGTTGATTTGGGAAGGGCGTGCGCGCACAAACCGCCGCACACAAAAGCTTCTCCGTCTTTTCGCCGCCTTCCAACGTTCCCAGCGCACAAAGCGCTTCGGAGGCTTGCTGTAGACGCTCTCTCTACGCGGCCCCGAGCGCGACAGTGCACGCAGAGGGTGTCCGCAGGACACGTTTGGTGCACACGGCAGCGCTCGCTGGACTCGCACCTGGGGCCGCGCGGCCCGACGTCTGCCCAGGGCCCGCGGCCCTCCAGGCTCAGGGGCAGCGCCACTCACTGCACGCGAGCGGCTCACCACCGGGGCCCCCTTCGGCCCCCCGCCTCGCCCAGCCTCACGGTGCGCGCGCGTCCCCGTCGGGGGGCGCCGCTGCAGCCCTGGGTGTCCCCGCGGAGGCCCATCTTCTGTCCTTCCCTCCCAGACCCGGAGTCCCGGGGCTGCAGTGCGGCCGGCGATCCCTCCGCTGCCTGCAGACGCCGCGGCGCACGCTCCCACCGCTCCCTCCCCCCGCGCTCGGGTTACAGGTTAATGAAATGCTCGTTTTCCTCAGTCATTTGTTTTGTTTTCCTGCAAAGTTCTGATAAGTAGCTAACCAACGAAGCTTGTAATTACAATCTTACAGAAACCGGGCCGATCTGTATATAAATCTCACCATCCAATTACAAGATGTAATAATTTTGCACTCAAGCTGGTAATGAGGTCTAATACTCGTGCATGCGATAATCCCCTCTGGATGCTGGCTTGATCAGATGTTGGCTTTGTAATTAGACGGGCAGAAAATCATTATTTCATGTTCAAATAGAAAATGAGGTTGGTGGGAAGTTAATTTCTCTCCGCTCTGTGAAGCGTAGACAAGAATTTAATGATTTAATTACAGTTGTAAGCCCTTTCCATGAGACTTAAATTGAGCTGAGAATATTTTTTTCTTCTCTCTCCCTCTCTCTCCCTCTTCCGCATTCTCTCTCTCCGCTATTAGCAGCCTCGCGGACGCCCGAGTGCGTGGCCCGGCGTCCGCGCCCGGAGGGATTTGCATCAGGCCGGAATCCGGACCCGGGGATCCCAGGAGGCGCGGGGCCGCGGCCTTGCAGAGCCGCCCCGGAACGGGTTGCCGCTCCCCGCCGGTCGCCGGGGCCTCGAGGCCGGCCCCTGGGCCCCGAGGAGCGTCGGGGAAACTTTGCAAGAAACTTTGCCAACTTTGCTCTCGGCGGGGGAGAGGCCGCCCGGCCCAGGCCGCCGAAGCTGCGGGCCGCGACGCGCGCGGTGGGCCCCGAGCGGGGCTCGTGCACCCGGGAGCCGGCCGGGCCGCCGCAGGAGGAGCGCGAGGCCGGCCGGCGGCCCCCGGCTCCGCGCTGCGCCCCCCGCGCTAACCCCGCCCGGCCGGCGCCCCCGGGCCCCGCCGCGGCCCGCCACTCGCCGCGCCCAGGATGGCGGGGATGGAAAACCTGGCCCGCAGCGCAAGTGATCTGATTTTCCTTTACCTCTCCACGACCAACCTCGTCTCCACCTGACTGCAGCAGTTTCACTGCCGCCCTCTCCTTTGTTTTTCGCTCCCCGGCTGTCTGTCTCCCCCACTTTCTAGGCATTCGATTCCCCAATCATCCCTTTCCCTTCCCTTTCCCCCGCTCCCTCCTCCACCCCCACCTCCGGTGTTTTATTTGCTCCTCTGGACCACTTTGCGCTTCACTTTTCTCAGTCGGGCTCCTCCCCCCTGCCCTGACTTTGTCTCTGTTCATCTCTGCCTGCCCGTGTGCGTGTGACGGTCCCCCTTCTCGCCCCCAGCGCTCCCTCTCTCTCCCCTTCTCCCCTTCCTCCCGGTCTGCGTGCTTCTCCGCTCCTCGGTCTGGCTCTCGGGTTCTCCTCTGCGTGTGTTTTTCTCTCTTCTCTCCTCTCTCCCTCTCCAGGACCTGTCTCCCCCCCTCCCCTCCGTGGATCTTCCTTCCCCGCGGCGCCCCCTTCTCATCCGTCTTGGGAGATGAATTTGTCGCCTTATTGGATGCCGAGGCCAGCGCCGGGTGATGGGGCTCGGCCAGCCTCGCGCATTTTCTTCATGCATATTGAGGAGATGGTAATGAGCGCGTTTGCATTGTTGCATGGAGAGACTGCGTTTCCGGCCGCAGTTCGCGGCGGGCGAGGGTGGCGCGGCCCCCGGGGGGCCCCGCAGTGGGCACCCAGCCTGGTGGCCGCAGCCGGCCCTCAGCGGGATCGCGGGGTGCTCGGGCCCCGGGGAGGAAGTGACCTCCGGGGGCGCGCGGCCTCCTCGGGCTCCTCCACAAAGGCCGGCCGCGCGCCCCTCATTAAAGCCTCGTTACGGGAACCCCCGCCTGGCTCGCGCCGCATCCCTCGCGCCCCCGGGCCCGTGGGCCTCTGAGCCCCCTCCCCTGGTGCTTCGAGTCCTGTGATGGAGCGCCACCAGGAAATTAGCGCCTGACAACGTCGTCTAATGGCAATAAATTGTTGGCGATTGTGAGTGACACGTCGCGGGATCGAACACAGCCGCATTGTGTACCCTGCTCCGCTCCCTCCGTGGTCGGGGAGCGCGCGGGGCCGTCGCCGGGCCAGGGCAGTCCCGAGCCCACCCCGAGGGCGCATTCATTCTCGAGGGGCACGTCCCTCTTGAGGAGGTCCCCAGAGCTCAAGAGACAGGACCTCTCGGAGGAAGACATGCCTCTCGGAGAGGTGGAGGTTTATGAGAGTCAGGAGCTTCCAGGGAGCAAGTGCTTGAAGAATTGAGCTCCGAGGGAACCCAGTCCTGGAAAGTCAGGAGGGCGCGGAGGCCCAGCTCCAGACACAGTGGAGCAGGGGACCTCTGGGTGTCAGACGTTTACACTGATCCCTCATTCTCCTCCCAACTTCAAGCCGGGAAAGCTGAGAAAACATCCAGATCTGGCCTGGTCTGGAATAGGGTGGTGTCGGGTTTCCCAAACTTCAAACCCTCCACTACCACCTCTACTGTTATTTGTTTAACATTTTTTTTCCCTACAGTTGACTCGTTTTCAATACTTACATACATGTTTTTGGAAAGAAAACTTGATACTGCTACTGTAAATTGAAAAGTAGCTCTTACCATAAGGGAAATGGGGAAAGATAAAAAAACAACTAAAACCAGGCAATCTAAAACATGCGAGCCATGTTGCTTGCTTGGGAAGGACTTCTAGAGGACCTGTGTGTGTGTGTGTGTGTGTGTGTAATCATTAGCAAGTGTTGGAAATATTAAGTACCGAATCTCTTTTGGAAGAAAATGAGAGAATTGAAAAGGGAATGCTTCTTATTATTCAACAATGTTAATTCTCTGTCTCCAAGATACCTGAAATCATATTGAGGACCCTAAAAGCTGCACTGGTTTAAAATTTACCACTGCAAACCCATACTCTGTTGAAGAGCATGTAAAAAAAAAAAAATTAGGATTAAAAAAATGTTGAGTTATAATTAATTAGCAAATAATTGTATCAAGCATTAATTATCAAGCAATATAATTATTAATTATTAATTATCACAAATAATGTGTGTTCAACAGTATCACATAGAAGGTCTACAAAGGAAAAACTATCCAGGGTGGCCATGTATGGTTGTGCAGGCTGCTCACTGAACAAAGGCATCCAGCTGAGGGGCCTTTAAGAGGGTCCTGAAGTCCAGTCCTTCTGCACTCATCAAGCTGGTGCCCTGGCTTAGGGCTGCCCTGGGAGAAAAGTGCTTGTCTCTAATTTGCACAAAGCTGGGTAAGACCTAGCCCTAATCTTAGTGATGGGGAAACTGAAGCATAGAGAGTCCAGACCAGACTGGATATTCTTAACTATGATCCCTCTGGGAGGAAGGTTTTCTGCGGACTTGGGGAGGTGGTGCTGGGAGTTTGGAAGGGAGATAAGCAAAGAGTAGTCCCTGGATTGAGGGAAAGAAAAGGACAGCCAGGCTGCTGAGCTTTCCCTTCACCTTAATCCTCATACTTCATGCAAATATTTGGAGGGGACCTGGGTCAAGGCTGCATTATCTCTGCTTAGGAAAGGGGTGAAAGTGTTCTGGCTGGCCTAGGCCTAACTGTAGGTATTGGAACCTGTTCCTTGCTTTTTTTGATTGAGCCTTACCTGTATGAGTCTATAGACCAGAGTACCATTTTGCTCCTGTCCACACTGATTGGCAATTTTGGACTGTTAGAGACACACTGAGGACCCATTCCCTAGAAGTGGGCCATAGGCATACTTTTAGGGGGGAGGGAATGGTGAGGTTGGCTTCCATTGAGTTCTTCAAAAATTGAATTGCTTGCCAACACTTGCTAATTAGGTAATTTTATTTAAAAAATCTAGATCCCAGTTTGTTTGAAACACTGGAGGGCTAAGAAACACAAGCCTCTCCCTTGTGAACACATAACCTAGAGTTCATGGCCGCTGCCCATTTACCTGGGTACGCTCCAGGGTACTCCAGTCCCTACCCAGCCCCTTCTGTCAATGACCTGTAGGCAGCGGAGTGTTGGTACTGCTTGCATTCTCAGTTGTACGAACCAGCCACCCTTACAGGTAGACACTGCTCCTCCGAAGAGAAGAAAGTGGCACAAGGTGTCACCTGGGCAGGAGTTGCAAGTGTCCCTTTTTTTCCTTTTGTCTCTGCCATTCTTCTGGTCAGCTGGCAGTTACTTTTCCACGGGGGTGGGGGGGGCAAGGAGGGACGGGGGGGGGCAAGGAGGGGCTGGTGAACAGCTGGGAGGTTGAGGGCAAGTTCCTAGGAGACACGGGAATGAATAGCACTAAGAGGTTGTCCAAAAGCCCTAGTTGGGCCTGTTCTAAATCTTCTGGGAAGAGAATAGAAGGCTCGTCCCCAAACCACCATTTGTAGGAAGCCCCCATAGCATCAGCCCTTTCTTGATTCCCATGGACCATCTTAAAAATATCAAACCAGGGGCCCCTGGGTGGCTCAATCGGTTAAGCGACCAATTCTTGATTTCAGCTCAGGTCATGATCTCAGGGTCGTGAGATCGAGCCCCATGTTGGGCTCTGCTTTGGGTATAGAGTCTTCTTGAGATTCTTTCTCTCTCTCTCTCTCTCCCTCTCCCCCTCCTCCTTAAAAAAAATCAAACCAGAAGGTCTGCTTCTTCTCTCCTTGTCTCCTTTTCTCCATTTCTCTTGGCAGCAAATGTTTATTGAGTGTCTTCTGTGGGCTAGAAACAGTGCTAAGAGCAGCAGATAGTGAGGAGCTAGCTTTTCTCCTGGAGCTTGCATTTTAGTGGGGCATTGAAATACTAACCAGGAAAACAAGCAGGACAAATTAAGATAGCATCAAGTACTATAAAGCAACACAGTAATACCGGGTGTACCCGGTTGGATAGTGTCTTCCTCTAATTCATCTCTTTCCCACAACCTCAGAATGTGACCTCGTTTGGAAGTCAGACCATAGTAAATATAATTAGCTAAAATGAAATGTATGCTGGATGGACGCCTGGGTGGCTCAGTGGTTGAGCATTTGCCTTCGGCCCAGGGCATGATCCTGGAGTCCTGGGATCGAGTCTCACATCAGGCTCCCTGAGGGAGCCTGCTTCTCCCTCTGCCTATGTCTCTGTTTCTCTCTCTGGGTTTCTCATGAATAAGAGAAAATCTTAAAATCTTAAAATCTTTAAAAAAAAAAAAGAAATGTATGCTGGAGTTTTATGTCCTACGGGAGTGGAATGGGTTCTCAGTCCAGTAAAACTAGTGTCCTTGTAAGAAGAGGAGAAAAGACATAGAAATAGACACAGAGAGAGAAACCAGGAGGATATTTTTGATATATTGTTAAGTAAAGATGACTCTTAGAATTAATTTCACTGTTTCTTTTTACCTTTCTAAATGTGGGTATCAGAAAATTTAAGGTTGCATATGTGGTTCACATTGTATTTCCATTGCATGGTGTTCTGAACAGTAGGAACAGCATGTGCAAAGGCCCTGTGGTGAGGGAAGAAGTCCTTGTGTTCAAGTGTTTTGTAGTCAGCCTGCATGCTGATATTTATTTGATGATATTGCTGAATCTAAGATGCTGATCTGGGAAGCCCTGCAGAACTTACAGGAAGTGAATACGTGAGTCTCTGTCCCTTTCCTCAGTGGAGAGGGAGGTCATGAAATTCAGCCCTTCGACTTGATGCCTCCTTTCTACTTTCCAACCCCATGTACTCTCATAGGCCTAAACTCTGCCCATCATTTCTGCTTGGTATGTCCATCTCATCCTCTCTGTGTGCTTGTTAGCATGAACAACTTGGAGCAAAGCCAGCTCCAGAAGCCTTCTTGTCTGTTGATGGTATTATGGTATTAAGAACACGGTATCAGAGTCCACAGCAGAGCCCTCCATTCCCCACACCCACAGCTTGCAAAGTGAGCTTCAAGGACCACAGTAGTTCACTTGTGAAGCTAGACCTTTGTTCTTCTTCTTTTTTTTTTTTTTAAATATATCTTTTTTTTTTTTAAAGATTTTTTTTTAAATTTTTTATTTATTTATGATAGTCACAGAGAGAGAGAGAGAGAGAGGCAGAGACATAGGCAGAGGGAGAAGCAGGCTCCATGCACCGGGAGCCCGATGTGGGATTCGGTCCCGGGTCTGCAGGATCGCGCCCTGGGCCAAAGGCAGGCGCCAAACCGCTGCGCCACCCAGGGATCCCTAGACCTTTGTTCTTCTAAGACAGAGGTCACAATTGTGGTGTCCTGGGCTTTAAAGCCTGCACTCTTCGATCACCTTGCACACTTTTAACATTCTTTTTTGGTTTGGTTGCTGCATCAGTCAGGTTAGGCTGGGCTCTGCTTCGGTCGCAAACTATCCTTCAACCTGAATGGCTGATAATCACCCAGGCCACCTGTCATTAGCGATGGTTCCGATCGTGACATTTTTACTCCTGAACCTAGGGTGACAGAGCAGCTCCCATCTGGAGTGTTGCTGCCTGCCGGTGACAGAGATCAAGAGAGTACGATGAGTCACATAGTGGCTCTTGAACCGAATGCTTGGAAGTGACACCTGTTGCTCCTGCTCACCTTTCATTGGCCAGGACAATCACGTGGCCAAGCTTGACTTCAACAGCAAGAGGCTATATGTGCCTCCTGCAGGGGGACCGCTGGACGGGACCAGTCTTGTACCCACTTCAAATACTTTCAGCCTCACCCTATTGCAGCTGCTGCTTCCACAGGCACGAGCAGGTTCACCTGACAGCCCTACAGTGCACCTCTGGCTCCTCTGATGCATTGGCTTGGGGTGCCAGCGGCAAGCTGTGGGTCCCCAGGGGCATGCCAGCTGGAAGTGCAGGGGAATGAACACCTGTGGGGCTCCCTTGACCAAAGGGGAGGCAGCGGACGGATGCCTGCCACCTTCCATCCTGGAGTAGGCGATGTCCCGTGGCCCTAAGTGCCTCAGAAGGGTTAGCAGCATCTGGCTCCCACAGCAATGGTCAGCCTAAGAGCAAGACTTTGTGTGGCTCTCCCCCGTCCCCCCTCACTCCCTGTCCTTGCTCTCTGGAATCCTTTTCCATGTAAACCACCTGCATGTAAGCTTTTGCCTTAGGACCTGAGACCGGGGGAAGCTTAGCCGAGACAGAGAATAGAAGAAGCCATACACAGTCTCTCACCATCGCCCATATTTAAAAAGTTAAGAGATCTAACATAAAATCCCAATTCTAAGACTTTTCTTGAAAAATAACTTCCAACAACACTGGATCCACATTTTGACAGAGCCCAACAGGCTGGATTTGAATGGGGGTCATAGCTCTCTTGAGATGGGACCCAAGGTTCTCTGTTGAACACATTTGTGCTCTAAGGTGGGAAGGGGGGGGGTCTTTACTTTTTCATGCTGTCTCTCTGGCTCCAGAAGGCATTTGGGGTTTTGCTCTCTATTATCGGGACTGTTGGTTGAGCTAGATAGACATCTATGAGTTCTGGAAAATCATTTTTATTATGCAGGAATATCTTTCTCAGGTTGTTTTTTTTTTTCTTTTTCTTTTCTAATTTTGTGTCTCTTTCTATCTTTTTTTAAAAGATTTTACTTATTTATTTATTTGAGAGAGAGAGATGGAGACAGAGCACAAGCAGAAGGGAGGAGGCAGAGGGAGAGGGAGAAGCAGACTCCTTGCTGAGCAGGGATCCCAACCACGTGGGGCTCGATCCCAGGACCCTGGGACCATGACCTGAGCAGAAGGTAGAAGCTTAACCAGCTGAGCCACCAAAGCGCCCCTCACTTTCTCATTTATTATAACAGGATCAGTTCTAAGAAAAATATAAGCTGGCAGTGCCAGGAGGACAGGGGCGTGTGTGTCTTGTCTCCAGGATATTTCTTCCCAGTGCTTACCCTGAGCGGGTGTAGGTGCAAAACCATGTTTACTATATGAATGACAAGATGAGTGACTGCAGCATCTAGCCTCCAGTGACCCCCACTAATCCCCAGCTCCTGTCCTCCTGGAGAGCCCTCCCTTTGTGTGTGGGCTGGACTTACTGATTTACTTTGACTTTTACTGACTGAAATATGGCCCGAGTGATGAGATGCCACTTCTGAGATTAGGTTAGGTTATAAAATGACTGTGGCTTCAGTCTTGGGCACTTTCTGAATCTCTCTCTCTCCCAATCTCTCACACACAAGTAGCTTCCTGCGTTGTGCGAGGCCTGCAGGACAAGGCACTGAGGCCTGCCAGCAGCCGTGTGGGTGAGCGTGGCAGCAGATTAGTCGGTCCCAGCAGAGTCTTCGGGTGACTGCAGGCCTGGCTAACCACTTGATTGCAAGCTCGTGAGGAATGTCAGGCCACCAGCACGTAGCTAAGCTGCACCTGGATTCCTGACTCACAAAAACTGTGAAATAATACACGTTTGTTGTTGGATGCTGGGAGTCGGGAGCCTGTTGCCTGTGGACTGGCCACTTGTCTTTGTAAATAAAGTTTTACTGGGACAGAGAAACAGACCATTGGTGTACACATTGTCTACGGCTGCTTCCCCGCTCCATCAGCAGGAGTTGTTGAGTAGTTGCAATGGAGACCATATGAACCACAAGTCTACGATATTTACTATCTGGCCCTTTAAGGCAAAGTTTGCCGATCCCTGTTTTAAGCTGATGTATTTTAGAATAATTGTGCCGTAATGATAGGTAACTACTACAAAGCCTTGTGGATCTAGAACAGTGGGTCTAACAGGGCTTGTATGTCTTGGGTGGGGCTTCTGATTTCAGTTAGCTTAATTTCATAGGTATTAACTGAGCATCTACTGTGTGCCAGGCCCAGTCTCAATCATATTCCAGAATGCCCCATTCTGTTCTTTGTCTACTGTCTCCTCAGGTACTTCCTCAGTCTATGGTACACTGTAGGTATGCCAAATGTTTGTGGATTTAGATTGGCTTTTAGGGATTGGAATTAGCAGTGCGCTGTCTGGACCACCATGGAGGACTCTGTAATTATGAGGAGGCAGGTATCCAGCGGGTCTGGACATGCACAGTTTGTTGGTTGTTAAAATATGGCAACATTCCTATTGCTTTACCCTCAGCCTCCTAGAGCTCTCCTGTTGCCCCAGCTGTTCCGTCTTTTCCCTGGTCCAGTGTCCCAGTGACCAAAGGGCTCAAGGCATAGCATAGCAAGGCCTTCCCCAAGCTGGGTCCACTCTGATTGGTCAGCCCGACTTGGGGCCCAGATCTCACAACCCTGAGATCACGACCTGAGCCGAAACCAAGTCAGAGGCCTAACCACCTGAGCCACCTAGGGACCCCGGCAATCTTGAAATTCTTAATGTTCGAACCAGGAGCCCATCTTCTTATTTGGCACTGAGCCCTGAAGGTGGTGTAATTGACCTTGCACACAGAAGTGGACAAGGCACAGGTCCATTCTTCAGGAGCCTTGTAGGCTTTTGAAGTGGGCAAATGGGCCCACCATAAACACATTTCAGAGTTACATGCATTCTGGGGCAGCTTGGGGCCTGTTGCATGTGTTCCCATGCATCGTGGTTGGTTGGAAGCAGCCAAGAAGACCTATTTGAATCTTTAAAAGAACTACAGCAAAGGCCAAGCCTGCCCTCTACTACCCCGGGAACCCAGAGAAGACCTCCAGCTGGGAAAACGGGTCCCATGATGCATCTGCTAAAGGAATGCTGCTTGGATTTATCTTCTGCAAGAGGAATAAGGTCTTGAATTCTGAAATATTTTTGAAACCTTTGGAAAATCCCACTTTAATCACTGATGACAGTTTGACATTTTTCCAGCTGTTTAGAAGCAGTAGACAAGTCAGGTTGCTCGGCAGGGCACAGGCTGGCATGCTGGGATATGTGTGGGCTCTCACCTCCCTCCCCCTCTGGCGCCTCGCGGCTTTGAGGAAAAAGGAAAGGGGGAAAAAAATCAACCCAGGCTCTTGCAGTGTTCATGCCATCGTGTGCCACCTGCATTTGGGGTTTCACTCCTGAAAGTGAAATCTTAATTGGATAACTCATTCCTTTCCTCTTCCCAGATCCATGCACTCCCCTCCTTCTCACCCATACACAATTCAAGGAGCTTTTGTGTCATTTCCTCATTAAATTGGTTGGGGGGATTGTCTTATTGGCTCTTTGGGCACTGGAGTCAACCCGTTGTTTCCTCCTTACGTGTGTGTCTTCCACATACCATCGAGTCATGGGTATGGATCATGATCCGGGTTCCAGGGTCGCCTGGCTTGTTGGGAAAAAGTCTTGTGCTCACATCCAAGCGCTGTCTCTTACTCCCCGGGGAATCTTGGGAAAGTTACTTGGCCTCTCTGTGCCTTGGTTTCCCCATCTGTAAAATGCCTTGAGGAAAAATGACTTAATCCATGTCAAGTGCTCAGAACACATAAGGAAGCACTTTGGCATATGATTATGTACCTAACATACATTTTTTTATTTTTTAAAGATTTCATTTTTTTATTCATGAGAGACACACAGATAGAAAGGCAGAGACATAGGCAGAGGGAGAAGCAGGGAGCTCGATGCAGGACTTGATCCCAGGATCCCAGGATCATGACCTGAGCCAAAGGCAGATGCTCAACCACTGAGCCACCAGGTGCCTCTCTCTCTCTCTCTCTCTCTCTTTTAAGATTTATTTATCAGAGAGAGAGAGTGCACATGCGAGTGGGGGGAGGAGCAGAGGGAGAGCATTTCAAGCAGACACTCCGCTGATTGTAGAGCCTGACTCTGGACTTGATCTCATGATCCTCAGCAGAAACTGCATAGTCTGACCCTGACTGACTGAGCTACCTGGGAGCCCCAGGATTTCCCTTTTTCAATAAAAATTTTAACTTCTTATCAAAGAATGATATACATCCATGAAATGCAAGTATCCTATGTATAGAATACATTTTTACATAGTGAAAAACACCCATGTAAGCAGCATCCACATCCAGAAACAGAAGGTGACAGCCCCTCAGGAGAACCTGGGTCTCCTAGTCACCCCAACACCTCCGACGGTGCCCTCTAGCCAGACTCCCAATAGCAAAGGTTAGTTTTGCCTGGTTTTATACTTGGTGAGAACAGAATCATACAGAGTGTATTCTCTTGTTTCTGGTATCTTCCACTCAATGTTATATTGTTGCTTGAAGATTGTTTATTCCTGTTACTGGCAAGGTGCTTCATGCACAATTTCTCTAATCAACTTTGCTGTTGATGGGAATTGAGGTAGTTTGCATGAATAAGGCTGCTGGGGATATCCTGGTTCATGCATTTTGCTGGGCATGCAGCTGCATTTTTGCTGGGTGTGTCCCTACGGATGGGACATAGGATGTGGACATGTTCGGCTTCAGTAGACATTGCTAGTTTGCCAAATTATTTTCAGGACAGTGCCATGGTGTTGGGGACTTACTTTGGGGGTTGGGCATTTCGTAAGTGATTTCCCTTTCTGACCATTGACTGGAAATAAAACATGACATTTGGACCTAGTGGCAGGAGGAGTCACCAAGGCATGCCAGGGGCTTATTTATGGGGTTTTGTTAAACATCCCACCTTTCTTTAATTTCTGCAGGATATCCTCTTCCTGTAAAGTGGGCCGAAAGGGCAAACCGTGCAAGTTTCACGATGTCACTGTTGAGCTGAAAAGCAAAGAAGTCAGCTAACAGCCCTGGGGCGGACGCTGGGGCTGTTCCCAGGGAGGGCATGAGCCTGGCACGGAGCCCCTGTCGCCTTTTGAACCCACTGTGCGTGATCTGGTTGGCTCATCCGCCTCTCGCCACGCACTGACTGTGGGCTCCCTCTGTGGCCCGCCATGTGATAGCCACCAGGGACACGGTGGCATGCAAAGCTGGCCGGACCCTTGCCTTCTCAAGCTTACGTTCTCCTGGGGGACTCAGATATAAACACGGACACTCATGAACAACTTTAAACAAGTAATTTCAGAGCCTGATAAAACAATGAAAGAATAAAACCGGAGGATGGAAAACAAAAACAAAAAAAAAAAAAACAACAACAAAAAAAAAACGGAGGATGGGAAAGTAACTGGGGAGGGAGGTGGCCTTGGAGACAGCTCAGGAAAGCCGGTCGGAGGATATCATTCAGTGGCTTAGAAAGATGTGTTGGGGAGGCCTGGGTGGCTCAGCAGTTGAGCATCTGCCTTTGGTTCAGGTTGTGATCCCAGAGTCCTGGGATCAAGTCCTGTATCCGTCCTGTCTCCCTACAGGGAGCCTGCTTCCCCCTCTGCCCGTGTCTCTGTCTCTCTCTGTGTGTCTCTCAGGAATAAATAAATAAAATCTTAAAAAAAAAAAAAAAGACCTGTCTGGGGGAGAGAGGTGGAGGGGAGCAATGTCTGTGAAGCGGAGCAGGACCAGCCTTGTGGTTGTACAGTCCTGTGCACTCATTCTGATGCTCTGCTCTTGGTGTCCTACTAAAGTCTTAATAATTTTCAATCAAGAGGCCCACTTTTTCAGTTTGCTCTGGGCCCTGTGAATGATGTGGTTGGTGCTGTGGGGTTGGTGGGGTCACTGTTTTGTCATATACCCCCACCGGCCAAACCTTGGGGACGTCCTCCCTTTCTGCTTACTCCTTCCCCTTCCTCCTTCCGCATCTGACAAGTACAGAACCAGTTTGGAAGCTTCGGTGAAAGCAGTCAGGATCCAAATGGAGTGGTTGCTTTTGATTTGGGCTTTGAAGGACTTAGAGATCCTGTAGTTCCCTGGAGGCCCCTGGGTGATTGATGATAACGGGGCTTTCTCCATTGTGCAAGGTCAGAGGAAGGAAGGAAGACCACTGCAGAAGGAGAGGGATCCAAAGTGCTGGGGTCTTAGACTTCAAGGTCCCCAGGAGGGAAGTTTCACCCTTGGGCAGAGGGCCTGCCGGGATAGCTTTGGGGAGCTGGAAGGGCTGGCGACTTGGGCCAGGTGGCCGGGCTACAACCCCGGGTCATCTGCATTGTGCTCTGATGATCCAGCCACTGCATGGAGTCCAGCTGAGGTCCAGAGAGCCACTGCTGAAGGCTTTGGGACTCGACAAATTCCAAATCTTAGGCTAGTTCACCAGAATGTGCCCAGCATCCCAGAAAATCCACTGTCCCAGTCACAGGAGTGGAGCCCAGGGCAATGGCACACAGGGCCCCCCAGCGTCTGACAGCACCCCCACTTCTTTTATCATGAGCTCCCCAGTCACCCCAAAGAGTAAAGAAACATCGACATAAAGTTCCAGAAGATTTTGGTTTGTCCCAATATTTGCCACCAGCACATGAATGCTTTTAACAAACATGCACAGAGTATCATGAATTGTACTTCTGCGACACAGGATTTTTATGTTCCCATTCATATTTGTATTTATTTTATTTTTTTAAGATTTTATTTATTTACTCATGAGACACAGAGAGAGGCAGAGACACAGGCAGAGGGAGAAGCAGGCTCCCTGCAGGGGGGCCGATGCGGGACTTAATCCCAGGACCCCAGGATCACGCACGACCTGAGCCAAAGGCAGATGCCCAACCACTGAGCCACCCAGATGTCCCCATATTCATATTTAGAATTATAATTAGCTAATTAATGAGTGACAAGATTGCGTGAACAAACACTCCAGCTTTCTTCTCTCTTTGTGGGCTCATTCTAAGGCAGGTTCTACTTGGTTCATCTGAGGGGGTCCCATGGGCTTAACCCCCAGTGGGAACCTGTCCATTGACTCACTCCTGAATGGCTTTCGTCCCTTCCCTGCCTCAGTGAGCTTCCTGGGATCACCCCCCTAACGACTACCTGTACCCAAATCCTTTGCTCAGCACCTGCTTTTAGGAACTCAAATTAAGACACTGCCTTCAGGGGCAGCTCGGGTGGCTCAGCAGTTTAGCGCCGCCTTCAGCCCAGGGCCTGATTCTGGAGACCCGGGATCGAGTCCCACGTCGGGCTCCCTGCATGGAGCCTGCTTCTCCCTCTGCCTGTGTCTCTGCCTCTCTCTCTCTCTCTGTGTCTCTCATGAATAAATAAATAAAATCTTTTAAAAAAAAAAAAGACACTGCCATCAGCAGGTTGGGTCTATGGTACCAGTCCCAGGCCCACCCCAATCATACCCCAGATTCTCAATTCTAAATAAAGATTTTTGCAATTCTAAATAAAGATTTAAAGGACTGACAACAACCAGCCCTGCGATCTTGTCCAGTTACTACCTGTCAGGGGTTTAGATTTTCACCCATTAAGTGAAATAACATTAAGATAATAATACCCATATCTCCACCACCACCACCCCCAGCCCACTTTCTCACTGTGGTGTAAATGCCAAAGGAGTTTACCTAGGAGAAGAATAGAGATGAAGGATGTGTCTAAAGGAGGAGTGGCTGATCCCTGTTCTGGTGGGTATGTAGTCAGCGCTGCCCAAGATCCCTTCCCCCTTCTGATAGCAGCATCCCCACTTTCTTGAGAAATAACATCTCTCTCAACCTCAGAATGATTTTTAGGATGGCTCAGATCCTGCCCTGGCTTCAGGGGTGAGCATGTGACCCTGGCCTTGCTACTAAGTGTATTTATTGTGATGGGTTCAAGATGGAGCACAAGACTCAGGTTAGGCCTGCGATGCTAATTCTGTTACCATTGTTTTTTTACTCTGCAGCTGTTGAGAAAAAGAGACTGTTTCTTTTAGGGAAAGCTGAACTTATAGGATATAGGCATAGGGATGAGGATGGTCATCTTGCCACTACAAAGGGAGGGTTCCATTAGATAATGAAAGGAACACAGAGAAAGACAGAACTGAGACATGCAGTCCTTACTGGGGAAGGAGAGGGACAGAATGAGCCTGATGAGACTTATTATACACAGCAGAAGTCCTGGACCCAGCCATGCCTGAAATCCATACCATTGCCCTATTTGCATAAGTCAGTTTGAGTTGGGTTTTTGTTTCTTGTAACCAAAAGGCCCCCAAAATATATCTACTAAGTGTTAGGTGGCCAATAATATTTGATGTTTTTTTTCGGTCCTACCTTTCCAACCAGATTGTAAGTTTTTCCCAAGGGCAGAAATCAGGCTAGATATTCTCAGGAGGTTTTGAGATCTGTGTTGACCAGTGGCTGAGTGAAATGTTGAATGTAGTGAGCCAGGGATCAAGGAACGGGAGAGTTGGAGGAAGGGAAGAAAACACATGGAGACAAGCCAGGTTGATTGCTGTTCGCTCCCACATCACTGCGCAATTTGTGCTAGAAGCTGAGGAATGCAGTGGGTAGTTCAGACACCATTTTTACCCTCATGGAGCTCACAGTTGAGCAGAGAAAACAGGTGTTAAGCAAGTCATCACAGTAATAACATTAGAGGTGTAGACGTGGGTTGTGTGTGTGTATACACATAGCTCCTATGCCCTCAAGGTTCTTGTGAATGAGTTGCTGATGTAAATTGCTGGGGGAAGGTTAGGATGACCCCCTGGGGTGGGGGTTTGTTCCTAGGAGAAGAATGAGACACATGTTGAGGGGTATCTGGGAGGATTCAGAGCAGCAAGGACATGGCACTCCAGCCAATATGTGTTCCAGGCACCTTCAAAGTCATTTGCTTATGATGTGAATTGGTAAGAACACCACCACAGTGGGTTCCTCAGGCGGTAACCTGTCCCCATGTTTCCATGTCTTCTCCCTATAGCTGCTTTCTGCCTCTCAAGGGGGGCTTAGGCGGGTACAAGGTAAATGTGCCGGACTATTAGGTGTGGATTTTCTTTCATGCTGGCACAAACCCCGGGAGAGGAGGTGCTCTGTGGTGTAAGGATGAGGGAGGGCATCTCATACCTCTCTGATGACTGGCCACCCCGAGTGGGTGTTTGTTCCCATGGGCAGAGGGCACATGCTGTCTTGATAAATAGCCCGCCCAGACTAGCTGCACCTGCTCCATCTGTGCCAGAGAAGGAACATGGCCCCCAGTGGCCAGAGCCCTGGAGGGACAGCAAGAGGATGGGGGAGTGGACAGATTAAGAACAAGAGTTTTGGGGTCAAAAAATAAAATAAAAAATAAAAAAATAAAAAAAAGAGTTTTGGGGTCAGACAGACCTGGATCCTTGCTCTGGCCCTTACCACCTGGGCAAGATGTGAGAAGCCAATTAGCCTCTTTGTGCCTCAGTTTCCTCATCTTGGGGAGGAATGGGGGCCTCTTACAGGGTTTTCACATCAACATGGCAGCTAATGATGGGATTAATCCCTGGGCAGAGGGATTGGGTGATGTTCATTTTCTTTTACCTTTTCTCATTTTTTCAAAAAAATTTTTGGTACAGTTAATATGTAAATCTTTTAAATGAAGAGAGAGTCAGTAAGTGCTTAGAAAAGGAAAAGGTTGTTTCTCAAGACTGGAGCACACCGGGCAGAGGAAAGAGGGGAACAGGAGAGAGTGGAATTTAGAAGCAATCAACAGTCACTTTGGGGGGAACTGGGTCCAAGGATTGGTGAGAAATGCCAGTCTTCTTTGGGAGTGAGTTGGAAACCCAAAGGTTTTGAGTGGGCCATGGAAGCCAGGGCTGGGGTGGGAAACGCCATTGGGGAGCACCCTGAATGAGGGAGGAAGGACTGATGTTACATTTGCCATTAGAATTGGAGTCGGAAAGCAGGAGAGTGGGAATATGGGGAGCCGGATAGTAGGGAGTGGGAGAAAGCCCAGCCACAAGGAATGGAGGAAGGCGGAGGAGGCCAGGACAGACACCCACACCAAAGGAGGGCTTGGACTTACCTGGATATTCCCTTCTTCGTTAAAGGAGAAAACTGTATTAATCTCAGGCCCCCAAGTATCTCTAAACAGTGCCATTTCCTGATTTGAGCCATCCCCTCCGCTGGGTTTGGCCTGTGAAGAGAGAGCTCTGAGTGGAGGGACACCTCTGTCTCAGTTTTGCCATAAACCCAGTGCGTGGCACCTACCGAGTGTCCACCCAATATTATTATTCACCTGGTTTAACCCGAATATAAGCTGGGGCCCTACGTGGCCCAGTCTTACTTCATTGTTGTATTTAGAGGATCAGGGTCTGAAAAAAAATACATAATTTTAAAAGGACCCTAATCTTTACTTGTGACTCTTAAAATACTTCCACGTGGACTCAAGTCGTAATCTAGAGCGACACTTCCTAAAATCCTCTTTTCCCGGCTCTCATCCTCATGCGTCCTGCAGCTGCCACAAAGGTGCTCGTTCTCCAAAAGCTGCCCCCAAATCTGTTCCTCATCTCCAGCTACGTGGCATTTCCTCTTCCTCCTTTCCAACTGTCACACCTTATTGCCTCTTGCCAGATGTCCCTGGAATTTCTGCTTGGGCCAAAGAACATGCCGGAAGGGTGGAAGAACACATGAACTCTGCTCCAGGTCCTTCCTCATTCTTTATCGGGGGTTTCACGCCGACACCAGGGATTGAACGAACAGACAGGGGAAGACTTGGTTGACAGAAGGATCTGGTTTTGGAACCTGGATCCTCTTCTTGTTCATCACATGACTTTGTACAAGTCATGAAACCATTCAGACATTCAGCTTCTTTGTGAGCAAAACAGGATTAATATACTTAGCCCAGAGAGTGCTTAGAGTATGAGCACTTAGATGCTATGGCCATGCCCAACTCATGTGGAGTTAGCACACATGAGTGATGGCTAAATTATCACCATCACCGTCCTGAGATTTTTTTTTCATGTTTCATGTTGATGAAAAGAAAAAAAAAATGTTGCCCCTCTTCTGCCCCAGGAGATGGTACTCAGTTTCCTTTAAAACTCCCGTTCTTTTCCTTCTTCCCTCTTCTTCTTCCTCTTCTTCCTCCTCCCTCTCATTATCATGATCATTATAGGGCTCAGGAACCAGACTGTCTGAATTCAGATCTTGGCTCTACCACTTACTTGAATCCACGGAAACTGCTCAACTTCCATGCACCTTCTTGCTCTATGAAAAAGGGTTAATAATGAAACCTACCTTATAGAATCGCTATGAGAATTATATACATATACATATACGAATACCATATACAGAAGACCTTAGAGGAATGGGTTCCTATGGCGGGTGCCCAACAAGTGTTATTTCGTCACGTGTGGAGAGTGTAAATAGAATCAAGATTCAGAGCCCACTCTAATAGCAAAACCTATGTTGATAACAACTGTCCTGCATCCCTTCTTCTGGCTTCTTATGGGGCCACTTGTAGTTAAGAGATGTTCCCTCCCGATATGCCCAAAGATATTGAAAGCAGAGTCTGGAAGAGATATTTGTGCACTCACATTAGAAACAGCATTACTCGCGATAGCAAAAAGTGATAGGAACTCCCATGTCCATGAACAGATGAGGGAGCAAACAGAATGTGGTAAATGCGTACGATGGAATATGATTCAACCTTAAAAATAAAGGACACCTACTATGACATGGATGAACCTTGAGGACATTGTGCTGAGTGAAAGGAGACAGTCACAAAGAGACAGCTACTGTATGACTGCGCTTTTATGAGCTACTTCTAGAATAACCAGATTCATGGGGATAGAAAGTAGAATAGAGCTTGCTGGAATGGGAGTAGGGAGTTAGTGTTTAATGGAGACACAGTTTTGGGGCGCCTGGGTGGCTCATTGGTTAAGCTTCCAACTCTTGATTTCGGCTCAGGTCATGATCTCAGGGTTGTGAGCTCAAGCCCTGCATTGGGCTCCATGCTGGGCATGAAGACTGCTTAAGATTCTCTCTCCCTCTCCTCCTCCCCCACTCATGTTGTCTCTCTCACCCTCACTCTCTCTCTCTGTCTCAAAAAAAGAACAAAAACACAGAGTTTCATTTCTCCAAGATGAAAAGAGCTCTAGGGGCAGATGGTGGTGATGGTTGTACAACAACGCTGATCTACTTAATACTGCTGAGCTGCACAGTTGAATAGATATGACAGTAATTTTTACGATGTGTGTATTTTACCACAATATAAAAAAATTGAAAAAAAAGAGTTGCCTCCTTGCCTTTGCCGCAGGAAAGAGGAGACAGGGCTCAGTTTCCCATGAGTCCCTCTGTTGTTCACCTGGAGACTGTGGCTACCCCATCAGTGACTCTATCTCTCGCTTTTGCCCTGAACAAGTGCTGCGGTGACATGGTTGGTGACTGACAGCCATGGACCTCCTACTGGGAGTGGGCATGCATGGCCAACATGTGTCCTCACCCCTCCTCCAGAAGGGCCAGTGGTGCGAGGCAGGCAGCCAGGAGGTCTTTAAAATGGGTTAATTTCAAAATCTGGGAGGGAAAGTCTTATTTTATTTCTGTCCATGTGTCTTTGGGGAAAGGGAGAAATCTTGTGTGTTGTTGTTGCTGCCCCGTTGGTTCGTGTGAACATGTGCTGCTGTAGACACCCGACTGTCTCCTCCTTTGTCACAAAGCTCCTGCCAGTGTCCCGGCCACATTCTCATTAGGGTCCTGATGGTGAGCGAACCCTTTGTATCAGATGGAACATACTCTGCAGTGACTTGTGGATAGATTTTTTTTTTTTTCTTTTCCCAGTTGATGTGCTAATGTCTGCTGGGTTTCTTTTAGCTCAAGTTCTGAGATCTTCTCTTGGGTCAGGAGGTGAGGGGACCATGCACTAGCAGAAATTGCTTCCTCTGGAATAGACTTGATTGGAATTTTGAAAAAATGAAGGCAATTTGGAACTTAGAAAGAGAGGTAGGCTGCGGGCTAACCAGCAAATTGAGGTTTTATTTTCTTCCTTCCCTCTCTTTCTCTTTTGGCTTAATTTTTCTCCCTGTCTTTCCAATGTTCCCCATCTCATTTCTCTCTGCCAAGCAATTTCTATCTTCTACTTAAAAACCCTGTTTAAGCCTGTGTCCCTTTGGGAACTCTGATTATTTCTGATTAAAACCTTGTCTTGGCCTGGACTCCTCCAGGAGCGGATCCTGAGGCAAAGGCTATTGTGCAGGTAGTTTATTTGAGAGAATCCCAGGAAGCAGGAGCCAAAGAGGGAGCAGAGGTGCCAGGGGTGGGTGGGACGGGATGGGGGGAGGTGGTCAGGTCATACAAGGAGCATGGGAGACACACCACAGGGATGCATTATGAAATGAGTATCAGTATGATCTGCCTGGGCAACAAAAGGAAAAGCTTATCCCCAACATTTTCCACCCCTGTTGGTCAAGGAGGGTCTCTGGTGTTTTGGGGTACACATTGCCTGGCCAACTGGCCAATGCTAAGTGGGTCTCCATGGGTCTGAGGAGCCCCATGGGGTCAGAGGGAGTCTCAGGACAGGAAGCAAGAAGAATATGATGGAGTCTTGACTTTGCAAGGGGCTCTGTGCCTGAACTGCAAGAAGTTGGCATGTCACCAATGTCCATAGAAATGGCCGCAGTAAGAGGAAAACCAAGAAAAGACCCCATACAGACCTATATAGACACCCAAAGCACAGAGGAACTCACAAGAATGTATTTCGAAGTGCAACTAATACTCAAAGCATAAGAGAATTCAACAAGGGCCTGCATTCAGACACCTGCTCCTATGATTTCTGGAGCAGCAGCTGCTGAATGCCTTAATTCTATTCTTTAATTTGAGTGCTCTTGCTCTGCCCCAAAAGCACAAGCTCAGCCTCCCTGTTGGGTATGGCTGATGGGACAGGCCACAGCCAAGACCACAGCTGCTACTGATGGCATGCTCCTCCCAGGTGGGCTATGAGGAGTCGATTAGAGACTAGGACTGTATGATGCCTAGCACGTAATCGTTGCTACTCAAGCACAGTCATTGGCTTTTTTACTTATACTATTATTATCCTTATTTTGGAGTCCTGGATATTATTGAGGATTGAGGAAAAGTGTGAAAAAAAATAAAAGCAAAAAACCAAAAACCTTTCTTATTTGGGAGGTGAGGAGTTCTTAGCCTCATTGAAATGTCTACATATTAATAATATTCTTCTTTTTTTAAAATATTTTATTTATTTATTTGTGAGAGACATACAGAGAGAGGCAGAGACACAGGCAGAGGGAGAAGTAGGCTCGCTGCGGGGAGCCTGATGTGGGACTCGATCCCAGGACCCTGGGATCACACCCTGAGCCGAAGGCAAACGCTCAACCACTGAGCCACCCAGGTGCCCCAACATTATTATTATTGTATATTTAATATATATACTATATATATATATTATATATTTTATATATATATATATATATAGTTGGATTCACTGTGTGTTTCCTGGTCCCTCACATGAGCTCAGCACGGTGCAGGACACCGTGGAATGAAGGAGGAGAAGCATGCTGTTGGAGCAGAGCCTCTTGGTCTCCACCCATATCCCTGCCGTCTACCCCAGAGGTCACCTGCAGGCCTCCGTGGACAGATCTGTGGATGATGGCTCCTACCTCGGGCACCTGCCTCTGTTCTCCGAAGGCTTTTTCTGGCAGGAAGAAGGAGCATGCTCAGGCTCTGGGTGGAACAGGCCAAGTGCTGTTAACACCATCAGGAGCAGGAGCAACTAGTGAGAGGTGGGAGTCGGTGGAGAAAGAGCCCCGCTTCTTCGCCCCTAGGTGGGATGGCTCTGGGGTGTGCTGTGCGTCCTCCCCCAAAAGGTTCTGGGTGCAATGGAGCCCCGGGTGTTCACACCAACAGCCCAGCCACTGTCCATCATTCTGGGGCTTTCTTCCCTGTTTTACTTCTCACTCCACTGTGCCTCCTGAGGTCCTAGCATCTCCCCAGGATACTTAAAGCATGGTTCTTAAATTTCATTCTGATTAGAGAAGTAATCCTTGCTCATGGTAAACAATTCTGATACCGCAAAAGTGCGTGGCCTAGGAAATGATAGTTCTTTTAGAAATCAGACTTCCGCCTCCTCATTACTCTTACCAGTTCGGTGAACATCTCTGCATATCCTTTTCCTTTTGTCAACAAAGAGAACACTTTTTATTACATTTTAAAAAATGGAATCATTATTATAATAATGTTCTGTAACTCCCCCCCCTGCTCCAGTATAATATATATACTCCCAAAGTAGTCCCTCTAGACCTACCCCGCTGCTCCATGTATCAGTGTATCAGTAGGAGAACATATGATACTTTATATAACCAAGACCTGATTGGTGAACTGCTGGGTTGCAACTAGTATTTTTCCATATAAACAACGTGCAGTAAGTCTGTTTACAAATATTCTTGGCACCCTGGTGTTGGCATTCTTATGGGATCAGTTCTGAGAAATGGAATTTCTAGCCAAAGGAGAAGCTACATTTAAAATACTAACAGCTCTTGTCCAGTTATGCTGCAAGATCATTGTACTGACTTAGGCTCGTGAGGTTTGCTGTCACTGGCAGGAAGATTGGTGTGCTCATAGGGCTGTCCGGAGCCAGAGAGAGGAGCAATTTGGGGGGACAGGGTTGGTCCCCCCAAATATCTACTGGCCACCCTTTCCCTACTATAAACTTCACAGACTCCAACACTCTGAAAGTTCCATTAGAAGCTTGCCCTCTTTCCTTTTTCAGGGGGACCCCAGAGAGTGAGGAACGGAAGCCTTTAATGTCTGCAAGGTGCAGGGGTGCTAGAAGGACTTTGGTGTTCCTGGTCTATGTGTTTCTGGCCAGTCAGGAGGGAGATGGTCAGATGTGAATCCCAGGGCTGCTGCACCCAGAGTGTATAACTTTGGGAAAGTCACTTCTCTGGACTATTTTTTCACTTGAGAAACAAGAGCCAGGACACTCACTTTCTGCAGTTGATATTAGGTTAACACTTAACCTAACCACTGTGATAGCCTTAATGTAATGCCTTGATCTCAATGCCTTAATGCAATTCAAGTTTATTTACCACTCCAGTGATGTCCTAAATGGATGTTTCTTTCTTTCTTTTTTTTTTTTTTTTAAGATTTTATTTATTTATTCATGAAAGACACAGAGAGAGAGGCAGAGACACAGGCAGAGGGAGAAGCAGGCTCCATGCAGGGAGCCTGACGTGGGACTCGATCCCAGGACTCCAGGATCATACCGTGGGCTGAAGGCAGTCACTAAACTACTGAGCCACCCAGGGATTCCCTAAATGGATGTTTCTGATGGATGAGGGAGCTCTCCTTCAAATGGCAGGTCAAGCTTCAAGCTTCTTCCATCTTTGGTTCTTTGACACACAGATCCTAGGTTCCCATACTTGTGCATATCAAGTGAAGGAGGAGAAATGAGTATAGATGGCCCATGGGAGGGTTTATAGGCCAGGCCTGGAAGGGGTGCACATGAGTCCTGCCAACCTTCCATCAGCTAAAAAGCGTGGCAGCCATGAAAATGCACTTCTCAGCATTCCTACTCTGGGGAGCTTAAATGAGCAGAACCCCAACTGCTGTCCTGGATTTACCATCACATTCATGTGGAGAGAGGCCATGCTTCTTCCAGCTGGTGCCAAGCATGGTGGAGGTCTTTAGCCAGGCCTCCTCTAGCAAGATCAGAGCCTCTTCCAATGGGCACCTGTAGTTCAAAGATATCCCATTGGCCTGGCAGAAACTTTCTTGGAAGCATGACTCAATCTGAGATTTTTTTCTACTCAATCCTCCTTTCTCTCCATTTCCACAGAGTTCAGACCCTCATGTGGCCTGAAGGCTCTCCCAGCTGTTTTCTGCTCCTCCTCCCCACCAATAAAATCCTTCTGTGTCTAATCCCATCTTTTGCGTTCACTTCTCAGCTAACCTGAGCTAACACGTGACAACTCACAGCTGCAGGGGACTCTGGGAAATGTAGTTCAGCTGCATGTCCAAGAGGAAAAGGAAGTGGGTCTGGTGAAGAGGGAGCCAGTCCCTGGCACAGACATCATGAGGATTAAGATATCATGCAAAGTGCGTAGCTCTGTGCCTGGCACACAGCAGTAAGTGGCTGTTCTTGTCACTATGGCCCTTTGTACCAAGGTGTCAAGTCCCTACAAGCAGGCAGTGCATCTCCACTTCTCTGGCCTAGCAGGTGGTCTGACCCCTCAATGGGGTTCCTCTAGATCAGAGCCGGGAGGGACACAGGCACATGTCCCAAGATGGAGGTGTCAGCCCTAGAGGAGCTACATCTGGGAACAACTTGGCAGCAGCCCCAACTCACCCTCCAGAGTCCCTTCACCTGGCTCAGGCCTCAGATGAAAGCAAGGCGCCGGGGTGTGGTATGAGCAGCTCAGCGGCAGCCAGCCCTCGGGAGAAGCCCACACATCCCACGAGAAACATCTCTGCCCATCGCCAGCTCCTCCCTCCACGCCTGCTTCCAAGGGCCGCCACTGCTTTAAGAGCTCCATAAATGCTGATAATTCCCGCATTAAACTTCACTTTATTATTTTCTCTGGGTGCAGGTATGCGGATGATATGAGGCCTCGCTGCATTTACATACAAATTGAAGATTTTTATTAATCAGTCCAGTACCAGGGATCCAACGTTAACAGTCCATCAGGCCCTTAAATACATTTGGTGACATTTTTACCATGCATTAGCATGATAGGGCAAGGCGAATATAATGTACCAATGATTGCTTTTCCATTGAAAGCACAAACGGTTTCATTTTTCCTGTCATCTCAAATAAGTGTTAAAGAGGGTTTGGAGGCTGTTGTGTCCGCGCCGTATGCTCAGGACTTACAAACACTGATGAGCGCATTAAATAACCATTAGCGTCTCGGCCTGGACCACAGGACCGTCCTTCCTCTTCAGAATTTATTCTTTGATTTAAAGTGAAGGCAATCTGTGGTTGCTTTCATAAAGTCCTGCGGCCCCTCCATTCTCCCTCCAACAAAATGCATTACAACAGTAATTTTATGACTGTTAAAATAACTGTCGTTAACAAGCACTTAATTAAAATGTACAATAAATAGCCGACTGCAGCCTTATCTGCTCTCTGGAGCGGCCACGGCCGAGACTGCAATGCCCAGGCCTGCTGTTGCCCAGCTTGTTTGTAGATTAATTGCTTTTCGAGCTGGCAGGAGCTGCCTCTTCAGCAGCCAGATCGTAAATGACCAGATAGGGACTTTATCAATCAGGCGTGTGTGTCTGTGACCGCTGGTGGACGGGCGGGAGGGCCGGAGGGTGGGCGCAGGGCAAGCCTCGGGGGTGGCATCTCTGTTGGGGACGCGGGGTGGGCAGCGACAGAGGGGGCCGGGGCCCGGCATCGGAGAACACCTGGTGACGGGGTCCCCTGTGGGCTGGACTGCCCCAGCCCCCCACTTGGACGGCTCCGGCATAATAACAGTTTTGATGATGGTAATAATAGCTAGCACTTAACCATGGCCTGGTACTTTATTTTTATCAACTATGTGAACTCCCACAACAACACTATGAGGTGGTTATTATTAGGATGCTCATTTGTGCTCGAGGAAACGGGGCCTTGGGGAGGTTAAGTGACTTGCCCAGGGTCACACAGTTCATAAGTGGCACAGCTGGGATTCTAGCCCCAGCAGGACTGCTGCGCGGGAGGGGCCTTAACCGCTGCACTAGCCGTCTGCTCGTAGGTGCGCATTCATTGTGTGCCTGCCCCATACCTGCAGCTGTGCTAGCGTCTACGCTTACTGCTTCACGTGAGCGTGTGCACCGTTAATAAATACATATTTACGAAGTGCTTACTATGAGTCCAGCCTGGGCTAGAAGCTGGAGGTACAAAGGTGAGCCCGGAGGATCTGATCTCTGCCCAGTGGTGAAGTCAATGGGGGAAGGCAGCTGTTGGACAGGTAATGGGACCACAGAGTCTTAAGAAGGCTATGTGTGTGCACGCGCATGTGTGTGCACGCACAAGCAAGATCAAGGAAAGCTTCCAAGAAGTGACTGGTTTTTTGTAAGATTTTCTTTATTTCAGAGAGAGAGAGAGCGAGCGCAAGCGAGCGCGTGAGTAGGGGGAGGGGCAGGGGGAGAAGCAGGCTCCCCACTGAATAGGGAGCCCCACATGGGGCTCAATCCCAAGACTCTGGGATCATGATCTGAGCCGAAGGCAGACACCCAACCGACTGAACCACCCGGGTGCCTCTTTTAAGCTGAAGAGAAAATGGAGCAGGGACCAGGCAGGTAAGAGGGCAGGAGAACAAGTGTGCCAGGCACGGGGAGATAGTTGAAGACACGGAGGAGAGAGCACAGGCCCTGTTCCAGCCCCTGAGGGAAATTTGGCAGGACGTGGGTGAGTGTCGAGGGACGAGGCCCAGGAGGTCAGCAGGTGGTAGATGGGGGAGCCTCTCGTGAACCCAGGGGGGTAGGCGGTGTGCTGATTTGTGTTTTCCAAAAGGCCCTCCGAGGAAGGGCCTCGTCAACAGCTTTGTAAATTAGGTATCACGATTCCTGTTTTTGCAGCTAGAGACACAGGCATATGTAGGTGGAGGGGTAAGTGACTTGTCCGGGGTCACTGGGTGGAGCTGGGTGGAGCTCCCCTCACCGTCCAGGCTGGGGATGACCTTGGGGTTTGTTGCTGGTATCTTGGGAACCACCAGAACTACCCAGTCATGAAAATGATTATCTTAAAATTTTGGATTGTTTTCCTTTGGAATTCCATTTTGTTATGGTGCTTCCCGGATCCCCCGGCGGGAAGGGAAGTATGGACAGGTCTGGGAATGATGGGTAGGAAAGGTGTCCCCCACCAGTAGCAGAATAAAATAGAAGATCCAATCGACCAACCCAAGCAATTGGTTAATCGTACGCTAGCAGAGGAGGTCTGGAGAAGGGTGGCTCCCGTTTTGGTGAGGAGTCCGACCAGCTCACAGAGGACATACTCCCCCTGCTTTCCTCAGCCCGCTGGCCTTCGCTCTCCGGCTTGGGCACCTCGGTCACAGGATGGCAGCCAGATGAAAGGTAGGAGGGAGAGATACTAGGGGGACAAGCTCTTCTGAAAGCAGGTAACACGCTCTCGTTCTGTGGCTTTGGTCCAGTCTAAGTCACATGGTCGTCCAGCTGAAGGGTTTGCTGGGAGGCAGCTCTCCAGTGGCTGGCCTGACATGGTTCATGAGCACTGGACACACAGCACCCTGAGCGACATGGGAGATCTCCCAGCAAGCAGGAAAGGGCAGGGTGGATGGTGGGTGGAAGGCATCAAACAGTGTCTGCTGTGGCACCTGGCAGTGACCGTGTGTCAGGGATGGGGCTGAGGGATTCTCTTTGAATCCTCACACTTCTACAGGGTAGCTGGAGACCCCTCAGAAGGGGGGCTCCGGCTCCGACTCAGATCTCTCCAATTCCAGGCTCCCCTGCTCCCTGTTCATCCTTGCTTCTCACCCCCCAATGTGCATGATTTGGGTTTGGTGGAAATAATGGGGTTTTAGGGAAAAACTGATTCAGGATCAAATGGCCTTTGAACTTTTTTAAGCAGGACTGCTTTTAAATATCTAGTCTCAAAAATGGAAAAGGCCATTTTATTCTCTGATATTTAGTGCCTCTATTTTCAGAGGAAGAGAATGAATTGTTTCAGGCAAGTGACAAACATCTTTAAGACAATTAAGTTTTAACAATGTTTCTGGACAATTTAGGATTAGCAGGCCCAGGTTCTGGAAATCCTAGAGTATTTTATAAACTCTTTCCTCTCAAAGTTGCTCTCAAACTCCAGGCCATAGTGGCCACTCAGCTCTTGTGGGTGAAGGAGGCTCCCCCCAATCCCTAGCTGGCCTTGGGGGCACAGGGCAGATAACCTCCTGTCCTCTCTGTGCCAGACACCTTAGGCCTTTCAGACTCAAGCCTGACTTCTGGTTCTCTCTCCTGAGGGCCACATTCACCCACCCCATCGTCTCCTGACCACTTGGCAGAGAACACTTCTCTCTCAACACCTGGTGGGGCTCTCATCTGGGGAAAACACAGATCTTAGACTCATTTTTTAAAACTCAGTTTCATCATAGTAAGATGGATACTCCCTCTCCATCCCCCCCAAAAAAGGATGGATAAAAGGTAATGGTAGATTTTTTTTTTTTAGATTTTTTTTTTCTAAAGAAAGTTCTCAAACTCTTTAATGGGTTTGTGTTCGTGATGTCTCGGAGGCCGGTGCATATAATCCATCTCATGCTGGGGAGGGCGTGGGTAATAAGGTGCGTGCAGGCAGCTGAAGGGTCAAGCAGTACCGGGCAGCAGCCCGGAGCCTGGAAATGCAGGAGACTCCTACTAATGTGCAAGCTTTATTCATATGGGTCCATCCCAGCCTCACAAATAAATGGAGACAGTCAAAGATCTGCAAACATACAGACGGCTGTCGAGGGTGGGGAGGCGTGCAGGGGATGCTGCTTCCAGTCTTGGCATCTTGGAGGATGTCTAACTGAGGTCTCTACCTGGCTGTTATTTAAACAAACACGAAAGATGGAGGTAAGGAGTCCAGAGAGGATGCTGGAAACCATCAGCAAACAGGGGAGCTCAGCTGGGAGGTTGCTGCTCGGTGGATGTGTCAAATCCATTTGCATCAGAATCCAGCAGAGGCAGGAACACCCAAATGTAGAGTGAGTATGCACGCGGCTGTTTGCCCAGTGAAGGCCTGGGAAGGCGCAGGGTGGGCTCCCCTGGGATGTGCAGATGTGCATTCATTAAAGGACCAGCTTGGTGGCCCCATGGCCAGAGAGTGACAGCACTCCTTATGCACCAGGAAGAGTGTCACCCGGGCATGCGCTGTTCTGATTGATTCTGATTAACTTGTTAGGAGTCCGCTTCCTGAGTGTGGACCGTGTTTATACAGAGCTTCAGAGCAGCCTCTATGCCGAGGGTCCCCGTTCTTCACATCCTCTGGCTGGGCTAGCCTGAAGCTGGCCCATGGAGATCAGTCTGATGGGGTGAGACGGGCAGAGGCATGTAGTTGGCCCCAGAGACTTGGATGTGGGCTAGCTGTGTCACTTGGGGTAAGGTATTGCCTTGATGAGCTATAGTTTCCTCTTTGGGAAAATGGGGATAAGTTTTCTCAGCCTTGTTGGATTCCGAGAGACAATCATGGTGACAGTTCCCTGCTCTTTGCTCCCTTTTTGGGTGTCCAACTCAGATTTTATTGCGTGTTTGCCAGAAGACCACAGATCAAGTCCCACATGGGGCTCTCTGCGGGGAGCCTGCTTCTCCCTCTGCCTGTGTCTCTGCCTCTCTCATTGTGTCTCTCATGAATAAATAAATTTTTAAAATCTTTAAAAATAAATAAATAAATAAATAAATAAATAAATAAATAAATTCAATTTGCCAACATATAGTGTAACACCCAATGCTCATCTCATCCTGTGCCCTCCTTAATGCTTGTCACCCAGTTACCCCATCCCCGCACCCTTCTGCAACCCTTTGTTTCCCAGAGTTAGGAGTCTCTCATGGTTTGTCTTCCTCTCTAACTTTTGCCCACTCAGCCTCTTTCCAATCACAACTAAGTCAAAAAAAGAACCTTGGTTGGTGCTCATATGTCCTTAATACCCCTTCAACTCTTGTCAATCTCCCTTTAAAACGAACAGATCAGAAAGAGAAAATAACCTGCCTGGGAATTGGGGGGGGGGGGTGGCGGAGGGGAAGAGGAGGAAAGGAAAGGTGTTGCTCAGTGGGTATGGAGTTTCAGTTTGGGAAAATGAAGGAGGGTCTAGAGATGCATGATGGTCCTCATTGCACAACATGAGTGTACTGAGCTGTGCCCCTGAAAATGATCGAAATGACAAATGTTATGTTTTATATATTTTACCACAGTAAAAGCAAAAAGCCAAAGCAAGGCCACAAGCAGAGGAAGCTTCAGGTACAGAGGCTTTGGTACGCAAATGCATCCAAACAGACTTTAATAGCATTATTAAGAAGTCAGTTTGACTCTTTTTTTTTTTTAAGATTTTATTTATTTATTCATGAAAGACACACACACAGAGAGGCAGAGACACAGGCAGAGGGAGAAGCAGGCTCCCAGGACCCCAGGATCACGCCCTGAGCTGAAGGCAGATGCTCAGCCACTGAGCCACCCAGGTGTACCCTGTTTGACTCTTAAGGTTGCCTTTTATTGAGGACCGGGAACACCAGCTTCCCATTCCCAAATATCCACTTGGTACAAAGCTTCCTTTGGAAACACACATGTTTATTTACTAAGCCAGGAGAAATGGTGGGTAAATCAAGTGCATGGGTAGGGCAAGATCACAAAGCTGGAATTGGACTCAGCATCAAGCCTGGAGGTCAGCGGAGGCTCCTTGGCACCCCCTCCTGCCTCACTCTTGTTTCCCCCCGAGTCTTTGCGTGGTTGGCTTCCATGTCTACTGCATCGGCTGGGAATTCTTTGTCAGGGCTGAGAGAAGGTATGGAGTAAACTTCTGTGTCGCCCAGTCCGAGAACTTTGGGGCTGTTACTTTGTCCTGAGGTCACCCCATGGCTGCCCTGGGCTCTCGGGGCAGATATCAAGCATCCTGGGAGCAAAATGACAGTCTTCTTGGGTGACAAAAGGGCAATGTCCTCCAAGGTTCTGATTGTAACTAAGGACTAACTGGAGCAGGAGTTCGCAAACCTGGCTGCATTTTAGAATCATCCAGGGCTCACCTCCAGGCCAGAATCAGAATCTCTAAAGGGTGAAGCTAGGATAGCCCAGTTTTTCAAAACTCCCCAGGCAAGTCTAATGTGTGACAGGTTGGGAACCAGTGATTAAAGCAAAAGTGTCATTGCTTCTAAATGCTTTGTACCCTGTCTGGAGAGGCTTTTTCTTCCTCTCAACAAATTCAAAATGCCTTTTTAAGACTCAGCTGACATGTCGTCACCTCCAAGAAGGCCTCCCTGATCTTCTAGACTGAATTGCCTCAATGCTAACACTTATCACACTATATTGTAATCGATGGATTTGGGGACAGTTTCAACCACCAGGTACGAAGCTCTTTGAAGGCAGGACCTGTGCCTTATTCACTGTTGAATCCCATGGCCTGTTTTAGTAAATGTTCAATATACATCTGGTGAGGAGTAAATGGATGGTTTGAGGAACACAGCAGGAGTCCAGTACACTTAAGCCCTAAGAAACATACTCACTTGGGAAGATAAATGGGCTTCCTTTGAGGTCAGTGAGGTCGTTCTAGGGCCTGCCCCACTTTGGGCCATGGTGGCTAGACTTACCTTCTTATGAATGCCTATTTGAGTCACTCAGACTTCCCTGGTCTCCTCCGCACCCAGTGTCCCTCAACTCCCCACACTATTTGGCCACGGCGGCCTTTTCTCCCTGGCTTTCCAGTCTCAAGTGTTTCTAGTCTCAGAAACTCCATGGGGAAACTGGGTTCTTGGCCTAAAACACCATTTAGCCCAACCATACCCAGCTTCCTCCTAAATGCTGCTTCCTCACAGTGACCTTCCTTGATGTCCTCATCTCCCCAGTCTAAAGCTGGGTCTCATTTTTCATGTCTAATTGTTGCACATTCTTTGCTTATTCATGGCACTCACCTTGGTTCTATATGATAGATGTTTCTCCCTGGTGTGTTTTGTAGATTCACACCAGCCACCCTGACTAGCCAAAGTGGGGACTCAGCATAGCACTGGGCATATAGCAAGTGCTCGATAAATACTGAGTAAATGAAGATTTAGGTACTGTGTTACCCTTGTAGGCTGCTTTGCCTCCAAAAGGCAGGGCAGCTGGGGGCAAGACAACCCCCATGAAAAGCCTGTGTCTCTACCATCAGGAAATTATGGCTCTGGTCCTGCCTTCTTTCCCTCCTTCATTTGAGGTAGAGCTGAGCTCCTCATCTGGTCAAAAGGTGAACCAGGTAAAGACCTAGATTCCTGCTCCATGCCCCCAGAACTGGGGAAGGATTTGGAGTAGAGAGGAAAGCAAGTGAAGAGGCATCCCATGTCTTGGTGCACGGACTTTCCATAGATGGTACTTTTTAGGAGATCTCTGCCTCTCCCCCGCTCTGGGTTTTCAGTCTTCGGAAATAGTTCCATTGATGCTCATGGGGAGCAAATTAATAAAGGGTCCAGCCCTGACCAGAATTTCATATCAAAGTGCGTGCCGCCAGAATGCAGCTCCCCTTTCCCTTGCACAAACCTCCAGGCCTTCTTTGTCACATAGGAGAGGTTCTGCAATGTGGCCCTTCTGTTGGGGGCCAGTGGTCAGGGTCCCCGACTGTGGTGGGAAAACATGCTTGGGGGTCTGACCTGGCTGATGATAGGATGTGTGGGGAGCCTTGGGAAGCTAGGTGGCGGGGGAAAAAAGACTTACGACTGCCTTCCCTACTAGGAAGGTTCGAAATAAGCATCAAAAAAGTTATCTCCAGGGGCGCCTGGGTGGCTCAGTGGGCTAAGCATCTGCCTTCAGTTCAGGTCAGGTCATGATCCCAAAGTCCTGGAATGGAGCCCTGCATCGGACTCCCTGCTCAGCGGAGAGTCTGCTTCTCCCTCTCCCTCTGCCCCTCCTCCTGCTCATGCTTTCTCTCTCACTCTCAAATAAATAAATAAAATCTTAAAAAAAAAGTTGTCTCCAAGCAGTCTGATATTAGCAGATCTCTGGGCATTTGTTAAGTGTTGAAAGACATCATTTGAAATGTATTTGTGGAGCAGATTTGGTGGGCAGAGGAGACCAGACTGTGGTCAGACAGTGGTTCGGCCTGCCGTAGCCTGGGGCGGGCGGTGTATGTGTGTGGAGTGGGAGGTAGGGGTTTACCCCTCCCTCCCCCGCCCCGTCCTGCCAAATCAGCTCTGTATCTGAATAGAGCACCCCCCCACCCCGCCCTACCCCTGTGAGTTACCGCAGCAGCCATGGGGGCATTTCCAATCCAATCTGGTCTAATGGAGGATCATGTTTTGATGTTTTCCTCAGCAGCTAACTTTTGTCTCTAATTTTAACATTTGGATTGTGTTCCGGTCAGATGGGAAAGATCTATCTGCCCGTCTGCAGAAAGTACATGCTATTCCCACTGAAATCTAAGTAACGACACTGCGAGAACTCTCCCCCTCTGTACACTCCCTACCACGGGTCACCTCTAATGATTGCCAGAGTATAAGGGACCTGAGATTACCTCCTGTCTTAGCTGACTGGCCCCTTTATACCAGTCAGGGGAGGCAAGGTTATAGTGCAGAAACGAATAGGCCCAATGTCACTTCAAGCAAAGGTTTATCACTCACTCGCGCTTCCCGCCCAGCACGGTGTGGTGTGGAAGCCCAGGATGGGGAGGGGCGTAAACCCCACTCCATGCCGTTTGTCACTCAGGGACTCAGGCCAAGGGGGTGCGGTCCTCTTGTGCCACTGGCAACTCCACACAAAGGGGAAGACACGGTGAAGGGTTGCACCTGCAACCTGTTTCATTGGCCGTGACAACCAGTCCCAGAGACAAGGAATTACAATACCCCCTGGGTCCAGACATAGAAGAGCCCTCTTTGAAGAACTTGTCTGGAATTCTGTGTGGGGAAGTGGCCAACACAGCTCTGATCACTCTTGCTGTTACTGATGACGTGTGTGTGGGGAGCCAGGGGGAGGGGAGGCCAGAGAATTAAACAGAGGCAGGTTCATGGAATCATGTGGGGGAGTTTAAACTGTCCCAAGGACAAAGGGGCACTACTGAAAGGTTTTCATCAAAGTGTGACACTGTCAGTCCTGCACCTTGGAAAGATTCCTTTGGCTTCATTATAGAGAGTGGATTAATAGCATATGATGGGGGTGGAGAACCATCCAGAAAATGTCCTAGATTAGGGTGACATCAGTAGAGGATAGAGGAAAGTGGATTGATAATATACTTAGCAGAGAACACCGTATTAGTAGCAAATACTTACACAGCATTAACTTTGTACCTGGTGCTGTTCTAAGCATGGTGCGCTGTTTATTCATTTAATCACTGCAGCTCTATGAGGTGGACTCTCCCATGGTCAAGTGCGATTTTAGATGAGAAAATGGAGGGACCAAGAACTTCAATAACTTGCCCAAGATCACACAGCTAGATAGGGGTTGAAGGTCGGATTCAAAATCAGGAGGACTGGTTCCAACATTATCCACTTAACAACTGTGCTTTTATTTGGTGAGTGACAGGGTATGTAGGTGCGTATCAGTTAGACGTGACCACAGTGATGCTGCGTAACAACCACCCAACCCCCAGTGGCACATATGAAGAATACATTTATTTGTACCTATAAGTCTTTGGGTTGACTGGTTCTGCTGCTCTGAACTCATTGGAGGGGCTCACTCACTGCCCTGTGGTTAGCTTTGAACCAGCAGGTGACTTTGCTTAAGTGGCTTCTCTTGCAAGTCTGAGGTGTCAGGTGGACTCAGCATGGCTCCATACGTGTCAGGTTGCAGGCTCAAGTGCAGGGGTGCAAGGGAGCAAGTAGAAACACGAAGGGAATGGAATATTGTCACTTCGCCGCATCCTGTTGGCCAAAGCCAGTCACAAGGCAGCCCAGATTTAAGAGCTGGGGAAACAGGCTCTACCTTTTGATGGTCCAAGGGCATGGTTACAGGGAAAGTGAGAAATTTGTGCAATTTGGGTCATCAATCAACCGTGGGGAGTGAAATTTTCATAACTCCCGGAATGTTTGCTCAGGCAGCCAAGTGGCTGAGAGGCTGAAGCAGAAAGGGTAGGTTATGGGAGTAGACGAAGAAGCCAGGGCTCAGTGAGAGCAGAGGTCCTGCCCGAGGTTGCACAGCTCGTATAATCAGCATCCAGACTCCAGCTGCCCAGAACTGAAAGGTCCCCTGGTGACCGGACAGGTGTGGTGGCATGGCTGGAAATGACTTTGCGGGCCGTAATCACTTGGAAATGTGACTATGAACAATTTTGCCTTCCAAATCCGGTTTTCCTAACAGCTCCGTTCAGGGAAGCCTGGCTTTCTTTTTGCATTCTAAAAGCATTTTCTGGGTGAATAATGTCCCCCCGGGGCCTTCCTTCTTCACACTGTAGGAATTGAACAGACTGTTTTCACCTCCAGGGAACAATCTGGTATTGTTTCTCCAGGTGCTGGCCTCTGGGGACTGGAGCAAGAAGCCTTTTTCTAGGACTCCTGGCTGCCACCATCTGAGGCCCATCGTTTTCCAGGATGGCTGAGCTGAAGCTCTTCCCGACTCTTCCAGAACAACCACCCAATAGCCGCCCTCTCCATCCACACCGCCGAAGGGTCCTTGAGTGGGTAAGCCTAGATGCGGCCAACAGGGAGCCTGGCTTTTCTTGAACCAGCAGCGCCTGGGGCGCTGGGGCCCGGAAGCCCTCCAGGGGGTGTTAATCCCTCTCCAATCCTGGGAAACTCTTGCCCTTCGCACGCAGAGCTGACCTGCCTACCGACCTCACTGCGTTCCAGCATTGTCAGCCTCACCCCCGGCGGAACCACCGAGCTCCCAGCCCTCCAGCACTTGGGCGGTGGCCTGTCGGGGCTCGGACTTCTCCCTGGCTGTGGGGTTCTAAGGGGAGGCTGAGTGAGTGTATGTGCGTCCCCAGGGAGCAATCTTTTCTTCTGGAAACATCACTGATGCAGCTAGGAGAGCCCCAGACGACCGACAGTGGCTGTCAGAGTGGCCCCTTCCCTGGGAAGGGATCAGGAGCCGTGTGAACCCTGTCGGGCATATATCACCGTGTTAACCGTCATGGTGGAAGTAGCCCGGTACTCGATGAGCACCTACTGCATACAGAGCGTTATGCCAACGTCCTTGCTTCCCTTACCTGCTCTTTCCTTGCTTCCTTCTTCCTCTGCAGAGGCAGTGAGGGAATCTGGAGCCAGGCCAACATGTGGGGACAATGACAGCCTACTCTCCTTCAAACCTCCATATGATGGGCTAATATATATCCCTTGTAGGGTCATCTAAGGGATTGGAGGCCATGGTACCCAGTAGGCTCTTAGGTGGCGGCTGAGCTTATTATTATTGTATTGTTAGTGAGTCTGGGGTCCCTGAGGCTGCCCCGGGACCCTACTTCCTTCTCCTCCCAACCCAAGGGCTTCTGTCCAAGGGCCTTGTGGGAAGCTATGTCCCCCATGGAGGTGAGGGAAGGGATGCAGCGTGGTGGGTGGGCTGAAGGCTGGGGGTGTACGGAGGTGGGGATTTCCTCCCTTTGTGGAAATGACTTACCGCTGGCAGCAGGATGACCGTGGCCAGAGATGGAAGCCCTGTGGCTGGAGGAGTAGTGACACCAAGGAGAGCTGGCTGTGTAATGGGATCCTTTCGGTTCTGCTAGGCCTCCTCTGCAGGACTGCAGGACAGTCCGCCAGTGGTGGGCCAGGGGCTCTCTGTCCTTTCCCACCCCTGCTGACCCTTTCTGCCCCCTCACCCTTTGCTCAGGGTGACCAGCTGGTCCTGTTGAGTTAGATGGCCATTTCTTCATAAGCCCTCAACATTCACCTCCTTCAAGCTGTATTTCCCATTAAATTGTGGTCCCGAGGTGAGATCCAATTCTACAAAAAAACATGTAACCACAAGCCTTTTGCTGCTAGTTTATTATCTGCGCTGGGGTCCCTGGGGTCCCGGGTGCTGATTCTTCTGTCTCTCTCTCTCTCTCCTTCCCCTCCCTGATCCCCTTGGCCTTGGGGAGACATGCCTGCTAATTTAGCTTGGAATGTTTGGGCTCCCATGCTGAATGGGTCTGTTTTCCGACTTTCTAAACAGATGAGCAAGTGTGAAAAACAAGTCAACAAATAAACAGAGGCTTCCACCAGAAGACACTGGAACCAGGCAAACAGCTGCCAGCCTCACTACAAGGAGAGCATCCCCAGGGTTATCTAGTGTGAGGCAAATTCTACTCTTGGAGCTGGAAAACTCAGAAATGGGACTGGTGTCATGCAGAAATGAGAAGATCATGGTGCTCGCCCCTTATCGGCCCTGTGTCCCCGGGGGGAAGTGACTTTCTAAGCCACAATGTCCTCGTCTGTAAAATGGGAATTAATAATGATGCCTGGCACACAGGATCATATTGCAGATAACACGAGATATTACAAGTGAGATTGTACATGTGAAGCACTAAGAATAATGCCACGCACATGGCGTGCCTGACAAATGCCAACTATTATAGTTGTAATTCACATGGTCATTAATAGAGCTCGAGTGGCTCCATGATCTTGGACACGTTACATCAATTTTTCACTCAGTTTCCTCATCTGTAAACAAAGGAACAGTTATGCGTGTATCACGGGGCACTTCTAAAACTTACAATTTAAAACTAAAACTTATAACTAAAAATTCATAAAAATGCTCAGCTTACTGCTTAGCACTTAGGTTCCTAATAAAATGTTTCCTCCTTCCTTTCACTTAGGCAGGATACAAAGAAGTTAAAATAACCAAGTTGTTTCAGAAAAAAAAAAAAAAAAGCCATAGTAGCATAATAAATACAAAGTATACATCTCTTAAAGGTAAAGTTCGATAAATCCAGGACCCAAATTAGGATACAGAACATTTCCAACACCTCTGAAAGCCTCTGTGGGCTCCTTCAATACCTTCCCTGCTTAGAGGCAACTATTATCTTGATTTCTCTAATACCGTAGATTGGTTTTGACTGATCTGGAGCTTCATATAAATGAGATGATAGAGTATATCCTCTGTTGTGTCTGGCATCTCCAGTTCAACACAATGTTCTCAGATCCATCCATGTTACTGTACGTATCTGTTGGTATACACTCAGGTTCGTACCCAATTTTAAGTTACTTATGAATAAAGCTGCTGTGAACCTTCTCATACATGTCTTTTCATGGATATGCACACTTATTTTTGTTGGCTGGGTACCCGGGAGTGGAACTGCTGAGTCATAGGCAGGTGCATGTTTAGCTTTAGTGGATTTTGCCAAACAGAATTCCAAAGTGGTTATTCGCAGATTACTTTTTGGTTTAAAAATTTTTCTGAAAGAGGAGGAATTAAGTCTGGAAGAGATTTAATGCTGAATTTATTACATTGCACTCTTTACTGAATTCTAATTTCCTCTTTGTTATAGATTACTACTTACAATTTACTGAGAATTGACCATCTTTTCTAGAAATAGCTGCGATTATACCTAAATAATTTTTCCAAAAATACTAATTATTTATAATGGAGAAGAGAAACTCCTTGAAATGTCTGTCCAGAGGAATGATTAATAAATCGTAATATACAGATATTATGCAATGGCTGAATACACAAGAAAGTGCTGACCTGGTAAGATGTACAAGCTATAGTAAGAACATAATAAGCATGTTGCAGAATATTATATAGAAAAGGGACTATGGGGCACCTGGGTGGCTCAGTGGTTGAGCGTCTGCCTTCAGCTCAGGTCGTGATCCTGGATCCTGGGATCAAGTCCCACATCGGGCTCCCCACATGGAGCCTGCTTCTCCCTTTGCCTGTGCCACTACCTCTCTTTCTGTGTCTCTCATGAATAAATAAATAAAATCTTTAAAAAAAAAATAGGGACTATGTCTCTTATACATCAAGAAATGTTTTATAAATTGCTAATTTGAAAATTGTGTCAAGACCCTCCATCTCTATCATCAGTATCTATCTATCTATCATCTATCTATCTATCGAAATTAGGGAAAGAGTATGAACAGTCAATTCACAGGAGAGACAACTGGAAGGCCAGTAAACATATGAAAGATAATCAATCTCATTAGTAATCATGGAAATGCAGTTGAAACAACCATGAAATATCAGTTGACATCCCATAGGTTGGTAAAAATTGGAGCGTTAACAATGCCTTGTTGGTGAGGATGTGGAGCACAGGAACCTTCATACACTGTTGGATATTGCCAAATATCTACATGGAGAATCTGAAAACAATTTAGAGAAGAAACAGCAGTTGCAGAAGGCTACATATACAATGATTCTATTTCTATGAAGAATAACATTAAGTAAAATGATGTTACATACTGCATATGGATCTAAGTACACATAGTCAGAAATATAACAGGGGTATAGAAAGGATCATTTCTGGACAAAGGTTACCTTTGGAGAAAGGGGAAATGAGACAAGGAAAAGATGCAAGGACTTTCAATTTTGTCTGTAATGTTTCATTTCTTTAGATGGAAGGTACACTCTTGGATATTCATTACACTAATCTCTGAAATACTTAATATCAAAGGTAAGATTTATCCATTCATGTATTTGTAAGGCTCTAGATCAAAATGTTAATGGTGGTTACTTCTGAGAAACAAGATTATGGAGTGGAGTCTATTTCATTTTCTACTCGATATATTTCTGTTGAATTTTTAATTAGCACATATTGTTCTAAGAGCCATTATAAAGGAAGAAGAAGAAGAAGAAGAAGAAGAAGAAGAAGAAGAAGAAGAAGAAGAAGAAGAAGAAGAAGAAAAGGAGAAGGAGGAGGAGGAGGAGAAGGAGGAGAAGGAGAAGGAGAAGGAGGAGAAGGAGAAGAAGGAGAAGGAGGAGGAGAAGAAGAAGACAAAGAGAACTGGTAATCCATGCATGCCAGATGTGGTCATTCTCAGAGAATACCCCATTCTCTGGGTAAGGCCCCACCTAGAAATGAAGGTGGATTCCTCTGTGAGAGTGGGCCTGATTCCTTCAGGAGGGGTCAGTGGGGTGAGTAGGAGAAGGGAGTGGGATGCTATGGGTGGGCGGGGTCCTCTTAGGTCTGAGAGCAACCCTAAGCTCAGCAGGAGGACAGGAAGATGGTGGAGGCTTGTGCTGCAGATGCCTGAATCCTGTCACCCTCAGCTCTCTCCCCCATTGTCAGTCACACAGCCTTGGTCACAGTGCACCATCTTAGCACCAAGCCACTCCTGAAATGAAAATTCTTAAAATGCAGAGCCAGACCGATAAAATCCCCTGGGTTATAGTCCGTTCACTTGGAGCCAAATGGATTGCTCGTTAATATCTTCCCCCATTTGCCTTATGACCAATTAGCAGCTATTAAGACCCAACCATCCTGGCATGAAGCTTTTCCCTAGCAGCGGCTGCCACTGCTGAGAGCCCTGGGGACTGAGGGTGGATTTCCTCCCTGGCCCCTCGATGCCCCAAAGCTCACTCCCCAGATCAAGGATGGGGGAAGTGCTGAGTTCTGGGCGCCGTCACTGCCTGATCCTATCAGGGAACCCACTGGAGTTGAGAAAGGTTGCTTGCACCCGTGTCTAGCCAGATGTCCTGCATTCTTTCCCCAGGGCAGGGGTCCTCTTGAGATGCTGCTGCTCCAAGAGATCCAGAGGAGGCTGGCTGCCCCAGAACCTGTCAACAAGATTCCCATGCAGCTTTCCACCCCCCCCTTCCCACCCCCTCTCTTTCTCTTACATTCTGTCCTAAGTTACAAACACAGGCCGCTCCTTTATACCGGGGACACTGCTGAGTGCCCGTGCATTTCCTCACACATTCCTCACAAGAAGGTCGTGAAAATAATCATGACCCTGGGTGACAGTGAGGGCAGCGGAGGCACACCGAGAGAGGTGAAGTGACTTGCTCAAGGTCACATCGTGACAAACTGGCAGGGCTGAGATGAGCACTGAAACCCCTTTTTTCACAGCGAGTCTGAGAAAAGCACGTCTGACAACGAGAAAAGGTTCTTGGAAAGGCCAGATAAGCCCAGGTGTAAAAGGCACTCCACGCGGAGAGCGTGGCTTCTCGTAGAAGCAGTGTAGACAGCAAAGCTTCCTGGAGACAGAGTTCTGTGCCTTCTGTGGGTATCCATTGAGCACCTGCTGTGTACCAGGCACTGTTCTGGGTGTGAGCATTTGGCAATGAATCAAACTGACCTGTCTCTGTTTCTTAGAGCTTAAGTTCCAAGGGGGATGGTGGAAAATAATGAAACAAAGTCATACAAACAAGACACTATGTCAGAGAAGCATATGTGATCTATTGAGAAATAAGATAGAATGATTTGTAGAGACTGAGATGGATGGGCCCTGAGGCGGGGGGTGCTCTCCTGAGACCCGAGTGTTGAGATGAGCTGACTATGGCAAGACTTTGGGGGTAAGGGTGCTATTCCTGCCGCGGAGCAGCAAGGACAAAGGCCCTGGGTTAGGAAGGAGCTTCTCAGGTTGGAGGAACTAACAGGCCAGGGTAGCTGCCTGTAGTGGGGGGCTGGGGGCAGGGAGCCTCGTACAAGGAGAGTTTGGAAAACAAGGCGGGGTCCAGACTTATATGGCCTGCGAGGTCATGGTTGCAAGTTTGGGCTTTACCCCAATACAGGGGGAACAGGTGAGGGTTTTAGGCAAGGGGCTGATGTAATCGTGGTCTGATTTTTAGAAGATCCCTCTGACCACTACATCGATCAGAGCAACAGGTTATTGCAAAATTACTGATGCGTGTGTGTCAGGGAAGATGATCAGGAGAGGCAGAGGCAAGGGGGCGTTGGAGCTGCTCGGGGTATTTCTTGGAAGGCTGCCTGGAGCAGGAGGGTGGGGGCCAGACTGTGGAGACCTGTGCTCTTCTTGGAGGGACAGACGTTGGCAAAAATGCGGAAGTCTGGCTTCTGAGCTTTTGGGAATAAGCAGACATCAAGTCAGGGCTGATAAATGGAAAGAGTGGGGACTGCATGTCCACTGGGCACGCCCTCTGCTCTGTCCTGGGCCCTTTGTGTCTCTTGTGGGGTATTTTTACCCCTGTATTTTTATCCCTCCCCGTGCAGGAGATATTTTTACCCCCACCTGTGCCAGGCACTTTATTTGCAGTGGCAATTGTCCAAAGGGGGGAGGCAGCATCTTACAGGGGAAGATAGAGCTCTGGGGCCAGATGCTCAGGCTCAGATTCCAGTCCCACCAGCTGTGTGATCTTAGACCAGTTACTCAACCCCTCTCTGCCCAAGAGTTCTTATCAGCGTTATGTATCTGCCAGTTGGGATCCTTTTGGCTGCAAGGAAGAGCAAACACCAATTAAGCAATCAGGAAATTTATTCTCTTGCATGATGATGGGTCCCTGCCCAGCATCATCAGTGGCTCGGTGGCAGTGGCAGTGGCGATGTCCTTCCTTCTCGGCTCCCCCGGTTCATGGTAATTGCATTCTGAGGCCAGGGGTGGCATGGTTGCAGCAGCTTCCGGCCACACAGTCCAATGGGACAATGTCTAGAGAAAGGGGCAGGACCATCTCTTCCTGGAGCAAGGAAGCATGTCTTGGAAGACCCGCAGTCTTCCCTCCGTGCCTCATTGGCTGAAATCGGTCCCGTGCTTATTCAGGATGCTGTAGAGCATGAGGGTAATGGGATGGCCATTTCAATAAATCTTAGCTATGAAATGAAAGATGAAGAGGAAGGGCGGAAAGAAAGGAGAGGAAGAAGAGGAGACGAGGAGGAAGAGAGGAAGGACAAGATGCACCTTTTCTCGACTCAGAGAACTCAGTGGCTATGACCTGGAAGCCAGGGCTCCTTGTACTTCCTTGCGCGGCCTCTGTTCTGAGTTAGGTTTCCGAGATAAGGACTGGAGCGCGAAGGCAGTGTTGGTTTGAAGGATCAAGGACAGTTGACCATCCCAGGTGTCTGGATTCCTGAGGGCAGGGCCTCGGCCTCCTCAGCCTCCACCCCAGCCTCTGCCCCAGCCCCAACACCCCCACAATTCTCCCATAGGCCATGCTCAACCTTAGGCATCCCTCTCCTCTGTGGTCCCCTGCCATTATTCTCAGAATCCTGGCACCCCAAAGGGGCATGGAACCACCCTTGAGGCCCCTGGTCTGTCCTCTCACCACCCAGGCCAGGATGCCTGTTCCCGGCACACTGCTGAGCCATCTTGCTCAACTCTGGGGAATTTCTGGGCAGTTTTGAAACAGCCTCTGAGACAGCTGGGCAGAGCATGAGCTATGAGGCCTTGGGCAAATTACATCACTTCTCTGAGCCTCAGTTTTCTTATCAGTAAAATGGGATAATAAATCTCTGCATCGTGGGCCTGTTCTGAGGATGAAATAGATCACGTGGGTGAAACACACGGCCCAGTAATTTCATAATTAAGGTTCGTTTATTTTTATGGAGGTGAAATTTACCTGACAAAACTGGCCAGTTTATACATAAAATTCAGTGTCATTTAGTACATTTGCCTCTATGTGGCTCCAAAAACAAACATTTGCATCACCCAAAAGGAAACCCCATGTCAATTAAGCAGTCCGCCCCTAGCTCCCACCCTACTCTGGTCCCTGGAAACTACTCATCTGCTTTTTGCCTCTATGGATTTATAGATTCTGGGTATTTCATGTAAGTAGACTCATACTCAATGTGTGACCCTTTGTATCTGGCTTTTTTCACTTAGCATAGTTTTTTGAGATTCATCAATGTTGTGGCATGTGTCAGCGTGTCATTCCTTTTCATGGCCGAATAACACTTCATTTTATGGAATATGCCACATTCCAGAAAATGTAATTTGTCCATTGATGGACATTTGGGTTGTCGTCATTCAGCTCTTGCGAATCATGCTGCAGTGAACACGTGTGTCCATGTACTAGTCTGAGGTCCTGTTTTCAATTCTTTTGGGCATCCACTTAAGAGTGGATACAAGTTACACTCTGTATAACTTGTCGAGGAGCCACCGAACTGTTTCAGGGTTGTACCATATCACGTTCCCACCCGCAGTAGATGATGGTCCTAACTTCTCGCCCGACGCATGTTATTTCCCATTTCTGGATTATGGCCATGCTGATGGGTGGGAAGTGCTATCTTAGAATTCTTTTTTCAGGAATGGCATAAAGGAAGATGGCCCTGGGGTCTGAATGGCCCACCTTCCTGAAAAAGTGGCTTTGCAATGCTGATCAGCTGGACCAGGGCTGCTGGTCCTCAGGTAGGGCTACGAGTTCTCCCCACAGAGATGCTGGAGGCAGAGCGCTCCCCACCCCCCTCGCCCCTCCATCCTAGCAGTGCACTGGGAAATTGGGGCCAGTGGGGACCTCCTGCTATCAGGCGGTCCTCTTGGGCCTCACCTCCCTCCAGGGCACCAGGGAGGCGGCCACACTGGGCTCAGTGTTTTCTGTGTTCTGGATTTCTCTGCCTGAGAACCAAGCCCCGCGCCACCACCGGCACAGGTCTCCGTCTGATCCCAGCTTCTGATCTGGGGGCTGCTTCTCTGTTGTGTCAAGGAGCAACGTCCTCTGGTCCTGTCCCTGGGCTCCACTCTGCTCTGGGGCGACACTGGCTTTGGATTTTGTGGACCCCAGGCCTTCCCCCTCCTGAGCTACTGTGGCCACATGCCCTGGCACCTGGGAGACCTGAGCTAATTAAGGAGGCTCTCAGGGCCCGGGGTGGATGCCTGCCTGGCCCCTGGGTGAGGTGCGCTGGGAGCTGGTGGCCTGTGCAGGAGGGCAGGAGGCCACCCAGACCTCCAGAGGCTTGACGCTGTTCTTGACCTTCTGGGGCCCCAAGACTAGGCAAATTTGCACTTTCCGAAACACGGGTGACCTACACTAGCTTTGAGTCATCCACATACCCCTTTTATGGGGACCCCTTTAGTGTCCCCAGTTCAGCACCCCTCCACCTCTTTTTCTTAAATATTTTATTTATTTTATTCATGAGAGACACACAGAGAGAGGCAGAGAGAAGGCAGAGGGAGAAGCAGGCTCCCTGCGGGGAGCCTGATGTGGGACTTGATCCCAGGACCCCGGGACCATGCCCTGATCTGAAGGCAGATGCTCAACTGCTGAGCCACCCAGGTGCCCCAGCACCCTTTCACCTCTTTTATTTATAACCCCATCCATCCCTTCCCTCAGGCCCCATTCCCCCCCACAGGCTCAAACCCCTCCATCACCTAAATTCCTAGGGGAGCTGAAATGGAAGGGAGAACAGGGGAGGCACCTTGCTTGTAAATGTCTGGGACCATCTGCCCCCTGCTTCCTCCAGAACCCCTGCCTTAGATGTGGGTCCTCCTGAGCCCACTGCTCCTCCCCTCCTGTCTGGGCAGCAGGATCTATTAGAATCAGGTCCTCAGTCCCCACTTGCAGAGGAGGTCACAGACACGCCTCACCTCTCATTAGTCCCAGTTTCCCTCTTTAAAAGCAACAATTCCTACCCCACCTTTATTAGTTTAAAATTCTTCTTGGTCATTACAATAGTAGTACCTTCTAGGAAACGGACAAGCAGAAACAACCCCCAATCCTTATAATGCTACCTCCTGGAGTCAACCATTGTCACATAACAACAACGACAGCAAGAATCACCTCTTACTGAACATTTATCTCATATCAGACATGGTGCTAAACACTTTATGTGGGTAATTTTATTGCTCTTCCCAACAGCCCAATGAAGTTGGTATTTTCTGCATTTTACAGATAGAGAAGCCGAAGTCCAGAGAGAGAGAGGTTCTATAATCTGCCCAAGGTCACAGAGCTTGGAAGCTTCAAACCCCAAACCTGTCTGGCTGCCTGGGGAGCACACCTGCCTCCCAAACACTATTCAAAAAAAACCCCAAAAACATATATATATATATATATATATATATATATATATATATATATATATATTTATGTAAGATATTTTAATAGAATTAGTTGCAGCTATTGCTTTGTAACCTGCTTTTTGCTCCCTCTAACAATAGATAATTAACAATTTCCCCATGTCCCGCTGTCTTCAGCAATATTATTTTCAATGGCTACTTAGAGCCTCATTGTGTGCGTGCGTGTTCCAAGGTTTGTTGAACTAATCCTCTATTGTTGTGCACTGTAGGTTCTTTCTAAAGTTTTTGTTATTATAAACAACAGTCTTGTGCAAATTTTTTTTGCCCACATTCACAGTAATTTCCTTGAGGGTAAACTCCCAGAAGGGAGGTTGGGAGGAGGCACGGCTTTTGTTTTTCAAATGTCTGTAACATCTTTGGATCCATTATGTATAATTTGTGAACACAAGTTGTGCCATTAACAGAGGGAAGGTTGACACCTTTCCCAACCTACTGGGCTTTGCACAACCTAGAATTATAGGAGTTGTAAACAAGCCTTCTAATAGCCCTGGATTATCTGTGGCTATTGTCAGGTCATGTAGAGGTGGTAATTTATTGAACAGATTTTTCAAGTGTGTCCAAGTACACCTGGGTGGAATTGAAAACGGGAAGGGTTTCTGGAAGCGGAGGTGGTTGCGGTGTTTGGGGGAGCTGGTGGCCGGCCGGTGGCACTTGTCTCGGGGCTGGCTCAGAGGCCCCCATTCCACCAGCTTCTCTCATTGTAAAGCCCAAGGAGCTGCCTTGGGAGTGAGCTGCCCCGGGGGGCTGCCTGGGGGACACACCACGGAGTCAGAGGCTGTGCGGGCCTGCGGAGGTAGCAAGTCATGCCTTGTTCCTACAAGGCAGTAGGTGCCATTTCAACACGGTCATAATCTTGCTTCAGCTGCCAAGAAACACCAGCTGGTGATGATGAAATGCCCCAGAATTTCTTCAGGGAAGTTATTCACCAGCTAAACAGTCTCCCATTCCACGAACATTGCAAGGAAAGAGAATTCTCTCCGTGTGTTGGACGCCGTGCCTCCTGCCATCGCTCAAGGCTTCCCTTACTGATCTGGTCACATTCTTCGGACATCACTTGCTTGACCGCATGACATGGCTTCCAGGCCACCTGCTCTCCCAGCAGCCTCTCTGAGGCCTTGGGGTGGGGACTTAATTGGTACATGCAGCAAATTAGCCAGGGCAGAACCAGTTTGGATTTTAATCCGGTGGTTTAATGAGATGTATGGCCCAGTTTTCTGTGCAGGCAAGGAGACGTCCCTGCCCAGGAGGGGCTTGCCATCAGGCCGGCAACAAACGCCCACGGCCTGGGGGGAGCCTTCCTTAGGTGAAGGTCAGCCTGGCAGGTGACATCTTGTTGGCTTCTGTGGGTGAGAACTGAACAAAGGGAGAATCTCGGTTGGGGGTGGTGAGGTGGAGTGCAGACGGACCCTTCACCGCCTCACAATTCTTCAAGGGCACTAGGCTTCTGGGTCTTTCTTGAACACTTTCTCGGGTGTTCCTTTATACACTCATTCCCTGACCTTGCCAGCTCCATGATGAATAGTCTTTTTTTCAAAAGTCAGTGCAGCATCACTCTCTAGGCCCCCCCTTACCGAGCACTGACTGTGTATCAGGCTCCATCTTAAACACTTTTCATGCATTGTGTATTTAATTCTTCCTGCAGCCCTGTGGGTAGACCTGATGTCTTTTCTAGATTACAGATGGGGAAACCCAGGCAGGGGGAGTTCAAGTCGTTTGCTCTAGGTCACCCAATCAAATAAGTTGCTATTCCACCCTAGGTTTGGGCACACCTGGGTGTCTCAGTGGTTGAGCGTCTGCCTTCGGCTCAGGGTATGATCCTGGGGTCCTGAGATCGAGTTCCGCATCGGGCCCCCCGGAGGAAGTCTGCTCCTCCCGCTACCTATCTCTCTGCCTCTTTGTCTGTGTCTCTTCATGAATAAATAAAATCTTAAAAAAATAATAAAACCTTGGATTGCATGGCCCCCAAATCTAGTCTCTTGACAATAAGCTCGTGCTTCTGTCTGAAACTTTTCCTTGCTCTTGTCACCGTGCTCAGAGCTGTGCCCTCGATAAACCATGAACACTATTCCAGAGCCTCCACCAAGTGTGTAATTTTTTTTTTTAATGTCTACCTATCCTGCTGGAAGGGGTCGGGGATTGTGTGTGCCTCGTGTCCATAACCCAGCATCCGGCTCAGAACCCAGCATGCAGTGGACACTTAATACATGTTCAAGGGAAGAATAAGTCTTCGAGTTGTATTAACTTGGCTGAATGTCCACATTTCTGTAGACTTTATCTCTTTCTGGAGCACTGAGAAAATAGAGTAAGTTGAAGGGGCACATAAACTCCCATAAGGGGCTGAATTAACACCAAGAGTTTTCTTCCATCTTTGAAGAGTTCCTTCTGACAAATGTGTTTTCTTGACATGTCTCTTTTAGATTTTCATGGCATTCTGGAATATTAATCTGTTTCTCTTGTGTGATCCTTCTTGATCCTCACATCTGCCCTGGGAGGCAGGGAAATGAAGTGTAAAAAGCCTGCTTTGTAACTGAGGCTTGTTGATGGTCGGAGATTCATCCCCAAGGCTGAAGGATTGCAGGAACTAACAGATTCGGTGAGGGCTCAAGGATCCCCCTCCTCCAGCCAGACCCTGTTCCTGGGTGCTGGATTTGGCAGCAGGTATTGGCCAGGGTGATGCATTTCTCTTTTGGATGTTCAGCAGTACCCTGGAAAGAGTGGCACAGCCAAGGGCAACCACCCTTCCTTTCGTGGGTCTAGAGCCCTTTCTGCCTGTGTGCATCTTTTCTCCCATTTGGCTGACCCCTTCTTTGGTAAGAGCAGCCTTGGGCTTGGGGTCTCCATGGATCCCTGCTTGTCCATCTTGACGCTATTGTTTTCCAGGTTCAGAAACAACACATACCAATATGGCACCCACCCATGTTGTGCTTCAATCTCATTAGACTCTGCAATTCCGTGTACTTAAGGGAAGTGGTTGTCATTAGAATTGTCCTCTTGATCCCAATCCCTCCCTACAGTACTGGATCTTCATAGCCTTTATAGGATAGGAGATCTTCACACAAGCCTGCGGGTTAGGCAGAGAGGGGCAGTGGAGTTTCTGAGAGGAGGATGAGCTGGTTTGTTAGGAAGCACAGCACCCTTCACCTCAGGAATGTGGGACTTGGGCTTTTCCCCCCAGCTCCCAACACAGTTGGAGAATAAAAGATGAAGATGATGCATCTAACTGGATCGAGGGTAGGGTGGGGTGGTGGTGGTGGTGGTGGGGAAATGTCACTTCAAGGCATTAAGGTCTTCCAAGGAGGATGGGCTTGTTAACTGGCTTCCTAATTAGCAGACCAGCCTGAGGACTGTCTGGCATTTCTATTCCAGCTTTTGTGTTTGAAAGAAAATTCCACCCAGTTGCTTCTTGAAGTACAGCCTGATTCGCTAGAAAACTTGTAAGGAAAAAAGGAACTGATCCTCAACCCCCATGGTGACTCTTCCAAGCTGGTGTGCCAGCTCTGACTGGGGCAAGGGTTGTGATGAAAGTCACCTCCAGTGGCACTGGTGGCTGCTTTGTGCTCCTCTTCTCCTTTCCGGAATCACACAGTCAGGCCAGGCTGGTGGGTGACAGGACACCGCTGAGGCCTCCACTCCGGCGTCCTTCCCAAGGACATGCCCAGCGTCCACCAGGGTTGCCTCATCAGGCAGTGAACTCAGGGCAGAGGAGAGTGGAGGGAGAGGCGATAGCTGCAGCAGCAAGCCCTTGGCAGCAGGGTCTGCAGGAGGCCGGCGGGGCTTTAGCATGCAGGGCCCGTCTCTGGAGGACTGGTAGTCTGGGCTGATGCCAGAGAAGACAGGAAGCCAATGGGTCAGCCCCTGCTTCTCCAGCTAAACCTTAATTTTCTTAGGGCAGCCAGGGAGGGGTATGTGTGTGTGTTTGTTTAGATATAATTCACATATCATCATAACACTGACTCTCTTGAAATAGACCACTCAGTGGTTTTAATGTATTTAGAAGGTTGTTCAAATATCACCACTAATTCTATAATCCCCCAAAGAATGTTCATCATCCCCCCGAGGAGCCCCCAGCCCATTAGCTGTCACTTTCTGGTTCCTCCCCCTTTTAGCCCATGTCTACCACTAATCTACTTTCTGCCTCAATGGATTTCTCTCCTCTGAATTTTTCACAGAAATAGAATGCTACAGTATGTGGCCTTTTGTGTCTGGCTTCTTTCACTGAGTGCAGTGTTTTCTACGTTCACACGTTTTAGCACACATCAGTACTTCGTGCCTTTTTGTGGTTGAATAATATTACCCAGGTGATGGACAGCTGGATGGCTTCCACTTTGGGGCCCTTATGAATAGTGTTGTCATTAGCATTTGTGTACATGTGTTTGTGTGACGTTTGTCTTCAATCTCCTAGGAATGGGATTTCTGGATCACAGGATGACTCTGTTTAACCTTTGAGTAATTTCCAGATGCCTCTCGAAGGGACTGCACCATCTTCCATTCCCACCAACCATGCATGAGGATTCCGATTTCTTCCTGTCTTCTCCAACACTTGTTATCGTCTGCCTTTTTAATTAGAGCCATCCCAGTGTATGTGAAGTGGAAGCCTGCGGACATGGACAAGGTGACACTTGTGATTAGAAGGACCAGAGCATGAATTGCAGGAGGAAGAATGGGGATGTTGGGAGTGTCCCGGGTAACATCCTTAAGGAGGTCTGGGGGACTTGTCCCAGGCCAAGGTCAGGAGAGGTGATTGAAAGCAGCATGTGTGGGGGCACCTGGGTGGCTCAGGGGTTGAGCATCTGCCTTTGGCTCAGATTGTGATCCTGGAGTCCTGGCATTGAGTCCCACATCAAGCTCCCCTCAGGGAGCCTGTTTCTGCTCTGCCTTTGTCTCTGTCTCTCTCTCTGTGTCTCACGAATAAATAAATCAAATCTTAAAAAAAAAAAAAAAAAAAGCAAGCAGCATGTGTGGTTTATTTGCTGGCTTATAACCCCAGCACTGAGCCCTAGTAGACACTCAAAGCTATCTGTGGAATATATGATTGACTGAATAAATGAATGAAGTGAATGAATTATTGAATTAATGAATGAAAGCATCAGTCCTTGGGGACCCAGTGAGTGCAGAGGGACTGGAGGATGGGCCACTCTCCCGTATGTTCCAGGAAAGAACGACTCCCCTAACACGTTGTCTTCTCACAGATGGGGAATGATCAGCTACTGTCTTTCTGGCAAACAAGACAAAGGGGCTGGTGAGGAATGGGTGGGATGGGGCCAGGGCTGGTGTCACAGAAGCAGCAGGCCATGAATCATAGCTTGAACAACCCTGAGGACAACAGTCGCAGAAAGGCTTTAGCACCCACTGAGCCGTTCTCCTGTAGAAACTCACTTCCCAAATCTGCTTTGCATGGGATCGTTCAGCTCCAGCTCTCTGTCTGCAGAGGCTGCTATGATTGCTGCTCTCTGTGGCAAGGACCAGGCCAGACATTCCACAGCCGAGCCTCCTCCCAGCACCAGCCAGCTCTCTCTTCCTGGTGGCTGTGCGGGCGCAGGAAGGGAGGCAGAGCTGGATGCCTGCAGGCGCTGTGCTTCTTAAAGCTTGGCACCTAGGAGGGTTAGGGTGGTAGGAGGCCTTTTCCTGAGAGATCTGCAGAACATTTAGTGTAACAACAACAACAACAATAATATTTCCAGTTACAGGGATGCCTGGGTGGCTCAGTGGTTGAATGTCTGTCTTTGGCTCAGGTCCTGATCCCGGGGTCCTGGGATTGAGTCTCACATCAGGCTCCCTATGAGAAGCCTGCTTCTCCCTTTGCCTCTCTCTCTGTGTGTCTCTCATGAATAAATAAAATAAAATAAAATAAAATAAAATAAAATAAAATAAAATAATAATAATATTGCCAGTTACAGAATATTTTATATGCACCAGATTCTGTCCAGAGCACTTTATATAATCTGGTGACTGTGGTGATTGTCTCCTTGGAGGTCACTTTCCTCCTTATTCCTTTTACTAGAGGACCAGAGGATAGAGAAAGATTGGCAAAGCCACCGAAGTTCCTCATTCCCTTTGCCCACAGGTTTGTCTTCCCAGCATCCCTTGCAGCTAGAGGAGCCAGGGCTGGAGGCCCTGGGGAAGTGGGCGGGAAGGCAAGGGGTGGTCATGTGATCCAGTTCGGGCCAGTGAGGCCTAAGGGGCAGTGCACGGGATGCTGTCTTTAAAAAGATGGGAATGACAACTTACTGTCCTGCGAGTTCTGCTCTTAGGGCAGCTGCAGCCACCTTGTGACCACAAGGTGAAAGAAAGGCAAGCGGATTGTAGAGCCGTTGAGGTAATCAGGTAACTGTCTATTCCTGATAACTTGTTATGCAAGAAAACTACATACCTCTCTTCATTTAAATCACAGTAAATGGGTTTTTCTGTTCCTTGCAACCAGAAGGCATAATAGACAACTGTATTTTATCTGATTAATCCTCATAGTCACCATAAGGGGGAGGTATACTTATTTCCATTTCATAGATGGGGGCCAGGGGACAGGATCTTCTTTCCTGTAAACAAAACAAAGAGGCTGGTGAGGAAAGGGCTGGTGGGACGGAGCCAGAGCTGGCGTTGGAGAAGCAGCAGGCTGTGAATCGTGGCTTGAAACAACCCTGAGGACAGCAGTTCCAGAAGGGCTTGATGAAGCGATGTTAGAGAGGATAAGAGACATGCAAAGTCACTTAACCGGAATAAACTGGTGAGTCAGGATTTGAACTTAGGTCTGTCTCTAAAGCTCTTATTAATTTCATCATTCAAAATCCCTGTGGATTCTTGCCCAGAGTGGGAAAGACCATGAGCAATGGACAGAATGGGAAACCAGGTGTTGGCCTTCTTCACCCCAAAATGTGCCCTGGGTCTCCCAGGCTGCTGAGTTTTTTTTTTTTTTTTTTTTTTTTTTCCTTCCCTTGTGGTGTCAGAGTCTTTGGGCCCTCCACAGCTAGCTGGTGGAGATGGACAGCGTTTGGGAAAACATGTGGGGCTTGGAACCAAAAGGCTTGGTCAGATCCCAGCCCTGCCACTTCTCAGCTGTGTGACCTTGAGTGGGTAGCCCCACTACTGTGAGCTTTGATTCCTCATTTGTAAAACATTCGATAATTCACTTGTATGGAAAAACCAGGTCAAGTTCTCTGGAACCAAAAGGGGTGTTTACTAGCTTTTATTTGCTGAAAAATTCAGCGGGTGGACTTGACCTTAGTCTTAGAGGTAGAGGTATTAGTAGAAAGAGAAAACATGGCCCTCTCTTTCCGAATTCCACGGCCCAATTTCATGTCCCCTGGTGGTTGCTCTTCCTGCTTCCCCTATTGATTCATGCTCTGCCATTTCACTGGCTGGGGAACAAACATGCCTATTGCCTGGGGGCACTGTTGCCAGTTACTGCCAGGATCTCCTATTAGCTCGGTCATGTGACCTTCCTGAGAACTGGAGGTAGAGTTAGTCCTTCCAGAAGCTTCTCCTGGAAGTGAGCATGGTTTGGTTCCCCATGAGAAGGAGGAGGGTCCTGTATCAAGAAGTGGGGAATAAATGTGAAGCAGGATAAAACCCCAAAGATGTCCCCTCCTCCACCTCAGGGAGCAGTTCTGAGCATTCGATAAGGTGGATGTGTTCTCAGCAGGTGCCTAGCATGATCAGCGACCCTGAAGACCCTTGGTAAATGCTAGCCGGCCTCTTCCCAGGCCATGGCTCTGTCCTCCCTGCAGCCCCTGGCCTGTCTGTGTTACTGGGCACATGTCAGGGAACAGGCCCACCTCCACTCTGTAGCCTCTATCCATCACCCCAGCCTTTCTCCCTGCACCCAACATGACAATTACCATGTGGCTCGAGATGAGACTCTAATCCTATTACTCATTCATCAACCAGCCACTGAGAACAGGCGTTGGATCGAACACTGCCAAGGAAGCTGGGAGAAGCCTTCTCCACCACTGTGAAACTAGGCTTAGCTCAAGCACAATAGGTGTGTAATTTCAGGTTTTGTTGAGCCGAAATCCAATCACATACTTGACTGGTGGATCACAGAGACTCACAGGCTAAAAGAATGAGATAATTCTACCTCACACAAACACTGGGATTCGGCTTTGACTTAATGACAAATGTGTGACCAACCTTACACTGTTACATTCTTTCCCCCTCTCTCTCTCTTTGTTTCAAACATATTTCTATCTTTCTCTCTCTCTCTCCCTGCTCTCCCTTCCTCTGCACCATCTAGCGATGGGATGGGACTCAGTGAAGTCCTAGAGCCACAAAACAAAGGTAGAGAAGCAGGAGGAAGCTTTCTAAATGGCCATCACCAGGTGGGATGCACTCCCATTCATTGTCTTCATTTAATTGAATGAGAACAAGAAGGTGAGAAGCGGCTTCTAGGGATGGATTTATTTTAATTCCTAGTGATCTTGGTTCTTCTGTCCCAGGAGTGGCTTAGAGTGAGAAAGGGCAGCAGTCAGAAGGTACATATGGTCATGGTCATGTTCATGAACCATTCCCTTTATTCATCCAGTACTTTTTGTCCAGTGAGTGCTGCTCAGTGTGGGTGGGGAAGGATTGTAAGGAGAAATACATACATACGTGTGTGTGTGTGTGTGTGTGTGTATAGTATTTGACCCCTGTTCAGTGATGATAGCTGCTTACCTAAAGAAAGATAACTGCATAAATGAGCTCATTCAATTTTATGAGTTCACTCGACTTAAATTTATCCACTCCACAAACACTTATGGACTGGCAACCACGTGCTGTGCACTCTGGTAGGCACTGGGTGACGCTCTGGTGGATAAAGGCAGTAACCGAATGGACAGCTAATAGAAGGTAACTAGGAATAGTGGGGGAGTACTATTTGGAGGTGAAAATGGGGGAGCAGTAGAGAATGAATTAGAAAGACCTCTTTGAGAAGGGGACCAGAATGATGACAGAGAGTCATTTATTGCAAGACTGGGGGGGCGCTTTAGAGTCCATGGTCAGGCCCCAGATGGGAAGCAGGTGAGCCAGATGCAAGCTGGATTCAAGGTCTGCCTGACAGGTATGTGCATTATTTCCCAGGGCAAGCCATTCATCCTTCTGAGTCTCTGATTCTCAACCTGCTCTGCTAACTTTGTAAAGTCTCTGTGACATCTCACTGTGATCACAGTGTGTCACTTTGGAGTGACAAGCAGAATGCACTCACAAGAACAATTATTAGATTTGTTTCTTCATCGGATGGGCATATTGAGTGTGGGTGTGTAGGGAGTGTTGTTGTTCCTAGAAATGGAAGTGGGCTGGGACTGGTGTGGGGAGTGGGTTTCCATTACATTTTCTTTCTTTTTCTTTTTTTTTTTTTTTAAGATTTTATTTATTTATTCATGAGAGAGAGAGAGAGAGAGAGAGGCAGAGACACAGGCAGAGGGAGAAGCAGGCCCCATGCAGGGAGCCCAGTGTGGGACTCGATCCCGGATCCCAGGATCATGCCCTGAGCCAAAGGCAGAGGATCAACTGTGAGTCACCCAGGCATCCATCCATTACATTTCCTTTCTTGAAGCTCCTACATAAGTCTGCCCTTAGCTGGCATTTGTCAAATAAATACTTTCTATAGGTAGAGAGCTAAATTGAGGCTTCAAGTGAGAATCCTGAGGTAGTAGCCTCTGGGAATAATTTAAGATGAACTTGACTCTTATCACGCCTGCTCTGGCCCAACAGGGGATTGATTTTGAAGCCAACGTTACATTACATTAACTAAGTGCCAAATACTGGACTTATATTACCTCATTGCAGCTTTACCAAAACCTTATTGTTGTTGTTGTTTAGGTAGGCTCCACACCCAGCATGGAGCCCAACACAGGACTTGAATGCATGACCCTGAGATCAAGACCTGTGCTAAGGGGCACCTGGGTGGCTCAGTGGTGGAGCATCCGCTTCTCCCTCTGCCTATGTCTCTGCCTCTCTGTGTCTCTCAGGAATAAATAAAATCTTTAAAATATATGGAAAATTCTCAACTGTTCTTATTTGAGTATTGTCTCCCCTCTTTCTGGAACTCAGATTAGCTGTATGCTAGATCTTTTCCTTCTACTCTCCCTGGTTTCTAACTCTCCTCTTTCAATTTTTGCACCCCTGTTTCTCACTGTGCTATAGCCTAAGTAATTCCTTCAGACCTGTTGTCAAGTTCACTAATTTCCCCTCACACTGTGTGCAATTTAAGTTACCTATTTTCTTGCTTAAATGTTAAGTATAAATTATATAGAGAGAAGGGCAGAAATCATAGGTTTATGGCCTGATGAATTTTCAGAGTGGACATAATATAGAGCCACCTCCCAGGTGAGCAATCAGGAGCTGACCAGCACCCCTAAAGCTGCTCCCTCCCTCCCTATATCACCCACCTTCTTTTCCACAGAAACCACTCTTTGACTTCTCCACCATAGATAGTTTTGGCTGTTTTCAACTTTCCCTAAATGGAATATGGGAAATCACACAATATGAACCCTTTTGTATCTGTCTTCTTTTACTCAGTCACATGTTTTTTGAAATTCATCAATGTAATTGTGTGTATAATCTACTAATAAAAGTCATTCAATTCTAAAAACACACTAGACATGGGTGGTTTTAAGGTCTGTTTCTCTTTGTTCACATATATACAGATTTGCAGGTCTTGTTCTCATGGTGGTTTGTTTCCTTGTGATTTTGTGAGTTTTTCTTATGAAGTTATGTTGTCTTGGCTCTTTATCGGTAGGAGTAGTTTGAGGCCTACACGTGGGGCAGTGCTCTACAGAAATTTTGCATTTGTTTCTGCCAGTCTTCCTGATTAGCTACCAACATGGGGCCACTTAAAAATAAATTTAAAAGGCATAGGGCTTTTTGTGCCATATATATAGATTTGGTGAATGGATTCTGACTTGAAACCCAAGTTAGGCTCATGTCTAAGCTCCTAGGAGAGACTGGTAAAAGCTCCATGGTCTCTCATCTGTGGGATGACGAGTTATTTTCTGTAACAGCTTTATTGATATACGGGATGGTATTTCCTATCCTAATTCATTCATGGAGAGGGTCACCTTTCAGGGGTCACCAATCTCAACAGCTACTTTGCTTGAGTCCCGAAGCCTTATCTTTGCTGCTCCACACACCAGAGCCCCTTTACAACGAAGGCTTGCATCCACCAGGTGTTAGCAGCTGCTCCTTGGGCCAACACTAGTCTATGCTTACTTTCTGCTTGCTTTTGAGCATTCTGATTGTTTCTGGTCTCCAAGGATTTCATTTGCTTTTATTGCCAGCTCTTTCCTGCATTAGAGGAAAAAGGGCCTTCTTACAAAATACTCTATCCAACCTTTTTTTTATGGTGAATGTGTTATGTGGCAGGAAGGTTTTTCCTAAACGTCTATTCTGTCATAATACTGAATCAGACAGATGAGCTCTTAATTCTAGAAACATTCCCTTGAGATCAGTAACCAAATATCTTCAACTTACAGATGAGGAATTGGAGACTCAGAGAGGGTAAACAACACATCCAGCGTTGCCCAGCTAGTACGTGACAGAGACAGGATTCAAGCTCAGGTCTGTGTGGCTCTAGTACTGATGTCCGTAAAGGTAGGCTTGCTGAAGTCAGCGCCCTGGATGACTTCGGGTTCATTCTGGGTTGCCAGGCCCGTAGAGCAGTGACACTGTAGAGAGGAAAGGCTCAGTTGTCGAGGGTGATGCTTGCAGCTCCAGGCGACTGTAAAGCTTTGGCTCTGGCATCCAGGCTGGACATAGAATTAGGCAGGCTTGTTGGCTTCTCTGGGAGGTGGGGATGGCCACACAGAAAAGTGCCATTTGCTGAATCGAGCACCTTCAGATATTATAAATGTGCCAGTTCAGACTTAGGAAACATGCCAGGGAAAGAAAACTTGGCTGATGGGACATTTCAGGCCATTAGGCTATTACAAAGGGAGGCTCTTTGAGGGTAGCTCATAGCGAGGCTTCCAGAGTCACCCAGGGAACATTCTCCTCTGTGTGGGCCTCTGAGTGTCCTCTGTCCCTTTTCTTTTCTCTCCCCACCCTACTGCCCAATCTAGCCTGGTCCTGTGAGCCCCAGGGTGCAGCCCCCTCTAGTTTCTCCTGGCCTCGGATCTGGACTCCCTGGGGTCCAGTGCTGGGTGGATAGGGCTTAGCGGCAGTCTCTGGGCAACCTTCATCTCTTCCATAGCTGTCCTGGTTGCTGGGAGGGAGTGTGCCAGTCTCCGAGTCTTCTGAGCTCCTGCCTTTTTTTTTTTTCTTTTTCTCCAAAGGGAGATATATTTGTGTATTTGTCAGGAAAGAGGTTCAGACAGTTAGAAACATAGACACTAACCCGTGTTGAGCACTCGCTGTGTTAAGCACTTATTTCAACGGTAGCAAGCAGAAGTGATTTTGATCTACTTTTTCTGGTTTTTGATTACCATTATTGTCCACATGTAATCCGCATCATTTCTCATTGCACTGTCTCCAGCTTTCACAGGATGGACAGTAGAGACGGGCGGGGGGGGGGGCTGCGGTCAGAACATGGGCTGGTGTCCTAATCATGAAGCCACTCTGGCTAGACTTTCCCCCCATCCTGTCTCACCTCCTCGTCCCCTTGCAGTGCTTCCTGAGATCACCTTCCAAATAACAGGTGCACCCGTTCTTGCTCTGGTGGGGGTGCTTCCCCTAGCACACTACCATGGAGGTGCTCCATGTCCTGCTCAGAGATGACATTTTGTTGCTTAGGGATAACACAATCCTCGGCATCTGCAGGGGGTCAACGGGGTAGTGAAAGCACACTGCTTATCGTTTTTAAATAGCAGGATCTTTTGTCTGGTGACATCATCCTGTGTGCCATGAGGAAGCTGCCAGCCGGGCAGCACTGTGTTCTTGGCTCTGGGGATCCTGATTATTGACATTGGAGATAGTTTTAACATTTTTTTTCCCACTAAAACATTAGAACCTGCAGCCGGTGTGCCGGTGCCCCCAGATGGCCGGCTTTGGCAAGCTTAAGTGGGTGGGAGTCTCTTTTCCTTCCATCAGCATGGATATCTGAATCAGCCAGTGATTCTGACCAGCCCCTGAAATGGACACAGGTGCTCCTAGCTCGGGGTCCTGAGGTCAGGACTTCTGGTTGTGGGTCTGTGGCTGGGTGGCAGGAACCTGTTCCGCCAAGCGGGGCCTCGGTATGTGACAGCCTGTCCCTTCTCTGTAGTTTGCCATCAGCTACTTTGTACCACGACAGATTTGAGAAGTGGGTATCCTTTCTATACCCATGTTACAGATGAAGAAACCAAGGCTCAGAGTGGGAATAAGAGACTTGCCCCTGCGCACCCAAAAGGTAAGTGCTCTGAGCCAAGGGAAGAGCCTCAGGGGTGGAGCTTGAAGGAGGTTGGGGTAAGCTCCACGATTCCGGGTAGAAAGACCTATGGATCTAGTTCCTTGGAGATGCAGCTGGGGTCTGAGGAACTTTGGGGGCAGGCTGCATGGGCTTCTCAGAGAATGGTGAGGCAGGGAGGCCAACACAGGGGGGCGTCATGCTCCCTTCCCAACGGGGTGTTTCCTTCAACGCTGGGTTAGGAAAAGTGGCCACAGAAGGGGCCTCCCAGCACGCAGGAATCTGGTCCCAGCTGTGTGAGGCTGTGCCAAGAGCCTGGGATTTACTGCACCCCCAGCCAGCTGAGGAAAGGGTGTTGGGGGGCGCGGAAAGCATTCTAAATCGAAAAGGCATCGGGGCCACCCCTGCCTTTCCTGCTGCAGGGGTCACGAGGCTGGTCTGCAGACGACCCCCATGAGAGTGGAGCCTTTCAAGTGAGTGAAGACAGTGCTGAAGCTCTTCCTCCAATAGAAGAAATGGATCAGCTGTGTGGCATTTCATTGTTGATCTTCATCACCGTTGTCATCAAGCCGGCATTTTTCAGACATTTCCTATGTGCTAGATGCTATTCAAGTGCTTACCCTATGCCATTTAATATATATTTTTTAAAGATTGATTTATTTATTTTAGAGAGAGAGAGGGAGAGGGAGCGCTCAAGCATGTGTGTGAGCAGAGGGAGGGGCAGAGGGAGAGAAGAGAGGCAGAGAAGCAGACGCCCCGTGGAGCATGAAGCCCAAGTCAGGGTTCAATCCCAGGATCCTGAGATACGACCTGAGTCAAAACCAAGAGTTGGAGGCGCAACCGACTGGGCCACCCAGGTGCCCCTCTGCCATTTCATTTTAAAGCTCTTCACCTCCCTGCGAGGTGCGGTGGGGCTGCTGGCCATGCAGCACCGGTGGGTGAATTCCCATCCCGGGAGGATGCAGACATGACTGGCTTGCCAAGCTGATAGGGGATGGATTTCAAGGGGCACCAAGCAGATAGGTGTCCTTGGTTGGGCACCTTACTGCAACTCCCAGTCTGCACAACCCTGGTGCCCTTGGATGACAAATGTCACGATCCCCATTTTACACGTGAAGAAACTAGGCCGAAGGCGGTACTTGCCCAGTTAGTGGCCGAGTCAGAAGTCAAAACTGCCTGAGTCCCCAACCACCAGGATTCACCATGACATCACATTCCTAACCACTCCATTTTATAAGCATACATTGTGGCATTGTTGGGGGAGAGAGAAGGGGTCCATCTCTGAAGATGCCTTTCATTAAAACCTTGTAATTACCCAACTTGTGTAAAAAGAAGATAATTTGCTACAGGTTTAAAGTCATCAGTGGAGTGGGAAAAAAAAAAAAACCCCAACACAAACCCCAAACTTGTAAATATTATTAGCTGTTCTCCAACTTTGTTGAATTTAGCTAATGTTTTCGGTGTTGACTTTCCCAGCTATCAGCTTAGCTATATAAATCCAGTTGACGTGTCTTTATTCAGATAAAACTCTAATACTGCAAGTGTAGCAAATTAGATGCAAATGCCCCCTTTTTATTTTAAGTATACTTAAAGCTGCCTTTCCAATGCAAATTTCATAGGAAATCTCAACCAGCTAGGACAGACATCTTAGCTGTCAGCAGGCAAATGCTTTCATTTCGGTCTCAGGCAAGGGAGCTGCCTGCTTTTTTTCTTTTTGCCCCTGCAGACTGAGATAATTAAAACTATAGAGAAATAGTTTTAAATATACATGATACACACAGTTCCTTAAATTATGGGATAATGCATAAATTCACCCATTACCATATTTGATAGTGGTCTCGCTGACCGAAGTTGGGAGGTGGCGGTGGGGGTGGGCGATGTGATTTCTCCAGCAACCTGCTTGCCTTGTCATCAGCAGCGCGGCTTCTGTGGCTTCACCTGGTGTCCTAAGGAGCCCTGGTAATGGTTCAAAAGGAGGTTGTGAACACATTCATTAAAAAGGGGCTGCAGTGTGTGTGTGTGTGTGTGTGTGTGTGTGTGTGTGTGTTAAGAAATAAAAATGTTAATGGTAACTTTTTCTCTTTTTTTTTCCTCTCCCCCGGCTGTCTCAGTCTCTTTGGAATACATATCCATTTCGGCTTTGATTTGTTGAGCTCCCTGAATGAGTTTATCCAAACAATGTGAATTTACTTAGATCTCTCTCAAATCCCACATCTCTTGTGGTTGATAAAGCTGACTTTAGCTAAGAAGGGCTGGATCAGTGTGATTTGAAATTCACATTGAAAATGATAAGGGCTTTGCTGGAAATAATAAGCACAGTCAAATGCTGTCAGGAGGAAACAGTGGAGCATGCAGGGAGAAATTTGGTAAGGCCATGCCCCACCCTCCTCCTTTCTCTCCTGAATCAAGGTGGAGAAGGGAGGGGGAAAGGTGAACGAGGGGGCTTTGCTCAGACACACACTTTAGCTTTGTAGGGGATGGGGATGATGATTCTAAAGAGCTTTGTGCATGAGCTTTATTTCTCATGGTTAGAAAATGGCAGGCATCCCTGGATGGGTGGTGGACACCCATGGGTGTTGGGGGTTGCAGCCATTTTGCCACCATGGTGCCCGGCACCTGCGGACTCCCAACTCCCCCTTGCCCAAACATTTCTGTCTCTATCTCCCGTCTCCCCACCTCTCTCTCTGTCTCCTCAGATTCTTTTCTGTCTTTTTTTTTTTTTTTAAGATTTTATTTATTTATTCATGAGGGACACAGAGAGAGGGAGAGACACAGGCAGAGGGAGAAGTGGGCTCCCATGGGGAGCCCGATGTGGGACTCGATCCCAGGATCCCGGGATCACACCCTGAGCCAAAGGCGGACGCCCAACCACTGAGCCACTCAGGTGCCCCCTCGAATTCCTTTCTGGGCAACTAATCCATGCCTGGTCCTGAACTAAATGTTTCCCCATGTCCTCCTTATGACCCTCGGAGCAGCATTCTTATCCTCCCCATTTACAGGAGGTGCCCTGGAGATGTGACCAGTGGAGCCACAGAGGACACCCAGGTCCTTCATCCCCTTTCCCTTCAGCTGCCAGGCAGAGACCAATGCCTTCAGGAAGTGATGTCTAGAAATGGTCCTTGAGAAACTTCGAAGGAAGACATTTTCCTGGAACATGTTAACCAGTGAAACTGAAAGGGAGGAGGGAGAGGGCGTGTGAGGCCAGAGGCCAGCATTGGGGGGGGGGCGTAGAGTAAACTGGAAGGTGATCTGAGGGTGATCACCTCCGTGAAGGTGATCTGAGCAGACCAGGCTTCTCCACCTTGGCACTGCTGACATTTGGGGAAGATAGTTATGTGGGCGGGTGGGGTGGGCCCTGTGCCCTGGAGGATGTGCAGCAGCATCCCTGGCCTCTGCCCGCTTGACGCCAGCAGTGCCTTGCCCCCCATGTTGTGACAGCCCCAAATATCCCTGACCTTGCCAAGTGTCCCTTGGGGGGCAGAGCTGCCCCAGCGGAGAACACTGGTGGAGAGCTGGCTCCTTCGGGGCTCAGATCCCTCCTTTTCTTTAAAAGGCAGGTTGCCTGCAGGTTCAGTCCCCACCTCCCAGTTTCCCTTTGTCTCAGAAGACCCCGCTTTCACACGCCCTCCTAAGCAGCTAAGCAACCTTCCCTGGAAATAGGTGGATCAGAGGAGCTTTGCCACCGAAACCTTATTTCTAATTATAGTAAATCGCTCCCCGTTGTCTTCACCATCGGGGCAGTGGGATCAGGCGCTGGGCTTCTGCTCACTGCCTTGATCTATACAATTCTAGTTCGGCTTTGATGAATGACTTCTCTGACTGCTTCTGCCCTACCTGTGTGTGCGTGTGTGTGCGTGTGTGTGTGTGTGTGTGCACACACGTGTGTCTGTGTCGGGGGAACACAGTGACCGGGCTGAGGCTAAGGGGGGTGGCATTAATGCTTCCACGGCCTCGTCTCTGCCGGGCTGTAGCAATCCGGGTCCCACCCACCCTGCAAGGCTGCTGGGCTCCGAGCTGACCTCTCCCCTCCCCTGCGCTGGGGGCCTCGCCTCCCCCCTCCATCCTCCACCTGGGCCCCCCGCTCCTGACCCCACGACTCGCTATTTCCTAACTCAGGCCGCTAATAGCCACTGATCACCGAAGGGCAGTTTAAATTCTATTTAGACTTGAAAAAAAAGGAGAAGCCAAACTTCAAAAGCTCTCTCCTGCGAGCAGAGCGGAAGCCACGTCCAGCCATTACCAGCAGAAGCCGGATCGATATTTGTGCACCATCCCCTGGCCGGGGTTTCGAGGAACTTTTATTATTAGTGCGGTTAAGCTGTTCTAAAGTGGAGCATCATTTATAAAACAAACGGATCCCTTCCAAATAGGTTATTTTCCTGGTTAATGACCGATCGTCTGCCCTGGGGTCTGACTGTGTTGAGATTCCAGATGGGAACAGGCACTTCCAGCCCAATTATCTTTATTAAGTGTTTTTCCTCCCCCTTTCTGAAAAATGAAATGGCAGCCGGCTCAAATGTCTCCTCCTTCCCCTTGTCCTCACCCCTGCACCATTTCCTGCGTTCGCCTCATTATGGACAAGTATGTCCTTTAAGACACGGAGACTAATGAGGCGGTTTTATGAGACTAATACATTTTAAATTTTAGCACTGGAGCTAGCATCTTTAATTGTACAATTATACATTCATTTAGCACACGCGCGCGCGCGCTCTCTCTTTTGCTTCAAAAGATAACAAACCACAGGTGACTCCGAGTGTGCAAAAAGGCAGAATTTTTGTTATTCTTTAGGGTACTAAATCAGGTGGCACTAGAAATTGTTTTTCTCCTGAGCGGTTTCTGAAGCAAAACTAGTTGCCGTTTCGAAGAAAAATTTAAAAATTTATTTTTTAATTTTTTAAATTATTATTATTATTTTTTATTTTGAGGCAGGGAGGATGGGTGATGGGTCCATCGTGCCTGGTGATGAACTTCAGTTTTCTGTGCCCCGTTTCTACCTATAGGGAGAGGGTGGCTAGAAAGTATTTTGAGAACGAGAGAAACCTGGATGTTGAGGCCCAGCAGCTGCAGCTGGTGAGAGAGAGAGAGAGAGAGAGAGAGAGAGAGAGAGGCTACCCCATGTATCCTGTCTCTAACAAAAGCCCCCTACATTCCCCACCTGACAGGACTTTATCGGGTAGTAATAAATAAGGCTGAATTATTGATGATGAGAACTGCTAATATTATTATGACCTCAATTAAGTGCTTTTTCCAGACACATTAGTAACAAAGGGTCTTCCCTCTCCTGGTTGCTGTTTTTCTCCCCCAGGCCCCACTTTACATTAAAATCTAATTGATCAAACCTATTTGCCATTCGCACAAGAGCGATCACCATAATGGGTCATCTATCAGCATGGGCTCCTCATCAGGCTATTAACACCTTTTGTTACTGGCCCCAGTTCTGTACCAGCTGAGAGGATCAGAAGGCCGGGCCTCAGATCTGGAAGGATCGTGCGTGCGTGAGGTCTGACTTGTGGTACCTTCTAATTGCCCTCTTTAACATCCCTGCACAAGGCGGAAGTGCTCTTGCTCCTGAGGAAGCCCCGTCAGGCGTTGTGGAGTGACAAGATGGCGGCCTCCTCATAGAACAGAGGCCACCTCCCCTGCCGCTCACTGCCTCCCCATCATCTCCCCACCCTGTTGGCCCTTACACAGCCTGCTCTGGGGGGGCCCGGAGCCTGGAACTTGGGGGTGGACGTGAAGGTGTGGGAAGTGTGCAGGCAAGCGCTCATTATCAGAACTGGAGACGGGTGCTGGCCTGCCATGGAGACCGGTCCCCAGGAGCAGAGCCTCCCCAGGACTTGTTGGCTCAGGGTCACTCACAGAAGGTTCATGACGGCCCGTAAGCCCCCTGGGCTGTCTGCAAAATTGTGTTTGTGTGTATTTTCTTGGAGACGGTTATAGCTCCCATCAAGGGTACCAGATTTATCCATGGCCCCAAAATGGGTTTAGAAATATCTTCTTGGGAGCTTCCTAAATGGAGAGGTCTTCTATCAGTCTGTCCCTCAGGATTGGATCTCCAGCTTTGGGAATATGGGGGAGCCATGGAGATGAACGTTGTTCCTGGTATACTGTGGTGTTGGGTCAGACTCTCTCTCTCTGGGTCTCTGTCTTCTCTGTCTATTTGGTCAAAAGAAAAAAGTCTCATCAACCTCCTGCTGTCCACAGTGACTGTGGGAACAGGCTTTCTAAATTAGTCTACTGTGTGCAGGGCCTCCCACTGGATGCTGGAAGATACGAGAAAATAGGAAGTGCCCTGCATTGGTTGTATTGCTGTTGTTTGAGCAGCGAAAGCTCCAAATATGACATGACAGGAACTCTCTTCGGGTGACATTACACAGCTTGGAGCACTATTCCGGGCCATCTCTTTGGCCCATGCAGCTCTAACTACTCACCATGAAAATAGCTTTATCATTTTTTTACCTGATTATAAATGAATGCATGGAGAAATCACTCAGAAGGGAATTAAAACCTCCCCAAATCTTAACATTTTGGCTTGTCTCCTTTCTCCTTTGTTTGCTATGCAAATAACAATAGAGGATTTCCAGGAAGTGGTCGGGTTTTTTGTTTCTTTTTTCAAGAATAGGACTATACATCTTTTTTTTTTAATTTAATTTATTTATTCATGAGAGACAGAGAGAGAGAGAGGCAGAGAGAGGGGCAGAGGGAGAAACAGGCTCCATGCTGGAAGCCTGATGTGGGACTCGATCCGGGGTCTCCAGGATCATACCCTGGGCTAAAGGTGGCGCTAAACTGCTGAGCCACTGGGGCTGCCCAGACTATACATATTTAAGTCAGTAATTTGTTAATTTTTTATTTACATAGCATAAATATTGTAAACATCTTTCCATTGTAAATACTGTTGATCAGCATGATTTTAAATGTCTGCCTAGTATTTAATCAAATGGATTTATCAAAAGGTATTTACCAATCCGTCCTTGTTGGATATTTAGAATGTTTCCACTTTTGTCTGTCATAAACAGTACTGCAGTAAATGTCCTTATATAAACATATGCACTTACCCAGTGATGTCCTTAAGATGGATTTGTAAAACCAGGATTCCTGGGTTAAAAGATTTGTGTTACATTTTGTGTGTGTGTGTGTGTGTGTGTGTGTGTGTGTGTGTTTAACAGTAGATGAAGGGATAAGATACATCATCAATACGACTTTTGATGGGTGGCTAACTGGCACTTCTGTCAAAAGGTTGTGCAAGGTGAAGAGCCTTGGCGAGAAGGAAAATGCAGTCACTTAAAGGTGCCTTGGTGGGTTTGCTCTCTGCAACTGTGAGTCTGGAAGAACGAGGCCAACCAGGCTTAGATTTTCTGCTCAGTGCAGGCAGAGGCAGGGCCGAATCTGTAATCTCTTCTGGAACTGCTAATTAACACACAGTCCCTTTAGTGAAGAGACCACCTCTGTCCATAAAGAGGCCATGGGGCCGGCAGCTGCGAGGTGATGCTTGGCTCTCCCCTCAGAACCCCATTCTCACTTAACTGGACCCCATGCCAGACAGCTGGGTAGGGGCGTCTTTCTGCCCACCGCTCCTCAAGAGATTGAGGGCGGGCAGGAGGCTGCAGGGCTGTGATGCTTTCCACCAGGCAGCCCAGGATATCACTGAGCACTGCCTAGTGGCCTCTCAGCCTGTGTTGTCTTAATTCAAGTTGTCATTCATAGACCAGTAGAAAGCTAAAATCAATAAGGGGTGAAAATGGACTTTAAAGACAAACTAAAGTCACAGAAGAGGGACGAAAACAGGATCTGTTGGCTCAATGAGTTACCTTTTCCCTTCCTGTTTATATAGCTGGGTCCGTGGCCTGTGTTTTTGTTTTTGTTTTTTTAAAGGAGTTGGGGCAGAAAACGAGTGCATTTCCTCTTTTAAAATACACAGGGTGTCCAGGGGCGCCTGGGGGGCTCAGTCGGTTTGGCATCTGACTCTTGATTTTGGGTCAGGTCATGATCTCAGGGTTGTGAGATTGAGTCCCACATCAGGCTCTGTCCTCAGCATGGAGTCTGCTTGAGGTTCTTTCTCAACATCTCCCTCTACCCCTCTCCTTCTCCCTACACACACACACACACACACACACACACTTTCTCTCTCTCTCTCAAGTAATAATAATAATAATAATAATAATAATAATAATAATAATAATAAATCCTTAAAATATACAGGGTATATCTGTTGGACAAGACCTCAGGGGCAGGGAGACCATTATTTGAAGGGACCACAGAGTACGATGATGATGATGGTATTTGGGATGGGTCTATATTTTACCCTGGTAAATTAATTGCTGTGTTACTTTCTGCTGGTAGATGTACTTCTCTGGGCCATGTCTTATCAATCAAAATGAATCAGATAAGGTACAATGATTTTCAGCCTGATGAGAGAACACAGCAGATGTGCTCTGGGTTTGAAGGGTGGGCATCAGGGTTGATATTGAAGTCAGGGGACTTAGGGCTCTGATCCCTTGGTCTTGATAGGAGCTCTGGAAAAGATTTCATCAGAAGGTAGAATTTCAGAGCAGAGGCAAAAGTTTGGCAAGAATCAGTGAAGGAGAGGGTTTCTGAATTTCTTTCTTTCCACTTCTGAGGGATTACAGACATCTGTTGCATGCCTACAGGTCATTGCTGGAAATCCAGCTTGAACTTGCTCCACCTTCTTCTGGAGAACAGGGCAGGATCAGCAGGAGTAGAGTCGGTACCAGGCCTAGGTGGGCCATGGACTCTGGTTCTGGCTATTCCTGGAAACATGGAAGGACTCCTCTGTCACAAAAGGGGTGTCTCAACCTGGTCATTCTCTGTCTCCATGTGCCATGGGTCTGGTTGTCAGACATGAAACAGGAGGTGGCACTTGTCAGACCAGGAATAATTTTAAAGCAAGAGACAACAAAGACTTGGCAACATAGGCTTAGTGGGGATGCAACTCCATTACCCAATGTGTGGCAAAGTGAGGTAATAATTTCTTGTGCTTTTGGAAGAACCAGACTTTTGTAGATTGCCACCAAAAGGGTAGCCAGGTGGAGGAGGAAGGAAGAGGCCCAGCCACTATACCCCACTTCCAGCCATTTGTAGGTCCCAGAGCCATTTTCAAGCAGGTCCCCTAGAGCCCCCTTCCAGTGCAGGTGTCACAGCTCATAGTTAGAAATTCTGGGGTCTCTGAGGGGCACACAGATTTGCCCAACACGAATATAGAAAACCATTTAGTGTTAAAAAAGAAAAAGAAATCACTGGCAAGAGGGTTTCAGAAATAGAAATATGAGGTTATCTGTATTTAGAACATTCGAAATGAGCCAACATGTTGGGAAGACTTTCTAAGAAATGCAGCTCTGCAAACTTGACTTGCAGCTTGAGAGCTGGTTTTGACGTGGGGCTGGTTTTATGAGGCAAGAATTTACTTACACTATTTGTGGGAACCGAGCCCGGGCGTTCGGAATGGAGTGGAAGGTCTGCCTGGCTAGGCGGGGCTGGAGCTGCGGTGACCTTCGTGCTGCACAGCTGGCGTCCAGAGGGTCTGGGGCTGCCCTGTGTGCTTGGCTGTGGAGGCGGGAGGACCAAGCAGGCGGAGGAAAAGACTCAGCGCACACGCCCGGGCCGGCGAGCCCAGCAGCCTGGTGCACCCCGTGAGCCAGACGCGGCGGTGGCCCTGCTTTTCCTTGAGCTCTTCCTGCACGTCAGCTTGATTAGGTCTTGTGCAAAGGGGCACCCGTTGCACACCCATCATAATGCTTCCAGCATTAATTGAGTATTTACACTTACCATATGCGTTCAAAGCCCCTTCCCAATGGATTCAAGTACTAATGGATCTAATCCTCTCATCAACTCCGTTATTACCCCATTTCACAGATGAGGGAATTTGAGGCTCCAAGAGTTGTAAGTGGCAGAGCCTGGATCTGACCCTGACTTTGGAGTCTGGGTGTGACGCCACGAGACTCTATTGTCTTTGAAAGCACACAGCCCTACATCTGAAGGGAGAGAAATGGCTTGATCTTGGCCACCACCAGCCCCTTTTTCTGTGAGGTCCTTGAGGAACCAGGGCTCCTCTGTTCAGAGCTGAGCTCCCCCCGCAGCAGACCCCAATTCAGTGTTCTGCCAACGGGCATTGGGCTGCAGGACACACTCCTTTGCTCGGGATGCAAGCAGGGCAAAGGGGAGGAAAGTTCTGGGCGGCTGAGTTACCTGCTGCAGGCTTTCCCAGGTGGTGACAGCTAAGGGTGCAGAGAGAGGCACCTGTCCCTCTGGGGAGAGCATCTTCCTGGGCTCTTGTGAGCCTCTGAACCTTCCCAGGACCTGGGCCCCGGGCCGTGTCCAGCTGAGTGAGGGGATGGAGAGAAAGACAGGGAGGACCTGACCTGTGCCCTCCTCCTTCCCAAGGCCAAGGGCTTCGCTGTGTGCACACGGCGGCGGGGAAACACCCGGCTACCCCTCCGCATCCTACCCCCACGGCCAAGTTCACCCTCCAGCTCCAGGATGGCATTGCCTACCGCCGCGAACACGTTGGGAAGGTGCAGAGTCTTTGTGGCGTAATTCTTAATTTTTTAGAGTTGTGGAGTCCTATTCATTTCATGTGACAGTCTCTTCCTTCCCCCTACCGTGACGGAATGTTCCGTGGCGTATGTTATGATCTTTAATTAAAGGGAACTTAATTTGCTTTTGAGGCATCCTTTGTTCACGGGAGACACCCTAGGGTGTTTTAAAACCAGGTTTGGAAGCATTGTCACTGAAGCCCGGAGTCGCAGGCGGATTCTCTGCTCCGGATGGACGCCAGTCGCCTGCGTGTCGGGGGTGGGGTGGGGTGGGGATGGGCTGGGGGGGTGGCTGTCCCCGTCTGGGCCCCCTCGGAACTTCTCCAGACCCTCCCCGCCGGCCTCGGGGTTGGCCTGCCCACCTTCCAGAGCACACAGACCCCGCAGGCCCCGGGAATGGACCGTGGGCCAAAATGCTGTTCGAGAAGGGGGACGGGCCATTTAGATGACAAATGGGCTTCAGGACACCGTCAGAAAGTCCGGGTGGGGGAGACCATTAAGAGTCACGTGGAGGCAGCCGCATCTGTGATGCCGGAGCCCGGCCGGTGGGTCCCCACTGCTGTGTTTACTGCTCCTTAATGCCGTATTGTTTACTCACAATTAAACCCTTTACCATTAATTTAACTTTCAGATGCTGAAATTGGTCACACAGCCTCGAGTCTCAAGGCCCGGACAGATGTGTTCTATACACTTGTTTAAACACGGCGCTCATTAGGAGGTAATGCATGTATAGCAAGTTGATTACACCACAAAGCAGGCCGCTTTATCATGGGGGCCTCTCAGGAGGCGGCGGGAGGGGCCGTCAGCTGCCGCTGTCACTCCCCCCAGCCCGGATCCTGAGTGACGGCCGGGCCCGCCACCTCCTCGCAGGCCTGCTCGGAAGTACACAGCTTCCCGTCAGAGAGCCGCCGAGCTGCCTGGGAGGAGGTATTAATTGTTGTCAGCCTCCATTTCACACCCCAGATAACAAACGAGAGCCACCCTGGCAGTGTTTAAGGAAGATAAACAAGTTGCCTGAGCCCCGGCAATTAAACACGCTTGCATATTTAACTGAGATGTTTCCTGTAAAAAAAAAAAAAAAAAAAAAAAAAAAAAAAAAGGAAAGAAAGAAAGAATGAACAAAAAAAAAAAAAAAAAAAAGCAGCGCCACCCCTAGCGGTGTGGGGCTCAGAACGGGCCTCCATCCTGCGACCTGGAGGCCGCGCATCCCGAGGCGCGTGTAGTGTCTCTCGGGAAACTGAGCCTCCGCATCTTGAGCCGGACGCGCCTCGGAGTCGGGTGCCAGGGGGAAGGGCTGGAAGCTCTTCCATGTCCCACATCCTGGGAGAAAGGGTCAGGGGACGGGTTCTGGAGCTGGACTGCGTGGGCATAAGTTCCGGATCCGCTTTTACAGGCCGTGTGACTCCGGGCACGTGGCTTCTTTGAACCTCGGTTTTCCCATCTGTGAAACAGGCACATGCTAATGACCCGCAGGTCGTGGTGTTTCCCGACCAGGAGATCCGGCTGAAGACGGTGCCCGGGCCCTCATCCCTGGTAAAGGGATCGCAGGTGAGAACGTGCAGATGCTCAGTAGCCAAGTTAGTGCCCTTTCCTTCCACCTTTTAATAGATAACACTGTTTAGCAGGAGATGGTGAGAAGCGAGACTTATAGGTTATCCCTCAGCTGAGTAAGGTGACGGTCATGTCTGATCGTGATGCTCCTTCCCTCCATGGTCCAGAGAGCGTGGGATGGCATGAACTCAAGATGGAAGCTCTTGGTGGGTCTTTGGCCTCAGGGCAGATTTAACCGGCCCAGGAATTAGGTAGATCTGCACCTTCCAGATATTTCCAGACATTTCTGCCCCAACCTCTTTGGGAGCTGACCTGCCAAACAACCTAGTTTTCTTCTCTGGTCCTTCTCCTCCTCCTGCTCCTCATCTCCCCTCCCCCTGTCTCCCTCCCCCTTCCCAGCCTCCCCCCCCACCTCTCCCCTTCCTTCCTTAACTTGGTTCTGCAGTGAAGAGGGGCATCCGCCAGCCCCTACGGCCTGAAGCACCTCTACTCCTACCCTCATCCCCCCAGACATCCCAGCCATCACTTGGGTTCTTAGAGCGCTGGTGTTTTTCCTTTGGAGCATCTGTCAGAATATTTATTATTTGAGAAATGATCTGCTTAATTTCCATCTTCCAGTGAAGACGGGGTCTGGGTCTATGCTGTCCACCCTTAACTCCAACACCTAGGACTCTCCGCCCTGGCTCGGGCTCGCAGATGCCGAAAAGCCTGAGTTGTACTACAGTGACCTGCTGGGATGAGTCAGACCATTTTTCTTGGGGATCTGGAGAGACGGAAAGTCCTCATGGTTTCTCATGGCCTCCTTTGTCTTTTCTTTCTAGGGCTCCATGAGGCTCACCCCACTCCTTTCTGTCAGTTTCACTGTTAGGGACGGAGAGGTTGGGGTTCCAGTGGACTTCCATCCGCTAGGTGCTTCCGGGGCCCCTCCAGGGACCGGGGAGCCCTGGCTTTTCCCTTCAGTCTTGCTGACACCACCGACTGCTCAAGAACCCGCAATGATTTGTCCTTGGACAATGCAAAAAGGATGTGGCTCTGCCTCGTGGGTGCATTTTAGGGAGGCGGGACCTTCATTATTTGTCTCCACAGCTGCTTCCTCTGGGCTTTGTGGTTGCCTGTGTGTCGCCTTCTCATCCGATCGCATTACCCTTAATAAGCATCGCCCTGGCAGGAGAGGGGTGCCGAATTCGGTATCCTGAGAGCATGTGTGTGTAATGTGCCGGGCAAGTGATCCTAATGATGCATTCAGCACACCACTCCCCCAAGAGCCGGCTTCCAGTTTGTCCAAATCCATTTATATTCCCGCTCAGACCTTTGGGATCAAAATTCCTGACCCTTATGCGAAAAGCAAAAACACCTTTCGAAAGGAAAAAAAAAAAGAAAAAAACAGAGGAGGGAGGTGAAATTTCCTGAGCTTTCATTTCCCTTCATGGTTGAACTTGGATGACTCAAGTCATTTGCAGTCAATCTATTTAGCTGACTTGTCCTGCCGACTGCCAGGAGGTCAACATTTCTGGATTTGCCCCTCCAGGGCCAGCATGTGGTCCCAGCTGGTTGTGCTGTGGTGGGAACGAGGCTTGGGGGGCGGTGTTATCTGCAAGCTATGTTGGGGGCTCTCCGTGCTCTGTGAAGATGATACTTCTAGGGGAAGTGCTTTTGTTTGCTGTTTGTTTGGGTAGGGTGGGATTAGCTCCGATTACATATTAATAACCTGGAGCAGGATCGAGTAATTAGATGTTATCTTCCAGATGTTTAAAAGAAACCTTTAGTATTTTAAGCTGCTTGGAGATCTCTAGGCACGTTATTAAAATGGATGGAATTTAAAATGGGCGTTGGTGGTGTCCCTTTCTGTGGATTCTCTTGCTGGCGTAAGACCCGGGAGCCCTGGGTACCCATGAAAGGACCCCAAGCATTTATTGTGGTGGCCCCTGTTTGGGAACAATTGGGGCAGCCACCCATTCAATGGGTGGTAGAGGGAATGTCGCGGCACTTCTGCCCCCTGTCAATCGGCCAGAGCGGCTCATTGATTTCTTTGAACCACTTGAGTGAATCTCTCAGAAGTTCCCCTTCTCTGAGTCCCACACAATTGCCTGTTCTCTCTTTATTAGGCGCTTTGAGGGACAGCCTGGTCTACACCTGCCTTTGAAGGGGCCCCCACCACGGTTTTAATGACCTCCATCCGTCAAAGGAAAAGTTCAGAGTTCATTCTTTTGTCCAAGTCCCAGCAACGGAGGAGTCGAGGGTGCTGGCTGGTCCGGCCTCCTTAAATCACCCGCCCGAAAACTTTCCCTGTGACCCCGCTCATGTCAAAACAGCGAGCTGGCCACTCTGGCCATTGTCATCGGAATAAGGGCTAAGTGATGCTGCTCGGTCATTACGTGTGCCCTGATTGGCAATCAGGGTACAATAGGAGGTCATTAAAGGCCATAAAACTGCCAAATCTCTGAAAAGGGGATTTTGAATGGAGCCAGAGGGCTCTGGGAGCCTGCCAGGGCAGCGCTGGGCGGACAGGGGGTTCGAGCCGGTCGGGGAGGGGAAAAGTCAGCGCCGTGTGGATTAAGAAGTTTCTCCCCTGTGACACCAGAAAACACTGATCTCCTGACGTCATCTTCCCAGAATGCTCATTCCTGCGTCCTCTAAAGAGATTCGCTTGGAGAGACAACCCAAATAGCGCTTCGTGAAAAGAAGCCCGGAGGGGATAAGTCTTTATATATATATAAGGAGGTAGAGGTTACTTCTAAGTATATAAAAGGTCATTGCTGTTAAGCACCAGTGGGTAAAAGGGCGTCACTTATACGGTGATGGGTGGTAGCTGGACACACGGTGGCCATCGCTCTGTAACGTAGGCACACATTAAATTATAAAGCTGTCCATCTGAAACTACCTAATATAAAATAGTCAATATACACACAGGCATACCCAGAAACTCTCTGTAAGGCGCTCCCTTGTACCGGGGCCTTGACTGGGCTCTCTGCAGGTGTTCACTTGGAGAAGCCCCACACCACCCCGTGGAGGCAGGTTAACGTGATCAGAGCTCTACAAGGGCTTCCTTGGGAAGCTTCCCAGTGTGGCAGGTCTTAGAAGGGAACCAGGAAAAAAGGAGCGTCCTCCTTTAAGATGATGGCAGTCTTAAGAGTTTGACTTATTGAGGCCCCTCCTATGTGCCAGGCGTTGGTGGCATCTCACTGAATTCTTATATCAAAACCGTGGAGTTGATACTATGATCATTCCCATTTTATAAGAATCAACAATCCAGAAACAGAAATGCCAAGAAGGGTGCTGTGGATGGTGTCATTGCCTCCGTCAGGATGGCCACCCCACTGAGGTGAGGCTCCTCAGCCACAAGGGGACTCTTCTCCAGCGTTGCCAGCTCCCTCTGCCTCTGCGCTCAATCACTGCATCAGAGGCGGTGCAGGAATTCTGGATTAGGCCTCTGCAGGTGTGGGGCCTAGACTCTGTCTTGTTGGGCAGCTTGGGCAAATCACGTCACTCTCTGGGCCTCTGCTGGAACATGGTTGGGTGAGGTGAGGCCTGGGCTGGCTCCGATCCTCTCAGACTAGGCCCTTCTCCACCTGGGGATAAAGTCGGGAGATGCATGTGGGCCACTTTTTAGATCATCTGTTTTATTCCGAGCAAAGTAGTTAAAAACATGATTTTTTCTGTTTTCTCAGAGACAGACATAATCTGCAGTAGAATGTGAACCCCTCGTGAACTTTTTAGATTAAAAAGGAGCTTTCATAGATGTTTGGAGCTTGCCCTCCATGCCTTTGGACTCTGTTCTCTCTCCCCACTTCTATCCCCAATGTCTATCAGGGCTACCTGCTTCCTCTCCTTGCCTATAGGGGAGCTTAGAAGAAGAGTGTGGAATCCACTAGATCACCTGGCAGGGGGACAGCTTGAAGCTCTTTTGAGATAATCCTCTTGGTCTGCAAGATGGAGTCCTCAAGCCCTCAGAGGGGAAGCTACTGAGGTTGAAGATGAGGGATTGTACTGGAAGTTGTAAAGGCCAGTGTGAACGTGGGTGTATGAACCCACATTGAGATGACTGGGGGTCCCCAAGGCTGCAGTTCCAAGATCCAGTGAGTGCCAGGAGCTTGGAGACACAGGAGGAAGGACACCCTGGTGGATGCCAGCCCTGCACAGGGCTCGCTCGAAACTTGGGACGGATGACAGCTGCTCTGCCCTCTGTGCCCTTGCCTGGAAGAGGGGCGTAATCCCAGCACCCCAGGTCCAGGGTGGGGAAGGTTCAAGGAGGGAATCGATGCAAGGCACCTGGAACGGGAATGTGTGTCGTAAAGTCTCCATAAATACCAGGTGTCTTTAGCGTTATCGTTATTTGTGTGACTAAAACCATTCCCACAAGGAGGCGGACAACTTACCTGGGGTCCCTGTGAGCTCTGCCATCTGGCTCAGAAAGAAGAAAGAGACAAGAGGAGAAAGGAGGTGGAAGAGGGTGAGACGGAGAGAGAGACAGAGGAAAATAACGTGTCTGTCGTCTTTCCCTTTTCATGGTTCTCCTGGGGAATGAGTTGTTTCTTCTTTATTTGCAGGTTTGAAGCCCCTGGGAGGCTGTGTCCCTTTCTCTCCCTCTGCTTTGGGTGGTTATTTAGATTCTCTTTGTCCACCTATTTCCCTTGGAATGTGGCTTCCTGCCCCTGAATCTCTGAGAATCTCTCTCCCTCCATTGTTCTTGGTTGGGGAGTGGGAGGTTCACCTGGATCTCCTGAAAGCAACCTTTCCTCCCCCTTATTGGAAGGAGTGGGGCCTCCAAGGAAGGGAGAGGCATTTGGGGGTGAAGCCATTCCCTGGTGACTTGAAGTCCCTCCTACCATACCTTCCTCTCCCACCCTCCATCTGAAACACACATTCCTCCCACATTACACGTGTCCCAAGAAACTTCTAGAATATGAAGGAATTGCCTAAACACCCTTTCTCACTCTGGTCTCTTAGGCCAGACCTACCCATGTGATGGAGATTCCCCGAGATGCTCTCCTTCCCTCGGGGAATTTCCCAGAGCACATTTGTCATCCTCTGTGAGACAAGCAGGATTTCCTGCACTCTAGCCCAAGTTGTGAATGCCCAGAATATGACACCCTTTAAAATGTCATCAATCTCAAATTGTATTCTTGAGAACAAATGGTAGTGGGACCAGGTATGGGAGTTTGCTGACGTTTGCACCATCCCAATGACGGCCTCTGGGAAAGGACCCAGCGACTCTCTCCCTAGATCACCTGCAAATGGCCTATGGTTGGCTGTGTATTCCTAGCCCTTTCAGACGTCCAGATTCTAGCCTGGCCTGGCCACTCTGTCACCTTGTGACCTTGGGCCATTCTCTTCCCGTGGCCGAGCCCTGGTTTGTTCACCTAATAAAGAGGAAGTTTAACTCGATCTTACTCCCTGAGGTCTCCTGGAGCCCTAGCATTCATTTTATTTTATTTTATTTTATTTTATTTTATTTTATTTTATTTTATTTTATTTTAATTTTATTTTATTTATTTATTTATTTATTTATTTATTTATTTATGTAAAAATGATTTTTTTTTTGGAGTTCAATTTGCCAACATATAGCATAATACCCAGTGCTCATCCCATCGAGTGCCCCCCTCAGTGCCCATCACCCAGTCACCCCCACACCCTGCCCACCTCCCTTTTTACCACCCCTTGTTCTTTTCCCAGAGTTCGGAGTCTCTCACGTTCTGTCTCTCTTTCTGATATTTCCCACTCATTTTTTCTCCTTTCCCCTTTATTCCCTTTCACTATTTTTTATATTCCCCAAATGAATGAGACCATATAATGTTTGTCCTTCTCCGATTGACTTATTTCACTCAGCATAATACCCTCCAGTTCCATCCACGTCAAAGCAAATGGTGGGTATTTTAAATATTTAAATAAATCCTGTATTCAACATATTAATACAGTTAATCCTGTATTAACTTGGCACCTACCCTGCGGTGGCAGGCCTCATGGGCACTGGAAATTCAGCAGTGAGTAAGGGGTAATGTCATTTCCACTCTCATGGAGCTAAGGAAACCTGAGAGGCTGGAAAGGTTGTGGGGGACAAGGAGGAGGTAGGGGGAGGGAAGGAGGACCAGCAGGGAGAGTATAGGAAGGAGCACGATTTCAGATCAGTCATAAGATGGACTTGCCCATAGGAGAGCCAGAGGGGCCGAGGTCCTCATCTTGGGAAGTGTTTGAGGGCGTCAGAATGACCAACTGCCAGACTCATGTAAGCAGTGCCCTCCATGGGAGGCCATGTGAGAGCTGGCCGTGTGGTGTGTGGGGGGGGGCGGGGGGGGGGGCTTGGGAGAGCTGCTTCAGGCACAAGGGAAAGCATGTGCATCACCTGGAAGGGGAAAGCTCCACTCTGCGAGGCCTGCCCCATGCTGTCAGGTTCTATCCAAGAGGGATAGGGATCCACGGATGAGTTTCAAGTGGGCCAGTGAAGTGCTCGGGGTCTTAGAAAAGTTATGTCTCTGAAGAGAGGCGATTGGGTGGGAGAGAGACAGCCTGGAGCAGGAAGGCCAGACTTTTGGTGGCTGCCAGTGTAGTAAGGGGGACACATGTTGGTCTGTGAGCCAAGGGGGGGTTTGGGCAGGTGGAAGGAAGTGACAGGTACTAGATATCAGAGCAGGTGGGCTCCAGGGGCCTGGGTGACTGACCAATTAGCCAACCTGTCTAAGGGGACAGGGGTCAAGATGACACCTGGCACCCCAAGTCCACACCGGCATGTAGGTGTGAACTAATTCTGTTTTGGAACCATGTACTTTTGGAAGGTAGCTAGAGGGAGGTACATGACTTCTTTTTGTAGGAAAGGATGCTAACAGGTGAAAACAAAATGATTTATTGAAGGATATGAGGCATGGGAACTAACCCATGAGAACTCCCTGGGTGTTAGTCAGCTAGTGCGGCCACAACACATAGCACAGGTGCGGTGGCTTCAGTACAGATGTCTCTTCTCATCGTTCTGGAGCCTGGGAGTCCAAGATCAAGGTGCTGGCAGGGCTGATTTCTGCTAAGACCTCTCTCCTTGCTTCTCACTGTGTCCTCACGTGGCCCTTTCTCTGTGTGTGTTTCACAGAGAGCAGTCTCCTCCTCGTCTTCTTCTTAAATTTTATTTATTTGAGAAAGAGAGAGAGAGAGTGAACTTGCCTACGAGAGACAACAGAGAGGAAGGGCAGAGAGAGAGGGAGAAGCACACTCTCCCACGGAGCAGGAAGCCTGATGCAGGATTCAATCCCAAGACCCTGGGATCATGACCTGAGCCGAAGACAGATGCTTAAGGGACTGAACAGCCCAGGTGCCCCTCTTCCTCTTCTTATAGGGACACTAGCCCTATTGGATTAGAGCCCCACCCTTAGGATCTCATCTAACTTTAATTACCTCCCTTAATGGCCCCATCCCAAATGTAGTCACATTAGAAATTAGGACATTAATATAAGAGTTTGGGGAGGGGCATAAATTAATCCATTTCAGCCTACATGTCCCCTGGAGTGACAGATATCAACCCTTTAGTTGCTGGCTCCTGAGGACATCTGGGGTCCTGAGGGAAGGGTTGGGGTATTCAGGGCTTAGGCACTCAGGAACGGACCCATTTACCTGCGTGCAGGCATAAGCATTTTCATCTCTAAGGATGGGTGAGGCCACTCCTGCACAGCCCACGAGGATGCCAGCCCTGCGTGGCTGTGCGGAACAGGGTGGAACAGTGTGTGACAAGTTGTGCCAAGTCACCAGGAGCAGGACCTTTTTTTTTTTTTTTTAGGACCTTTCAAAACAACAACAACAACAACAAAAATCAAGCAGGGGTCTGTGGCACTGGGAGAGGCTTTTAAAATCAAGATGAAATATTTGCTTTTAAGAGTGGTAGAGCTCACTGCCTGGTCCTCCGCTGCCTTTTAGGAGCCTAACTCGGTTATTTTCTTTTTTTTTTTTTCCCTTGGACTAAATATCTGTCTTGATGGGCATAAAGGGAGTAGCTGCATCAAACATCAAAGTCCTCATTACTAACCAGAGGGAGGCACTTCTCTCCTCTCTCTTAAGCCCAACCTTATCTGGAGGGACCTCTGTCCCCAGAGCTGTAAAACAAGCTCTTTTTCTAAGCTAACGGTGCACAATAGTGTCAAATTATGTATAATGATTTTGTAATGTGAACTAATGCCACCAGGGACCTCGTGGAAAGTACCACTTTCATTAAACTTATCCAGCAACAGGGTCTGAATACGAATTTAGAGGCGGCAGCGGTGAATTGCAAGGCACATCCGTTGTCAGCATCTGCCGCCGCCCCTCCACGCAGAGATCCACGGGGCAGAAGCCGGAGCATTGCGCATCTGGGTTTCTCGGCGTGGCAGTGGGACGAGGCGACAGTGATGTCCTCCCCCATCCCTTCTCCCCCGGACCTCAAGCCTTGTGAGGCTCTTGGCCAGCAGACGGGGCGCTGCCTGCCGCTCTCTGTTGCAGACACGCTCGCGTCTCCGGAGCCCTCCGGCCCCTGGGAAGCACCGGTGAGGGCACCCGGGCCTCGTCTCGGAATTAATGAGACCACCAATTACATTCATTTGCTTCAAGTGGAAATTCCAGCAAGGACTCCCCCCCCCGCCCCCATTTCAGAGTTTCCCCATCTCCTGTGCTTTCCTTTCCAACGAGTGGTTAATTATAAGAAAATCAACCCCAAGGAGGACACATGCAAGAGACCTCCAAGGAAGAGAGCCGGGAAGTGCCACCTCTCCTGCCCAGTGTCTGGTCCGCGAACCCCACTTCCGAAGCCTGCGTCGCCTTCCCGGGGACCCGATGGAGCTCGACCCTGCGTGTGTTCAGGCCACCACCACCACCAAGAGATGAGAGAGGACACCACTCACCAAAACTAACCCAGATGCCATTTTTCCGACTCTGCTAATCTTAATTGAATCAATCTCCCAGCCTCTCTTGACAGTGAAAGATTGCTCAAATCTGGGAGGCCAGGCTGGACACGACTCCTAGAAGAAAAAAAATCTTCCTTAATCATTAATTTGTCCATTCCCTCCCATTTGGCCCCATTCTTCACTGTCTACGCGGTGCACCCCCCTGCAACCTTCCTGTGTTAGTAATCACTCGTAAGTGTTCTCTTCCCAATCCGCTCACATGACTGGAAACCAATTTGCTGGAAGAGGATACAGCAGAGCGGCCCCCACCCCCTCCCTCCCTCTCTCTCCTGATGCTCTTTTTCTCTCTCCTTTCTATGAAGTGCAGTTGAGCTTTCATTAAGTCCGGTGAGGTCTCTAGTACTGCTTTCTGGACACATTGGTAGACGGGTGTAGGGAAGACTTTCCCCAGAAGCTGAACCTACAGCACAAAAAAAAATTGGTTTTAGGGTCATCAGAAAGAATGGTATCATCCTCCGGTGCATCCTGTTGTCTAACAGATGGAACTGTAGTATCTTCGATATGTCTCAAAAGGAAAAGGACTTCTTATGTCCTCTGAACTTAAAACTTAGTTTTCAGAAACATCTCTCCCCCTGCTCCCCTGCTCGCCAAATTATCCAGAGCTCTCAGACTCTACGTTCAACTGTGATTTTGTCCTTAAAATGTGTTTAATGGTTAGTGAGAAATATGCTTGAGGTGCAAGTTGAGATTAAAGTAGAGGAAGGAAAAGAAAAAAAGAAAAAAAGTAAATAAAATAGAGGAAGGGAATTTGCCAGTGGAGCCCATGACTTCTGGCTTGGACTATTGCAGTAGTATGTTAACCGATCTCCTGGCTTCTATCTTTGCTTCCTAACCCTCTGTCCTCCAAAAGGAGAGTGCAACTTTCAAAACAGTTCACATCGTTCTGCTCCTCTGCTCAAGTTTTCTTTTCTTTTCTTTTCTTTTTTTGCTCAAGTTTTCTTAAGATTTCCATCTCACTCAGAATTAAAGCCCAAGTCCTTCTATGGGTCTGGTCCCCAGTGATGTCTCCAGTCTCATCATATGACTCTCTTTCTCACTCATTACACTCTGGCCGTCCTAATCTCCCTGGGTACTCCTTGAACACATCAGCCTTGTCCCATCTCCAGTCTTCGCCCTGCGTGGCTGTACTCACCTCTGCTATCTGCGTGGCTCTTTCTCTGACTTCAGGCCTCTAATGAAATGGCCACTTATCTAGGAGGCATTCCCGGACTCTCCTATCTAATAAATCACTCCGTCACTCTACTTTATTTTTCTCTATAGCAGTTATTCTCATCTGATCTACTACTCTTGTATTTTCTGTCTCCCCCACTAGACAGTAAACTCCATGAGAGGAGGGACTCACCCCTTAGTAGATGTTCATTAAATATTTGTTTAATAAATGACTATTATCCCAGAGACAGGATTCAGGGAAACGGCTTTAGTGAATTGGGACTCTTTAAGGCAAATTATCTTCATTTCAGAACTCATACGATGTCCCTTAAAATGTTTCATATTGATCTTGAATTTCCCATTAATAAAGATGGGAAAAGTCCACAAAGGACTCTCTCTGTTGATCATAATAAGTAGCAGTGTTTGAAGGCAAGATATGGCAGTTGTCATAGTGGACTTCCAACCCAAAGGCCGTCGCTGCTTGGGACTAAGTATCTTCCACCACACAGCCTATCTTTGAAGTCAAGTCCAAGTTCTCAACCCAAGGTGGGTTGCTCATTGCAGGTGGATTTATCGTAGCCCTGTGGATTGTTCCCTGGCCTGTACACGTCAGCTCCCCCGAAGGCTCCTCTGCGTGCAAATGCCAGGTGGTAAAACAAATAAAACACACTGTTCTTCTCTTGTGCCTCGTCATAAATCGGTCCTGGCCTCACTCACGGGGCTGGAGTCAAGTCTGATTTACGCGGTTCATGAGATTTATGGTGTCGTCATTTAACATAAAAAATAAAACCTCTCAAACATGAGTTCTTACACATAAATTCCAGAGCTAGCAAATGCTTGGAAACTTTTGTTTTCTTTAGATGATGCTGAACATGCGTGCCCCACCTGAGGGATCATTTACGGTAGAAGACTTCGCCGCAGAGATTTCAGTTAGAGAAGAATAGCGGCTGTTGAGTGGAGTCCACATTATGCTTTGTGTAGAGTAGGTCCTGAGAAATGGTGAGTTGATTTCTGGCTAAAATTGGGGTCTGCGCTGAGTGTGGTGAAGGCTAACTTCAGTGTGACCCCCTCCTCGGTGGAGGAGGTGCAGATTCTGTGTGGCAACGGTTGACATCATCGGCAGACACTGCATCTTCCTCGGTTGCCCCGGTGAACTTGGTGGATGGGGTGCGGGAGGGGTGGTAGAAAGTCCTCTGCTTTAGAAGTAAGGAAACATAGCTTTGCACGGATTCATCATTCATTCATCCTCATCCGTAAAATAAAGGGACTAGACTAGAGAGCTCATTGCCGAGATACCCGTTCTATTATATGATTCAGTGCTCTAGAAGGAAAGGAATGGTCCCTAATTTTTCCTTCTTTCTTGCCCTTCCTCCCCAACAAGGTTTGATGCAAGGAGACATGCTCAGAGTTTTGCTGAATAGAATTTTATTTTTTATCCCGCAAGTGTGGTGTGAGGGTAGAGGTGGGGGAGGAGTTTCTATTCAATTTTATAACATCCTCAGTGGCTCATAAAGACGAAAATAATTCTTCATCCGATTTAATTTATAAATGCCATTTGAGTAATACCTGAGGATTTCTAAAAATAAAATAATAAACCTAAGCAACACTTCCCTTGCCTAAAATTTAGTAGATTTTTGTGATATTTGGCTATTAAAAAAATTCTTCTTTTCTTCTTCAGGGCTGATAGTTGTCATTTTGAAAGCAATTGGGTGTTTGGGTGTTTTCCACCACTCAAAGAATGATAAATCTCACCATCTGCATGCTTATATGGAATATATATATATTTTTCCTGTTTAGGTGACAGTTTTAGGATCCTTCTAAGCAGTGATAAAAAACTCGCAGTTATAATGTGTGATCATTTTGCCTTTCATTATAATGCAGAATTTCTCCATGCAAAATCAGGCCAAGATGTAAGCCTAAACCCAGGGGCAAAATTCATTCATTATGCATGTACATTATTCCCCCAAATATTGATAATACTTTTCATAATAATTATTTTACATATATTAGCTCTTGCTGCTATATTAGTATTAAAGATACCTTTATTAATCTTGAATATTTTGCTGAATAATAAATAGGATCTCAGAGGCTTGAGTTAAAAGCTGCTCTTAGCTAGAATGCTGTAAATCAGTTGTTTTATGAATAAAATTGGCTTCCATATTTTTTTCCTCAGGATTGCTTATTTAAATAATTTTCCCATTTATTGAATGTGTATATTTTTTTCTTTTTTTTTTTTTTTTTTGCTGGAGACCCATCCCCCTGCTGCTGCTCTACCTCCTGGCTCTCTCTCCCAGTTGGAGAAAAATGCAAAATCACATAAACCTTTTTCTAAACCTTCACAGTGAGAAAGGGCAAACACTCTGCATTATTTAGCAGGCAATAGGCATTTTCGTCCCAGTGAAGCGCTCTTGCAGCTTGCTCTTTCTCTTTCTCTTTCTCTTTCTCTCTTTCTCTTTCTTTCTTTCTTTCTTTCTTTCTTTCTTTCTTTCTTTCTTTCTTTCTTTCTTTCTTTCTTCTTTCCTTTCTTTCTTCTTTCTTTCTCTTTCATTCTCTCTTCCTTCTTTCCTTCCTTCTTTTCTTCCTTTCTTCTTGTTATGAGCTAACAATTTGCAAGGCTTTGAAAGTACGAGTTCACTGATGCCCTCATACTGCTAGTTGCATTTCCCCCATTTTCCATGTGATAAAATTAAGGTTTAGCTAGGTTAAGGTCACTTAGCTGGCAAGGGGTGGAGTCAGGATTTAAACTCTGGTTGGTCTAACTCCTGAGCCCATCCAGCACAGCCTTGGAGGTGAACCTTCACAGCAAGGTGTTTGTGTGACACTGAGGAAGGGGCTGGGCCACAGGGTTTGGGGGTTCCAGAGAGCCCTGTGCCCTTTGGTGGGTAAAAATGGGCGGTGGAAGGGGACGAAAGTGGCTTCCATCAGGACAAGCTTGGATACGATGCACATCACCCTACAGTGGTCTCCCTCCTACTTGTATGGTTGGGTCAGCACATCTTCTGATTGTGTCAGTGAGCAAGGAAAGCTTGTCTCTTCTTAGACTTTCATAATCTCATCTGGTGTAGAGGCCAAAGGCTTACCCACTAGCACCCATTCTGACTGACTGACACAGTCGGCCTGGGAATAGACTATGTCCAAGGCAAGTCATAGTGGATTGGGGGTGCGGCTAGGGAAGGGGACCTGGCAGTGGACATAGTGGGTGCTGCTTAACCTGGGCCAGATTGTGTAACTGCTGGCAGCCATCTTTCCAAGGATTCACATTGGGGACTTAGAATTATGGGTCTCACATTCCAAAGAGCGGGCTCTGGTGAGGGCATGGCTTTTCCCCAAAGTCATACAGGAGCTGCTTCTCTATGGAGCACGTCTTCATTGCCCAGAGAGGGAGAAACAAGGGTGGGGCTCCATTTTCCTTGCAGCCCTGTGCTTGGCAGACATAGCCTTATTTATTGTCTGCTTGCCCTGTCTGTTCTCTCTGCTGGGATGTAAACCTTGCAAGAGCAGGAACTGGGTCTGACCTGTTTCCTGAATTATCTCAACACCTGGAACTGTACCTGGCATTTGATAAATGTTTCTTGAATGAATGGATGAATCAATGAATGGATGAATTGTCCTAATGAATTTCCCAGCGCCTATGGTCCTCACCCTTGAGAAATTCCTACCACTCTCACCTCTGGCTCATCCTCTCCAAACTCCATCTTCTGGATTTGAACACCTTATGTGGTTCTGGATTTTCTTTCTGAATTCCTCTAACATCTTCCAGTTTTGCCATTTAATTGTGACCCACGTGTGTTCCTTGGGAGCAGTCCAGGGCACAGAAACATATTCCAGAAGTAATTTGTATTCCTAAATATGGCCTCTTCAGCTCCCACAGCTAGGGGCAGCCTGGCTTAGTCAGGTTTTAGATATGCATATTATTATGTAAATGTCCTTGAATTGAATATAATTTCCTTAAAAATATTTTCCAATGGAAAATAGATCTCCTTGCAGGAGGAACGTAGCCAGGCAGTACCTGAAGAAAGCCTCATTGTTTGCATGAAGTGTGCATGAGACATGCATGAGTATGAGACATTTCAACAAGCTATTTTTAGGATTAATAACAACAACAATAACTAGAAGTTATTAAATTCTTGTGAAGTGCCAAGCATTGAACTAAGCACTTTAAAGATGTTTTCTTATTTAAGTTTGCCAACGACCCTAAGAGTACTTGTGGTTATTACCCCCAGATTACAGATGAGTAAACTGAGGCACAAGAGGGTTTTGGAACCTGCCCCACATCCCCCCATCTTGAGGAAGAGCTGACATCTAATGCAGTCCAGGCTGCCCCCGGACTCCCTGCTCAAACTCTGCCACCCTGACTGGTACCTCTTTAAAGGCATCGCAGAGGAAATGTTTAAGTAAATCTGAAGGATTAAGAAAACAAAGCACAATATCTAACTCCCTTCCATGCCTTATGTTCCATGATTCTAGCTGGTTCCAATGCCTCTCTAAGGGATAACTTGGAGAAGCCAGATATTTCTGGTTAACAAATATGTGAAATAAATCAGAATACATCCTAACTTTAATACAACGCACAGAATCAGACCTGTGAGTCTCTGGAGGAGCTATTCCAGGGAAGATTGTGCTTCTTTCTTTAAGGGGATGTTTGAAATCCCATGCACACATGCGCCCCACAGACTTTTTCTCCACATGACTAATCCAGTCTCCCGTGACCTCTCTTTAGTGTGACGGGGACGCAGGGAACAGAGCCTGCAGCTTCTGCCGACCCCAAACATTTAGTTACATTAATCACAGCACGTTTTTGGACTTTGAGCATCCAGAATGAAAGACACTTTCTTGGGGAGACATTGATCAAACAGTCTACAGGTATCTGTACATCGAGGGACATTAATCATCTCTGCATTATCTCGCCCACCAGTAGAATATGTAAATGTGATTCCTGTCAATGATAAGAGGAAGTGAAATTATTCTTAGAGATTGGTCCATCTGGAGCTGTTGATACAATCTTACCTAAGACAATAGGTTGTAAAGATAAATTTTTTAGCATTACTAATCCGGTGTTGCCAATAGCCATGGAGAATGGAGAAATTTAAAACCAAACTAAGGATGTACAGTCAAGAGAAGAGAGGAAAACAAGTCCCAGCTTTGCTCTAGTTCCTGCAATATTATTTGGCAACCTAGCAAGAAAGATGCTTTCTGCATAATTAAGGAGGGCATTTGGAAGGGTCTTGCTAGGCAGTTGGGGAGAGTGTTCTGGAACATTTCACATCCAGCCAAAGGTTTAACTCTAAACATACACAAGACAAAGGCTTCAAAACCCCAAATGAGATTTCTACTGTTTCTAAAGACTAGAAATTGACGGATTTTATCTTCACAAAGGAATCTTCCTAGACCCTTCTGACCCATCAACTTCCCCCATAGGGTTGGCAAAAAGTGTACAGTGTAGAGAGGAACAGAAGGAAATGGAGAGAGCTCTCTGCAGAAGAGGGGACCCAGGGTTCTAACCCTTGCCACACTTCTTAATAATCAGAGTTTTGGGCAAATTCCTTCCTATCACTAGCTCATTTGCATACGGATTGTATACACAAAATGAAATGGATTGGATGCAATGTAAGATGATGTCTTCTCCATGATAGAATGACAGTCTTTCCTAGGTGTTCTGTCTTCTTTGTCAATCAAGGCTGAGAAAGTTAATGAGTTCATAGAGGACCTTGAGATGCTGACCTACAGGGGAATCTCCTGAGTTATGTATTGTGTGGCCACAGTGCCCAGAAACTTTGAGATTTTGCTGCTAGTGATCTTGAGAGGTGCCCTGTTATGAAAGAGGCCCCTGGAGAGAGGACATAACAAGCTTGAATGAATATCATCTTTATAGAACTTACATCACTCAGGAATCATTGAAAGCAGGAGGGTGATTGGGGGAGCTATTCCTTTTTTAATGTGTGAATGCGAAACACATTTTGATAAAACTTTTCAAATTCTAAGTTACTCTGGGAAGATTACTGAAAATCAATAGAAAGAGTGAGTTTTCAGGGCCCTCCCTACATTTTAACTCTTCTCTCCTCCCTTTATATTGATAAATAAAAGAAGTAGAGTCCCAAATTGTTATTTTTCAGCTCCTGGCTAGAAAGAAGATGAAGGGTTTTGATGAGGCATGAGGATGATCTTTCCCAACAATTAATGATAGAATAGCATGAGATGGGGTATTAAGGGAGGCAAAGAATTCCTCCTTTAGGGACCTTTAAGAAAAGAACTAAGTGATGACTGGCAGACTCCAAGAAAGAACATGGTAATTTCCTTCTATGATGTCAGTTTCCAAAAGGTCAGAAATACTGTCTTTCCCCGAATCTTTAGCTTTCCTCCAATAATCCATTATGAATCTGACATCCACTAATTTGCCTAAATGTTCCTTGAACTTGATGGGGTAATGAGTTCCTCAACTTTGCTATTACCTGTGAAGGTAAAACTATGTCTCTTATGCTCTATGGGTTGCCTACTTCATATCTCAGGATATGGCAAGCAACTTCAATTCACTTATGCCCCTCTCATCATCCCTTTATCTAGAATTAGTAGTCTTAATATTATTGTGGGGGTTTTTTTGTTGTTTTTTTTTTGTTTGTTTTGTTTTGTTTTTAGCTTGTGCTCACCAAAAGTTTTTCTAGAACTTGCCAATAATCTTAATTCCTCGTTGTGGTGTGGTGTTGTGTTTACCATCCTGTTTAGTGGTGGGATTATTGGGCGGGAACACCATAGTATTGAACAACGATAAGATAATGCTTTCTGTCCACACTTGAGACCAGATTCCCCAAACTTGTTCTGAAGAACTAAGTCATTTGAATTCTTATCGCTATTACTTGAAGAGAGAGTTTTGTTTACTAAATTCTAGGTTGAAGAGGTAAATGGTTCTAAATGGAATGCAGGTCTTCTCAATGCTTTTAAGGGGCTGGAGAGCTCTCGGACTGTCAAAGAACAGGATGACAGTCCTTCACTTCTCCTGAACGTCTTTAACCACAGGATCCCTTTTTCTAAGTGTACTTCTTGTGATGAAAGTCTGTGGCACAGGTGTCGGAGAAAGATGAAGTTGAAAGTTATGTGCCTGAAATGTGCTAAGAGAATCTACTCTATATGGTGTTTCTGAGAGGGAGAATAGACATTAATCCTAGATATCTTGTACAAATTTAAGAATTTATGATAACATGTGAAATTTACTTATTAAAAAGATCCTTAGTAGAAAAAAAGTTCCCCTCACATTCTGCTGGTAGGATTAAAGATTGGCATAGCCTTTCTGGCCGTTGATTTCACAATGCTTGTCAAAAATGTTAAAAATGTGAGTACTTTGTAAGCAACAAGTTCTTCTCTAGGAATTTATCCTAAAGTAATTATTAAATCGTATTAAGACTTACTTCTCATGTTATTTACTCCCATATAGTTTATAGGCTTGATGTTAAAAAAAAAAAAAATTAATGGCTGGCATGGCAAGAGCACAAACTAATCAGAACAGATGGCTCCTGTACAGCATTGGTGTCACTGGACTCATGCACAGCAACTAAATATTAGCCCTGATTCTTTATAGGAGAGATGGAAATTAAAAACAAAATCTTGCAATAGGGAGATTGTTACATAAATTGTGATCGATCTATGTGATGGAATACTTCCCAGCTAGTAAGAGTAATGTTATTGAAGACTCTTTCATGGCATAAATATTCTTGAAATATTATGGGAGAAAAACAGTTTAGAACTGTGTGTAGATGACAGTCCTGTTGTGAAAATGAAATATATATACGTGGAGAAAAGATTGGAAAGATACACATCAAAATACCAACGTCGATTATCTTTGGTAGTTTTGTTTTCTTCATTTTATTAGTCTGTATTCTGCAGGTGGGGGGTCAGCAAACTGGTTTGTGAGCCAAGGCTGGACCACCATCTGTTTTTATAAGGAAGTTTTATTGGAACACAGCCAGGGCTATTCATTTATGTATTGTCTATGGCCACTTTTGAGCTACAATAGCAGGGTTGAGTAGGGACAACAAAACCTAGCCCACAAAACCTAGAATATTTGCTAGCTGGCTCTTTACAGAAAATGTTTGCTGAGTCCTGGTCTAGATTATCTGTAACAAATACCTCCTACTTGTATAATAGAAAGACTTAACACTAAAACAGAAAGCAATAAACTATGGGGTTTAAATACGAAAACTGTCCCTTCTAAAAGATGGACATATAAAGGAAAAACTGTCAGACACTGAGTTATATTTATTTCCCATATTTATACCTCTCAAAAAAGTTTCAAGGGGAGAATAAAACAGAAATCTAACAGCCTCTTAGATGCCATCTGAGATAGAAATCACCACACAGAATGCATAAGTGAAAGTGTTGGGGTTTTCAGACAAGAATGAGTTTTAACCAAGATACCAATAACATACATCTCCTCACCCACCCATTTTTCCCTTCTCCCTCTTCCCAGTCCCTTTTTCCCCTTCCCCTCTCCCTCTACCCAGTACACAGAATCTCAATAACCATCCTATTTGAACTGTTAAAGGGCTGATCCTGTCTTTGGTTCCTTGAATTCTAGCTTCTTGTGTACTGACTCCCCCTCCCTTTTTCCTCACTGCCACCCCCCAGGAGATGAGAGATTCCCCCTCTGGAGAACGAAGGTCTCCAAGGAAAGAGCAATAAATATTGACATTTGGGGGTCTCCAAAAGCAAAATATGGCCTTTGACCAGTCATCAACACACTCACAGATTTCCACTTGCTTTCTAGGTCCTCTCTATTAAATATAAACAGAAGGCCAAGGATCTTTATATATTTGAGAAAAGTCTTCAGTGTGAAAAAACCCAGACCCTTCTCAAAAAAAGAAAAAAGAAAGACAATACAAGAGCTAGAATGAATATTAAAAAACAAACTATAACATCCCCAGAGTGATAAGAGAATATATTATATCTATGAAAATCAGCTGGTGTAGAACAAAAAGGAGTTCTTGGAAACTGAAAGTATAATGGCAAAAATACTAACATGTAATAATAAGAGATGGAAGATAATGTTGAGAAAATCAGAAGATCAAATTAGGAAAAGAAAACCCCAAAAGATAGCTATTATGGGAAAAGATCTATTTAAAAAGGCCAAATTCATGTATCTTGATTCTATGGTCAGGAAGGTCAGAAAGTAGACACACAGTAAGTAGAGACAGAGACATTTTGAAAGGAAAATAAAATGCAAGAAAACTGCCCAGAAGTTTTCAGATTCAATGACCCATTGGCTTTCCAGAGCCATGAATGAGAAACAATTGACACTGAGTCCTCTTATGGTGACAATTCAGAACAAAGATAAAGAGAAGGTTGTAAAAGATTTCAGGGAGAAAAAAAATCACACTTCACGAATTGGGGGTTAAGAAGATCCAGAGACTTCTCAACAACAGCAGTGGAAGTTAGAAGACAGTGGAGAATAGCCATCAAACCCTAGGAAGAGAGTCTTCTCATCCTAAAATTCTACACTCAGCAAATTCTTTGTCCAAAATATTTTTCAGAGTTAAAAAGCAAAAACAAAACAAAACAAAACTACACCCCCCCACCTTGAAACTCCCAGAGAGCTACTGAAAGGTTTATTTCATCGAGATGAGCATATATGGGTTGCTATACAAAATATCATAGACTAACTAGGTGGCTAAAAACCATAGAAAGTTTTTTCCTCACAGTTTTGGAAGCTGGAAGTCCTAGACCAAGGTTTAGCCAGCTAGAGTTCAGGTGGAAGCTCTCTTTGTGGCATATAGTTGGCCACCTTCTCACTGTGTCCTCACACAGCAGAAAGGGAGAGAGGGAGGGATGGGGGTGGGGGTGGGGGAGAGGTTTGCTATCTCTTTCTTGTCTTATGAGGGCACCAGCCCTATCAGATTAGCATCCACCCTTACCATCTCATTTGTCCTTTATCAGTTCCTCATGGGCCCCATCCCCAATCTAGTCACATTGGGTTTTAGAGCTTCCAGTTATGAATTTTGTGGGGACCCAAAGTTCAGACCATAACAAGGGTGTAAACCACAAGAGAGGAAGATAAGGAATCCAGGAAGCCAGAGGGAGAGGCAAACAAGAAGCTGTAGGAACAGAGCATTGCACAGGTCTGGAGAGTTCCCAGCCTGGCATACACCCAAAGGGCCATAGGAGGGGGTCATTTAAGAAGAAAAACAATGTGTTTGAGACTGGAAATCTGGACCAAGAGGCTGATGGAGCTGGGAAGCACAGTGGAGGCACAAACCTGGAGTTCTTTGTGAGCTGGTGGTTTTTCCTGTGCTGTTCCCTCTTCTGGAATACTACATTCACCCAGCTAATTCTCATTCTGCCTTTAGGAGTCACCTACAATGTTAGCTTCCCTGAGGGAGGCTCCCTGACCGCCATATTCTTCTGCGGTGCTGACTTTTGCCAGTTTCCTTCTTAGCTCCCATCTTAAGGAAGAATTGTTGGGTATTCTCCACCCTTCCCTCTTTCCTCTTCCAAATGGGCATCGTGGAGAACTGAAGGACCTCCCATATACAGTAGGATCCAATGATATCTGAGCTGGGCCCGGCACCACCTCTTTCTACTATAACCTGCACTTCGGTAGAGAACAGAGCCTCTGCCTCTGGTCTGGTATCCATAGTAGGCCCAGGGCCTTAAATTTTCTCTTCGATCTCCCAAGGACGGGAGGAGAGATAAATTTTTCTGACTTCTAGGGAGGTCCCCAGTATGGGCATTCAAATCAAAGTGCTGACTTTTAATTCTACAACAGCTAACCTTCCTAGGTGGGTAAGTTAGCCTTACTGAGTCTCAGTTGTTTCCTTTGTAAAATGGGCCTAATAGTAGGAATAGGATGTGTCTCAAGATCATTCCTAGAATTAAATAAGGTAACAGCTCTAAACCACTCAATATACATCTGGCTGGTGGTGCTCATTAAATGTTCGTTATAGTTATTATGGCTGCTATGATTGAGCAAGAGCAAGTTGGGAAGGCAGGTGCTTAGCCAGGCTCTTCAGTGTTGGGTAGTCCAGGAAGGAAAGGGAAAGTAGGACTGGCAAGGGAGAAGAATCTAGTGTTTACTGAGCACTCGCTCTGTGCTAGACCCCGGACTTTCAACTTCTCATGGTACCGTTGGTGTCCCCATTTCACAGATGAGAAGCCTGAGCCTCAGGAAGTTAGTAGCATCACTTGCGAAGACAGGAGGTGGCAGAGGCAGGTTGGAAGACAGATTTTCTGCCTTGAGGGTGCCTATGCCATGCTCTGGGGGGTGGGGGCCCTGAGGGCTTCTGTCCCCCTCTTCCCTAACCTCTTCAGGCCTGATTCTCAGCCCCGTAGCCCTCTGGAGCCAAGTTGGGGAGCTCTGAGGCCAAGCTGAGGGCGGGAAGTTAGATCATCAGCCATCCTTTAAGGGGGTAATTAGCTGACTACAAAAACAGATTCTTTAACCGCAGCAATTCGCCCCACCAGGGGAGAGGGGAAGTCAATGTTTTTATTATAAACGGAATCATAGAGGGGTTTAAGGCTTAGTAGTGTTTGGTTTGGTTTTGTTTTTTAAAGGCCTGAGGTGGATCTTGGCATCTGCTATCCCAGCAGGCCTGAGGTGGATCTTGGCATCTGCTATCCCAGCCCAGAAGAAAGGAAGTTTATTTTCTGGGTCAGATTAAAAGACTTGGGCTTTCTTGATTTTTATTTTCATGGAAAAGAGCTGCCTTTGCTGAGTCTCCCAGACCCTCTGTCCCCCTCTTATCCAGATTTTCTGATGCTTTTCCAGCCAAGTGATAGGAGGCAGTTCAGGTAGTTAAAAGCCCGAACAGGAGGCAGTGAGGGGGGGCAGGGGTGGAGGAGTGTAGAGAGAGAGAGAGAGAGAGGGAGGGAGGTACTTGTAAAGCAGCTCCACCGTGATGGGGAAGGGCTGCTGAAAAGCCAGAGGGCAGCCTGAAGGTCTTGGGATCCAGTGGAAACAGGGTGGAGCCCAAAGGAAGTGCTTCAGAGGCTCAATTTACTGCTTGTGTGACCTTGACCAAGTGACTTAACCTCTCTGAGCCTAATTTTCGAATTGATGTAGGGAGAGGGGGGCCCTATCTTGTCCAGGGAACAAGCCTACCCAGCATGATGTCATGTCTTAGGGCACAGGTTGCCTGGGTTTGAACTCTAGCCCCAGCCTTTACTTGCTGGACCAGCACATGACTTAAGCCCTTGTTTCCTCATCTGTAAAATGGGAATCTTATCATTAGGGCTGTCTGAGGTCAAATGGAAAATGTGCTTAAAGTAATGCCTGGCCCATGGTAAGTACTCAAGAAACACCAAAACACCAGTGATTTTATAGGATTATTTAATAGCATTGTTAATATGATCCCTCTTGTTTCTGTAAGGGGAGTCATGGATAATAAAGTTGAGTTTAGGGTCAAATAATGGGAAGATATAAATGTCTAGCTAAGAAATTTGCATTCAAAGAACCAACTTTTGAATTAAAGTGACCTAAGATGTCTCTTTATTCAACCTACTTAAGTAACAGATGGAAAACCAGGGCTCAGGAAGAGGATGTAGCTTGTTCAGGTCCTGCTGTGGCTGAACTGTAACCAGGAAGGGCAATTTAGAGGTAAGTCAATAGATTATCGGTGGGAAGGCTTCCCTTCTAGAAATCTCCCATATTACAGCTCCATTGATGGTATCTAGAATCCTTCCCAAAGGGCTTGCATTTTAAGGCACCTTTCCTATTCACATGCAGACACGTTAAGCCCATGCAGGACTATTCACACTGTAGTCAGAGTTAGTTTATCAGAAGATTTCCAGTGTGAGAGTAGGGTCTTGCTGGGGAGTTCCAGGGGCAGATAAATTGTGATCCAGGGTAGAGGTAGAGCCTGGAGTCCTTAAGGCTAAGTTGGCCTCAGTGCGGTTGGGGGGTGGGGCTGCTGAGAAGCCAGATGGCAGCCTGAGGACCCCCTCTTCCCCCTTCCCAGAGGCACCAAATATATATGTCTTTATGGTTGACCCAAGGCTTTTATAGTTTGGAATCTACTGAGTTTTGGGCAGAGATTCCTCATCCTTCCTGACCACTCAGAACCCAAAAATGCTCGAAACGTTTGGCCAGTGGCATCTTAACCTCAGGGGCCCATTTGCAACTAGGCCCAGTGCATTGGGTTCAACCGTTTCCCCAGCCCACACTATTTCTGGGTTACGTTATTGCTGCATTCATGTGTTCAGATCTTTCTCCAACTGGAAGAGACTTTGGACATTTTATAAGGATATAGGGATATGTTAAATAAAACAAGATGGTCTCCAGCCCCCCTGACTGACCCGCCCCCTTAAAGAGCAAAGCAAGGAGGAAAATGAATGTAGAGCAGAATGCTCAAGTAAGGTGAGGTTGGAGTGCTCTCCACTAATCCCAGGAACCCGTCTCACCGGACTGCATCTGACTTGGTCCAGGGGGCAACTTTGGCCTTTCTGGAAGCTAGGATGGAATCTGTTTCTTTAACCCTCTGAACACCATCATTGTTATTTCTAGTCATAAAAGACCAGCTGAGACAGAAGCGAAACTTTCCTCAACGGACCCAACCACGATCATGGAACCCCCTCCCCCAGAAGAGGGGCTGCCTTCGTAGCCCTCCCTTCGTATCATTAGTTTACCTATTTATAGGTATGCCTGCTATGGGTCAGCACTGTTCTGGGCTGTGGGCACGCAAGTGTTAACCAAACATTCCCCCCCTCCCACCGTGTCCCCCCACCCCGGGGCTTACCATCAAGCCTGTATGTTTTGGCACATTATCCATTAAAAGTCAAATCCTGAGGAATTCTCTAGGACCTTGCCCTCTCTGAATGCAATAAAGACATGTTGGAGAGGAATGTGGATGAGTTAGGGTCCAGCCAGTCAAGTGCTGTTTTTTTTTTAATTTATTTAAATTCTAATTAGCATATAGTGAATTATTGGTTTCAGAGGTTCATTATTGCTTGTAACACCCAGCGCTCATTCCGTCATGTGCCCTCCTTGATGCCCATCACCCACTTACCCCATCCCCTCTCCCGCCTCCCCTCCAGCAACCCTCAGTGTGTTTCCTATGATTAAGAGTCTCCTACCGTCTGTCCCCCTCTCTGATTCATCCTGTTACATTCCCCCCACCTTCTTCTGTGCTCCTCTGTTTTGTTTCTTGAATTCCACATAAAACTCGAGTGTTTTCAACAGAGGGGAGTGAAGGCAGGGGACTGATGACAGCTAGAGGAGGGGTAGAGGTGCTGAGCAGGGGTCGGGGGTGGGGGCATGCGGTGGAAGCAGCTACCACCCCAGCCTCCCGGGGCTGGCGCGATAAAGGGCACAGGCTGTGTTTCCCAAGCACCGGGACCAGGGTCACCCAGTGGAAGCTACGGCCTGGCCCGTAGCTTCCTGTCTGCCAAGGGCCTGTGCCACAGGCAGATGCAGTCTCTGAGAGCCACCTAAGGCAGAGAGAGAGACACAGCACAGCGGGGTGAAGGACTGGCTTTTCGGTCTCCCCACCTTGCAGGCTCCCACGGGGGCGGCCTCCCAGCTAACTCCTTAGACGCCGGTGTTTGCAGGAGCCTGAGATCCACGGGCATCCTGCAGAGTCGGCGGCCCCTCCAGCTCTGCTGGACGTGTGTGCAAAGCCGGTGGCCGGCCATGGAAGGGAGGCCTCGGCAAAATCCTGTATAGTAGCCCAGAGAATAAACTCGCTGTGATCCTCAGGGGTAATCCACAGAATTCAGTGGTGACTTCTCCTGGAAAAATAAAATAATGACCACCACCAATGTAGCAGAGCGCCTCCCTTGTGTTAAATTCTTCCCCAACGGGACACCTGGTGGCTCAGCAGTTGAGCACCTGCCTTAAGCTCAGAGCGTGATCCTGGGGTCTTGGGATCGAGTCCTGCATCGGGTTCCCCGCAGGCGCCTGCTTCTCCCTCTGCCTCTGTCTCTGCCTCTCTCTGTGTCTCTCATGAATAAATAGATCTTTAAAAAAAGATTCTTCCCCAACCGTAAATATGTGTGTATATATCCTGTTGCTGGGCAGTTTTATACATGAGAAAATGGGAGGCAGCCCACCTGCTCGAGGTGCCGTACTGAGCCAGAGGCAGGACCAAAGCTTGGGTTGCAGGCTGCCTTGACTGCAAGCACTATGGCCTCAACCACAGAGCCTTGGACCCCCGAGGCTCCTGGGACAACAGGCTCTGGAGCTACACCGCCTCTCTCTGCACGCTGAGTCCCCGAGAGACAGAGGCAGCTCCCTGGGCAGGGTGCAGGGCTCAGACCCGGATCTAGAAGGAGAGCCTCCTCTGGACACCGCTTCCCCCACCCACACACCAGGTAGCGTGTAAATGTCTGGGGCCACCCAACAGCCTGGAGGACAGGCCATGGAGCTGTGGCAAGACCATGCACGGCCCTGGTGCCCAGGGGACTGAAGCCAGTGACTCAAAGGGCAGCGCGTGTTTGCCTCAAGGTGTGTGGGGTCTGTCCAGCGCCGGCATATCTTCCCCTCACCCTTACATTCCGCCCAGTCGATGGCATATAGGGTTGGCCCTCCCTGGGCCTTTCCTGGCTGGCCCCGCCTGTGTGGCCTCCAGCTGCTCCTCTGCGGCTGCCTGGGGCTACAGGATGCCACACAACGAGGCTCCTACCTGCTCTGGAGTTCAAGGCTGATCCCACGTCGTGTGTCATCCGAATTGGGAAAGGGGCAAGGAGGAGGCAGCGAGCCTCCAGACGCAACGGGTAGAACACTGCTTTGAGGCCAGGTTCCCATGACCCTACTTGCCAGTCTCCAGTCATTCCCAGATGCTGGGCAGGAGCTGTGTCCTCTGAGGACCTCAGATGGCCAGAGGTAGAAAAGTCAAATCAAGGTGAGGAGCTGGGGGGCTGGGGTGATAGGGCAAGTTTTCTTTGAAGGCCACGCCACGGAGTTTCTGATGTGGCTTTCACACGTTGTAATAGGCCTCCCCGTGTGACAGGGCCTGCGGCCCCGGGACCCTGGCTTTATCACTCCCTAATCTCAGTTTAATTGCTGTGGTCAATTCACCCTGCACTTAATAACCCACAGCTTGGGATATTGTTTAATATGGTTGACACACACTTTGCTTTAAATGTCAGCACTGGCCGGGCCTGGGGACTTGGCAGGCTCCCTGGGAGAGATGGCAGACGAGTAGTGTCATCTGCTCAGCGTCTGGGATGCTGGTATGTTGGCCGTAACTTTGCTGGCTGGAAGGGCTCAGCCACTGCCCAGAGCTGAGCTATTGGATGGGGACTACCATCTCCCGCCCGTCTCCCAGGCCTACCCGGCCCGGAGCTGCTTTCCTCTTGCTGAGTCTCACCCAGGGGCCTGGGGAGAAGAAGGGGCGTCTGTCAGGCAACCATCCTTTGCTTGCAAAGTGGGTTGTGTCCAGGCACGAATGAGCGGCCCGTGGCCCTCTGTGTGGCCTGGTCCGGGTTGTGTGTTTGTGACCAAGACCCCAGGGGCGGCTGTTGGGTAAATATCACACTCTGGTTGAAGGATTGTAAGCAACGTGGGTGAGGACAGCTGCGTCAGGATGGCTCTGCCTACCCGTGGTCGCTCTCAACGGGCAGACTGGATGGATGCATTTTGGCGACCCGACTCAACTTCCGTTCCTTCTGCTTCTGATGAACTATGTGATTCAGCTGGATGGCCCAAGCCAACGGAGCTTCCCAGCTAGACTCTTGGGTCCTTAGGACCACTCACTGAAACTCTCTGTGGGAAATGCTTTTTAATCTACAGGACACAGGCACCCAGGAGTGCTGGAAGGACCCCTGACCCAAGCTGAGCCAATCAGCTTCTCTTTCCTGGGGATCAGGAACTCAAGATGAAGAGACAGCACTGCTGTGGCTGAGGGCATCCCTGAACGGGAATGCGTAGTCTAAGGAGGCATGGGGCTGCCATATATTTGCCACTGGGCCAGGTTGCAGAGGAAGAAGAGTGAAGTATACAGACCTAGAGATGAAAGGGAGAGGGCCCCCCACCCCAGAGGGCTCTCTAGCTCGTGGGTCCAGTCTCCCCCAAAAGAGTAGGGTTTTCCTGCCCCTAGTTTCCCTGAGATATCCTAAAGCTGCGTGACAAGTCCTCCCTTTTGCAGAAGCAATGTGGGTTGGTTTGCCATCTTCAAACCAAGAGCTCTGCCTCGAAGAGTCAGGAAAGTATTCTACACAGAGCTGCCAGGCTGAGGGCTCGTCCTGCTATTAGGAACTTGTATTTGGGATCCAGTTTGGGGGTGGGGGTGGGGAATGGAAATGTGTCAGGAAGGAGTCTGTCAAGGGTCATGTTGGCTTTGGGTGTGGGGTATTTGTTTCTAGGGCTGGAGCGCCCATCAAGCTCCTCTCCTTGGTTGGGTTTCTCCTTCCACCTTTGACATTTGGGGAGGAGCTGGAATCTGGCATTTGAACCCCAGATCCAGCCTGGGCCCATTTGCTCTAGCCTCTGGTCTGATTCCACTGTCCAGGTGAGGATGGCTCCTTGCAGACTATTTGGAAAACTCAGGTGTGCCCCAGAGTACCCGAGAGTCAGTTTGGGAGAAACTCCTCCATGGGCTTTTCCCCTTTGGGCTCAGCCCTAGGGAAAACTTCTATACCCTGAGACCACCTACACCCCACGATAGCCTGTCCTCCAAGTAGGACAGTGGCTAGGCCCACAGTACTTCTAGGGTGCATGAGAAGGTCTTAATGTTAATTTCTTTGAAAATCAGAAGAAGATGAATGTGATAGTGATAAATATATAACAAGGAATCCAGCCTGGATTCAATTTGCCTGGATTCAACTTGTCTTTATACCAACACAGTTGTAAAATAGAAGTTCTAATATTTTTTTTTATGAAGGAAGGGACAAACAACTTTCAAGTGTAACAGTACTAACACAATACTAAAAGTGCCCAAGGCCCACAAACAACATCATAATACGGCCCTGTCCATGCCCCTGCTCCTAAGCACATGTGAGGGTTCCAGCTTCCTAGGAACCCCAGGTGGAGCCCACCATCAAAGCAGATAGATGTGCCCTGAATTGTTTAGTGTGGTCTGTGGAGAGGGCAGCAGCCCCAAGTGCCTGCTGCTCTGACTCCCATGTCCTGGCCTTGCCTGCTCTGTACGGGTCGGGACGGGGGGATGACTAGCTGCTCTGGGATCATTACTTTTCCTGTCGGAATTGAGCTCAAAATGTAGCCAAATGGAGGCCTGAGCTCAAGGCAGAAGCTCTGAAGACTCTGCATTCTGCCCAGAGGTATGAACACTGGCCCTTGCAGCCCATGAAGTTGTACCTGAACTCTACCCTGGTCTCTTGCAGGTGGGAACCAGGCCATGCCCTGCTTCCTTTCCTTCCCAGAGGCCACAGAAACTAATGAGAGCTATCAAGTGTCAGATTCATGTCCTGTGTTATTTAATCTAATTATGCCAGCAGCCCCAAAGGAGGGTACTATTATTAGTCCCATTTTATAGACACAGAAACCGAGACTCCGAGAGATTAAGAGGTTTGGTCAAGTTCAGAAAGGTAGTAAGTAGCAAGGCCGGGATTTGGTGTGCCTGACACCAGAGCTTATACACCACAAACCCCTGCCCCCGACCCCCGACCAGAGGGCTGGCCTCTGGGTATGGGGGGCACAGCCCCCTAAAGAAGCAGTGTGCAGTGTTTCCAAGGTGAGGCACAAATGTGGCGTCCTGGGCATCGCCAGGAGACTGTTTGGTGATATATAGCACTCTGTTTATTCCATAGTTACATGGGCAGAGAAGAAAACATATGTAGTTTATCCAACAAAACCATGATTTCTGAGGCACTTGGATGGCCCAGCGGTTGAGTGTCTGTCTGCCTTTGGCTCAAGTCATGATCCTGGGGGCCTGGGATCGAGTCCCGCATCGAGATCCCCACAAGGAGCCCGCTTCTCCCTCTGCCTATGTCTCTGCCTCTCTCTCTGTGTCTCTCATAAATAAATAAAAAAAAATCTTAAACACACACAACACACAACACACACACACACAAACCCCATGATTTCCTGCTAGACAAAAGTATATACGTTTTTAAAAGCAAGTTGATTTAGAGAAAAATATTAAGCAAATAGGGTACGGTTGACATACAGATAGAGCAAAATAAAAAATAAAAAAAATAAAAAAAACAAAAAATAAAAACAAAAACAACAACAACAACAAAAAAAAAACAAGACAAAAAGCTCTAAATACCGGTATAAGAAAGAGACCTCAAGATCATCCGTCATAATCTCTGAGTCATAATCTCCAAGTTATCTGATGAGTGTCCTTGAAGGAGAGCTTTCCCAGACTCAATGTCCATATCTGAAAAACGGGGAGGGTCCTCACCAGGTTGTTGTAAGGTGCAAAGGAGAGGTCACCCAGTAGCTGGGTTGCCAGGCTCTGTGTAGGAGGAATTCAGGGAAGTGGGACAAGGGGCTGCGCAGTCAGGCGCTTCTCTTCCTGCGAGCTCTCAGACGGGGAGCAGGAAAAGTATTCTTGGATAGGAAGACTGGGGAGGGCTTGGGCTTGGAACTTGGAGTTCTCCGTGCTTAATTCCACTTGGGACCTGCCCCAGATCACTAGGCCTCCCAAGTAACATGATATAAATCCATTTAATTGAACATGAGTCTTAATTGCCAAAATTACCTGTAACATAAGCTTCTTCTGCAGCTGTGTCCTCTCCCGGGGCTGGTGCCAGTTCTCTGGAGATGACTGGGTCCCAGTGAGGCCGAGACCTAATGGGGGTAAGCTGTCTGTGGCTTTGATTGTTCCGCATAGGGCCTAGGAGTGGTGGAGAGGTGCCAAGAACGGGAACCCACACTTTGGAGCCAAGGCCTCTCAGGCTTGCTCTTCCCTAGACCATCTCAGACCCTTGCTTGACACAGCCTGTCTAGCTTCTGCTCCAAGATGCCATCCCTGGTTAAAGATGTCAGAGAAGTCTCTCATTTTTCTGGAATCTCCTCCAATCCTGGATGTCAGGGCCCATGTCCAGTGTTTCTATGATAATCCCAAACCATAGAGCTCACAGTGCTCAACCGGTTGGACCACTCAGCATTGCTGAGGATGACTAGTAATCAGAGGGGACAGGAGACATGAAATAAACCCTGGTAGTGGCTACTATAGGCCATGTGCCTTGGCATCAAATATCCTTATCTTCACTAAATAATGTAAGAAAATAAAAATGGCCCAAAGAAGGAAAGAACAGATAACTCAGATCTACCAGTTATCAGTGAAATGCAAATTAAAATTTATATCATATTCATTTGTTCACCTATCAGACTACAAACAACTTTCAAGTGTAACAGTTTCAGTATTGTGTAATGTAGGGAAATGAACATTTTTTTTTAGTTCTAGTGGCAGTATAACTTGAAAATGAGAAAATCTAGCAGGATTTACTAACATTAAAACTGCCTGGGCATGCCCCTTGACCCAGTAATTCCACCTGTAGGTATCTATCTGCCCTAGGAAAGTACTTGCACACGAACTAAGGATAATTTGCACAAAGATGTTCATCACAACATTGTTTAGTACGCAGCTGGAAACAACCCAAGGGTCCATCCTGGGGCAACGGTTAAATAACGTGCTGGGGCAGCTATCGTCTCCCCAGGATTTACTTCATGCTCCAGTCCTCTCTGGTTAGCACGGACTGTCAGTGATGACCGAAAGGTAGAACTCTATCTACAGACTTGGAAAACGCTCTAAAACTTCTTGTTGGTAAACATAAAAACAAACAAACAAAAAAACAAGAGTGAGAGAGATGCAGGAAGATCCAAACAGTACAAAATAAACTATATAAAACGAACACTTAAAAAACAAACAAACAAACAAACTTACAGAACTAAGCCAGAGCAATACCATGTATTTCTAGAAGCATCTACAGAAAGAGGTCAGGAAGCAGACCCACCAAACTAATGATAGTAGTCAGCGCTGGCAAGGGGTATGGGACTAGGGGAGGAGGTCTCAAGCTTTATATCAGTTGTCTGAAAAAAAAAGTTTTACAAATGGATGTATTCATGTGCTCTTTAGGTAATTAACAGTAAATATATTGATGGGATTTGGTGAAGGATATGCGGTGGTTTACTAATTCTGTCAGCTTTTGTATTTGTCCAAATCCTCCACAATAAAAATTTAAGAAATAAAAAATAAAGTTGGCATTATAAAAATGATGGCCTCCCCAAAATATTGCTCTTTCTAAGAGATCTATTTGACATGCCCAGCTCTGCCCTCAGGGTGCACCTGGCTGACTTTGGCCCCCCTGTGCCATAGGATGGCTGACGATGGTCTGTCTCACTGAATGAATGAATGAATGAATGAATGAATTGTTTCATTGAAAGCGAGTAGGATCTACCAACATGGATACTTGTCTTTCAATGACCTATTTCTGGTGTTTCTGCTCAAGGGGCTCTATGACCAATTTGGGCGAATGTGGGAAATGTGGCTCACACTCTTCCTCAGGACTGGAGAGGTGAGTATCTTGGGGCTGGTGGTATTTCTAAAGGAAGAAAAAAAGGCTTCCTTACCTCACCCTCAACCCAGTCAGCAAATGAGGGGCTTCTTTACAGGGGCTCAAACTGCTCCTTTATCAGGGCTCTGGGCCAAACTCTGGCTTAGAAGAGGTTCTGTAGATGGTTTCTAGACTATTAGACGAGACGAGAGATGGGACTTGCTATGCAGAACTCTTGGAGAGGAGCCATGGGTCTAGAGTCCCCCTTGGACCAGGTTTGGAATCCCATTTCTCATTCCCACCATTCTCTGGCTGAGCTCAGGGCAGGCATAGATCCTCTACAATGGGGATCTTTCCCACGGAGGCAGTACATGGTCTCAGACCCTTGACCCAGTGCTCTGGGGCAGCCATGTTAATTGATAAGACAGCCTAATAATGAAAATATATGTGCCATTCCCGTCTGATGTTATCTACGAGAACTGCCTTTCTCAACATCACATGTTTGAAAATGAGAGAAAGAGGGGCGCCTGGGGAGCTCAGTGGTTGAGCATCTGTTTCGGCTCAGGTCATGATCCCGGGGTTCTGGGATCGAGTCCCACGTCAGGCTCCCGGCATGGAGCCTGCTTCTCCCTCTGCCTGTGTCTCTGCCTCTCTTTGTGTCTCTCATGAGTAAATGGATAAAATCTTAAGAAAAGAAAAGAAAAGAAAAGAAAAGAAAAGAAAAGAAAAGAAAAGAAAAAAAGAAAAGAAAAGAAAAGAAAAGAAAATGAGAGAAAGAAGGAAAGTCTGTGTATATAGTTGCCTGTGGGTATTGGGGGAGTGTGTTGGGGAGGCTTGGCAAAGGGGAGAGGAGTGAGGAGAACAGATGCAGAAGGGAGATATGGGGCACATGTTGTGTGTGCCCTCAAATACAAGCATCCAGTTATAATCCAGGAGATAGTAAGAAATAGAAGAGAGACCAAGGGCCTTGCCATCTGAGTGTTAATTTTTTGAAGGGTGTGGAGAGAAGCAAATATCCCAAGAACACCTCTTCAGGCCCTGCGTAAATCTGTCTTCAGGTTCTTCTCCATTATCCCCATGTTGTAAGTGTCATAAAACACCAGGTTGACACAACTCAAATGACCTGCAATTGGAAATCACCCATCTCGCCAAAGATGCATTTCAAGAAGCTGGCGAAGGTGATCCCTGAGGAGTCCTCGGAGCTGCTCTCACAGCCACCGCTGGAAGGGCACGTGGTGGAGCTAAGGCAGATGGCAAACGAACAAAGGAAGAGCTCCAGGGATGATCACCCACTCAGGGCCTTGCCAGAGGAAGAGCTAGCTGTCGAGGTCCCAAAAGGGTCTTGAGAAAATGAATGAAGTCCTCTGACGTGTTCACAAAATGAGCCTTTTTGCAATAATCTTTGCCTTCAAAGCCAGACGTGGCGGGACAGCCGTTGTATCAACACAGAACCCAGTTCTGGGGGAATTATAGCTGAGAGCGAAGCTGTTCTTTGTGAGTTCTCAAAAAGAACTCAGTTGTCACTGAAGCTTGAATGTGGTTAAACATCAGATAAACGTGTCTAAAATAATTTCCCTTTCATTTTTCAAGACAAACTCGAAACCAAACCCTTTTGCACAATTACACGACTAACATGGGATTCCATTTGTAATGTTAAAAAAAAAAATAGATCAAGGGGCACCTGGGTGGCTCAGTGGTTGAGCGTCTGCCTTTGGCTCAGATCGTGATCCCGGGGTCCTGGGATCAAGTTCCACGTCAGGGTCCCCACATGGAGCCTGCTTCTCCCTCTGCCTATGTTTCTGCGTCTATCTCTGTGTCTCTCATGAATAAATAAAATCATTTTTTAAAAAGATATTTTAACCTTGAATAAGTTTAGCTTTGTGATTTTAAAGGGAATCACTTTGGGCAATTTGTGTGTGTGTGTGTCTGTGTGTGTGTGTTTCAGGGAGCCGAACCCTGTCTGGGGAGCAGATACAAGGAAGATCCCTTTGCACGCTGATATTTGAAACGTATCTTGAAACACGAGGAGGAGTTTGCCCAGTGGACAAGTAGAGGGAAAAGCACATCTGGCGGGAGGCACGAGCAGACGAGGTGCATTTGGGGTACAGTCTGGAGGCTGGTGTGGCAGCACCAGGGAGAGCAGATGGCCAAGAGCAGGGGAAGAAGATGTAGAACTTGGATGGAGGCAGCTGGTGGAAAACCTTGGGGGCCGTTGTGGTGAGACTCCCTCCTACGCGCAATGGGAAGGGTTTTCAGTCGGGATGTGATGTGATCAGGTGCAGCCTTTAGAACATTATTCCAGAAGCACAGAGAGGAGCCCTGACAGTCCAGAGTTCCTTGATGGTGATGCAGGAACACCATACGGACCCCACGCTGCATAGAATAAGCTGTAACTCACTTAACCCTCACTGCAGTCCTGGGAGGGACAGAGAGGTTAAGGAATTGCCCAGGGCCCCACCCAGGGCCCCACTGCAGAGCTGGGTTTCAGACTCGAGTGCATGCTCTCACCCAGTCTGCCCCACCGGCATGTCAGGTAGCCTGGTTTCTCAAAGTGTAAAGGGATTTGATTCTCTGTTTAGATATATATATATCCAAAAGAGAGCTTTGTATCACTATCATAAGTGAAAAAAAGTCATTTTGTTTTCTATTCCACATCAAAATAAATATCTGTTAAGCTCAAGCATTTGCCCATGCTGGGGTTGAAGGGAGACGTGTGTGAGCTCAGGCAGGGGCTGTAGTCACAGAAGGAGGGGGGCCCAGGGGACATGGCAACAGGATGATAGAATGAATGGCTGGAATGGGGTGAGGGCCTCCTTGGACATGCTTTAGGTCTGGTGACTCATGACACGGTTCAGACACCTGGGGGTGTGAGCCTTCCAGGAGATTCTATGGGGGGCGTTAAGGTGAAAACCCTACATAGAGTAGTTTTGGTGGTCAGGTTACATCTGAGACACTGGGGTGGGGTGGGGTAGGACGAGGCGGAGGACCCGGTCCCCGGGGGGCGTCCTGGCTGTGGTGACGTGGTGGGAAGGACACCCGGCCCTGGACAAGGGTGCGTGCAGCTAACCTCGTAGGGAGACGGAAATCTCTAGGGAGTGAGGCAGCAGGATAGAGGGTCTGGGCAGCAGTCCCCAGGGCCATGCGCACAGTCCCAGCCCGGCCTGCGACTGGAGGCTTCTGGGGTGGCACAGGTGGGTGATGCATTTCTTACTTGAATGCTTTACCTCTCCCAGGGCACCTGCCCTCCACGTTTCCCTCCTAGCCTCCGGGCTCGGGGCGAAGCATGCCCTCCCTGCCCCTCCTGTTGTCTTTGTTTCTGTGGCGGAAAATTTGAAAGCCCAGCATATTGGATTTCTTTTCGGCACACACGATAAGGCAGAGGAAACATCTGTGGCTTGAGACAAAAATGTGTGAAAGATGGGGGGTGGGGTGGGGACAGGAGTGCTTTGCCTTGCAGAATGTTTTATCTCCTCGCTAGACACCTCCTTTATGAAACTTACGTTTATAGGGTGAAATGCGAACCCGAACACAGAGGAGACAGAGCGCTGGCATCCAAAAGGCGGGAGTTCAAAACAAATGAAAAGGAAATCCTGAAAAGTCACACTTCCAGAACCAAATGCGGACACACTCGTTTTGGTTTACCCCCCTTCCCTCGGCCATCCAGCCTCAAGAGCTCCGCCACCTGTATTCTCGCCCCAGATTTATTAGCAGTTTCCAGGGACCAGGAGAACATCCTCTCCCTGAGCCTCTTAATAAATCAGGTGCTGAAAGGAGTTCAGATGCCAATCTGAGGAAGAGGCCTGGACCCCGGAGAGATCGAGCTCTCGAGTCCCTGAGTCTGGCCATTGGTCGTCCTGAATAATCCCAAAGAGAGAGGGGATGCGAGGGAGGATGGGACAGCGGCCTTCTACAGCATCCGCACTCCTTACCCACCCCCTGCCTGCTCTGCTCCAGGCTCTGGGATCCGAAGCTGAACCCAAAGGAGCAGCCCCCTAACCGTGCCAGGCTGTTGGATGGTTAGGAATCTGCCAGCTTCAAGAGGGAGACGCCTGTTTCAAAATAGCCACGGTGCGCTCTGTAAGTGGGCCATTTGTTGTTTGATGCGTTAGAAGTTTCATCAAACCTCTGGGCATATTTATACAATTAGAGCGGCAAGCGAGAGAAAACAGCACAGTGACAAATTGGGCTCGTGCACTCTGATTAACTTGTTAAGCTAAATAAATTGCGTAGGAAACCTGCCCCATTTGAATTTATGAAATTGCTTCTCATCAAGATAGATGGCGGCTGGACCAGTCCGGGGCAGGCAGCCGGTGTCCGCTCTGGCTAGGATTAGGTGTGAGAGAGGAAACCATCGCCCGCTGGAAACAAAATGACAAATCCCCTCTACAGGGGCCGAGCAGGGAGGCTGCTCTATTCCAAATTCTGGAAGAGTGTTCCTAAAAGCTGAACCTGATCACATCACATCCCTACTGGCAACTCCTGTTGACCCAGGACCCAGACAGTGAGCTGACTCGCATCACTCAGTGTTCTCTAGGTCCTTGGTTTTTACGAGCAAGAGGACTGGCAGAGAAACAAGACGGCATGGGGTTTGGGTTTAAACACCCTACAGATCAGCCTATGTCTTCTACGCTTTTAGCCACTGCAGGGAGACGCCGTGCCTCATAGCGTTGAACTGTGTCTGATCCTAACAGATAGAAGCAAACATTTATCAGGGACTTACTCTGTGTTAGGACATATGCTCCGTGCTTTTAAATCAATGATCACAATGACCCTCTGCCAAAATGCTAGTATTATCCCCATTTTCCAAATGGGCACAGAGAAAAGGTCCATAGGAGCGTGCAGGGGAGTTACAGCAAAAGGCAGTGCCAGGACTTGAACCCAGGTGAGGTTGGTCCCGGAGCCTACAATGTTCACAGTACTCCGTGCTGCCTGCATTAGGATCACAGGGACCCCTGGGCTCTTTTAAGGGATTTCTGAGCCCTATGCAGTCTGAAACATCCTTTAAAAAAAAATTTATTTGAGAGAGAAAGCAAATGAGCAGGTGGGGAGGGACAGAGGGAGAGAGAGTCTTAAACAGACTCTGTGCGGAGCACGGAGCCCGATATGGGGCTCAATCCCCTGACCCTGAGATCATGACATTTTGATGAGACCAAAAGTGGGACCCTCAACCGACTGAGCCACCCGCGTGTCTCTGAAACATCCTTTGGACACATCAAAGGGGTTGATGTTTCCTTCCATCCGTGTTATTTTAAAAATACAGAATAGTTAAAAAATAGTGCATTGTTTGAAAATTGATATGCACAGGGATTGTTCCCCAGCCTAGAACTGGATTAATCAATCCATCTTATACCATGAGCATTCTGATGCTTATAGGGAGATGGCATTTATAGCACGCCAACTCAGCAGTGACTGTAATCGCTAATAATAACAAGAGTTAATAGCTAATCTTATAGCACCCATAGCACCCGCCCTGTCTTAAGTACTTTGCCTGTATAACTCACTTAACCTTCCTATCACCCCTAAAAGATAGGTGCTTTTAAATTTAAAAGCCCATTTTCCCTAGGAGGAAACTAAGGCACTAGAGGTTGTGTTGGGACCTGGGCACCCACTGTCTAGAGTTCACATCCCGACAACTGCTGGACAGTTGTTATGCTGGTCGAGCAAAGCCCTGGATGTCCCGTGTCCCCCACAACTGGACCGTCCTGTGCATGAGGTCAAGCCCTGCCCTTTCTGCTGTCAGGACATGGTATGATCGGGCTGCACCCAGCACTCTGGGAAGGCGAGTCATCCTCCTTGGCTGCTGGAAGAACCAGCTTCCAGAGTTCCAGTGGCCACACCGCCCACCCTTTCTCCATTGCTGGGCAAGTGGGGACAGTGTTTGTGGTTCCTCTTTGACTCCTGTCCTCTTTGGAGCATGGCTGGATGACCAGACCCTTCCAGACAGTATGGAGAACTAGAAGCCCTTCTGGAGGACAAGGAAGGTGCTCAGCGGGCACACACCAGGACCAGGGACCCCCATGGACCCGGGGGAGGGGCTCTGAGAATACACTAGGACTGGTGCCCTGCTCATCTGAGGGAGCAAGAGTCAGATCATCTTCTTGCAGAATGACAGGCCAGTGAAGACGTGAGTGGATTACAGAGATGACTTGGCATTGGAGGAGGAGCCTATTTGGCCTAGAAACGGACACACTTTTGAAAGAAAAGAGATTCATCTTCTCTTCAAGTAGATGAAGACAATAATCTTGGAGGTCATCGTTCGCTGTTGGCGATCTAGGGCTTTAGCAGGTCATTCATTCATTCACTCATTCACTAAGCATGTAGCAGCAACTGTGTGATACACGGGGAACGTGGTAAGGACTAGAATAAATAAGAGTCCCTCGGGAGTGAGTGATGTAGGCTGGAGGGAGACAGCCGGTTATATTATCATCACATAAATACATGTAAATATGGTCGTCTGTGTTGAGAGCAACAGAGGGAAGCTACGCAGTGCTTTGGGAGCCTATAGGGATAAAGGACCTGGTCAGCAGAGTCAGGAGAAGCTTCCCGAGGAAACAGACAATGGAGCCAAGATGTGAAGCCTGAGAAGAGCTTACCAGACGAGGGCGAGATGGGGAAAGGAGAACACTTCTGGAAGAGGAAACTGTAGGTTCAAAGGCCCAGAGGCAGGTGGTAGTGTGGCAGATATAAGGGACTGTAGAGGTTGGGATGTCTGCAGCACAGAGTAAGGGAGGCAGCCCGGTTCCATGGTCAACGAACCGTGGCCCAGGGCCTCTCTTGCTGGGCCTTATGTCCATGTTAAGGCCCTGGAAGTGGTTGGTCATCGTAAAGGCAGCGAGAAACCACTGAAAGATTTTCAGCATCCAGATGGGGGAGGAGGGCAAACACGGAAAGATCACAGTGGCCCCAAGCCATCTCTTCATAGCAGCACCCACAGCAAGGGCTGGGTCTGTCCAACACGGAGGTCATGGGAGTAAGACCCTGGGCGCATGGAGCCTAGAAGAAAACCCAGTGGGACAATGATGGGAGACCTCCAGTGGGAGACCTCCACTTTCGGGCACAAAATTTAGCAGATTGGAAACATTTAGTGTGGAGGGTCCCCAGGAGCACACTTAATAGCTTTTAGGGTAAAAGTTCACCATCCTGCCTCAACAGAAGTTCATTTTAATGACTCTGGGTCATTATCAGTAAAGGTAAAATAATAGTGAGTATTATGAGTTTTGGAAAATACCAAACAACATAATACAGTGCACGTGCATTCCCAAACAAAATGGTTAAAATGAAAAAGAAATTGGGGCTGAAGGAATATATGAGAGGGCCTCTAGAATGTTCCATCATGACATGCCTTTGAGCTGGCCTGATTGAGCTGCAAACACCTTGAATAACTCAAGAGTTTTTTTTTTTTTTAAAGATTTACTTATTTATTTGAGAGAGAGAGAGAGAGAGAGAATGCACAATCAGGGGGAGGGGCAGAGGGAGAGGGAGAAGCAGGCTCCCTGCTGAGCAGGGAGCCCGAAGCTGGACTTGATCCCAGGACCCTGAGATCATGACCTGAGCCCAAGGCAGATGCCTCACCAACTGAGCCTCCCAGGGGCCCCAACTCAAGGGATTATTAACTGGCAACAAGGAAGCAGAGCCCTCCTACAGCACAGACCTCAGAATGTGGGGAAGTGGCCTTAGAATTGAGTAATGGGTAAACGCTGGAAGAATTTTGAGGCATAGGAGAGAAGGAACACTGGCCTTGTCTTAATTAGACTGTAGGCAGGATGATGGACAGTCACGTCGCCTCTGGAGGTGAGAAACACACACATCAGAGGGCAGGGGACAGCCTCCAGAGCTGGAGGGACAGGGGACAGCATGTCCCCCGGAGCCTCCGCGGGCAGGGAGGTCTGCGGACACCTGAATCTCTGCCGGCATTAGACTGCTGGCCCCAAAACTGGAGAGAGTGAAGTTCCATCTTTTTAAGCTGCTGAGTTTGTGGCAATTTGCTTCAGCAGCTGCAGGGAACCATTCCGAGTAATATCTCCTTCATCTTCCACGAACGGCTGCGATCTCACATGTCTGGTGCGTTCTCGTCCTTCAGACTAAATGACGCCTCCTCAGAGTGGCCTCCTGGACCTCCCTAACCAGAGCAGGTTAACCTCTTGTTAACTGTCCATCACGGCACTTCGTTAAACCCAAAATTCTGGGTGCCTGGGTGGCTCAGGGTGTGATCCCGGGGTCCTGGGATCGAGTCCCCCATCGGTCTCCCCGCAGGGAGCCTGCTTCTCCCTCTGCCTGTGTCTCTGCCTCTCTCTGTGTCTCTCATGAATAAAATCTTAAACAAACAAACAAACCCAAAATTCTTTCTTAGTTTGTGTGCTTGTGTTTTGTGCGCCTTCCTCTCGTTAGAATGTGAGCCCCAGGCAGGCGGGGACTATGCATCCTGCTCTGCTGTTCCCGCAGGGCCCAGCAGAAAGCCTGGAGCAGAATGGATGGCCCATGAAGGTTTGTTGAATGAATGCGTGACCTTTCACGGTGTTCTGAACACATCAGCTGAGTTTCACTGGTGTTAAGAAGCCTGGCTAGCCTCCTAGTTTGCCTTGATCAACAGGTACTGGTGGCTATTCGAGCTCCTGGCTTGGATCCTTAGCCTGTCCCCGAGATGAGAGCCTGTTTCATATTCATTCACTCCTTCACTCATTCAATAAATATTTATTTATTCGGGGCTTTATTATGTCTGAGGCAGTCCACTGATGATTCCTAATTGGACTATTTTTTTTCCCTGTTGAATTTCAATTGAGAAAGAAAAGAGCAGTTGTAGCAGTTTTCAAGGCAAAACAAGCCATAGAACAACCACAGACCGCGAACAACAAAACAGTCTTTCATGAGGCTAATTAGTCCTGAGCCTTAAAAAAAAAAATAAAAAAAATAAAAAATAAAATAATAATTGTCAATTCTGGAGCAGTCTTTGAAGGCTTTTGGAGCGGAACAGTAATCAGAAAACTTCAGCCTTCACGAAGCAAGTGCTCAGAGAAAAACAAGGCGCTCCGGAGTTGTGGACTTTCCGTAACTCTGATTTGGCTGAATTTTCTTCTGATAAGGAAATTTTAAGGACATTGATGGGCAAGTGAAGCACCGTCATTGCACACAGGGATTCTTTCAACGAGACTTCAGGATATACAAGCAGTGTCCTAATCAGAAGTGTTTCTTTCTGTTTAAAACCCAGAAGGGTAGCTGACATCTTTTATCAAAAAGACAGACAATTCTTATCCCCTGACAATTCCAGATTATGGGTCCCAGGAGGCTCTCCTTACACTGGTATTTTATCACCGGAATCAGAGCGACGGCTGTTTATTTTCTGAACCTCCACGTAGTTTTCAAGGCGTTTCCAGCAGGGCTTGGGCTGACAGTGACACGTGTTATTGTCACATTGCTAGATCTGAAAGAAAACACCAGATAAATAAATATCAGTGTTTTCTTGGATCTCTTTTTGCTCTCATGGGCACCGGAGGTACTGGCATTTGTTAATGCACAACTCCTCTCTGTTTGGTGAGCCACTTGCCCCTTTCATCCCCCGTCCGACGGAGCGGGGGAGGGAGGTAGAGGCTGGCAGCCTGGCACGGCTGGCCATTTAATCCAGTCCCCAGCCTGGGCAAGGGACAAGGCGGAGGCGGCCTCTGGATAGAGTTTCGTCCACGGAGGGGAGGGGAGGGGAGGAGAGGAGCGGGGCGGGGCGGGGTGGTGCAGGGGGAGGTGGAGGCCGGCTGCACTGTCTTCTCAGTCTCAGGGCAGGTTATCTTGTGGTGTGTCCGAGTCAGTGTGGCTGGACTCAGAGTCAGGTGACACGGGCTGGGGTCCCAGTGGGGTAGGTGGCCTAACCTCTGCACCTCTGCTTCTGTGTCTGCAGAACAAGATACTGGGAGTCTCCCCGCCCCCAGGTGAAGAGGGAAGAGCCCACCTCCAGCCAGAGCAGCTCCTCCCTCTCCCCCAGACACCTGCTGGCTGTTTCTCTACTTTCCCTACTTCCTCTCGCCCCCTCTGCCCTTTTCTCTCCTATGGATCACACCTCTCTCTCTGCCTTTTGCCTTCTTTAGATCCCCTTATCTTCCATCAGGGGATGACGTCAAGGAACCATGGCCCATGGGCCACAGCTGGCCCGCAGCCTGGTTTTGGAAATACAGTTTTACTGGAACACAGCCGTGCCCGCTCATCTACATACTGCCTGCAACTGCCTTTGTGCTACGGTGGCAGAGCCGAATGGTTGCAACAGAGACCATATGGCCCGCAAAGCCTCAAATCTGTACGATCTGGCCCTTTACGGAAGAAGTTTGCCAACCCCTGTACTTGATACTCTCCTAGACATAAACCACCCTGATTCCACTCATCCTTGAAGATCCGACTCGAGTTCTTCATCTGTTTGGCACTCCATGGCATGTTAATCGGTTTTATGTGTAAAAAGGTTTCCACGATCAAATCCCTTTGGAGAACCCTAAGTTAAACGAACATAAACAGACTTCGTTGCTAACTGTAGGACTTATCAGAGCATTTAATGTGCTGCTGTGCATGTGGAATCCCCACGAGGGAAATGTAGTGTGCAGCATGTCTCAAATGTATTTCTCGGCCAGGCTAAGTGTTGCATAGCTGGCCTCTACTTCTCTAACTATTCTCTTTGGGTGATGTCATCTGATACCATAGCTTCAGAATATTTTTATCTGAAATTTTGCTTTCCAGCCTGGGTCCCTCCTCTGGGCTCCCGACATCAGTCTCTGTTTTTTCTACAATTGTCTAACAGATACCTCTGACTTAAAATGCTCCAAATGTACCCGCTCCCCTCCCATCTTTATATCCATCCTAGGAAGCAGCAGCTTTGTTTGCTGGTTGCTGGTGTCAAAAGCCTAAGACCTTCTTGACTCTTCTCTTCCTCTTGCCCCTTTATCAAATCCATCAAATTGCATCCTGCCCAGGACTACTCCTCACCACTACGAAGGGACCAGCCGAGTCTAATCCACCAATATTTCCACTGGATTCCTGCAACAGCCTCCAGATTGGACTTCCTGCTTCTGCTCTTGCCCCTGTACTTCATCCTCTGCACAGCAGGCAGAGTGATCTTTCTGAATCTTAAATCCAATCATGTCACAACCTTCCCTGGCTTAAAATACCTCAAGGAAAATATTTTTGTTCCAACCAGAATGAAATACAGAATTTCTTGAATGGCTTTCCAAGGCTCTGGATAATCAGGTCTTCACCTATTTCTTACTTCTGGCCTATTTTGCCCTTAAGCCCAGGAACCCCCAGGGCCTTTGCACATTCTAATGTTGTAGCTTAGAAAACTCATTATTGGGCAGCCCTGGTGGTGCAGCAGTTTAGCGCTGCCTGCAGCCCAGGGCGTGATCCTGGAGACCCTGGATCGAGTCGCTGCATGGAGCCTGCTTCTCCCTCTGCCTGTGTCTCTGCCTCTCTCTCTCTCTGTCTCTATGAATAAATAAATAAAATCTTATTTTTTTTATAAAGAAAACTCATCATCATTCTGTTTCCCTCCCCTGTCTTTTCAAATCCTCTTCTGCTTCTTCATTGTCATATAGGTCTTAACTTCATAGATTGTTAGAGGGGCCCTTGCTCACCATCCCAAAGAATACCCATGTCTTCATAGCAAATTATTCTAATATATCATCAGAACCCCACGTTATCTTACTTACCTATTGTTTTCATGCTTATTTCATGCTTATTCATGTCTCCCACTGAGTAAAAGCTCCATGAGGGGAAGACCCAGGCCTGTTTTTCTCTTTTTCTGTCACTAGAGATCCAGAACCTAAGACAGTGCCGGGCACATCATAGTTATTTGATAATAGGTCATTGTTGACGTTCTGACCCATATTTTCCTTTATCCACAGAGCACCCCAAGTGCCAGCATTTTATATTATTGTCATAACAACAATACCACAACCTGTCATTCATCAAGAGCTACTTGCTAGGCACCAATGCTAAATGCTTTTCATTTGTTATCTTGTGCAGGTCTTCCAATTCAACCTATAGAGCCTATGGAGCAGGTGTTTTTATTCCTACTTCACAGGTCTCTTCCCACTAAGAGACCAAGTTGCTTGCCGAAGATTGTGTGTCTGGTTACGGAGATCTGATTCCACCGAAATCTGATTCTAGACCCACGCCTGTGAGCAGTGCTGGGCTTACAGCTGCTGTGTTACTGTGGCCAGCATTTGAGCCTCCGTGAATAAGGTTAACGGGCCTGAGAGCACTGTGACCAGGCTCATGTCTGACCATGGCTTCTGATTTGAAGAGGGTCTCCACTATCTGATGTGCCCATTATTTGGAACGTTACTTAGTTGCATCGAAAACATTATTTTCATCAGGAACCACCACATGTACTTCTTACAATCCCCATCTCTCATAAAAAGTGTTTCGAGTCTTACCTGTTAAATGAGCTAACTGCTGTAAAGTGCTTAGGATACTTCCAGCCCATAATAAAGGTTTTGCCATTTTTTTTGTTCAATAAATAGATGTAGCTGGAAGAGCTCTCTCCTTGCCCACAGAGGTTAGCAAAATCAGAGGTGACCAAAGCCTAGCTCTCTGTGCTATCCTGGTGGCATGACTGCCGGACGTTAAGTAACATTGAATCCCAGAGTCATTCCTTCCCTCAAAGACAACCTGGCCCAATCTTTAACACCTCTCAACACCTGCTAATCTCCCCCTTTAGCAGAGAGAATTCTCTGGGACTAACCTAATGCTCAAAGCCTTTGGCAGGCAACAGTATCTCTCAGGCATGTAAGAGCATTGCTTTGTGCAACGTTACATCCTCATTGCATTTACAAACAAAACCCCATACTATTATATATATTTGAATCTTGGGGGTTTTATTATTGTGGTGAATTTCAATTTGTGGCAAGTGATATCACCTCTGAATTCTAATAGCGAATCCATTTTTTTCTCAAAATGAATTTACGTTAAAAGTAAGTTTAAAACAGACATTTATCATACAACCCAGTGATTCCAGTCCCAGTGAAAGCTTGTGTCCACATAAAATTTACACGCCAATGTTCATTGCACTATTATTTGTAATAGCCCCAGATTGGAAACAACCCAAATGTCTGTCAACAGACGAATAGATAAAGAAATTGTGGCATCTCCATACATAATATTAAAAATAAAAAAGGAACAAAATATCAAGGCATCCAAAAACATGGATGAGCTTCAAAGGCATTGTGTTGAGTGAGAAAAATCAGAAACAGAAGACTAGGAGCTCTCTGATCCCATTCATATGACTTTCTGAGAAAAGGCAACATGCAACAACAGTAAACCTTAATGTAGGTGCCGTTTTATTATATGTAAGGCATATCTCACCAAGGTTAATTAAAAGAATAATTTAAAAGGAAAATAGGTAAATAATAAAGCAGGAATTGTATGGAAAGGCCAAACGTGCGAAGTGGCTGAGGATAGGAACCTCTTGTTCTCCCCAATGTCACTAAAAACATTTCTTAACCACCTATGGCAATCTGTTATTTTTTTTTAAGATTTTATTTATTTATTTTAGAGAGAGTGTGCATGAGCAGCAGGGTGGGGGTGGGGAGCAGAGGGAGAGGGACCAGCAGACTCCCCGCTGAGCCTGGAGCCTCATGTGGGGGCTCGATCCCACACCCCTGAGATCATGACCTGAGGCCCTGAGCTGAAACCAAGAGTCGGCTGCATAACCGAATGGGCCACCCAGGTGCCTCAGGACATTTACCACCTTAACCATTTCTAAGCATACATGTCAGGGGCACCAGGTGCCACTTCCTTGGTCATGTGGCCGTCACCACCATTCATCTCCAGAACATTTTCATCTCCCCAAACTGAAGCTCTGTCTGTCCCCATGAAACAAAAACTCCCCCATTCTCTCCTGGCCCTTGGCAGCCACCATTCTCCTGTCTCCAATCCGACTCCTGTCCTGCAGGTAGAACCCTACTGTATTTGTCCTTTTGTGACTGGCTTATTTCACTTAACCCACAATGTGCCTCTAATTTTTTAGACCGTTTGATTTTTAATCCATTGGAAAGTGTGTGTGTGTGTGTGTGTGTGTGTGTGTGTCTGACGGAGGTCACAATTTAATTTTCTTACTTCCAACAAATGGTTAACCACACCACCCAGCCTCGTTGATGAAAAAGAGCTGTTTTTACACAATCGATTGCTAGGTCCCGGTACTGTCCCCTGTGTTCTCCGTGTCAGCGTGTCCCGTCTGGGGCTCTCTCCTGTCCCTTTGATCTGTCTGTTTATTCCTAAGGCCTTACCAACCTAACTGCATCCAGTGCCTTGGTCAGGCTTCACTCCTTCCTATTAGCCTTTCAGAGGTTCCAAAGGATTTGGGATACCCCAAGCTCTCCTGAACCCTCTTCCACCTCTCTCTTTCCCAAGGGGAACCTAGTGTGCAGGGGTCTCAGTCCGGGTGTAGGGAAGAAAGCCCCAAGCCATGCTGGTCGGATCACACAGACCCCGACAGTGCTGAGCGCCCCATCTGCTGCAGGGCTGGGTCACTAGGAGGTCAGTCTGTGGCCTCTGCCTGAGAAGGACTTGGTGGGGAGCTCAGGTGCTTAGGGATGATTTGGATTTCTCTGCCTGCAGTGGAGCTTCGCTGTGACCCAGTTGATTGTCAGGTTGACTTCAAGATAAGGCAAGTTAATCTTGGTTCTCCTCCAAGGACATTTGGTACTGACATGCAAACCAGAATCCTTTCGAAGTTCATTTCAGAGGGGACCTTGGAGGCAGTACCATAGTGCTTCTCTGCATTTCTACAAAGGGAGTAGAGTGACGCGGCTGGGGCCACCTCTCCCTGGACTGTGACAGGGCACCGAAGAAGCAGAGCGTGAGCCCCTCCGGGCAGAGCTGGTTTGCAGATGTGTGGGCTGCAGACGGTCCATGACGGTCTGCGAGGCTGTGTTCAGCCCTCGGCCCAGAATCCCACAGAATCGGGGCGCTTCAGATGACTTTCTCAGGGCCAGAGGTGTGGGCAGAGAGTGGAAAGGCTGAAGTTTTCATAAATCTCTTGCCATCTAATTAACATCAGATGAGTCAGGTCTTCCTGGTCAATGAGCTGCCTCTGGGTTTCTGGTAGGAGGCAGGAGAAAGAAGTTGAGCCAAGGTAGAGCACAGATAAGCTGGTGGGACTTGTTGGAGAACAATGGGCATCCTCTCGCCCCACCCCTGCAGCAGAGAGGCCACCTGGAGAGCTGACTGCATTTGGTAAAGGCCCCTTGGGGACATGCACACCCTGGGAGAAGCGTGCTGGGACCGGGTGTACAATAGGCCAGCTCTGCTGGGAGGTGACAGGAAGGCAGTCCAGCAAAATGAACCAGCAGCTCAGTTTCCCAAACTACAATCATTCACATGCCACCTTCTCAGACCCGCCACGCCCTGCATTGGTCTTTACAGGTTGCAGGCGCACATGCATACACACACCACCTCCCCATGCGTTCATATACATATATTATATTCGAACCACCTTCCTAACATAGGTGAATTTGGCATTTTTATAAGCAGGAATCTGTGATTATAGTACTGACAACAGTCACTCACTTGATAAGAAGACACTTATGATAGACAGATGCTGCTGTTAACACTTTAAATAGATTAACCCCGTCAGTATCAACTCCCTGAGGCCAGTTCTACTGCATAACTCTCCACCCGCCGCGCCCCCCATTGCCATTTAACATAGGAGGAGGGGCTCCTGGGTGGCTCAGAAGGTTAAGCATCTCCATTTCCACTCAGGTCAGGATCTCAAGGTCATGAGATCAAGCCCTGCATCCGGTTCCCTGCTTAGTGGGAGTCTACTTGAGATTCTCTCTCTCTCTCCCTGTCCCTCTGCCCCTCTTGCTTATGCATGCACTCTCTCTCTCTCTTTCAAACAAATAAACACATCTTAAAAAAAAAAATAAGAAAGGTAAGGTCACCTGCCTAAGGTCACTCTGTTTCAAACCCTGGGTCTAGGCTCTGAAACGGGCTGCCTGTCAAACACAAGGTAGGCTAGATGGTTCTTCCCGAGTCACATCAATAAATCACAAATAATTTGTGTATATATATACAAATTATATATATATACACAAATTATATATATATATATACAAATTATATATATACTTATATGTATATATATATATTACAAACTGTTCATCTGTGTGCCACCTGGTTCTCTCCGCAAGCTTGCATTTGTGGACAGCCACTTAGGCATGACTCTGCCTAAGGGGATAGTGCATGGCCCCAGTCGATAGTGCAGCTGGGATAACCTCCCTCCCCAGGACCATAAGACCAGCAGGACCACCATCCTCTGACACACCCTGGCCACCTTGGTCCTCTCCACTCCATATGCATTTCTGTCCAGCTGCCATCCTCCAAGCCACCGTGGGGATCTGGTCTAAGTATGTGGGGAGGGAGGATGAGAGGAGGGAGAGGGAAGGCTTTCCGAGGCCCAACAACCACGGAGAATTCTATAACCCAGTGAGTTGCACCCACTTGTTTAGGTGCCTGGCACCAGGTATAGCAATTTATGGCCTGATTTTTGGTTTTCACTGGAAGTTTCAGCATCATTTGCATCATCACGATCACCTTGGGGCATCTTCTGGGAAGCCCCAGGGCATGCTCCAATCTCCTTGGCTATGCCCTGAGTGGCTTTTGCCCGTGTTGGAGGGAGTTTGAGAAATGGTTCTGTCTTTTCCTACAGGCCTCAGGTCAAGTGGGGACAGAATGAGCAGTTTCTCTGGGCCTTGGCCTGTAGCCACCTGCTTGTCCAGCAGGCTGAGCATCTGGGCCCATGTTCCCAAAGGCCTGGACTCGTGTGGCTTCTGGAAGAGCACCCAGTACTGCCCTCTGCCTCTGCCTCAATGCCTATAACCTTTTTGAGCAAATGGCTCTGGGTTCAAATTCTGATGCTGTTCCTGACCAGGGACGTGGCCTGGGGGAGGAGTTCTAGCCGGCCAAAGGCCGAGTTTCCTTGTCTGTAAAACGGGCTAGCTACTCCTAGTCTGCACGGTCACCAGGAGGGTGGTACGGGTGAGAAATGCTCGGTCCCCAGATGCCACCCGGGGACACGGTGTATAGCGCCGTGGGGCAGGTGGCCCAGTGTGAGCTGTCTTCCTCGTTCTCACTCCGGCATTTGCAGGCCGCCTCCTCCAGGCCGGGCTCCGTGTAGTTCATTTCTACCTCTCCTAGAGACCTGGTTTTCTAAACTTTAGGGAGGATGTCACGAAGCCCTCCAGAAGTCTGATGAGTGTACCTGTGCCTGTGGGATACAAGTCGAGGAGTCCTTGCCCCGCCCTTCCAACCCCGGGGCACTTTCTTTTCCCCTGGTACCTCTTAGCAAGCCCTAAAGATAGAGTGGAAAAGAGAAAGGTGCTCTTAGCCATTTACGCTCATTCTATTTTCCCCTTCCTGGCTCCCACGGGGGCCTATGGAACTGTGTGAAATGCTCTTTTTAAAAGCCTAATTATTTACACTGACACTATTTACTTTCAACCTCCAGTTGCTGAGTCAATATCATTTTTCCTCCTTTCCTCTGTCCCTCGGCTCCAAAAGCCAGCAGCCTTGCGAAAACCACCTGGCTGTGTCTCTTTACCTGCATGGTGGACTTTTAAATTTCACCTGCTCCAGGAAATAAATGACAGGAGCCCTGAAGATTGAGGAGGGGCCGCCGTTTGGACCTCTATTTTTGCTCCGGCCTCAGGTGGCAGCTGGTCTCTAGGCTCATCCTTAAGCCTTCAGGGGTTTGGGGTTGAGGCGAGCTTCTACTGCATTCCCCGCCCCTCAACACACACACACACACACACACACACACACACACACACGCATCTTCCTTTCAGAGTTCTCCTCCCTAGCTGTGACCCAAGGCATTGCCCCAACTGCTGTGGGAGGGTGGGAATTTTCGTTAAACCTGTGACCATCCGGGAGTTTCTGAACAGCCTGTGACTACAGGAACCAGCCCTCCCTTATCTGCTCTCCTGATCGCTTCCCCGGTGAGCCTTCCAGGCTACGCCCTGCCGCCAGGCAACTGTACCCAGAAGTGAGCTTCCAGGCACTGGGCTGCAGTCAGCAAACTGATTTGTTCAGTTATATCTATAATCAGATGCCACGAGCAGATGAGAGTGATAACACCTTCTCTGTTTTGCAATCGTGGACATGATCGAAATAGGAGATAAGGCGAAGGGGGAGGTGAGGGTCAGCCTTGAACCAGCTCCCCAGTAAGGACACCAGTGGGGCCACACGACCCGTTTTCACCGTTAGCACCACAGTGCTCCTCTGTTAGCCGCGCGGCGATGCTCTTGCAATTAACCACGCTGATGACATTCTCCGCCTGGTGGTATCTCTCTCCGTGCTCCCCTCGGCCCCAGAGGAACAAACGCCCTACAATCCCTACAATTAGCAGCCAACTAGGTGACAAAGATCTCCTGGCTGGCTGATGAGAGTCCTCAGATGCTATTCCAACACCTACCTGCTTTCTGCAGAACTTCGCTTGGGTGTCTTGCCCATCTCGAAGTGGAGAGAACCTGCTGTTCCTCTACGAGCACTTCTTTCTCCTGCCAAGAAACAAAGAAATGTGGGCTCAGTGAACCAGTTTGCATGTGCTCATCCTTACCCCCCCTCCAACCTCCCCCCCTACCCCCCGTGTCCAACAGAGCCTCTGTCCCTGTCTGGCCGGTTTCTCTCTGGGTCCCCAGAGCCTGGCATTGAGCCCAGGGTATGCTGGACCTGTGACAAATGTTGAATGAATGAATGGCTGAGGAATGAATGGACCTAGGACCCACCCACCCCCTCCGCCACGGCTGCCCCAACCTCCAGAGGCTGACAGTTCATTTTGCAAGTCTACTTTTTATCCTACCCACAGCTGCCTCCTCCCAGGCTTAAGGACACGTTGCAATCTAAATGCTGGAAGAAAACTGACCAGTTTGATGCTAAAGTGAAAGTACAGCTGTTGCTGTGGGTGGAGGACACCCTGGGATCGAGTCCCTCATCAGGCTCCCCGCAGGGAGCCTGCTGCTTCTCCCTCTGCCTGTATCTCTGCCTCTCTCTGTGTCTTTCATGAATAAATAAATAAATAAAATCTTTTTTTTTTTTTTTTTTAAGTTCAGCTGGTGTGGTATTTCTAAATACCAGGAGGATGGGGTGGGGCATAGATATACAACAATACATAATATATGTATGTATATTTCTATATGTATCTATATAATTAAACAGATATGTACATGACTGCTAAGTTCCAAATGTTGTATCCCCCGCCCCCACCCGCCACCCCATTGATATATTGGAATCTTAATCCCTGATTAGGAGATGGGGACTTTGGGAGGTGCTTGAGTTATAAGGGTGGAGCTCTTGTGAGTGGGATTAGTGCCGTTCTACAAGAGACCCCAGGGAACGTCTTGCCCCTTCTGCCTCATGAGGATGTGGTGAGAAGTTTGTGACCCAGAAGAGGACCCAAGCTATAGCCTTGGAAAACAGGGCCGCTGCCAGCCATCATGGCCCAAAGCAAGAAGAGAGGAAGGAATAGATATCCTGTCCCTTTCTCTCCCTAGTCTCTTGTTGGGGTCTCCCACTGGCCAGTAGGGAGCCAGAGAGCCTGGGTGCCTGGGTTCTGAGCTCAGCCTCATGGGGCACAGTGCAGGGCAAAGAAGGAGAATGGATGTGGGGGCGCATAGGTGGGGGGAATGAAGATCCCACTTGGCCCTGGAACCAAAGCCCACCTTGGTGCGCGATGATGCGACTGGCGGCACGCTGCCACTTGTTCAGGGGTATTCGCAGTACATAGCAGGTGCTCGCGTGGTTCTTTCACCCCATCATCTCGTCGGGGTAAGGACATTGTCAGTTACACTAGCTACTTTGACACATCGGCTCATTTGGTTTCAGCCTGGCAGGTAGAAGATGCTCAATAAACATTTCTTAAATAAGGAGTGAAGACGTGAACTCTTAATAAGTGAGCTGGAGGGTGGATCTGAATGGTCTTGAGAGGGGTGCTGTGAAGCCTACTAGACACCAAGATAAACTCACTTCTGAGGGGTTAATTGACCAGCGAGTGCACTCAGCCGCTCCGTGCATTCCACAAACATGTGCTGAGTACTTACTATGTACCAGGCGTGTTTACATTTGACTGGCGGAGACGAGCAGGTCAACGTATGTATGCTGTGTAATAGCTAAGCGCTACAGAGACAAATGCAGTAGAATGGGGGATGGGAAGCTCTGGGGACAGGGTGCACTTTTATAGATTGCACGGTCGGGGATGGCCTCTTGGATACGGAGAGACACGGGAGGCACGTTCTGAAGGAAGCGAGGACAAGTCATGTGGCTCTTTGGGACAAGAGCCTTCCTGGAGGAGGAAAGTGAGTGCAAGGAAGACAGGAACATGTGTGGGGCATTTAGGAAAAAGCAAGGAGGTCACTGTGGCCTGGGGAGAGGGTCACTGCCACCAGCCCAGCCAGGTAGACGTTCTAAAATGTCCATTCGACCTCATTCTTCCCCAGCTAGAGCCCTCCAGCGGCTTTTCACTGTCCGGGGAAGAGCCTGGCTGTCTCCCTCTGAGATCCTGTCCCTCACTGCACTCCAGCCACACTTGGAGCCTGGCACTTCCCACCTCCAAGACCTTCACCCTTGATGTTCCGTCTGCCTGGAAGACTTGCCCTGTCACTCCTCAGTAGGGCCTCTTCTGACTGCCACTCCACAGGAGGCTATCCCAGGTATTCTATCGTGTCACCCTTCTTTCTTTCCTTTTTTTAAAGTTTGTTTTTTTTTTTTTTTCTTTTGAGAGAGAGGCAGAGACAGAGATCGCCAGTGGGATAGCAGAAGCAAGGAGGAGAGGGAGAAGCAGGCCTCCCAACTGAGCAGGGAGTCTGATGCAGGGCTCCATCCCAGCACCCCAGGATCATGACCCGAGCTGAAGGCAGACACTTAACCGACTGAGTCACTTAGGCACCCCTCATGTCACCCTTCTTATGTCCTTCGCAGTTGACATATCATCTCCCATTACCTGGTTTATGTGTGTCTGCCTGGTTATTTTGTCACCCCGGCCCCCCACGAGCTCTGAAGGCAGGAACCTCATCCATGTGTTCCTTATATAAGATCCCCTGTACCCAGAACACTGCTTAACACATAGTGGGGCCTCAGTATCTATTTGTTGCATAACAAATGAATAAATGAGTGAATTTTGTTTGAGACCCAGACTGGGACTGAGAAGAACATATTTTTTTTCTTTCCTCAGTCTTTTGTCCCTGTAGGTTTCCTTTCTAGATTTTGGGTTTCCCTTAGGAGGGTTTAGAACAAACATCCCCACTGACATCACTGACCACAAGAGCAGAGCTGTGGGGCTCCTAGTGAGGGTTTGGGGAAGGATCTTGCTTCCACCTGTTCCACCTTTCCTTCAAAAATACCTGCCATGCAAATTCTTCTCTGTGCCGGGAGCTCCCAGGGCACTGGGAGCAGCCCCCCAGGACCCAGGGTGTCCACCACACCTGACAATCTCATGGCAGCCCCTGTCCCCCAACTCCTTGCTTCTCTTTTAACAAACAAATGAATGAACAGGAAACTACCCCCTGACAGACGTTGGCGTCAGGTTTGTGCTTTTCAGCCCGGGAGCTTTGAGAAATAGAGACTCTCTCACCTCCAGAGTGAAGTTTTTGGATTCAAATATCTGCAGGCCTCTGTTATGATTTTCACCACCTTCTTATCCCACCCTCATCTCCAGTTAATTTAGGCAATTTAAAAACAACTTCTGGAGCACCGAGCTGCATGGAAGTGTTGAATCAGTATAGTGTACACCTGAAATTAGTATTACACTGTATGTTAATTATACTGGAATTAAAATAAAGACTTTAAAAAAGTAAAAAAAAAATAAAAACAACTTCTGTTTTTTTTGTGTGTGCTTAGTGTTACATTGACCTACTCAGTGCAGTCATGTGAGCTTGTGCTGTCACATGTGTTATAATACTCTGGCAAACACACAGCCGTAAAAATGAAGGACATTCCCTCCTGCACGACTCAGCACCATCCTTGCAACACCAGTGACAGAAGCACTTCCTGTAGCAAACACGAAACTGAGAATTTGGTTCTAGATCTGAGAAGGGCCTGGGAATGTGCTTTGAGAACAAGTGTTTGCAGTGGTTTTAATGCATGTGGTCTGAGAACTATACTCTCCGAGGAACTTCTCATGGGCCCCACATGTGGCTTTTGGTTTGAGGAGTGGTACGTGTGTGAGAGCGAGTGTGTGTGTGTGTGTGTGTGTGTTCATAATCCACACTCAGGCAGGTTTCCACTATCTGAGAAAAATAGGTCCCTGTCGGAAAGCTGGCGGAGAATCCTGCCAGGGTCGCTGTTGCCTTATCGCTCTCGATTACCTTTCTATTAGCTTTCTCTCCTTTAAATCTTCTAACTGGGCTGTGCTTGTGGGGGCAGGTATGTTTCCTGTCCTCGTTTCACAGAGGACACCGAGAAAGAAATTGATGGCTTGGTTGGGCTCCTTACACAAGGGTCCTGCAGTCCAGTCCCTCAGTTTCCCCTCTACTTAGGGTAGCCTAAGGAACGATGTGCTAGTGGTTGGGAGAAGGAGAGGCAAGAAGGGAGGGACTGAGGAAATTTGCCCCACCAGCCAGCATGGGGGGGGGGTGGGTAGGGGGGGGAGACGGAGAGAAGAGAGGTGCCATGCAGGGGGCTGCTCCAGGGGAGGTGAAGTACCGAGAAACCACATGTGCTAAGGGAGGAAAGCACGAGGACCAGAATGGGGCTCCCCCAGCTTCTGGGCGCGGGCCCCCATCTCTCCGCCTTTGGCAGCATCTCAGCCTGGGGCTGAGCAAATACCCCCGAGGAGGCTAGGCTGCGGAGAAGCCAGTATTTACCCACCATCTCTGTTTTGGAAGTAATTAATCTTCGAATGTATGAGCCTCTTTGTGGTGGAAAGTGCGCGCTGACACTTTTGTGTAAACACCCAGCTTAGCATATTGACAAACTGGTGGCTGTTACTTTGATCCCGGGCTGCCAGCTTCTCGGGCTGCCCCACCAGGCACAAAGGCGACTCTAATCCCCGCTACACTCCTCTCAGATCCATATTTAGAATTCGGAGTCTTTATTTTCTATATCCACTTAAGCTCCGTTTGGAGTTTGTTTAGTAAACCTTCTTCCCTTTTCACGCTCACTGCTGACTCATAAGTTGGTTTTCTTCGCAAGGCATGCAGCAAAATTCCAAAGTAGCAAATGACCTGAATGAAAACCCTTAAACTCACATAGATTTAATCACTGCGGCAAATTGGAACCATTTGTGGTCAGGTTTTGATGGCCATTTATAAAGATCTCCCCCATGGCCCCCCTCCACTTTCTTTTTAAGTGGCTTAGTTAAGGTTAGTGAGAAAAGGAGGCATCAGTGCCAAGGTCCACGGGGTGGGGGAAGGGACTTAAAATTGTTTCAGCTTTCAGGGACATCTGCGGTCACCTGAGTATCTTTCCAAAGGCAAGGAGCAGACTTTGGTGGTAGCCAGCCTTTCTCCCACATGCCGCGGTGGTCAGGGCTCTGCAGTCCAGAAAACAGGGTGGGGGGGTGCCCGGCCTCTCCCAGGGCTGTGAGTTTCCGTGGGGCGTTTGGGCCCCTCTTAGGAAAATACTCTGCTCTGTGACTTTTGTCGCCTCTGCTTATCCTAATAAGGCAAAGAAAAGGTCAGTACATTTTTTCACAAGCAGCAAAGCAATCGGACCCGATCTGTTATGATTTCTCCCTAAGCAAACCAAACAGATGAGCTTTAATGAAGACACGGATCCAGAATTGAGACTGACCCAGGGAGCACCACAAGGGCGTCAGATCTGTTTCTGATAAAATCCACATTGAGGTTTTCAAGAATGAATCAGAAAGGAAGTTCAATTTCATTTCATGACTGGGCTGAACTAAATAGAAAGCTCGTCTGTAATTAAAGGGAAGCTTTTTTAAAAATCTCTTGTTGTTGTTCTGCAATGTGTTTCAGAAATTTCTAGAATTGGGATTGCTCTCAGGTCGTGGGGTTCTGTTTGATTTCTCGATAGCAGATGGGAAAGTGAATTTGCCAAGATTGCAGCAACAAATTTCACTGCACAAATTATGGAAAAAGTGACCCAGTAGGGTCCCCCCCACCTCTTTTTTTCCCCCCTCCATCTCTAGTTTCTGTGATTATAGTTGGAGAGAAAATTCAGGCTGAAAGAAATTTGATATTTATTTTCTGTGAACTTTAATAAAGAAAGTGGTGGGTTTGGGACTTTTCTTTTTTAAGGCCCTTTGGACAAGTCAATTTTTAATTTTTTTTTAATAGCACCTCTTGGCATAAAGCTGCCCGCGTGTGATTTATGAAGCTGCTGGGCTGAGCGTCATTCCTGGCAGGTTGGCCGGAGACTCTGGGAACCCACTCTTCACGGGACCCGTGTTCACCCAGGCAGGCCTTTGAAAATGTTTAGTGCCCGAGCCTTCGCTTGAAGTCCGTGTTTGTTTGGGTTGGAGGAGCCTCTTTCCTTTTTTCAACATTCTCAGATGTCCCCGGTTTAGGCCGAGTGATCGGCCGTAATCCACTCCAGCCCTGACCAGGAATAGTCCACTTTGCTCATAAGCACATAACATAACTCCGGCCCCCGGGGGCCTCCATCGTGAAATGGAATCCCAGACACTGCAAGATGTCTTGGGAGATAAGCACGGCCCTAATCCCAGGGTCACCCGGGCCCTGGAGGAGCAGGAGCTCACCTATACATCATGACATCGTTATCAGCGGGCCCAAGCAGCCACGACCCGCCACATTTTCCACAGGGCTTGGTGGTGTTAAGAAAATACCCTCCAGCGCGGTGTTATTTTAGGCTGAAACAAAAGTCGACATGAATGGCTGGGGGGAACAGAGGGGGCTTTGTTCTCCCCGTGGCCGGGTGCTCAGACCTGGCCTGAAACTGGAATCCAACAAGCAGAGAAGTAAATGCCATCACGTACAAATGGGCTATCGTGTGTCCGGCGGGATCAATCGAGCACAGAGGGCGGCCAGGCCGGGGACACTGCCAGTCCCCGGGTCATGGGAAGTTGGGTTTCCAGAGCCGAGGCCGAAAGCGCCACCTGATTCGGGGCGGTGTGACGAGGGGCCTGGGAAGGAGCCACCTGCTCGGGAGAGGGGGTGGGAGAGTCAAACAGCACGGCGAGCTGGCTTGGGGGTGCGGGGGCGGGGGGTGCTGAGCTTCTCCAGAGAATCGCCCCGGTTAAGCTTCCCAGCCTCCCCATCAAGCAGGTTCCGCTGTTTGGCCCTTTTACAGATGAGGAAACCGAGGCAGAGAGCTGGTGACTTGCTGGAGCTCACGCCGCTGCCTCGTGCAAGAGCAGAGCGCCTGGCTCCAGAGCCCGCCTCCCCGGCAGCTGGGCCTCACCATCTCGTTCTTTTTTTTCCTTTAAAGATTTTATTTATTTATTCATGAGAGACACAGAGAGAGAGAGAGAGACAGAGAGAGGCAGAGACCCAGGCAGAGGGAGAAGCAGGCTCCACGCAGAGAGCCCGACGTGGGACTCGATCCCGGGTCTCCAGGATCAGGCCCTGGGCCGCAGGCGGCGCTAAACCGCTGGGCCACCGGGGCTGCCCTCATCTCGTTCTTGTTCTCATCTCCTCCGTGCTTCTCAGTCCCGGCGCCCGGGGCGTGGGCAGGTGCCCAGAGCCCCGCGTGTGTCCAGCCGGGCCAGTGCAACCGGCGGCCCAGCTTCCCGGCCGTCTCCGGCCCCGGCGTCTGCTCTGCTCCTCCGTGCAGTGGGCCAGAGGCGCCAGGACATGAGCACCCCCAAGTATCGGGGCCCCAGCACCCTTGCACCTCTGGTGGGAAGGCTCGAGGGGGGGTGTTCTCTACTACCCAGAGCTCCCCGGCGGTGGGAATGGGCCCAGGGTGCCACAGAGGCACCAGCTGGAACGTGCACCCTCCTTGGCTCCCATCCTCACTTCTGCTGGTGTTTCCTGGGATCACCGGCGGACATCACCTTCCTTTGAACCCTAGTCTTTAGAGGTTCTGGAGGAACCCAAACCAAGACAGGTGATCGTCCATCTGTACAATTTTGGGGCTAATGTCTGTCTCCCTCATGAAGCTGTGCATTCCATGACTGCTTCCCGGGGACGAGATGAATGTCCAAGCAAATATTCATGAAGGAAAGGATTTCAAAATGAAAAATCCCTTTCCATCTAAAATAAGTTTATAGGGACACCTGGGTGGCTCAGTGATTGAGCATCTGCCTTTACCTCAGGTTGCAATCCTGGGTCCTTCTCTGCTTGCCTCTCTCTGTGTGTCTCTCATGAATAAATAAATAAAATCTTTAAAAAAATAAAAAATTAAATAAATAAGCTTATATTTTGACAATTTATTCTTTTAAGTCAATATATTATGTGTAAAGTCATTCTTATCATTCCTTTTTTATTGAAGAGTTGCTTTTTCTGGATACCTTACAGGGGGTTGGAGATGTGGCCCCTTGTCTCCGTCTGCCTGGAGGTGGGGCTAAACCAGCTCCTCCATCAGACTCAGATGAAGACTTTTAAAGGTTGTTCCAGAGATTGGTCAGCTGCTTCGCAAGCCAGTGTCAGTTCCCCCGGACTTTATTTCCCAGTGTCCCTTACAATGACATGTGCCACGTGAGTGGGTTTTAGCCAATGGAGTCTGAGCAGATGGGTACTGCTTTCGGCCCAGCCCGTGAACACCTCCTGCATGCAGTCCTCCATGCTTTCCCCTTCTGCAGCTGGATGCCAGTGAGTAAGGTAACCTTGGGAGCCACATGTTGAATACAGCAGAGCACACCATTCAAGAGCGTGGGTCCCTGAATCACCACTTGGAGGACAGCCACACACATTTCAGACTTTACTGGTGAAAAATAATTTTCTATTGTGTTTGAACCCTCATACATTTGGGGGGTTTGTTGCAGTACCTGAGATTTCCCTGATAGCAAGGCCCTAGCACTCACAAGAGTTAGTATCCTCTGCCATATGGAAAATTAGTATTAAACATGCCCAACAAAGTTTCAGTTTTCTGTGTGATTGCTACTTTCATTAGAAAAAAAAAAAAAATCAGGGTGCTGCCTGCCTTGGGCTCAGGTCATGATCCCAGTGTACTGAGATGGAGTCAGGCATCAGGCTCCCTTCTCAGTGGGGAGTCTGCTTCTCTGTCTACCCCTCCCCCTGCTTGTGCACGCTCCCTCATGCTCTCTCTCTCTCTCTCAAATAAGTAAATAAAATCTAAAAAAAAAAAAAAAAAAAAAAGGAAAAATCAAATAGAAGAGCCTTAATATTTAGAGGGTGGGAGATGCGTAGTGCCTTGCTTTACTGGTACCCCGAGTACATGCTTATTTTGCCTCTTAGGTGACCCCACAGACTGTGTTTCTAAAAAAAAAAAAGAATTGTCTAACAGGCTGGAACATGGTACTTGCTCCATCCAAGGACCTTGAGAAGAGCCAGTGGAAGTTCAAGAGCATTACTATTTTCTCCAGAGAATCTGGCAGCTGCTCCTGCCCCTCAGTGAGCTCTAGTAGCGATGGACATGGATCCTTGCGTTAAGAGCTGAGACTGCATCAATTCCTGGGACCCGCCTTTCAGCTTCAAACCTTTGGAGATGTTCTCCTAAGCTTCCTTAAAACCCAATGGGAGACACAAATAAGCAACCACCAAAGGCTCTTTGGCTACCCTCCCTACCTTCCTTGAGAGGAGCTTGGAGCTTTTGTTGGAAAGGTCATGGTTTCTGGAACAAAGCAGATTGGGGTTTGACCCCTGGGTCTGTCTTCTTGTTCTTCTTCCCATTTTCCAGATGGTAGCTGAAGACTGGTTCCTGAACCTGCATCTTTTTTTTTTTTTTTTTTAAAGATTGCACTTACTTATGCATGAGAGACACAGAGAGAGAGGCAGAGACACAGGCAGAGGGAGAAGCAGGCTCCTTGGAGGGAGGTTGATGTGGGACTCGATCCCAGGACTCCAAGATCACACCCCGAGCCAAAGACAGGTGTTCAACCTCTGTGCCACCCAGGCTTCCCTGAACCTGCATCTTTTTATTTTTATTTTTATTTTTATTTTTATTTTTATTTTTATTTTTTTGCATCTTTTTAAAATGTTTTATTTTATTTTAATTCCAGTTAGTTAACATACAGTGTTATATTCATTTCAGGTGTACAATATACGGATTCAACATTTCCAAGCATCCCCGGTGCCCTCCTTCATCCCCACCGCCTATCTCACCCTCTCCCCACCTCCCCTCTGGTGACCATCTGTTTGTTCTCTATGATTATGAGTCCGTTTCTTGGTTTGCCTCTTCCTTTTTTCCCCCCTCACTCATTTGTTTTGTTTCTTAAATTCCACATATGAGTGGAATCATATGGTATTTGTCTTCCCTTGGTTGACTTGCTTCACTTAATATTATACTCTCTAGGTCCATCTGCACTGTTGCAAATGGCTACATTTCCTTCTTTTTTATGGCTGAATAATATTTCATTGTGTATATATTCCATATCTTCTTTATCCATTCATCTATGATGGACACCTGGCTTGCTTCTGTGATTTGGCCGTCGTAAATAATGCTGCTATAAGCATAGGGGTACATGTGTCTCTGAATTAATGTTCTTGTATTTTGGGGGTAAATACCCAGTAGTGCTATTACTGCATCCTAGGGCAGCTCTATTATTAACTTTTTGAGGAATCTCCAAACTGTTTTCCAGAGTGGCCACACGCGTTTGCCTTCCCACCAACAGTGCAGGAAGGTTCCCCTTTCTCTGCATCCTCGCCAACACCTGTTGTTTCTTGTGTTTTTTATTTTTGTCATTCTGACAGGTGTGAGGTGGTATCTCATTGTAGTTTTGATTTGCATTTCTCCTGAACCTGCACCTTGGCCCTGGATCAAGCTCTCCTGATGTGGTGACATGTGGCCCCTTCCAAAGTAATGGCCTAGGCAGAGAGGACCACGTGATGGGCTTGAAATGTGGCTCTGCTTCCACGGACAAGTTACTTAGCCTCTCTGTGCCTGTTTCTACATGTATGACTTGAGATTGTAGAGTATCCAAGTCATGGGCCCATTGTGAGGCTGAAACAAGATAATAATTGTGAGACACTTAGACTGTGCTCATCACATTATTCCTCCTCTACTTATCCTGGAAGCTGGTGGGATCCGTGTACCCTATCCCTGGTGACCCCAGAACTTTTCGTGGTTCCTCGCAAAAGGGGCAGGTGGTGTGGTCTGAAGAGCTCTTTGGAACCTGAGCCTTAGGAGAAGTGTTATCTGGAGCCTTTTGCAGTCTCTGGAGATCCAAAGCCAGTGCCCCCTCAGCCCTCTGGGCAGACCCCTGATGCTCTGTCCTCTGGATAAGCCTCCATTGGAGGCTACCCTCTAACAGACCCTCCTTCCAAAGGCAACATGACTGCCGAGGAAAGGTGGCATTCTTCATGGTCAAGGACTTGGCCTTTGGAGTCAACCACACCTGACTCTGCCTCTCTCCCGCTCAGCCACTTTGGAATGTCTCTAGCCCTTTCCTCCTTAGTTTTCTCATCTGTAAAATGGGACTGTTGGTGATCCTTACTTTGGAAGATTGTTGTGAGGAATGAGTGGGATAAGAATGTACATAGACATGCTTTTCACGGTGGAAGCACTCAATATAGTTCTGAAAATATTTTTTCCCCCAATACAAAATATGCATAGGACTTGAAAAGCTTAACATACTGAGCCTGGGTGGCTCAGTAGGGTAAAAGTCTGCCTTTGGCTCAGGTCATGATCCCGGGGTCCTAGGATGGAGCCCCACGATGGGATCCCTGCTCAGCAGAGGAGTCTGCTGCTCTCTCTCCCTCTGCCCCTCCCTACTGTTCATACTCTCATTCTCTTTCTCAAATAAAGAAATAAAATCTTAAAAAAAAAAAAAACGCTTACTAATATAAAATTTGATGCACTGAAAAGTAACTTTCTCTCCTGCTCCCCTCATCCCATGGGCCTCTCCAGAGGAAATCATGGACATTCTCCATATATATCAGCATGGAAATTATATGTACATATGCAGGACGTATATACACAAACATTTTGATTTACAAAAATGAGGGTGTCATGTGGTTCAACCAAAATGATATATATATAAACAGTGATAGCCTAGGAGATACTTTGCTCTCTATTTTGTTCATTTCTATTTTTTAATCTAATAATATTTTTTGGAAGCCATTTTGCATCAATTCTTACAGACATAGTGCATTCTTTTAAAAAAAAAAAAAGATTTTATGTATTTATTCATGAGAGACACACAGAGAGAGGCAGAAGAAGGAGGAAGCTCCCTGTGAGGAACTTGATCCCAGACTCGATCCCAGGACCCAGGGATCATGACCTGAGCCAAAGGCAGATGCTCAACCACTGAGCTACCCATGTGCCCTGACATGTTGCATTCTTTTTAACAGTTTGTATGGTAGCCCAGCCTGAAAACAGACCTTATTTATACCTTAGTTTATTTCACTAGGTGTCTTTGGAGGGCTAGGGCCTGGTTTTTTGGACCATTTAGGGAGAAGACAGGGAAAGCCCTGCCCTTCAGTGCTCTCTGTCCCCAGGCCAGTCTCCCTGCCTCCAGCACCTGTTATTTCTTTTCTGTTTGGTAACTCCCTAGACTGTACATTTCTCCCACTGCAACTGAGCTAGATGAAGTTTGGGGCTCCCGCTCTCAGCCTAAACATGCCTTAGATCTCTTCATAACTTAGCTTGTAAGTCAAGGCCTCTTAATTTGGCCCACAGGACTCTTTAACACCTTTTAAACCCTGTTAAACCCATGTAATGAGTTTCCCCTTGCTGTGCTCCTGGCCGTGAAAGCTGAGAGCCAGGGCCCAGGCCTCCCACCTGTTCCAGAGATTGGGCTGTTCTGGAAAGGCTGTGGGGCCACGGGGAAGGGGCAGGGGGTCAGTGGGAGTTCTGTGGTCGGCCACACAAGCAGGACTCCAGGCTGGAGTGGGCGTGTGGGTGCTCCTCGATCCTGGGCAGGCATTACTCCATGGGAGTATCAGGGCCCTGGGGTGGTCTGAGCACTTTAAGCCCACCTCCCACAGGGGGTGGAGGAGTTTGGGGAACACTTGGCTTGGGCCAGGGAAGTGGGCTGAAGGCAGCAGCAACTTGGCTTGCTGAGATGGGAGTTGGTGCTCCAGGTGGGGTAGATGGGGACTTCCTCTATTTAGAGGACCTGGAAGCACAGGGCTGGCTGGGCTGGCTGTCCAATGAGACTTCCAAAAATGTTGTCTCCAGCTGCAGAATCTTTTATCCACTGCTGCCCATTGTGTAAGGGTTTATGTGCTTCCTTCTGGAGAGATTTGCTTCCCCGCCCCCCCCCCCCCCCCCCCACACACACACACACACCACAGTCCACAAGGGTCAAAGAGGCTGAGTCCATATTTCCTACTTCCAGGTCTGGGCATGTGACCCAGGACTAGCCAATCAGAGTGTTCAAGGTCACTACCTATAACGGTTGGTTCAGAGGTAACCCCTGTCCAGTTCCAGGAACTGCTTAAGGGGTGGGCATGTGATCCAGGTCTGGCAAATCAGAACATTGAATTCTTTGGCAGAAACTGTGACATTTAACTGTTTAGGGATGGACACATGACCAAGGGGTTATCCTATGAGATTTAATCCCAGGACCTCCTGTTCTAATAAGAAGAGGTGCACTCTTCTCATGAAGGTTATTAGAGGAGAGAATGGTAGCTTGGAGTGCCCTGGGCCAGCTTGTCACCGTGAGGGCAAAGCCTACCAGAGATGGCTAAGACAGAGGAGATGGGGCTGAGAGTGGGGAAGGGGAAGGTTGAATGAGGGTTATTGACATCATTTAGCTTCTGGATCTAGCCATACCTGAAGACTTCATGTTTACACAAACAAAATAAATTATCTTTTACTTAGGCCAGCTTGAATTGAGATTAAGTTTCTTTCAACCCAGAGTCCCAACTCAAACACAGCACCCACTAGGGATAGGGTGTAGGGTATGCCACGGTATGACCCCCAGCCTGGCCTCAGCCTACCTTTTCTTGCTCTTCTCTGGCCAATGTTTCTGCACCCAGTCCTAGGATTTGCCTTTGACACATCCTACTCTCACTTCATTACCCAGTCCTTTTCCTTTCTGTGGCAATCCATTTCCCCATTCTCTCTCCACGTGTCATTGTTAGCTAACATCTGACTGAACGTAGTGTTTTCGGGTCCTGAAGGGTGCTGTGCTCCTGTTAACACATAGCTTTCGCTTTAAGGAGCTTGTAATCCATTTGTGGGTTGCTTAGCTCAATGTGGATGCTTGAGAAAGAATGAGTGATATGTGAGGGAGTGGCTCATACCAAAGACGGGGAGACAAGGCTCATACCAATGGTGTTCCTGTCAATTCAAGGCAGCATTAGGTGGGAGGGGAGGCATGGACAATCAGGGTTCCTAGAGGGATCGAGAATATATACAGCAGGCACAAGAACAGTTTGGGAGGAAGCTGTGGATTGAAAGCCAGGCTAAGGGTTTACGTGCTTTCTTATGGGCCATGGAAAACCACCAAAGGTTTTTAGAACAGACACACAGCACGTAAAGCTATGTTTCAGCCATGCTGAGCAGTGATGAGGGGGCTGGATTGGATAGCAAAGGGCCAGTGGCAGTTGAATTAACAAAAACGATATTTTAAATACGACCTCCATGGGGTGAGATGAGCCTGACTTACAGGGTGGTAGGGGAGAGATCAAGTATGGCTTAGAACCTGTTTTAAAAAGATTTTATTTATTTATTCATGAGAGACACACAGAGAGAGAAAGAGACATAGGCAAAAGGAGAAGCAGGCTCCCTGCGGGGAGCCCTGTGTGGCACTTGATCCCAGGACCCTGGGATCATGCCCTGAGCCAAAGTCAGATAGATGCCCACTGAGCCACCCAGGTGCCCAATTAAGGATGGCTTAAAAATTCTTTTTCAGTAGATCTGAAATGGTCTCTACCCATCTTCATTTTGAGGACAGCCCTGAGACAATTCCAAAGCAGGTTGCACAGTGGGGTTGTAGGGTTTGAGTCCATGAGTCCTAGGAGGATGACGATGGAAGTAGGGGCATGTGGGAGAGTTATTCGTTTGGAAGGCACAGGGCAAGCCCTCCCTTCTTTTAGAAACTGTGGCATTAAGGAACTGGCGGGATGTCCCCTCAGCATGCCAAGGTTAGTGACGTGGAGCTAGGTAAGTCAATGATGTGGAGGAAAAGATGTGGAAGCGGCTCCTGTGGCGCTGATGAACCCATCTGAATTAGTCGCCAAAAGATTGACATAGAAGCATATCCCACAGCATGGTGGCTATCTGGATTCTCATAAATTTAGATGAACTGTCTTGTCAGACGTGCCCCCCTGGGATGGAGCCTCTGTTAGCAGCTGCCCTGCTCGCCGGTGGCCCATTTCCATGATTCCCCTAATGCCTCACAGCCAGCCCACATGGCCTGTTTCTGTTCCATCTGATTTGTATCAGCAGTCTTCAGTGTCACCACGTGGACAGATAAGCCCTCGAAGGGGGAAGGCAGCAAGGACCAGAAAACGTGGCCCTAAGTGATGGGATGAAACAGAGCCCTGGATGCCCCAGAAAAAGGACTATCAAGATGTTGAGGGGGCAGTTCTGACCATGGGTGAGTTGCTTACCTTCACCAGTGTTGATTTCTTATTTGTACAAAGGAGTTAATATCTGTTGCTGGGGCCACTAGGTTCTTTGAAAGCCTTAGGGTACATGAGACTAATCTCTGGCCGAGAAGGGGCCGCAGAGCAGTAAGGTGCCATTGAGAGGCAGGGAGGAGGGCCCTGCAAGGGGAGAGCCTGGAGTCCCACTTCCACGTTGTATTAGGCTGAACGAGATGGTTGATCTCCCGGAGACTAAATGTTCTCTAGTGTAAACCGTGACAATGATGGCCACCCACCAGGGCTGCTGGGAAGATAAAACAAGACGGCGGATTCCATCTTACGTGGGAGTTAGGTTCTGAAAGCCAGCACAAAGGCAAAAAATTGCATATACTGAAAATGACCATTGAAAATCCTTTTAAATAACCCCAGGCAGGAAGCCATGAGTACAGACGAAAATGTATACAGCGATGTATACTATATAAAGAGCATGTATGACAAATAAGAGCTTTACAAAGTGCTGAATGTTTTAAAATAAAATTATTTTGGCTAAGCTCACACTGAAGAGTTCACGTATGTGCGCCTGTGGTTTCCTATGCGGGTGAAAACCACTTAGGAACTCCCTGCAGGGCGATTAGAACCCTAACTGAACACTCTATGTGCTGCCTCTGCGTGATGGTTTTAAGAGGCCATTGGCAGGCTTGGTAGTTGCAAACAAAATCTTGGAGAGCAACTGTTTGGGTTGTGTAATGCTATTTAACGGTTTAAATATTCAAGGATAGTTGATTTAATGGGTGATGTTGTGTTTGGAGGGTATCATTTTAAAGGCACAAAGCATAGTTAAATGGACTGCTTACCACACACCGGGCACTTTCTAAACGCTTTACGTGTGCTACCTTCGTTTAATGTCCACAATGACTCTGTGGAGACTCCCATCATCCCCATGAAGACATTGAACCATGACGTATTTCTGTAAGACCATGCAGCTAGGAGGGAGCGGGGCTGCATTTGAACCACCTGGGGCTCAAGGCTCGAGCTCAGCTTGAAGCGCGTGCAGAGGGATGATTTAAGTGCGTGAAGTATCCGGAGTGCATTAAATGGAAAAGTGTGCATTTAAAATAAGTAAAACGATTGCTTCCTCTGTAGATCCCAAGTATGTCACGTGTCACCAGGGGATAGATAGACCTGCCACCCGACAATGTCTACACAGGAAACTCGCTTTGGTGATTCAAATGTTGCTAAATCCCCAGTGGACCACTCTTTGATGAAGTCAAAGGTCACATTGTCCTTCATCCTGCATTGTCTTTCATCTTATAATTTTTAGAGATGGATTGCACTCCTTATCCTCAACAGACCCCCAGTAGATCCCCCAATTCTGTTTCACATTGGGCTCTCTTGTCTAAAAGTTCAAGGAGGCCCATGCTACTGGCTTGGTCCAGGAAGAGTCCTGGTTGGGACCCGTGACCATTTTAAATCATGGACCCCAAATTCTTTGATTCTCCTCCCATCGATAGATGCATCCTTTGAATCCAGCCACTCCTAGGACAGCGTTGTCCAATAGAATACTACCATGTGACCTCTGAGGCTAGGCCAGAAGGCCTTCCTGCTGGTTCCTAGGACTTTGCCCTGTGGAGAGCCAGACACATATAATGTTTGCCTGTCCTGAGAACATCACGTTGGATAGGCCGTGTGTAGACGCCAGACTGATGGGGATTGACAGCCAAGCTGAGCTGTTAGCCACATGGGTGAGCCCTTTTAGATGTCCAGCCCACTCAAACCCCGAGGTGTGGGCAATGCCAGCTGACGGTTGATTGCGACTTTATGAAAGACCCCAAGTGAGAATGGTCCAGTTGAGTGCCTTCCAATCCCAGACCCACAAAATTGTGAGCAGAATCAAATGGTGGTTTTAGCTGCTGGGCTTTGAGGTAACATGTTATGTAACAAATAGTAACTGGGACAGGACTTTAAGCTTCATGGAACTTCCTAGAGGCCTTTAAGTGAGTGTCAGTGAGGGAAGAAGGCTCCAGGAAGAGGAGAGAGCTCCATGTCCGGAGGGTAAAGCCTCCTTAGATTTAGACTCAGAGAGGAAGATTGGCTGGCCTCCACCCAGGCCTCATGAAGCAGGACTTCCCTGGTGAGGCCATGTTGAGCAGTGGTTACAAGACTGCCTTTGGCCGCAGCCAGACCAAGTTCAAATTCCAGCTCTACCACATATACCTGTGAGCCCTTCATTGGGTGATTTTTGTCTCTTGGTGCTTTACTTTCCTCATCTATAAAATAGGACTCACAGATGTACCTAGTAAGTATGGCTCGTTGGAGGATTAAATTAGATTATGAATATAAAGAGCTTGGAACATATAATAAGTGCTGGGTACTATTTGTTATTATTTGGCTGACTGTGTTAAATTTAGGGGTCTGCTTCTCCACCTTTCAGGATTAGCAGCTCAGTTTTATGGACACAGTGAGGATGAAACTGACTCATGTTAACCAGGATAGAGTCTGATGTATAAACCTGCATGTCAAGGACAATCAGAAATACGGCCATCTGAGAGTGTGGTGTGGTGACACAGGCAAAGCAGTGCACCCCTCCCCGGATAAGGACTCATGAGGACCATCTTCTAATGGGAAGGTTGCTTTGGAGAGTATACAGTGGGAAGAAAGGGTTTAGAATAAGGTCTCAGCTAACTTGAGGTCTTTTCTCCGGTCTGAGAGACCATCCTGTTCCTTCTTCTGGGCCCCCCAGCTTGTGACTACCTAGGTTTTCTTTTCCAGTCACTTAAGCCAGTTCTTCTTTGGGAGATCATTCTCTAGGGGTCACCTTCACTTCTCCACGTCTTGTAAGGGAGGTACTAACAGGCCTTGGTTCTCTTTGCCGGGAAGTTTATACAGCACACAGCTTGGGAAGATGGAGATAGTGCCTGGCCCCAGAGCAAAGGGCAGGCAGGCTTACTGTTCGTGATAAAAGATTCCAGCTCCCAAAAGCTTGGGTTTCTCTCCTACAGGGCAACACCCTGCATGGATAGGTATCTATCTAAGCTAATCTGCGTTGCCTCTGAATAATTGGGAATGAAGGAAACTGTTGTAAATATGCTACTGGCTGTGCCATGAGCAGTGAGTTTCTTTTGCTCTGATCCACCAGGCCTCGTGTCTTCGCCCGGAGTCCAGGAACCTGGCAACTTAACCTGACTTGCAAGGGTAACATCTCAGGCCTTTCCCATCCAGTCTTCCCAAATTTTGCCATATCTGCACAACACCTGCATAGTTACTTACTTAATATGTGTCTGTAAACCGAATCTCTGTTTTTAAAAAGCTGATTTGTTTAAAAAGAACACTTCACAGAACAACCTTAAATGGAAAGCCAGTATGCTACTTCATAAATCTAAGCTAAATACAACAAAAACAACTCTCCAAAGGCTACTTACTGTATAATTCCATTTCTATGGCGTTCCAGAAAAGCCAGATCCATAGGAACAGAAAACAGATCATTGGTTTCAGATCAGGGGCTAGGGTGGAGGTTGGGCAGGTGGACCTCAAGGGGCTTGAGGTAGCTTTTAAGGTGGTGGGAATGTTCTGCATCTTGATTGCACTGGTAGCTATACAACTGTGTCGAAAGTCACAGAGCTGCACACCAAAAAAGTAAACTTTAGTGCAGGTAAATTTTGCATAAACCCGACTTTACAAGGGAAAATAAAAGCCAACATTATTAAATTCTGGCTGGATATCCTTGCTGGCCCAAGACTTGCGCCCAAGGCCTGTTCTTTCTTTGCCAAGAAGAGAGAGATGACCCCAGGTTGAAGCCATGTCAAAGATCTCTGAGCACCAAGCCAAGGCTTCCACCGGTCCTTATCAGAAGGACTAAAAGATGTTCAAAGGAACCCTGCTCTGCCCACGTGATTCAGTATCAGGGAAAGCCATGTCCCCAGGTTACCCCGAAATGACTCTGCACCTCCTGGGATATTCATGCCATGTTTTGGGAGCTGTGCCTCTAAGCTGACCTGCGTCCTCAACTCCCCACTCACTACACTCCAATCACTTCCTAGGCTCGTCTGCTTGAAATTACTCCCAAGCAACCTAGTGGGAGTGTTAGGTGTCCCCGAATTCTCCTGCCCCAAGGCCCACTGGCCGACTCTGGTGAGCCTTGCTTGCCTGGGGCCTCTACATAGTGCCGTTTCAATGTCTGCGGGACCCAGCCTTCATCAGTGCCAAGTTCTTGGGACCATCTCGTCATCCTTTGGATGAACCCTTCATGCCATGCCATGACCTGGGCCTGTGCAATGTCTCTCTCTCATCTCAGTCCGCTACTCCCCTTCCCCATGTGCAGGGGCTCCCCCTCCCCCAGATCTGTCTGCTAGTCTCGGCAACAGGGCAGCGGGCCCACCAGTCAGTCTTAAAGACCACAGTGAAGGAAAATGGTGACTGCCTTTCACTGGAGGGTGTGATAAATGTTACTGTGTTTTTCTTGACTGCTTCTTTATTTTTCCTGGCATAGGCCTGGAGCAGGGAGTGCTTTGTGGCCGTGTCAGTGCCAATTATTAACGTGAACATCATCATTGGTGGCTGTTCTGCTGGCTTGTGTTGTAAGCTAAGCTCTGCCGGGCTTTGCACGGCTCCGCAGTGATCTCTATAATTAACTTAGATGATTCACTGCTGTACACCCATTGTGCTTTTTTTCAAGGCTGGTGACATCCATTTACATGGAGAGCTAAAAACAAGTATTTCTGAGGCCTTCCTTTGGAAGAGTTTCTCAAGGACTCACCCACCCTTTCTCTTCTAATGCAACAGCCTGACCTCACCCTGCCCTTGCCTCCTGGTGGAAACCTAGCCCTTGAAACCAGGCCACAGAGAAGGATCGAAGGGTCTGGTCCCCTGCTTCTTTCCAGAGAGATGCCTGGGGACACACACACCCTCTATTTTGACCATATCCAAGACTAGCCTAGTGCCTCCCAGATAGCAGACCCTCAAGAAATTTTTATTTTTTTCTGAATTGGTGAATTTCTCTTCCCCATTTCAGCTGTCCCAGTGGATAGACACTTAGAAAAGTGGTTTTGGACCTGGGGTAATTTTGTGATTCCCACCAGGGGACATTTGGCAATGCTTGGGGACACTTTTGGTGTCACAGATAGGGGAGCATTATGGGCATCTAAGAGAATAGAGGCCAAGGACGTCACTAAACATCCTACCACACACAGGTTGGCCCCCATCTCCCCCACAGCAAAGAATAAGCTGGCCCCAAAGGGCAATAGTGTTAAGTGTTAACCCTTCCTTGGCTTGGAAGATGCCTCACCAGGCTCGGCTAGCCCTGGATTTATTCGTGTTGGTGTTAGTTGGGCTCGAGAAGTTTCCTGAAGCCTTGGAGTGATTGACATTTTGCTGCTGGATGTGATGTGAACGGCTGCTAATGAACACGGCCTGCCTTGATGACTCTGCAGAGGGCACCATTCAAACGAACCAATTATGAAGGATTTTTTAATGTAAACTTTTAACCAGGTAGCCTGAGGGCTTGCTGAGCATAAAAGTACAGTTTAGAAAACATGAGGTTTTCTGAGCAATGGGGAAGCCCCGGCAGGATCCACGCACAGCTCCAAGGCTGAGAACACGGGTTTCTGAAGTCAGGGAGAACCATCCTTGGCCATCGTGTTACCCCCCACCCACCCCCCACCCACAGCCAAGAGCAGCGGAGGGCTGCTTCTTCAGGAGTGCTGGCCTCCAGGGGCTAGGCAGTTCTGGGGGGCCCCTGGCACCCTCCCCAGGCTGCTCTGCTGCCCAAACCTATCCACTTAGTCACTAATTGCCAGTGAGTGACCTGCTGACTCATGGCTTTCCTGCCTTTAGCCAGATCGCTGAGGCTGTACGCAACGTAGTGATTCATTCACCCCTTTCCTTGGCTCTGACACCTTGTGTGTCATCCTTCAGAAGCTGGAACTCAGTGCCATCAGGTTGGCACAAAGGCCCAAGGACTTGCTTCGATTTTTCCTTGTTCCTTTTCTCTCTCCAGGCCCAACTCTCTCTGAAACAGGGGGTCCCGAGTAGGATGCTACTTCCTCTGGGGGTTTGCCGAAGACCCTCTAACTGCTATGTTCTGTAGCTTTGTTTCTTCCACAGTGCCACACTTCTGGACTTCTCCTGTACAGGCACCTGCTGCTCTCTCACTTTCTCCCCACCATGAGGTGCTGTGCCTCACTTCCCCAGGCCCTTTGCTTAGCAAACTGAAGTCAGCACACACTGGACGGGGCGCTGGTGATGGCCTAACTGGACTGGAGGCCCAGCACTGAGCTCATGGCCTTAGATAATTTTTTTCCCTGGGCTGGTGGCCTTTAAACATCTTTTTATTTATTTGTTTCCTCTTAGCAGTAGAACCATTCATTCAACAAATATTTATCGAATGTCTGTGATGCCAAGCATTGTTCTAGCCACAAGGGATACAGCTGTGAACAAAATGGGCAGGATTCTTGTTCTTCCGGACCTGACATTCTAATGTGGGAAAGCCAATTATAAGCAAATAAAAAAGTACATGATATGCCAGGTGGTGATAATTGCATTAAAAAGAAGCAGGGTAAGGATTAAGGAGTGATAGTGGCGAGGGTATTATTCAGATGGGGTGCACGGTGAAGCCTTTCTGGTAAGGGGAGCAGAGGTCTTTTTGGAGCTAATCTTCCTTGGAACCCCAGCACTTAAAATAGTTAAAAGTGGAGTTGCTCCAGTGGAGGATAGACAAAATGGGGAGGGGGACTCACACAGATAGGGTAGATAGGGTGGTCCAGGCCAAACAAGTGGCACTTCAGCACAGAACGGAAAGGACAGGAGTCAGGATATAAAAAGTAACTTTGTTTTAACATTGGAAATGAAATAACTGAACATAGTAAAAAAAAAAAAAAAAAAAAGAATTCAAACAGTACAAAAAGTATACACCGCAAGTGTCCAGATCTCCAAATCCTTTAGGTCCTGGTCTTCTGGTTCCACTGCCTCAAAGGCAATCCCTGTTACCAGTTTCATGTGTCCCCTTCCAGTAAGATTTTGTATTTATATAAGCATGCATGTAGAGTATCTCTGTCTCTATCATCTTTTTAAAAAATACCAATGATAGGGGTGCCTGGGTGCTCAGTCAGTTGGGTGTCCTGACTCTTGATTTCAGCTCAAGTCATGATCCTTGGGTGATGGGATCAAGCCCCAGATCAGGCTCTGTGCTCAGCAGGGAAGCTGCTTCTCCCTCTGCCCCCACCCCCACTCATTCTCTCTTGCTCACTCTTTCTCTTAAGTGAATAAATCTTTAAAAATACCAATAATAGGGATACCTGGGTGGCTCACTGGTTGAGCGTCTGCCTACAGCTCAAGGAATGATCCCCGGGTCTGAAGATCAAATCCCGCATCAGGCTCCCTGCAGGGAACCTGCTTCACCCTCTGCCTATGTCTCTGCCTGTCTCTGTGTGTCTCGTGAAAAAAATAAATAAAATATTTTTTAAAAATACCAATAACATATTGTACCCAACACCCAGCATCTTAATTTTTTTCATTTGACATCATGTCTTGTAGATTTTTCTGTATTTGCTCATGAAGACTTCTTTCGTTCTTACAGCAGTTGTGTGGTATTGTACCATGAGTTTCTTTCACTAATGCAGCCAGTCTCTCATTGCTGGTGTTAGATGGTTTCCTGAGTGCTTTCAAGACCCATTTGCAGATATGGGACTCTCTCCGTTGGATAAATATGAATGGAAATAAATACATTTATTGAATATACTATACAAAACATATATATGGAATATATTAATTGACATTTATACAACATACTTACTGTATAAATTTCTCAAAGTAGAATTGCTGAGTCAAAAAGGATGTGGATTTTTCATCTCAACACATATTGACAATTTGCCCTACAAGCGATTATACTAATTTATGTTCCCCTCCAGTTAACAAAGGCATCTTTTTCCTCGAATCTTTATCAACAGCGTGAGGCCCCTTTTGCTTCGAGTCTTTATCAACAGTGTGTTTTCAAACATTTTGATCACTCTTTGCCAAACTGGTGAAAAATATCTCAGTTTGCTTTAATTTACATTTTATTAAATCCTAATGACTTTGAACATCTTCGACATGTCTAAAAAGCCTTTTGTGTTTCTCGTTTTGTAAACTACTTAGCCATGGAAATGTCAAGGCGAGGTGCCTACTAGATGTCCCTGAAGATGTCAAGAAGGCATCCGGATGTGTAAGATAAGTCAGAGCTCAGGGAACCTTCTGGGCTGGGGCTAATACTTCTGAAAGTCAGTGGTACATAGATGGTGTTTATCTGGAAATGAATGCACTCCCCTGAAGAGGAATGAACAAAACAGAGAAGGCAGAGGACTGAACCCCAGGGCACTCCTACATTTAGAGGTTGGGTGCAGAAGGAGGGTCAAGGAAAGATGAGGAACAGCAGCCAGGGAAAGGAGAGCAGCAGGAAGCAGAAGCTGCCAAGAGAAGCTAGTGTCTCAAGAGGGACCAAGGGGTTGGCTGAGAAGTCAAGAAAGAGAAAAAAGACACACTGCTTGCATTTGACAACATGGAATCACTGGCAAACTTGAGACCAGTCTTGGTCGAGCGGTGGCGAAGTGAAGTTGGACCTGGTTAAAGACATATAGAGACAGGGCTTGGAGGCAATACACACAGGAGGTTTTGCCAAGATGGGGATTAGAAAACCAGGATGTAGTTGGGTAAAGGGGAAGGATTGAGGTAGATGGTTTGGTTTGGTTTTTTGAAATGAGAGATAAGGAGTCCTGGGAGTGTAGGTGAGAATGATCCAGGAGAGGGGGTTGTGGATGTGTGTGAGTGTGTGGCTGGAAGGGCAGACTAGGAAGAGGGGAGCATTCGGGACACGAGTAGAAGGTGGCCTCTGGTGGGAAGAAGGGCACGCCTTCCTCTACATCTGGAAGCATGAAGGAGAGTGGGGCTCAAGTTTGTGGGTCGGGTTGCGGGGATTGAGAAAGTGTAAATCCAACGGCTTCCGTTTCCTCCATCAAGAATGAGACTGGGTCATCAGCCCAGGGTAAGGGGGAGGGAGTGATGGGAAATCTATGCGCCAAGAGAAAGCATGAAATGGGCATCTCTGAGCAGGGCAGGGACTTCTTCAGAAAACCAGGTTAGACGGGCCAGGCTCGTTCTGACGTCCTTGGAGCTTTGGCTGACGTTAGGCCGCTCTGCCACTGAGAAGTAAATCCAGCCCAGCCGAAGGCTTTGTGCTGCACGGAGTGGCTAATTTGGAGGTGTCCGATCGCCACACTGTTCACAGAGTTATTTATGTCCAAAAATGATGAAACTTCCCTCCCCCCACCTCCAGGCCCATAAAATCGTGGGGAAGTGGCCAAAATACCAGCCTGCGTTCCTGGGTCGTGTGGATTACCGCTGTCACGGGCGTGTCTGGCGCCCCCATCCATCTTCAGCCCAGACTCCCCAGCTCACGCCTGTCAGGACGGGGCACTGACCCCTGCTGAGGCCAGGTTCCCGGGTTTGGGCACCATGTGGGCTCGAACACAGCTTGTGAGCAAGTGCTTTTAATAAGCGTCAAGTTCCCCAGTCTCTTCTCCTTCCTGACCTCCTTCTTATCATCTAAAGACAGCAGCCCCTGGCTCCCACTGAGCGTGGGATACAGTTTCCTACTAAGCACACACTCGTCCCGGGATGGGGTATGTCCTAGGTCCATGGGGGTCGTGTGCACGTGGTTTTGTGTTACTCTCTTCTACTTCGACTAGATTCGGGATTATAGTTTCTGGAAAATCTAACTCCAGGAAAGTATGAGAGGAGGCTTGTCTCTGGTTCTCCTACGATGACTCTCTTCAGCTTGGCCGTTTGACAAAGTCCCCTGTCCTCACCAGATCTGTCTTCCCATCTGTAAAATGGGAACGATTCGATCTACCTTAAATATCTACTGTGTGTGTGTGAAATTCAAATGAATGAACAAACACAAAGTTGCACTTCTATCAGGGAATATTTTTATTAGGCATTCTCTCTCCTCTGTGATCTCCCTTGCCACAGAGTGTCTAGCATGAAGCCTGGCACATTGCAAGTGCTCAATAAATGTTTGGGAGGAATTAATGAATGAATAGAAGGAGTGAATGTGTCTGCAGGTAAACCTACACATGCAATTGTTGTTGTAATTAATTAGTGCTCACCACACGCCAGGCACTCTGTGAAGCATTTTGCAAAATGATGTCCTTTTGGTCTCGCTACAGGTAGATGGGCATGTTCCCATTCTACAGATGAGAACACCAGCCACTCAGAAAGGCTGACTTCCTTATGGGAAGTGTCCTATTACATAGATGCCAGGGCAGGCCATGCTCTTGACCATTATGCTGTCATACTATGTATGACAACCAAAGGCCAACTTGGAAAATGCTGCCCTATGCTGAACATCTGCACCCTCGAGGAGCTAAAAGAGCATTTATCTCCCAGAGTAAAAGCTGGCGTTTGAGAACATTAATAAGTACAGGCAGAGAGAATCCATGAATAGCTTTCTGTTCAGAGGAAGAGGAAACGGAGGTATAGGTGGACCGTCGTGCTGGTTTGGACACAGATGGGCTCAGCCATCCCATGTGCTGGGCTGTCTCAGTTCAGCCGGCTGGCTTGGAGAATGAAGCGGGCCAAGCCACCAGAATTCATTCCCTGCCACCTTAAAAGATCCAGCAGAACTGGAATTGAGTAGGGCTCGTTGACTTTCATATTATTATTTTCTTCCCTGTCTTGGCTCCTGGGGGGATCGGCTACGGCAATAGTGGTCTTTGTCCTTCTCTGAATCCTGGTTCACTGGGATCATCTGTTACCCACAGTGGCCCATCAGACTCGGCTTTGGGAGACAAATGTCTCACTGAGACCCTTGGCCAAGCTTTAGGGCATTGGTTCCCATCAGCTAACTGGTCTCTCCGGAGGATTGGCCTACCTTCCTCAGCCTTCTTCTGGCCCTTAGAGAACGGATCTACCCCCTCAAGGTGGGATACTTGCTCCAGAGAAAGCCCCGGTTGCTGAGCTCTGAACTCGGGTGTGCGGTGGTGCAGTAGGGCCAGATCCAGGAGGAGATGGGCCAAGCTTTCTCCACCTGGGAACGACAGCCCCACTCAGCCGGCGGGCGTGCACTCTTGTACACTCTGCTGGCTGGCTGCTGTCTCGTTCTAATAAATTAAATCTGTTATATCATCACTGTTATATTCCTGAGACAAGCACTTCCAAGGCAGATTAGAATGGAACTTAAGGGGATTAAAAGCTTCTCTTAGTGAAAAACAATGTTTCAGATGGGAAATCCATTTACCAATATGAATTTCAGCAGAAATGCATGTTTTCCTTAATGCATTGCTACTGCTCAAAGAAAGCGGGATTTCCCCCCACGCCTCCCGTCTTCTGTTTTGCATAAGTTATAATGTGGATTCTGTTGAGCGTAGCAAGCCTCTCAGGGAGATTGATGGCTTCCATAAAGTTGCACAAAAACATTTCTCCTTTGTTCACGAGGGAAAAGAAAAGTGTCTAATGGATTTGGAATATTAAAAGAGTGTCGGTCTATACTGTAAACCGGGAGAAGTCTAGGAGTAAGTGCCAGACACCAGAGGAAATGGATTAATTGGAAATGCAAAGTCAATTCTCAGTTATCTGTGTGTGGCTTATCTGCAAGAAGTTAGAAAAAAGAAAAAAAAGAAAAGAAAGGAAAGCATCCCGGTGCCTTGGCTCCCCTGCCCGATTGCCTATCACTGTGTTCCCAGGGAATTAGAAGTCATTTTAATAACCTGGGCCCAATATAATTTGGACAGTAATTCTGCTTGCAGCAGCTATAAAAAATCACAGAAGGCAGTCCAAAGGCTATGTAATTAATTTTTTTTTCTATTACTCACCGGTCGGGATTCTCTACACCATTGGAAAGTTGACAACTTAAAATCATGAGCTAGTTCCCCAAAGCCAACGTGGAGCTCCTACCTCAAGGGCCGTAAAACTTCAGGAAAGTGCTGAGTCAGGCCCCAGACTCAGATGCAGGGAGTGAGTGAAGTGGAGAGAAGCCCTCTCCAGGAGGTGGGTGGGATCCCGAGCATCACTGTCTGGATCCAGAAGTTGGAGCCTGGACACAGAGAAAGGCTATAGCTGCCAGTGGGGTTTGGGCAGTGAGTGAGTGTTGATCTGTTCTAGGTGATTCGCAGGCATCCTGGGGGTGCCAGGTGCAAACCGTGCTCCCACTGTGCCCCTGCAGCTGGGTGCCTGTGACCGTGGCTTCCCCCGACCATGCTATGGAAAACTCCTCCGTGACATTCAATGTCGCTGCTCAGAGTGTAGAGAGAGCTCTTTTGGTGGCACAGGAAATCAGAGAGAGGTTTGCTGCGGGGAGCCTACTCTCATGGGATCCAAGGCGATGAAGTCAAGTTGGGGCCAGAAGTGTCATGAACCAAAGCTCCCTCTTCCTTCCTGCCTTCTCTCCCGTCCCGTCCCTCACCCTCCTCCTCCCCTCCTCTCCTCCTTCCTTTTTTTCCAGCTCCTCTTTCCTTTTCTCTTGCTTCCTTTTACTTTTAGCTGAAGTGGGACTGACCCAGGCCCCCTTAAGAGGTGAGCCACAGTTTTCTGTGTGCCATGATCCTCCACGCCTGCCATCTCACCCTGCAGCCCTCCTGTTCTGTCTGCACTGTGCTGGTGCCACATCTGGTTGAAGGCTTTGCCTCTTAAAAGGAGAGACTGGATTTCTGGAGTTAACTTTCCTCATTTTCAGCTCCAATAAATAACAATATTTGCTCACAGTTATTGGGTGCTAACTAGGTGCCGGGCATTGCGTTAAGTGCTTGACATGGGATGTCTTGTTAAAGCCTCTCAATGGCATAGAGCGCTTAATGCTGTCACCCTCTTGTTTCACAGCTGGGAAAAGGAGGCTCAGAGAGGTTCACTAACTTGCCCAAGGTCACACAGCACTTAAATGGAGAAGCGAGATTCGAACCTAGGCACTCCAGCTCTAAAGCCTGTGCTCCTTTTTTTTTTTTTTTTTTTTAAAGATTTTATTTATTTACTTGTGACAGACACAGAGAGAGGCAGAGACACAGGCAGAGGGAGAAGCAGGCTCCCTGCGGGGAGCCCGATGCGGGACTGGATCCCAGGACTCCAGGATCACAACCTGGGCCGAAGGCAGACACTCAACCACTGAGCCACCCAGGTGCCCCTAGAGCCTGTGCTCCTAACGACCTCATGGCGCGGCCTCATGATCTAACTGGAGCCCTTGTGTGTGACTTGACCAAAGGCTCTTCGCAGGTTGAAAACAACAGTCTCCAGCCTAAGAAGCCAGTTTTCTACAATCACACGGACAGAAATGAACACAGAGGGTCAAAAATCACACATTGTGCACTGATGCCTGGGATTTGAGCATCTGTGGGGCTTCTTACCTGGGATGCCTAGAACCCTCGCCCTTGCTCACCGGCCCGCTCACCCCTACTGCCCTCCTCCCCCTGGCTAACACACATTTTTAGGATTTCGCTGGAAAACCTGGCGCTAAAATGTTGCTCAATTTTAATTATACTTCCAAGCGCCTTGCTGTCAGCTGCCCTTCTGAAATTGTTTTAATTGAAGTTCCATGAATCCTGGGGAGTTCAGACGGAGTTCATCTCCAAGCCCATCCTGATTTCATTAAAGATTTGATCTTTCTTTTTTCACCAATAAAACATTTATTATCGTTATCTGTTTCGTAACCAGTTCTGTCTCCAAAGCGGGACGGGGGGTGTTTAGGTGGAATCAACCTCATCTTCATGCCAATAGCACTAAGGAATCATCTGTTGATTTTTCTGGCACACAATAGCAGTGAGTTTAAAAGAAAAAATTAATTGACCAATTATTTTCCTTTTAAATGAAAGCAATCCTCATTCAAGAGGATTGTGAAGCCTGCAGGTGAGAGTGTTCCCGAATCAACGGGCCCAGGTCTTAGGAAAAAAATCATCTTCCTTAAATAGAGGTGCTGCTTCTTTTTCTTTTCTTCTTCTTGTTCTTGTTCTTCTTTTTTTTTTTTTTTCCACCCTAGTTGAGGACAGATCAGGCCCCTATTTTAATAGCTGAACCAGGGATGGTTCCCTAACACTGTCCCCACCACTTCCCACCAACAGGAGGTAAATTATGAGAAGCAAAGTTATAGATGAACCAAAAAATGTAAAAGGAAAACCAGACCGTGGAGTAGCTTGCTGACCCCTGAGTGTTAATAATTAACGGTTAATTACTATTAAATCATCATTGCCCAGCCTTGGCCAGGATTGCAATTTACGCCCAGGAGTCCGTTCACAGGCTGTGTTTGTGATTATCTGCGCCGCCCCGTTCTTAGCAAACCCCATCCCTGCCTCCTGCTTGGTGGATCGGGGTCAGAAAGTTTTTGTTAAGACTTCAGCTGTGGCTCCTTCTAGACCTTTGTTTCATGTATGTAATATACTTAAAATGCACTAAATGACAGTTTATAATATCATTATCTACAGTTAAAGATATTATAACTTCAAAAATGAAAAGAAAGTGTAGCCATATGTGGAAATGGTCTATTTTGTGCCCTTTTAGCCTCTCCTAGTTTCTGCTGGACCAGACAGGCAACGGTACAAAAATCATAGGTCTGGCAAAATCATTTTGCTATTTCAGCTCGCATTTGTCATGAAAGGAAACTGGGTTATTTAGATAGTAAATAACAACTGCGGGCTCATTTATTTTTCTTTCTTTCTATTTTTTATTCTTTTATTTTGGTCCCGGGTTCCAATATGTTCTTTATTACATGGTTTGATCATTCAAGGATGGTTCAGCAAACCCCTCCTGCCCTGCCACCGCCCCTCAACCCCCCGCAACCCCCCAATAACATGAGAGTTGATTTAAAACTTCACTCTGAACGGCCCTAGGGTTATTTAGGAACAGTGTGGACCGAGTATGGATTAGGTTTAAAAGTAATAAAAAAGTAGACCTGTTGGTTAGGTGAAAAATTCACTATCAGATTCCTGAGTGCAGCATTCCTTTTCATGTGCAAACGGTACTAAATGAGGCATTTAATTCAACAAATCCAGAGTTCTGATCCGCCAGAAATAGAGACTGGGTTAGTTCAATTTGTAACAAACGATCTCCTTATGATCAAAGTCCTGAGCGCTGATTTCAACATGCTGCTTAAATTAGTCTAACACCAAAGTCTTTGGCTCGGAGACAGTATTTGGAATGTCTTACCAGAGGATAAATTCCTTCTCACACATGGTTCTAATATCATGCCATGCCAGCTTTGCTTTTTAATGGGCTGACAGGAGGCGCGGTGCTAACTTTCTGACTCCAGAAAGTTCTTGTGCTGTCACCCGCAAACCAGCTAGGATAATTTTTCCTTGGCTTCCTTATTAAAGACTGAATGAAGGGATTGTGTGGCTTTCTTAATGTCACTTGGTCTGTTTGCCATAAATTCAGGCGCTCACGATGAAAGCTGCACTTATATTTCGCTGGAAAATGGAATCAAGGAGAATGCACACAGGTTCACAATAAATAACGAAGCGTGAGTTATTAAGTGAATTTCATCTACCAGGGCCTTATTACATCAGCAGTTGAGATAATGGCTGCTGAAAAAAAAAAAATATCTATGTACTTCGAGGCCAGAGCGTGGAGGGGCGGGCTGTCCAGAGGGCGCCGGGGTGGACAGACAGAGCCAGCTGGGGTGAGAATGGAATAGGTGGTATTCGAAAAATAATATAATATTTACATTTTTGCATGCTGTTTGCCTTTTTAGCTCAGCAGGGAGACTAGCAGGCCTGTTGGCCAACGTGACATGCATCGCTGCAGGCTTCCTGCCTGCGATTGTTTGTTTTTTTGCAGAAGGAAGACTTGGGGTTGTTTAGACTATGAGCCTAATTTTAGAGGATCATAATTATGTTGCTTCTAAACCACATATTTTCCAGAATTTGCTGCCCCATGAAAATAACTTGCATGTGTGTCCAGCCTGGCTGGCAGCCAACCTGATGCCCAGAGCCTCGGTTCTCTGTGTCATCCTGGGGGACTCCCGGTGACCAGGACAGGGTGGCATGGGGGTGGTGGTAGGGACTTAGCCTGGGGAAGCAGGGGAGCTGCGTCGAGGCTCCAACTCCAGCATCCTCTTGGGTCTTGGGTCGGTCATATAACTTCCTGGGCGGCATTTTGTAGGACATCCATCCCACAAAATGCTCTAGGATGCCTTGATTGAAAAAGCTTGGGGGACCTTGTCAGATCCATTCCCTTCCTTGTGATCCACCATGTACATACATGTATCGTCTGTGTTGTCTCCCTAGCTCTGAGCCTCAAATACACTCTTCCTTTCTGGTGTAGGTCACAACCGTAGTTCAACAGCCAATTACTTGCTCAGCGACTCGATGATGTGAGTGTCCACTCAAGACTAACTCCTTGAGAGCAGGTGCTATCTGTTTTGTGATGGATCCTCAGTGCTTCTGCAGTGCCTGCCGTGTCCTAGCTACTCAGTAATGATTTGATAAATTACAGAATGAAGACAGCATTCCTAAACTATAATGAGCATTTCCATCGCCTGGGAAGATCTTGTTAAAATGTACATTCTAAGCTTCTGGGTTTCTGCACCCAGAAGCAGAGTGTGTGCCCATGTTATGTTGATAATGTTGCATTTTGAGCAGCAAGGAATTAAGCAGTTTAACTGTGTTTAATCCTAAATACATCAAACTCTGTTTACCCTTTCCTGGTGGAACACCCAGTGACTCCTATGATCTGAATCTCATTTATTCATCTATAAAATGAACCAAATGCTCTTCAAGGATCCTTGCAGCTTAAACCATTAGTTTTTGGGCTTGTTGCTCTGAATTCGTTGCTGAGTCAGGTCTGGAGTTGGGGGGAGGAGTTCCCCCAACACATGATCTTATGAGATACATGCAGAGTTCACTGGGGGACCCAGAGGCAGCAAGAGTGGGGTGGGCTCAGCCTGGCTGAGCTCCTTCAGATCCAGTCATGACTAGAGAGGCAGCTAGGTATCTGCTGGTCACAGTTGGGGGGCTGTCCTTTCCTATTTCTCTGAGCCCATGTGTGTGAGGTTGAGGTGATGGAACATTCCATGTGTTCTGAGCTCAGGATGATACAGATGCAGGAAGGCAAGGGCAACATGGATAGAGCTAGCCCAGGAAGTATGTCAAAGACACACAAAATATATGAATATAAACATATACACGTATATTTATTTGCATTATATGTATATCTGAATATATTCAGATATACATTCAGATATATATATATCTGAAAATTCAAAAAGAAAACACAAATCATCATTTTTAAATATTAGAAAAAGATTTGAACAGATACTTCACCAAAAAGGTACATGAATGGCAAACGAGCTTCTGAACAGATGCTCCACATCATTTGTTATTAAGAAATCACAAATAACAATAACAATGAGGTACCACTGTACTTGGATGAACTGAAATCTAAAAAACTGACAAGACCAACAGCTGGATAGCTGTGAGCAACAGGAGCTCTTATTCTTTGCTGCTGGGAACGCAAAATGCTACAGCCACTTTAGAAGACGGGTAGGTTCTTACAAAACTAAATGTGCCTTCACCATATAACCCATCCATTGAACCCCTGGGTACTTACCCAACTGACCTACAGACTTGTTTATGGCAGCTTTGTTCATAGTCAGCAAAAACTGGAAGCAACCAAGATGTCCTTCAATAGGTGAATGGATAAACAAACTGTGGTCCATCCAGACACGGGAATATTATTCAGCAGTAAAAAGTAATGAGCTATCAAGCCACAAAAAGATATGAGTGAATCTTAAATGTATTGGTAAGTGTAAGAAGCCAATCTGAAAAAGCTGTATGCTGTATGCTTCCAATTATATGACATTCTGGAAAACGTAGCTGTAGAGCTGATAAAAAGATCAGAGATGGCCAGGAGTTCGGGGCAGGGGGGGGGGGGGCGGAGGGTCAAACAGAGGGGCACTGTGAATTTTTTAGATCAGTGAGATTATTCTGTTTGCTACTGTGATGGTGAATACAAGAATTCATGACTTTGTCAAACACACAGAACTTTAGAGGGTTGAGGGACCCCCCCCCCCGATGGAGGACACAAGAGTATTATAAATATATTTACAAATTTTACACCTATGACAAATGTATGAAATGGTCTCATTGAAAGGGTTGAGGGAATAAGATACTGACCTAAGCAACTTTGAGAATGAGTGAAATTGTAAGACCACTGGCCATGAAAGTGTTCATAAGAATTCTACTGTAGTTGAAGATTTGTGTTCTACAGAGGCATGGACTAGCAATTCTGAAACTGCTACACTCGTATTCTGTAATTGAACAATGAACTATAGGGATGGTAGGTAGTGGGAGTCAGGTAGGTTTTCCAGCATTGGAATGGGTTATGGGTAATCGAGGGGAGGGTGCTAGAATAAGTCATAGGGTATTGGGTTAGAGTTAGAGACATTGGAATGAACTCATGTGCAGGCTAACACAGATACATATAGTTACATGTAGGTGTCTTAATGTTCAGATCTTGATTTCTAATATTATTCTCCAATAAAAGGAACCAGGGCTTAGAGAAATGGCTGATTCTAAGACTCTAGGACTGGCACATGGAATATATATAAGATGAGCTCGGAGTCATGGTAGTGCCAGAAAGCAAGAAAGTGCTGAAAACAAAAACAAAAGTCCAACCAGAAAAACCAAACCCATAATGATAGGACTATGCCAAAAGGATAGGGGATCCAACTGAAAGAATTTCCAATGACCAGAGCAGAATTCAAAATAATTTACGTAGATGCTCAGTCTTCAAGGAGGGGGAGCATAACTCTCCATTCCTTAAGTGTGACTGCACGTAGCAACTTTCTTCCAAAGAGAACAGTATGGAAAAAGAAACGAGAAAGAATAGTTTGACAGTGGAGAAACCTGACAAACACTACCTCAGGCCAGGTGGCCAAGGTCAACGTCAACAAATACCCAATCAGTATTGCTCAACACTATCAATGTCTTCAAAAATAAAGAAATTCTGACAATCTGTCACAGCCAAGAAAAGCCTAAGGAGACATCACTGTTAAATGTAATGTGATACTGGATCAGATCCTGGAACAGAAAAAGGACGTTGGGGAAAAAGTGAGGAAATCTGAATCAAGTATGGACTCTAGTTAATAATAATGTATCAATATTGGTTCCTTATGACAAATGAACCATGCTAATGTTAAGATGTTAGTAAAGGGGGGGAAGTGGGTGTGGAGTATACAGGAACTCTGTGCTGTCTTCAAAATAATTCTAAATAAACCTAAATTTAAAAATCTAAAATTAAAATTTATTTAAAAATTCATCATTATTTTAAAAAAGCCCATAGTTAGCAGCTGGAATAGGCTTTGGAAGAATTTGAATTAGCTTGACTTGAACACCTACTGTGTGTCAGGCAGTGTGCTAGACTCTCTTTGTTCATGAGCTCTTTTAATCTTTACAAGAGCCCTCTAAAAATGTAGGGTAGTCCAAAATCTCTAGATGTGGAAAGGGGTGTTCAGGGAAGGCCAGTAAATGGCCCAAGGTCCTATGGTTACTGTGGGGAAGGGCAGAGCCTAGGGTTCTTTCTCCTTTCCATCAGAATGCACAAGAAATTTCATGGACCCCCTGGCCTCCACCTGCTTCACCCATTACCTTGCGTATCTATCACATTGTGATTGGGCAATATTTCTACCTAGTGTCTGGAAGTTTTAGCGGTGACCTTGAGCTGAACACCCTCCGGGTGGAGGGCTTGTGGTTGGACAGCATGGTCTGGAGCCACTGGCTTAATGGGAATATCCATGGTTGGGGGAGATCCTTGGCCAAATGGGAAGGGACTTTCTGGATCTCTGTCCCTGTCTGGTCAGCACATGGGCACTGCATCGGCAGAGATCTTTGCAGGGAGGCCATTTGAGCGCCGCCTGCAGATAGGTAGGGAGTAAAGGTCTTGGACTCCTCTTGCTCTGTCATCTGGCACTCATGAACTTTCTTAATCTCTTTAACCTGGTTGGTGTTCAAGACCTTCCCAAATGGAAGTCCCACCTCTCCTCTTGGCTGCTGTCTCTCTTCCTTAGGGCTTCTGCAGAGATCTGTGGGTGTCCCCTTATCTACTCAGTCGACTGCAGTCCCTAGTAAGGGACGTTGGCTGGTGGTAATAGAGTGCCTACACTCCCCCTCCAGCCTGGCTGGCTTTCTGGCTGTAGTTCTCTACAAGTCAGACCGGGTCCATGGTCTGGCTCCACAGTTTATGAGCTGGGTGACCTAGGAAAAGCTCTGGGGTCTCTCTGAGCTTAGTTTTGCTCATCAGCAACATGGGGCTTAGGTCGTGGGAAGGGTTAGATGACACAGCATGTTAGCGCTCAGCCAGAACAGGTGTTCGGCAAATGCAGATGTTACTATATTATCATTACCACACCTAAATATTTCTGTGTTACACTCACTTCTCAATGGAAGTGTCATCCCCCTCATCTTTATCAGGCAAGGCCTTCCCTAAGTTGTGCTTTTTTTCTTATTTTTTTCTGCACTTAGCAGAGCGTGGGGGACTATGAGTGGTCATGAATGACCTAAGAATGAAGGTCAGGTTGTGAGGTATGAACAGGGAGGTAGGGGATATGTTCCCCGGGGGGTTCGGGGAAGCATGGAGGCACACTTTCCACTGCTGCGCGGGGAGAATTGCCTTCCCCCTGATTTCCAGGTTGACCTCTACTCAGGGCCGTCTCTGCAGTAGACATGGCACCTCCCAATGCTGGCAGCTGGTGCAAACCGCCCCTGTTGGCCGATCATCTCCCCACATGCTGTAGCAGAGACCCTGGGAGCCTTCCTCCTGCTAGAATGGGGCTGCACTCATGGCTTTCCTGCCCCAGCTCTCTCTCCCACCTTCCTGGCCCTCGGAGCAGGGCAGAGGGTCACCTGAACGATATTCTAGAACTGGACTAAGAGCAGCCCTTGCACCACAACCCCCATCTAAAAATGGGCTGTGACCTCTCCCGAGGGGCTCTCCTTCAAGACCTTCAAGGCAGCTAGACATCTGAGCCAGAACTTGAACCTCATCTCCGTACTGTGATCCTGTGCCCTGACAGCTGCATCATCCTTCATGAAAGAATGGTGACAATTTTCTTTCCAAAATGTCCTTCCTTCAACGAGGAGAAAATGGCAACGCAGGGTAGTCACCTCCATGAATGCGTAAACGTTTTTAATGGCCAGTGAAACGTAAAATCCTCAGCCCCGTTGCACCAGGTCACACAGATCTTGACTCCGGTGGAGTGCACTCCGTGGAACTAAATCCAAAAATCCGGGAGCCCAGGGCCAGGGAGATAGAATCATGTGTCCTTTATTCTATCTGAATTTGCAGGAGAGGTATTTGTGTTTCTAGTAGCTGTCTTATAATAAAATAATGATAATAAAAAAAACAAGAAGAGGCAGAGAAAGAACTTTCCTTATTCAATTTGTTTTTGTTTTTGTTTTTGTTTTTAATAACAGGGGAAGGTTCCAGAGCCACAGACTTAAACGCTGCTGGCTCTGCTCTCAGGAGAAAGAATTTAGAGACACTCTGGATCAGATAAGGCTTCTTTTCTCCTTAAAAAGGCCACTGGGATGGGGCTTGTGCGTCTTTGTTCCCTCTGCTCACGTTGCAAGAGATACATGTCATTTCGAGAAGTATGGAACTAATTGAGAACTATGTCCAGCTCTTGTAGAGGTGAACAGGGCAGATAAATAAAAACTCCATCGCACATAAATCTTTGCTCCCAACATCAAAGAAGCAGGATCCTGCTAAGTGTATTTGTATAATGCAGTAATTTATGCAAAAAGCAGCTTTGATAAATGTCCCCTAATTTATTGTCATGTATCTCAAATCAAAGTCAAACATTTACAGCCTGAGCCTGAAGGAAGCCAGGCCTCCGAGAGCCAAAGGGTTTGAAGTAGGTAAAGCTATGTTGGACAAAAGGTTAAATGGGATCTGGTTTGAATGTTAAGAACTTTCTACAAATGATGGCAAAAGAAAGAGGGGACTGGTTTGGCTTCTCAAAACAAAGCCAGGCAGAATTTTCCCAGAGATTTTTCTTCCAAGGACAGGCACGATGCATGCACTGGATGGTCTTAAGGGAACAGGCCGGGTGCGGGGGAGGGGAGAGGCTACAATTTACCCTCTATATTATAATCATAATAAGACAAAGACAAAGAATAGCCACCGCTTATTGGAGCCTTACTATCCGCCACGCGCTGTGCTGAGCGTCCTGCAGTCCTTATCTTGTGACTCCTCAACACAACGCTATCACGGGAGAGTCTTACCCTTCTTGTTGGGCAGCCGGGGAAACTGAGGCAGCACGTGGCATGTGGAGGCCGGAGACCCAGGAGGCACGGGCCCTTTCTCCTGCTGAAGTTCTCATCTGCACACGATCATTTCTTCCAGCGGTGGATGGGGGTCACTCAGTGGGAGGAATATCCCCACAAGGGAGGGCCTAGGCCTTTCCCTTGCAGGGACTTTGGTTTGAATCTCATCTCTACCACCTTCCAGGTGTGAAATTCTGGGCAAATCCTTAACCTCTCTGCCCGGCAAAGTACCCATCTATTGAAAGGCCCAAGGAGCAGCGCCTACTTATCGGGGTTGCCATGAGGATTTAAAAGAGATAATGCCCACAAAATATGTGGCAAGTGTCCAATCGGTGGATGTCGTTGTTGCTATGTTATTCTCTCTTGCTGGTAAGAGCTCCACATTCCGGGCCCAGGAATGAAGAGCCTGGGGTCCCCCAAACTCAACTCCAGGAGGCAGTCACAATCCCAAGTTGCTGGAAAGATGAACCAGCCTTTGTAAGACGGTATTTTTAATTTTCAGTCTGAAGGGCTCTGCGTGCCCACGATCGCTATAAAATAAACATACAATTCCAGTAGTAGCATAGCCGTAGACAGCAGCTGTTTAAAAGATTTTACTGCCCATCTGGTGGCTTGGTGTGGTCTTCAGGCTGGTTCCAGGAGAGAGGGCTTTGCTCTGTGATTCCACCAGCTGGTAACTGGTATTGCAAACCCATATTCAGATCTCAGCCTTCTGGTTAATAAAACCGAGAGAAGGAACGGACTTGTAAAGGGCAGGATGTTTTCCCCATCTGAGGGTTTAGCTTTGGAGGCCTGGATCATGATGCTGGGCTGGTTTCTGTCCAAGGCGAGGCCCCTGGCAGCTGTAAATCTCATGGCTCGGGGGGTGTGTGGGTTTAGAGGGAGTGGGGAGTATGTCTGACATCGACTTGTTGGCTTTGTTCAGTTCCCGTTGGCGTGGATGGCACGGGAGGGCAAAGCTCTTCTCACCCAGATGGTGGCCGCGACATCCCACCACTTGACTTTTGAAACATGCAAACGAAGAACTTCCCTTCCACTTCCACTCTTATCCAGAGTACAGGGAAAGGTCCCTGTGCCTCGGCATGGGCTCTGGGCCACAGTGGATTAGCCTAGAACATCCACTTGGTGATACCCTCATTTTAAGAGGAAAGCAGACACAATGGAATCTGGTCCTTGGGTTTGAATCTTAGGATTCTTGGTTATATGCACCTTGAGTCTATTTCCAACCACTCAGAACTCTAACTTCCTTATCTGTCAAATGGGAATTAATAATTCCCACCTCACAAGGTTGTTTTAACACATGAAATGAGCAACCTATGTATGATGTTGCCCGAAGGTAGGGTTGGCACTTGATATGTGTTCTCTTTCTTGGCCTCTGTTTCTGTATCTGTGAAAAAGAGGGGTTCACTTCCCAAGCAGTAAGAACTGATTGACACCCAGCAGGCAAAGTACCTAATCCAGTACCAGCGGCCCTCGTCCCCATTCCCCCCATCACCTCTGTACTCAACTGGAAACTGGTGGAATCCGACACTTAAAAATCAAATCGAATACAAGTCCACATTGCTTCTTCCCCGGTTCTGGTTATCTGCGTTGAGTAGTTACACTCAAGAACCAGGGATTTTTAATTTAATTTATTTTATTTTTTAAAGATGTTTATTTATTATTTATTTGAAAAGGAGATGACACAAGCAGGGGGAGCAGCAAGCAGAGGGAGAGAGAGAAGCAGACTCCCCAAGGAGCAGGGAGCCCGGCGTGGGGCTCGATCTCAGTACCCTGGGATCATGACCTGAGCTGAAGGGACACTTCACAGGCCGAGCCCCAAGAACAAGGGATTTTTTTAAAGGCAGTGAAAATAAGGGCAGTTGTAGTGATTCCTCAAAGGCCTAGGATGGGAGTCACTGAGGCCTCGGTTGGAGTCGGCCGTGCTTTCGGTGCCCGGGATCCTGCAAGTGCCCGAGAAGTCCCCACGGGGCGTCCACAGCCATCCTGACTGCAGGGTTCCCGGGCCAGGCTCCTGAAAGGGACAGAGTGAGGACTTATTTCTCTTTGTTCCTACTCTGGGAGGGTCTCAGCCAAGACGAGAGCACTGATTTCTTCCAGCAAGTGTTCTGGGGCTTAAAGAATCCTTCGAAGCCACACAGAGGCGAGTGCCAGCAAACACGGAGCACTGCCTCCCCACCTGCCAACAGCCCTGAGAATCGGCTTTCCGGCTCTGCACCAACGTGCTCTCCTTCCTCCTCCTAACCGCCCCTCTCCAGGGACATCCCAGCAAAATGCTCCCCCCCACCCCTGGCCCCCGGAGCCCCGCCAGGTCCCAGGGAACACGTACTGTGTCTTGTGGGCCTGCAGGGGGAAGGCCTCTCGGCCACTCCTTTTCTGGCTGCAGGGACAGCTACCTGGATAGTTGATGCATGCACAGTTTGCATCTTCACCTGGTCTGGGCACAGTGCAGACCACTCTAATCAGGAGTAGAAGAGAATCAGAGGAAGGGGAAGTGTTTTATTTTTAGTTATACTCTCAAGTTCTTTCAGCTGCTCCAAAAGCTTCCTTTGTCTAGTCTCAGGCAGGGATGTTGCACGACTTTACGGTTTTGAGCAAATTAGAAAATGACACCCCCTCGAGGCAGGCATGTGGCTCATCAAGTGGACAGGTCCCTCTGCAAAGAGAGCAGTGTCCTTCCGCTCCTGGGAGAGCACAGCCCTGCATCAGGTACCGTGCCGGGCAGCAGGCTGGGTTTCAGCTCTTACTGTCCTCTCAGAAGGGCCTTGTGCAGTGAGCAACCTGCACAGCTGTATGGAGCAGCCCTGCTCCTGGGCCTCCCTCATCCTCTGCCATACCAGTGATTTCAGAGCTGCTGTTGTCTTGGTGTGACGATTCTCTCAACTCGTTGCCCTTCACACTTCAAGGCTCCTCATCATGTGGCTCCCAAACAGGGACCTGGGAGCAGGAATGGGACCCCCTGAGAACAGGCCTTCTAGAGTGAGGAGGAATCCCGGGAAGTGAAAGAGCTGGTGAGAAAGGCCAGGCCTGAACTCTGTCTGCAGGGCCGGCTTCGTGCTGTGATCTGAGAACTCTCCGGGGGCTTTGCCCATCAGTAAAGAACTCCTCCAGCTGTTTACCGTGGCCTCCGGGCAGAGCAGGCCAGCTTCACGTGCAGGCGACCGGCGCAGTTGCTCAGAAGGGCTCAGGGCTTGGCTGAATGCTCTGCTCTCGCTGTTTGTGATTCTTAATACTTTTAAATGAGAGGCCCTGCATTTCATTTTGCACTGGACCCTGCAAACTACATAGCTGGTCCTGCTCTCGGATCTTACTGGCCTTTCTGGGGAGTTGTTTCCATGCATTTGTTCACATCGGATGTCATTCAGCAAGTATTTACTGTGCACCTACTGTGTGTCAGGTGCTCGACAGGCAGTGGTGAGAAAAGGAGGCGGCGTCCTGACCTTCAGGGTGTTCACAGACTGCAGGTGCGGGCGGGGAGTGAGTGAGGGGGGCGGGTTCAGGGCATGCAGAGTGCGTGGAGAATGTGAAGTGGGTGACAAATGGAAAGGACTCGGTGGGGGGGCTCCTTCTGATGAGGCCATCAGAGAGACCGCAGTCACGTTTGAGCTGAGATGATTGAGATGGTGAACTAAGAACCCATCAGGCTGTGGGCACTGGGGGTGGGACTCAAGTTCCAACTAGGAAGAATAGCAAGTGCAAAAGGCCTGAAGTGGGACAGACCTCAGGCTATATGGGGACCATAGGCAAAGATGTAGGTTCGGATTTTAAATACAAGGGACAGGGGCGCCTGGGTGCCTCAGTCAGTTCAGCATCTGACTCTTGATTTTGGTTCAGGTCTTGATCTCAAGGTCGTGAGATCGAGCCCCGCACTGGGTTCTCCACTCGGTGTGGAGTCAGCTTGGGATTCTCTCTCCCTCTCCCTTTGCTCCTTCTCTGCTCATTCTCTCTCTCTCAAATAAATAAATAAATCTTAAAAAAAAAAATACAACCAGGCAAGTGATGTATGTTTCCATTTATCAGATGAGGCAGTTGAAGTCTGGGGGGCCCAAAGTCACCTTGCCTATGAGTAAGAGAGCTGGGACTAGGGTTCAGGTCTGCATGATGGCAAATAGATGTTCACTGCTCTTCGCTGTCACGCTCAGCATTGTGTCTGGCTGCCTCAGGGTGCGGGCTCTCTACTGCGGTGATGTCTCTCTTAGTGTCTTCTGTGTCCCTCCTTGGACTGAGGGACCTCTGAGCTCCAGCACCGGGGAGGATAGATGAAGCAATCTTTCGTCACATTCACTGAAGATTGTGATGAAATTTTATCCTATGATCACTTAAATAAAGCCAGCTGGGAGTAGCTGTTCAGGAGACACAAACTGGCCAAGATATCTTTGTTGCGCACAGCCTTTTTGGCCGTGCCCAAGTTCAAGTCCGGAGAAAAAGGAGAGACTGAAACATTAACTAGTTGCAGTGCACGCCTCTGTAAGTACACGCCTTCCTTTAGTTTACTGGGTTGACTTTTATTTTTGGATGGGCTCCAAAGACTCTTGATCTTTGTGCCTGTCTCGATTAAATTTTAGAACCAACATGGGTAAGATACACTCCTAAGCACTGTAGCAGATATAAATATATCTGTCTTCAAAGGCTTTCCAACCTGGAAGAGGGGGCTAGCTGGGGTGGGGGCTTGTTTTCTGGCAAAATACAAGTGCCATAAACCATATAAAAGAGGACGCAGGGAGGTTTTGAGGGAGGGAAAGTTGCCTCTGCTTTAGTGAAATTGATTATATATATAGATATATAGAGAGACAGACAGACAGAGACAAAGAGAGACAGAGACAGAGACAGAGAGAAAGCACCTCTTATGCGCCAGGAACTGGAAATAGAGCACTGAACAAAATGGTTAAGGATCCTTGTCCTTATGGATCTCACATTCTAGGGGAGGAGAAAGGCAATAAGGACACATGAACAAACAAGATAATTTCCATGAAGGAAAAAAGCAAGGAAGCTAATAGAGAGTGGGAAGTGCAGAGGGTAGGTGAGCTGGGATTGGAAGGATAGAGTCTCTCCAATTGGCCACCTTCAATTCAAACCCAGACCCCCCCAAAAAGAGCAAAATAAAGAGAAAAAAGACTTCAGAAAGGAAGCTGCAATCCACAAGCTGAGGGATCCCAAATAATGTTCTTATTGTTTTTACATGTGTTCTCGGCTTATTGTGCGCAGTGCTTCCACAACCTGGGAGTGTATTAGCAGGACAGCCTCACAGAGTTAGAATGGGACCCAGACCAAGCGGGGCCTTCAGTAGAGGTGATGTGTGGTGCACCCTATTTCTTTGGCAACACTGACCGCAAAACAGCTCTTACTACCTAGGTGCCGAGCTCGGTTCCGCTATGGATTCACTGTGTTGCCTTGGGTGGGTCACTTAACCTGTCTGGGCTCCTCCTCTACAAAAGGGCCAGGCAAAACTCGAAGATCTCAGAACTTTAAAGGCCAGTGATTCCCTGATCTAACCGATCCAAACAAAGCCTCCTGACGTGTCCTCGGTATCACGAGGATTCCCCCACTTGGCATAAGATTACGTTACCAGATTCTGACTTGGGATCACAGCAAAGGTTGTGAGAACGCTGGGGGGTGCGTCCTCTGCTCCGATCCCCGGTTTGGGCTGCCCGGGAGCTCTGGGGATGCGTCCTGGCCAGCACCCACATGTGTCTCGTATTAGTGTTATTTTCGTAATGGCAGCGGCCCTAAAACTTGCCCATTTTACTATTGAGTTACCCAGCTTAGTCTTGGAAGTATCGCTTACACATAAATACCGTCTCCAGCCGATGAATCCACTGTTTTGTTTTTACTTTCTCCACCTCCCCCTTCCCTGTGAAGGTGTTTATTGCAGCCATCAAAAATAAAGTGGATCGATCATACTGCTGTCTTTGGACAAACTGAGACACGTTCTTGAGCCTTCGCTTTAACAGAGAAGACACGAGGAAAAACACGGGCTGTACGGCTTTGGCAATCTGGTGTCTTGTCCACGTGGGATTCGCAAAGAAACACGGGAGCCTTGAGGTTGGTGTTTTGAAATTTTTTTTTAAATTTTTTTTTTTTTTTTTAATTTATTCATGATAGTTACAGAGAGAGAGAGAGGCAGAGACACAGGCAGAGGGAGAAGCAGGCTCCATGCACCGGGAGCCCAATGTGGGATTCAATCCCGGGTCTCCAGGATCGCGCCCTGGGCCAAAGGCAGGCGCCAAACCGCTGCGCCACCCAGGGATCCCGAGGTTGGTGTTTTGAATGAGTGTGGAGAAACAGAAAACAGGCGGGCAGAGGGCATGGCTGTCTTTGGTTAGTAGCTGCTTGGTCCACAGCTGGAGTTCAGAAAGATCCTTCGTTTCGAGTATTTTGACCTTGGCAAGCACCCCTCTTGGAGACCTGCTATGGTGGCCCATGCTGCCCCGTGGAGTGGAAGTGACAGTTTGACTTGAGAGAGAGAGAACCTTCATGATCAAAATATTTGACTGGAATTGAGAGTAACAGGAAAACAGATACCCTTGAAAAACCTGTCCTCTTGGATACTTGTTTCGGTTTCCCGAATTTTCAATCCTGTTTTTAAAATTAACTAATTAATTTATTTATATAAAGATTTACTTATTTTTTGAGAGAGACAGAGAGAGCACATGGCCGGAGAGGCAGAGGGACAGGAAGCGAAGCACACTCTGCTAAGGGCAGAGCCCTGAGTGGGGCTCAATCCCACGATAGCAAGATCATGACCTGACCAGATGTCAAAAGTCCGATGCTTAACCGACTGAGCCACCCAGGCACCCCCTAAGTGCTGTTTTTAGAATCGGGCTACCTATTCTATAGGTTCCTTAACATACACCCCCCTCCTCCTCTCATCCCTGAGTGTTTACGTACGTCTTGTCCCAGGCCATCTCTTGCAGGTCTCCTTTGGGTTGTGTGTACCCCACAGTAAGCCAACCGGTGACCGGAAGGTCCTCCAGCTAATTTGTGAGTTCAGCAGATAATGCTGAACATACTGACCCCCTTCCTTTTTTTTCAATTTGCCCATTTTAACAGAAAATATTTTGTATAGTTATAAAGACCCCCAAAGGTCAACTGAACAACCCAAGCCAATGAGATTCTGTGTTATTGTTTTAAAATTTTCTAAGATTAGTTTTTTCACATAGCTCAAAAATCCAGCAATATATTCAGTGACAAGTCTTACTCTAAACCCCTGCTCAATTACCATGCCACCCCAAAGGTTTCCTTTATGCAGATATAAATACAAACACATGGTCTTGCACCTTCCCACCATTCACCTTCCTGCCACATCTTGGAACAAATGGCTATTGTTTGAAATTATATCTGCCAAATGATAGAGACAGTAGGGAAAGACTTGGCAAAAGGATAAAGGAACCCATGTACATTTAGGAGAAGGGGGTGGAGGATGGCCCTACCCTTGGGTGAATTATTAAAATGGAATATTTCTTAAAATTTCTTTTGAAATAGAACATTCTAGAATCATAGCAATTCAAACTTAGAGAGGCCCTTAGACCCCCAGTCATTGTTATATTCAGCAATCTTGGATGATGAGTATGAAATTCAAGAGAAAACCAATGGGTAGGTAAGGATAAAATATTTTTCCTCGAGGGGTGGACCAGGGGGCCGGGGAAGAGAGAAAGAGCAAGAAAACGAGATCCTGAGGCATATTAACATGGAGAGGCCTGTGTAGTGAAGTTGAACCGTTTGCTCTCTGAGCTCTGTATAGAAATAACCATAGTTGCTCTCAGAAGCTGAATAGAGAATCCATGGAATAGACAATCCTGTGTCACATGTGTCAAGTCCTTGAGAGGAAACCCACGCATCTCCCCACGACTGCGTATGAAGTGGCGTGGAGAGAGCTCGCATAGCCAAGCTGCTCGAATACTCGGTGCGTCTCCGTACATGCATATACTCACTCAGTTAAGCTGCCTGTAAACTCACAGGTCTGAACACTCAGCCCCAGACATCAGAACACACAGGCTCGCCCTGCCGGGTGACAAACCGTCCTGTAGATGACAACCCCCAGGACGTTCGTGCTAGCCTGCAAAGGCTCTTCTCTCTTAGCCTATGTGGCGTTCCAGCTTACAGATTCCCTCTGCTTAGGAACCGTGCCATTGATTAGATTACTAATTAAATAATTAAGCAACCATGCAGTAGAATAGCAGGGTGAATTGCTCCCAAACTATTCGCAGGAAATCCGGTCACACAGACTCTGCTTGTCACTTATGCAGGAGCCGCAATGTGAAGATGGAACTCAGGATCGCCTGGTTTGGAAACGAAAAGAGTATTTCTAATAAGGAGATAAAGGAGAGTGGGCCAAATTCTTCACAGGGTGAGCACTACAGTGAGGTAATGAATACAAATGTGATTTTCCAGATCAAGAAGACCTGGGCCTGTTAATTACTCCACGGCATCTCTTCCCGTCCCCTGCATCGGCTTGTGGCTGCTTTTGCTTTGTGGTGCAGCTTGACATCCCCGGGGACTTTCTGTCTGGGGATTTTACATGGAGACAGCATCTCTCAGAATTGGGCTGCTTACCCAGTGCAGCTTCTGTGTACAGAGGAACCTCCCCGGCAGGCACCCAGGTCGCATGCTATTGGCAATGTGTTTCTTTTCTTTTCTTTCTTTTTTATTTATTTATTTTACATTTTTAAATTTTATTATTTATTTATTTTTAAAGATTTTATTTATTTATTCATGAGAGACACACAGAGAGAGAGAGACAGAGACACAGGCGGAGGGAGAAGCAGGCTCCATGCAGGGAGCCTGATGGGGCACTTGATCCTGGGACCCCAGGATCACACCCTGGGCCAAAGGCAGGCGCTAAACCTCTGAGCCACCCAGGGATCCCCACATTTTTAAAATTTAAATTCAATTTGCCAACATATTGTATAATACCCAGTGCTCATCTTATCAACAGGGGGATGAGCAAGGAGGAGGACACTTGAGGGCAATGTGTTTCTAACGATGTTCATGTAGCCTGCTTCCTCCTCGAGGAAGAGCCTGAGCTCTGGTTTCCATGTCTTAAAAGAGTCCTCCGTTAAAAGAGCAAGAAGCCTGGGCTCTTTTGGAACTTGTGACCCAAACTCAGAGCAAAGAGCTGACCTACTTTGGGAGTGATAAATGGGACAAGCTAAGTTCTACCAACAGGCCTCTTCATATGAATAGAGACGACGTTTTAATTCTTTCTCTCTCTCTTAGAAAAATCAATGGAAAAATAGTTTCTCTTCCCCTACCCATTGGTTGTCTCTCAAATTCCATAATCACTTTCTGAGATTGCTTAATACAACATTGACTTGGGTTGTTCAATTGGCCACCGAGACTTCTATGACTGGGAAGTGTAGAATATTTGCAACCTCATATTTCATGTTATATTAGTCGAAAACATATTTTTAAGATGTAGATTATTAATGACACAATAAAATCTCATTAGCGGATGGGGTTGATAGATGTGGTTTATCTAACATTAAGCAGAAATTGGCATCTTGAGGGAAGTATCAAGATTCTGTGATCCCAGACACTGATATTGAACAAGCCGGGGCCAGGAGCAATCCGCTATTGATTAGAAGGTGCAAGTAATTATATTTACCGAGCTGTTTTATTGGGTGGGGCAGAAGGTGAGGTGGTTCTTCTTTAGAGTAGAGAGAGAGCAATCAACAAAGATGTTGTCGGTGAAAGCCCCAGAGCCAGTGTGATTTTCTCGGGCTTTACTTGAGGTCTCACCCCGGTCCTAATCATTATTTAGAAATGCCGCATATGCTAGAAGGTTCCTGGTGGCTTCCCTTGCCCAGTCGCTTGTGTGTCCTGGCAGTTTCCTGGTATGTCTAGTAGTAGGGCTAAACCTTTGCATTTTATTCCTTACCTCTACCTTTCCATCACTGACATTACCAGCACCACCACAACTCACCACTGCCATCACATGACCAACACCAACGACTTCAGCAGCATTAACATGACCATTGTCACCATCACAAATAGTATCATCACCATCACCACCATTATGATTCTAATACCTACCACCACTGCCGTCCCCACCATCAGTACCAGGACCAGCACTGGTGCCCCATCACCACCCCTGTGACAATGACCAGCCCTCCCAGTGGTCACTACCATTATTACTACAGTTACCTACATCATCACCACTAATAACCCCACCAAGATCACCATGACCGCCATGACTGCCATAATCACCATGCTCCACTCTGCTCAGTTTGACAGTTGTGAGTTTGAATTCCCACTCTGCCACTGTGTCCCCCTCAGTGGTGTTATCATCTGATTCAGAAGGTTACGACGAGGCACAAATGAGTTAGAATGAACTAATGTCTGTAAATCCCTCAGCACGTAGCAGGCATTTGATACATAGAAAGGCTGGGCCCCGTCTTTGATGGAATATTATGAATTCTTAGCCTCTTTGTTCCTGATGCCTTTTTCTAACTTAAGGGAGATTATGGGCTTTGGTATTTTTCCTTCCATCCTTTGGATTCTTTAGTACTATGGCTGAATTATTTGTAAAAGCCTTCCACTCAAGAGAAGAATGATCGTTCCAATCTTACCTTCCTCCTCAGCTCATGTCCCTTGCATGCCTCAATCCTGTCCCACCCTACCATGTACCACAGGCAGGTCATGGAACTAACCTCCAAACATTGAAGCCAGGGAAGCGACTGTGTACCGAAGGTCTCTGTGTCCAACAGGTGCTCAGGGTTCCATAGGAATTCCATCCTCCACTTTTATATTCTCTATTCCATGAGCATGTCCACCTCCCAAGTGCAAGCCACTGTCCTCTCTTGCCTGGGTGTCTACAGTGGGTTCCTAGCTTCTTCTCCTCCCTCACAGTCTTGTCCCCTATGGTACATTGACAGCAAAAATAATCCTAATTCTTTAATTCTTTCCTCCTGCCTCTGTTTGTATACTTTGCAATGGGACTTTGCGTCTCCTCTCCACAAAAGGCAGAGTCTGTTTCCCTGTGTCTGACATCTAGCCTTGTGACTTACTTTGGTCAGTGGAATGTGACAGAAGCAATGATGTGGAGTTCTGATGTCTCAAGAAGCTTTACCTATAACTGCTCTTGCTCTTGGGTCACATGGAGCAGAGCAAATTCAAACTAGCTCCCGCCATCCTAGACCAGCCTGCCCCTGCCAGCCTGCAAGTGGACTGAAGATGCACAGACAAGCCCAAGCAGGATCAGCCCAGCCCAGCTGACCCCTAGGCTTGTGAAGAATGAGAAATCAGATGTTATTCCTGACAATAACAATGTTGTCAAACACTAAGATTGAGGGTACTTTGTTACACAGCACATGGTAGCACTAGGTAGCTGAGACACCCCCTCCAATGCATTCTCTACCCAGCATTCAGTGCAATCTTCTCAAAACGCAAGTCTGACCATGCATCTGCCCTGCGTTAGGTCATCTTTCAGTAGCTTCCTATCGCTCTTGGGATGGAGCCCAAACTAGAACACGGCCCATGGTCCCTGGTGTGTCTGGCCTCTGCCCGGATCATGGGTCTTGTTTCACACATCTTCCTGCTGACTTCTCCACCCCAGTCACCATGACCTTTCCAACTCTTTGAATGGCCAAAGTTGTTTTGCTTCCTCTGGGTGATTGTAGGTGCTGTTCCTCTGCCTGATGTCCTTTCCACCCTCTCACACAACTGCTACTCTCCTCATAGCTAACTCCCTCCCTTCCTTTGGGTCTCAGCTCAAATGCTCCTCTTCAGAGAGACCTTACTGACATCCTTGCTCAAGTAAGTCTTCCTGGTCTGTCACGAGCTCTTGCTTCTGTGCTTTATAATAACAGTCCCACTCTAGAATTAGAATCTTTTCCCCTTTTGGGGATCCATCTTTCTCACTAGAATATACACCCCATGAAGGCAGGGACTTTATACTTGTATATCATGGATTTGTCAGTGTTTAGCTTAGAATCTGAATCAGAGTTGGCACTCAATAACCTGTTATTCTACCCCACACACAAAGAAAAAACAAAAAACCATATCAGATACCATCCTAAGTGATTTAGATATATTAATCTAGTTAATCTTTACAGCAACTCCAAGGTAGTTACCATTGTGATCCCATTATGTAAATGAGAACACAGAAACATGAAGAAGTTGAGTAAACTGTCCAAAGACCCAGCTAGCTGTTGGTGTTGTCAGGATATGAACCCAGACAGCCTGACACCAACATCTGAGCCCTTAGCTTCCTTGTTACGCTGTCCTTATGAGCTGGTACCATTGTACTTCCTAAGCTTGGGAAGCTCAGGCCCCTTGTGTCAGGGTCTCCCAGGTAGTGATTACAAAGCCCAAGTGGTCTGACTCCTCACTGCAAGGCTTTCATCAGTACACATGCTGTGGCATCGAGACTCCGTGTCTGGCCAATGCTCTTCCCTCTTCCAAGAACTTCCTTTCCCTTCTCCTTCCTAACTGACCTGATAAATTCCTACTCATCCTTCAGGGTCTGGCTCAGTTATATCCTCCATGGAGCAGGATGAGGTTGGACTCCCTTCTCAGTACTCACACCAGTTATTCCCAGTACTGATCACACTGTATTGTGTTTATCCTTTCTACCCAATGAGAGGGTGAGCTCTTGGAAGCAAGACTCATGTCTATCTTACCACCTTGTCCTCAGCATAGTGCCTGGCACCTGGTGGGGAGCTTAATTCACATGATTTGATTGACTAAAGAAGACTTACACTCATTACTTACATTGGGTCTTTATTTTCATGCCTGGAAGCAGATTTTATTTTTTCCTATTAAAATCAATTCCAGGGGCGCTTGTGTGGCTCAGTCAGTTAGGCATCTGCCTTCAGCTCAGGTCATGATCCCAGGGTCCTGAGATCGAGCCCTGCATGAAGCTCCCCACTCAGCGGGGAGTCTACTTGTCCCACTGCCCCTCCCCCTGTTGATGTTCACACATTCTCTCTCAAATACTAAAAGATTTTTTAAATATTAAAAAAAATAAAAATAAAATAAGAGTCAATTTTAAGGGCATGTAGGTGGCTCAGCTGGTTAAATGTCTGACTATTGTTATTTGCTCAAGTCATGATCTCAGGGCCCTCAGGATTGAGCCCTGCATCTGACTCCACTCTCAGTGAGGAGTCTGCTTGAAGATTCTCTCCCTGTCCTGCTGCCCCTCATCCCACTCACAGGTGCTCTCTCTCTCTATATTTCTCTAACGAATAAATAAATATTTTTTTAAAAGTCAATCCCATAATCAGGCAAGTGTTCAAATACATGTGTGCAAAGAATTTCATCCCAACATTATGTATAATAAAAAAAAACAAAAAAAGAGAAAACAATCTGCTTTCGTCTATTCAAGCCGCTATAACAAAAATACCATTGGATACCATAAATTGGGCAGCTTAAACAACAAACATTTATTTCTCATAGTTCTGGAGGCTGGAAAATCCAAGATCAAGGAGCAGGCAGGGTCAGTGTCTGGAGAGGGCCCACACTTTGTGGCCATCTTCTCACTGTGTCTTCATATGGTGGAAGGGACAAGGGAGCTCCCTGGGGTCACTTTTTATAAGGGCACTAACCTCATTCATGAGAACTGCACCCTCATGACCTGATCACATCCCCAGGCCCCATCTCCTAATGCCATTGTACTGTGGGGTAAGATTTTAATATATGAATTTGAGGGGAACATAAATATTTATCCTATTCAATAATTTAAGTGCCCATCCATCAAGTTTGGTCAAATGCATTACTGTTCATTCATATACCTAAATACTGTTCAGGAATTTTTAAAGATAAGGTAAAAATATATTTATTGAAAGAAACTTATTTACAATACATTATTAAATTAAAAAGCAAGTTATGAAAACAGTAATATAGTATGGACCCTCCTCCCTCCCCTCCCCTTTCCTTCCTTCCTTCCTTCCTTCCTTCCTTCCTTCCTTCCTTCCTTCCTTCCTTTCTTTCTTTCTTTCTTTCTTTCTTTCTTTCTTTCTTTCTTTCTTCTTTCTTTCTTTCTTTCTTCTTTCTTTCTTCTTTCTTTTTCTTTCTTTCTTTCTTTCTTTCTTTCTTTCTTTCTTTCTTTCTTTCTTTTTTCTTTCTTTTTTTTTTTCTATCTTAGTGGATAATGCATAAAGGAAGAGAGGCATCTCTAGACAGATTCCACAAAAATAGTGTGAAGGGATACCGACCAACTCATCCTTGTGTTAATCTCTGGTAGGGCAAGGTGGGGTTGCAAGTAATTTCCTTTTTTATAGTGTCTGGATTTCTTTTGAATTGGTTTTAACAATGATATACTAGTAGTGCTAATACACTAGCATGAATAAAACAGTAATTATGTTTTGACACTGTCTGGTTATCATGTTCTCATGGCTGACTCCGTGGCCATGACCACAACTGTTCCCAACCCCATAAGAAATACAATGGAGTGCCCCCAAGGATTTCCCAAGGATGTCCAAAGGGTATGGAAGTACCTGGTGGTCACCGGACTTGGGATTTCCCAGACAGGAGGAGCAGGGGTTGTTGGTAGGAATTCCACACCAGCTATCTAAGGGGAGGTGATGTTAAAATCCTCAGTGTGGAGTTTCAGCAGGGTCACTGAGTTCACCACTTGTAAAGTATGCATGTCTGCACCCATAACACACTTTTGATACTTTAAGAAAATGTGTGCACATATCGTAAAACAGGCATGGACAAGGTGCATCCTGCCACAGTCTATACCACCGTCCTAATAAGAGGAATCCATGTCATCTTGATTATGGCCCTCTTCTTCCCCTCGACCCCTGAAACATGGAGTATAACATCTTGTCCTTTGGATACACTCTTAGCATCAGATTGTAAGAGAAAAATAAAAGTGCTCTCACATTTTTATATCCTCTTATTCTATTTGGCAAGTAGAAAGGCTTCCAAACCACAGGTGGAATCAGGTCAGTTCAATAAGATGTTCATTTTTAATCTGTTATGTGATTTACACTACAGTATGGGTTGAAGGATAGAGAATCTCATTCATTCATTCATTCATTCATTTGTTCTTTCAACAAACAAGTATTGGGCACCTTCATGGACCAGGCTCTGTGCTGGGGGTTCAGAGATGGAGAGGACATCCCGAAGGGTTGGGGGAGGACAGATCTACCAACTGATTATCTCATCATAACAAACTTCTTCCCTCACATGTAGAAGGGAGCAACGAAATAAGTGGACACATGGGCTTCAAGGACAAGAAGTGAGCCCTCGATGCAGGACTGACCCTAGTCCCCAAAGTATCTTTTTGCCAATTAAAGGAAGCCTCCCTTTCTCAAGATACTTTATTTCCATCTGTCAAAAAAAAAGTACTGATTTTGTTTGGACAAAACAGATGATTTTTTTTGTCTGCCAGAAAATTGTCATAACAAATGTAGAACTCTACAAAAGATATGTGAATGATATCCTCTCAGATATGAGCTCATGTGCAGTACACAACCTGCACAGCTGTACATAGGGGGCTCTGAGTAAGTGGGCCCGGGGGTCCAGGTTGGAGTGGAAGCATGTCCTGACTTGACATTGCTTAATCTGGCTTTTTCCTCCCTATAGAACCCACATTACATAGCTTCTTATGAAGGGAATCATATTTTTATCTTGTCCTGAAGTCTGGTCTTATTAATCTAAAGAGATTCCATTTATGAATGTGCGGGCCTTAATTTGGTAGCTCAAATGGGCTATATGAGCCCACAGCTGTCATACCAGCCTCACAAGGTTATTGCCAGAGGAGGAGATCATCAACATCATGAAGATGACAGATTTTGGACAAAGCGTGGGATGAATAGGGACACAGTAATATCTCAAATGCTTCTGGCCCACGGAGAACAATCAAAGACGCCTAGTTCTTAACAAGTCCACCATTCATGGCTTCCCCGAGCCAATCTAGAAGTTTCCTCGGCATCGATTAACCCTAACACTCCTGGTCGGTAAATGCCCACCTTGGGTTTGAAAGGCACCTGCCGGGAAGGGAGGAGGTGGGCTCTAAGCCACGGTGGGACATGGCCATGAACAGAAAGCCCTCCTTTCCGGCAGACACACCCTCTTTCCTCCCAGAGAACCAGACCTTTACCCTTTACCCCATTTCCAGCTGGGCCTGGGAGAGGGATGTTCCTCTCTCTAGGCTATGGAAGCCTCACACCAAAAACATGTCCCCCCTAACATCGTCCCTGATGGGAAGAGGAACTCAGATAAAGGAAACAGATACATATCTGTTGTTGGAGAGCTTTGTTTCCACACATGATATATGGTTCCGGAGGAGGAGGTAGAAAACAAATAATTGTGTCTCCTCACCACCGACAGGTCTTTAGTGGGGCCGCCCGGGAGAAGAGATGCTGGAGATTAGCGGTGACCTCACAATAGGTGCCCGGTACAGGAAAAGTGTCTGAAGTTTATCTATTGTTAAGTGAGATAATTTATCGTCACCAAGGGTTAAGGAGCAATCCCAGTCCTTTCCTTCTTCGGGAACAGAGATTTATAAGATGGTGCCCAAATTTAGACATTGAGGCGCTGCTGGCAGAAACATCCCCAAAGGCTGATGGCTTCTGTGCGTTTGAAGCCAAGTCATTCACGGAGCTAATTTGAGGCTCTCCTCGGAAACTATATTTGCTTTCTGAGTGCATGGTGAGTTTTCATTTGGGCTCTGACCAGCTGACAGCTATGCAAGTTTGTAGATACCAGTAATTGAATATAGATAACCTTGATGGGTGACCTCGTCAGAGCCGGGCCTGACTGCTTCCCATTGTTCCTGGTTTTGCCAGTTGATACTAAACTGCTGCCGGATGAATTTATATATTAAGAATTCGCTGCAGTGGGAATTGCTTATCGTTCCCGGGTCTACCCTGTAAGCTTCTATTTACTTGACGTGGTGGGCTGGGAATAAAAGCCGTGATTTGACTGTTCACCATTAGTGACAGAGAACAGTGTGTCGGAAGAGCTTTATTAATTTCTGAAAACAAAGCGGGGGTGGGGGAGTGTAGGGTGTCATGCTTTTGCTTGACACAAATCGCACGGAGAGGCTCTGGTCTCGCTGAGCTGCTTGTGGCTGTCTGAAGTTGGTTCCCAGCCATCTTTTTAGGTTCCATTTAGCTTAAAAGCAGAGTTTGAAGCCAGCTCAGTGCCATCGCCAGCGTGACACTCTTGTGTTTTAGGGGAAGCATTGGAAGAGGTTCAGAATTTATGGTTAATTCAGGGAGATGCTTTAAGAAGTCTGTAAGCGGGAAAGGTGGCTCTGATCCCAGGGAGAGGGGGAGGGCAGGTCACAGGGCCACAGAACGAGGAGGGGGACAAATTAGGCCAAGTGTTTGCGCCTGGCTGCTCGGGTAGTTGAGCAGACGGTTGTCAGCGGAACGTCACCGTGGGACTCTGCACGGCGGGCTCCGCAGCTCCCCGACTCTCTTCTTTATACTTTTCTGAATTGTTGAAATGTCAACAGTGAACATGGATCACTTTTTGCCACCAGGAAAAAAAAAATAAGATGAAACCGTTGAGAAAAATCTTTTCTAGAAACCGTGTTTTCTAGCCTTTTGGAAGCTGATCTGTATTTCTCCAGGCTCCCTTGCACGGCTTTGAACTTGGCAGCAGGTGCAGAGGGCGTTAGGGAGAGGCCAGGGTCTGTGTCCCCGTTAGAGGGGTGGGGGTCAGAGGGTGGCACTGTGGACAGAGGAGGAGGAGAGACAGGTGCAAGCTGTGGAGGAGCCTGGACATCTAGCTAATGGCGTGGTGGCTGCTAATGACGCGGGGTGCATTCGGGGGTCTGGGCTGGAAACCGTGCGGGCGGGGAGCTCCTGGGGCCGTCGCTGCCAAGCAACTGTGTGTCACTGCTCAGCTGAGGGGATCAGCCTTTGATGCTTTCAACATCAGAACATCAGAGCTCTTCTTCATCCTAAGAAGGAAGGTTCGGGTTAGTCAGCCAGGGCAAATAGCTCAAGGGAAATTTCATTTTCCCTTTGTCGGGCCCTCTGCTTTTATGTGCTGGGCCGTACATTGCAGCTACCACACGGGGAGAAGAAGGCTCGCCGGACCCAGGCGCACGCAGCCAATTTGGGGCCTGGGTGAGGAGGAGGGGAGCAGCTCAGGCCTGGAAGCCTTGCGGGGAGCCCAGAGAAGGGGCTGCTGCGGGCCTGAAGTCACCTCTCTGTTATGCCCTCTGGTTGCCGACTGGCCAAGGAATGTTTCCACCCTGGCCGGTCCAACCGGTCTGGCTTCTCTTCCCAACAAGGACAGCCCTGTTTGTGTCTTTGCTGCTCTGGGCGTGTTTACCTTGTAAAGAAGGGAATGAAGGGCACCCAAGGGTGCCAGCAGCCAGCACCGTCCAGTGTTCCCTGTGGTGCGTGCAGCCGGGTATCTTGGGTTTGAATCCAACGCTGCTGCCTCTTAGCTGTCCAACCCTGAGCAATTGCTGCACCATCCTCTCACCTTAGTTTTCTCTATAATAGATAGTGGGACCAGTAGGCATGCAGTGCTCCCCTCTCCCCCTGGTACTACGAAGGACTCCATCATCAGCCATCACTGAAGACATCCATTCGACAGCCATTTGAACAGTCCAGAAGCCCTCAATATTTTAACAGCAGCCTCAAGGGATGGCTGCCTTTTCCAACAGTGGAATTAATGTTTATTAACCAAAACTGCGATTTCAAAAAAATTAATGCAGCTTAGCCAACATTTCCTCCATCTCCAAATGGGTATAATTTTTTAAATATTTCATTTATTTTCAGAAAGAGGCACACACGTGCAACCGGGGGTTGAGTGGTGGTGAGTAGCAGAGGGGTGGGAATGGGAGAGAGAATCCTGAGCAGACTCCGTGCTGAGTACAGAGCCTGATGTGCGGCAAAATCCCATGACCCCGAGATCATGACCTGAGCTGAAACCAAGAGCTGGCCTCTTAACCCACCGAGACACCCAGGTACGCCTCCAAATGGGTGTGGAGCACTTTGTAGTTCTGAGGAATGAGCTCTGTTTACTGGAATGAGCTACACTGCGACTCAGTTCTTGGGACTTCCAATACCCCAGATAAGGTGGGGTCTGGGGGCAGCTAGCAGTGTTGGGGTGGGCTTGGGCACGAGAGAAGGGAGAGCAGGAGTTATGCCAGTGATGGAAGTCAAGTCGGGGGTCAAAGGCCCTTTAGATCCAAGAGAAATGATGGTCAGAGGGAGGATGTTGGCAAGGAAGGGGGAGACACCAGATTGTGAGGTCCAGGCAGGCCATAGCCTGTAATCTAAGAGGTCTAATGAGCTAGGTTGTGTGATGGGACAGCTGCTGAGGTGAGCTTGACCTTGGGCTTAAAATGATTTGCCCTCCAGCATGCTTAATGATATCTGTGTGACTTGAAGGCCCCAGGTATTTACAGGAAGGCATTTCAGAGTGTTACCCGACTGCAAATGACCTGAGGCTGGCTGAGGAGCTGTAAGACAAGATTGCCACAGGGGACCTCGGTCTCCTCCTCTTGTGAGCCTTGCCTGGCATCACGATGTGGGTTCTGAGGTCCACACCACAGGAATTATGGCTGAAAGGATCTGTAGGGCCTCTGTCTCTTGGGGCCATATAAGCGTGAAAATCCTACACTTACCACCTGAGATGATTAATTCATTCAATCAAAAATATTTATTGAATGCCATCTATGTGTAAGGAACTATGCCAGGTGCTGGAAATCATTTTTCTCTAGGATAGAAAAATTTCTGCAGTCTCACACCCAAGGCTTTGGTATGCCAAAAGTCACGGGGGCAGCTATTCAAAATGCAGACTTCAGGTCTGTGCTTGAGGGATTCTGATCCGGTGAGTTGAACATGAACATTTGCATTTTGAACGAGCACAAATTTTGCCCACTGAGACCAAGGAGCCATGGCATGTCTGTTTGTCTGTCCATCCACATAGCTATCATTTACTGAGCACCCGCTAGGTGCTAAGCACTAGGTTGGGTGCTGGGAATGGGAAGAAGGCACACCCTTGCCAGCAAGTTGCTCCTGGTTATTGGAAAGGGTTGATCTCAATAACCAAATGGTTTCTAGAGTTTCATATTCTAGCATCTTTAAAAGGGTGTTTTTTTAAAAAAAAATCTAACACAAGAGACAGGAACGCATTCTCTGTTCATTACCCTATTAGATCTAGTTGTTGTACAGAGTTTATAATGAATAAAACAACACTAAGAGGCAGGCAGTCTTGCGAGTTTTATGCATGCTTTATATAAATGTTAGTTTTTGCAACGACTTTATGAGGCTAGAGTTAGAAGCATTTCCATTTTACAGATGGGGAAAGTGAGACATTGGATGGTCTTGAAGCTAGGAAGTGATGAGCCGGAATTTGAACCCAGGCGGTCTAACTCCAGACTACGCGATTAACCATGACATGATTTCCCAACACAGTGTGCTGTTGCTGGAGTTTTGAGGCTGAAAAATGCGGCCTTAGACCAAGTCATCCTGATAGTTATTCTGATACTGGATCTACACAACCAGAGGAGAAAAAGATCTTATGTTTTGACTTGTATTTTAAAGAACCTAGAGCAACTTTCTTTTCCTGGGTGTCAAAGGTGGGAGTGAGAGGGCATGCCCAGGAGACAAGGAAGCCCTAACCTCACAAGAAGCTGGTCCAAATGTTGAATTCCCCAAACAGCTGCAAATCTCAACTTTGAAAAATGTATTTGAATTGGCAAAACTCAAAGAGCTTGATAATAACAGAATGTTAGCAAGGATGTGGGAAAATAGCTACTCTCATATACTACTGATATGTGTGGAATTAGGTTGAACCACCTTGGAGGGCAATTTGGCAATATCTAGTCAAATTTCAGTGTGCATGACCTGTGCTCGTGCAAGTCCACTTCTATATCTAGTGGGCCCAAGGAGAAGGGCAAAAACACGTTACTACAGCATCAGAGACAACCTAAACACCTACCAACAAGAGAGATGGGTGAAAAGAAGGTGGAAACAGATGGAACCCTTCCAGCAAGATCTCAGCTTGCTACTTTGAACCCATTGCTTGAGAAACTTTCTGATGTTAAGAAGTCTAATGGTTAGAAACATAGGCTAGGACTGTGGTGAGTCTTGGCTCCTTCCTTTACTCACCATGTGATCTTGGGCAATCACAAGGGATTTATTTCTTCGTGTATGTTTCATGTCCTCATCTTTGAAATGGGAGTGATGATAACAGCACCCTGCCCACAGAGTGGTTATGAAGACGAAAGGCATTAATGCAAGTAGATCCCCTAGAACGGTGTACGTTTCACGGTGTTTGCTGTGGAGTATTGCTGTATAGCCTCAGTAAATGTGAGATGGGATGAGATGAAGATGAGGATGATTGGCTAGGGCTTGGATCCATCTCAGGTATTCACTGGAAAGGTAAAAACAAATAAGAACAACAACAAATAAAGCTCAGAGAAATGAACTGGGCCGGTATGAACCGCATCGAAGATTTGATCCTTACTTACTCGCCAACTTAATAAGCTCACCTTGTAGTCAGAAAAGTGGTTCGAGAAATGATGGGTCATGGCCTCTGATAGAGGGGAAAGGGTAAGAAATAAGGTCTTCCAATGGAGACCAGTTTTCAAGGGTTCAGCACAGAGGCATGGATGTTTTTCAGGAGTAAATATGGGGGCCATGAACCCACTTGGCCATGAAGAAACTAACAAAAGCTTAAATCCTCGGGGGCTGAGATGGTGTCATGGCAAGTACTTCCATTCTGGCTGCAATGCCAACATCTTTTGTCATCCCGAGAGTCTGAAACGTTGTTCAGGATTTTCCCACAGTGAGGGAGATGTTTTTATTCCGGTCCCCAGTGAATCTGTTGGATCCAACAGAGATGTTGCTGGCCCCTCAAATCTCCCTGAACTCCAATAACCAAACACGAGCTTTTTCTCGGTGACCTGGCTGTGGCACTCCGCAGCCTCGTGCATTGATCCCTGGTGGCTCCTGAAGACCGACAAAGGAGATTTCTAGATGTTTGACAATTAGCAATTTCTCTCATAAAACACACGAGCACTTGGTGGTGCGGAGATTGCGTTTTATTTTGCCGAAATTTGCCCGGGCTTCGTCCTCTGCGATAAATGACGGATCCTTTGGAGTATTAAAGTGATACAGCACCTCCGGTTCCAGCCCTGAGACCTCTGCTCTGCCATGAAGCAATTTTCATTTCAGTGGAAGATATAAGAGTCACGTTCCAAACTGCTGCCGAATAATTCCCAGCATCTGCAGAGATTCCAGAGCAGCCACTGTGCTCTGTTTACCAACACAATTAAACCTCGACCATTCCCAGCTGCAGTACAAATATAATCTTATCTACTTAATGTCAGCCGATTAAGTCATCGGGGCTGCAAAACGGCAAACAGATATTAATAACGAAGCTAGAAGTGAGCCATTTCAGTGAAGTGGAATTTCGTGGCCGGTTCTTAGGCCTTAAGGCGGAAAAGTTCACACCTTCCTGACACTGCTATAAAACACTGCAACATTACAACTTTTCAACCATATCTAAAAGGCCAATTTAGGTTTATTCCCATCCGAGTTTATGGCCATGGTTCAGCAGGTGTAAACCGGTAATAGCTGCCGTCCGGCTCTGGGTGGATGCCAGCACAGATGTGTTCAGTCAAATGACTAATTGAAAACCTTAGACAAAATCAGCGGCCTGGCCATTTTGCCTGCATAATAAAACAGTGCTGATAAAGGCAGTGGAGAAAAAAAATCCACCCATCTCATCATCAGTGCCATTAACAATCATGAGTAAAGATGAAAACAACGCATGGTTTATTCTGCAAATGAAGGCATATAACTAGATGGTTTCCCAGGGGCCCATTACCCTTTTTAATAATACATCAAGGAGCCCGAGCAAACAGTTTGTATGTGCAAACCAAACAGAGCAAACTATTTACAGTTACCGCATACAGAGACAACTCCCAGCACTCTGGATTTAACAAATTTATAAAGGTACATAACATGATAGCTATTAGCAAAATTAAAAGAGAACCATTATAGACTTACAGTCTGCCATGCTCGCTCACCAGTCAAGAAGCAACGCCGACACCAACTTTCAATTCACAAGGATTCCACCCCCCACCTTTTTTTTTTTCCTTTCCTCCAAGAGAGCAGCCCGACTTGGACTCAAATTATGTGCATGAATAATAAAATACCATCTAATTAAAAACTGTAGTTAAATATGCAAAAATTAATGGTAATGAGATTGTGTAATGCCTCCGAGTATAGGCGCTCCATGAATTACTCACAAGAGCTCCTTTGCTTGACCTAAACAGGGGATAAAGGAAGTGTCTTTGAACACTCTTGGTCCTGGCACCCCACAGGGCTCCGTGATGTTTCAAACATACTCGCAGCCAGGGCATCGAATGGCCAGCCTAGGTGGAATGCGGCCCGGCCAACGCATTCTCTTCCAGTCCTTGGGAACAAGAAGGCTTTTGGTGGGCATTGTGCCGGAGGCTGGGCAGAGGGGGGAGGGGGTTGGCAAGGCAGGGGCTTGTCATCTTAAAGCAACAAGGGCCCTCTTGCAAAATGAGGATGGCTGGACAGACTCCTGGTAATGAGAAGTGGATGGAAATGTCTATTTTGGGGTTCATTTAAAGTTGTTTCCTACAAGCTGTCTAAGCCTACTTACCTTCCTAGTCACCCATGCAAGGGTCTGTCCCACCCTGCATGGCACCGAATCACTCTAGAAGAGCACCCCCATGCTAGCACTGTGGGACTGCTACCAGAAACTTCTCCCGAGTGAACCACCCCCTTTTCTCCCGTGCAGTCTCAGAAGACATTGCTATGTTGTCAACACAAACTACTGACCACATATTCCTCAGCCCCGTTTCCGAAGGAGCTACTGGTCGCCTTTGTGCTGTGAAGCCTTCTTGGTGCTTGACCATGCCTTTAGGACTGAGTCAGCTTCCTGAGAGCATGCCCTGACATTTGCTTTAGACACAGAAGACTAGATCTCCCCCCATCACTTCTGCTCAGAACTTCTGAATCCCAACTCCCCCATCCTCTCTCCTCCCATCTCTTCACGGCTAGTGATTCTTCTGCTTGAGGACAGTTGATGACAAACCAAAGGACAGCACCCATCAAGAGGAGAACGGGATCTCGGTGCGGTAGACAGTTTCAGACACACTTGATATGATTCCTGCTTTTGCCTTTTCATCTGTTGAAATTGAGTCTGACGTGCTGAGAAGTAAGCATTTCTTTGGGGGAGGTAGTTCCCATTCAGATGAGCCTGATACAAAACTTCCCTATCAGCACCTTCTCAAGCAAGCCTATGTCATCCTGCTTATGATAAGGGTTTTGTGTCAAGTCAGTAGGCATTTGAGCTAATTGATACCTTCTTGGCAATGCTCGACACTGGTGCATTCATCAACTATGCAAAAGAACAGTTGTGGTGGTGTCAGAAAAGTGGGGATTTCGTTCCCTGCCAGCCAACCTAGACCGGTCCTGAGACTTATATTGTAGCGTTTGGGGCTTGTGAGAAAACGGTGACCTTGATTTGCCTCCCCACCCCCCCTTTTTTTCTTTCTCCTGTTGAAAAAGTCTAGATTTCTTCCTTCCTGTCTCACAGATTCTACCCAACTTTCTCAGTCGGCAGCCACATTTCAATGGTGGAAGCACAGTGGCAAGAATTTCTGGTGTTTGACATGGAAAAGATACAGAGTTGGACCAGTGAGCCTTCTGAAAATCCTTGGACAGATCAGACTTAGGTTTGGCGACCTAATAAGGCTTGATGCCTCATATGTATGTTCTTTGTTGATAGGTCGATTGATTGACTTGTCATTTACATCTCCCAAATGAATGGGATCTGAGAATTTGGTTGAGTGTACAATCTCTAATGTCATCCGGACTGGTGTTCTTGTTTCAGCTTTGCTGCTTGCTAGCTCCCTCACTGATCTGAGCTTCAGTGTACTTATCTATAAATAGAGATCATTGCAATGTCTCCATCATAGAGTTCTTGTATTGATTAAATATGATAATGTACATAAAGCACTGAGCACAAGTCTAGGCTCATAACAAATAGTCAATGAATACAGCTATACTATGTAACAACAGCAACCACAATGATAATAATTACCAGAGCTGATTTTCCATAAGATCACTTAAAACAGAATAGGAAAAACAGAGAGGAAAAGTTAGAGGTGAGTCAAGAAGCTTTTGGACAAAGGAAGAAGTAGATGTCCGGAGAATAAAAATAATAATGATCACATCATGTATAATTTTCAAGTGTTTTGATGTACATTATTCAAAGTAACTAACAGTTAAGATACTTTTTTTATTTTTTTAGATTTTATTTATCCATTCATGAGAGACACAGAGAAAGAGGGAGAGACACAGGCAGAGGGAGAGGCAGGCTTCCTGTAGAACAGGCTCATCAAGCCCAATGAGGGACTTCATCCCAGGACCCCGGGATCACACCTTGAACCAGAGGCAGATGCTCAAATGCTGAGCCACCCAGGCATCCCAGTTAAGATACTTTTGACAACAAAAGTAGGATAGGATGCTTAATTATCAATGACTTGAAACCTTAAGGCATCATTTGTCCTATATAGCAAGAAGCCCAGAGGTTTCTGGGGTTGAGTGGTCAGGAGTTCCTTGATTCCAGGGTTGACTTCCTTGCAAATCTCTTGGCTTCCCCTCATGGTTTCAAGGTGGCTACCCAGCTTCAGCTCTCACGTTCCCCACAAAACTTTGTCCAAAAGAAGAAAGGCTCAGGGACAGGGAATGGGGTTGATTTTTTTCCTTAGTCATCTCTCATGGACGAATTCTTTTCCTGGGCTTCCCAGCAGACTTCTCATTATAACTCATTCAGCAAAACTGGGTCACATGTCCATCTCTAAAGCAATCTCAGGAAAAGGAGAATGGGATCATCATATTTGGCATTGACCAGTGATGACTCCTTTGCCAAGGTTGGGCCCACCTTTCCTGAGAACATTTCCATTGGGAAACTGAACAATACAGGACTACTGCCATCAAGAGAAAAAGTAGAGGATGACTGATGAGTGGGCCATCGAGAGTGTCTGCCAAACCCTACAGTGGCACATGTTATTACCTTCACTTGTCAGATATAGAAACTGTGGCTCAGACAGGCTCAGCAAATTTTTCAAGGCACAGACAAATTAAAAGTGATAGAACTAGACCTAGAAGTCAGATCTTTAGGCTCCTGATTTAGTGTTCATTTCAATACATTCAACTGTAAGGTGAGATCAAATTTGAAACTCTGAGCTCACTGGCAGACAGAGGGAAAATGCCAAGAAGATGAACTTTATAGTTCATCTCAGGGTCTTATCAAAAGGAGCCCTAGAAGTTTATCTGAAGGGAAACATTTTCTTGGCACTAAATTCAGGAATTTATTGTACAAAATCTTACATAAGGGACATAGAAACATAATGGATAATGTAAAAAAAAAAAATGAGAACTGGCAGAGGCTCTGCCACTATGAAAAAGAGGAGTGTTTTTTAAACATTTTTGTTTCCTGTTAAGATATATGTGAATGTCATGCTCTCATGGGTGAACCCAGGTTTTTACTAACCTTACAAAATTTGGCAGAGAAGTTAGTCTCTATAGTAATGGAACAAATCAAGACTAATAATAGTACATTGGGAACAATTACTCAGAACATTTTTTGGCGTAGATAAGCTGAACTTTGGGTTTTGTGCAATTCCTGGTACATCCATGACCACATCCTTTCTTCTCCTACTCAAAAAGGCAAATGAGTGAGTGAGATTGTTCTGTGGATTGCTTTGAACTGACTCTTAGTTTGTATTTCATAGTCAATCACTTGGCACACTTCACGCTCTTATTAATTTAATAATGATGCCTTATTCCACATACTACGATCACAAAAAAAACAATGGCCTTCCTAATTTCAGCTCTGTATTCAGAAGAAAAGTGAGCAAATTCACCTCCCTGGGGAGGTGTTTAATTAAAGGGAGGGAAAACTCTGACATTTCCTGATGTTTGCCAAGTCCTCATTCTTTAAAATTACTTTAAATAAATTTGCACACTATCTCAATAGCTTGACTTTATTCTACTGGAGAAGGATGGAGACTCACTTTTTTGCTGGCTAATGTTCAAAAAAGCTCCAAAATCACCTGCAATTATTCCTACTTACCCACTTCTTTAAGTCTATACTGACCTTTTATTTACTCATTTAGAGAGAGATTGACCTGCATGGAAAGAATACACATAAAACCCAGAGCCACCCCTAGTCATTGTGGAAATGCCATTTGTCACCAGCTCTCTTCATTGCCGGGTGAGCCTGACCTAATGATCTTGTGATTTGGTTTATGAGTGAGAACAGATACATTTATTTATTTATTTATTTATTTATTTATTTATTTATTTATTTAACTTAAGAAAGGGAAGGGCAGAGAGAGAGAGAATCTTAAGCAGACTCCCATGCTCAGCACAGAGCCTATCGGAGGGCTCAGTCTCACAACCCTGAGATCAAGACCTGAGCCCAAATCAACAGCCAGATGCTTAACCAACTGAACCACCCAGGTGTTTCCAGACACCTATTTTAAAGAAATGCCAGTATTTGTGTGTCAGGAAGGAAATAAAGTCCTTTCTACCATAGAGGGATGGCATCTTATGCAGTAAAAGTGTTTGTCACTCTGGTTATGGAAATGTAGAGTAATTATTTAAATATTTTTTAAAGAATAATAGCTATTTCATTTCTGGAAGAAGATGTTTGTGAATAAATGCAACAAGATATATCTTATTGGTTAAGGGGAGAGACTCTTAGGTTGAGAAGTTTGAAATTTTCATAAAAGCACAAATGCATGAAAGTCAATAGACTGATGACAAAGTGAGAAAACACAAGGAACTTTGTCCAGCTCTTCTGTAATATTGAGCATCTACTGTGTGTCTAGTACTTAGCTCAGTCTTGTAGGGGATGTGCTGAGGAATAAGACCTAGCACTTAGCACTTGCCCTGAAGATGATTTCCAGACTTCAGTGCTTATCAGGGCAGCATAAATGTATGACATCTGCCAGCCAAGGACTGTGGTGAACTTGAGATTCCATATCCTGCTTAAAGGGGTGAACGCTACTCAGCTTCTGTGATGATTTCTATCTAGAAATACTGGCCCAATGTAGCAAGATCTTCCCGTTTTATAAAACGAACTGGAAATTGAAAATTTTGTGTAAACTCTATTTTTCATTATTACTATCATTTAAATAAAATTAAAACTGTGAGGGGAAAAAGAAAAGATGTCAGTTTGCTGTTTTCCCTGAACTGATTTGTGGGTTTGGCAATGTGAAAACCAGACTCTTAATGGCATTCATTTTCTGTCCATTTTGTCTTGTGAAGAAATTAATTACACTTATGTCAGCCAAAAATACCTTTGGGTCTTTAAATCCTTTTTTTCCCTCTCTCTTTTTTAAGATGAAAGTATTTCTGCCTAATTGACCAGCATCTGCCATTGTGAGATTCTGGCCCTCGTGAGAGATGCTGAGAGGTGGTATGAGGGCTGTCAGCTTATTTCAACTTGATTTCAGCCACCACTTAAGAATTACTTTGCTCCCCATCACATGAGAGCGAGCCTAGTGGTTGAAACCTGATGACAGAGGGAAAGGAGGAGAGAAAAGAAGAGAGAAACAGAGAGAAAGCAGAACTGCCACAGGGCTGGGAATGTGCAAACAACAAAACAAATAGCAAACTAATTTCTTACTGTTTTTCATTCATGCGCTTATTCATTCATAGATATTTATTGAGAATCTACTATGTACCAGCCTTCATTTTAGGCATAGATATATTGAGAGAGTGAGACAGACACAGTCTCTGCCCTCGTGAAACTTATATTCCAGCAGGGATGTGAAAAGAATGTGATATGAACAAATGAATGGATAGGGTTATTTAAAATGGCAGTAGGGGGCAGCCCGGGTGGCTCAGTGGTTTAGCACTGCCTTCAGCCTAGGGTGTGATCCTGGAGACCTGGGATCCAGTCCCACATCGGGCTCCCTGCATGGTGCCTGCTTCTCCCTCTGCCTGTGTCTCTGCCTCTCTCTCTCTCTCTCTCTCTGTCTCTCATGGATGAATAAATAAAATCTTTTTAAAAAATGGCAGTAGGTACTGATGAATTAAATAAGACAGGGTAGTGGGGCCTGATGAAGTATTCTATTAGTAGGAATGGTTGGGAAGGCATATCTGAGAAGAAACTCGAGCCAAAACCAGAGCAACGATGAGAAGTAAGCTAGCTATATGAAGATCTGCAGAAAGTTGATAAGGGATACAGGGCAAAATAACCTGGAGTTGAAGACTGGGTTGGTTATTCCCACTTTGACTGTTCCTTTTCTGATCTATTTGGTTAATAAAGGGAAAATGTCTCCATTTGGTATGAATATGTCTTTCTATAATAACATCTTTCTAATACCTGCTAGTCTCTTTAATGAAGACAGAACAGACCCCAAGCCCAGAACCTTCAGCAAGCCACAGTAGCTGACTAGCATTAATAATGTTATTTGTTCTTTATTTTTGTAGTTTCTTTCCACTTTGCAATAGTGACATAAAATTTCCGATTTGAATGAAAATAGTTAAGTGAAAAGAATGAATCAGATATGCAGAAGAATCTGAATTACACCACAGCATAGGACTTTCCAGAATTAAGAACACTAGGTATATGTTTCCCCTTATGTTCTAGGGAATCACTCCCAAATATCCAGAAGAACAAGAAACCAAAGTACAGTCTTCATGTCTACTAAAACTAGAAGCCATCTGTGATGCTTAAGCATAATGTGTTAAAATGGAAAATGGATAGAGATGACCAAATCAAAATGATGATGAGCTGCCACAATAAAAATATGTAGGCTAAGTGGAAGCCTGTGTAACTGTACAGTCTGGTCTTCCCTGTGCCCTTTCTTTGCCTTGTTCTGAGAATGCACCATTGGATGGATAACCCATAAGTTGAAAGTAGATGGTCAACAATTTCTCTATAAAGAACCTGGAACCAGAGCAAATAAGTAGGGCTGCACTAAAAAGCTGGCCATCTGCTATGCTCTCTCAGATACTCAGAACCCCCAGTCTGAGTGCTGCACTCTTAAATATAAACTGGCTACAAAGGATTCACAGATATTAAAAGAAAACCCCCACCAACAAAGCCAGAGACCAAACAAGAAATTGTAAGTAAAGAAATTCTGAGGTATTAGAGATAATGCAAGGAATAGAAGAAAATGCCACAATATTATAATTAACATTCACAGAGAGACGAAAAATATATTGCATTGCATCCATGAAGCAAGAATGCGATGCTATTGCTTTTCAAGTTTTGATCAGGCAACAAAATAGAAAGAACCTTATAAATTCCAAGTAAGTTTAAAGAAATAATAAATGCAATTGGAGGATTGGAAGGCACAATTGAAAACATCTCTCAGCAATAAAATGAAATGGTAAAGAAATGGGAAGATAATACGAAAAAAATTACAAGATCTCTTCATGAGGTCTGATGTCTTGACTATCTAGTCTTCTATAAAGAACACAGAAAACACACAATGGGGGAATGAAATATATCAAGGAAATAGGAGTACCTGGGTGGCTCAGTTAAGTGTTTGCCTTTGGCTCAGGTCATGATTCTGAGGTCCTGGGATTATACTGAACACAAATTCCTGCCTTTCTCTATAAAAGAGGATTCCTCTCTGGCGTTTGGCAGACTTGACTATGATTTTGCCATATCTTGCTTCTCTTGAATTGAAGTTCACTGTTATTCTTGAATAATCCCATCTTCCTTCCTTCCTTCCTTCCTTCCTTCCTTCCTTCCTTCCTTCCTTCCTTCCTTCCTTCCTTCCTTTTTCTTTCTTTCTTTCTTTCTTTCTTTCTTTCTTTCTTTCTTTCTTTCTTTCTTTCTTTCTTTCTTTCTTTCTTTCTTTTCTTTCTTTCTTTCTTTTCTTTCCTTCTTTCTTTCCCCTGTGTTGGGCTCCCTACTCAGTGGGGAATCTACTTCTCCCTCCCCCTTGGTCTACTCCCATACACACTCATGCCCTCTCTCAGATAAATAAATTTTATATATATATATATATATATATATATATATATATATATATATATTTCAAGGAAATATTCCAGAACTAAAGGACACATGGGTTGAAAGAACCCACCCAGAGGTAAGCACAGTGAATTTTAAAAGTTCCACCTAAGGCTCATCAGCACATATTTCAGAAGACCAAATAGAGAGACGCTGAGAACTTTCCAAGAGGGAAAAAGAGATCATATTACACACAAAAGACTGGGAGGAAGAAGGGAATCACAGTGTTAACACTGGGATAAAAGAGAGTCTTTAACGTACTGAATAACAATGAGCTTTCAATCTAGAATTCTATATCCAGCCCAAATATCAAGTGGTGGGTTAGAATCACGACATCTCATTGGACAGCATATCTATCACCCCTGAGCTCTTTCCCAGGCAGTGACTAGAGATTCTACTTTATCAAAAAAAGAGTTTGTGATCCAGGAAATAAATCTAACATATGAAAGAAGCAAAAAGAATTCCGGCATGAGATAATATTTACAGCCATACACCAGTCCTCAAGGGCAACTGGTCCAGATGGAAGGACAGAGGGTTTCAGGAGGAGAACCTTCAGGAAAAATAAATTAAACCAGTAGATTATCTGATATTTTGAACACACAGATAATTCTTTTAAGAAGTTACTGGAGGAGATGGGAAGAATTTTAAATGAATATTTTTAAAAACAACTAAGAAAACAAAAAAATGAGAAAATTGATTCCAACAAAAGATGTTTTTTTTTCCAAAAAGGAAACATAATTGTGGCACTCCACTAGGCTCAACAGCAAATGACATTTGCGCTGTCATAAAAATGAAAATGTTGGATACTGCCTTAATTAGAAAATTATATATGGTCCTGCTGGGAAATCTGAGGGAAAGGAAGCAGGGCAGGTGTGTGTGTGTTTGAGAGGGGAAAAAAAGCCAACTTCTTATTTACTGAAGTAGAAAGTCAATATAAAAAGCCTAAAATTAATGAATCAAGAGATAGCTGTATCATCATTTTATCTGTTAAAAGCATGGAGGTTAATGCCTGAAGAAACCACTAAGAGAATTAAAGTTGATGCTTCTGGAGAGGTGGATTGGGGTGAGTAGCCAAAACTGTTATTTTTCTGTTATAAAACTTTTAGCATTACTTGGCTATTTAAATTATGTGCCTGTATTACTTTGAAAACATATAATATGCTTAAAGTAAAACAACAACAACAACAACAACAAAAAACCCTATAAAATAGGTATTTCACAATGGGGCAGAGGCTTTTCATTGTTCCTTATTGCCATTCTCCAGTTTTCGTCTGCAAGAGAGCCCCAATTTTTCAGTGGGCATTTGTCCATCTAGAATAAAGATTAGGTTATCCAGGGTCCCTTGCAGCTAAATATGACCATGTAACTAAGTTCTAGTCAACCAATGACAAACAGCAGTAGTATATAAAATTTTGAGGTGTGTCCTTAAAGGGAGTGGCTCTGTTTTTTTGTGTCCTGCTACTTCCTGCTGGAGCTCCAGGAGTCATGATGCAAAATCATCACATATGGCAGAGCCACAAGATGGAAGGGGCCTGGGTTTATATGACCCCACGCCACATCCTGGATGGACTACTTCCAGACTTCTAGAAAATAAGGGAGACATTCAGTTTATCTTTTTTAAAACCATTGTTATTTGGGGACTTTTAAATGCAAACAAACAAATCCAACAAATGCACAGGAGTATGTCAACCATCACAGTCATGGGCACATAAATAACTGGACTCTGGAAACACTGACCTGGAGGGAATGAGTGAGAGCAGTGGAAAGGGAAGAGTCCTTTCCTGAGGACCAAGAGGAGTCATATAAGTGGAAGGACCCACGCTTTACAATCTGGTAAGCCCCATTCAAGAATAGAAGGCGGAATTCAAGAGAACAGCCACTCACTAAGAGTCTGTTGGGGTGACCCACCTATGCAGTGCACCAGGCTCCATCCTTCCCTTGAAGTTACCTGCAATCCAGTGGAAATCCTACTGGGTATCCATATAACTCTACTAATGATGGTGGCCACCATGGGCATGATGTTATCTATATGTGTCATATATATTCTCTCACTGAGTCCTCAGGCAACCAACCATGTGGTGTTGGTGCATCTATTAACACCCCCATTCCAGAGGATGAAACTAAGATTCCAAGAGGTGGTCCAAGTCCCCAGGGTCATGCAGGTAGACTTACTGTCTGGCTTATCCACGAGACCCAAGGCAGATGATGAAGTGCTGAATCTGAGGTTCAGACAAACAGAGGAGATGGAATCCTAGGTTGATGGTGAAGCACGTGTTTAAGCTGGGCCTTAAAGGTTCTGAAAGGGGAAACTGAAAACAAGAGGAATTCTAAGTGGTTGGAATATGTGAGCAAAGGGATGAAGGCTGGAAAACACCAAGCTGGCTTAGGAAGCTGGGACTTGGATGAGTCTGGCTGGGGGAGAGAGCATGGTAACACCGTGGGAGATGAGGCTGGCAATGCAGGGTGGGCACCACGTCACAGCAGCCTCCAGTAGAGGCTAGAGGGGTGCGCTGGATTCTATAGGCCATGCATGGTTGCTGTAGGAGGTTGCTTTGCTTGCTTGCTTCATGTTTTTTTCTTTATTGAACCCATCAGATACTTGCGATATATTTAGTTGAAAAGTAAATGCTCCTCCATGAGCATGGATGAAGGCCACCTTTCCAGTGGCCCCAATCCCTTCATGGCCTCTATGTTTTTTAATTTAATTTATTTATTAGAGAGAGAGAGAGAGAGAGAGCTTGAGTGGGGCAGGTGGAAGAGCAGAGCAACTGGGAGAAGCAGATTCCCTGCTGAGCAGGAAGCCTGATGCAGGGCTTGATCCCAGGACCCTGAGATCATGACCTGAGCCGAAGGCAGACACTTAACCAACTAAGCCACCCAGGTGCCCCTCATGGCCTCTATTCTTTATGCTGCTCCTGTGGCAGGATGATCATGGGGGTCACTGGGATGTTTCCACACCCCTACCTTAGATTCCATTCCTCTAGGTAATGTTTCCAGGCAGATTAATGCCCAGATGGTGCAAGGACTCATCAAATGCATACATATTCTAAAAATGCTTTTGTGTATCATGGCCATCTTGTTTATCATGAAAGCTTCCCTCCTGTGCATTTTCTGCCAGATAAGAGGAACAGCATGAGATCTGGAACCAGCTTTGGGGTAGGGGGCTTTTTTGCCCTGAAATTGGGAAAGGATGAGTCTGGTCCACACAGCACTTTACTCCGTGCAGCTAGGACCTGACTCTGGAGCAATCTTATCCAACTGTCTTTCCTCTTGTGTGCCAGCTTCCGTCTGGGCAAAGGCTGCCAGTTGGACAGAGGCTTTAACTGCACTTAAAGAATTAAAAGATGAGCCAAGCAGAAAAGGATGGAACTGGCTCAAAGATTGATCAGGGACTTTGCTGGGGGCAGGAAGCAAAGCCTTGGATTTTGTCTGTGTCAGACCTGAAGCCTGGACCTGCTGCAGACAGAGAAGCCTCAGATGGGGTCATGCTGAGAAGCAGAGAACCCCCACTGTGGACTTGAGCCCAAATCCTTCAACGGTTCCCTTTTCTTTAATTTCCAAATAAAAAGGCTTAGGGGCCTTCCACTGTGGGAAGTCCAGCCCCTCACCAGGAGGATAGAGCCCTGCTTCTCTCACCCTGAGGAACTGTGCTGGCTGTCACTCGGCCACCTGCCACCCTGTCCCCCTCTCTGCTCAGCACCATTCCTGTCATCCTCCAAAGCACCATCACCCTGTCTGCTGTGAGACACAGAACCTACCGCAGGTCTCCGAATAACCCACTCTTAACATTTGCACGCCCAGAGACACCAAGGGAGGCCCACTTAGACCAGGAGTCTAGGGGTTTAAAGGATTTAAATAGTCTAAATAACAGAACGTTTTCATGTGTTCTAGCCATCTACCTTGACAGAGAATTTTGCAACCATCTCAGAAGGCTTAGCTTTGAATTTGGGATTCTCAGCTTCTCAGAGTTAGGCCTGCAGCTCACCCCCCTTCTCTCTCTGCCCCAGTCCCCTTGCACACCAGGAGGGGCCTCTCGCTCTGGTATGTGGACCTCACATCCCATCCCTGTCCACACTCTGCCCACACAGCCCAGGGCTGGGCATCCCGTGGCACAGTGAACTCTGAGAGACCAAGTCCAGCAGCCCTGGAAATGGGCTTGCACTGTGTGGAAGGGAAGCTCCCATGTGCTGAGTCTGGGAGTAGCATCCAGAAGCAGTGTTCAGCAAACAAAGGCCTGTGGGCAAGTCTAGCACACTGCCTGTTTTCTGTGCGATCTGACAAGCTAAGAACGTTTTCCTGCATTTTTAGATGACTGAAAAAAATCACAAAAGAATAATTTTCAGGCAGCCCGGGTGGTTCAGCGGTTTAGTGCCACCTTCAGCCCAGGGTGTGATCCTGGAGACCGGGATTGAGTCCCACATCGGGCTCCCTGCATGGAGCCTGCTTCTCCCTCTGCCTGTGTCTCTGCATCTCTCTCTCTGTCTCTCTCTCTCTGTCCCTCATGGATAAATAAATAAAATCTTTTTTTTTTAAAGAATAATTTTCTGTGATTTGTGAAAATGATGTGGAATTCACATTGCATGTCTGTAGTCTTCTTGGAATCCAGCTACGCTCATTCATCTGTGTATCATCATTAGAAGCTTTTGTGCTTCTGTGGTGGAGCTGAGTATTTGGGACCTCTGGGCCCTCAAAGCCCGAATTATTTACTATCTAGCCCTTCGCGGAGACCAAAGTTTGTGTTACTTCTGGCAATTTGCTCTGCGAAGCAGCCCGTGCAGCCCTGCTCTAAAGATTCTTAATTAAAAAAAAATACATGGCAAAATCAGTATAAAATTTACCACCTTCACCAGTTGTTAAGTGTACAGTTGGGTGGTATTAGGTACACTCGAATAATTGTGCAACCATCACCACTACCCATCCCCAGAACATTTTCATCTTCCCAAACCAAAACTGTCCCCACGAAACACTAACTCCCCATTCTTCACTCTCCCAGCCCCCCACAACTCCCATTCTACTTCTCTGTCACTGTGAATTTAGCTATCCTAGGTACCTCAGGTAAGTACGGTCGTACAGTAGTCGTCTTTTTGTTCCTGGCTTTTTTCACTCTGCACGACGTCTTCAAGTTTCATCCATGTTGTAGCAGAGGTCAGAACTTCTTTCCTTTTTAGGGCTGAATCGTATTCCATTGTATGGACATACCACATCTTGTTTATCCATTCATCCATGGATGGCCACTTGGTTTGCTTGCACCATTGGCCACTGTGAATAATGCTATGGGCATGGGTGTACAAGAACCTCCTCAGGACTCTGCTTTCCATGCTTTCAGATGTACACAGGCGTGCTTCACTTTCTTGTGCTTTGCAAAGATTGCACTTTTTACGAATTGAAGGTTCACCACTTCAGTGGAGGAAGTCACTGCAAAAGTCATAGAAACAGCAAGAGAACCAGAATGACAAGTGGAGCCTGGAGATGGGACCAAATGGCTGCCATCTCATGATACAATCTCAGCAGATGAGAAGCAGCTTATGGATGTGCAAAGAAAGTAATTTTTTTTTAATAAAAAAATATTTATTTTAGAGAGAGAGGCAGGAGAGGGGCACAGGATCTTCTAGCAGATTCCTTGCTGAGCTCAGAGCCCAGCACAGGGCTCGATCTCACAACCCTGAGATCATGACCTGAGCTGAAATCAATAGTCCTATCCTTAGTGGACTGAGCCACCCAGGAGCCCCTAGAAAATAGTTTCTTGAGATAGAATCTGCTCCTGGTGAAGATGTTGGAATGACAACAAAGGATTTAGAAAATTACATAAACTTAGTTGATAAAGCAGCAGCAAGGTTTGAGAGGATGGACTCCAGTTCTGAAAGAACTTCTACTGTGGGCAAAATGCTACCAAATAGCATTATGTGCTACAGAGAAATCATTTGTGAAAGGAAGAGCTAACCAATGCTGTAAATATCATGGTTGTTTTATTTTATTTTATTTTATTTTATTTTATTTTATTTTATTTTATTTTATTTATTTTTTCATGGTTGTTTTATATTAAGAAATTGCCACAGCCATCCCAGCCTTCAGGGACCACCACCCTGATCAGTCAGCAGCCATCAAGATCCAGGCAAGACCCTCCACCAGCAAAAAATCATAACTTTCTGAAATCTCCAACAATTGTTAATATTTTTTTAGCAATAAAGTATTTTTAAATTAGAATATATATTTTTAAGGCATAGTGCTATTGCACACTTAATGGACTACAGTAGAGTATACACACAATTTTTTAAAGACTTTATTTATTTATTGGAGAGAGTGCAAGAGAGCATGAGCAGGAGGGAGAGGCAGAGGAGAGGGAGAAGGAGACGCCCACACTGAGCAGGGAGCCCGATTTGGAGCTCGATCCCAGGACCCTGAGATCATGACCTGAGCTGAAGGCAGACCCTTAACCAACTGAGCCACCTGGGTGCCCCTAAGCACAATTTTTATATGTACTAGGAAACCAAAAAATTCATTTGACTGGCTTTATTGTGATAATTCACTTTACTGCAGGGGTTTAGAATTGGAACCCGCAGTATCTCCAAGGTGTGCCTATACCTGGAAGTAGAATTGCGTCATCACATGGTAATTCTGTTTACTTTTTTTGAGGAACCACCATATTGTTTTCCAGAGTGACAGCACAATTTAACATTTACCATTCCCACCAACAGCAGGCAGCCCTACCGTTTAAAACCAAAAAAGCTCTTGGAGGCATCTGCCTGACAAAAGTGCCACCCATCTTTAAAAAAAACAAAATCTAACCTCCTAAGAGCAGTAGTTTTCAACCCTGACTGCACATGAGAACCATCTGGAGTACTTATAAATAGCAGTGTGTGTGTGTGTGTGTGTGTGTGTGTGTGTGTGTGTGTGTCCGGCAGGTGGATGGACACTGCAGACCAATGAAATTGGAATTCCTGGGGTAGAGTCTGATACAGGTGTTCTTTCTGTTGGCCCAGGTCATTCCCCAAAACAGCCCGGGTCAAAAGCCACTCCCCTTGGACAACCAGCTTGCCCTGCAGCCAACTTTTAAAATAACCCATCCTTCTCCTCTTGCTGCATTTGCCTTTCTGAGGACCCAGCTCCAGGAAGCAATAGACATGTCCCTGGAATCATGAGTGGTGTTGGGCATGGAGGTGGTGACACACAGTTTCCTGGTGAGATAGCGGGTGTGTTGAAGACAGACACCATCTGGAGTAGAGACGGCAAGGGCTGGGACTGGGCTGGTCACACCCTGTGCCTTCAGCACCTTTCCCCTTTTGGGGACATTTCTTGGGTCACCCTGTCCCAGACTCTTGGCATCTCTCCCTCTGGGAGTGTACCTCCCCCGCCACCACAAGCATACTAAGCCTGTGCGGTTGGGGTCATCCTCTTCAACCCCAGTCAGATCCAGGTTCTGGATCTTCCTCCCTCAAGTAACATGAAAATAATCTTCCTGGTCAGTCAGGCAAGACACAGGCGGAAAGGTCTTTTTTTTTTTTTCTTTTACACTTTTTCCTTAGAATCTAAATAGCCATTTTATTCTGCAGTGGTGAGTTCTGGAGTACCGCTCTGCTTGGTTATAGTCTGAGGGAAACACAAATAAGGAGAGAGGTTTTAAACACGGCTTTGGTGAAATGTATTGAGGCAGGGCCACAGTGTGTGCTTAAATGATCTAGAATGATGAAGACTGGTTGGGCTTTTTTTCTCCAAGAGTGGCCCTTGTAGGTTTAATTGTAAAGTGTAATTACTTCAAGACGTCATAATTTGTTGTGTACAATATAAATCAGTAGAACTCCGTGGAATCATGTTTTTAATGTAGACCCCAAATAAAATGTTCTTTTATGACATAGCAGATGTTTCTTAATTCACTAGCGCCATGCATTGGGGTATTAAGATTATTCCTTGGCATTTTATTATGAATAACATACTTGCTCCATCATTAAGTGGCCCATTAAAGACATAAACAAGCTTTTATGCCCTGGTTTTCAACAGCTGCTGGTGGTCTACCAAGTGATAATCCAGCTTTCAGCAAATATTCTTCAGCTCTAAGAAATAAATACATTTAATAGGGCAACCTCAGGTCACTCTACAGCTTCTGGGATCCTGGCTTGGGAACATTCTTGAAGCTGGAAAAATGGACCGAAGGGTGAGTTGTTTTGAGAAGCCGTGTTTCCTTTAGCGTGTGTGTGTGTGTGTGTGTGTGTGTGTGTGTGTGTGTGTTGTGGGGGGTTCTTTAAAATAAACTAAAAATTTAAAAGACAAAAGAGAGACCTGCAGGAGAGAGAGGCAGTGTTTTGTAGAGGGGGCAGGAGGCATTCCCCTTCCTAACTGAGTGGGAAGACAGTGCTCACCAGTCCTATAACCTGCACTTTGAAAGGAATCAGCTGAGTCGGTGGTATGCAAGAAACAAAGAGTGGTGAAGATCCGTGTAGGTCACAGGCCCCTGCTCAGTCACTGGCGTTGAATCTGAGCGGATGTGACCCCCGTGTGACAATGTTCCCAAGGTGTACCGGGAGGAGGTTCATGTCTCCAGCTCGGATGGGAGCCAGATAAGTGATCCCTCTCCCCCACCTTGGACTTCCTAAAGATAACAACTCGGGGCAGCCGGGGAGCAGAGCTAGGGACAGAGCCGAGATAGGAAATAGTGAGCCTGTATTATCCTTGGCTCGCCTGTTCCTGGCTTCCTGTGCCAAAGGTAGCCCTGAAGGGTGCGAAACTTTACAGTGCTAATGTACACAACGACATCCTCCTACAAGCAGCGGTTAGAAGAAGAAAGAGGGGCAGGGGGAGGTGAGTGGGGTCAGGGGAAAGCTGATGGAAATTTGCATGAAGGCTGTGTTGCCCTCGCCGCCACCACCACCACCACCGAGCTTGGGACTAAATGAAAGAAGGGGAAGGTGGAACTGATTTTCAGGTCTGTTCAATTTCAAATCTATTACAAGATCTGTCATCAATAGGAAGTGGGAGAAAGAGCTCCAATTTATATCGTGAACCAGGTAGCGTGGACCTTCAAGGGACATGGCTCCTCAGCACCCGGGAAACACTGTTTCAGGATGCCCACTCCGAAGGTTTTGGGCGGAAAAGACAGTTGGGTGAAATGTTAACCCCCTTGTCCCAAATGACGAAGAGACACAGCAGAGAATGTCTGTAGGAAGAAGGCCTTTTGTCTTTTGTTCCTTGTCTTTAAATAGGATTTAGTAATAAATTTTCTTTTCCTTTTTTTTTTTTTTTTTTTTTTTTTGGTGGCTGATGAGGGTTTATTTTCTTTTTGTGTTCTATTTCATTTTGTAGTTGGATGTACTATTGTTCTGGGCCTGGGGAAAACAGGGGAGGGGGGCAGGAGGCAGGAACCACATTGTGAGTGAACTTGGCAAAAGGAGAGCTAAGAGGTAACTTTCCCGTCCGGTACAGTATCTGAGGTTTGCCCTGCTCCTGCCTCACCAATTCCTCCACCGCCACGACTGAACTACCCCTGTGCCCCAACAGAACCACGAATGGACCCAGCATGGCCTGGTCTTTTTTTTTTTCTTTTAATGCTCATCTGATTGGACAGTGACATTTGATACTTTTTCATTGTGTTAATTACAACTGTAATAGGGTTTTATTGTGCCCTCGATGACATCACTTTGGAAACACCATTCAATTGGGTGGCCCGTTTTCCTCTGGATAATTGTACAAAATAAACACGCAAGCCTTCTTTTTATAGCCATAGTCTGTGACTCTAAACACACACACACACACACACACACACACGGGCATTTTTAACCACGTCAGAAAGGAAACAGAGCTGCCAACTTCACAGCATTCTACATGATTTTGAATTAATATGGGTCTATTAAAAAGAGCTGTAATCAGAAGAAAAAACTTAGCCCGATTCGCACAGCAAATACATTTCACAGTTGTTTTGGACAAATGCCCTCAGTGAATATGTTTAAAGTCATGTACAACAGGAATATGTTATCACAAGTAACCATGTTTTAATAAACACTTCATCTTTTTGTATTGCTTTCTTTCCATCACAATAATAGAAATATAACACCATATATCACTGTAAAACACATTTCCACATAAATGCTGATAAGCACAAAATATTTTTCATCATTTACATTTTAACTGTAATAATATATGGCAGGATTAAAGCTGCATCCATCATGTGTCTAACTAACCTTACTGTAATGAATTTTTAAATGTAATGGTTTCTGTCGCAAAGTAAAATCGTACATAATGTCTAGTGACACAGTACGCTGGTGGGTAGGTGGTTTTTAAAATGTAAATGCAACTTCATTTTTAATTAGGTTTATAAACTTCGCCACCTCCCCTCCTGGCCAGCCCCCCACCCCTCCTACCCCCCACCCCCCCACCCCGCAGGATTATTTAAAGCAAGAAATACGGGAGGCGTGAATATGTGAAGTACTGCCAAACAGCTCAGCCCTTGAGTTCTTTAAAAATCACTCGCTTGTTGGAAATCCTGTGAATTCAGTGTATGTGCCTCTGTGTGTGTGTGTGTGTGTGTGTGTTCGAGAGGAGTGAAGCACCCAATAGAAACAAAAGCTTATGGAAAATCAGAGTGGGGGGAGAAAAGCATTCTAAGGGCCCCTGGCGGGGCTCCGAGACTCAGGGCACCCTCTTTGCACCAGCGCCCGGGTTGGGCTGTGGGGTAGGGGGCACGGGGGGCTGCGGGCCCTGAGCATCTAGGTCAAGGACAAATGCATCCCTCTCTCTCTCTCTCTCTCTCTCTCTCTCTCTCTCTCTCCTCTCTCTGCTTGAAGTAACAAATAAGCCGACTCACCAGAGAAGAATCATTAAAAATAATTTGCACAAGCTTTCGGTGGTGTGAGCTCTTTTTTGATACAATATTTCCTTCCGTGATTATCACTGCGGACATGTTCCAGCCATATGGAAGCGAGCTGGGCTGGGAGCTTCCTCAATACCTGAGTGGTTAATTAAGAGCCGTTGCCCGGCCACAAGAAGCAGGTTTGAAATCCCTCTTCAGTCTCCGACAATGAGTAGCTTTTTTAGCAGCAGAAGTCACCAGGGACAGCCAGAAGCGAGGGTAATTATTTGAGATAACACACAGCTGAAAAGAGTGTGTGTGAGTGCAGGGGGGGCGCGGGGGGGCGGGGGGAGCAGGGGGAGCCATGTGCAGTTGAAAGAAGGGCAACAGTAGAGAAAAGTCTATAATAAAAAGGTCAACATCTCCTATTTTTCTGTACAGTGTCGACAGTCTGTAATGCCTTTTTAGCATGAATGACAACGGATTCTGTCTTTTTTTTCTAAAAAAAAGGGAATATCTTATTTTGTATTCAAACTTTGCAATTGTGAGTTCAGGCCTGCCAGCTCAATCTGAATAAGCTATTCTCACTTTATCAGGGTTTGCTGAACTGACTTTGATTGCATTGTTGCAAAATAGCAGTAATTTTTCCATTAACCCGTACAAACCCTCAGCGAGCAGGAGAACAAAGAAATATCAGAGGGATGAAAGCCATGAGCGCCGGGAGGGAAGCCAGGAGTTTCCTAAATGGCTTTCCTATGTGGCTCATGGAACTGCACACCCCAGCTTCTCAGGCTGGCTGGGGCTTGCCGGCAATGCCATGTTAGGCTCCCTTTGGGGTCCCTTGGGGTTTGAGTCTCAGTGGGCCCCTCTCGTCCTCCCTGCCAATTTCTATTGTTTCCACTGTGTTAGCAGGGGCTGGGAAGCGGGGGCTGGGTTTCCCTTCCTTCAGAGGGACCATCTTTTATCCTGGATCTTGCCCGTGCCAAGAGCCTCGGCCTTCCTCTAGAACCGACCCGGGGCCGCTCGAAGCCCATCAGAACCCAATACGACCCAAACACCGAGGGGCCTTCCTTTTCCCCCAGAGAAGACCCCAGCAGGCAGGGTGGGCGGGGTGGGGGGCCAGTTCCGCTGGTGACTGGAAGCGAGCGAAGGACCCCGAAGCCCACCCATCTGACATTTTCATACGTGCGGCATCACCCCTCCCCCCAGAGGTTCTGGGGTGGCAGGTGCAGCCGCTCGATTTCGGGCGTCAAGGTAGCGATGTGAGGCTGCTGTTTTACATAAGCGGGGCCGCCCTCGCCTGTCGTTGTCACGATGGCGGGAGGCAGGACAAGCCGGGGCTCTGGCTCTCCCCTCCGTTAGCGGGAGGTCCGTTTGGAAGCATCAGACACAGCTGAGATGCTGTGTTCCCGCACAAAATCCCAAAGCCGGGGTGTTGACGGTTGTTAAGTTGATCAAAACGGAAGCATGACTTTTTGGGGTTTGTTTTTTAAATTCAAAGTGTCAAGCGCAGCCCATCTTTGGCATGGGGCTCTCTGCTAGGGGGCCCGGCAAAGAGCTGAGGTCTACAAGGGCTCTGGTCTTCCAGCGCCCCCAAACAACCCCGCTCGAGCAGTGGTGGCTTCACCAGAAACCCACGGCTCAGCTTTGTTTAGGAACCGTCCAATATATTAATTATCTCCTTTACCTCCGCCGCATGGTACTGTCACACCGCACACCAGTCTTTAGGAAATAAAAGTGAACACGTTGAGCCCGCCGTACCCTGCTCCCGTAATATCCAGGCCCTGACAACGCCTGAGCTGTCAGATGAGAGGCAGCATCACCGGAATAAAGGTGGGCAGATGTGTGATAATGAGATAGAAGCGTGCAGATGCTAATAGAACTCACCAGAACAGGCCTGCCTTAGTTAGACGGATCCAGGTAGCAGCTGCAGAGTGTCAGGACGCCGGGATGCTACTTTCTCTTGATTCTCATTTAAGAACTGCTTCGCGTGCGGCTGTCTGTCAGTGAACTTTTCCCTCTCAGGAGCTCCAACCCCTAGGTGATCAGTCACATTTCGACATAACTAGATGTCAAAAGAAGTTTAAGTTGTATGACGGACTGTGATGCCAGCCTCCGGCCTCGGAGGCGGCTTCTTAATGATCCGCCTGGAAACTCGGGCGCCTTTTCCTGCGTTTTGTTTTCTTATTAAAACACTGGCTAAGTCTTTGTCAATATCCATGTCAGCAACTGTGAGCTCAAGACAATATTATCCTAAGCATAATTTAATTTTAAATGCGTAGCTCAGACCCAAGCTGGCCCGAGAGCGGGAGGTTTGTGTTTGAGCAAACGGGCGGTCCCTCCAAGTGGCCCGCGGTAGCATCCTTAATTCAAATGAGGTTGTCGTGTGGGTATTTACTGTCGGCCCCAGGTGGGACACTGGTGATCAGAGGGGGAAAGCCCGGCCTGGGTCCGTGTGGCTGTCACCGTGGGCTGCTGCCCCAGGATCGGAAACCTGGTCGTGGGGCCGAGATGCGTAGGTCGGCCCTGGGAGCTAGTGATTCCAACCCACGCAAGGCGGGAAGCAGACGTATCCTGGGAACTGTCATCTCTGATACCCAGAAAACCTTTGAACGGGCGTGTGAACTTTATCAGGTCCCTACTGGTCTCCGCGAGCCCTGGACGCCCTGGGACGGCGGGCTTGGTGACGAGCTAGAGGGGCATGGGGGGTGGCAGTTAGGTGTATGTGACACACGCCGTCAGGTATGCAGTGAAGCCCGCCAGCTCTTGGCCTTCTTTGTGAGGCAGGCGTCTCTTGGAGCGTTTAATTGGGTCGGGTCGGTTTGTACTCCAAATATGTTCATCTTCTCCCACCACTGTTTACATTTCCATTGGGAAAATAAATACTACATGTCGCTTCTGCCTGCTATATTTTCCTAGAGATTTTAATCCCGCTTCCTCACGAAAGGTTTACACACACACACACACACACACACATCCTCCAACCCTAGTGTGAAGGCATCACAGCTCATAAAATGCTTTTGTTTCTCCTCTTCAGACAGTGAAAGGATGTGCTATGGAAACCTAATGCCGCGTTGACATAATGAAGCGTTTGGACGAATCTCACGTTTCTCCATCAGAGCACCAGCCAGTCTCATCCGGAAGGTTCTAAGCCGCCTGCACCCCCACCCCCACCCCCACCCAGGGCCTCCCCTCAATAGAGTTCTTCCTTAAACCTTTCCCAGACTGGCTGTTACGCACTCATATGCTTTCACATAAAATGAGACTCTTCCCCTCCACCCCCCACCGCCTCCCCACCCCTAGATTCTGATATTTAGTGGCTGGAAGCTCATTAGTACTTCACTCCTTTACCCTGGAGTTTTAAATTTTTAAGCAGCTAGGATTCGTCTAAGAGGTCTTAACCTTATAATTTGTAATAACTTAGAGATCACGCATCTGAAGTGTGAGTTATTTGAAAAAATGCTCCTTCTCCTTCGCCAGCCATTGATTTGCTTCCTCTTCCAGTGAGGGGAAGCACTACTAAATCAGGTGATGGAAAATGCTCATTTATTACTCCATAGTAAAACACAAGCAATTATGAGACATTTCCTAACGGGGATTGATCTTGCCTTAAAAGAAGGCCCAGAGTGTCAGAAGCTACTGTAGGGGCGGCGGAGATGAACCGAGGTGGGGAGGAGGCAGGCAGGAGAGACAAGGGCCTGGACGGGCTAGCATCTGTGCCCGCATATCTGCTGCTTGAACCTTCGCCTCCCACCGAAGGGTCAACAGCATGTACCTCCTAATTTTGACTGCTTCAGGCGCTACGCTAAGGCGGTACCGTGGAGAGCACATCACGGTCTGAATTCAGGCAAATGAGCTGTTTAATTCTGGTCAAGATGCTTAACCTCTCTGGGCTTCAGACCTTTTTCACCATGAAACTAATAGAATCTGCCTCTGGCTTGATATGAACATAAAAGGACATCCCGTACGTAGATGATCCAACGTAGAGTTGGGGACGCGCTTGCTAACAATAGAAACACCACCCTCCAGGCACAAGAGGGAAGGCACAAGCGTGCATATGACCTGGCCCCCAGACCTCAAGACTGGAAAGTTCTCGGGGTTCCTGGGGAGAAAGAGACCCAGACAAATAGAGCTAATGATAATATTAATGCAAGAAGCCAACGCGAGGAGATGTTTTTCCTTTTATTTCTGCTGCTTATACCAGGGCCGGGCTCCTGCTACACTGACTAAACTTTGTCTAAAAATTATCTAAGGACCACCTAATGTGTGTCGATGCCACACATGTCAGATGTGTCAGCCTCTTCCAGTAATGACTCTCTGACATAAACAGTAAGGAAGAAATATTACAATTACCGAGGGGTGCCAAAGCCCGGCATGCATTTTCATGAGGGGTCTTGGTGAATGGCAGCGAGCTCTGTAATCAGCTCCCCCTGCCAGCAGAGCTGGCCAAAGAAAGCTCTCATCCCCCAAAGACAATTAAAATGAGTTAAATGAATTAAAAAGGCCCTTCCCAGTTAAAGTACAGTCAGAGGTTAGAAACAGTAGTATTTGGATTTATGGAAACTCCATGGCTGCCAAGCCTTCGGAATTGTGGCTCACGGGGGAGTCATTTCGGTGGGAACCTAAATAACTTATGAAATTGGAGGCAATATGCATAATTTTACATTTCTGGGAGGCAGTTTTCATTTCCCTGTTTATTCTGGCTCCTTAGGTCAATAGGAATATCTTTTTACCTAAAATCAAACTGAAAGCAGTGGGATGGAGGGGGGAGGGGAGGCTGCCTTGTTGTCATTAACACAATGGGACAAATGAACAGAAATTCTCCCTATTTCGAGACAATGGGAAGGGAAGACCAGGCCTGGGGACAGGTCAGCGGAGGGAGAAAGCATGCCCTAAGTCCCGTTTCACCACTCACCAGCTGTGTCTCTTGCAAGTGGCTCAACCACTCCGTGCCTCAGCTTGCCCATCTGCAAAATGGGGTTATTTCTACCTCACAGGTGCTCATGACAAGTATTAGCGAATCATCTGCCACAGCCGGCTGTTGCTATGATCAACATCCCCCACACACACACCCCCACCGCCCTGTCTCAGGAAGACAGTAAAATGAAAACCATGGAGATGTGAGAGAATGGGGTCCCTGGAACCACTCCCCAAACTTTCCCCAGCACCAGATGTTGACAAGCCACAGGGGCCACGGGAGACTGTTCCCGGCATCACTGCCGTCATCTCAAACGTCCCAGGCACCTGCGCGTCCAGATCTGGTCTCCCTGACCCCGGCCACATGCCATCAACTTCGTAAAAAATTCTATCGAGATTTCTGTCCACTGCATGAGAAGGAAGCCTCCTGTTTCCTCAGCCAGCCCCCTCCCACCCCCTGGGTCCCCAAAGTCCCCAAGTGTGTGTACGCACTTGCCCATTACATGCACAAACTCCATCAGAAAGCATTTGTCTACACCCTCTTTATTCACTTTCAAAGGGTTAAACAGCCTATTTACTGGGCTGTCAACAATCCGAGGCCCAAATCGTGAAGAAAGCCCCATCCAGTTTTGTGCGGCCCAGAGCCTTGTCTTTGCTGGCCTGTTCTTGTTACTGTCATGTAATATCCATGACAATCGTGTTGGGCTTTTTTTTAGGGGCTCTGTGGGGCTCAATCTGAGGGGCCACTTTAAGCCAGGAAAGGCCTTTATTTACGTGGATTTGAAAGAGGCTTGAGAAGGTCTTTCCCCTCAGAACCCTCTTCCGCAGGTCACCGTGGTTTCAAAAGGATTTAAATGCGGAGGCTGCAATCAGTACTTCCATCACGTTCTAATAGACTGACATGAGCATTTGTGCCTGAAAGACAGGGGAAAAAGTAATGCAGATTTTCCCTAAATTGGACTGACGCACAAAGCAGGGAGAGTAACTGAGTGCTCACACCCTCTTTTGCACTTCTGACCAGCACCGCACAAAGAGAGCCGTGGGAAGCTGCCCAGGAGCCGGGCCGGGCCATTTCCATGGGCCATATGGAAATTTTGTTTTGTGTACAGAGAAAGTGTCTGATAACAGTGACCTTAACTGCCATATGTGGGCAGTGAATAGGCCAGAGGAAACCACTCCACAATCTGACCCTCACCATATGGACCAGCGGCCCAAGGAGACTTTCATTTGCCATCTCGCTGGCAACCCGGGGGATTTCATTAGATTTGTTAATGAATTGTTCTATTGACTTATATCTGAGCTTGCCTCATTAGAGGAGAAAAACACAATTTTTATCTATGTTTTCGTGAAGGGACCAGAGCGTTCCCTCCTTTGTGGGGTGGCGGGTAATCTGCCGTGCTGTCATTGGCTTTGAACTAATTTATTGTGTCAGTGAAGAAGGCCCTTCCGCGTTTGTTGAGGCTCGAGCCTCACTCGAACCCTCTTCAAATCAATGTTTTCCTTGTGAGCGGGATGTTTCCTTGGCTCCTGCTTGGTTTACAAATAGCCCAACATGATGTTGGCCGGTGTGGTTGTCATCAGGCTGCTGGCAGCAAGCTGAGGCTGTGAGTCCCCCCCAGCATCACCTGTCAGGAAGGGGCTGCGCGAGGCGACAATATGCTTTGCAGTGAGGTTGCCCATTCACCTGCCCACCGGCCACGATGCACTGTCTCTCTACACTGTCCATACAGCGCCTCGATACACCGCCAAAGAGCTCCACCTTGGAGCATCCCTGCATCAGGAACACCCCCCTTCCGTCCTGCCAAGTTTGGAATCATACAAATCTCCCCATATCCGAGCCTTATTAGTAATGGCTCGATTGTTTGGGCTTCTCAACGCGGGAAAGCTTGGGTTTTAAAGCAATAAGAGCTATCAATTAACATATTATTAGGGGTAAACCAATAAAGAACCCATTATGGCTAATAGCGAGTGTGGAATCACGAGGAATTAGCAAAATGAGATTCAATAAAATGGAAACCATAAAGATAAGCTTCTGAAGATTGGATCTGGCTTTTTGAGCTTAAGTCTCAAATAAACAAATGAGTGATACCCACCAATGCCTCCTCGTTGGTTCCTCTTTCCCAAGCTGGCTGAGGACACAAAGAACTTTCCGAGTTAGAACTGGGAAGAAAGTTCGCCCGCACTGCAACTCAGAGGTGGTTTATCCCATGGAGGAGGAAGGGAGGACCAAAGCAGGTTAATTCTTAAAAGGCACAGAAGTTGGGCTAGGAGTCCCGCTTCCTAGGACATGGCATAGAAGTCTCCAGGCCTGTGTCCTGGCCACTCTGGCACTTGCCCTTGGTACATAAAGAGCCAGAAAGTTGGAGAAAGCAGGGAACTTCACATCAGAGAAAATCTGGAACTCACATAGGTCCTACAGCAGCAGCAGTGTTGGGGCAGGGATGCAGAGATGTTGCACACTAGAGGTATCACCTGGCAGAGGTGGCATGATGGGTGGCTGGGGTCACTGTCCATCCTCACCTGAGTCTGAAGATGGAAACTAGGTTTTCCTGGTTAGTTTTGCCTCCTTGTAACACCTCACAGCAGTGCCGAGATGTCAGTTCTATTGTGCAAGAGCAGCTCTTTAGGACTGTTGGTATCCATGGAAGGCTCAAAGAAAGAGGAACTCCCATATTGGGAGAGAAAGGTTTTGCAACATTTGTTCTGGGCAAGGAGAGTGTTCCTGGAACAAGGGAACTATAAGATCTAAAAAAAAAAATGATATGAGAATTGGGTGCAGGGAGGTTATAAGGGACTTAATAAGCTATAAGAGTATATGGAAGTACTTGGGCTAGATTTTACCAAACATATTGTTTTTATCAAGACAGGCTCACTGGTTGGTGCCTGGCTGGGTCAGTCAGAAGAGTGTTTGACTCTTGATCCTGAGGGTCATAAGTTCGAGCCCCACATTTGGTATAGACATTACTTAAGTAACTAAATAAACATTAAAAAGAAAAAGAGAAGTTCATTGGGTTGTTTGCCCTGAGTTCACACATCCTTGAGGTTGACTGTTGCCCTTATAATTGAAATACCACTTGGCTGGGTATAAAATTCATTCCCTCTCTCAGAACATTGTAGATATTGCTCCAGTGCCTTTTGGCACCAGATGTCATACTAATTTGTTACCATGTGCTTCTTGGTTGTCTACACATCATCATTGAACTGTTTTATTTAAAAAGCTTTTCTCAAGGAGGACTAGGGGTGCTATATTTCCTGATTTGTGTTTTGTTTGAAAAGTTTTCCCTGTTTCTTTTATACTTGTGTGACAACTTGATTGGGTATAATTCACGCATTCTTCTTCGAACTCTGTAGACACTCTCCAGTCTTTTTTCTTTCTTTCTTTCTTTTTTTTTGGCTGTGAACATTCCTCATTGGGATAACTTTTCAACTACCAATGCCCTGATGTGCTTCGTGGGTGCCTGAAAAAAATATTTCTTTCCCCTTGGAACCTCAGAACTTGATGAGGCAATATCTTGGTGTCACTCATTCTCCATCAGTATCTCCCAGAACTCAGTATTTTCCAGCATACCCTTGTGAACTAGATTCAATTCTTTCTTCATTTCAAGGAAGTCCTGTACTATTGCATCTTTGACTTTTTGGTTCCGTTTGTAGGATTCTCTAATCCCAGGTCACTAATCATCAAGATCTTGCATAGATCCAATAGGCTTTAAATCCACTAATGGCTAATATCAGCTTTCAGCTTATTATCTCCCCCATACCCTCAGACTATACACTCCTCAAAGGAAAAAAAAAGTATCTTATTTATCTTCATTTCCTCAGAGCCCAGTACATGAGCAACTATGGAATGAACCTAAAGTAACCTTGTCTGTTAGGGTTCAAACTTTATTTTGAGAGAAGTCAACAGTCATTGGAGATTTTCAATAAGGAGGGCAGTGTTGACATGATATCACATAGCTTGAAAGTGGGGCAGACTAGAGGGTAAGATAGATACTCCTAATGAATGATGGTGGTATCTGGTGATCACCAGATATGCTGGTTTTACAGGAAAAGAAGATGTGGTGCATGAACAAGAATATTTTGGACTCTTCTAAGGAGAAAATTCATACCTGTACCTCTGCCAGGAGAGCAGGTGGCTTATGAAAATGACTATTGGCCTTTGGTTCCAGAAAAATAACTGGAAAGTTCTCTAGGATCCTTTCTTTCTCTTTCTTTCTTTCTTTCTTTCTTTCTTTCTTTCTTTCTTTCTTTCATTTCTTAGATGTGTAATTATCAGTTGATTTCCAACACCAAACTCCTCAAAAGATTGGCATGTTAAATAAAAAATATAATTTTGGGGGCAGTTTGGTGGTCCAGGTGGTTGAGCATCCAACTCTTGGTTGTGGCTCAGGTCATGATCTCATGGATCCTGAGATCAAGCCCCATGTTGAGTTCTGTGCTCAGCAAGGAGTCTGCTTGAAGATTCTCTCCCTCTTCCCCTCCCCATACTCTCCTGCACAAGTTCTGTCTCTAAAATAAATAAATAAATCTTAAAAAAAATTAATTTGTGCATCCATCAGAGCACTAGCTAGAAAGAGATGGCACATTCAAAGGGTTTGTGGGCAGGGCTTAGAGGACCACAAGGGATGCAGAGGCACCAGCAGTAGGGGGCTGACTCTCCTAGGCTAAAAGAGCAAGGACAGGGAATGACGTTGTGGAACCTGCTGAGAATTGTGACCAGGACAGAGGGTCTCCACTGCGATGCTGTGCCCTAGGACAGAGTGCTACACCCCTTGACCCCAGCGCTGACCAAGACTCAATGAGACCAAAGCCATGAAGGGCGTCTCTCCTCCCTGTCTTCTCCAGTTTTCCTCCTCCCTCTTCCCACCGACCAAGCTCAACTGGAAGCCAGAGGTAAGGGAGCCCAAATGATGCAATTATTTATAGAAGTCAGTCTCCAATGTCCAGAGCAGGCAGGGAGAAGGGCAGAATGTGCAAAATGTGGATCTGCAGGGTCCCAATCTTCCCCAAGGAGACCACCTCCCTCACCATAAAATAAATAAAATAATAAAATAAATCAAATTAAATTCCATTTTCCCTTATTAGACTGGTGGGGATGAAAATGTTTGAAAACAAGCAGTGTGGTGAGAGTGTGCAGAAAAAGAGGTTCCCTTGCACATTTGTTGGTGGAAAGGCAGTTTGGAACACCTTCTACACAGGGCAATCTGATGGCATCTATCAAAATTACAGTGGACACACCCTTTGACGGAGAAATCCTATTTCCAGGAATCCATTCCACAGATATGTTCAAACATGTATGCAACGCTAGTACGCAGGGCTATTCATTACCACATTGTTTGAAATAGCAGAACGTTGGTGAAAACCCGAGCATCCTTCAGTAGGGACTGGTCAGATAGATTGTGGGTCGCACACACATTGGAATAAATGCAGCCATAAGTGTAGAATAAGGAGACTCTCCCCATAATGATTTATTTTTTTTAAGATTTTATTTATTTATTCATGATAGACATAGAGACAGAGGCAGAGACACAGGCAGAGGGAGAAGCAGGCTCCCTGCAGGGAGCCCGATGCAGGACTCAATCCCGGGACTCCAGGATCGCGCCCTGGGCCAAAGGCAGGCGCTAAACCGCTGAGCCATCCAGGGATCCTCTTCATAACGATTTATTAAGTGAAAAAGCAAGACAGTATCATTTGTACTAACGGGTGGGGAGATGGGCAGATAGAGCTACATGGTCTCTTTTGGACCATGGATACACAAGAAATTAAGGACCAAGGTTGGGTCAGGCAAGGGCACAGTGTGGTGGAGGGATGATGCAGAGGGATGTTCCCTCTGTGTGACTTTCAGGTTTTTGTTTTGGTTTCTAATGCATTTTGCCTATTCAAATAAAGGACTAAATCAATATATTTTTAAAAATCCTATTGAAAAGCTAAGACTTGACCATCTATGGATAGTGAGAAATTGTTATTAAAAACTGCACGTGCCAAGTGAAGGAGCTCGGGGTACTAGACTTCTGGCCCCCAGAGGCATGTGCTGGAACTGTCGGGAGCAGGGTGGCCCCTCACAAGAGCCTCCATCCGAGGGCCCCTGCCCAGGGTGTGAGGATCTCTGTACCAGTGAAATAATGGAAAGGACAAGACCACCGTCCCCTAGAAGCTTTCTGACTTCAAGTAGAATAGAAACAGCTCCTCCCCAGCCCATCCTTCTCCCCGAGGATGTGCGTCCCTGGTATGGGGTGGTGGCGAACGTGGGAAGAATCTCTGCAGGCTGCTCTCGGGATCAGGCCCCTGCCCTGTGTCCCCTTCATGCTCATCGGCCTCAGCATCTCTCCTGTGTTATTTTGCCGTGTCCCATGAGCCACTGTTTATATTGCGAGAGCTTCAATCCTTCCCCTCTGCTGACCTCCAGGGCTGCAATCTCCTTATCTCTGGATAAGGAAGGAGTGATAGTGCATGTCATCATGGTAGCAAACATGAGAATACTTGTCTTTTGCCTATTTCATATCTACTTTTATCACACTCCTCCATCTCCTGCCTTTCCACACCCACGTCGCCTCGCCGGAAGCTCTCACACTGTTGCTGGAGAACAGAAGCCCAAGCCCTGGGGCCACCAGCAAGCGCAACATGATAGATGAGAGTGAATAACAAAGAGTGGGGTGCTCACTGGGCTCCAGTCAGTGCTGCCTCCTTGCTGACCTTGAGCCAACCAAGCAGGCTGCTGCTGTGGTGCCCTTTGCCCTGGTTGTCTCTGCTTGGAATATTCTTGCCTTAGACCACAATATGGCGCCCTCGCCACCTCCTTCCGGCCTTTGCTGAAATGTCTCCCTCTCCGCAAGGGCTGCCCCTGACCTCCCTGAAATCCCACGCTGGCACTCTCTACTGCACCACTGGCTTCACACAGCTCTATAGATCCGATCATCATCTAACAGGAATTATATATTTCTCTTCTTTATTCTATGAACTGTATGTATATTATCTGGAATCTGAACCTCACATTCGTAGGGATTATTTCCCCCTGTTTTGTTCACCGATGAATCCTTGGAACCCAGAAGAGTGCCTGGCGCATTTCCATGCTCGGTATTTGTTGAATGACTAAACAAATGAGTTATAGCCCTTCATGTCATTATATGTTGTCTGTTGCCTACTATATTTCCCCCCTGGGCTAAGAACTCCTTGTACTAATTACAGCACCTACCAAAAGCCTGGTGTGGTATGGTGTGTGTGTGTGTGTGTGTGTGTGTGTGTGTATGTGTGTGTGAACAAATCAGTGAAGGCTCTTCCATGCACACTTTCAATCCCAGGTGATTTTTGTTCTGAAGATACAGAACTGACATCGGCCACACTCCAACACAGCGAAGGTTATTTGGCATCCTTTGCTGATGCCACTTCTTCTATTCGATTCTCTTATTTTTAGTTTGTCAGACACATTTTGGTTCAAGCTGTATGAATGAGACAATGAACACAGTTCTAGGAACTGAAGAATCGTGGGCCCTCGATAAAGAAGAGTGTCTCGAACATTGACTTCAGGGACCAATCTCTTTGCTTTCAGGTTAGGATGTTGAGTTTTTCTTTGAGAAAAGCAGTTGCTATGGTGGACGTCATTCTTATGAGAAAGAGAAGCCCCCGTTTGTTGACTGTGTACCCTTTATCAGGAACCGCACTAGACAATTAATTTGGCAACTTCATGGCAACTCCATGAGATAGGTACTGTTTTTATACTCAGTTTTTAGAAAAGATAACCAAGATTTGGAGAGATAGAATTAACTTGTTTGAGGTCCTTAGAGCTAGAAAGTGGTGGAACTGGTATTTAAATCCAAGCCTGAGATCTCTAAATCTACTACTTCACCTACAATGCCCCTCTACCATCGCCCTGCCAAGACTAACACAGTGTGTTTGTTCTATGGTGATATATTAGTTGGACTAAGCTAGTTGCTACAACAAACAAGTCCCCAGCCTTCAGTGATGTAACTGCTTATTTCTCGTTCATGACACAGTCCCCATGACACAGTCTGTGTGTTTGTGCACACTCGAGCATATGAGCATGTCCTCTGCTCCATGCAGTCATGCAGGGATTCAGACACCTTCAATCTAGTGGACTCTAGAGTCCATCCCTTGGGCCATAGTGTCGTCCTCTAGACACTCTTAACATGTCCAGTAGGTGGGGGAGACAAAGGTGAGCAGAGCTGATAGCACACGGGAGGAGACACTTAGGAGCCAGGCCTGGGGAAGTGGTGTTCATCACCTCTGCTCACCTTTCCTTGGCCAGCACTCTTCATATGGCTGCACCCAACTGCCAAGGTGATGAAAATATGTCTAACTGTGTGCCCAGGAGAAACAAAATTTGGATTTGGTGAACACAGAGTGACCTCTGCCACAGGGGAGAGTGGGTGGAGTATTCCAGAACTGAGTTATATAGCCAGGTTTTAGTTTTCTATGTCACTAAAATAACAACGAAAACAACAACAACAAAATGGCAGGGATATGAGTCAGCCAGAGTAGCAGATAATTAAACAACCATGTATCCAGCAGAATCTCACTTGATCAGAATTCTCTGTTAATGTGTCATTTTGGTTAAATGAAGGCTAGACGAGACGTCTTTTGGTTTCAAATCTTATACTGAAAATCTTTCCAAGATATGGTGTTCCACGTTCCTGCCTCAGGAAGTTCGATGCGGTAAATTCAGTAAATATTTTCTCAGTGACTGAGGATCTCACAGGGCTTCTGGGTTGCCATTCTGAATAAACATCAGTCCTCACGACACAGGCTTGGGTGTGGGAGAGAGAGCTGGTATGAATCAACAGTGATCAGAAAATGTCTTTTTTGATTTTTTTGTTTTTTGGCTCCTAACTTCTGCTGTTTATATTTCATTTTGCTTATTACCAAAACCCACTCCTGGTAATTGTGGTAATGCTGCAAAATACTGAAAGGTAAAAGCTTCAGAACAAAATCACTTCTAATTTTACAACCTAGAAATAACCACTATTACCATTTTTGATGGTATTGACTTCATTCTTGCTTTCTCCTTTTCTTTCTGCATCTGTTCCTCTTTTATATTTATATTAAGTGAGTTGAAAGTATAAATGCAGTTTTACATCTTGCAATGTGTCTTATTATTAATTACAAGAGAGTTTTCCCTTGTTGTTAATACTGCTTTGAAAAATATAATTTTATACACTCCATAATATTCCACTATGAGTAACTATGATATTCCCAGGTTTTTCTCTGCAACTTGGCAAACCTTTTTTTCATTCAATATTACAAATAGCATTGCAATACATACCTCTGCACACAAATCTATATTTAATTCTTTGATTTTTTTTTAGGATAAGTTCCTAGAAGTGGCATTATCAGGCCAATGGACATAAATATTTTTGTGTTTGGTACCCTGACAAGCATTGAGGATCTTTTAATCATTATTCATTTACCAAATGAAAAATTGGATTTTATCGATTTTCATTTACATTTTTTGATTACCAAAATGACTTTTTATGTTTATTAGTTGTTTGCATTCTGTATACTTAATCTATTCCAATCCCATAATTTCCATCGACTCATTTTTTTTATTGATTTTTATGATCTGTTTATTCATTTAGCATATTTTAGTTATTCTTATGGAAAATATTTTCCCATTTGTTTTAAAATTACTGTTATCAGCTTATTAACTTGTCATTTATCTTTTTTTCTCTCCAATGAATGGTGAAGGGACAAGTTTCTGGTTAATTGAGAATTCTAATTAGTCGACTTCTGGTTGATTTAACAATCAAGATTGGAAGGGAGGTTAAATTGGGTATATGTTGCAAAGTTATATTACATTTTCAAATGAAAAAATGAAGCTAGGGATGCATGGGTGGCTCAGCGGTTGAACGTCTGCCTTTGGCTCAGGGCATGATCCTGGAGTCCCAGGATCGAGTCCCACATCGTGCTCTCTGTGAGAAGCCTTCTTCTCCCTCTGCCTGTGTCTCTGCCTCTCTCTGTCTCTCTTTCTCTCTCTTTCAGTGTCTCTCGTGAATAAATAAATAAAATCTTTAAAAAGGAAAAAAATGAAGCTAGAAGGGAACATGAACTGGTTTATTTTCTCCTCTCCGGGTCAATAACCATTAACATTTCCTCCATCTGAGGGGAATGCTGTTTCTTGGGGTTGAAGATAAAGTAAATAGAAAACATTGAGATATTAGCAGAGCTATAAATAACCCTTTTTGTTAAGGTCAGTAAAAAATCAGCATGGATTTCTGGTAAAGATAGTAGAATTTAAATAGCCTCCTACCTCTCCACACTCCCAAAACTCTTGATAAGTAAAAACAAAACATTTATAAAGCATCAGTTTCTGATCCAAATTCCTAAGGCCCAGCCTCAGTTAGCTTTTACAGGCATAACTTTCAGACACATAGCTTTCAACTGGGAACTTCTGAGACAGTGCAACATCATCCAAGGTATAATAAAGTATATTAAGCTCATATATACTAGCTCCTTAGAGTATTAATAAATGCTACATTAATTAAGGGATCCCAAAGCAAATAAATTTGAGAATTGCAAGGTTAAATAAAATTTTTTATTGCAGGACTTATCAGAGCATTTGAGGGAGATATATATATATATATATATATCCACACACACACACACACACATCTCCATGGATATATTCATATATATATATATATGGATCCCTAAGATAGGATTCTCCAGATTCCACATTGATTTGGTCATGGAGCCCATTTTTAAGGAATATCCTTTAAGAATACACAGAATAGCCTTTGAAAAATGTTACCCTGACCTGAAACAATGATTCTAGCTGTGTATTTCTGGGGCATTGTAACCAGCGAATGAAAGAGGTATTTGGTGGCATACATAAATAATTGGATAAAACAAATTAAGTGCTCACTAGTTGTCAAACCCCTTTTCTGCTTATCATCTCAAATAATCCTCACAACAACTGCATGAGCCAGGCACTCAATCATTAATGAGGCTCGATGGCAGTGCCTACAAGGTCTAGGCTTGAATCCTGATTCCACATAACCTGTGTGACCATAGGTGACTTACTTAGCCTCTCTGTGCCTCAGCTCAGAGAGCGATTGCACTTACCTCACAGAGTTGTGGTGAATATCAGGAGAAGGACATTTCTACTGCCCTTAGAAGAGCATCTAGCCTATCTTATGTATTCCTTACATTTTAGCTATTTTTATTCCCATCTTAAGCTGAGTAAACTGGGACTCAGAGAGGTTAATGAACTTAAACAATGTCATAATGACAATCAGAGGAAAAGCTCAGCTTTGAACACAAATGTTTGACTTTATTTTTTTTTTTAGATGTTTGACTTTAGAATATTGTTCTTGAATATTATGCTCACTATGTTCTGTTTCTATGAATAGCTTGACATCCTCATAGGTCTTTCCATATAGTCCGTATATACATAGACCATGTCTTCTTGTCCAGTGGGGTAGGAATGGGCCAGCTGCCCAAAAAAATTCTTGCTCCCTCCTCATTGAGTTCTTGAAGAAGGGGGGGGGCAGCTGCCACACCCAGTACCAAACCTCCCAGGACCCCTTGTAACTGATTGTGGCCATGTGACTAGTTCTCACCAGTCAAGTGCATCACTTTTGGGATGAGCCTTTAAGCAAACGAGTGCCCTCCTCCAGCATTTGGCAAATACATGCAGATTACTATGAACCCCCCGGGGATGGTGGAATCATAAGATGAAAGGAGCCTAGGTCTCTAAAAATCACCACTTGCAGGAAAAATACTCTCTGGCCAGTTTCACCTGCGCTTGATAGATAGGTGAGCCAAAACGGAACATCTGCTTTGGGAAGCGATTGAAATATGGGGGTCTTAGTTGTTACAGCAGCTAGCAAAACATCCCTTTACTATGCAGTCGATGTGAACGTGAGTATTCTATTCCAGTCTCTGTCAATATTCCTCTGGGCAGACTCAGCCCCATGCGTTCTCATGGAATTATGCTCCAGTTGGATCCTTTTATGATGGTTCTGTGTTACAGCCAAAACACAGAGGCTGACGGGCTGAGGCTGAGGGTAGGGATGGATGGAGGGCTGTTTGACAAATGACCTTGCCTTTGGAAAACCTCCGGAGGGAGGGAGAAGAGAAAGCAGTTGGGGTGGGGGCAGCGGGGAGGGCGCTGGGCTGGCAGGCATTTGGCGGTGCTTCTGCTGCCTTCTGATTCTGCAGAGCACATTTTTAGTTTGTCATCAAATGTTTACTGCTGAAGTTAATAAAGAATCCAACACCAAACAGCCCAGCATAAAAGCCAGCAGCCGCCATAAAGCTGCCTTTGCCATATAGGGTGTTTCTAGAGTTGGAAGAAACACTTTTCCCCATACAAAAGATATAACTATATATCTTCTGATTTTATGGGCTGCAGATTACTCTAATTATCATAAAAAATTACTACCGCTAATAAAAATTCTATTATAAGTTACTTATAGTAATCTCCAGGGTACTACACTTAGCCAAGAAGAGGTCGTAATTACATTAAACTGCAGGGAGTTTGTTGCACAAAACTCCCGAAACACTAGCCGTGTCTTTTAACACACCTTAACGGTCCACCAGCCCCTTTGCTTTTTCTCCCACCTCCTCCCTGGTTTTTGGTCAAAGGTCTCGTTGTTTTCACTTTGCAGGATGTGGTTTGAGCCTAGAATAATGACCCATCTTGGACACAAATGACGCAAATGAACCTTTAGAGTTACAAATGTCTGGGTGGATTTGTCCTCCCCTGGGGCCCCCCGTATGTCAATGGAAGGATGTAATAGACGGGGAGACCTGACAACCCCCGCCCAAAGGGAAATATGCTTTGCAAAATTGGTGGAAGCTACTGGGTGTTCATGCGAAACACAATGCTTAGTTTTTTGTTTGACAAGACAACAATTGGTATTTTCCCTTCTATAACTACTATTTTTTTTGGAATTGTCATCTGTGAGGGTTGATGACTCTTCGGTGACCTTAGAAAGTCTTGCCAATGATACCAATTCTAACTGGTAATTTCGTGACCCGCCCTCATTCCTCTGCCTTTGAATTAAATATCAAAATAAGTGCTCTCTCGTACTCCCCGAATGACGAAGTAGTAGAAGTAGTAAATAAGCTCACAGTCCGAGGACTTAAAGCTAAAGTTGGAACCGTGGTCATCCTCCCAAATAGGGTTTCAATTGCTTCTGCAAAGGAGTGAATCAGCATTTTAATGAGCGGGCCCAGAAAATGAAATAGCCCGTTGGAGTTACTTTAAAATAAGCAACTTATTTCAGCAATGACTTGTGGCACATTAATTGCTATCAGTAAGGGGAAAAGTATGTCTCGGACTTTTCCTGGCTTGTTTTTAAAGAGACATTTTGGAGCTGGGCTGTAGAGGGAGGTCCTGAGTGAGGATGCTTGTGGTCAGCCAGAGTGTGGGGTGAGTGCAGAGAGCTCCTTAGTCAGGGTGCCCCAAATAGTCCCTGACCACAGCCTGGCCTCCTGGCAGAGGGGCAGTGGGCAAAAATCATTTGCACACTGAGATCTCCTCTCAGATTAATTTGTTTGGATTTTAATAAATGAGAAAGGAGGCTAATGAGGAGTTTTGCTATTTTTCCTGCTTCTCCAGACCGTCTTGAGTTTATTTCTAATCAGAAGGAAAGGGGGTTTGCTTGGAAGAAAGATACATATGGTCTGTTTCCTCCACTAAAGCATAGACCTCATGAGGACAGGAGTTTTGTTTCATTTCTTGAACCATCTTGAATAACCGGAGTAGATAGTGCTATGATGAGCCGTATGCTTAATAAATATCAGAAGAATGAATAAAGGAAGGACTTCTCAGGAAAATTTGAAAATAAAAATAGATCAAGGAAGATGACTGCATATCTTATGTAATACACCCCGGATTCTATAGGATGGTACTTTTATTTCCTTGAACTAGTCTGCATACTAACCTTTTTTTTTTTTTTTTTTGAAAGATTTTATTTGTTTACACATGAGATGTGCAGAGAGAGAGGCAGAGACATAGGCAGAGGGAGAAGCAGGCTCCTCGCAGGAGCCCGAAGTGGGACTCAATCCCAAGACTCCGGGATCATGACCTGAGCCAAAGGCAGACGCTCAACCACCAAACCACCGAGGTGGCCCTACAGACCAACTTTATCCACTGACTCAAAGGGCTGGCAGAGGACACACGTCTGCTTAGAAAGTGGAGGGCCAGAGGCTGAGAGGAATGCAGCAAAGGAAAATTCTTTGCCCATGAATATGGGTACCCAACTCCAGCCAGTCAGGGAAATGGTCCCTGGTGGCACCGGTGGGGCCAGCCAAGCCCCATGGAAAGAGAATGAACGTTGGCTCTGGAAACACCTGGATTTGAACTTCTCTGCCATTCGTTGGCTATGTAACCTTGGGTGAGTTGCTTAGTTTCTTTGAGCTCCAAACTCTGCATCGTTGAAATAGGAAAACTATCCCCATCCACCCTTAGCACAGTGTCAGACAGAATTAAGTCCATAATTAAGTCTCACCCTTCCTTCTGGATTTAGAAGCCCTTCTCTCCCTTCCTGCTGTCATTCGGCCTATGCTGAACTTCATTTCAGCCCAAGTTCATGACCATCCCAAGCCATATCTTGCTGTTCATTTAGCTTCCCCAGCTTGCAGGTGCCTCACATGCAAATCATTTTTTTCTGTTTACGAAGCCTAGCGTGGTCAATGCAAGTGCAGTTTACACATTCTGAAAGGACGCAGGACATGGCACAAAGGTTAGCCATTCGGTTTGGGGACTAGGTTCCCCTTCTTCTAAATTGAGTGGTTTCAGCTAAGTCACAACATTTCTGGGTATCTCAGTTTTTTTCATCTGAAAAATGGGGATTTCAAGAGAAACTTCCTTGAAACATACACGCATAATGTGCCTGGCCCCTGACAGTTGGTCAACGGTGGTACTAAGAAGAAAAATTAGTACTATAAAAAATAATTCCCCTTGGAATTTGGAAATGGGAGAGCACCGTATCATTTCTCCCTCTCTCATCTTCCACTCCTCATTTTTCCTTGGAAGTTAAAGAAGTAAGATGTCAACTTGGCAAAGAGCGTGCTTTTAGTAGCTGCATCTGACTCCCTGGTGAGCTTCCCTGCACACATGTTGGGAGTTGTTTCAAGGTCTGTCGGGAAGTAAGGCTACTGATGAGGTGTGGAGCTCTTGAGATGTCATTTCTGACAGCCCAGCTTTGATTTGGAGTGAAATGGAAGCAATTTCATCAGCTTAAGCTCAGAAAGCACCTGAACAAATGCCTTATTTCAGCTATCTGTTGCTGTGTAACAAATCACCCCCAAATTTAGAGGCTTAACACAGCCTTTTGCTGCTCATGATACTGCGGATTGGCAATTTGAGCAGGTCTCAACTCAGCAGGAAAGGTTCATTTCTGCCTCTTTTGGAACTGGCTGGTGGTTTGACTGGGGTTAGAGGATCCGCAATGGCCTCGTTCATGGGAATTTGATGCCACCTGTCACATAGGGCACCTTGTCTCCTCTGTGTGATTTCTCTCTCCATAGGGTCTCCCAACATTCAGATGACCTAGACTGAGCAAGAATGTTCCAGAAGGAGACACAGGAGCAGAAGTTGCCAGGGCTCTGAAGGCCCAACCTCAGGAGATGAACGGTGTCACCCCTGACTGACAAATTCTAAAGGTCAGAGAAAGCCTCAGGGCCATTTAGATCCAAGAAGAGGGGAGAGGGGCTCTATCTCTTGATGGGAGAGGTGGCTTACTTATACTATTAAAGGGTATTCAGTATAAGAGGAATTGTTACAGCCAGTCATCAAAAATCAGGTCATCAAAGTAAGGTCTCCATGCAGACAAAACTCAAGAGAAGTTCCTTAACCAACAGGTAAATACAAAGACAAGTTACCTGCACTCTTATCCCCACCAAACAATGGCAGAACATGGGCAGAAAAACTGCCATAGATAATTCCTTTCCAAAAGATGAATGGGGGGCACTGGATTGAGTCTGTAGAGCATGTGACTCTTGATGCCAAAGTCATGAGTTCAAGCCCCACATTGGATGTAGAGCTTACTTAATAAAACAAAACAGCAAACATTAAAGATGCTCACTGATTAAAAAAAGAGGGAAAACAAGGAGGATAAGCAAATTCCTTAACAGAAAAAATAAAAATTTTAAAAACATAAGGAAGAGGAGAAGGAGAAGGAAAATGGGAAGCACTCACTGCCCCATAGCAATTCTGAAATCTTACCGGACACCCATTGCCAGGCCCTGTCTCCTGTTGGCATGGCAAACTAGCTAATCATGACCCAGGTCTTCCATCTAGAAGAAAATCCTTACTTCTATTTTCCTCCCAGCTTTTCCCTCAGTTCTCTGCACTCTTGGCTTTGTCCTCTGAGAGATCCTTCCTTTTTTTTTTTAAGATTTTATTTATTTATACACGAGAGACACAGAGAGAGAGAGGCAGAGACACAGGCAGAGGAAGAAACAGGCTCCCTGCAGGGAGGCCGATCCAGGACTTGATTGATTCCAGGACCCTGGGATCATGCCCTGAGCTGAAGGCAGACACTCAACCACTGAGCCACCCAGGCATCCTGAGAAGTCCTTCTTTTTACATAAAAACTGGCTCATATTTATAGCTGACTTTGTCACTCAGCATGCTTACTGCTTATCAAAAATTGGGGAGCCAGAGTCTTCTTTTCATTTTGAGTGGTTCAGGTCCCTTTCAGTGCAAGCTGGCAGTGCGTTTACCAATAAAATGCTCTTAAAAACTCTGCAAGTTCTCTATGAACCTCAGTGGTTTTGATTTCATGATCCAAGAGCCTTTTCCATAATTCTTTCTGAGACATGTCTTAGGACACTGTCCCTACAATTCTTAGTTTTGTCTAACTAAGAGGCTTTCCTAAGTTTAAATAGCTTTAAAGCTCTCCGAGGCAGTAATGAGGGTCTTATGGCTATTCCTTGATCTGATTTATACCATATTATTATTCCTTATTCCTTATTTTGAGAATATTTTTGCCAGCTTGAGAGACTCTTGTGGGCCTGCTAAACTTCCTCTAAATTCTATAGCTCTCTCTCTTCTCATACTTTATCGTAAAAAAGCTCTAAGAAGCCAAGTTGGCCCTTTTAACATTCTTCCTGGGGGCCTCCTTGTTAGTCAGATTCACACTGTTTCAGTTATCTTGTGATTGTAACAAACCATATCAAAATAGAGTCACTAAAAGCAACCACTCCCACTTACCCTCGCCACATTAGCTGGAGCACTCATTCCCGTTCCACGGACTGTCATCCGGAGCAGCTCAGGGGAGCAGTAGGACCCGGGCTTAGTAGGTCACACTGGCTCTGCTCCAAGAAAGTGAGAATGGAAGACTTCGGGTCTGTGAAGATGTGAGCTCAGACTGGTGCAGCCTTGCCTCTAGGGCATTCCCTTGGTCCAAGCAAGTCATGGGGCCAGTCCGGATTCAGGAGCAGAGAAAGGAGATTCCATCTCTCGTTAAGTGGAGGAGAGTGTGGCTGCAGCTATGGGAGGAACTCTTGGCTGCCAACTCTGGGGGCAGGCTATCATCCCCTCTCAGGCTACAGGCAGACCTCAGCATCCTTTGCATGTTTGCTGGCAAGACTGTGCACACACCTGACACGTGGCAGACATGTAGTAAAAATCCTTAAGTGAATGAACAGAGAGAATAAGTATACAAGGGAAAGCATGAATGAATGAGTGAGCGGCTGCGTGAATAAAAGATACGAGTCCATGAGTGGGTGAAGGGATCGCCTGAGAAGTCCCTTTAAAATAGAAAATAGAGTAGCAGGGCAGCCCGGGTGGCTCAGCGGTTTAGCGCCGCCTTCAGCCCAGGGCCTGGTCTTGGAGCCCCGGGATCGAGTCCCACGTCAGGCTCCCTGAATGGGGCCTGCTTCTCCCTCTGCCTGTGTCTCTGCCTCTCTCTCTCTCTCTTAAGAATAAATAAAATTTAAGAAAAATCTTTAAAAAAATAATAGAATAGAAGAGCAAAACATCCCCCAGTTGCAGGGACTATGAAATACAACCTGTTCCCTAGAAACTAGGAGCAATCTTTCCAGGTGACAAGGCCCTCTCAGGTTCCCCTCACCTGAATAGCCTGAATAGGTGAAGAACCTTTCTACCCTCCCAACTGGGCAAGGCTGACTCCTGACAAGATCGTTAGCAGGCATCACAAACCCAAATACCCCAACTGCCAAGCAGATAATATAAATGAGTGAAGTGGACCGTGTGGCCATCACATGGGTATTCCAGTCTTGTGGTACAGCCTGAAGATCCTGCACATTTCCAGAATTTCTCATTTCCCAAGATACAAGGGAAATCCAGGTTTGTTTGTTTGCTTGCTTGCCTTTAGAGAAAGCATGCAAGCAGGGGTGCAGAGGGAGAGAGAGAGAGAGAGAGAATCTTTCATTTTTAAGATTTTATTTATTTTGAGAGAGAGAGCATGAGTGGAACGAGGGGCAGAGGGAAAGAGAGACTCTCAATTAGACTCCACACTGAGCACAGAGCTTGACGTGGGTCTCGATCTCAAATCCCTGAGGTCATGACCTGAGCTGAAATCAAGAGTCAGATGCTCAAATTGAGCCACCCAGATACCCCCAAATCCAGGTTTTTATATGAAATCTTTATATGAATAGGTGAAATTAGGTGGTGGCAACAAAGAAGCCCCAAACATGAGTGGCTTGAAATAATGAAAATGCTCTTCTTATTCACACTGCATGTCATCAGAAATATGCTGGGGGCTGTGCTCTGTGTCATCTTCGCTCGGGGACCCAGGATGAGGATCGCTCTCTCTCTCTTTCTCTCTCTCTCTCTCTCTCTTCCCCTGCCCCTTTTTCTCAGTATCTCCCTCTGCACAGAAATGGAAACACAATGAGTAACGCTCTGGTTCTTAATGCTTCTTCCAGAAGTGACAAACACTACCTTTGCTCACACGGCATTGGTCAGAGCTAGTCACGTGGCCACCTCTAAGTTTGCAGGGTTGGAGAAGGGCAGCCTCACGCGTGCCAACGAGAAGAACTGGGAATTCAGGGTGAGTAGAACTAATGACTACCATCACAACTAACACATATTTTTGAAAATACTGTTCAGACCAGAGCTGGTCCATAAGATCTCAGTGTCTGAGTTTGGGGAGGGGGAAGTGAGATGTATGGGCACCACGTCCAGCACTTTCACTGGCTTCTGTGTCCCTTCCGTTGCCCCCTGAGCTCCGTTGGTCAGGAAACCAACTGGGAACAGCTACGAGGTGGTTCACAGTTTCTTAACCATGGCACAACTGGATAATTTTTTGTTGTGAAGGCTCTCTGCGCATTAAATAATGTTTAGCAGCATCCCTGGCATCTGCCCACTAGATGCTAGTGGCACCTCCTCTCCCCGTTGTGACAACAACAACGAAAATGTCTCTGAACATTGCCAGATGTCCCCTGGTTGTGAGCCACTGTGATAGTGGAAGGATCATTGGGCTGCAAGATTGTAGGCAGGTCTGGAGCCTCTCACCTCCCCGCATCTCCTGGGACCCCACAGCAACATGCTTGGTAAGTGTCAGTGATCTCATGTGTCCAGTAGGGGTGACCATTAGTAATCTCCATGAATAAGATTTTTGTGAGGCTAGAATGAGAGTCTGAATACCAAGTGTCTGTGTAACCTGTCCTATTAGGGTTTCAAGGCCTGCGCATTATGGTCTCGCCCAGGTACTGCTCCACGCCCAAGGCCTTGCCCTCAGAGAGAAATTATTTGGGGCCTCTGCCAACTGTCAGCAGTCAATAATAACATCTACCATCATAGTTATTGCTCCTGCTGTATATCTGATGCCTGAAACATGCCTGACAGCATGCTGCCATTTGCATCCGCTCTCTCAAGTAAGGCTCACAACAGCCCCCCCAAAGGTAGGGATCCTTGTCCCTGTTTCATGGTGATGAAATGAAGCTTCAGGAAGGTGGAGGGGCCTGCCTCAAGTTAGGAGGTGATAGAAAAAACCAGATCCGTTATCCCTCCAGGGTGGTGTCTCTTTCTGCGTACTAAGAGTGACAAGGGAGCACAGCCGCCTGGAGACATGAGAGGAGGAGGTGGGAGGGTGTTTTGAGGGTCTGGGGGGGACCTTACTGGGCGCTCCTAGTGAGCCATGCATGAGGGATCTCATCCAATCCTCACAAGGAAGGCTGGAAGGCCAGGGCTCTACTGTCCTGTTTTACAGGGGACCATCCAGAGGCCCAGAGAGGCCCCTCGTCTCACAGTAAGGGAGTGAAGGGGGCAGGGGTCCAGGGCAGCTCTGTGAGGCTCAGGGCCCTTCTTCATATATTCACACCCTGTCGTAGCCCTGGCAGTGTCCCAGCCACCCGGTCTGTGCACAGGCTCCGCTCTGCCCCCCTTCCCGGGCACCCACAGGAAGTAAATTCCAGGACTGTCCCCTCGGGCCTGCTCTGGCACCCACCGACTGCAGTCCCAACCCTCACTCTCTCCTCCCAGCAGACAATGCTTTGGAGCCTCCTGATGTTTTATTTCTTGCTCTGCCAGCCCCACGGTGGCCCAGGAGGTGGCTGTCAGGCACATGATCTCGGTGTCAGCTAGAATTACGACGCTCATTCACTAAAAATTAATGGTGGCGGGCGGCCACCCCGCCCTGGCTGGCCCCGGCTCCTGGGCCGAGAGCGCACAGCCCGTCTACACCCTCCCACCCAGCGAGGGCTCACGCTGCCACCGAGGGAAAAATAACTGCACGACGCCCTTGAGGAAGGAAGGAACTCTGGACTGGTGGCCTGCCTGGGCGATGAATGCGTTTCCTCAGCTCACAGATAAACAGTTTACAGTTCTGAAATCCTGTGTTTGACTTTCCCATCTGCTCTCACTCTTGAGGCTGGCACCGAGGCGGCCAACTGTGCCCCCCGAGTGGCAGCTGAAACCCCAAGGCAGCTCCCCCAGCCCCCTCCGCCATGGCCTCAGCCACGGGGCTGCATTTCTATGTTGTTGCTATATGGGAAGGTGTCTTCACTCAGAGAATGCAGGTGGTTCCACAAGGGAGATTTCTATTTCTTGCTTCAACAAATACTTCGTGAGGGCCTACTGTGTGCCAAGCCACCCCCCACGGGGGTCACACAAAGGCCCGGTTGGGTGTGGATAACCACAGCGTACCATGGATGGCTGGGACAGGAGGCGAGTCTACTCAGAAAGAGCTGCTCTTCCAGGATCACAGATTCCCAAGTGAAACTTGTGCTGGTGTCGTTGGTGGGGTTTTTTGTTTTTTTGTTTTTTAACGTACGCCTCTCAAAGTACATGAAAGGTATAGTTTTCAGATAACCAAATGTAGGAGGCATGTGGTAGGTTTCCATAAGGTTTTTTGTTTGTTTGTCAGTTGGTGTTTTTAAATTAAGACACAATTTTTTTTGGGGGGGGGCTGTTTTGGTTCACAGCCAAATTGAGGGGAAAGTACAGAGAATTTCCATGTACCTCCTGCCCCAACACATGTGGAGCCTCGTGCATTATCAACTTCCGCCACCAGAGTGGCACATTTGTTATAATTGATAAACCTACAGTGACACATCCTCATCACCCAGAGTCCGTAGCTTCCATGAGAGTTCATTCTTGGTGTTGTATAATCCATGGTTTGACAAATGTATAAGGACGTGTGTCCATCACCATGGTATCACACAGAGTATCTTCATTGCCTTAAAACGCCTCTGGGCTCTGCTTATTAATCCCTCCCTCCTCACCAAACCCTGGCAATCACTGATCTTTTTAGTATCGCCATAGTTTTGCTTTTTCTGAAAGCCATACAGTTGAATCATACGGTAGGTGTCTTTTTCAAATTGGCTCCTTTCACTGAGTAATATGCATTTAAGGTTTCTCTGTGTCTTTTCATGGCCTGATATCGCATTTATTGTTAGCACTAAATAATATTGCATATATCATAGTTTATTTTTCTTTTCACCTACTGAGGAACATCTTAGTTCCTTCCAAGTTTGGGTGATTATGAATAAAGCTGTTACAAACATCCATGTGTAGGTTTTGTGTGAGCATAAGTTTTCAAGTAACTTTGGGTAAACATCAAGAAGTGTGATTGCTAGATCCTGCAGTAAGAGTATATTTAGTTTGGTGGGAAACTGCCAAATTGTCATCCAAAGTGGCTGCACCATTTTTATTCTGAGCAGTAATGAATGAGAGTTCCTGTTGCTCCACACGCCCACCAGCATTTGGTGTTGCCAGCATTCCAGATTTGGGTCATTCTAATTAACGGGTGTGTAGTAGTATCTTGTTGTTTTAATTTACATTTCCCTGATGACATACAATGTGGAGCATCCTTTCATATGTTTATTTGCTGTCTGTATAGTCTCTTTGCTCAGGCATCCTTAAGATCTCTGGCCCTGGATGCCTGGGTGGCTCAGTGATTGAGCATTTCCCTTCAGCCCAGGGCATGATCCTGGAGACTGGGGATTGAGTCCCACATCGGGCTCCCTGCATGGAGCCTGCTTCTCCCTCTGCCTGTGTCTCTGCCTCTCTCAATCTCTCTCTCTCTCTCTCTCTCTCTGTCCCTCATGAATAAATAAATAAATAAAATCTTTTTTAAAAAAAGGAAGATGGCGTGAAATCTCTCTGCTAAAAGTTCTACCCCACTCTAAGTGACTTAGGTAAAAGGAGGCTTTTCCTCGTTCCCAGAATCCAAAGACGTCGGTGCAGTTCAGGCCGACTGAACAACCCACCAAACCATGCAAGGGGCAGAAACACACCTGGCCCGCAGGACTTCCTCGTGTCTTAAATTCTGCTTGGTATGCCCATTCTCTTTCTCTCTCTATGTGCCCTTTTCTAGATGTGTTATTAAGTGGCCACTTACAGATCCAGGCCTCGTATGCCATCCCCAGAGATGGTCTGCCTATCTTTCCTGCTCTCAACTTTAGAAGCCCAAGGATTGGGCTAGTTTGGGTCAATCAAGGACCCAACAACTATGAGCCATGGTGTATGGTCATATAGCTAAATGATTCCCCCATGTGATAAGGGAAGAATTTCTGAAGAAAATGGAGTGATAATTGGGCACACAAAACAATTAGGTGTCCATGGCCCTTGTCTGGGACTTTGAAACACTGTGGCACATAAATTCTCAACCTTCGGTATGCATAAGAATACACTGGGGGGTAGAGTAGTTAAGATCTGGACTCTCAAGACACAACCCTAGAGGGTCTTGCTTTGGTAGGTCTAATGTAAAGCCCAAGAATCTTCGTTTTTGTGATAAGCTGAGTGTATTCAATCTTAATGATCCTCAGACTATAACTTGAGAAAGGAGAAAGGTGGCAGTGGAGAAATCTGAGCTCTTCTTGTGTTGAGAAAAAAGACATTCATGCGGCAGCCAATCCTTACTCTTCCAGAAACAGAAAGGAGGGTAAGCCAGAGCCAGCGTCCAGAGAGCCAGATTGGGCACTGGTATCTTTCGCATCAGCAAACATCTAAGTCATAAATATGACTGCTGCCTAACATTTCTGGAAGCCCCAGGAGATGCTGATGAAGAAGCTGGTGACATCCAATAGGAAGAGGGAGAGGTTTTAGAAACAACGTGGCCCTCGGCTTCCCTGTGTGGATCTGAGCAGTGCCCTGAAGGATGAGGAGTCCCCATGAACCCAGGGCACTGGCCCAAGGGTTTGGGACCAAGGGATAAAGGGGTGGACTATCTTTACAAAGAGAAGATAAGCAGTCTGGTATGGGTCCAGTACTCGGGGAGTAAAGATGAGCCCTTCAGTAGAGAATGTTGATGGCAGGGAAACAGGGACGATAGAGCACTAATTCACAAGAGTGGCCTATGGTAAATTCGTGTTTCTGGTTTTTTGTTTTCATTTCTGTTTTTTTTTTCTAGTTTACAGGGAGGCTCAGAGAGTTTATGCAGAGATCTCTCAATGGCCAGGACTGGCAGTATTGAAGCCAGTTTCCATTCACATGAGGGTCTAACCTGGGAAACAGAACTCGTTATCAGGTAGTTCAGTTAGGTGGATTTTTTTTTAAATTGAGATGTAATTGACATATAACGTTGTATTCATTTTAAGTATATAACATGAAAACATATACCTCATTATATATGTATATTAACCTCCCTCCCCACACATAGTTATAAACCTTCTTTTTTGTGATAAGAACTTTTAAGACCTATTGTCTTAGCGATTTTCAAATATAAACAGGGTATTGTTCATTTTTGTCACCATGCTGTGCATGGCATCCTGGGGGGATAAACAATGTTCATGAACAATGAACAACAAAAATGAACAATTTATAACTGGAAGTTCGTACTTTTGGCCATCTTCACTTGTTCTGCTTACCATCCCCCACCCTGTGCTCCCCACCTCTGTGCCTTGGCAACTACCAATTTGTTCTCTATATCTATGAATGCATTTTTCTTTCTTTTTTTAAGATTCCACATATAAGTGAAATCATATAGTATTTGTCTTTCTCTCTCTGACTTATTTCACTTAGCATAATGCCCTCAAGATCTATCCATGTTGTTACAAATGGCAGGGTTTCCTTTTGACGGCTGAATAATATTCCATGGAGTGTATGGAGATATATATACATATATATGTATATATATCACATTTTCTTTACTCATTCACCCATTCATGGATACTCAGGTTGTTTCGATGTCTTGGCTATTACAAATAATGCCTCAGTGAACATGGAGGTGCAGATACTTCTTTGAGATGATTTCATTTCCTTCAAGTATATTTCTAAAAGTGGAATTTCTGGATCATCTGGTAGCCCTATTTTTAATTTTGGGGGGGAAACCTCATGCTGTTTCCCAGAGAGTCTGTATTAATTTACATTCCCACCAAGAGGACACAAGGGTTCCCTTTTCCCCACATTGTCCCCAACACTTAACCTATTGTCTTTTGGATGCTGGCCATACTAACAGGTATGAGACAATATCTCATTGTGGTTTTGATCTGCATTTCCCCAATGATTAGTGATGTTGGGCACCTTCTCATATACCTGTTGGCCATCTGTGTGTCTTCTTAGGGGAATGTAACACAGCGAACCAAAGCTGTTGGAGGAGCTGCAAGAGCAAACAGGGGAAGCGGGGCAACCTAGTTATTAACACTAGGAAGGGAGGAAGCTGCCCTTACTATTAGAGCAGGAGGTGATGTCCCCTTGAGCACCCAGAGGGAGCCAGGACCAGGAAGGATGTGCTACCCAGGAGGAAGAGAACCATGGTAGGAGAACTGTCCTCTAGGGGTTCGAGCCAGGCTGGAGATAGAGCCACAGAGAGCCCACTCGAAGCAGGAAGGCAGGGAGAGATACTGTGACTTCTCTCTTCCTGCCGCCCTCCACCTCCAGCACCTCCCATAGGCCAGTATTACTAGAAACTACCCAACAGCCCAGCACCGGTCAGCCTTTGCCCCACAGCTCAGAGCAGAGCAAGGATGGGGAATAGGTGTGACAGTTCACAGGTGAATGTGTGGTGACCCACATGTCAGGTTCTCACTAATTTTATACAACTCTTCTACCTTGGCCTGAGGATGGGATATAGAGATTCTATTTGTTATGTTTTTAAGTATATCTGTTTTTAAGTGCATTTGGGCTACTTATGACTCACCTTGGTCAACCACTGTTATATAAATCCTTGTAGAATCTGTGCTTCTGTTTGTTTGCTTCACTGGCTAAAGAAAGATTATTTCCTTGATCTTGGGAGTACTTGGTAAGCTTGTTCATTCCAAACATGATTCGTATCATAAAGACCTCTAGCGATAAAGGGGAGAGACTGGCTAATGCGCATCTGCCATGGGTCGACCTGGCCATGAACTTATCTTTTTCCTGCCTTTCTAGGAAAAAAAGAATGAACAAAGAAAAATCCCAATACTCCTTCTCTGGTCCCCCATTTAAAATTTCAGAGGCGCCTGAGTGGCTCAGTCAATTAAGCATCTGACTCTTGATTTGGCTCATGATCTCAGGGTGGTGAGATTGAGCCCCATGTAAGCCTCCGTGCTCAGCAGGGAGTCTGCTTGAGACTCTCTCTCCCTCTGCCCCACTCTCTCACTTTCTAAAAATAAATAAATAGATCTTTAAAAATTTTCAACTTCCCACTATTCAGATATCTAAATATTCCTATCCTTCTGCCCTTTCTTCTTTAGGGCTCATCACTATTTGACCATACATTTTACTTGTCTTATATGCAAATTATATTTTATTGTATCTTATTTATTGTCTTCTCAACTAGAATATGAGCTCCTTGAAGGCAGGAACTTTCAACTTTTTTCATTGCTATGTCCCCAGGGTCTAGAGAAGTGTCTAGTACACACCAGGTGCTCAACAGATAATTGTCGAATTAGTGAATGAACTGAATGGAGAGGACTCTGGTTTGTTGGATCCTAGTTAAGGGTTACCATAGTCAACAGTTTCTTGTTAGCAAACACCAGGTTCCATGTCAATGTCTATGTTTGTGAATGAAGGTGATTCGTCATGAATGCAGGCAGTGGCCTGACAAGATAATCTGATTCTCTTCCTCAAAGTTCATTTTGCCTAATTGTGGCCACTTTAGATGGGATATAGACTTCCCTGGTCGTGCCATGATATTATTCACAATTATCCTGTTCGGGTACACATACGGCCTGACTTCTGAATGTAAAATTCGTCAATGGAGGGAGGCTGTGCAGTGGTACCCATTGTCTTGTGAAAGGTCATGCATCTTTTTTCAGTAGATTAACTTTTTATCTCTCAATGGTGTTAAGAAAAAGGTCAAAGCATCTAACAGATGGGATGTGGAAGGCTTCCAGTGAAGGAGATCAATGTTTCCAACATCAATCTAACTCCAGAAAGTTCTTAATGATCATAGATGCAGTTCATGGGACACAGCAATTGACATACTAGCTTATTGTGGTAGCAAAAATAAAACTTGTATAAAGCAGAGTGTTAGAAGCCTCCTCCTGAAAGCTATGAGCTTATGGGCATCTATGCTGTGAGATCAAGTTTGTAAGTCCAGAGGGCTCTCACTATGGGAAATGAAAAGTCCCCATGCCTTGTTAGCAATTGAACAGTGCTATTTGTAGTAACTACCCCGGTGCACATAAACTGAGGACAAGTGGACAAATCAGGGCTACTGACTTTGTAAATAGTGACTCAGGAATCTTAAAGGACTCAGGGCTGGGGAGGGGGTTGGCAGTAAGATGCTCAAGAACTGAGGTACTTTGCTTAGATAGAGAGTTTAGGTGATAGACAGTAAGGTCAACGGTGCCCTTCCCAAGGCTGTTGCTCCCCAAAGAAACCAGTCCTCTCTGGGCAAGGGAGGAAAAGCATGGGGCTTAGCTGCCCAGAGGGCTAAGGATGAGCACCTTGGGGCTGCCATTTATCTTGTTATTTACTTAATGCCTATCCTCCCAACATTCCATGAGGGCAGGACCCATGTCTCATACAGGGCCAAGGCTGTAGAAGGAGCTCAATAAATAGTTCAGGAATGAATAAATATAGGATCAAATAAATGAATGAAGATGCCAATCTTGGCCACGATTCTGTTTTCCCAGGCCTTGGGTTTCTCAAAGTTTGAACATTCTGTTCCCCTGATGGCCTTGCACGTGACAGGAGGTCCCTCCTGCCCCTGATCTCTCCCAAATCCCACCTGAGGCCAGGGTTTTCACATCTTGTGTCTTTCAGACAACTCACCTGTAAGTTCCTTGTGAGCTTTCTGAGGCTTCCTTGGTGCAAAGTTGGCACAACATTGGGACCTAGTGGAGATGCTAGTGAAGAGACTCTGGGACCAGTGGGAAGGGGAGCTCCCACCCCATTCCAGTGTCCCCAGCATTGGGGACCAGTGACAGCACTGGGTGGCCAGAGCTGCCAACTCTTGTGACATGATTTCTCTGAATGAGGCCTATTTATCTAAGTTCAGAAAAGAGGCTCAGAAAATGACTGAAGATGAGATACTGGAGATGAAACAGATGGATGCACAAGTTTCCACGAGTAGAAAATGTAGGGCAGCCGCCAGATGCTCACTCCACAACTGAGTGGCTTGTCAGACAGAGCTGGGCCCCAGCCAGTGCAGTGACCCCTCAGAGTGGCAGGGGGTGTGCAAGGAGGCATAATCCCTAAGACTACAGACCTTCCTCTCCTAGTCACACTGTGAGTGCCTCTAAATCTGGAGCCATGACTGACTCCATGTCCCCAGCCCAGGACTGACACAAAGTAGGTTCTACGATAGTGTTGAACGAATGAGTAAATGAATCTCACCACCATTTTCCCCTCTTTGCCAGGATCTAAGAAAGCAATGTTGGCTTCCTGACTTCAAATGGATTTACATTTTTCATGGTGGAGTTTGGCCAACCACACCCCCCTGCCCTGCATCTGCTGTGTGGGTGAGGAAGGGTTTTGAGCCACATACACCCAGCAAGCTGGAGCCCTCTGCCTGATTCCACCTTTACTGACTGTGTGACAGTGGTTGAGTGGTTTGACTTTGAGTCTTAGTATTTTCATCCGTAAAAGGAGAGAATAATGATATCTTGTGACATTGCTGTGAAGTTCTAACATGCCCCATTTTATTTAATTTTATTATTTTAAAGATTTTAGTTATTTATTCATGAGAGATGCAGAGAGGGACAGAGACATAGGTGGACGGAGAAGCAGGCTCCCTATGGGGAGCCTGAAATGGGATTCGATCCTAGGACCCCTGGATCATGCCTTGAGCCAAAGGCAGATGCTCAACCAATGACCCACTCAGGAGCCCCAACATGCCCCATTTTAGATAAAGTTTTATCGTTACTATGTTCATCCTCATCTTCATCTGCAGGTACAGAGACTGGGCAGACAATCAGAGGAAGCTGGCTGGATGTTGAGAGAAAACTAAGGATGAAGATATGAGCAGATACTGGGTTTAGAGTTTAGTTTTTGCACCCCAGAACACAGAAAACTCCTGAAATCAATCTCTCTACCCTGGGTAAATAGCACATTCCTTCCCAGCAGGTGCCTCTTGGGGAAGCCAGGGTAAGAGCAGATTCTCCATGAGAGGGACAGCTTGATGCAGGCTGCAGTTTTGATGCTCGGAGAAGACAAAACGAAGCTTCCTGGTCTTTTCTGGAGAAGACGAAGTGAAGCTTCCTGGTCTTTTCTGGTCCTCCATTAGCCTATCCCCAGTCCCACTCGTCACTTCAGAGAGCAGCTGCCTTCAGGAACAATAGTTCCTGAAGGAATAGTACAGGGTCCCTGGTTTTCTTCTTTCTTTCTTTTTTTGGTCCCTGGTTTTCTGACCTGACCTGAGCTGGGAACATTTCCTCAAGTCTTTCCTACATCTTCAAAAAGGAATGTCCCCTCCCAGTGGAGAGGGCTTTTGCTTTGCAGACCTCCGGCTTGGTTTGGCTGATTTCTCAAAACACCACCAGCCCTTCGAGAAGCAAATAGTCTATACTCTCATATTTAACCAAGGAATCCAGGAAGCTGGCTGTGGGTGTTCAGAAATGATTTCCAGAGGGTATTCTTTGCATGTTGACTACAAAATTCTTATTCCAGGAAACCGTGGCATCTTCTTGAGAGCAGGGGGTGGTCTAGATAGGAAGGACCAGCCTCGGAGACCCCACCTTCCTCTCCCTCAGCTGTGATCTCAGGGATTCCTGGCCTGTGAATGGTTCAGATTCTTCTGATTTGATTTCTTCTACCCTGCAGGGGACAGCATTGGGCAAAGAACTGAGGAATACATGTGATAAAAGAAGAAACATTTGTTTCCAATTATCCAAATTATTGTTTGCTAATTGAAGTACAAAACGGGTATTTTTTTTCCCTTTTGGTTGGTATAAGCATCCCTTCCCCTAAATCTCTTTGATTGGGCAAAAATGCTTTTGGAGTGTTTACTTTATTCCATACATCATTTTGCTGATTAGTAGTTGCTCAGTAACGTCCTTGCTCAAGAGGCTAGCTTTAACCAGAGCTCAGTCTGTCATCAGAGTTGCAGAAATGGATATATGTTATATGGATACCATTGCGTATCTGTCACATTGGCTGAATTTCTTTAAATGTGGTTATCGATTTTGGGGACCAAATTGTATCTAGCCCTATACTGTCATCATTTTAGGAGCATTTTCTTAGGCCGAGCTTTCTGGAAATGGACCCTGAGATGGACAGTCCCATAAAGGGCATGTTCTCAGAAACACCACCTGCTGGGGAGTGAGGCTGGCAGAGGGTATGGGGAGTGGTGCATTGCAGAGACCACACCCGATGGGGCAGGGAGCACAATGTCGGGGATGATCCTCCAGGGATGTTCCAAATTGAGACAAAGAAGCTGGGCTTTGGAGACCCAGCGCTGATCAGGTTTTGAATCAGAGCTGACAGGGAGGGGGTACAGCCTTTGCAAGGCAGGGCTGAGAGTGTGCCCTTAAATCCCCAGAGAAGGAAGCAGTTGTGAGCCATTAGCAACCGTCACTCCAGGGAGGGATGGGGCTGATGGGGGGCAGAAAACGAGCACCTCTGTCCTGAAGGGGCACCCAGTTAGCACACCACAGCATCCACTGCGCCCAAAGATCCCCAAACATCCTTAAAATGCAAACCACAGACTGACGCATGTTATTTTTGAAGACACATCTGAAAAGCCAGTGGAAACCTTTCCAGCTTTAGGTGCTCGGATACTGTGGTCCTCAAACTCCTTTTAGAACGGAACTCTGCAAAGTCAATGGTAGCTTTGTTTATTCTGGGCAGACGCAAAGAAGTTGCCTCTGAACTTCTGCCAGCGATCGAAGAAACCGATGATGTAGAACAATTCCACGGGCCATCTCCTTCCTGCCCATCATCTATCATCCCGACCCTCAACCTCTTTTCTGAGTGATGATTGCACCCTAAACACATAAAATTAATCACCACTCGAGGCCAGCCAGGTGTCTCGCCTCCAGAAATTATCTCACTGCAGCAAAAGAACAGCTCGGATCGGATAACGTCTCATAATTTCACATAAAGAGCACCGCGGAGTCATATGGGAGCCCCTGACAGGTTTTGCAAAGTTCTGAGAAGCAAAGAGCCACCTCTGGCTTCATGCAAAAGATCAGGTGGCCGTTATTGCAGGTAAAGGCCCTGTCTCAGGTAAAGAAGAACACCTCGGCTCAAAGAGGTGCTAATTAAATCACCAGCTTCCAACAAAAGAGAAAGCTCCTAGGACAGAATCAGGTGCCCACACGGAGCAGCTCCGTTCCTTTCAGAAACTTCAGGACGGCTTCGCAGTAGTCAGG